>NC_039365.1:87262455-89665700 GCF_003573695.1 Papaver somniferum | reverse complement strand
GTATCTCAATCACTCTAATTCACCCTAGCATTGGTAACAACTTGAATCGTGAGCCCCACCTAATCACTTAGAGAAACATAGTTTAAAAACAAAACAAAATAAAAACAGAAGTGAAAAGGACTCAACGAGATATGGTGAAACTATCATGTTATTTCTAACACCTGAGCTTTGTGATTTTATGAATAGACTCTTTAGATGTTGCCATCTAGTCAGATTGGTTCCTCAACTCCTACAACCAAAATGCTTCCATCCACTTAGATTGGTTAGTGCCATCCTTAATAGGGATAAATTTCTAGGCTCTGGAGTTTAATTATTGCAACGAAAAGGTAACAAAAAGTTCTACCCCACCCCCAAACTTAAATCTAACATTGTCCTCAATGTTTCTAATCAAAGAACAGTACCAAAAATATAAGTAACATGAGGAAATAGTAAAGAGAGAAGTCAGAAAGATAGTACCTGGGTGAAGTGTAACCAAAAACCTACAAAAATATTATACAACATACAAAATACCCTCGATGGTCAATCAAGGTAAACAGGGTCCTCCAGAGGGACCTCCTCAACATCACCTGTAGGAAAAGGCTCTAAAAAGGGCTTCAATCGCTGACTGTTAACCTTCGAAGAACTACTACCATCTGGTGTCTCAATCTCAACAGCGCCATGAGGAAA
Source organism: Papaver somniferum (assembly GCF_003573695.1). Lineage (NCBI taxonomy): Eukaryota > Viridiplantae > Streptophyta > Magnoliopsida > Ranunculales > Papaveraceae > Papaver > Papaver somniferum. The sequence goes on along the minus strand of NC_039365.1, from coordinate 89,665,034 downwards.
AACTGTACGGGCCACAAAAGGACCGGTCCACCGAGAGCGCAACTTCCCGGGGAATAGATGCAAACGAGTGTCATACAGAAGAACTTTTTGACCTGGAGAAAATGACTTTCGTACAATATTCCTATCATGCACAAGTTTCATTTTGTTCTTATACTCCTTAGCACTATCGTATGCATCTCTACGAATCTCTTCCAACTCATTGAGCTGGAGCTTTCTTTGAGCTCCTGCCTTGTCAAGTGAAAAGTTTAAGTTCTTAATAGCCTAATAGGATCGATGCTCTGACTCAACAGGCAGGTGACATGCCTTGCCAAACACTAAACGATAAGGGAACATTCCAATGGGTGTCTTAAACGCAGTACGGTAAGCCCATAAGGCATCAGTAAGCCTCAACGACCAGTCTTTCCTATTTGGATTAACTGTTTTCTCTAGAATACGTTTAATTTCCTCATTGGAAACCTCTACCTGACCACTAGTCTGAGGGTGATATGGGGTTGCTACTTTATGGGTAATATCGTATTGTTTCATTAAAAGAGAAAACGATCTATTACAAAAGTGTGAACCTCCATCACTAATTATAGCTCGCGGCGTACCAAAACGTGTAAGTATATTCTCTTTTAAAAACTGGACTACGACCCTGTGGTCATTCGTTCTACACGGAACCGCCTCAACCCACTTAGACACATAGTCTACAGCGACAAGTATGTAAGATAACCAAACGAAATAGGAAATGGACCCATAAAATCAATGCCCCACACATCAAAGACCTCAATCACTAAAATAGGGTTCAAAGGCATCATATTTCTACGGGAAATGGTTCCTAACTTCTGGAAACGCTCACAAGAAACACAATGACTATGGGAATCTTTAAACAACGAAGGCCAATAAAATCCACACTGCAAAATCTTAGCAGCAGTCTTCTTAGCACTAAAATGACCCCCACATGCATGTTCATGACAAAAGGAGATAATACTAGACTGGTCACTCTCAGATACACATCTTCTAATAATCTGGTCCAGACAATACTTAAACAGATAAGGATCGTCCCAAAAGAAATGCTTAACCTCGGCTAAAAACCTATAACGATCTTGCTTACCCCAATGTTGAGGGGTTCGACCAGTAACAAGATAATTCACTATATTTGCATACCAAGGTGATTGGGAAACAGAGAACAATTGTTCATCAGGAAAGCTATCCCTTATAGGAAGGGAATCACTAGGGGAACTAACAACTAGCCTAGACAAGTGATCTGCTACTACATTTTCTGCACCCTTTTTGTCTCTAATATCTGGGGAAAATTCCTGTAAGAATAGGATGCATCTAATCAATCTAGGTTTGGTATCCTTCTTAGATAAAAGGTATTTCAAAGCAGCATGATCTGTATAGATTATGATCTTAGAACCTAATAGGTAGGACCTAAACTTATCCAAGGCAAACACGATGGCTAAAAGTTCCTTCTCGGTAGTTGTGTAGTTCATTTGGGCATCATTCAAAGTTTTGCTAGCATAATAAATCACATGAAGTAATTTGTTTTCTCGTTGTCCTAAAACGACGCCTATAGCATAATCTGAAGAATCACACATAATCTCAAAGGGTAGGTTCCAGTTAGGTGCCTGGACTATCAGGGAAGTAGTGAGTAAAGTTTTAAGCTTCTCAAAAGCCTCTAAACAAGCATTATCAAAGACAAACTTAACATATTTTGCAAGCAAATTGCAAAGAGGTCTAGAAATCAAGCTAAAATCCTTAATGAATCGACGGTAAAAACCTGCATGCCCTAGGAATGACCTAATATCTTTTACGATTTTTGGGACCTGTAAAGTCTTAATAAGGTCAACTTTGGCTTTGTCTACCTCTATACCCTTTAAAGAGACGATGTGCCCTAATACGATTCCTGATTTAACCATGAAATGGCATTTTTCCCAATTAAGCACTAAATTTTTTTCCTTACACCTAGTCAACACTAATGTCAAATGATGCAAGCACTCATCGAAAGATGAACCAAACACTGAAAAATTATCCATAAAGACCTCTAAGAACCGTTCTACTATATCAGAAAATATGCTCATCATACAACGCTGAAAAGTTGCAGGGGCATTACATAGCCCGAAAGGCATGCGTCTATACGCAAAGGTACCAAAGGTACAGGTACAGGTGGTTTTCTCTTGGTATTATGGGGCAATAACGATCTGATTATAACCGGAGTAGCCATCTAAGAAGCAATAGTGACTATGTCCAGCTAATCGCTCTAGCATTTGGTCGATAAAAGGAAGGGGAAAGTGATCCTTCCTTGTGACCTTGTTCAATTTCCTATAGTCAATACACACACGCCATCCCGTGGTCACTCAGGTTGGGATTAATTCATTATTATCATTCTGGACTACAGTGATACCTGATTTCTTGGGGACAACCTGAACAGGGCTGACCCACTTACTGTCTGAAATTGGGTAAATAATACCCGCATCTAACAACTTAAGCACCTCTTTTCGAACTACCTCTTTCATGTTAGGGTTCAGTCGACGTTGCATATCCCTAGAAGGTTTGGAGTCTTCCTCTAAATGAATCTGATGCATACACACAGTAGGACTTATACCCTTAATGTCTGTTATAGTCCACCCTAAAGCTTCCTTATTGTATTGAAGTACATTTATTAGCCTACTTTCCTGATCACTATCCAAATTGGAAGCTACAATCACAGGTAAAGTCTCAGATGGGCCTAAAAACACATACTTTAGAGTATCGGGTAGTGGTTTAAGGTCCAACTTTGGGGGCTCTTCTAAAGAAGGAATTAGGGTAGTCTCAGAAACTGGTAACGGTTCGAACCTAGCTTTCCATCTATCAGTGTCTAACACAGGGGTAGAATCTAATAGAGCATTCACCTGTTCAATAGTGCTATCATCGTCAAAATCTAAACCAAAATGGGATAGACAACTCTCTAATGGGTCTTCAGACAAGATGTTTGGTAATGACTCCTGAACTAAGGCTTCTATCATGTTCACCTCCTCAACACATGTGTAATCTATCTCATGAGGTTGCTTACTGACATTAAAAATGTTCATCTCCATAGTCATATTGCCAAAAGATAAACTCATCACACCATTTCGACAGTTAATGATCGCATTAGACGTAGCTAAAAATGGGCGACCTAAAATCACAGGTATCTGGTTCTCTGGGTCAGGGACAGGTTGGGCATCTAGGACCACGAAATCCACTGGATAAATAAACTTGTAGACCTCAATAAGAACATCCTCGATAACACCTCGAGGGATTTTAACAGACCTATCAGCTAACTGCAGTGTCATCTGAGTAGGTTTCATTTCACCAAGTCCTAGCTGTAAGTATACATGGAATGGAAGTAAGTTCACACTGGCTCCTAAGTCAAGTAAAGCTTTTTCTACCCGGAAGTTACCTATTGTGCAAGCAATGGTAGGAGAACCTGGGTCTTTGTACTTTGGAGTTGTGGTGTTCTGAATGATTGAACTTACATGACTAGCTAAAAAGGCTTTATTATGGATGCTAAGTTTTCGCTTTCGCGTGCACATATCCTTAAGGAACTTGGCATAAGCAGGAATTTGCCTAATTGCATCTAATAAGGGAAGGTTTATGGTAACTTGCTTAAAAACCTCCATTATGTCATTAAAGTTCGATTCCTTGTTTGTTGGTACTAATAGCTGAGGAAATGGGGCTCTAGGCCTAAAATCAGACCTTTCAGGAACCGAATTCACATCATTAGAAAATTTATCAGTCTCTTCAGCTACTGGTCCTGAGAGGTGAGATCCTGAGGGGTGAACTACAGTATGTTCACTATAGGGCATGGTTACCTTATTGTCTACAACTCTACCACTTCTAAGGGTTCTAACAGCATTCAATTGATTTGATGGTTTTGCACCTAATTCATGAACTCCTCTAGGGTTGGGTTGTGTTTGACTAGGAAAATTACCTTTTTCTCTCAAAGAATCACTTATCAGACCAACCTGGGTTTTTAACTCGGAAATAGCCTGACTATTTTCTTGTCCTATCCTGTTACTAGCTTGTAGACTCTGTTCTATGGATAACTGGAATTTTGCAGTTTGCGGAGTTAACAAGGCGAGAGATTCCTCTAAACTTAGGATTTTCTTATCTGACTGATTCTGAAACTGAGCTAGTCCTGAAGGATTCTTAGTATAGCCAAAACCTGGGGGAGCATTAGAATTACTAAACTGACTTTGACTTTGGCCCTTAGACCACGAAAGGTTCGGATGGTTTCTCCAACCAGGATTATAGGTTTCTGAATATGGATCAATCTTTTGACGGTTATCAAATCTAGTGTTATTATAAAGAGCATTGGCCTGCTCTTCAATATTCTGGCCTTCCCAAAAAGGCTCCACTGTACCACTAGTCTGGCCCACTTCTAAGACTTCTAACCTTTTTGCTATAACAACAATTTTGGCATCTGATTCATAGCCTCCTTCTACCCTATTAACGTTTCCTCTACTTAAAAGAATTGTTTTCTGGGGTGCCCTACTATTTTTCCATTGCTGGGTTTTTTCGGCGATTTCATTAAAAAATTCCATCGCCGCATCAACAGTTTGGTTTTCAAATCCACCAGTGCATAGAGACTCAACCATGGTCGTTGTTGAATAATCTAAACCCTCATAAAGGATCTGAACTAGCCTAACCTTTTCTAAACCATGATGAGGACACTGGGATAATAAATCATTGAACCTTTCCAAATACTTATATAAAGATTCTCCCTCTTGTTGTGAAAATGTGCATATTTGCGTCCTAATAGACGATGTTTTGTGCCTAGGGAAAAACTTATTGAAAAAGGCAGATGTAAGTTGTTCATATGTCTCAATTGACTCGGAGTCCAAACTATACAGCCACGATTTGGCCTTATCTTTCAGGGAAATGGGAATAACCTAAGTTTCAAAGCATCATCATCTAAGCCTCTAATTCTTAGAGTACTATAAATTTCCTCAAAATCCCTAACATGGTAATAAGGGTTTTCATTTTATTTCCCTAAAAAGATTGGGAGCATCTGTAAGGTCCCAGGTTTCAGTTCATAGGGTGCCTCCGTTTCAGCTAACTTAATACACGAAGGACGGGTAGTCCTATTTGGATTCAACAAAGCTTTCAAAGTTGCCATTTCTGGCGTTATCGGAGCAACAGGGATTCTCTCCCCAGTCAAAGAACGTTCAAAAACAGACTCTTCAAAAGCCGAACTTTCTAGATTAAGGTAATCGAGACGCTTCGAACTACTAGGTTTCTCTTTAACAAATCTACCTAGTGCATCTCTTTTACGTTCAGGCATACAATATAATTTTCTAAATTGGAAGGGTAAGCAAACACAGATCAAGGCCGACTCAACCAAATCAAACCTATTGATTTCTAGCAAACAAAAAGCATGATGGCTCCACTTAGATTGTTTCTAGACCAGCTTCTAATCCTTCGAACGGGAATTCGTTACAATCTAAGCACACCCCTCTGGAATCAATCCGAGTTAACGTAAGTTGAATAGAGGCGAGGGAAGCTCGGTGGAGCTTTGATACCCAAGGCCTCACCGGTATTACAAGGCGGCGCAGTCATGCATTCAACTTACAGAAACCGTAAAGAACTTCGAAGTATGCTTAAAATAGTAACCAATATTTTTCAAATGACTTTCCTGTTAAGCTCGTTACCCTATCGATCTCGTTCTAGTCAAAATTTTAGGCTTAGGTTCGCGTAGGTTACGTTTTCCTAAAGCGGGCAAGAAGAGAACGGTGATGAAATCCGAACCCTTATCTTGTATGGCCAGGCCTTGCCCTTTACTAGAAAAATAAATGTCAGTATTCAGTCCTCAACATATATGCATGCGAAGGAGTCCAATAACTCGCTGACAGGGGATTCGCGAGTGTTTATAATCTTACCTCTCGTTCCAGACGGGGGATGAATCGGTTGTAGTCGACTCGGGTCAGTGACTCCGATGTCTAGTGTACGAACCCAAGGTGCGGAGACAATATCGTAATTGTCCTCCTTCTCTGCAAACAGTTTATATTTAAAGTACCCTTCCGTAGGGTAATAAAAAAAATAATGTCCCAAAGTCCAAAAGTCCAAAAGTCCAAAAAAAATAAAGAAAAATTACAAAAATAATAAACCCTAATACAGTTTTTTTTTTTCTTTTTAAAATAAAATAAACAAACCCTAAACTAAAATTGTCTAAAAAAAAAACTGTCTTCTTTTCTGTTCTTTTTGCTTTAATTTTTAGCTCCAAGTCTTTATGAAATCACCAAACTCCTTGGCTCAATTTTCTTTATGATCCAAAACCTGTAGACACAAGATAAATACCCAAAAACATAAAAAAAGACAAAAATAATAAAAACAAAAAAAATAAAAAAAAATAAATCTAAAACCCTAAAAACAAGTCCGCGTCGGCGGCGCCAAAAATTGATGTGATTTGTAGATAGTGGTAAAAGTGGTTCGATTCTCAGACTTGTGAAGGATATTAATTAGACTTAAATCCTAATATTAAAATAGAAAACTCACTAAAAATTATAGCAAACTCAATCAAAGATGATATCAATACTAAAAGAAACACTGAGGCTAAGATTCCACTATTTTCCAAGTTCAAAGTGATTAAACCAATACTTATACTTATGCAATTTTCTTGTTTAATTTGATTCTAAAATATTGCAACAAGTAGATTTTCAAAAGTAATAATTGTAAATACCAAGTATGAAGCATCAAAAGTCTTAAAACTAAGCATAGTCCATCAAAATAGAACACAATCACTCAAATAAAAATCATATTCAATAATATTTCAAGGCAAATAATCATATAATTATTGCAAATAAAAAGATAAAATAGAATATACCACTTTTTGTTGGAAAAATAGCTTCCTCTATCGCCTCAGCAATGGGGTTTAGCTCCTCATATTAATCATGATCTCAAAATATGTGTTTGTTGCTCAAAAGATGATTAAAAGAGTGAAAAGTAATAACACAGACTGTTTGCAACAGTGTATTGGTGTTGCAAAACAGCTGTTACAATGGAACTGTTACAGAAAAACTGTTGCTTTGTCGCTGATTTTAAGACCCTAGAATAAGACTGCCCTGAACAGCTTAATGTTCTTCAGCTGTTAAACAACGATACTGTTCTGCGACTTTTTTCCATGCGTCAATGTTCTTCGTGTTCTTGAGATGTGCAGCAGCAGCAGCAACAGAAACAGAGTTTGATAAAACTCTGATTTCTTCTTCTCTGGCTCTCCTTAGGTTCCCAAACTATCGACACCTCTTCTATATGACCCAAGACATCTATTTATATCAAAAATACCGATTAAATCTCTCCCAAATCTTCCAAAATCTCTTTCCTTCTCTTCACGTCCAAGTTGCGACAATTTCTTGTTTTATGATTTCTACGCGTTTCTGAGCTTTCCTTTTTATTCTAAACTCTTCCTTTGATAGATACAAATCTTTGGGAAGGTTTACAGCATTTTAATCACTCTAAAATTCCCTAAAACAGGTCACACACGTGACTTTCCATATTTTCTTGTTGTGAGAAAAATCCGTTGATTGAGCCGAATCTAATCGATTTAAACACCCATATCAGATTCCTAGACCCATAAGGAGTCTATCCTATGAAAATCAGAGGTTTAATCGACCTCAAACTCCTCCAAATCACGATTACCAAAACTGCTCTTTAACTAAACTTTTTTCCCGCCAAAATCCTTTTTTTTAATGTTGAAGATGGTTTCCCTTTATCCAGAGTAGGGGTGCGGTTAGCAACTGCCTGGAAATGGGATGCCCCTTAGTAATTAGGTTACCCCTTATCCAAAGTGAGCGTCTGAATAGCAAATGTCCTCCGGGTGCTTTTCGACAACTTTTCGAGCCAATTTTTTCCAAAAATGTTTATTAGCCAAAAATACCTACAAATAAATAAAACACCATAATAAGTACAAAAATGAGCCCTAACAATATATAGAATCGAGACAAATCGGACACAAAAATGTGTCTATCACAGTAACCTCCCAAAAGGACGTCTGCCACCAGATATGGCTCGTCTTCTTTTTTCTTGGGTGAATCTGTCCGAACAGCTTTCTTTACCGTCATCTTCCCAACTTGAAACGAGTTCACTTTGACCACCATATCTCCGATTTGAAACGAGTTCGGGTGTTGTGTAACCGTTTGAATCTTGGTCTCGTCAGTTTCGATGGCAGCATCCAAATTCTTTTCAAAGCGTTTGAGTGGCCCAGCGCCCCACTCACATCTCTTGACAGCGTCAGCGCCAGTAATCGCGCTGAGTCTCCGTGACAGAATAGGGGAAGAAATGACTGGTTGTAGAGAAGATCGTTCGGCCAAACTTACTTGCGTTTGGAATCTATGAGTTAGCGCCAACAGGTCATCTCCAGGTGTCCGGGTTCTATCGGTAACTCGCTGATGCGGTAGCAAGTGGGACAGTTTGTTGGAGATTCTTTCGGGCGTTGACATCGGTAGAGGGGATGTTCCCAATTTCGCTTTGTTGTCGAGTACCCACAAGTGCCCCAATATCATGTCGTAACCCAGTTCTTTGACAATGTGGAATTTGCTATGTGTTATAGCGTCTCCCATCTTGATCTCGAGGTTAATGTAGCCGTGCGCGTTCAAGGCTTCCCCTCCCGGGTTCTTAATCACGGATGGGGAATGGGTAGCCTCTTGTTTCGTAAATCCCGCATCTTTCAGAGTCTTGAAAGTAACAATGTTGAAGTCAGAGGCCGTGTCGATTAGCGTGTTGTCGAATTCAATACCTCTTAAGAGGACGTGGTCAGCAGTCCCCAGTTGTCCTTTTCGATTCCGCTTGCTGAGAGAGCTTGGGCTCTTGGCGTGGCTTCTATGGAGGAAAAAAGTCGTTTTCCCGACACGACACGATTGAGAGCCGTGAAGATATCTTGGCGCTGCACCTTGGAAAGGTAGAGAATTTCGCATACGTGCTGCATCATGGATCGCACAGTCTCGTGCACGGAATCCCCAGAGACTCCACAATTCCTCACCGGAAGTGGGTCTCGATGTACTCCCTCGTTTCTTAGTTGAAGTTCCCCTGCTTCTATCTTTTCTTTGAAGATAAGTTTACGTCTGTTGCAACTGGTTGGGTGGTGAAAAAATCTGTGGTAGTGGCAGTATTTGGGGTTTGCCATCTCAGCCTCAGTCGGTGGGTGTATGGGAGATGGTAGTATGATAACATCATCTTGAATCCATGTTTCTAAGAGATCGATCATCTCCTCAATGGGAAACGGGAAATCAAAGGTATTTCCTTCAGCTTCGTGATGACGTATGGGAGATTTAGCGGCGGCCTTCCGTGGCGGAGTTGCTTGTCGTACCGGTGTTTCGCATTTAGGCTGTTGGTATGCAGCTGGGGCCTTCCTTTTTCCTCCTTCGTTTACTACGCTCACCGAGGAGTGACCAGCGTTGTACTGTTTGTTCATGAGACGTCTATTCCCGCGAGTTTGGCATACGTCTTCGACTCTGGTTGGTCTAGGTCCTGGTTCCTCCGATTTCTCTTCCTGTTGGTGGGGTAGTTGGAATCTTAGTGGCGGTTGGAGGTGCCATATTTGACGAAGCGTTAGGAGCGATAGCGGCAAATCTGTCCCTGATGACTGGTGGCGTAACGCCTGAAGGAGCGCTTTCAGCACTGCCAGGATTAGCAAGTTGCGCAGGGACATTAGAGGCGGCAACGGCTCTGGCCCTGGTGATCGGCGGTGTTACACCTGAAGGAGTGCTTTCGGTGTTATTGGGGTCAGTAGGTGGCGTAATGATGTTGTTGGAAGTAGCTTAACACCAGGGACAGACTCTGCGTTGGTGTTCTCGGCAGCTGACCCGGATCTGAGTTCCACCGTGTTGGAGTTGGAAGTGAAAGGTGATATCTGAAATTTGGAAATCGATATTGCAACCGAGAGATTGATCTCCCACTGTGGTCGCCAATTGTTTGAGGGTGAAAACAGTTTCTGCTGGTTTCGGTAATTTCGTGTGATGTGGGTGAGAAACAAGTCTAAACCCTAAACAATGTACTGCAAGGGAGTACTTTAGGTTCGAGAGATCAATCTGTACAAGTCCGGCCTAAACTAAGAAATGGTCGTTCCAGACTTACTTCGGTCACAAAGTGGAGGAGAAGGGTTGGTTTGAAGAAGGAAGCGAAGAGAGTGTTGAGACCAGAATAGTTGATTATGGAAGAGTAGTTGTTTTAACTTGTATCAGAAAGCGTAAGCTAACAGATGGGAAAGCTAACAGGTGATTTTTGAGTGTTGTATGCTCCTGACCAAAAACTTGTTTTCGGTGGAAATAGGTAATGCCTATTTATACAAGTCTAAGTGAAACGTACTCTGGTCTCATTAAGAAATGGAAAACGAGTGAGTAAATGGGATGAGGTGGTAACCGGTAACACCTGGAATTGATGTTCCATAAAATAAAGTGTTTCACCATTACTCCCTGTATTTACTAACCGCCTCATCCTTATGACACTTTCTTATAACGGGCGTAGTGTACGCCGCATGCTGTAAACCTCCAAACCAATACCCAATGAGCATCCCCCAGTTTGTGACATGCGTTGATGTCTCAACTTTTTTCGTGGAAAACATGTAGCACGTTGTTGTTGTCTGGCAAGTTGAGCTTGGGAGACTTTCCGGCTCGGTGGTGACCTTCGACGGTCGAGATTTTGCATTTTAAGAGGAAAGGTAGCCGTTGATTATTGCAACCCTTCGTTTGATAGCCAGTGGCATGAAAGCATGATCAATATGGCTTTAATATGGCCTAGTTTAGGCGCTGCCAAAAGTTAGGATTTTGGCTTTGTTTAGGCGCGACCAAACTAGAGTCAAAGGTTGCCATGCGTTAGCTGGTAACCTTGGACGTATAAGATCTGCCCCTTAGATGAAAAAGTATCAATTGATTGTTGCAGAGATTCGTTTTGGTAGCCGCATAGGGAAGGCCGGTATGGCGTGGCCAAAACTAGGGTTTTGGGCCAAAGGTTACCATGTGTTGTTTGGAAACCTTGGACGGATAGGATTCACATCTAGGATGGAAGGGTGGCCATTGATCGTGGCACGCCTTCGTTTTGGTAGCCGCATAGGGAAGGACGACATGGTATGGCGCGGCAAGGTGGTTGGCATGCCATTGGAACATGTGGCATGGCATGCCTTGGCGCGGTTTGGCGTGGCCAAAACTAGAGTTTTGGGCCAAAGGTTACCATGCGTGGTTTGGCGACCTTGGACGGCTAGGATTTGCATCTAAGATGTAAGAGTGGCCGTTGATCGTCGCATGCCTTCATTTTGGTAGCCGCGTAGGGAAGGCCGGCATGGTATGGCGCGGCAAGGTGGTTGGAATGCCATTGGAACATGTGGCATGGCATGCCTTGGCGCGGTTTGGCGTGGCCAAAACTAGGGTTTTGGGTCAAAGGTTACCATGCATTGTTTGGCGACCTTGGACGGCTAGGATTTGCATCTAGGATGGAAGGGTGGCCGTTGATCGTCGCACACCTTTGTTTTGGTAGCCGCATAGGGAAGGTCGGCATGGTATGGCGCGGCAAGGTGGTTGCCATGCCATTGGCACATGTGGCATGACATGCCTTGGCGTGGCCAAAACTAGAGTTTTAGGCCAAAGGTTACTATGCGTGGTTTGGCGACCTTGGACGGCTAGGATTTGCATCTAGGATGGAAGGGTGGTCGTTGATCGTCGCACGCATTTGTTAAGGTAGCCGCATAGGGCGGCATGGTATGGCGCGATAAGGTGGTTGGCATGCCATTGGCACATGTGGCATGGCATGCCTTGGCGCGTTTTGGCGTGGACAAAACTAGGGTTTTGGGTCAAAGGTTACCATGCGTGGTTTGACGACTTTGGACGGTTAGGATTTGCATCTAGAATGGAAGGGTGGTCGTTGATCGTCGCACGCCTTCGTTTTAGTAGCCGCATAGGGAAGGCCAACATGGTGGGGCCAAGGCAAATGGCGCGGATGGCTTGGCATAGTGGGGCCAAGGGTTTGGCAGGGATGGCTTGGCATGGTGGGGCCAAGGCAAGGTGCGGTTGTCTTGGCATGGCGAGGTCAAGGGTTTGGCATGCCATTGGCGCATGGTGCGGCTAGCATGGTTGGGGCCAAGGTAAGGTGTGGTTGGCTTGGCATGCCATTGACGCATGGTGCGGCTAGCATGGTTTGCCATTGGCACAATGGTGCGGCTGGCATGCCTTGGCGCGGAGGCGTGGCTAGCATGGTTTGTCATTGGCACAGTGATGCGGCTGGCATGCCTTGGCGCGAAGATGTGGCTGGCATGATTTTCCATTGGCACAGTGGTGCGGCTGGCATGCCTTGGCGCGGAGATGTGGCTGGCATGGTTTGCCATTGGCACAGTGGTGCGGCTGACATGGTTGGCATGTCTTGGCACGGTAGCATGAGAATTAGGGTTTAGCATAGATGATGTCGGTCAATGTTAAGGGTTCTGTCGTGGAATATGACACATACAAAAAAATGTATCATGGTAATTCTTACGTAGGCATGTTGATCGATTCAATAAATGTGCTAATGGTCATAGTGACGTCATGCCATATGTGCGATTTTACGATTGTAACCCTAAGCTAAAAGCCACCATCAACACGTGTAAGTATAGTTGGCAATAGAACTAGCGAAAATAGCCAAGAATATTGCAGTCCAAAAAGTCCAACCAAGTTAACACCAGCACAACACTTGGCCCAAATTAACAATTGAATCATCTTTTCATACTCACAGTTCCTTTCATATTATATTTATCTGATCTTTTAGATTGCAATAGTGAAAACAGGTATCTAAGCTCTCTGTCTTTTTCCATCTTTCATCTTTTTGATGAAATTTAGTTTTCTATAAAATTTGCCACTTTGCTCTCAGAAAAAAAGATGGATAGAACTTGGAAGGTTGGGCACAAACTCTTGGAGCAAATGCTTTTAAATGAACCATCTAACTTATTCGAGTCATTATGCCATCTTTTCTTACCGCTGCAGTGAAGTCTTCTTTCTATATTCTTTAATTCATGTTCTTATCAACCCTCTAAGAAATGTCCCTATGCAGTTCTGTATTCATGTCCAATAAAGTCAACAAGAAACTAGACAACATGCTATGAAGATGGGACAAAAAGTATTGGCAGAGAAGTCAAATGAAACTGAGCAATGTCATAAAAATCCCCCAGCTGAACCAGTATGTGAGCAATTGCTTAAGTAGCTGTTGTAACTTCATTTTATTTCTTATAATATAATTTCACAGCCATTGGCTTGCTAAACATGTTTATTTGCATTTCTGTTTTTCTTTTCCTTTTTTTTTTTTTTTTTTTTTTTTTTTTTTGTAGTAAAAAGGGTGAATATCGTTGTTGTAGCATTTTCCAGGTCGTCTCAAGTTAACTGACAATTGAATGAGAATTGGTAAAACTAAATCGGGAACTTATTCAATGCCTTATACCCGATGATCTCTCTTTGCTCTCGAGTTCAAAAGATTAAAGAGTTACTGAATACTATATTGGATTTGAAGTGGCCCATGGCTGCAGGAAATTGGTTAAAATTGCAATAGCTGATTCTGTGTATATGTAAAGACCTACAACTTAAAGATTTCGTTGTGACCCACTACAACATTTACGTGGAAGAGCAGGAGCAAGAAATAGTAGCCATTAATAGACAAGATCATTCGTCTATCATTCATAGATAGATCGCAGAAGCTACTGCAATTCATTGTGTAGTTTTTGTTTTTGTATTTAATTACTTTTGATACGACATCAAATTGCTGTACGAAATCAATCCATGAAATGACAAACATGTGTTATTAAGCCAGTACAACGCACCTTTTGAAATTCACACCAAAATATACTTTTCAGTGTTTACACAACAAATTATCTGGGCCCGTGCAGAGCACGGGCGTCTCACCTAGTTCTATTGTTGGTGGAGCTCAAACACGGTTTGACGGGCGGGTGGGTATATAAGGTGGTTTGATGGGCGTGTGGTATATAAGGTGTAAGAATATCCGATCTGGGTGGAAGTGAATTTCGTCTTTCGAATCTCTCTACTCTCTTTTGTGCAAACCCTGTGATGAGAATCCCCAGGTGCCACTTGATTTACTTGACCAAACTAAACGCCACCGAAACCTTTCCACCTCGGAAACAAGAATCAAAAACAGATTTATGATACACTTCCCACACTTCAAACTATATACCCTAGTTACTAAGTTCGCGAATGATTCGCGAATCATTCGCGAATTTTTCCGTATCACGAATTTTACCGTCTTATTCGCGTACGTTTGCAACTCCGAACCCAAGTCGCGTATTATGTGGCATTCCCAGATTATTCGCGAATCGTTCACGAATTTTACGTATCCCGAATGATACGTCCGTTTAATTCGTCATAAATTCTTTAGCTTTTACTTTTCAAAGACCCCACTTTTTGGGCTTTACTGCCTCCCGAGCATACACGACCGCATATTAGACGTGTTGTAATTTTTATGAAACAAAAACGACTGAAGAGATTTGAAGGTGAAGGTGAGAGAGATCTCAAACTCACTAACCAAGCATCTAAACCACCATACGACGTCCTCTTGGATAACTAATGTTGTATATATTATTAATATCATCATATTAAGTTTATTTTTTCTTTAAATAACTCACACATATGCATAAAAATTGGTCTATGACCTTATAAATACAAATTATTTGTTATATATAAATACCGAATTTTCAGAGCCGAACTCACATTTATAAATCGAATTATACACGTACGTATGCCGTTCCGAATTACTAACGAATCACGTCCCATTGACCGAATTTTGGACCGAATCTGGATTTTACAAAACCGTATAATACTCGTACATTTGCCATTCCGTACGTTTGTCGAATCCCGAATTGCTAACTAGGCTATATACACCATTGACTACGTGAATCCCACATAATTGTATCACCTACGTGGCCGATGACCTATAGATGGATATCAAGATTATGATTTCTCACTCGTACATCAAAACTTTCCTCGCTAAGAAAAAACTATCATCTCTTTTCTCGTGTCCAAAATTTCTCTCTAAAAAGCTCTCTCTCTTTCTTTTACGCGATTCCGCAACTTTGTCATCATCCCTTTTATCGAATTGAAGCAAACAAAACCTCATTTTCAATTTCTTAGTTTCAAGGGGATTTCCAATTACTACTCTGATAGAAACTTTTTACTTCTCAGACAAAGGAGATTTCAAATGTCGGTGAGTATTGATTTTGATCTTTTGTTCTTTGATTTCTGCAACTGTTTTGCATGTTTAGGGTTTTGGAGTTTGAATTTCATAAGATGATTGATATATTGATAGATTTCTTGCCGTCCAGGTACTTTGTAATGAATTAACTGTCACATCTATGTTTTGAGGGTTTAACGTATGTTGTTTCAGTTAAATTGGGGATTTATAGTTGAGATCGACTGATAAGATTCAGATCTGTTGACTTTCTAGGATTTTATGTTTTTGTTTTTGGTGTCCGAGTACTGGAAGTGTGAACCTAGTGATGTTATTGATACAAAACAGTAGAAAACCAGAAATACTGAGTTAGTGTAGTTTGTTGTTCTTCAATTGACATTTCTTTGAATACATTATGTTGTAAAAAGAATGCAAAAGAAGTTATACAAGTAGATCATTTCTAAATCGGATAACTTATTATATGAATGTTCTTTGCATGTTCAAAAATGACTAAAGAGAGTATAACAGAAAAAGCTTTTGTGATGTAAAATGATTGAATTCGTTCGAACTTATGACCAGATTGTCGAAGGTGTGTTGATGAAAATATATGGTAGATAATCTTGCCTCGTGGAGAATGCTAATACTAGTAGAGAACTATTTTGATCTGAATTCATGCTTGTAAGTATTAGACTGTTATGCGTAGTACAGTTTGAGTTCACCAGTGAAAGATCAAAATGTTTTTGAGATCTTAGTGGGACTTTTCGTACTATATATGTCAATTATTAGGAAGTTGCTATATGTGTTAAAACTCAAAAAGGCAATGTTTAACCCAGAAATGAAAAGGCTAATACATTGAATTAAATAACACGGTGATGACTTGAATTTGTCTAAATGTTAAATTTTCATGTCTAACAATTGGCGCGGTGTTCCCATTCCATGTGCAATAAGTCTCACCTAGTTACCCTTAAGAAAAAAACCATAAGGCAGGACCGAGTTCTCTGTTTATTCTTTTTATACCTTGTTTATTTAATCATTATGTTTCTTTAAAACGATTTAGAAGGGAAAAACAAGCAAGTAATCAACACTTGATGATATATCTACCATTTATTTTCTGCTTTCATGAGATCATTTGATTTCACATTTAAGTGTATAGAAAGGGTATTATTTTGTGTTTTTTCCTGAAATTGGAAAACTTTGCTCAAGGTTGAAAAATTACTCTTCATTTTTGTAATCACATTTCTCCTAACCAACCTCTTTTCTTATATAATTGAAGTATGTCAGTTGGTGTATCTCTCTCTCTGTCTCCCCTTTTATTGTGTAAAATTTCATTACTGCTTTTTTTTACCTAGTTCTTGTGTTCCAGCAGTTAACCGTAAGAACTGTGAAGGTCAGCAATGTTTCCTTAGGTGCGTCTGAGCAAGACATCAAGGAGTTCTTTTCGTTCTCTGGTGATATCGAATATGTTGAAATTCAAAGGTTTTCTTTTAATTTGCTGATGGTCACAGTTTATTGCTTCTTATTTGTGTTGTCTTAAATAAAATACTAAGCCTACTTATTTACTTATTGCAGTGAGAATGAACGGTGTCAGAATGCATATGTTACCTTTAAGGATCCACAAGGAGCCGATACCGCACTTCTTCTTTCGGTACATTCTCTTTGCAAAAAACTTTTTCTTTTCATGTCTTTTAACACTTCAATTCAATGATGATAACATTAGACATTTTTCTTATGCTAAAGACTTCTCACCACCATACTACACCATTGTATGGCTAAAGTCGAGATCCTCTTCAGTGGATCAGAGCTTGTCCTACCGATCCAACTTCCAAGCAATCCGTAGGACATAGATAGTTGATATCTTGTGCGAAAGGTTAAGTCAGTCATATTAGGGATGAAAAAGATTCTAGTCATGAAGAGTTAGTATCATCATGTTAGGCTCACTTCTGCCTATGGTTTTTTGGTCGCTTCTGTGTAAAAACATTCTCATTTTGTCAGTTTCTTACAATGTCTTGCTTCTCCATAGTATCTTTTATTTATGTATGGTGGTTACTTTCTAATGGGGGCATTTTAGCCCTTTGATTTCTGATATTTTGAATAACTATCGTCACCAGAATCACCTTGTTCTCAAATGGTCTACTAATTCTAAACCCTAGTTCGGAAATCATCTGTAATAGAACTTTCTAATGTAACTTCAATCGATCTTATCTATAAAACGAAATTTGATCGATTTTTCGAAACAATTTTAAAAAGATACACCGGTGTATAGTGTGAAGAATCTTTTTCTTTCTTGCTGTGAAGGTTCATTTTGTCCTTTGTCCATTCTCGTGAATCCTCTCATATCTGAGTTATATACTAACTCGCATGATAATTGATTATCCTGATTAAAAATTGGCTCGTGGGCGTGGCACCAATATATTATCTGTCATTTTGATTTTGATTTTCTTCTTCTTTGATTTCTAAGTTTTTTTGCATTAACAGGGAGCTACAATTGTTGATCTCTCCGTCACCATAACACCTGCCCCCGATTATGAGCTTCCACCTGCTGCATTGAATCCTCCAGCTGTAAGATATTTTCCACGTTGATTGTCATTAGAGTTCTGCATTCATATAAGATCTACCAATGTGTCTAAACCAGATGTTTTTCTCAAACTTGTTAGGCGGGGGAGAGCCAAACCGGAGGTGTTCCTGAATCTGCTGTTCAAAAGGCAGAAGATGTTGTCAGTAGCATGCTTGCGAAGGGATTCATCTTAGGTAAAGATGCTGTCAACAAAGCAAAGGCCTTTGATGAGAAGCACCAATTTACGTCTACTGCTACTGCTAAGGTTGTTTCTCTGGATCAAAAGATTGGATTGACAGAGAAAATATCCATGGGAACAACAGTTGTAAACGAAAAGGTTAAGGAAATGGATCAGAAATTTCAGGTTTCTGAGAAGACTAAGTCAGCCTTTGCAGCCGCTGAACAGAAAGTCAGTGATGCTGGATCTGCCATTATGAAGAACCGATATGTATTCACTAGTGCATCATGGGTAACTGGTGCCTTTAGTAAGGTTGCAAAGGCAGCTGGAGAGGTGGGTCAGAAGGCAAAGGAGAAAGTTGGCATGGCAGAAGACGTACAAAGAAGAGAAATGGTGGATGACTACGCTAGAGTTCACCTTTCTGACTCCCCCAAAGCTGAGAAAGATGAGCAACAACCTTCAAAGCCCTTACCCGCACAGGGTTTGATCCTTTGATTACATAAACTTGTGTAAATAGTTGCGTCTTTTTTCTAGGTCCCGAAATTCTGCTTCTATATACTTCTGCTTTTGTTTCTCTTCTTAGAATTACTTTGATAGTTGTTAGATGTTAGAATAGTTACCAGTCTCATCTTGTTGGATGGATACAAATTGACGACTGCTATAAATGGCTTGGCCTTTTCATTTCTACATCACAGTATGAATAAGTGTGAACTCTTTGTAAGTACTACCCTTTGAGTGGTGTAACGCTTAGATTTTCTTTCTTCTGGTTGTAGAATTACTGTGAGTGCTTATGTTTATATGGGTTGAGATGTGGTAATACTACAAGACCGAATTTCGGATTTGGAAGTTGGGTTATTGAGAAAAGTGAAGGCTAGTAGAGATTACGCTTCATGTGTCCCAGAGAGGTAATATCTTCAGGGGTTAAAATATCTATGGCAAGTAGGGATTTGAGGTGGAAGACATACTCTTTCTCACCACTTTTTCCTTTAGTTCATCGCACCCTAATTAATCCATTTTCCAGAACAGTAGTTCTGTAATGAACTGCCGTCTTAAACCAGCCAAAAACCGTGCATAGAGAACAAATGTATGGGCCCCACCATGGAAGCAAACGGGGGTCCCGCTTTTGTGTTGGACTGTGAGTATGTTGTTTTTGCGTTGTCCAAATACACGGTCCGGATAGAATTTTTGTTTCCAAAACTGCAAAAATTCAACCCGTACGGTATTTTGTTCGAAGCACAACTTACGATGGAGTATAAAAAAAAGTGTTATTAGCGCGTTTAGGTACAAATCTGTTTCTGACTTCTGATTTTTTAGAAGTAGAAGTCAAAAGCAGAACTATTTTGCTTCACAAAAAAACTGACCTTTTTGCTTTTAGAAATCGTTCTGAAATATAATTGTCAAACTGACTTCTGACTTTTTTTACTTCTGAAAATCAAAAAGCAACTTCTGAATATGCATCCAAACGTGCTACTAGAATTTCTAAGTTGTGAACATTTTATTTAATTTCCATTCAATCATTTCTATTATATATTTCGGCGCTTCTAAACAGACCGCCTTAGAAAACAAGGCCGAAACCGTGTGTCTCACATGATGGTGGGCCCCGCGCCCCGTGGAGTTAACAGGGGGTCCCCATTTTGGGCCCCACCATGTCAAGAATGTGAGAGATGTTGTTTTTGTGTTGTTTTTGACACGGTTCGTTAGGAATTTTTATATATATTTAATAAAAAAAACTTTAAACATCCGAAGGGAACCTTTTTTTTTCTGATGAAAAGATGAAATATATTAATTAAGAAATATAGTACATTTTTATCAAAGATATTGGAAACAACACTTGATTTAGATATTCTTAGCTGTAGTTGGGATGACATATGCCGTCGATTCTTTAATCGAGCTTCTTTTGCAATGTAATACGCTGCAGAATTGTATTTTCTATTTATATATTGCACATGAGCTTGGGGGAGTTTTTCCAAAGTTGTTAGAGTCGTCTGTATGGTATTTTTTGCACTCCAAGGAGGTGGTATTTTGCAAGTCTTGTTGATAGTCTCTGCCAGCATTTTGCAATCAGTTGCTAAAGTAACACTTGATAAAATATTTTCACTTAGCTAAGTAGAAGCTTTTAGTAAGGCTTTTGATTCTGCATGAATGTTGAGGAAGCCCAATCCGACCCTGCTGAGATGTGCATGAAAGTCTCATTATCCACTGAATAAAGAATGAAAGCATATCCCATGGTCGGATCTTCTTTCTTGTAAGCAACATCAATAAATATTATCCAGTCCGATGATAAATTTAACCATTTCTCCTTGGAATCATTACTTCCAAAAGGAATCAAGGGTGACCTAAAAATAAGAAAATTTATTTTATTTTACACCTATTTTTTAAAAAAAAAGATAATTAAATAAGAATGTTACGAATAGAGATTAGGCACAAAATAGAAAAAGAAGGAGCAAAAGAATTCTGTTAACGAGTATGTAATAAAACCGGAAAATGGGTCATTTATCCAAATATTTTTAAAACATGGCTCAAATGGACGAGTAAAAATTAGTATGGGTGAAATGGACAAAAAAGAAATAGCAAGGATGAAACTGGATTCATCCTGGCTTAAACTTAAAAAATAGCGAGGATGAAACTGGATGCATCCTGTGTAAATTAAAAAATAAGAAAAAGTATTTGAAAATTGGAAGGATGAAACTGTTTACATCCTGACTATTTTTATATTTTTGTCCATTCAAACAGTATCAAAATCTAAGTGTCCTTTTCACCCATGAATTATTGGTTTTGGTCTTTTTAACCAATTTTGTGTAATAAAACTGCATCACAATAAAAAACGAAAAGAGACCTTTCAGTTTTTAGTAAGTGTCTTTTTAAAAGATAATTCTTATAAAGATTAAATACATTGTTGCGTGCTACTGCTCCCACGAATTTTCTGGATCTTATATTTATAAACGCTCTAAATCCATGTCAAATATTGAACTTAGTCTTAGTCAGTGGAAATGTTAGCTTTTTTGGTAACTTCCATACACAGATTAGAGATACTATAGCTGAAACTGATCTTGTAAGTGGTTTATCTATTTCTGAGGCAGGTTTACAAATCTTACAGAGTTACAAGAAATGCTTAAACATTGGCTTGACATTGAACATGATTGTTGGAGTTAAAGGGGACATGATGACACATTAGCTTATGATGATAAGAATACTAGGTATTTTCACGAGAGATCCAATTGCAGGAAAATAAAAACTCAAATAAAATCTTGCCAAATAATCAAGGAATTTGTTTGACCTCCACCAATGGTAATTTTCTCGTTTCTAGAAGAGGCAAGAGCTCTGAAATAACTACAATGAAGAATAAGTGTTCGGCACTGAACTGGAGCCACACATATTGCACGAAGTATCTTGACTAGGTATGTACCTAGGAAGTATGACTTTGGCAGGAAAGATGTTTTCAAAACATTTCCAAAGGAACCATTGAATTTAAGGTATAACAGGAGAAGAGCAGACCGATTTATAAATGAGATTACCATAATTATTAGGATTTGGAAGCTCATCTGCTAAGAGTTTATACACAGGATTAATCGAAAAGATGCCTGACTTCGTGAAAAGCCAGACAAATCTATCCTCACCAAATATAGGAATTCCGCTTTGCATGATTTGTTGACAATTTTCACTAGAGAAGAAAGCTTGCACCAGACCAACATTATCATTGTTAAGAAACTAGCAACAAAAGGTTGAGATTATGATATAAATTACACAGGTGATACTTTGGGTTAGGTATCCAATTGTTGATAAAAGAATTATTTTTTCTTTCTTCTAACGAAGAAGTTGATTTCATTAAGAAAAATAGATCTATTACAACCATCACATGAACAAACACTTACTTGAATATAACACCCCAATTAGAGAGTATGCTCGTTACACGAGCTGCATAAAAAATATCTAAGTTTCAGGACCAAAGTATGAGTAATCATTAATGGTACTGGTATAAGGTTTACTTTTTCTTCTTCTAAACACCCTAGATTTTCTGCATGTGGTAGGAGGTTCCAAAGCTTCAAATTTCTTCCATGTAACGTTTGTACTCTCTGAGCATCAAAGTTGTGCACTAGATTTTTTTGAATATACCATGAAATTTAGAATCGTTTTATAATATAGTACCAAATATAACTTGTATATATTGACAGATATTACTGAAGAGTAAGAAAATACAACTGTGGCGCATGATACAGTGTAATGGCAGTGCGGTTTAAGAAGTTTGTGTTGTGTCTGTAATCTAACTCACATGTTCTCACATGTCACATGAGTATCATATACGTATGTTGTGTCAGACAGTTAAAGTCGGTTAATCACACTATAAGAATGTGTGTTAATGTATGAATCTTGTAATACTTTTTCACTTTCTGAAAATGAATCTAGATCTGGTTTCTCCATTGATACATTGTTATCATGGTATTAGATAGGGTAGGGGTGCGATTTCAACTCCTTTATCGATCTTGTTTTTTTGTCTTATATCAACATTTGTTTTCCATCTTTGTTTGTGTTGATCGTACAGGGTTTTTGGTGATTCTTCAGAGAAGCTCTAGCTGTTGTTTTGATTTGATCTAAAAATTTGATTCTTGCTCATCTTCTGATCTCGTTTTTATTCTCAATCTTGATATTCTTTTTTACATTTGTGTTCATTTCCCGCTGCAATTGTCATAATATTTATGTTTTTCTTTCATATCTTGTACTTTCTTAGATTTCAATTTTTTAATGATTCAAGAATTTTCTGCTACTACATCAATGGAAAACCTTACAACGTTGTCGTTTTCATAAGTTCCTCTCAATCAACTTGCTCATTTTCTTCATTTGAAGCTTAAAGAAGACAACTTCATTACTTGGATACATCTATTGAGTCCGATTATACAAAAATATAAGTTGTTGCGTTATCTTAATGGTTCTTATGAGTTTCCTCCACAGTTTACGAATCTCAGAAATCAGAGAAATGGAATTGAAAATCCACTTTATACATATTGGACGGATGAAGATGGTTCTATCATTATGTGGATTAATTTAATAATATATGATTTAATACTTTTTTATTTCTCTAGATCTACCTCCTCTCATCAACTACGACGTAGTATTGAAGATCGTTTCGCTAGAGCATCATTAACTCATTTTATTCAGATGCATAATAAAATGTTATCTCCCACTCAGGGTGACAAATCCATTGCAGCACTTATTAATGGAATCAAAGCTTATATGATCAATTAGCTGTTGTTGGAGAGGTAATATCTAATACACAACTTGTTGTAGCACTTAGATATAATTACATTCCATTTGCTACTTTAATGCGTCACAGAAATCCTCGTGTAATATGTATTGAACTACATAACAACATGCTTAGTGAAGAGTCAGTTGTTTATAAAAAAAAAATCTACTAGAACTGATGCCGAGACAAAGGCCTCTATGGTTAACAATTATAGAGGTTCATTTAAGAATAAAGGATCTTATAGAGGTAGAGGTTATAAAGGTGGTGAAATATATCCAAATCCTGCTATGTTCACAAGGAACTCATGTGGCAGAGGGTATACTTCAACTGAAAAACCTATTTGTCAAATTTGTCTAATTGAAGGACCTATTGTTGTTACTTGTAATCAGAGATTGAATTTCTCATATCAAGGTAGAACTCCACCAGATAATCTTAATACCATGCTAGCTAGTTATGATATTTTTATTGATGAAGAATGGATAGCTGATAGTGGTTCCAACTTTCATATTGCTCCTGCTTCCGCTGTTTTGCAAGAATCCACTCCTTATGATGGATCTGAGATTATTAAAACTACAAATAGTGAAGGTATGTCTATCACAAATAAAGGACTTACTGGTAGGATTTTTAATGATTATTCTTTTACTCTCAATGATGTTCTTCTAGTACCTCGATCATCCCACAATCTACTCTTAATTCATAAATTTACCATTGATAATAATTGCTAATTAACTTTTGATTCTCATGATTTCTCTGTGAAGGATCTGACCTCTGGAAAGACATTCTTCCAAGGTCCACTTAAGAATGGTATATATACCATCAACTTCAATACATCCACGCATGATTTTTCCACAACAATAACTGATCATGGTGTTCTTCTTCACAAAAAATTTGGTCATCCTTCTTTTCAAACTTTTCAGAAAAATTTGTAGTCATCTTCAACTGAAAAATGTATCAAATAAACCTTTTACATGTAATGATTTCAAAATATATAGAAGTCAGAAACTACCTTTTCAATTATCTTTTAATGTATCTCAACAACCTTTGGAGTTATTGCACATGGATTTATGGGGTCCTTGTCATGTCTCATCTGTTTCTGGTTCTCTATACTACACCGGATACTGCTGGGTTTTGCCTTTAACTTCAAAAGTTGATTTCAAGCATGCGTTTCAATATTTTGTCATAAGATTAAAAACTTTCTATCTCATTCTGTCATTATTATCAGAACTGATAATGTGGGAGAATTTCTCAATAATTTTTATAAAACAATTATGTGTTCGAAAAGGTTTTTCTTATGAGTTGTCTTGTCCTCACACAACAGAAAAAAATGTTGTTGCTAAGGTCATGCACAAGCATCTACTAGGGGTCACTAGAATACTACTCCGTCAATCTGGTTTACCTAATGCATATTGGGTATAAACTCTTTTAACTGCAAACTATCTCATTAATAGACTTCCTACAAGATATATTCAGTTTGCTACTCCTTTTAAGTTCTCATTTCATGAAAAATCAGATTATAACTTTCTCAAGTTATTTATTTATTCTTGCTTTCCTTGGTTGAAGCCTTACACTTCAAATAAACTTGAACCCAGGAGTAACCAATGTATCTTTGTTGGTTATAGTCTAACTCATAAAGGTTATAGATGTCTAGATCCTATAATAGATCCTATTTATATATCAAGGCATGTTTAATTTGATGAATCCATGTTTTCTTATGAACTTATCACTCATTCCAGTTCATGCATATCACATCCTAGTGATGTTGTCACTTCTACCATTGTTCTTTTTCCATCTCCTGAACCTATTCCTTCAGTTATAGTACCTTCACCTTTCACTTCCCCTATAACAGTTGCCACTAAGAATGATCATAACATGACTACTCGAGGTAAAAGTGGGATGAGAACTCTAAAATCCTATTTTGGCACTAAGAATCCTTTACATATTACTTATATAGTTGCTTTTATGGTCAACAAGAAGATTACATTTCCTACTTGTATTAATGCCATAAATAAATAGGAAGTTTGCAGATTTGCTTCAGTTAATGAACTTTACAACAAGCCAGAACTCGGTATTTTGTGCCACCTTCATATGCTTACAATCTAGTTGGTTGTAAATGGGTTTTCAGAGTAAAACATAATGCAGATGGCAATGTTGAAAGATACAAAGCCAGATTAGTTTCTAAGGGTTATCATCAGCAATAAGTTTTAGATTTTGAAGAGACATTTAGTCCCGTGGCAAGACCAACAACTATTGGAGTTATCTTATCCATGGCAGTATAGTATGATTGACATATTCATCAGTTATATTTTAGTAATGCATTCTTGCATGGAGATCTCAATGGAGTGGTGTATATGACTCAACCACCTGGTTTTGTTTATGCTTCTAACTCGATCATGCGTTTTTCTATATAAAGATATTTTGGTTTTAAGCAAGCTCCTAGGGAATGATATGAATTATGTTATTCTTTCTATGAATTTTGGAAATGCTGCAGCAAACACTTCTCTCTTTGTTCATCAGTATGGATCTTAGATTATAGTTGCTCTAGTATACGTTGATGTATACTTCTTATAGTCTCTAATCCATATTTTCTTCAGCAAGTCATTACTCAGCTGCAACTTCAATTTCCTATCAAAGATTTAGGAAATCTGTATTATTTTTTAGGTATTGAGGTCACAAAAGATTCAACTTCTTTATTTATGTGTCAGACCAAATATGAAGTGGATCTCTTGCACAAACATCATATGAAGGGTGCTAAGCCTTTTCAAACTCATGTTGCTGCATCTGACAAGCTTAGTTAAGATGCAGGTGAACTTCTAGAAAATCCAACTGATTATAGATCACTTGTTGGTGCTTTATACTATTTGACTTGGACTAAACCTGAACTGTCCTATTGGTGGAGTATTCATGGGATGAAAATATGCTTGGATATTTTCATTATTATTTAATATATTTTAATTATCTAGAAAGATATATTGTAATTAATTAAGATGTTTTCATTTATTAATAATATTTTAGAAATATAATTGTTTATTTAGGGATTTTATATATTAGTTTAGAAATCTCGTATTTTAAGGAATAAGTATTTTGATTATTTGTCTGGAAGTTATCTATATAAAGAGCTCCATGTTTTCATATTAGAGGAGAAGATTTTGATTAATTGAAAAGTAGTATTTTCCTTGAGAGTGGTATCTCGGAAATATGTGGTTTTAGATTTTAATTTATTCAACGCTTCCGCCCTGCATCAGTTGGTTCAGAGACAGGCAATGCTCCTGCATCATGTTTCGAGGAAGAAACTATGATGTTGTTCGAAGAGCCGCTCTCAGCGATGAGAAAGAGCAAGCGGTAATAGATGATCTAGAACGGAAGGTTAAGGCGCTCACCCTCCAATTGGCTGAAATGCATCATCAGCAAGAGCCCCATCATGGTCCTAGCCTACAACGAGTGGAGGAAGTGACCGGTGATGAACAAAAAAACTTCCTTGGCGACAAGGAAGAAGGATTTCAAGGAGTTGCACATGATCCACGAGATTCGTTGGAGTCCGGATTAAAGCTTGAAATCCCAAGGTTTGATGGCATTTTTTCTTTTTCTGTGGTTGAGAAAAATAATGTTGCCTTGGATTGGAATCTACCACCAATTTATGATATTTATCCTGATGATGAGATCATATTATGTTCTAGTTATGTTGATTCATACTCTGTAAAAGCTTTATGCAGTCAGGTGGATCAACGACATCAACTTCACATTTTCAAAGCGCAAATATTTTTGAGTCCAATAGCAATTATGCCAAGATTATTTAAGTCGACGGATTATAAATATTTTCATCGACGAATTATTTATACAAGAACTAATACTGGCAAAATTCGAGGACGAATTTTTTCTGAGAAGGGGAGAATGGTGGAGTATTCATGGGATGAAAATATGCTTGGATATTTTCATTATTATTTAATATATTTTAATTACCTAGAAAGATATATTGTAATTAATTAAGATGTTTTCATTTATTAATAATATTTTAGAAATATAATTGTTTATTTAGGGATTTTATATATTAGTTTAGAAATCTCGTATTTTAAGGAATAAGTATTTTGATTATTTGTCTGGAAGTTATCTATATAAAGAGCTCCATGTTTTCATATTAGAGGAGAAGATTTTGATTAATTGAAAAGTAGTATTTTCCTTGAGAGTGGTATCTCGGAAATATGTGGTTTTAGATTTTAATTTATTCAACGCTTCCGCCCTGCATCACATATGTTGTGAACTTAGTATACCAGTATATGCAATATCTAAGGGTTCCTCATCTAGATGCACCCAAGAGGATACTCAGATACATTAAAGGTACTTTGGGGTTTGGCTTAACCTTCAAAAAAGGAAATTCATTTCTTCTAAGATTCTCTGATGCATATTGGGCAGGCTGTGTTGATGACATAAGATCTAATGGGGGTCATTGTGACTTTCTAGGTTCTAATGTGACCTCTTGATCCTCTAAAAGAAGATTTCACTGGTTAGGTCTAGTACAAAAGAAGAGTATAGAACTTTGGCTCACAGTACAACTGAGATTGTTTGGAGATGTTATCTTCTCAAGGATCTTCATTTTCCCATTTCTGGTATTCCTAAACTTATTTGTGATCATATCAGTTATTTCTCTCTAGTTTTCAATCCTGTCATACACTCGACAATGAAGCATGTTCACTTGGGTTACCACTTCATCAGGGAGTTAGTTCATTCCAAAGATTTGGATGTTTATTACGTTAATACTTTGGATCAAATTGCTGACCTATTTACTAATGCTCTTCATGGTTCAAGATTTACCATGTTAAGGTCCAAGCTCAAGATGACAGCTGCACCCATGAGCTTGAGGAGGGATATTGACAGAGTCATTATTAAAGAGCAATAGAAGGTAACTGTGGTGCAGGATACGCTATAATAGCGTGCGGGTTAAGAAGTTTGTGTTGAATCTATAATCTAAATCACGTGTTCTTACATGTGATATGTCTTAATGTTTACACGAGTATTACTTACGTGTACTCTATGTCAGACAGTTAAAGTCGATTAATCAAGCTATAAGAAGTGTTTTAAGGTATTAATCCTGTAATACTTTTTCTTTCTCTGAAAATATCTAGATATGGTTTCACCATTGATACACTGTTATCAGTATGCTCACAATGAAAGAAAATATGGTCTCCATCTTCCTCCTCTTTACCGCAGAGCTTGCAAATAATATCCCAATTTGTATTCGCCTATGCTGCAAGTTCTTCAATATGGGGATGAAATCATAGAGTGCAGACCACAAAAGCACAAAAATTCTGGGATGTATTTCTTTGTTCCATATGAAGTTATGTGACCTATTAGATTGAGCTCCCTCTAGCCTGCTGTAAGTCCCTTAACATTTATTACTTGGAAATTTTTCTTCATTTACACCAAAACAAGTCAGTGGATCATCTCCAGAGTTTAAAGAGGTAAAGTGATAGTCCTATCAGTTCTATACAACTATTTGTAGCCTCATCAGATATTAAGGTGTCTATTTGCAGGTCCCAGTTTCCTTGTTGATCAATACATTCCTGCATTGTGCTCCATTCCTGATTTCCTGAAAGGCATTGGCTCACAAGGCAGCCTCACTATGGTGCGCTTTTATCTCTTCCCTACAATTTGCCTGTGAGTAGTGCAAAACGGAAACTCAGTTTCCGTTTTCTTTTTACCCAAATTTTTTTACGTTGGATAAATTATATAGGTTAAAAGATAATTAATAGCGAAAAATAAGGAGATGAAAAATGTTAAAAAAATAGAGTTTTAATAAATAAAAAAAGAGTAAAAAAGAGAAGTGTTAGTGTAAAATTGTGGAAACCAGAAGCGGATACTCAGTATCCGTGTAAAATGCAACTAAAACTGAGTTTCCGTAAAGCACAATTTTACACGTGTCATTTCTTTTCCATACTATCTGAATCAGATATGATCTAATTTGATTCAGATGTGATCTAGTTTGAGTAATAGTGAAGGGATATCCCTGCTTATGTGGAGATATGAGAGATCATAGGAGATGATTTTTTACATATTTCCCTACCTATGAGGGATAAGAAAGGGATAAAGGGCACCATAGTGCTTGGCCTAATGAGAGACACAAGGTTTTCACTTCAGATTTAAAACAAAAGGCAATATTGTTGGACGGAGTGGGGGCTGGTCTTCGTTATCTTCCCCAATTATGGGCATTTTCAAAATTCCCCGCTAGTCTTTTCTTCTTACTGAAAAATGAAAATAAGCAAGAATCCTATGAGATGTCCCAACAGTAATTCTGTATCTGTCAACACATCCTCAAAACACTACGAAGAAGTAAAGGGACAGGAAGTAAAAGAGAAGTAAAATATATTTTTTCTGCGCTATGTGATGATAGAATTACATGAACTGATTACTATTACATCGTCTCACGTGGTTTGGTTCAGATGATGATTACAGTAAGGTGCCAGGAAGAGAATTGACAATTCATTGGGCTCTCTGTATCACCGAATGGCCAATGATGTACTTACACTTACTGATCCAGTAAAGGGCTTCCCTCTTTGGCGAGAATGAACAACCCACCATCACCTCTTGAGATACGTAAATCTTTGTCAAGGTATGTTGTCAAAAGGAAAGAACTAGATCTTTCCCCAGGAATAGGAACCTTGAGAGGAGCCTGCCCAGAGATGAGCCTAGATATGTTGGCCACAACGTCCTCCAAAGGATTGATGAGCGATGATTGCACAGGTGATAAATCAACTTTCTGACCAAATATGTCTATGTTTTGGGGGAGAGAGAAGTTTGATGATATCTTGGGTGGCTCCAGAGATCCTTCCTTAAACCTGACCTGCACACGTCCAAACACAGGAAAATGATATCCGTAATCCACATCTATACTTGTGTTACTTGATTCAGTTAAAGTTACAAAGACATGAGCAGTGGCTACGAGGGGGTCAAGATCATGTCGTTATGATGTTTACCTGAATCCTGGAAGGACTCCGAACTTCATAAGTAGCTAATGCACTAAAGGAGAAGGTACCGAAAGGGCCGCTCAGAGTGGTTGAGTTGTCAATGGTAAGTGCTGTAGTATTAATAGATTGAGATATCTGTTTGACCTCCACCAATGGTAATTTTCCTGTTGCTAGAAGAGGCAAGAGCTCTGAAAATGCTGTGTACCTAAACAATTTTTTTTACCAAAATACAAACTCCTGGATCAATACTATAAATCCCCTAAATTACTTAATACAATGTTATAAACAAGCACCAAACAGGTAATGTTAAGTTCAGATCAAAGTATAAATCCTTTCCCCCCGTCAGCCTACTGGGTACATGTCTTTCGACTCGATTGAATTTCTAATGCACCAAAAGTAAAAAAAGAAGAAGCTTCTCTATTTGAGCTATTTCACTTCTGTTTCATAAGTATCTAAAAAGGATTCATAAAAGAGCATTATCAATCAGTGCTAGCAGGAGTTTACCCGATTCCTCAATTATCACCTCACCTGGAATACGCAGAGGATAAAAAAAAGAACAAGTAGATATCCTATAATTAGGCATCCATCATAAGTTTTTAGACATAGAGTACCTCCAAATCCAGGTCAAGTATCACCATTAACATTGAAACCAGCTTTAATATCAATTCTAATATATCTAGTACAAAAGAGTTACAAACCTCTAATAGACACCAATGTTATAAATCCAACCCATAGAGTGTTGGGCCACTATGCTCCAAAACTTACTTACGATTTCATTACTGAGTCAAAATTGCACTGTTCTGGAGAATATGTTTGTTTTCCTTATTGTTTCTGATATTTTCTCTTTTTGTAAAATCTTGTTCCTAAAATCTGACTATGAAGTGTACTTGTTGGTATATGTTGTTGCCTTTGGAAAATCAACCTATTCGTGTATCAAAGCAATTCACAAAATTTATCCTGAAAAAAAAACACCCTGCAAGAGTAAATAAAAAAGAAGTTAAGTAGCAGTACTCACAGTAAAGTCCAGTTGCCATCAAGTAGTGAAGCAGCCTCAGTAGGAGCAGGAGTTGGATTCAAGGATTCAAGTTGATTAACCAATTCCAAAACCTCAGCTCTAACTTCACCTGAAGCTTTAAACCCTAATTCAGTCCCATAAAATGTATCCACTAAACATCGTTTCAAATCCCCAAGTTTATCATCATCAGTCTCATTTACATTCACACCAGCAGTCCCATAATCTCTCCCCCCTACTACTACTTCTTCTTCTCCTCCTCCACCTCCCCATTCATCTTCATTTTCGGGAGGATCAGATTCCGAAGACTTGGACGGCAAAGGTTTTTGTTCATTTTCTTCATTTGAAGAACGAATCCGGAAAGATGAGAAATTTCTAGAGGTTCTTTTAGAGAGAGAAAGAGATAGATTAGGGTTTTGACTATGAATTCTAGATGACGAGAAATAATTTCCAAGGTTCTGAGAGAGCAGAGAAGTAGAAGAAGGTTGTGAGGTGGTCAAGTAAAGCGCCATTTTCCTTTTTTTACTTCTTTCTCTCTCTTCTCTGAGAGGAAGTGGCGTTGGTTCATATGGGATTTCGTTTTTGTACACGTGTCGATATTAAACTATCCTAAAGTAAGTAAACAATACCCTTGTGAGTAATGTACACCCACCTTTAATACTGGTGTTGATTGAGTAATATTTCGCTGTAAGCATGATTTCAAAATTTAGCTGTCTCTCAAGTACTTATCATGCTCATACCGATCTAACGGGTTTGTTTCTTTTCTCTCCTCTCGTTGATCAGTGGATTAGTGGAAAGAGAGTTAGGGTTCCGTGTTGATCTCTACTGAAGCTTTCATGAAACTCCTTCAAAGTTAAAATTGGAATATTTCAGGTTGAGGGAATGGAATTAAGTTATTAATTTGAAGAAATTCAAGATAAAAAATGAGGACTGGTAGTGCTGCTAAGTTGATTGTGGATGCGTTGCTGCAGAGGTTTCTTCCACTTGCTCGACGTCGCATTGAAACAGCGCAAGCACAGGTAAGCAATACTTTGATTTATGGTGTTTTTTGTTGGATACTTAATACCCATCATGAACGAATTAGGGCAACTAAATTTATATCAAATAAATCTGATTCTCGTTCGCTTTAATAAATAAATAAACAGGATGGGCAGTACCTTAGGCCGTCTGATCCAGCTTATGAACAAGTTTTAGACTCATTAGCTATGGTGGCTCGGCATACACCCGTTCCTCTACTTGAAGCTTTATTAAAGTGGAGAGAAAGGTGTGTTTTTTAATTATTATTACTTGGGAGTATACCATTATTAGAGATTTCTTCTGTTGGGTTGGACTTGGACACTTAGTGTTTTTCTTCTTCTTTCCAATGTTCTGATTAATGTATTGCAGTGAATCTCCAAAGGGTGCAAATGATGCTGCTACATTCCAAAGAAAGGTTTGTGGCAAAACAATGTTTTGTATTGAATGTAATCTGAGCTTGGAGCTAGGATTAAGCTTCAGGGTGCATCATTTGTTAACTAGATTTATATAATTTTGATAGCTTGCGGTGGAGTGCATATTTTGTTCAGCATGTATCCGCTTTGTTGAGTGTTGCCCACAGGAAGGGCTTACAGGTAAATATAACTTTTTAGTATATTGCTTCCTTATGTTGTTATGTGCACTGCTTAACCTCATGGCTTTGGTGCAGAGAAACTTTGGTCTGGGCTGGAGAATTTTGTATTCGACTGGCTTATCAATGCTGATAGGTAAGTTGATTTATTAAGTTTAGCATTCCCTGCTTTAAGATGTGCTTTACTGTCTCCACCACTTTAAATGTCTTTCCTTTGCTTCACAAATTACCTTCATGGTGCTACTTTCTTGGATGTTGATTAAACTAAAATAATAAAGATAAAACCAAATTAAAATTCCAGGATGAACCCTATAACTATATGGAGATTTGTAACACCTACATTTTCTCTTCATAAACGTAGGTTTCTCGTATTTCATCATAAATAATCAATAGTTTACTACTTGCAGAGTTGTAAGCCAGGTTGAGTATCCTTCATTGGTGGATCTGCGGGGACTACTTTTAGACCTAGTGGCACAGCTCCTTGGTGCGTTATCACGGATCAGGTAACAAAGTTAAAGTTTTCATTTTATAACAGTTTGGCATGGAAGTTTGTCAAGCCGTATTTTTGGTTGCGAACTCTTAAGATACTAAGTGCATAGATCCTGGTATCTATGTTATAATGGTGATGTTTGAGCTTTGAGAATTTGGGTCCGTGGATTCAAGAAAGAAGTCAAAAACTTCATCTGGGGATTGATTATTATCCTTTCCTCTTCTATTTTGCAGGTTTAGCTCTGTTACAGAGCGCTTCTTTATGGAACTCAATACTCGTCGTATCGACACGAGTGCGGCAAGAAGTGAAACCCTTAATATCATTAATGGGATGCGCTACCTAAAACTTGGGGTATGCTTGACCATAAAAGTTTTGTTTTTTAAATGCATCCTGTTTCATCTAAGATGGATACTATTATATTGGAGTATGTAACAATAAATACATTGCCAGGTTAAAACTGAGGGTGGTCTTAATGCATCGGCTTCCTTTGTGGCAAAAGCAAACCCTCTTAATCGTGCTCCGCATAAAAGGAAAAGTGAACTGCATCATGCATTGTGTAATATGCTCTCAAGCATACTTGCACCCCTTGCAGATGGTGGGAAAAGCCGTTGGCCTCCATCAGGTGTTGACCCTGCCCTAAACTATGGTATGAGGCAGTCGGTAGAATTAGAAGCCAGCTTATGTATTGGATGGACAAGCAGAGTAAACATATCTGTAAGTGGGTAATATGTATGTCCAATGTTCACGAATCACTTCAAAATGCTTTTAGTTTGTTGTGTGCATTTTTGTTTAGATACATTAGGTTCTCTCTTACTGTCGACTTCGGTAAGTTATGTTTATTTTGCTTCCTCTATGATTTTTTTTTTTACTAGGTTGGCTATCCTCTGGTAACTCTTCTTCTCTGCTTGGGTGATCCTCAAACGTTCAATAGTAACTTCAGTTCTCATATGGACTATTTATATAGACATCTTAGGGTAAGTGTGTACCACTATTTTTTTCTTAGAAATTGTACTATTTTGCTTTTCATTCATGTCATCTGCCAAGAGATTGGTACTCCTCAGATCCTCTGCCTTTGTTCCTAAGTACTTATTTGATGCATAGACTCCTCCAATTGCAGGACAAGAACCATCGTTTCATGGCTTTGGATTGTCTTCATCGGGTTGTGAGGTTTTACTTAAGTGTCTATGCTGACCCAACCAAGAAATCGTGTATGGGATTACCTAGATAGCGTAACATCACAGCTTTTGACTGTTTTGAGGAAAGGAATGCTAACTCAGGATGTTCAACATGATAAACTTGTTGAATTCTGTGTAACTATTGCAGAGAGTAACCTCGATTTTGCAATGACCCACATGATACTGGAGCTTCTTAAATTAGATAGTCTAAGTGAAGCAAAGGTTATTGGCCTTAGGGCTTTGCTTGCGATTGTTAGATCTCCTTCAAATCAGCAGACTGGCTTGGAAGCTTTTCGAGGTTAGCACCATCACTAGACAAAAAATTTATGTTTTGAGCTTTAATAATCCCCCTTTAAACCTTTCTATCACTGCATCACATCTACTTATGTTTAATTCACAGGTCAGGATATTGGTCACTATCTCCCAAAAGTAAAGTCTGCAATCGAGGCAATCTTAAGGTCCTGCCACAGGCTTATAGTCAAGCACTTCTCACTTCGTCAAAGACTACCATAGGTATTCAATTTGCCGCACGTTAACTGAGAGGAAAGTCGGGAAGAGAAAGATGTACATATGTACAGTCTTTCGAAATGAAAAAAATACCTAGGAAAATCTACCATCCTACTGCTATCTGAAATAACAAATGATCACTTACTTTTGCAGATGCTGTCACCAAGGAAAAATCTCAGGGATATCTCTTCAGGTCAGTTCTAAAGTGCATACCATATCTGATCGAAGAGGTAGGCCGCAGTGATAAAATCACTGAAATAATTCCTCAACATGGCATAAGTATTGATCCTGGTGTTCGTGAAGAAGCGGTACAAGTTCTTAATCGGATCGCAAGGTACCTTCCCCATCGCCGGTTTGCAGTCATGAAAGGAATGGCCAATTTTACCTTGCGGCTTCCAGATGAGTTCCCTCTTCTTATCCAAACATCATTAGGACGGCTTGTGGAACTTATGCGGTTTTGGAGGGCATGTCTGTCTGATGAGAGACTAGAATATGATAGTCAGATTATGAAACGGGGAGTTGATGTGGGAAATGAAGTTACCAGTCAGAGGCAGACAACTTTCCAAAATTTAGGGGACATGGTTGACTTTCGCTCATCCGAAATGGATGCAGTTGGACTTATCTTTCTCAGCTCCGTGGATATTCAAATCAGGCACACCGCACTGGAGTTACTCCGCTGTGTTCGTGCTTTGAGAAATGATATACGAGATCTCTCAATTAACGGACGAAGCGATCATAAATTGAAAACGGAAGCTGAACCCATATTTGTAATCGATGTCTTGGAAGAAAATGGGGTGAATATTTTACTTGACTTAGTTATTTTTCTGCATCCCATTCCTTCCCTTTCTCTTGTTCACTTCTCCTCGTGTAAAACTTATGAGTTTTCACTTTATTTTCAGGAGGACATTGTTCAAAGCTGCTACTGGGATTCTGGCCGACCATATGACTTGAGACGGGAGTCTGATGCAGTCCCTGCTGATGTGACTCTTCAATCCCTTCTGGAGAGTCCCGATAAAAATAGATGGGCTCGTTGTCTTAGCGAGCTCGTGAAATACGCTGCTGAACTTTGTCCCAGTTCAGTCCAGGAAGCCAAGTAAGCAGTTCCCATTTGTACTTTCAACTTCTGGTTCTCAGTCCTTCCATCTGATATTCTTTTTGACAGGTTGGAGGTAGTCCAGCGGCTTGCTTTTGTTACACCCATAGAATTGGGTGGGAGATCTAATCAGTCACAAGATAGTGAAAACAAATTAGATCAGTGGCTAATATATGCTATGTTCGCCTGCTCTTGTCCGCCTGATATCAGAGAAGCTGGCAGTCTCTCAAGAACTAAAGATCTTTACTCTCTTATATTTCCTTCGCTTAAATCTGGAACGGAAGCACATATAGTAAGTGCATGCGAAGGATTTCATGAACTTGCTCGGATAAAGCTTACAAATGAAAATTAAATAACTTGATTTAGAAAGCCAAGTTCATGAGTAGTTCTTATCAGTAATTTCATGCAGTTAAAATAAGTTTTCCCTGTGCCTGAATCTAGTAAATCAACTGATTTTGCGTATCCTGTTTCAGCATGCAGTTACCATGGCTCTTGGTCGTTCACATCTGGAGGTCTGTGACATCATGTTTACCGAGCTTGCATCATTTCTTGAAGAGATTTCAATGGAAACAGAGGGAAAGCCAAAATGGAAGGTAGCGTGGCTGGTCCAATACTGGAGTACTATTTCCCTATAGTCTTCTTTCTAGAACATTAATGCATGCATATCCTTGACTAACTGCGTTAAGTGTTCTTGGACATAATTATGGCAAGACTGGAATCCACATGATGCTGAAATTTTCAATATGTTCTATTTTAGTCAGCTTTTATTCAAACAAAAGAGGTTTATTAATTTAATCTCTTGTAGGAAACCTGAGGCATATAGCGTTTTTTGCATTTCATTGATTTTATATGGAGTGTATGGAAACTTATCAAAGGGGTCTATGTATGCAGAGTCAGAAATCTCGGCGTGAGGAACTCCGAGTTCACATTGCGAATATATATTGCACTGTTGCTGAGAATATCTGGCCTGGAATGCTGAGCCGCAAACCAGGTTTCCGTCTTCATTATTTGAAGTTCATCGAGGAAACAGCTAGACAGATCATAACTTCAGCGCACGACAGCTTTCAAGAAATGCAACCTCTCCGCTTTGCCCTAGCTTCTGTGCTGAGATCACTATCCCCTGATATTGTGGAATCTAGGTCCGAGAAATTTGATGTTAGAACTCGAAAGAGACTCTTTGATCTACTTCTCTCATGGTGTGATGAAACAGGCACTACATGGGGTGGTCAGGATGGTGCCAGTGAATATCGTCGAGAAGTTGAACGTTACAAGCAAGCTCAGCACGGTAGGTCAAAGGACTCCGTGGATAAGATCTCATTTGACAAAGAAATGACTGAACAAGTTGAGGCAATTCAGTGGGCCTCCTTGAATGCCATGGCATCTTTATTGTACGGGCCTTGCTTTGATGATAATGCAAGAAAGATGAGTGGCAAGGTAATATCTTGGATTAATGGGTTATTTATTGAGCCAGCTCCTAGGGCGCCTTTTGGGTATTCACCAGTGGATCCAAGAACTCCGTCTTATTCAAAATATACAGGAGATGGAGGGCGTCCTGCTTCTGGACGGGACCGGCATAGGGGATTAAGGGTTTCCCTTGCAAAAACAGCTTTGAAAAATCTACTTCAAACGAATCTGGACCTATTTCCTGCTTGCATTGACCAGGTAATTTTCTTTACTTAGGTTATGAGTATGCATATCTGGTTCAATCATGATGAGCAGATACCTATACTTTCTTTTTTTCTAGCGATATAAGCACAACTTATGTTCTTTTGACGTGTTCGGCACCTCATTTCTTTCATACTTCTTGTGATAAATGGATTAATTTACTCTTTATTCTTCCTCAGTGCTATTACTCAGAGGCTGCCATAGCTGATGGTTACTTTAGTGTGTTGGCCGAGGTCTACATGCGCCAAGAAATTCCAAAATGTGAAATTCAGAGACTTCTGAGCCTAATCCTATATAAGGTGGTAGACCCGTCGAGGCAGATCCGTGATGATGCCCTTCAGATGCTTGAAACCCTATCAGTTCGCGAGTGGGCCGAGGAGGGTACTGAAGGTTCTGGTAGTTATCGAGCTGCTGTTGTTGGTAACCTTCCTGACTCTTACCAACAGTTCCAATACAAGCTCTCTTGCAAGCTTGCCAAAGACCATCCTGAGCTTAGCCAACTTCTCTGCGAGGAGATAATGCAGAGACAACTTGATGCCGTTGACATAATTGCGCAGCACCAGGTGTTAACTTGCATGGCTCCATGGATTGAGAACCTGAACTTTTGGAAACTCAAAGAATCTGGATGGAGTGAAAGATTGTTGAAAAGTCTTTACTATGTAACTTGGAGGCATGGGGATCAATTTCCAGATGAAATTGAGAAGCTTTGGAGCACAATAGCTAGCAAGCCTAAGAACATTAGTCCAGTTCTGGACTTCTTGATCACGAAAGGAATGGAAGATTGTGATTCAAATGCATCAGCTGAAATAAGTGGAGCTTTTGCAACATACTTTTCAGTTGCCAAACGTGTAGGTTTGTACCTTGCTCGTATATGTCCTCAACGAACAATTGATCACTTGGTTTACCAGTTGGCTCAGCGAATGCTAGAGGATAGTGTGGAACCAATCAGACCAAGCACGAGTAAAGGTGATGTTGGAGGCAACTTTTTGTTGGAATTCTCTCAGGGGCCTACAGCGGCACAAATTGCATCTGTTGTTGACAACCAACCTCACATGTCACCGTTGCTTGTGCGTGGTTCTTTGGACGGTCCACTTAGGAGTACAAGTGGGAGTCTGAGCTGGCGAACATCAGCAGGCCGAAGCATCTCAGGTCCACTAAGCCAAATGCCTCCTGAGATGAACGTAGTTCCCGTTGGTGCTGCACGGTCGGGGCAACTTCTTCCTGCTATAGTAAACATGTCAGGCCCATTGATGGGAGTTCGTAGTTCAACTGGCAGCCTCCGTAGCCGCCATGTATCACGTGACAGTGGAGACTACTTCAGTGACACGCCGATATCGGGTGAGGATGGATTGCATGCTAGTAGCAGGGTCCATGGTGTCAATGCTGGAGATCTTCAATCAGCTCTTCAAGGGCACCAACACACATTGACTCATGCAGATATAGCATTGATTCTACTTGCAGAGATTGCTTATGAAAATGATGAGGACTTCCGTGAGCACTTACCTTTGCTATTTCATGTAACTTTTGTGTCCATGGATAGCTCTGAAGACATTGTGCTGGAGCACTGCCAACACTTGCTAGTTAATCTGCTATACTCTCTTGCTGGTCGACACTTGGAGCTTTATGATGTTGAGAACATTGATGGAGAAAACAGGCAGCAGGTTGTAAGTTTGATAAAGTATGTGCAGTCAAAGCGTGGAAGCATGATGTGGGAGAACGAAGACCCCACAGTCGTGAGGACTGAACTTCCTAGTGCAGCACTACTATCAGCTCTAGTTCAAAGTATGGTTGATGCAATTTTCTTTCAAGGAGACCTTCGTGAGACATGGGGTGCGGAGGCCCTAAAATGGGCAATGGAGTGCATGTCCAGGCACCTTGCCTGCCGGTCCCACCAGATATACCGTGCATTACGCCCGACTGTCACAAGTGATACATGTGTCTCACTCCTTCGATGCCTTCACAGATGCTTAGGGAACCCGACTCCATCAGTTTTAGGGTTTTCCATGGAAATTCTATTGACGTTGCAAGTAATGGTGGAGACTATGGAGCCAGAGAAAGTGATACTTTACCCCCAACTTTTCTGGGGTTGTGTTGCAATGCTGCACACGGATTTTGTCCATGTTTACTGCCAGGTCCTTGAGCTATTTGGGCGTGTTATAGACAGGTTGTCTTTCAGAGATAGTACCACAGAGAATGTCCTGCTTTCAAGCATGCCCCGGGATGAGCTCGACACCTGCCATACGGGTGAACATCAAAGGACAGAATCGAGAGTTGGAGGCGAGCCTCCAACTTCAAGTGGGAAGGTGCCGGCTTTTGAGGGAGTACAACCTCTTGTGCTCAAAGGACTGATGTCAACTGTCAGTCATGGGTATTCCATCGAGGTACTGTCACGTATCACAGTGCACTCATGCGATTCCATATTTGGGGACGGCGAGACACGGCTCCTCATGCACATCACTGGGTTGCTTCCATGGCTCTGTTTACAGCTCAGCAACGACACCCTTCTTTTTCCTGCTTCCCCACTCCAACAACAATACCAAAAAGCCTGCTCTGTTGCAGCCAACATTGCGGTCTGGTGCAGTGCAAAATCGATGGATGAACTAGCAGTAGTGTTTGTAGCCTACTCCCGTGGAGAAATTACAGCGGTCGACAACCTACTTGCTTGCGTGTCACCACTGTTATGCCATGGATGGTTCCCAAAACACTCGGCTCTGGCTTTCGGTCATTTGCTTCGGCTTCTTGAGAAGGGGCCAGCCGAACACCAACGCGTAATTCTGTTGATGCTCAAAGCTTTGCTTCAACATACAGCAATGGACGCAGCTCAGAGCCCGCATGTATATGCGATTGTTTCACAACTTGTGGAGAGCACGTTGTGTTGGGAGGCACTGAGTGTGTTGGAAGCCTTATTGCAGAGCTGCAGCACATTAACTGGAGCTGCTGCTTCTCATTCACATGATCTAGCGGTGATGTCATCAATAGAAAACATTGGTTTTGGTTGTCCTACTGATGACAAACTGCTTGCTCCTCAAAGTTCATTCAAGGCCAGAAGCGGGCAACTGCAGTTTGGCATGGCCATGGGTTCTGGTTTTATGACGACAAATCAAGCAATGTCAGGAACGACAACACAACTTGGTGGTGGTGGTGCAGCTGCTTCTGGTAGTGCAACAGAGACATCTGGATTGTCGCAGAAGGATCTGGCATTGCAAAATACTCGCCTAATTCTTGGACGAGTTCTTGATACTTGTGCTCTTGGAAGGAGGAGAGAATATAGAAGACTTGTACCATTTGTGACCAGTACGAGGAACCCTTAAAATGAAAAGAGTTGGGGTTTTCATTGTTATTACTTAGAAATGTAGAGATGAATGAGAAGTTGTGTAAAAAAAAAGAAGAAAAGAAAAGAATGTACTCTTGCATATGTTGAAGTCGTGTTTCATGGATACAGCTTCTTGATTTGTTCCTTTCAAAGTGGAAAATCAATGGCAAATCTATGTAGTAATTTAAAGGTCTACTTTATTTACTGCATTGTCAAAAATGAGGTTACTACCCGTGTAGCCTGACTGATTAGAGACGTATCACAATCGCTTAAAGGGAAACTGCTCACAAAAAGCTGTTGGTTGTCAATAATTCCAGGGCATTATTCTATTAGACCAGATCTTGTAGTGGAATCCAAGCACAACAAGTCAAACATACCGTTGGAGAGAGACAATGCTTGAAAAATAAATTATACCTTAAAACCATGATAATCGGTCTATAGGTATACAAGTGTTCATCAGGATAGTGATTTTATCAACTAATCAGTAGGTGAATGGGTTTTCAAATCTGAAAAATCAGTGTTGGTTGACTCTGAGGTGACTCAAGTCTCCTTAAGTTCATATACATTTAGTCACGGTACATTTGACATTTGTTTCACTTAAAAAAATGATTGAATTTGTTTCTATCATAGAACTGTTTGTCTATAGGTGTCAACTGTTTTATTGTAAAGCACCTTCTTCAGTAGTAAGTTTTTGCTAAAACAGAACAATCCTAATTTTCTGTCCTTGATCCCCAAGGTAAATTTTCCTAAAAATGCTAGTGATTTTAGACCCATAAGTCTGCGTAACACATCTTATAAAGTGATCTCAAAAATACTAGCATATAGGCTTAAACCCCTCTTAAGCAAAATCATCAGTCCATATCAAGCTGCTTTTGTTCAAAATAGAATGATGACAGACAATATTGTAATTGCACATGAAATAGTTGACTCTATGAAAAAGCATAAATCGAAAAAAGGTCTAATGGCTATTAAACTAGATATGAGTAAAGCTTTCGATAGGATTGAATGGTCATTCTTGTATGACTGCTTAAAGTCTCTGGGTTTCAATGATGTCTTTTCTCACTTAATAATGCAGTGTGTATCAACAGTATCCACTTCAATCATGCTTAATTGTTCACCAGGTAAGGTCTTCCATCCTAGTAGAGGTTTGAGACAAGGTGACCCCTTGTCTCCATACCTCTTTATTATTTGTATGGATGTCCTCAGTAGAGCTCTTACCCAAGCTGAGAATAATAATCTTATTAAAGGCATTAAGGTTGCTAAAAACAATCCTTCTTGTCCTTCTGTTTCTCATCTGTTT
The DNA here is from genome assembly GCF_003573695.1 of Papaver somniferum. Lineage (NCBI taxonomy): Eukaryota > Viridiplantae > Streptophyta > Magnoliopsida > Ranunculales > Papaveraceae > Papaver > Papaver somniferum. The sequence continues at coordinate 89,622,820 of NC_039365.1, read as the reverse complement.
TTTGCAGATGATATTCTGATCTTCACCAAAGCCAATCCTAAGGAGGTAAGACATCTTAACTCTATTCTAGAAAGTTTTAGCAAGGCTTCGGGACAAGCCATTAATTTTGACAAGTCAGGACTAGCTTTTAGTCCTAAAACTTGTCATAATGACATCACAGCTATAACAAATATCCTGAAAATTAAGAAAATGGGACTTCAAGATAAATATCTTGGAGTCCCTCTCCTGTTACAAACCAATAAGACCAATTCTTTTACTGGCATGATTGAAATATATGAGGATAGACTATCAGTCTGGAAATCTAAACATTTCAACCAACCAGCTAGAACTGTTCTTTGTCAGACTGTCCTAGGGTCCCTCTCTACGCATCAGATGTCTGTTTTTCCCATGCCAAAAAAAGTTACTGATAGAATAGACTCTATTCAGAGAAAAATTTTCTGGCATAAAGATAACAACACTAAAGGCATTTACCTTAAGAAATGGACTAATGTAGCTGATTCTAAACATAAAGGTGGGTCAAATATTAGGCAGGCTGCTATTTTTAATCTTGCCTTGTTAACTAAATTAGCTTGGAGACTCCTGCAGGATGAAGATGCTCTTTGGCACCAAATCTTAAAGTTCAAATATTTCCCTACCTGTAATCTACTCTCTGATGTGGTTTGTAGCAAAGGTAGCTGGATCTGGAGGGGTATTGATAAGGGATTAGCCATTATCAGGAAAAACTATTGTTGGGAGCTAGATACTGGTAAGGAAATTAACACATGGAAGGATGTTTGGGTTCCTAGTTTAGGTAAACGTGTACCTAGTGATATGTTTTCCTCATCTGTCATGAAAGTTAGTCAACTAATTGATAAAGATACTAAAAACTGGAACTTATATATGCTTAATAGCTTGTTTCCACCTGATGTTGTAGAACACATAAACAAAATTAGAATTCCTGCTATTGGAAGAGACCAAATTAGATGGACATGAACTAGGAATGGTTTGTTCTCTGTCAAGTCTGCTTATAATATTTTGCTTGATGAATCTCAGCAGAATATGACTTCATCGTCTGTTAATTTTCCCTGGAAAAGGTTTTGGAGTGTCCAACTTCCTCCAAAAGTTTTACACTTTCTGTGGAGATGTATTCAAGACTGCTTACCAACTAAAGATAAGTTTGTCAAGTATGGTCAAGATTTTGATACAAGCTGTCCCATGTGTGGTATTGAAACAGAATCTACGCAACACCTCTTAGTTAACTGTTCTGTGGTTCATAGAATCTGGTTTGCCCTCAATCACTCTATGATGAGTGCCAAATATTGTATATATTTATCCCTTTTTGTTGGCATTTAACTCATCTTTTGTGCATTAATTCTACATTTTATCCCATAGTCTGTATTTTCATTGTTTTTAAGAATAAATATTTTTTCTTACTTAATTTTGCATTTTTAGGTAATAAATAAAGTTTGGATGAATTGCGGAGCGAAAAGAGAAGAAAAGTAGTGAAAAGACGGGAGGAATTACACAAGGAAGCCGCGAAGAATGTCGTGCACAAGACCAAAAGGCTAGAAGTGGGCTTGAAGAGGAAGAATTGTTCTTAAAGAAGACATGGGCCTGGCATACCCAAGGCCCAAAACCCTCACCCAAACCCATTTTCTATATCCAAGCCCGTCTCGGATTTCATCCGTCAGATCGAAGCATTTCAGCATCCTACGGTCGCTCCTATGCCTGTGCATCAAATCCCGATGATTCCGCTAAACACTACAACACCTAACCTAATCTCGCACCGTAGACTTCGTTGTATTTTACATCCTACGGTCGCTACAAGCTGATTCTTTCTTAGCCGTCCGATCCACCTACCATCTCCATATCCAGCGGCTTCAGCTCGTGGTACACACATCTTGATACACCCGCCTAACACACTAATACTCGAACCCTATGACCTAGCCAAACAGCTCCCTAGCCTAACCCATATCGACCTCCACCTTCTTCTTCCTCTCCCCCTCTCTGCAACAGAACCACCATACCCTGCCGTACCACCACCTATTCCACTTCCACAACCACCACTACCTACACCAACTACCACCAACTCCACCATCTCCATCATTACCCGACACGACCCATCCCCCTAATTCGAAGCGCTTTAACCTCTCTCACCAACTGACCTAGGTGAGGGTTGATAAAACACCTCATATTAGGGAGCAATTGTAGCGATTGGGAGCAGGAGAAGAACCAAGAGAGGCAGAGAAGACATGGGGCGACGTCAATTCAAAGTTTTGGTGAGTAAATTTCGGAGATTGAAAACCCTAATTTCAATTCTAGGGTTTCGGAAAAATTGGGTATTTGGTGATATAAATAGGGGGTGATGTAGAGGGGTAGAGGGGGATGATCTCTGGACTAGCCAGAAAAACATTTTGTTCTGTTTTATTTCACAATTTCAATTTCAGTTATTGCATGACAGTTGATAGTGAATGTTATATGATGTTTTGATTTTTATCTTCAATGTTGAGAATGTTGTTTCAATTAGCATATGTGATGAATGTTGATGCTGTTAACATGTTTTTCATGAACTAAGTTACTGCAGCTAAGGCTCAGATGAAGCCTTAGTGCATTGTTGGATGATGAATTGCTAGGTTAGAGCCTTAATGCTTGTTTTTCTTGAGCAATGGGAGAGATTAGTGCTCATCTGTGTGCTTGTGATTGATTGTACTGTCAAAAGACAGTCAATGCTAGGAGCACATTAGTTGAGCAAGCTGATTTTCTTTCCATTCCAATTGTATGCTTAGGGTCTTAATTTCAACCTAGAACTACATTGTTTGGCTAGGACACCAAGGTGGATTCTAAGCCATTAGCTTAGCCACAATTCCTTTCTTCATTCACTTACAATTCCAGCTCTGCTTTTATTCACTGCTTAGTTACTTTCCTTTACTGTTTTGCTTAGTTCTTGCATTTTGAAGCTGTGTGCACTGAAGTCAGTGCACAATCTCACCCCTGCCCTTGGCTTACAGCCTTGGTTCCTTGCTGTTGTTATTTTATATCATCTGCCATCTAATCCTTGCTGTGCTGCCATCTTGTGTTAACTGTTTTAGTTCTTTGTATCTGCCTTCATCCATCACTGCTCACTGCCATAGTGCTTTGCACCCATTGATAGCTTAGGAAAACTTCTTTTAAGCACTCCTACTCCCTGTGGACTGATCCCTTTCTTATCCCTATATTATAAACTTGGCCTTGTATACTTGCAAGAGTTTTTGTGTGTTTTCCATTCCACACCAAGTTTTTGGCGCCACTGCCGGGGAGTAGTGATGCCATCTGCTGATTTCCTTTGCTGTCTTTCATCTACCATTGCATCTCTGTCAAGATCATTGCAGCTTCTGCCTTGCAATCATTGCACACTGCTTTTGCAATCTTTGCACAAGATCATTGCAGAGTTGTCTGAGATCATTGCACTCTTGTTCACTTACAGGTGTTGCTGAGTTGCTGCAGAGCTGTGTTGCTAGGCCACCTGAGCTGCTGCTGCTGCTGTTGCTGCTGCTAAGCCAAAGCCTGCTGCTGTCAAGCCTGCTGCCAAGCCAAAGCAACTGGGCTGCTACCTGCTGCTGATGGGCTCTGCCTTCTACTGGTGGGCTTGTACTTCTCTGAACTGGGCTTCACCAACTTCAACTGAACTGGGCTTGCCAAGTGCTACTGGGCTCTGCATTCTTCTGTTGCTGGGCTCGTGGTCTTCTGTGAGCTGGGCTTCGTTGCTGCTGCTGGGCTCTGTTCCACCTGTTGTTGCTGGGCTTGAGCGTGAGCTGCTAAGGACGATCCTAAAGCCCAACTGGGCTGTGCAACTAAAGGGAACAAAAGCCTAACTGGGCTTCCCTCCTTAACCAAGTAAGCCTAAACCATGAGTAACCCACTTGGGCCCCATTAAATATTCAATTTGGGTATGTAATAATTAATTTATTTTTAATTTGGGCTTGTAATAATTATTTTTATTTTTATTTTTCTTTTATTTTCTTTTATTTTTTTTATGGGCTTGTAATTATTATTATTGTTTTTATTTTCTTTTATGGGTTGTGCTAATTTATGCTAGGTTTAGTTCAAAAAATTTTCCAAAGCCCAACTTTAAACCAAAAAAACCAAAATCCCTTGTTAGTCCAACACCCATTCAAAACCAAATCTTCATAACCCTTGTGGGCCAAATTGTTTCCGATTGCTCTGTCTGACCAACATGTTAGTTGAGGTACCTACAAGGACATGATTGTGACCTATAGAGACCAAACAAACAGACTTGTTAGAATTAATCAAGAAGAACCTATCGAAATTCTGAGTTCTAAGGTAGACAGCCCAGATCAATCCGAAACAATGGGAGAACCACGTACCCTCAAGGATTATATGTACCCAACTAGAGCCAGTCAACCTTCTTGTATTGTGCTACCCGAGGCTAATGGCCATTATGAGCTGAAATCAAGCACAATACAGATGCTTCCTATTTTTAGAGGTGTTGAGAATGAAAACCCGTACCACCACGTGAGAGAATTCGAGGAAATTTGTGGAACTCTGCGTTTCACTCAAATGTCCGACGAAACCCTAAAGTTAAGGCTCTTTCCTTTCTCCCTGAAAGATAAAGCAAAGGCCTGGCTTTATGCTTTACAGCCTCAATCCATCATGACATGGGATGACCTCATAAAGGAGTTTTTCAAAAAGTTTTTCCCGAACCACAAGACTGCGACAATTCGTCAAAGTCTGAATAGCTTTGTGCAATTAGAAGGTGAGACCTTAGCTAGATACTTGGAGGGATTCAATGAATTATTGCTCCAATGTCCCCATCATGGTTTTGAAAAATGGAGACTTGTGCAAATTTTGTATGAGGGTCTAGATGTGTCCACCCGAACAACGGTTGAGTCGATGTGTAATGGTCTATTCGTAGACAAAACTGCTGATGCGTCTTGGGACTTCTTGATTGAAGTAGCTGAAAAGACGCAACAGTGGGAATCCATCCGTGAACCCAGAAAGACTACATCCGAAGCGAAGGCTTTTAGGATTGAAGCAGATTTCGAGGGAAGAGCAAACATGGCATCAATAGTTAGGAGATTAGAAGAGTTAGAACTACATAAAAATTCAAAACCTTCCACCACTACTCTCCGAGAACATGTCGCTTCGGCTGTATGTGCCGCTTGTAACGATCCCAACCATCAATTCCAAAATTGTCCCGATTTGCTTGCAGTCCAGGAATCTAGGCTTGAACAGGCACATGCCATGTTTCAAAAACAAGAACATAACCCCTATTCACAGACCTACAATCCAGGAGGAGAAACCACCCTAACTTTTCATGGTCAAAAGGACCCACTCAGGGAGGACCATCTCAACCCAATCAGATCTATCAAAACAATCAGGGATATCAGAACAATCAAGGTTATCAACACCCGAGAAACCCTCAACAACAATCAAACTCTCAACAACAATCATATCCTCAACACAATACCGACAAGAGATTATCCACCCTAGAGGAAATGTTCCAGAGTTTGATGCAAAGTCAGAAAAATCTAGATCAAAAGATGGATCAAATGTGTGAGAGAGAAAAGGGTAAACTTCCGAGCCAACCCCAACAAAATCCAAAGAGGATATTTCAAACAGGCACAACGTCCTGCACTGAAACCTCACCCGATCAAGTCCATGCCATTACCACCCTCCGAAGTGGTAAAGTCATCGAGAACAACGTGGGCGAACCTAATGAATCTGATACAAATTCCACGCTGTCTCCACAACCCCAGAAAACCAAAGAATCTGAGCAAGTTGGAAAGCCTGACAATTCTACTGTTGTGAATGTCCCTTTGCCAACTCATTCTCCTGTTGCCCCATTTCCTCAAAGATTGATCTATCAACAGAAAAGTACCCATAATGAGATGTTAGATCTGTTCAAGAGAGTCAACATCAACATTCCTTTTCTTGAAGCAATCAAGCAAATCCCTGCTTATGCCAAATTCCTCAAAGACTTGTGTACTCAAAAGCGCAAGCTCAATGTGCACAAACGTGCTTTCTTAGCTGAGCAGGTGAGTTCCATCATTCTGAACAAAACTCCACCCAAGTTTAGGGATCCAGGATGTCCAACAATTTCTTGCACTATAGGAGAACACACGGTCAATAAAGCGTTATTAGACCTAGGTGCAAGTGTTAACCTACTGCCATATTCTGTTTATGAGCAGTTAGGTCTTGGGGAGTTGAAACCAACATCTATCACTCTACAACTGGCAGACCGATCTGTCAAGATTCCTCGTGGAGTGGTCGAAGACGTTTTGATCAAGGTTGACAAATTCTATTTTCCCGTAGACTTCATTGTCTTAGACACTCAACCTGTACAAAACCCAGACTGTCACATTCCTGTCATCTTAGGACGTCCTTTCTTGGCTACGTCCAACGCGATCATTAATTGTCGTAATGGAGTGTTGAAACTGTCTTTTGGTAACATGACGGTAGAATTGAATGTGTTCGATATTAGTCAACAACCTGTGAATCTTGATGATGATGATGTGCATGAAGTTAATATGATTGAAGGATTAATGCAAGATTTTGACTAACATTCTATCCGTCGACCCCTTTCAAGCATGTATGGAGAACTTTAACCCAGATTCCTATGATGATGCATACTGTAGTGACGTCCTATCTCTGCTCGAATCTGTACCTCAAATGGACATCACTGAAAGGAAATATGAAGTGGAACCACCCTTACTCTCTGATTCCAAGCTTATTCCATCCATTGTTGAGCCACCCAAGCTTGAATTGAAAACATTGCCTAGTACGTTGAAGTACGCATTCCTAGGTTCTTCTGATACTTTACCGTCATTATTTCATCATGTTTAGACACGGAACAGGAAAGTAAGCTTTTAGAAGTACTTAAGGAACACAAAGAGGCCTTAGGATGGACCATCTCAGATCTCAAAGGAATTAGTCCCACCATTTGCATGCACCACATTAACCTTGAAGAGAATGCCAAACCATAGGGAAATGCAAAGGAGACTTAATCCTAACATGAGAGATGTAGTCAAAGGAGAGATCCTGAAACTACTTGATGCGGGTATCATATACCCAATACCTGATAGCAAATGGGTTAGTCCCATTCAAGTTGTGCCTAAGAAGTCAGGCATTACTGTAGTTCAGAACGACAAGAATGAATTAGTCCCTACTCGTACAACCACAGGATGGCGAGTATGCATCGACTACAGGAAGTTGAACACAGTAACAAGGAAGATCACTTCCCGCTCCCTTTCATTGACCAAATGCTAGAACGTGTGTCTGGACACAGTCACTACTGTTTTCTAGATGGCTTTTCCGGTTATAACCAAATTCACATTGCTCCAGAAGATCAGGAAAAAACTACATTCACGTGTCCATTTGGGACGTTTGCTTATAGACGTATGCCCTTCGGGTTGTGTAATGCACCTGCTACTTTTCAGCGTTGCATGATGAGCATTTTTTCTGACATGATAGATAGTTTTCTCGAGATCTTTATGGATGATTTCTCTGTTTTTGGTTCCTCGTTTGACGAATGTTTGAAGCATCTTGCCCTCGTGATATCCAGATGTAAAGAAAAGAACCTTGTTCTAAATTGGGAAAAATGCCATTTTATGGTGAATTCAGGAATAGTTCTAGGACACATCATCTCAGAAAAAGGAATTGAAGTGGATAAAGCTAAAGTTGACCTCATTCAACATCTACCAAACCCGCTCTGTGAAGGAGATCAGATCATTTCTAGGTCATGCTGGTTTTTACCGGCGATTCATCAAAGATTTCAGCAAAATCTCCAGACCTCTGTGCAGTCTTCTCTCCAAAGATGTTGCCTTCAATTTCGATGCTGCTTGTGTGAAGGCATGGGAGGAATTAAAAACCCTTCTCACCACCGCTCCTATAGTCCGACCACCCGATTGGAAGCTTCCGTTCGAACTTATGTGTGATGCCTCTGATTATGCTGTTGGTGCTGTTTTAGGACAGCGAGTTGATAGACTACCATATGTGATATACTATGCTAGCAAAACCCTTAATGATGCCCAACTCAATTATTCAACTACCGAGAAGGAATTGCTTGCCGTCGTTTTCGCATTAGACAAGTTTAGATCTTATCTGATAGGGTCTAAGATCATCATATACACAGACCATGCGGCTTTGAAGTATCTTCTTTCCAAGAAGGATGCTAAAGCTCGCCTTATTCGATGGATACTATTATTACAGGAATTCGATCTCGAAATCCGTGATAAGAAAGGTTGTGAGAATGTGGTTGCTGATCATTTGTCTAGATTAACTTTAGAGTCTATTGATGAATTTGAGCTGATTAGAGAATCATTCCCAGATGAACAGCTGATGTCTATCTCAGACCTTCCTTGGTTTGCTGATATTGTTAACTACCTCGCTACAGGTAGGATGCCCTCACGTTGGTCGAGACAAGACCGCTAAATTCTTGGCTGAAGTTAAACATTTCCTTTGGGATGACCCATATTTGTTTAAGTACCCAGACCAAATCATTAGGATGTGTCCCCAACACTGAACAGAAAGATGTGATATCTTTCTGTCATGACCAAGCATGTGGAGGCCATTTCAGTGCCAAGAAAACCGCTGCAAAGATCTTGCAGTGTGGATTCTATTGGCCATCATTGTTCAAGGATTGCCATGATTATTGTGTTGCTTGTGAACGCTGTCAAAAGCTAGGAAGCATTTCGAGGAGAAACATGATGCCATTGAACCCCATTTTGATTGTGGAGATTTTTGATGTTTGGGGGGATAGACTTCATGGGTCCATTTCCCATGTCTGACAGCAAGTTGTACATCCTAGTCGCAGTTGATTACGTTTCTAAGTGGGTAGAAGCCATAGCAACCAGAACAAATGACCACAAGGTGGTACTTTCATTTTAAAGGAAAACATATTTTCACGTTTTGGTACCCCTAGAGCTATCATCAGTGACGGCGGTTCACATTTCTGCAATAAGTACTTTGAGTTTTAGTACGCAAGTATGGATAACTCACAAGGTTGCTACTCCACCGTACCACCCTCAGACCAGTGGACAAGTGAAGTCTAATAGGGAAATTAAGCACATTCTAGAAAACGGTTAACCCGTCTAGGAAAGATTGGTCATTGAGATTGAATGATGCTTTGTGGGCCTATAGAACAGCTTATAAGACACCAATTGGCATGTCCCCCTATCGTCTAGTGTATGGAAAGCCGTGCCATCTACCTGTGGATTAGAACATCGAGCTACTGGGCAATCAAGAGCTGAACTTTCTCTGGACGAAGCTGGAATTCAAAGGAAACTTCAACTCAACGAGTTGGAAGAATTGAGAAATGAGGCTTATGACAGTGCCAAGTTATATAAGCAGAAGATGAAGATGTTTCATGACAAGCGTATTCTAAAAATCCTTCACTCCTGGTCAGAAAGTCTTGCTGTATGACTCCCGATTACATCTTTTTCCAGGAAAACTGCGTTCCAGATGGAAGGGTCCGTACCTAGTACGCACAGTTTTTCCTCATGGAGCTGTAGAGCTGGAGGATGTCTCCAACAAGAACGTTTTCAAAGTCAACGGGCAGAGATTAAAGCCATTCCTTGAGCCATTTCCACCCGACATTGAAACAACCAACCTGGAGGACCCAGTCTATGTGGACTAAACTGGTCCACTCTTTCCCTAAATAACCAAAAAGTTTTCCAAATCTTTCCCTAAAAACCAAAATTTGTCTTTTCCCCCAACAAAACCAAATTTTTCCCAAAAAGTCCAATCCCATTAAAAACCAAATTTTCTTGTAGATAATGTGTTAGTTAAATTTCCTTTTGTTATATTTTGTGCTCATCCATTGTGACTCCTAATATGATGGATTTTTGCCTTGAATAACGGAGTTTTAATCGCTTTCGCCGTACAATCGGGTATTCTCTCTCCTTTTACTCTACTCAGCATGTTCCTCTTCATATATTGTTTTATAATTCTTTCCATATTTTGAAACATTGAGGACAATGTTTAGTTTAGGTTTGGGGGTATAGAGTAGATACCATGATAAATGCCATAATTGAAAACGAACTCCTTCTTTTTTTGAAAAAATTGAAAAAATTCAAAAAAAATTAAAAAATTGAAAAATCATAAAAATGGAGCTCATTTACCTTGAAATGTTGACTCTTGTGCAAATATGTAATTATTAGGAGTCTTAGTCTAGATATTTAGGCACCCTGATTCTAGCACAATTCACATAGTGATAAGAATTTGCACGCGCACGATCTACCAATACATGTATGGCCTCGATCTTCAAGGTGTTTGATAGGAAGTTACGATTGCCAATCACTTTAGAATACTGAACGAAACTTGACTAGCTTGTTCTTTGGTGGTTGGGATAGAAGGTGGAGGTTACATTAAGAAAACAACCATCGAATTTAACTGGGTGCATCAAAAAGGGCTACCTCTTGCAAAGTGTCATGTAATCTTTTTTTTCCTTTTGTATATGTATCAAAAGTGTTTCTTGTTCAAAAAAAAAAAAAAAAAAAAAAAAAAAAAAAAAAAAATAGAAAAATACAAAAAAATCAAGTATTTATCAATTCATCATCTCTTGTTCCAAAAATAAAAGAGATAGTCAATGTAAATAGAGTCATGTAAATAGTCATTTTGTTGTTTCATTGTAATAAGCAAGGAGGGTGTATGCCATTGATGTACAACGCGAGTAATTGTGAAATACCTCCAACTCATTCACAATTCTCGTAAAGTCCGGACAGCTAGCTAGATTTCGACCTTGGTTCTTAGCCTGAGAAACTATCTCTTGGTGATTAGTAGTCATAACTTCAGATCTTTCTTTACACATGTGTAGATACACTTTACACACTCTTATCACATGTCTTTTTTGTTATCAGTGCTAGGATTGTGCCTTCGATAGCTAGATTGACATCTCCATTTTGCTGTGAGCTTAAACTGTTGCACATGTCACATTTGATGGAATCTGAGCTTATATTTTGACCTAGAACTTTGTAGGTACGTTCTAAGCAAACCTCACGAGACTTCAACTCGTCCACTAGGGACACTTAGTGGTTTAAAAGGCTTAGTGCGATACGCTAATGCATTCGAGAGACCAGCGACAGTGGTAAGTAGGATTTCCTTAGTTTTGTTTTACTTGAGGACAAGTAAAATTCAGGTTTGGGGGTATTTGATGAGTGCCAAATATTGTATATTTTATCCCTTTTTGTTGGCATTTAACTCATCTTTTGCGCAGTAATTCTACATTTTATCCCATATTCTGTATTTTCATTGTTTTCAAGAATAAATTTTTCTTACTTAATTTTGCATTTTTAGGTAATAAATAAAGTTTGGATGAATTGCGGAGCGAAAAGAGAAGAAAAGTAGTGAAAAGACGGGAGGAATTACACAAGGAAGCCGCGAAGAATGTCGTGCACAAGACCAAAAGGCTAGAAGTGGGCTTGAAGAGGAAGAATTGTTCTTAAAGAAGAGGGCCTGGCATACCCAAGGCCCAAAACCCTCACCCAAACCCATTTTCTATATCCAAGCCCGTCTCGGATTTCAGCCGTCAGATCGAAGCATTTCAGCATCCTACGGTCGCTCCTATGCCTGTGCATCAAATCCCGATGATTCCGCTAAACACTACAACACCTAACCTAATCTCGCACCGTAGACTTCGTTGTATTTTACATCCTACGGTCGCTACAAGCTGCTTCTTTCTTAGCCGTCCGATCCACCTACCATCTCCATATCCAGCGGCTTCAGCTCGTGGTACACACATCTTGATACACCCGCCTAACACACTAATACTCGAACCCTATGACCTAGCCAAACAGCTCCCTACCCTAACCCATATCGACCTCCACCTTCTTCTTCCTCTCCCCTCTCTGCAACAGAACCACCATACCCTGCCGTACCACCACCTATTCCACTTCCACAACCACCACTACCTACACCAACTACCACCAACTCCACCATCTCCATCATTACCCGACACGACCCATCCCCCTAATTCGAAGCGCTTTAACCTCTCTCACCAACTGACCTAGGTGAGGGTTGATAAAACACCTCAAATTAGGGAGCAATTGTAGCGATTGGGAGCAGGAGAAGAACCGAGAGAGGCAGAGAAGACATGGGGCGACGTCAATTCAAAGTTTTGGTGAGTAAATTTCGGAGATTGAAAACCCTAATTTCAATTCTAGGGTTTCGGAAAAATTGGGTATTTGGTGATATAAATAGGGGGTGATGTAGAGGGGTAGAGGGGGATGATCTCTGGACTAGCCAGAAAAACATTTTGTTCTGTTTTATTTCACAATTTCAATTTCAGTTATTGCATGACAGTTGATAGTGAATGTTATATGATGTTTTGATTTTTATCTTCAATGTTGAGAATGTTGTTTCAATTAGCATATGTGATGAATGTTGATGCTGTTAACATGTTTTTCATGAACTAAGTTACTGCAGCTAAGGCTCAGATGAAGCCTTAGTGCATTGTTGGATGAAATTGCTAGGTTAGAGCCTTAATGCTTGTTTTTCTTGAGCAATGGGAGAGATTAGTGCTCATCTGTGTGCTTGTGATTGATTGTACTGTCAAAAGACAGTCAATGCTAGGAGCACATTAGTTGAGCAAGCTGATTTTCTTTCCATTCCAATTGTATGCTTAGGGTCTTAATTTCAACCTAGAACTACATTGTTTGGCTAGGACACCAAGGTGGATTCTAAGCCATTAGCTTAGCCACAATTCCTTTCTTCAGTCACTTACAATTCCAGCTCTGCTTTTATTCACTGCTTAGTTACTTTCCTTTACTGTTTTGCTTAGTTCTTGCATTTTGAAGCTGTGTGCACTGAAGTCAGTGCACAATCTCACCCCTGCCCTTGGCTTACAGCCTTGGTTCCTTGCTGTTGTTATTTTATATCATCTGCCATCTAATCCTTGCTGTGCTGCCATCTTGTGTTAACTGTTTTAGTTCTTTGTATCTGCCTTCATCCATCACTGCTCACTGCCATAGTGCTTTGCACCCATTGATAGCTTAGGAAAACTTCTTTTAAGCACTCCTACTCCCTGTGGACTGATCCCTTTCTTATCCCTATATTATAAACTTGGCCTTGTATACTTGCAAGAGTTTTTGTGTGTTTTCCATTCCACACCACTCTATCACAGGTATGTTCAGTAATAATAGTCTCATTGATTGGCCAACAAACATCTTTAGCTCTAACAATTTCTATGATGAGACTGTGCAGGAAAATCTGAGAGCAATAAGTTGCACTCTATGGTACCTCTGAAAAAATAGATGTTGTATAGTGTTTGATAACATGCAGTTCAGGCCAGCTGAATTCATTGTATCTGTTAAAATATTTATCACAGAAGTAGAAACCGCAGCTATATCTAATAGACCAGCTATGATTGATACAGAAACAAATACTACAGTTTGGGAACCTCCAACTGAACCCAGCATAAAAATTAATTTTGATGTCAGCTTTGTTAATAAATTGCAACCCATTGGAATTGGACTGATAATGAGAAATGGTGCAGGTCAATTCATTGAAGCCAAAGGAATGCAGACTTCGGGATCAGATGAGGAACAAGGAGAAGCAATTGCTGCATTAGAAGCTGTAAAGTGGGCTCTTCAGAAAGGAATCCAAGATTTGCACCTGGACTATCGTAGCTTGCTTAGCAGTTTTGTTAATTGGAAATGCACTCATGTTAAGCGAGATGCTAATAGTGTGGCAGATAAAATTGCAAAAACTGCAAGAAATCAGTCTATGAATGCTTGGTACACTACTCCTCCAAATTACATTCTAGAAAATCTAGAAAAAGACCTTTGTACTAAGATTTAATGAAATGAATTTCTTTTCTTATAAAAAAAAAAAAAAACAGTAACAACCATACGGACCAAGTGAGTCGTCGGTAAAATATTAGAGATGAGCTGACAAACAAATATAAGACTGGGGGTACTAGTACTACTACTTTTACCAAAATATCGTCCATAAACCCCACCACAACAAAGGTTGAATGGAAACCTTAGAAGAAGAGAAAAAAGCAAGTAAGTTTTGTTTCTGAATATATCAATCAATCCAACCAAGAGAAAGAGGTTGACTTTGGTTTCTGCTGATTCAATTCTCTCTTATGCGGAAACGTTATTATTCCCCAATAGTCCTCCACCACGTGTATTCAACAGTAAGAAAAAAGAACGGATTTACTGGCGTTTGATCAGTTTTTTTTTTTCTTTTGTCCTAACGCAGTTAAAGTCTCTCCCGTACGGTAATTATGGCATGACCTAGATATTAGAGAGAGAAAAAGAGAGTTTTTACTTTTTCATTGATTTTTCTAGAGAGTGAGAAATCAAGTGTCTGAGACAATCCAGCCTAGCTTAGACAGTGTGGAGAAGAAGAAGTATCGACAGACCTATTCCTCTCCATTTCCGAAAACACCGACACGGTATTCAATTCATTTCTCTCATCTCCTCTATCTTTCTACATCTACTCTATACTCTCTTAATATTCTCTAACTCTACTCTTCATCATCTCTTGGTTTGGTTTTTGTTTTCATGGTGGTTTTTAAACTCAAAAGGTGTTTTTCATCAAAACGTATGGTTAGTAGGTATTCTAAAGTTTTTTTTTTTTTTTTTTTTTTTTCTTTTTGGCTTGTGGGATTTTCGGTCTTTTTAAAACATGGGTTTTAATAATAATTAAGTTTCACTCGAAGATATTGTGCAGTTATTTTTGGGATCTTATTTTCATTATAGATTCTTTTTCTTTCTTTTTTTTTTCTTTTCTTTTCTTGTGAGTGTACTGAGAAATCTTTTTTTTTTTGTTGATCATACAGGTTTTATTGTTGTTTGATTCTAGAAAGAGAAACGAAATCTTTGTTTCTCCTCTTAATTTCTTGAGTTATTCATCAAAAATACTAGAGAGAGAAAGAAGATGTATGGAGATTGTCAAGTAATGTCATCAATGGGTGGAGGAGGAAATAATAATAATATTGTATCAACAACAGCACCAGATCATCATCATCAACACCTATTTTCATCTCCAATTCGAAACCCTAATAATATCAACTATAACTTCATGTCTAATAGTATGGTGCCTAGTTACCATCCTTATGCATCAATTATTCCGGTAAGTTTCCTTAATAAAAAACCACTATGTACTCATATTTTATTTTAGTTTTCTCCATTTTAAGGAACTTAACTTACTCGATACATTTCTTATGTTACATTTTCTCCTCTCGTATATACATACACCTTGCAGAAGGAAGAAGTTGGATTACAGATGATAATAGGAAACAATAAAGAAGACGATATGGAGAGTGGATCTGCTGATGGTAGTGGACATATTCATGATCAAGGAGGAACTAATTCAGCTGATGATGAACTTTTATTACAAGAAACTGATCAGCAACAACAAAACCCTAAAAAGAAACGATATCATCGCCATACTGCTCGTCAGATTCAAGAAATGGAAGCGTACGTATACATTTAATCTCTGCTTTCTCAGCTATCTTCTTGTGCTACTCACGTACTGTATATCTAGGTCTAGTTTGCATGCTCTACTTCTCTCTCTAAATCACTTCTTCTGTTTGTTTTTAATCTTATATGTATCATTTTATGTTTTATAGGTTGTTTAAGGAATGCCCACATCCAGATGACAAGCAAAGGATGAGATTAAGTCAGGATCTCGGTTTGAAACCACGGCAAGTTAAGTTTTGGTTTCAAAACAGACGTACACAGATGAAGGTATATACGCGCATTTCAGCATTCTTCTTTCTTACTTTTGTTCAACCTCTCACGACTCTGAAGTTTCTAACTATCTTCGAGGCACCCTAAGAACTCTACTTATGATGATCAGAGTGTGTATAAAAGAAACATCATTTCCAATAAACAGTCTGTCATTTCACTTTACCTTGGCTACAAATTTAAAGCTCTCATTTAATGGCTTCACCAGTAAAATTAACCAGTAAATAGTGCTTTAATATTGTATAGTACGCATCGTGCTTGATGATAAAATGCGCTGTGGGTGTTGAATAAGACTATGATTTTCTTTATGATATTATTATTTTTTCTTTTAAAAATTTACATGGTTTAAATGTTTAATTGGTGTAATTCAAACTGGTGTGTATTATGTTAGGCACAACAAGATCGGTCTGATAACATAATACTAAGGGCAGAAAATGATAACCTAAAGAATGAGAACTATCGCCTACAAGCTGCTCTAAGGAATGTAAGCTGCCCTAATTGTGGAGGTGCTGCCATTCTGGGAGAGATGTCTTTGGATGAACAACATCTGAGGCTTGAAAATGCACGGCTCAAAGAAGAGGTACGTATACTTATCTTTACATTGTCTATTCTTAGAAGGTGAGCAGGTTAAAACTGTAAGATGCGTACTAGCTATATGATAACCTACATTAGATCTTGATAGTAATTTGAAAATAACCCCTTTTCCTGTATGAAAGTAGCTCATAATAGCATTTCTTAATACATTGAAAATGCTATGATTTTGCAGCTGGAGCGTCTTGCTTGCATTGCACCACGATTCAATGTTAGACAGATGCAAGCATTAGGACATGTACCTCATCATCTTGCACCATCATTGGAACTTGACATGGGTATCTACTCAAGAAACTTCCAGGAACCACAGTTGGGGAACTGCAGGGACATCATGTCGATGTCAAGCTGTAATATGCCAGAGAACCAACACGAATTACAAATTGCAGGATGTTGTCTGATTCTTGATCAAGAGAAGCCACTGGCGATGCAATTTGCTATGAATGCAATGGATGAACTTGTTAAAATGTGTCAAGCAGCTGAGCCACTTTGGATCCGATGCAATAACAAAGATGTGTTGAATGTTGAAGAGCACGCAAAAATGTTTCCATGGCCAGTGATGAATAATAACCAGAAGCAGCACGAAAATGAGTTCCAGGTGGAAGCAACCAGAGACAGTGCAGTTGTGTTTATGAACAGCATTACTCTCGTCGACGCATTTTTAGATGCTGTAAGTATTCAACTAATTTGGGATAATCTTAAAGCGGTCCTTTTTTAGATATATGGAAAATATACTTGGTGAAAAAGTGCAATTCAAGGTTTTTGGAAATAGCATTACTCATGATTTGCTTTTTGTTTTCATTCAGAACAAATGGATGGAGTTGTTTCCTTCAATTGTCTCGAGAGCAAAAACTGTTCAAATTATTTCCACCGGAGTTTTGGGGCATGCCAGCAATTCATTGCATCTGGTAATTGTATTTATCTCAATATGCCATCAAACTCTAAACTTAAATTCATGTGATGACAATTCATTGATCAGTTGTTATTTTTATTGGGCAGATGCATGCTGAATTTCAAGTTCTCACACCTTTGATTCCTACACGTGAGGCTCAATTCCTTCGTTACTGCCACCAAAATGCTGAAGAAGGGACTTGGGCTATTGTTGATTTCCCCATTGATAACTTCCATGCTGACAACATTCAAAGTTCTTCACTCAGATATCGGAGAAAACCCTCTGGTTGTATAATTCAAGATATGCCCAATGGATATTCTAGGGTGAGGTTTGAGTACAACTTTTGGGTTGTGGTTGCCCCTATTTTTTTGAGGGATTTGGGGCATCAATTTCATGCAATTCAAATCTAAAAAGAGTGTTAATTACTTTGTGCTACGCAGGTGATATGGGTAGAACATGCAGAACTAGAACATAAACCAGTTCATCAGATATTCAATCAGTTTGTGAGCAGTGGTATGGCTTTCGGTGCACACCGTTGGCTAGCCGTTTTGCAACAGCAGTGTGAAAGGTTTGCTAGCCTCATGGCAAGAAATATTTCGGACCTTGGGGGTGGTAAATTGAACAACTCTTCGTTATATTTATGGCCACAGCATTCATTTTCTTTGTTCTCTTTATTTTGTGGACATTTCACAAACCCTTGTTGTATCGTCAATTAACAGTGATACCAAATTCGGAATCAAGAAAGAACTTGATGAAATTATCTCATAGAATGATGAGAACATTTTGCTTCAATATCAGTTGTTCTGGAGGTCAGTCATGGACGGTTCTATCTGAAACCTCAGTTGACACAGTTCGAATTACAACTAGAAAAAGTATAGACCCTGGCCAACCAAGTGGTCTGATTCTTTGTGCTGTGTCTACTACTTGGCTTCCCTTTTCTCATCAGCAAGTTTTTGAATTCTTAAGAGATGAACGCCGCAGATCTCAGGTAGTGCCATTCCAACTCCTTACAACAACTTGCAATACTAGTTTCCCGACTGACTGCATGCAAGGGGTGCAAATGTTTTACTGATGGTTTTCTTTTCTCAAATTGAACCAAAAGCAGCTTGATGTTCTTTCTGGTGGAACTTCATCACAAGAGATTGCCCACATTGCCAATGGGTCAGATCCAGGGAATTGCATTTCTCTTCTGCGCATAAACGTAAGTGTAATGTTAAGACCTATTATAACCAATAGCAAAGTGTAGGCTTAATAATCATCTTAATTGCATGCATTTGCAGGCAGCAAGTAACTCGGCACAAAACGTAGAGTTGATGCTTCAGGAAAGTTGTACCGATAGTTTAGGAAGTATGGTTGTATACACCACAATCGACGTTGATAGTGTTCAACAAACAATGAACGGGGGTGATTCATCATACTTTCCGATTCTACCATTAGGTTTCGTCATTTATCCTGCTGATCACATCAACAACAATGGCGAAAATGGGCCAGCATCCTCCTCTGATGATCAAGTAAATGGTCCTACTTCTGGTTGTTTACTGACAGTTGGTATACAAATTCTAGCCAGCACTATACCAGGTGCGAAACTTAACTTTTCTAGTGCAACGGCTATCAACAATCATATTTGCAATGCGGTGCACCAGATCAATGCTGTTCTCAGCAGCAGCAACAACCATAGCAGCGGTAGTCCTGATGGATGCCACACAGCTGGAGGCTCTTGTCCAGAGCCTTCTGCTGCATCGGAGTAGTGCTTCTTAGTTCCACGGACGAACAATCACCCAAAACTTACTGTCTTTTTGCCATTGGAATTACCTATAATGCCCTTTAAGTACCCTTACCAGACTCCAAATTACCCTCGAAGCATATAAGAGTAATTAGGCAAAAAAAAAGAAAGAATTGTTACTCTGGAAATTGGTCTAGTTTTATTTGTCCAGGTCCATTCAGCAAATCTTAGGTTAAGCTTTGTGTTTTCATCTTTCTCTAGGATCAGTCTGACTCATCTGGATCATTATTGTCTGAGTCAGATTCATGTCCAATCTTTTCCGGATTGTTTTCTGAAAGTTGACCAGGAGTCGGCAAAAAACCAAACCCTTATTAGAGGTTGCATGGCGTGGTTTTTTTGGACAAAAAAAAATTTGTTCGGAGTTCTTGGTAATATTAAAACTGAAGGGTATTTTTGGTAATTCCTTATACGGACGATGCGAGATTGGGGTTTTTTGGGCGGTTGTAGAAATAATGAAAATTTCTGAGAGGTGTTGTAGGAGTTTGATATATAAATTGTTTTAAATGTATTTTGTATTTTATTACGAATGAAAAGAGTGAGGGAGTCAAGAGCGCACCAGTTGTGATCCTTAAGCAAGGAAGGGTGGTTCGGGAATTGACTTCTGCTTGTTAAACTGTCTTGAATTCAATTTCATTTTGTTGTTCTTTTTGTTTAAGAAATGTGGTTTATCTTTTGTTATTTTCAAACTTGTGCTAACAATGGAGTAAACTTGTTTTTTTGTCCTTTTTATAAGAAAAGAGTGAGACCCCAGATGATTAATTCTATCTTCCTCCTGAGAATTGAGAATTGATGCTTGTATTCTTCTTCATTAAACCATAGAGAGATTGGGGTTATGTCCCATTTTGCTGAAGTACCGATTAGCTAGCTGACAGATAGAAGATCATTGGGGCAATGCTGGGGTTTTGCTGTGATCTCTTCCTTATTGTGAATCCATTTATCCTCTCAAATCCTAATTTTCTGACCATTACCTATCATCTCCCATCTATAGTATTTTTGAATATCTTCTACTCCTTTTCATATCCAAGAATCAGTTTTTTTGGATATGCTATCCATTTTAATCACATTTATTTCTTTAAAGTGATTTGCTTTCATGATAGAAGACCACAGAGAGAGTCTGGTTTAGATATTAGTCTCCAAGCTATTTTAGTGACCTAGCACTGTTAAAGAATTTCGTGTTCCTAAATCCAACCCCCTAGCTCCTTATGTTTGCAAACTGAACTCCATGCAATGAAATATAGGCCTCTGGGTTTCTCAGGGTCTTTTTCCAAAAGAGATCTCACTGAAGTTTAGCAATACCCTGACATGTCTTCTTTGGCAATTTGAAGCAGTTCATCTGATAGATGCTTGATAGGGAAGTGACACTAGAAATCATAGTGGCTCTGCCATTTTGGGGATAGGTTTTCACTTTTCCAGACAGCTAGTCTGAATTTCAGTTTGTCTAAGCAGGGTTTGAAGGCCCGAATCTTACTTTTATTGGTGAATAAGGGGGATCCCAAATATTTGTCTTTGGTATAGATTTGTCGAACATGCATGAAGTCGCTAATGTTGTTGGCTATGTCAGGATTAGTATTTTTGCTAAAGAAAATTCCATATTTGAAGAAGTTTATCATCTGACCAGAGGAGCTGCTGAAGATGCCCACCAGATTATTGCTCGTTCATATTAGCTTTACAGAAAACCATGCAGTCATCTGCAAAGAGGAGGTTACTTATAGGTAGTGCTCCAGGACAAATTTTCCATGAATAAAGGGTCACCTTGTTTAAGTTCTGCCAACAAACAAAATAAACTGCAACTAGGAAAAGGACATGAACTACACTCAGAACCATTTAAAATACTTCATTTGTAACCTAAACTAAACCACCTTCCAAATATCTAGTGTCTAATGAAACTCTACAGACCCCACAGTAACTAGCAGACTTCATTTGTAACCCAAATCAACTTCCAAACATCTAAGATCTAACCAAGCTCTAGGGTAAATTTCAATCCTATCATCTTCCTCTTCATCGACACCTTCGTCTCTATCAGCACGTTTTCTCTTATTAGCTTGCATACGCTTATCAAAATCCATTTCAAACTGAAAGTCTGTATCATCACTATCTTCACTGTCATCTCAGATGGGGGGAGAGTTTCATTATCAGGTTCTTTAGAGAGAAGACTGAATGTAGGATGAGTATCCGATCTTTCCTTTCTTCTTGACCTTGTGCTTGGTCCAACATCCATAGCTCCATTGGCTGCATTAGCCTGTTCCCAAGTAAGATCTTCACCTTCCCTGACTAATCCTCCACCTTCCGGTATGAGCCAATCATCGTCTTCATCAAATTCTTCTAAGAAAATAGGATGATATTCATCTCCGTCGCCGTACTTGCTTTCTTCTTCGTATCGACGCTGTAGCTTTTTATTGTACTGGATAAAGACATACTCACTCAACTTCTTTTGTAAGAACTTGTTTCTTTTCTTGGAATACAACTGAAATTTGGTCGCACAGTAGAAAGTTAGTTACTCACTTTGAAAGTTAGTTACTCATTTTGAATTAAAACAACACATAGCAGTAAGTATGGACTTACATTCTCAAATGTACTCCAGTTACGCTCGCAGGAAAAAGCACTACCAGTTAAACTTAACACTCGAATGGAAAATTTTTGTAAGCAAGGCATTCCCACTCCATGAAATATCCACCAATCATCTAATCAAGATACAAAACAACATGGAGAAAAATATATAAGACTTTGGTGAAGTTTTCTGTCCATAAGTATCAATAACATGGGAATGTGCAGATTTATATATATGTATATATATAAAGTTTTGTTGAAACTTACGTGGCCTCATCGAATCTCTTGTCCTAACAGCTGAACCACTTCCAAATTAGTGTCCCGCGTTTGTGTAAGTCCTCAAGTCAAACATTGCCTGATCATATTCTTGCGTATCAGGTATAAGCCGCTCCATAGCCTTGTAAAGTCCTTCCTTCATAACTCGGTATATTTCATCGCTGTCAATCTTCTCAGCTGGGATTTTATAGAAAAACTTTGGGTTTAGATAGAAACCAGCACAGTGCAAGGGATGACAAATCTTCTTTCCCCATCTTTTCCTAAAAATGTCAAAAAATTTCTTGAATGTTTGATCACTGCATTTAACTCCCTTTAAGTTCTGTTCCATTCTTTCCTTACATCTAGACACAGCTTCATAAACATAGCCCATAAAAGGTTTTCTTTCGGTATCAACCATACTCACAACCTCTACTAGTGGAGCCAACACTTAACAAGAAAAAGTAACATTCTCCCAAAATTCATTACTTGAAACCGTTTCCATCATTCTTTGACCCTCTAATTTACTTGCTAAGGGAGACTTCATCCATTTTTCTTGAACAAACAACACTTGCAATGCATGTCTGTACTTCAAAAGACTGCTCAATGTATAATATTGTGTAGCAAACCGAGTGTCAGTAGATCTATGCAATTCACTGTCATCCGTCAACTCTCTAAACATTGTCAACACTGTAACATGGTTGTAGATATAAGAAACAAGTGGATTGGCCCTGCCAAGAGCTCTAATTATTTTTGGAATCTATTCGCTGAGGTCCTTCATGACTAGATTGATACAGTGAGCAGCACATGGAGTCCAAAACAACATAGGGTGTAAAGCTTTGCCAGCAGCTTTAAAATTCGAATTGTTATCGGATACGAACTGTGATGAAAGAAAACAATAACTCATCAGCTACTAATCAATAATAAAGGTTGTAATCCAACTTATAAATGAATCAGGAATTTACGAAATAAATTGTGAGCTTACTTGAATGGTATTTTCTATTCCTACTTCGGCAATCACTTCATTGTAGAGCTTGCATATGTATTCAACATCCTTGGTTATCCCTGAAGTGTCAATAGACTTCAAGAAAACAGTTCCTTTTGGACAGTTAACTAAGAAGTTCACAATTTGCCTTTCTTTTTGATCCTTCCAGCCATCAGACATTATGGTACACCCAAATCTCTTCCAATGTTCCTTAAATGATTCAACAAACTTCTTTCTTTTATTCAACTGATTATAAAAGATATTGGTTCTCATCTGACGGTACGACAGTGGCGACATTTCTCTTACATATTCTCCAATTTTGTAGATCATTTCTTTAAATGCTGGGCATCTGAATGCATTGAATGGTATCCCTGCTTCAGTTTGCCATGCTTCAATTGCATCCCAAGCTTCTAATTTCAGTTGTTCTTTAGATGGTTGGAACTCTTTGATTGATTTTTGCTTTTCCTTTTGAGGATCTGATTTTAACATCAAATCAAGAGCACCTCTAACATCACTCATTTTTACTTTCTTCTTTTTGGTCTCCATAGACTCCACTGCCACCACTTCATCATCACTTTCCAAAATTGTTAGCATTCTCTCCCTTTTAGCTTCTTTCTCATCCTTTTCTTTCTTCTTGTCACTAATTTTCTTCATGATTTGAGGTGTAGCCTTAGGACAACTTCTCACTTCCCCTTTTATATGTAAATATGATTCTTAAATCTATTTATCCCACCACTCATAATATGACCGCACATCTTACATTTAACGCGCCTTAGCTTACGATCATCATATTCAGCCCATTCCCAAGCTATATCACAACCTTCAGGGACATCAATAGATGAAGTTGAAGCTTCATTCACCTGTTAAATGAAACATTAAATACATCCAATCACTCATATACAATTGAGGCTAGAAGACATTAAATAGCTTATGTAGTACAATTGAATTAGACTAATTAGTATATCTAGCAAACAGATTCAAAATATATTAATGATGAATTAGCTAACACTGACAATAGGAAAAGGAATTGAAGACAGATAAGATTGTAAATATAAATGCTAAAAATAAGAAGAGTTCAGTATACCTTAGCTTTGTTGGTAGCTTGCTTGGTCATATTCTACTGAAAAAATAAAGAAATTGTAGAAGGATTAGATATGGAAGATGATTTGGAAGAAAAATGGTAGAAAGTGATCAGAGAGAGAAAAAACCTGAGTTATCCTTGAGCCTCCACTGCTCCTCCTTTTTTTTAGGGTTTCTTCAGCTTATAAAGATGTTTGGAAGATGACTTTACTGATTTGACCTTGTCCTGCCGAGTTACTCGGTGACTCGGTAAAAATCTTGACTCGTCCGAGTTACTACTGACTCGGCATGTAAATGTAAAATACCCTGCTCGGACGAGTTTTCAGGGATCGTAGCGGCCAAAGTCCGATCCCCGAGTTACTCGGTTGACTCGGCCGAGGCGTACTACATTGATTTGAAAGTTGAAGAACTCGAATGACTTTGGCTCCAGCACTCAATGATTATATCCTTGCAATCCTTACGGTTAAGCCATTGGCACAAAATTTTGAAAGGCATGTGACCAGGATTGGTGTTGAGGAGAATGAGATTATGATCAGAACCAATATATAGCAAGCAGATTAAAGATAGTACTATTGGAGAAATATAGTGAGTCAATTATCAGCAGCTAGACTTCTGTCAAGTCTTTGCTCTATTAATTGCTCACAAGTTGTATGTTAGTCCAAGTAAAAGGACAAGCAGTGTAACCCAGATCACATAGAGATAAATCCTTAATCTTGCCATTGAAAATGTTAGATTCAATAGTATCAATAGGATTCTTACTAAATTTTTCATGTTCATGTAACAAAAAATTGAAGTCTCCCATTATAATCCAAGGCATATTATAGTTACTAACATGTTTTTCAAGCATTTTCCAAGAAGCAAGTTTATCATTGGTAGCATAAGGGCTACCATAATAACCTATGAACATCCAAGGGTTACCATTGATGGGATTGATTTGGTTACTTATATGATTGTTGGAAAAATCCAAGATGTCCAAGGATATATTGGATTTCCAAGCTAGACCAAGCCCCCCAACAGTACCAATAGTACCCTTTGGTTCAACAAACCAATAGTTGGTCGCACCAATATCACCAAGGATATTACTTAAGTTTGGAGATTTTTGCTTGGTTTCAGATAAAAATAAAATGTCAGGGTTTATTTTATTCAACATATCATTCAGGTATCTACTAGAGGTACTTTTTCCTATTCCCTGGCAGTTTCATGCCGTTGCTGTGAAGAATTGCCAGAAGTAAGAAATCCTAGGATACTTAAAGATTATAATAATGTACTGCATAGTTATATTGTGATTTATATGGCTTATTATGTTATGGAGTGCTATAACAATGATGCAGCCAAAAATTAGAGATAATTTGTAATTCTAAATTAAATTGGATAGGTATACCTTGAGGGTGTTTATGTGAGTTTGTGCTTGAAGGTTGCTAGTAGTCATATTGATTCCCACCTGCCCCTGCTTTTCCAAGGTCTCAATTCTCTTTGGGCTGAACCCTGGGGTAGTCCTTTGATTTGTTGCTATGAGAAGGAGAGGAACACGCTTTCTATAGCTTAACTATTTATTTTAACCTCTGTAGGTTGAAAGACTTCCAGGTGCTTCTCAGATGAGGTTTTCTTTTCCAATATTATCTTATCCCATAGTTGTTTTTTGTGAATGACATATTCAGAATTTAGCCGGATTGGATTTCAAAAAGAGTTGGAATATCAGGAAATGGGTTTCGTACTTCAAGGGTAGTCTTTGGAAAGAGGTTATTCTCAATTCCGTTTAAGGGTTCAGGATTGCTGATGTTGAGTCTAGGAGCCTCTTTGATGTGGATCCCTTTTTTCTTAGCATTTTGAAATTTGATTTTACTAGCAGAAATGATCTTTTTATGTTTTTTTATGACATGCTATATGTTAGAGCATTGCTCGGTTGAACCCACAAGTTTTGCTATCTCAAGCTTGTTGTCAATTTTAGGTGATCAAAATTACATCTTGATTTCTAGTTTACCGATTCAAGTTTCATATAACTAGGTTATAATTGTAGTTGAGTATCAAAGATCACCCTTGAAGACTGAAGATCGACGAAGACATTTGGAGAACTTCTGTATCAGGTATGTGAAGATTGGACCATTCTATTTTACTCATTATACCATCATTCTATCTATTGAGACTATGTCATATGACTTATAGTAGATTAACAAAGAAAATGTTTAGAGTCAAGCTTGTCTTGTGAAAAATCTCGAAATATGAGTTAGCGATTAGATGTTCAAAGGTTCTTAACAATATTGGTTTTATGAATTAATTTGTGGATCAATTAAAATTGCCCATGCAAATGATTATATCACTTGGGAATGTTTCAAACATCATAAGAGAGAAACATGAACTTACTGAAATTTCTATTCAGGCTAGGTTGGCGAACCAATTCGCAAACCATAGATATCTGAGATTATAAATAAAGGAAGGTTGGTGAACCCGTTCGCAAACCGCAACTTCAGTTGGCTACATTTCACGAACCCGATTGGCGAATCGTGGCGAACCCAGTTCATGAACTGTGATCAACTGTGTTCGATAGTACGGTAGGGTTGGCGAACCCGGTTCATGAATCGTAGCACCCTGACTCGTGAACAAGCCCCACGGTTGGCCAACCATTGTACCAACTGTTCCGATAATGTTTAGCAGATGCTTAAAGACTTATTATTTTAATATGTTTAGCATTGCTAGAACTCTCTTAAACACTTATAAGACTTCATTGATCACTTAAACACTTATGTCTGTGAACTATGATTAATTTCTTAGGTGTTTAAATGAACATCAAATAGATTTTAGTTCTTTGGCTAAGTTTCCAAACCGAACAGTCATTATACACGGTTCAGTAACCGAAGCACCAAACCTATGTGTATAGTCTTCTACTGTAGTTTGAAGACCTATTTTGTTTGCTTGATTTTCAAGTTATCTTAGCATGACTTCTAAGCTAACCCTGGTCTTTTAAAAACTATAAATAGAGCATATCTGAACTGGGAAATTCAATCCCTGACACTTTAGAATCGTCTATATTGACCTTTTAGGTCTACGACTAAAAAAACTTCGCTTGGGGATTCGTGAATCCAGGTCCGAATATGTTCACCTTGATAGTTCGTGTATCCTGATCTTGCTTTTCTTTTATCGAGGTTTTCGTAATCTCTTTCAGGCAAGATAGATAGTAATCACAAAGTTCTCTTCGTCTCAAACTTTGTGATTCCTAAAGATAGATATCTAAATACTGATCTTAGTTGATTTTTCGACGATTTTTCTTAAGAGGTAGTTAAGAATCTAGGCTGCTCTTCGGGAGTCGTGAGTTACGGATTTATGAGGTTTGCTAGCTTGTCTATTGAAAGTAGGTTTCCACACCTTGATCTTTGATCTAAACGGAAATCAAATAAGCTTATCTGTTAGAGGCAGATTGGTATAAAAAAATTCCACTTCGGCTGAAGAAACTATTAGGCTGTAAAGGACATCAGCTAAGGGAATTAAGTGCATAGAACCTTGCGAGGTTCAAGAGACGTAAAGAGCACGATTGTGTATGAATTATTTGTAGGGTGGATTCGGTCTCAACTACATTCCAGTCCGAAGGCTGATAGTAGGCTAGTGTCTATAACGTCTTAATACAGTATGGTTCTCAAGCTGGACAAGGTCCCGGGGTTTTTCTGCTATCGCGGTTTCCTCGTTAACAAAGTTTCTGGTGTTTTATGTTTTTCCTTTTCCACATTATATTGTTTATATTTATAATTGGATTTACACAGGTTTGTACGTATTAAATCTAATTAAGTATATACGTCCGCTTAATTGTAATAGATTACGAGACTAGTTTCCTGTTGAATTTGTATCTTGAAAAGATGGATAACAAGTTTAATCACTTGGAAGAATTCCGATTGAATTATATGGATACGACTAGATTGATCTTGGATATTGATTTTGAGATCATTCAAGTACTCTACTTAAAAATCAGGTTCACGGACCTTTGTCTATATACATACTGATTGAGTAGAGGTTGAGATATTAACTATATATACATATCGTCAAGGATCATTAAGTTGGTCTACTTGCAATTATATTAAGTTTTGTCTGTACAGGTTGTCGAACAAAAAAGTTGTGTGTATTTGGTATCCACTGCGTTTTCAATTGGTATCAGAGCAGACAAGCAATGCTGCGCTATCTGTTTTGAAGCGATCTGTATTATGGACAAAAATGCAGTCTCAATCAATGTACCGCTAGCTTTCGATGGCACTAATTACTTACGGTGAAATTTTTTTATGCGTTCCTTTTTACAAGCTCGTGACTTTTGGAGGCGGGTTCTTGTTGTAAGAGGATTTAATGCTCCGCTTGTTGGAGAAGGATCTGATGTTGTTCCTAGAGGCATAGGAACATATGACGATGAAGAAATCAAAGCTTCGAAATGCAACTCTAATGGATTAAACGCCATTATCCACGTCATAAGCCCAGATTTTCAACATCATGTGTCTACGTGCACTAGATCAAAGATGCTTGGGATATCTTAGATCTCGTATTTGAAGGGAATTCCGTAGAGAAGGAAGCAAGATTCAAAGCCTAACTTCTGACTAGGAAAACCTTCGTATGGCTGATGAAGATTCGTTTGGGGAATTTAATCACAAATTGTTGGAAATTGTGAATGCTTGTTATTCACTAGGAAAAACTATTCTTGAACAAGATATTGTGATGAAAATTCTGAGATCATTACCAGATCGATACGAGTCTAAGAAACATGCCATCATGGAAGGGAACGATCTTACCACACTTTCCAGAAGTACTCTTGTTGGAAAGTTAAAAGATCTTTGATCATGAACAACAAACTAAAGCTTATAAAGCTATTGAGTTCAAAGTACTTAAAAAAAATGATGTACTTGCTAAAATTAAAAGCGTTGGTATCTTTGAGAGAGAGCTTGTTAATGAACTTTCAGATGAAGATCTTAAAAATCCAGTTTCTCTTATTACAAGACATTTTAGAGATCTTATCAAAAAGAGGAATAAACGGTTCTCAAGAGAGCATCCACCGTCATCAGCCAATCCTCATGATCGTATTACTTCTAAAAAGGATGATGATGAGAGTGATGATGAGGATATGCCTCAGTGCTTCAAGTATAGAGGTTTTGTTCACTTTGCCAATGAGTGTCCAAATCGACGAAAATACACTGGCAACAAGGGTTTTGCCGCAACTCTTGATAAAACGACTGATCTCTATGATTCAGAAGAAGAAGAAAATTCTAGTTTAACACTTTTAGCTGAAACATATAATCTCGATGAGAGTAGTGATACTCACATCGATCTTGACAAGCTGTTTGAAGATTCCTCATCTATAACTTTTGAAGACATGATAGACTTTTCTCCTTCTGAAACATACATTTCGGATCTTATGTCTGACAGCTGAATCTGGAAGTCTTTCTGATCCTCTTCCCAACCAATGATGTCCTTACTATACTACTGAAGGTCATGAACTTCAACAATGCTTCAAGTACAAGTAGAAAGTAAGGTATGTCAATAAAATACAACGGAGGGCGAGTCGTTTGACAAATGTGCTTAAATTATTCCAAAAGCTGAACCCATCAAAGGTGTACTCTCTTTCTCCTCCTTTTTCTTCTTCTAAAAGTGTTATAGTTCTTGAGGAAAATGTTAAATCAAAGGGAAAGAAGAGATCAAGGTCTAAACGATCGAAGAAAATGGGAATTGACAAACCAGTACAGGAATCAAGCAGTGAGCTTATTAATGCTCACCCCAACACAAAATAATTGTGTTGAAAATGGTTCCGCCTTGTCTCATGTGTCCTAAAAAGAAACAAGAACTTTTAACCTCCAAAGGGATTTGGGACAAACTCTCTTGTTTAAGACTTATTACTTGATTTTCCACATATTTTTCACAGACTCGAGATTAAAATCTCTTTTGATATTTCATGCTTAAACGAGAGTAACATTAATTCATGTTAAGCCTTGATCCATTGAGTTGTGTCCAGTTTTCTGGTTTTTGACTTGGTTATAGTACCAAGTGGTCGAAATTTATTCTCACTTCCGTAAAGGAATGTTTGGAATATTAAAAGTGCTTTTTATCTTGAAACTATTAACTACACTCTCTTTGCACTATTTTTCAAGTAATGAGTATAAAGACTTACCCAAGAAGGATAACTAGGTTTGTTATAGCAAAGATTGTGATTACGCAAGATATTTCCAATAATTTATATCTTGCATGTTTTTAGATTTATTTATTTAAATTCTAGAGTTGTTGGCAGATGAACTTGTAGTATGTAATCATTATTGGTTTAATTATTGCAAAAATCTTATGAAATATTTGTGCCTTTACGTTTTTCGTGAATCGAGCTGATATTTCATATATGCTCAGAAGTAAAATCTATTACGTTTTTTATAAACGAAAAATAGAACAAACTCTTTGAGAGTTTTCTCGCAGTATTGATCTTGTTATAGCACTAATCGGTCGAACTCGCAAGCATTGCTATCTCAAGCTTATTTGTCAAGTTTAGGTGATCAAAACTATAAGTCTTGATTTCTAGTCTACTTATAGATATGTCTCGGACTATGATAGAATGTGTACTTGAGCTTTAGACTTCACGGCATTCATCGATTGAAGACGAAGATCTACTGAGGGAGCTTGGAGGAACTTCATCAACAAAAGGTATGCGGAGACTAAAACTTATCTATCACTCAGAAGTTTATTCTAATCTATCTCCTATTGAGACTAAGTCGTATAGCTATATAGACTTTCATATTATACACATTTGATATTTCTGGCTGAGATTAACTCGCTTTTATCTTTCTCGAAATATGTGTTGGAAAGATTTTTGCTTTAGCTATATTCATTATTATTCTTGACGAGTTTATTTGGAAACAATTTATTTGTTGGAAACTAAATAATGAGTCAAAAGATGATCATGTGAAAATTTCCTTGAAACATCTTACATGATTTGTGTGAGACAGTCATTTGATGTAGACTCAGAATGTTTCATATTGATCATTCGATCACTTGAAAATTACTTATAAGCTAATAGTTTGTGTGAGAAAGCTCTTGTCGTCTTCTAAGGATGTTTTAATGATTGAAATTGGAGTTTAGAACAATTAACCATTGTCTGGATATAGCACAGTATGCATACCAGTATGCAAACTGTTGTAGTATGATTCAGTTCCGGGAACCAAGTTTTCATACCAGTATGCAAACGGTTTTAACTGTTAAAGTCCGGGAGTGTGAATACCAGTATGCGAACGGTTTCAACTGAGTTAGTCCGATACGACAGTATGCATACCCATTTGCGAATTGTCAGAAAAGACCAATGTCCGGAACTTAAGTTTGCGTACCCGTTTGAAAACTAAGTTGGTTTAAGTTCTAAAATCGGTTAAGTATGATTTCATACTCATGAACAAATACATATATAAATTAAGCAATGCAATCTTTGGAAATCGTGTGTTAATGTTCATGAATTGATTCTCTTGAATCAATCCGATTTTGTTTCAATTGTGTCTTGTATACTTCTATGAGAATATATGCAATTGAAGAACTCTATGAGTAACACAATTAGATTCATTTCATTATTATTTGATCTAGAAGTGTTAGATGAATGAGGTCAATAGAAAAGTGTTCATATGGCTAACTTCGGTTAACTATTATTGAGCCAACTCAATATACACGTTTATGTACGGTTACCTATATCTAAATGGAAGTATATTTCATTTGTGTGTAACAACCTAAGACCATCTAACGGTGGAGAGATATTGCTTTGGTTTTAAGCACACTTAGCTTGAATATTAAACCAGGTTTTCATTTAACGGTGAATATTGATTGCGTTGTTTCAAAGCTATCAAACCCTGATTTGAAGACTATACAAGAGAGAACTCTAGCAACTAGGAAACCTAATCCCCACACCTCATGTGTGATATTAGTTGCATACTAGAGTCGATTCTCCTTTAACCTAGGTTTTTCCTAAAACCATTATAGGTTAACGACTTAAAGATACTTCATTGGGATTCTGAAGCTATACCCAACTATTTTCTCTGTAGTTTCATGTTCTGATCTTACTTGTTCTATCGTATTGAGTACTATCTTCTCTAAGATTTGCTCGAGATTTATCTCCGATAGGTAACATACAAAAAGTAATCACAAAGCTCTTCGTCTCATTCTTTTTGGTTCCACAATAACTTGTTCTACTACCATATAGTTACGTTATTTTGAGTTGATTGATATTTCAGGATGTTCTTCGGGAATATAAGACCGGATTATCAATTGGTTCTTGTTCACCTTGATTTATCAAAAGACGGAACAAAAAATTAGTAGCTATTTCCGTGGGAGATATAGTTGTTTATCAAGTCTTCGACTTTGGGTCGTAGAAACTCTTAGTTGTGGGTGAGATCAGCTAAGGGAATCAAGTAGGTAGAGTCTTGATGGGATTCAGAGGCGTAAAGAACGTAACTGTACCTTAATCGGTGTGAGCTTGGTTAGGGCTCAACTATATTCCAGTCTGAAGTTAACTTGTAGTAAGATAGTGTCTGTAGCGGCTTAATACAGTATGGTGTTTAAATCTGGACTAGGTCCCGGGTTTTTTTTTTGCATTTGTGGTTTCCTCGTTAACAAAAATTCTGATGTCTGTGTTATTTCTTTTCCACATTATATTTGTTTATATAATTGAAATATCACAGGTTGTGCGTAGTTCAATCAATTCGTAAATCCGACCTTTGGTTGTTGATTGAAATTGATTGACACTTGAACATTGGTGTTCAAGTTATTTCTCATATCAATCGGGCTCACAAATTCTTATTTGTTCGATTGCAGATTGTATTGAGAAATTGAGATATAAATCTTGCATGTTTTTCCTTGACTGAGTCTGACTGTATAGTTGATTCTCTTGGAATTATATTGGAGCTAGTCTATACAGATTTCCGAACGAAATATTGGGTGTGGTTGCTATACCCCCGCTTTTTTAATTGGTCCCAGAGCAGGCAAACATGTTTCAGGCCTCATAAGTCTGTGTTTGTAGCAATCCGACTCTATGGACCGAAGTGCTATCTCTGATAAACGCATCACCAGAAATAAAAATTCTGTTTCTGTGAAATCTATTAAAGAGAAAGACTTGTCGATCTCTCATATAGATGAACATTTTGTTCCTATGAAACATACAAGTATTGATATGTGTTACCTTGATTATCTTACTGACGAGTCTGATTCTGAAGTAGAAAGGGAAACATTCCAAGAGAGTGCAGCCTGTTGAAATCAATAGGCTGAAACACAAGGTCAATATGATTGGTATGGTAAATGATCGTGATTCCCAATTAAGGATTCTTCATGAGGAAAATGTCGCAGTTTGTTCATCTCGAACTTTACTCGAGGCTAAACTCAAGGAGGATGCCTTGAAAATCGAACGCCTATTGAGTAAACTATATATTCCATGCAAAGGAGATTCTGAGGAGTCCACTATACCAATATAGAAAATATGACTGCATGTAATCATGTTTCTCTGATAAAACCAGTTCCAAAAGCTGAATTGCATACCCTTCTTATTGCTAAATATGTGCTTGTAAATTCCTCTAATCAAGGAATCACCACATTTCACGGAAGAAATAAATCTTCTAACGATTTTGTTAATCCTACTATCTCTAATCACTCCGGTGATCATAAAGTATGTCTCTTTTGTGATTCAAAAGGACATGTTCAACGAAAATGAAAATTGAGGTTGAATGACAACTATCGTGGTCGACTTCAACACACCTTAGATTTAATACTCAAAGGTGTAACTGACATTCAGATGTCTAAACCAATCGGTTTTAGTAATCACCTTGTGAATCCCTCTAGGAAATTTAGTTCAATCTGCTCGTTCAACGTTCGAACTAATATTAGCGTTAATACAAATCGGTCAAGGAGATTTCAGAAAGGTCCTTCTCAATCTAAGGTGAAGGATGATGTTCAAGATGTGAGAAAGGTACCAATAGGTGAAGAAAACAATGGAGACATGAAGGACAACCTTAATCTAATAATTGAAGGATACAAGGATCTTATCAACAGGCTGTCAAAATCCTCCAAACAAACTTCTTCTGGTAAGGATTCAAACTTAGTCTCATACTTTGATGATAATAAGTTTTATGATAGTTTTTCACATCAAAAAGGGTTTCCTCCAAAAATTAGAAGGAAAAAGAGGATTAACCATGAACATTTTTTATTTGATGAGCATAAAGCTCATACTTGTGTTAATTAATCATAAGGATTGAAATCTTACTTATGAAAAATCCCGTTGAATAAGATATGCTAATAATCAGGTATACTTATTCGTAAAGTGTCGTCTGATTAGTTGAGCTATTTTTTTATCGTTCTTAGATAGACTATTTCCTACGGACAACCTTGCCTAAGTATTGTTTTGTTTCGAGAATCATTTAAAGTGTCTACTTTTTATTTTTATTTTTATTTATAAGAAAAGGTATTTTTACAATTGATTTGTGAGCTACACTTGTACTCTAAGTTTTCCTTCAGCGAGAATATATAAAGTTTATTGAGCCAAGATGTGTGAAAAAAAAATTCACGTAGCAAAATTTTGCTGTGTTCTTTTTACCTTGAAAAGAGGAACTTTACAGTTGTGTTTTGGGATAAAAACTGATTCTGCTGTTTTTGGTAAATTTGGGTTTGTTGATGAGAAACGAACTCAAACCTTAAACAAATGCACTGCACGGGAGTACTTTTAGATTCGAGGGATCAATCTGTAAGACTCTGGCCTAAACCAAGAAATAGTCGTTCCAGATTCAATTCGGTCATAAGGTGAAGGAGAAGGGTTGATCTTAGGAAGGGAAGCGAAGAAGGTCTTTGAGATCAGAATGTTGAATTATGAAGGTATGGTTGTTTTATGACTTGTATCAGAAAATGGTTTCTGACTACTTGTGTTGATAACACTTGTGTTTCTTTGTCGAAATAGGTTGAAATCCTATTTATACAAGTCATGTTCGAGCACACCCTGATCTTGTAGGAAGTGGAGGTGATTAGGCAGTAGAGAATTGGATTTGTGTAAAAAAGTGGTGATCCCCACGCTTCCACTATAAAGGGAAACTGGTCACGCCTTCACCCACTATCTCATTGATGTTAACCATCCGTTCTTCCCTGACGCGTTCTGGTAATGGGAACATTGCACGCCGCACGCTGTAAACCGCCAGATCAATACCCCAGTGAGCATCCCCCAGTTTGTGACATGTTTGATGTCTCGAGTAAGTGGGTCGAGTCGTGAGACTCATCGCTGAAGGCAGCACACGATGCTTTTAGGTCAAATAATAAATTATTTCTGAAACCAATATTTATAAAACATCGCTTTTAATCGATGTGTATGAAGCATCGCTTTTAAACAAGCGCTGAAAATAATTGATGCGCAAGAAGCATCATTGTTTTAGAGCTCGATTGAATCAGTCGCAGATTGAGCGTCTTAAAAAGGTAGCATGACCGACCACCTTTGGGTGATCGTTTGGTATCTCTAGGGACGAGCTATTGCTTGGTCGATCGCTCCTTGTGAAGGATGGGTGGATGATGATCACAATGCTACCCTGTTGGTTTTATTAAAATAAATCCACACCATCCAACTAGGCTAGCGAAGTTGGATGGACAGATGATTTGCGGCAGTTATATATTGCCGTTGATGCAATTTAGGGTTTAGAAACCATGCGTCCAACCCTATTTTGGCTAATCGAATCAAAGCGTTGGGCGTTGATTTGAACAGACCGATCGGCCACGTGCAAAGACGGGCCGCTTTTGAGCACATTGACATCTCCTGGGCCATCTAAATTAGATCTAAGCCACTCAATTCGGCTGGCGGGTGGTCATGATTGATTTACAATAGTTGTATCATGCCGCAACCCATATTAGGGTTTTGGAATGGCGCGTTCTCTCTAGTTTGGGCAAACGTTTTGACATTCTATGGACTTGCCATGGGCAGATCGATCGACCAAGAAAGAAGTTGGGCCGCCGACGAACATGCCAGCATTCCTTTGATCGTTCGAGATGCGATCTATGCCGTCCAACTAGGCCGGCTAAGTTGGACGGATGTGATGGGTTGTGAGACCGTTTTTTCCGGTCTTAGCTCGTTTGAGCTTGTTTTGTCAATAGCGCGATCACCCACATTAGGGTTAATTGTTCGAAGCGCTGCGGATGTACTAGATGAAATCCGTTCGGCTAGGGCGTTAGTGGTCCCGTCGTTGGTCATCGTGATGATTGCCTAATTCCGTCAGGAGTAGGATATGCCTATTGAATTGCGTGGCCAAATCATGTGGCCGTGATCGTTTCTTAAGACTGAGATGGACAATCTAGATTTCTCTTAAGGAATTTAAACGCGTTCGATCGCGCTAGATTTTAACTAAAAGGTGCGTTAACACGTTGATCTCTTTGTCAGAGGGTGGTGTATCCCATGTGAGTGTTTTCATGCAGGTCTCAATACTGAGACTTCATGAGATTTATGTTACTCCGCTGCGAGTGAACGTTAATCGTCATGTCATGCCAACATTGAGAGTTCGGCTGGGAACATAGCATAGGAAAATACTAGGCAGGCCATGCATTAGCGAATAATGCAATAGGTTAAAGTTTACAGAATATTAGGGATTATTGCTTCACGCACCATTCTGAATAAACTTCATCAATATATTGAATTGCTCAATACATATGTAAGTAAAGAGGTCTGGAAACTCATTACTTTTAAATGGCATTTATTCCTTTGCAGGATGTCAGCGCATTAAATATAGGATTTTACAATTTTGACCCTGAACTAAAAACCACCATCACTAAATTCCCCTGCTTAGCACGTAATAGTGACGCTATCTCGGGGTAAGCACTATATGGTGACAGTAAAATAAATTCACAAGAAGAGTTTTAGCGCACATTACCAGGATAGATCCTGGATCGTCCCTTGAGCAAGATACATTTCCTTTCAGCGTACGTCAGCTGTCTTCAGACAGATAGATAAGTATCTATTTGATTGTTATCCCGTATCTGGAGCCTTTATACACGGCAAGTAGAGACTCCTTTTCTTCCCAGGATCTTGCTGATTTGTGGAATATAAGGAAGACGCCAGAGCCTTTCTCCCATTGCAGAATTGCTTTTCTTCTTCATTCCGGTATTGCCCCATGTTCATCATGCGGTTTGCTTTTTGATTAATGATGATTACTTTATTTTTATACCAGCTGTTGATATAATCATAACATATTTTTGCAGTATATGATGGGAACTGCTGGTGATGATTACTCCTTTACTTCTCCAGAAAAGAACTTTGAAGTCGACAAACCCAAGGCTAATGCGTTCGAGGAGGTGATGGCCAAAATAGATTCCCCGTTTCGCGAAGCTGGTCGTGCCATACAGGGTATGTCTCTTCTGCACTTACACATCGTTCGAGAGTGTATCTAGGTCTTTTTGGCTTCAGTCAGCATGGAGGAGAAATGGATGCACGCCGAAGCGCCTCAGCCGACGAGCGCGAGAGATGAAAGGTTTGCAGCCCGACTAAAGCGGCGAAGGATCGAGCATGAGAGGCCTCCCAGTGAAAACAAGCATGATTACCTTATCCGCAACGGAATCATAATTCTCGATTCTGACGTGGACGAACCGAAGCATCCTCAGAAGGATGTTGGGGCAGTTCTTGAGGAAAAGGTCGAAGTAGCTTCCGTGGAGGGTACTGAAGCGACTGTTGGAGGGAGCACTGAAGTGGCTGCTGAGGAGAACATGAGAGCGTGTTAGAGCATTGCTCGGTCGAACTCGCATGCGTTGCTATATCAAGCATGTTTGTCAATGTTAGTGATCAAAATTAAAAGTGTTGATTT
This sequence comes from Papaver somniferum, assembly GCF_003573695.1. Taxonomy (NCBI): domain Eukaryota; kingdom Viridiplantae; phylum Streptophyta; class Magnoliopsida; order Ranunculales; family Papaveraceae; genus Papaver; species Papaver somniferum. Next base: position 89,585,232 of record NC_039365.1, on the reverse strand, counting down.
CTAGTCTATTATAGCTAAATCTCGAACTAGGATAGAAAGTGTAGTTGAGCTCAAGAAATCCATGGAGGATCATCATACAAGACGAAGAACTATTCAAGGAACTGGTGGAACTTCATCGACAAAAAGGTATGTGGAGACTTGAACTTATCTGTCACTCAAAAGTATATCTACTCTATCTCCTATCTTGAGACAAAAGTCGTTTTGCTATATAGACTTTGATTATACACATTTGCTATTTCGAGCAGAGTTTAACCCGCCTATCTATTTCTCGAAATATATGTTAGTAATCTTTCGCTTTGGCCAAGTTCATCTTTACCTAGTGACGAAAGTCATGTTATATTTCAATCACTTTGAAAATTGCTTTGACGAAAAATGGTTTGTGAATAAATACTATATAACATCCTCTAAGCATGTTTCAATGATTGAAATGAGAGTTTAGATTATATAACCAATGATGGATATAAGCATTGTTGTGGAAACACATATATGTATAAGTCCTTATTCCTTGAACCGAAGTTTGCGAACTTTGTTGATCAAGAGAACTGGAACAAGAGCCGTGAACTAAGTCCGGGAACTCAGTCCGTGAACCCAGTCCGCGAACTGGCGGAAGTTCTCGACCCGAGAAAATCTGCTAGAGTTTGAGAACTCATTCCGGGAACTTAAGGTCCGTGAACTTGAGTTAGGTTATATCTAAAGAAGATTGTTTGTGAACTCATGTTTATATAAACTAAGGAATGCTAATTGCCAATTGTGGCTATAAAGTTAATAAACTGATTCGAGTGAATCAAATCGTTTTTGCTTCAATTGTGTCTTATGTAGTTACATAAGATTTCCTTGAAATTGAAAAACTCTCTAAATAGTTCATTTGAGTCATTTGAATTAGTTATGGTGAAGAAGAATATGGTTGATATGAAAGTGCTCATATGGCTAACCATTTGGTTAACTATTGTTGAACCAACAAATGTACATGTTTGGTACGGTTACACAAACCTAGAAACATGCATTTCATTTGTGTGTAACAAGCTAAGTTTTCGATCTAACGGTTGAAATATATTAGCTTGAATATAATCAGGTTTTCATCTGACGGTGAATATTGAATGCTTTGTTACCAAGCTAACATTGATTACAAACCCTGATTTGAAAGACTATATAAGGGAGAACTCTAGCAACTGGGAAACCCTACTCCATACACCTTACGTGTGATACTAGTTGTGTAAGCTAGAGTTGATTCTCCTTTAACCTTTGGTTTCTTCTTCTAAACCAGGTTAACGACTTAAAGACTTCATTTGGATTGTGAATCCAGAACGATACTACTTTCTCGTAGTTGTGTGATATGATCTTGCTATTTCTATCGTACGAGTACAATCGCAACGATTGGATTGAGATTGATATCTCCGATAGGCAAGTGTAGATGGTGGATTTTCGACAAGGGTTAAAATCGTAAAACCATAATTATACATGCTCCTGATCCAGCAATCAGATGAGTATTGAGGCTCATGTCTCTCATTGAAGCATGAAAGCTCATGCCATGAAATCTCTGACTGAGAATACTGTCTCTCAGATTATATGTAGATGTGTAGTCTCTCATCTGAGGCAACGACACATCTCATGAATACTGATCAATTTCAGTAATTACTTCTATATAGAAATCAAAAGATTGGACGGCTCCTAGACAGCTTTCCTGCTTGTATAGAGCAATAACGTCTTCAGGATGCAACAAGGTTTTCCATGACTATATAAAAGAAATATGACGTTTCAACAAGCTCATATTTCTCAATTATCAGATAATTAATGCTCCTAGACAGCATGCCTGCTAGTATAGATCCATCAATTAATTATCTTTAATCGTTAACTGAATATTCAGCAATATTCTACGATTCTTCGTAATATTTCGTCACATCAATTCGTGGTTCTTCCCAGCAGAATTCCACGGGTTAGTGATAAATGTTCAACGTGCGAGCATTTGAGCCGCTATCGAGTAAGCCCCGACCAAAATGGTGCAAGTGTACTCAGCAATAATGCACAAACGAGCACCTGAATGCACGAACGAGCATTCCAAAACACGAAGGAACGATGAACCTATGCAAAATAGGAAGAAAATAATAAATAATAAAATATTAATTGAGGCGCAAGGGGATTGGGCCCACCGGTCGGCTGGTCGTCCCGTGGCCAGTCCCACGCCCAATTTTATATTTTATCATATTTTTATTATTTTCCTTGATCTCATGAAAATCTCTTCATTTGAGCAAATATCCTTCGTTTCATGAAAACTCCTTAAATTCATGAAATTTCCTTCAAGTCATGAAAAATAATATAAAATTAGGGAAACTCATGGGACCGGGCCTAGCCGGCCGGTCATGCCCTAGCCGGTCCCACACGCCCCTTATTTATTTATTTTTTATGTTTTCCTCATCTCATGGAAACTCCTTGATTTCAACAAATTCTTTGGTTTCAACAAACTCCTTGGTTTTATGATATTTCCCTAAAATCATGAAAAATATTATAAAATTAGGAAAAGTGCCTTGGGACTGGGCTCCTTGGCTATAGCCGGTCCCACACTTCATGACTCCCTATTTTATTATTATTATTTCCATAATCTCATGAAAATTCCCCAACCTCATGAACTCAGTTTCATGGTATTTCCTTCACATCAGGGAAAATACATAAAATTGGGAAAGGTGTTGCGGGACCGAGCTTGCTAGCTGGCCGGCCATGCCCTAGCCGTGGCCGGTCCCACACCTTGAAATCCCTTATTTTATTAATTATATTTCATCATCTCATAAAGATTCCCTAATTTCAGCAAAACCCTGAATCCTTCATATTTTCTCAAAATGTTGCTCAAACGCGCATCAGAAAATATCGAAACTCTCAGGACTGAGACACAAACATTATGGTGACACGGGCATGTCTACTTGACCGACCAAGGCCGGACCTAGGGCTTGCAAATATCCGTTCCCACATGTTTTAATAATTTTGACCTAATTTGCTCAATTGCTCATATTAGGTCCAAACTCTTTTCAAACAACTGGGAGTTTGCTCAAACGACCATCAGCTGGTCCCACAACCACCAAGAGATGGTCCCATGACCCCTTGATCGGTCCCTCATCTCTCCATAATCAGGTTTTACTACCTAACACTCACACGACCATTATTTTAATAAATGATTAAACCAGCATTTAATCATCTTTTCACCAACTGGTCTTCAGGATACTTTGGTATTTTGCTCATCTGAGCATCTGGGCGTTATTTGGTCGACTCGTCATCCCATGTATCCGGTCCCTCCTTCACTCTGTGATTAATTTTTAATAAATCATAAATTGATCAAGAATTAGGGTTTCGAATCCAGAGCTCCGCAAAAACATAATTCTGAGCAGATTCAAACACTAAAATTTTTACATTGATCCCATGATCAACACTTTTATTATTATGCTCGGCTGTCAGCATTAATACTTTATGTGGTCCTGCCACCAACATTTGCTCAGAGGAGCAGCATTTGCTCATACGAGCAATATTTTCTCAGACTAAGGAATATTGGTTCAACTATCAATATTCAACAATTCAGCAACATTTGCTCACCTTAAATTATCAACATTTATTCGACAATATACCTTTGTCTCAGCAGACATGTTCAATTCATGAGTCTCAGAACATTTACAAATCACGTTCGACTCAACAATACAAGGACTCATCGTCCCATAAAGTTAGCAACTGACTCCACAATCACGAGATGTCAATCGTGTCACATGGGGGATATTAACTAGGATTTTGGTATGGCGGTCTATGGGACGTGTGTTCATACACACGACGAGAATGTGAGCAAGTCGTGCAATCAGTTGGAGGAGTTAGCAAAGTAGTGGATGGGAAATCAACCAAGTCTCCGCACGATGAGCAACTGGTTTTCTCACGACTTTCCACTTCCCCACTCTTTGATTTCAGCAACTGTCACACTTCATGGGATCAAGGTGTTTACAATTCCAGCATTTTTTTTGATGCTAAGTTATAGGCCCGTCCTGCCCCCTGGCAGCGTAGCCACCGGCTTACCCCCACTGAGCAAACTCGGCCCTTGTAGAACCCATGTTAAAGTTAGTATAAATTACACTTGAGCGGAGACTCGAACCGCTGACCTCCTACTTGAGAGTCAGGCTCTTGGCCAACTGGGCTAACCCCAGATGGTTACAATTCCAGCAATATAAAAGGCCTCTGAATCATGATTGAAACAGACAAGAATTTCTCGACAAGTTCATAAGGAAAATCTTTCGTCTACACGAACTCATCGTCTGAGCAATCACTCTCAACTGAGTAAATTCAATCATTCAGAACTTTCTTACGCAGAATACACAATACACCTACAATCTCGATCACCATTGATATCACACATTTCTCAGCTTCCCTCCTACAGATCAACCCATCCTCTCTTGTAACCGAATTGAATCTGGAATGGCCATTGTCTTGGTTTAGTCCGAGTTCTACAGATTGATGTCTTGAACTTAAAGCACTCCCTTCTTGCAGTGCATCTGTATGAGGATGAGCATTTTCTCGGTTCAAGGAGTCTCCTCCGCACGGTCATCTCCTCAATTCCGTAAAAACCAGCAAATCGTTTTTCCCCATCTACAACAAGATATAAAAGTAGTCACAAACATCTTCGTCTCATCGTTTGTGATTCCACAATATCTTCATTCACCGCGTCGATTAAGATTATTGTGAGGTGATTGATAATACTAGGCTGTTCTTCGGGAATATAAGTCCAGGTTATCAATTGGTTCTTGTTCACCTTGATTTATCAAAAGACGGAACAAAACTCGTAGGTATATCTGTGGGAGACGGATTTATCTATTACCATAGACTTTTTTGTGTGATACAGATTTTTTTATTAAAGTCTTCGACTTTGGGTCGTAGCAACTCTTAGTTGTGGGTGAGATCATCTAAGGGAATCAAGTGCATAGTATCCTGCTGGGAACAGACACGTAAGGAGCGCAACTGTACCTTGGATCAGTGTGAGATTGATTGGGGTTCAACTACAGTCCAGACCGAAATTAGTTTGTATTAGGCTAGTGTCTGTAGCGGCTTAATACAGTATGTGTTCCATCTGGACTAGGTCACGGGGGTTTTCTGCATTTGCGGTTTCCTCGTTAACAAAATTCTGGTGTCTGTGCATTATATTGTTTATCTTTATAATTGAAATATCACAGATTGTGCGTTAGAATCAATCAATTGGAAATCCGACCTTTGGTTGTTGATTGAAATTGATTGATACTTGAGCATTGGTCTTTGGTACAGTTCAAATTATCTCTCTAGTATTTGATAAAGACTCGCAGATTTATATTTGCTTGAGTATAGATCAAATCGAGAGATTGAGATATTACTCTTTGATATACATTTTTACGATTGAGTTTTATTGATTCTCTTAAAAGTATATTAGAGTTTGTCCATACAGATTGCTAAGCGAAATATTAGGTGTGGTTGTTGTACCCCCATTTTTTTCAATTGGTATTAGAGCAGGCAAACACGTTTAAGACCTTACAATTCTGTGTTTGTAGCGATCTGACTCTATGGACAAGAGTAGTATCTCTGATAAACGCTTCACCAGAAATAAAAGTTATGTATCGTCTATTTATATTAAAGAGAAAGATTATTCAATCTAATATATAGACGAACCTTGTGTTCAAACAAGACAGACAGGCTCCGACATGTGCTATTATGATTTCCCTTCAAAAGAGTCTATCTCTCTAAATAAACGGGAAATAACTGAAGAGAGTGATTTGATTCTAAATCTTGTTAGAGTCCAAGCTGATAGATTTAATAGGTTAAAACACCATGTCAATGTTATTCTTGGTGTGATAAGAGACTGCAAATTCAAAGAAAATACTGAAGATCATTCTTCACGTATGACTCTTGAGGCTAGCCTCAAAAAGGATGCTTTGTAAATTGAACATCGCTTGAGTACACTCTCTATTCAAGGAAGCTCTAAGCAGTCTAATATACCAAGTACTTCTGCTACAACTGAAAATGTTACAGCTCTAGAAGTAAAACCGAAATCCTTTCCAATTAAAACAGATGTGCCTGAAATCTCCATCAATCAAGGATGTTGCACATCAAATGGAAGGAAGAAATCTTAAAACTATGGTAATAAGACAGTACTATCTAATCACTCTTGTTATCAGAAAGTATATCTCTTCTGTGAGACAAAGAGTTCTGTTAAACAAAAGGGAAACTCTAGGTTGAATAAAAACTCCTTAGTTCAACTTCAACACATCTTAGACTTAATTCTCAAAGGTGTAACTGACATTCGTATGTCTAAACCAATTGGTTTTCATACTTATCCTATGTATGCTACCAGGAAGGTCAGTTCAATGAGTTCCTCGAATGCTCAAAAGCAGAACAGACGTCTTAATAAACACCGTCTATGGAAAGATCAAGTCATTTCCTCTGGAAACAACGTTACCCTTAATGAAAAAGCGTGGGTCTAACAACACCACCCAATATTTCGCTTAGCAATTTGTATGGACAAACTCGAATATAATTTTAAGAGAATCAACAAGACTCAATCAACTAAAAGTATATCAACGAGTTTATATCTCTCTCTTGATTTGATTTACTCAAGCATGAACTGCGAGTTTTAATCAAATACAAGGAATAACTTGGATGGTACCAAAGACAAATATCCAAGGATCAATCAATGACAATCAACAACCAAAGGTTGGATTATTCTAATTGATGATCTAAACGCACAACCTGTATTATTTCAATTATAAAGATAAAACAATATAATGCGGAAATAGAAATAACACAGACATCAAAAATTTTGTTAACGAGGAAACCGCAAATGCAGAAAAACCCCGGGACCTAGTCCAGATTGAACACACATTGTATTAAGCCGCTACAGAAACTAGCCTACTCCAAGCTAACTTCGAACTGGACTATAGTTGAAACACAATCAGTCTCCCACTGATCCAAGGTACAGTTGTACTCCCTACGCCTCTGATCCCAGCAGGATACTGCGCACTTGATTCCCTTAGCTGATCTCACCCACAATTAAGATTTTCTACGACCCAAAGTTGAAGACTTGATAATAAACAAATCTGTCTCACATAGACAAGTCTATCAAAGGATCAATCTGTCTCCCACAGATAAACCCTAAAAGGTTTTGTTCCACCTTTTGATAATAATCAAGGTGAACAGGAACCAATTGATAATCCGGTGTTATATTACCGAAGAACAAACTAGAGTTATCAATCACCTCACAACAATCTTAATCGTATGGTAGCGAAACAAAATGTTGCGGAATCACAAATAATGAGACGAAGATGTTTGTGATTACTTTTTATATCTTGCCTATCGGATATATCAATCTCAATCCAATCAATCTGATTATACTCGTACGATAGAAGATGCAAGATAAAATCACACAACCACGATAAAAGTAGTATCGGTATGGCTTCACAATCCCAGTGAAGTCTTTAAGTCGTTAACCTGGTTTTAGAAGAAGAAAACCAAAGGTTAAAGGAGAACCGACTCTAGTATGCAAACTAGTATCACGCGTGAGGTGTTGGGATTAGTTTTGCATAGATTCTAGAGTTCCCCTTACATAGTCTTTCAAATAAGGGTTTGCAATTAAGTTACCTTAGTAACAAAGAAATCAATATCCACCGTTAGATGAAAACCTGATTTAGATTCAAGCTAATATTTATCAACCGTTAGATCGAAAACTTAGCTTGTTATACACACTTGAAAATGCACGCTTCTAGGTTTGTTAACCGTACCCAAACGTATACACTTGTTGGTTCAACAATAGTTAACCAAAAGGTTAGCCATATTAGCATTTCATATCAACCACGTTCTTCTTCACCATAACTAGTTCAAATGACTCAAATGAACTAGTTTGAGAGTTGTACAATTGCAAGGAAATCTCATGTACTACACAAGACACAATTGAAGCAAAGCTGATTTGATTCACTTGAATTGGTTCATGAACTTTTATATCCACGGTTTTCAAACTGCATTCGTTAGTCTTTTTAAAGTTTAAGTTCAGAAATCATCTTCAGATATATAACCTTATCAAGTTCGCAGACTAGGTCCACGAACTTAAGTTACCAGGCAGAGTTTACAAACTCCTGCAGAAATTCTCGGGTATGAGAACTTCGCCAGTTCGCGGACTGGGTTCGCGGACTGAGTTCACGGACTTAGCTTCACGCAAGTAGTTTGTCAAATCCAGCAGAATTCTCGGGTTTGAGAACTTCGGCAGTTCGTGGACTGAGTTCGCGGACTTGGCTCACGCCATTGTTCCGGTTCTCTTGATCAACAAAGTTCGCAAACTTTGGTTCAAGGAATAGGACTTATACATAAATGTGTTTCCACAAAAATGCTTATGTCCACCATTGGTTATGTAATCTAAACTCTCATTTCAATCATTGAAACATTCTTAGAGGACGTTATACAGTTGTTACACCATTTCTCATCAAAGCAATTTTCAAGATGATTGAAACATATCATGACTTTCGTCACATGGTAAAGATAAACTTGGTTAAAGGGAAAAGCTTACCAACTCATATTTCGAGATATAGATAGGCGAGGTATACTCGGCTCGAAATACCAAATGTGTATAACCAAAGTCTATATATATAGCACACGACTTATTGTCTCAAAGAGTATGAGATAGAGTAGATAGACTTTTGAGTGATAGATAAGTTCTAAGTCTTCACATACCTTTTTGTCGAGAAGTTCCACCGGTTACTTGAGTAGTTCTTCTACTTGTATGATGAATTTCCATGAAGTCCTTGAGCTCAACTACACTTTCTATCCTAGTCCGAGACTTAGCTATAATATAATAGAAATCAAGACTTATAGTTTTGATCACTAACATTGACAAACATGCTTGAGATAGAAACACATGCGAGTTCGACTGAGCAATGCTCTAACAATCTCCCCCTTTTTCAATTTTAGTGACAAAACTATCAATACATATGGAATAGAAAAAAGATAAAGAAACTTTAGTAGCTCCTATTCCACATGTCTAATCTTCAACATTCCTCGAAATCTTCGTCACTTCCAAGTACTCCAATGATCCCAAAGGTTGTAAGTTTAGCATCACCGCTGTTGAAGATCCGTAGCTATAACAATGAGAAAGCATCGGTCTCGATCATTGTTATACAATGTCATAGTATTATTACACAATGTCAAAGTCCAATTGTATCACAACTTCAACAATAATGCTATGGTGATATGTATCACTCCCCCTTAGTCAATACTCCATCTCACATGGAAACCACTCCCCCTTACACAATGATCCGAAAACCATATATATTTGTAGTGTGAGCTACATATTAATTCTCCCCCTTTTTGTCAATAAAATTGGCAAAGGTACAAGAACGGGATCATAATGAAATTTCCGAGAGACATTTCATGACAAAAGGAAAAATACATACCAACTAATTTAGATGCAATCATAAAGCCGAAGCTAAATGCATTCATCAAGGAGTTTAAAGATACAAGATAACCCCTCTAAAATTCCACAGCCGTACATCCCTCAAGATATAACCATTAAGCACAAGTTCAAAAGAACTCTCCCCCATTTGATGTCATTCCCGAAGGAACAACAAGAGCGACCTTAATTTCGAAAGAAAAGAAGGATTTTTATTGGACATCAAAAACCATGAGAATGATTTTCTATATCCAAAAACTCAATCAAACTAATCACAAGCAAAACCATGATTAATTTAATCGGAATACGCAATCAAATTAAACACAAAAAGTGGTCAATTTAATTGATTATGCTCAACATAAGAGAATTTATGGAGACACGAAAATACTCAACTAGATTAATTACAAGAGAACCCATAATTAATCTAATTGGAATACGCAACCAAACTAATCACAAAAGTAATCAATTTAATTGTCATTTGTTTTGTTCGATATAAGAAAACTTACGGAGCAATAACTAAATAACCAAACAAGATGATTAATTTAGTTCAATATGATTGACATAACATATCTCACTGAACAACAACTAAGCTACAAAAATCAACTTGGTTGTATAGTGCTCAACATAAGATACATTACAGAGCCTCACAGTAATACATAAAATATGGATCAGGGATGATCAATACTGCGGAATACACAAGGATTCATTCTATTTTCCACCACTATTTGCCTAACGATATAAATAGACATAATCCTTGAAAACAAAAGATTTTAACCTATCTTCCATCAAATATTTGACAATATAGGCTTAGATTTTGTATTTGTCAAAAGTCCATTCATTCTTTTACCAGTACGTGAATACCGATCACGAACTACTTTACTTTTGACAAAGTATGGGACAAACATAGTTCACGGACGTAAACACCAATATCCCATAACACATTGCAATATAACAAATCATAAAGATTAATACTGCAAAACATCATCCTCCAAAAAGTTTTTAGAATTTAAACCAATAAATCTAAAAACATGAAGATGAAAACGTTGGACATATCTATGTATAATCACAATAATGGCTATTCCAAACTCTAGTTATCCTTCTCAAGAACAAGAATAAATTCTCATAAGAAGTTTCCTAGGCATCAAGACAAACTCGTAATGCACATATAAGATGATTTGTCCTTAGAGAGTAGAATCAATCTTTTTCACCCGGATTTATACCAAGAATAGCTACCAAAGGCGTATAAAAATATTTTCAAATAATAACATACAAAGTCATTGACGACCATGCACCATAGTTCACATAAAATGATTGTGAACATTCAAGAATCCCATAGTAATGCGTACTACTGCCCATTCTTGAACTTCCTTCTTTGTGATTCACCAACAAAATTCTTATAAAAGCTACAAATGAGCTTAGAAAATTACTAATCCATGAATCTAAGTGCCCAAGTCCAAGAGAAGTGGAACAAGTGCAACGAAACGGAGCAAAACACTCAAAAACAAGAGACAGGACAAATATCAATCTTAACTCATCCAAATTCAATAATTATCACCTCCATTTTGAATATAATTCAAAGAGGAAGAGAATGCAAAAATAATGAGGTCATTTCTAGTTCGGACGAAGAAGATACGACCAAAACAAGTTTACCGAATATCGACGTCAAGTATGCATACGGGTTTGCAAACGAATTTTCGTATCCTGGAGAAGTATGCAGACGAGGTTTGCGAACTTAAACCCCCGGATTTTGGTTATAAATGATGTTATGAATACTTGGTATGTGTATCATGAAGTCCAAACAATCTGAACTAATGTTTCCAAACCTAAACATTTAAGAACCTTAAACACATATCAAGTTAGGTAAAAATGAACGGTAATCAAGGTACATGGATCATTATAAATACTCAAACAAGTAATAAAAACATAAAACTTGCTCAAGTTTATAGACATACCTTTTTAGAAAAGTCCAATTGAATTCTACAGCCTTACCGAATATAATATGTGCACCCCAGTTGTTGTGCTTCCCTCACCGTATACATAGCAGGGCATTTCTTGGTGAGGGTGCACTTTCAACACAATCGAGTTGTGTTGAGATGAACAATGTCTTACTCACCATGGCACCAAGAAATAGTTTCTTTGCAACAACTCTTAAATCTTGTAGTGTTGAGAAACACCCAAGGAACTGTTTTTATAAATCTATCAAAGAACTTCAAGAGAACCCAAAAAGATTTGTGTTTCTGATTTCTTGTTTTCCAACTTATAAAAAACAGTTTCTGCAGAAAGTTTTTAGTACTGCGAAGGGAAACTCTTTTGATAAAAAGAGACGTCCTAGATTCTTCATAAAAGAAGACAATATTACTATCTTGATAGGAAGTATCAGGAATTGAGCAACGAATCAATTCATGCTTTGAGGTGATACACTCAGATGACTGAGATTTAAACTCCTCTTGTAATTCGTTTAGTTTATCACAACTAATTGGATTACGCAGAGGAGGAGCATTGCTCTCACCGATTAGTACATCAATATCAACCTCAACATGAATATTATTCATCATAATTTGATTTAGCCTTTCAAGAGATTCTTGCTCTTTCTGGAGGTATAACTCAACATCAAGAGATAAGCTCTCAAGCTTCTTTTCAAGCCCTGAAAACACTTCAAGGGATTTTAAACCTGGTGGAGGTTTAGATAGGATTTCTTCTACAAATTTTATTAAATCAGTCATGTAAGAGAATTCTGAAATTCCTGGATCTGGTGGTGCATTTATTGAGATAGAACTACTGTCCATAGAGTCAGATCGCTACAAACATAGACTTGTAAGGTCTTGAACGTGTCTGCCTGCTCTGATACCAATTGAAAAAGCGGGGGTCTAACAACACCACCCAATATTTCGCTTAGCAATCTGTATGAACAAACTCAAATATACTTTTTATAGAATCAACAAGACTCAATCAACTAAAAGTATATCAACGAGTTTATATCTCTCTATTGATTTGATTTACTCAAGAAGGAACTGCGAGTTCTAATCAAATATAAGGAATAACTTGGATGGTACCAAAGACCAATATCCAAGGATCAATCAATGACAATCAATAACCAAAGGTTGGATTATTCTAATTGATGATTTAAATGCACAACCTGTATTGTTTCAATTATAAAGATAAAACAATATAATGCGGAAATAAAAATAACACAGACACCAGAAATTTTGTTAACGAGGAAACCGCAAATGCAGAAAAACCCCGGGACCTAGTCCATATTGAACACACACTGTACTAAGCCGCTACAGACACTAGCCTACTCCAAGATAACATCGGACTGGACTGTAGTTGAACCCCAATCAGTCTTCAATGATCCAAGGTATAGTTGTACTCCCTACGCCTCTGATCCCAGCAAGATACTGCGCACTTAATTACCTTAGCTGATCTTACGCACAACTAAGAGTTGCTACGACCCAAAGTCGAAGACTTGATAATAAACAAATCTGTCTCACACAGACAAGTCTATCAAAGGATCAATTTGTCTCCCACAGATAAACCCTAAAAGGTTTTGTTCCGTCTTTTGATAATAATCAAGGTGAACAGGAACCAATTGATAATCCGGTCTTATATTCCCGAAGAACAACCTAGAGTTATCAATCACCTCACAACAATCTTAATCGTATGGTAGCAAAACAAGATGTTGCGGAATCACAAACAATGAGACGAAGATGTTTGTGATTACTTTTTATATATTGCCTATCGGAGATATCAATATCAAGCCAATCAATCTGATTGTACTCGTACGATAGAAGATGCAAGGTCAGATTACACAACTATGATAAAAGTAGTATCGGTCTGGCTTCACAATCCCAATGAAGTCTTTAAGTCGTTAACCTGGTTTTAGAAGAAGAAAACCAAAGGTTAAAGGAGAACCGACTCCAGTATGCAAACTAGTATCACACATGAGGTGTGGGGATTATTTTTGCACATATTCTAGAGTTCCCCTTATATAGTCTTTCAAATAAGGGTTTGCAATTAAGTTACCTTGGTAACAAAGTAATTAATATCCACCGTTAAATGAAAACCTGATTTAGATTCAATCTAATATTTCTCAACCGTTAGATCAAAAACTTAGCTTGTTATACACACTTGACAATGCACGCTTCTAGGGTTGTTAACCATACCCAAACCTATGTACTTGTTGGTTCAACAATAGTTAACCAAAAGGTTATCCATATGAGCATTTCATATTAACCACATTCTTCTTCACCATAACTAATTCAAATGACTTCAAATGAACTAGTTAGAGAGTTGTTCAATTGCAAGGAAATCTCATGTACTACACAAGACATAATTGAAGCAAAGATGATTTGATTCACTTGAATCGGTTCATGAACTTTTATAGCCATGGTTTGCAAACTGCATTCCTTAGTCTTTTTAAAGTTTAAGTTCAGAAATCATCTTCAGATATATAACCTTATCAAGTTCGCAGACTAGGTTCGCGGACTTAAGTTACCGGGCAGAGTTTACAAACTCCAGCAGAAATTCTCGGGTATGAGAACATCGCTAGTTAGCGGACTGGGTTCGCGGACTGAGTTCTCGGACTTTGCTTCACGCAAGTAGTTTTTCAACTCCAGCAGAAATTCTCGGGTTTGAGAACTTCGGCAGTTCGCGGACTTGGCTCACGCCATTCTTCCGGTTCTCTTGATCAACAAAGTTAGCAAACTTTGGAATAGGACTTATACATAAATGTGTTTCCACAACAATGCTTATGTCCACCATTGGTTATGTAATCTAAATTCTCATTTCAATCATTGAAACATTCTTAGAGGACGTTATATAGTTGTTACACCATTTCTCGTCAAAGTAATTTTCAAGATGATTGAAACATATCATGACTTTCGTCACATGGTAAAGATAAAATTGGTTAAAGCAAAAAGCTTACCTACTCATATTTCTAGATATAGATAGGCGAGGCATACTCGTCTCGAAATACCAAATGTGCATAACCAAAGTCTATATATATATAGCATACGAATTTTTGTCTCAAAGAGTAGGACATAGAGTAGATAGACTTTTGAGTGATAGATAAGTTCAAGTCTTCACATACCTTTTTGTCGAGAAGTTCCACCGGTTCCTTGAGTAGTCTTCTACTTGTATGATGAATTGCCATGAAGTCCTTGAGTTCAACTACACTTTCTATCCTAGCCCGAGACTTAGCTATAATAGACTAGAAATCAAGACTTATAGTTTTTATCACTAACTTTGACAAACATTCTTGAGATAACAACACATGCGAGTTCAACCGAGCAATGCTCTAACACTTAATATGAACGAAATCCCAGGAGAAAGAAGAAATATTGAGGATATGGGAAATAACCTGAAGGAGATAATTGAAGGGTATAAATAAATTGTCAACTGGTTGTCATCCTCCTCAAGTCAAAATTCTTCGGGTAAGGACTCTAACTATGTCTATTATTTTGATGATAGTAAGTTCTATGATAATGTCTCACATCATAAGGGATCCGTTTATAGATTTAGAAGGAAAAAGAGACTTGATCATAAACACAAATCTTTTAGTGAGCTTAAAGCTCATACTTGTGATAATTAATCACAAGGGTTAAAGTACTTACTCATAAAAATCCTGTGGAGTAAGATGTGTTAATAATCAGGTATACTTTTGAAAAAATTGTTTTTGTTTAGTCGAGCTATTTTCTTATCGTCCATAGCTAAACTATTGCTTGCAGACATGTTGTGCCTAAGTATTGGTTGTGTATAAAGTTGCTCCTTGTTATTTTAAAGAAGTGTTATTTGCAATCCTGGTTCCTGCTACACTTGTGCTCTAAATTGCTTCTATGAAGTTATAAAATTTATCGAGCCATTTATGATTTTTTGTAGCAAGAGTATTTGGTGTTTCATTTTTATTTTTTTTGGGTCAAGTTTTCGCACGGATAACCATATTCTGGTACGAGTGAACTGTTTGAAAAACCCTAGAATTCCTTCCCTAAGAAATCCTTTAAGTACCCGACCTATTGAGTTACATAAGTCACGTACGCATACTCTAGGTTGTTTTCTGGGTTACCAAGAATGTCTTCTTCTTCATCTCGCTATGGTGATTTTGCAAGGGGATTTCTGGAGAAAGGTTTTGGTTTCGAGTCCAAGGGAAGGAAGAAAATAACCTTTGTAGATGAATATCATCCAAATGCCTCATGTTACTATACTTATACTCATGAGGATGTTGAGAAGGAAGATATGATCTCTGCTGACGCGGTTCATGACTTTCTTAAGTATTTTGAGGAAGCAAAACTACAACTCGTTGATACTATGAAAAGTCTTGATGTGTTGAAAACTGAGTTGAAAAAGGTTACTTTTGACCTTGGTCTCATAAGATCTCACATCAATGATATTCACAAAGAGAATCTCTTCTCTGAAGATGCAATCGATGCTGTCAATCACAAGCTGAATGACCCCAAGACTCGTGAGGATCCTGAACCGTCCATATGATCTTAGTTCGTGTTCGGGCATAGCACTGGAGTATGCCTTTTGTTTTCTTTCTTGATAATTTTGTTTGCCTAGTAAATCTTCTTTTATTGCTTTTGTTTAGAAGAATAACTAGAGTTTGGAATAGCCACTATTGTGTTTACACATAACTATGTCCAATGATGTGATTTGTAGATAGTGGTAAAAGTGGTTCGATTCTCAGACTTGTGAAGGATATTAATTAGACTTAAATTCTAATATTAAAATAGAAAACTCACTAAAAATTATAGCAAACTCAATCAAAGATGATATCAATACTAAAAGAAACACTGAGGCTAAGATTCCACTATTTTCCAAATTCAAAGTGATTAAACCAATACTTATATTTATGCAATTTTCTTGTTTAATTTGATTCTAAAATATTGCAACAAGTAGATTTTCAAAAGTAATAATTGTAAATACCAAGTATGAAGCATCAAAAGTCTTAAAACTAAGCATACTCTTCCTTAGATAGATACAAATCTTTGGGAAGGTTTACAGCGCTTTGATCTCTCTAAAATTCCCTAAAACAGGTCACACACGTGACTTTCCATATTTTCTGTTGTGAGAAAAATCCGTCGATTGAGCCCAGTCTAATCGATTTAAACACCCATATCAGATTCCTAGACCCATAAAGAGTCTATCCTATGAAAATTAGAGGTTTAATCGACCTCAAACTCCTCCAAATCACGATTGCCAAAACTGTTCTTCACTGCACTATTTTCCCGCCAAAACCTGGTTTTTGAAATATTGAAGATGGTTGCCCCTTATACAGAGTAGGGGTGAGATTAGCAACTGCCTGGAAATGGGATGCCCCTTAGTAATTAGGTTACCCCTTATCCAAAGTGAGAGTCCGAATAGCAAATGTCCTCCGGGTGCTTTCCGACAACTTTTCGAGCCAATTTTTTCCAAAAATGTTTATTGGCCTAAAATACCTACAAATAAATAAAACACCATAATAAGTACAAAAATGATCCCTAACAATATATAGAATTGAGACAAATCGGACACAAAAATGTGTCTATCATCCAACGTTTTCATCTTCATGTTTTTTTTAGGTTTATTTCTTTAAATTCTAAAACTGTTTGGAAGATGATTTTTGCAGTATTAATCTTTATGGTTTTATGTATTGCAATTTGTTATGGGATATGTATGTTTGCGTCCGTGAACTATGATTGTCCCATACCTTTTCAAAAGTAAAGTCTTTCGTAAGTCGATATTTACGTATTGATAAAAGAATGAATGGACTTTTGACAAATACAAAAGTTAAGCCTGCTATGTCAATTATTCATGGAGGATAGGTTAAAATCTTTTGTTTACAAGGATTATATGTATTGAATGTCGTTATGCGAACAGTATGGAAAATAGAATGAATGCTTGTGTATTCCGCAGTATTGATCTTCCCTGATCCATATTTTTTTATATACTGTGTTGTTCCGTAAGGGGGCTTATGTTGAGCACTATCGACTGAGTTGATTATTTTCTTATGATTAGCTTAGTTGTTGCTCCATGAGGTACTTTATGTCGAGCATGACCAATTAAATTGATTACTTTTTGTGGTTAATTTGGTTGTATATGCCGATTAGAGTACATGTGGGTTCTCTTGTGATTAATCTAATTGAGTATTTTTGAGTCTCCATAAGTTCACTTATGTTGAGAATTTCTGACTAAATTAATCATATGTTCTCTTTTTTGGTTATTTTAATTGAGTATTTTTGGATTCAAATTCATACTCGTATGTGATTTGTTATGTCCAAAGAAATCCTTCTTTTCTTTCGAAATTAAGGTCGCTCTTGTTGTTCTTTCGGGAATGATATTTTATGGGGGGGAATGATATTTTATGGGGGAGAGTTCTTAATTGAACTTGTGCTTAATTGCCAAATCTTTTTGGGGAGTGCGGCTCTGGAATATTATAGGGGTTATCTTGTATCTTTAAACTCCTTGATGAATGCATTTAGCTTCGGCTTTATGATTGCATCTAAACAAGATGATATATGCTTTCTTTTGGTCATGAAATATCTCTTTTGGAAATTTCATTAGGATCCCTTTCTTGTACCTTTGCTAATTTTATTGGCAAAAATGGGGAGAATTAATATATAGTTCACACTACAAATACATATGGTTTTCGGATCATTATGTAAGGGAGAGTGGTTTCCATGTGAGATGGAGTATTGACTAAGGGGAGTGATACATATCACCATAGTATTGTTGTCAAAGTTGTGATACAATTGAACTTTGATACTGTGTAATGATACTATGACACCGTATAACAATGATCGAGAATTATGTTTTCTCATTGTTATAGCTACGGATTTTCAACAAACTACAAATACATATGGTTTTAAGATCATTATGTAAGGGGGAGTGGTTTCCAAGTAAGATGGAGTATTGACTAAGGGGGAGTTATACATATCACCATAGTATTGTTGTCAAAGTTGTGATACAATTGAACTTTGATACCGTGTAATGATACTATGACACTGTACAACAATGATCGAGAATTATGTTTTCTCATTGTTATAGCTACGGATTTTCAACAACGATGATGCTGAACTTACAACCTTTGGGATCATTGGAGTACTTGGAAGTGACGAAGATTTTGAGTAATGTTGAAGATTAGACATGTGGAATAGGAGCTACATAAGTTTCTTTATGTTTTTTGTATTCCATATGTATTGATAGTTTTGTCACTAAAATTGACAAATGGGGAGATTGTTAGAGCATTGCTGGGTCGAACTTGCATGCATTGCTATATCAAGCATGTTTGTCAATGTTAGTGATCAAAACTATAAGTCTTGATTTCTAGTCTACTATAGCTAAGTCTCGGACTAGGATAGAAAGTGTATTTGAGCTCAAGAACTCCATGGGGGATCATCATACAAGACGAAGAACTACTCAAGGAACTGGTGGAACTTCATCGACAAAAAGGTATGCGGAGACTTGAACTTATCTATCACTCAAAAGTGTATCGACCCTATCTCCTATCTTGAGACAAAAGTCGTTTTGCTATATAGACTTTGATTATACACATTTGTTATTTCGAGCCGAGTTTAACTCGCCTATCTATTTCTCGAAATATGTGTTGGTAAGCTTTCGCTTTGGACAAGTTCATCTTTACCTAGTGACGAAAGTCATGTTATGTTTCAATCACTTTGAAAATTTCTTTGACGAAAAATAGTTTGTGAATAACAACTATATAACGTCCTCTAAGCATGTTTCAATGCTTATAACCAATGATGGATATAAGCATTGTTGTGGAAATACATATATGTATAAGTCCTTATTCCATGAATCGAAGTTTGCGAACTTTGTTGATCAAGAGAACTGGAACAAGAGCCGTGAACTAAGTCCGCGAACCCAGTCCTCGAACTGGCGGAAGTTCTCAACCCGAGAAAATATGCTGGAGTTTGAGAATTCCTTCCGGGAATTTAAGTCCACGAACCCAGTCCCCGAACTTGAGTTAGGTTATATCTAAAGACGATTGTTTGTGAACTCATGCTTATATAAACTAATGAATGTTAATTGCAAACCGTGGCTATAAAGTTCATGAACCGATTCGAGTGAATCAAATCGTTTTTGCTTCAATTGTGTCTTGTGTAGTTACATAAGATTTCCTTGCAATTGAACAACTCTCTAACTAGTTCATTTGAGTCATTTGAATTAGTTATGGTGAAGAAGAATATGGTTGATATGAAAGTGCTCATATGGCTAACCATTTAGTTAACTATTGTTGAACCAACAAATGTACATGTTTGGGTACGGTTACACAAACCTAGAAACGTGCATTTCATTTGTGTGTAACAAGCTAGGTTTTCGATCTAATGGTTGAAAGATATTAGCTTCAAACTACTAGGTTTCTCTTTAACAAATCTACCTAGTGCGTCTCTTTTACGTTCAGGCATACAATAGAATTTTCTAAATTGGAAGGGTAAGCAAACACAGATCAAGGCTCTCAACCAAATCAAACCTATTGATTTCTAGAAAATAAAAAGCATGATGGCTCAACTTAGATTGTTTCTAGACCAGCTTCTAATCCTTCGAACGGGAATTCGTTACAATTTACGCAAACCCCTCTGGAATCAATCCGAGTTAACGGAAGTTGAATAGAGGCGAGGGAAGCTCGGTGGAGCTTTGATACCCAAGGCCTCACCGGTATTACAACGCGGTGCAGTCACGCATTCAACTTACAGAAACCGTCAAGAACTTCGAATTATGCTTAAAAGAGTAACCAATATTTTTCGAATGACTTTCCTGTTAAGCTCATTACCAAATAAAAAAATTCTACCTAAACACAATTCCGCGTCGGCGGCGCCAAAATGATTTAAAAGATTTTTCGTGGTTGTAGTAATGAGGTTCAAACTCTCGGATTTGTGAAGGATAATTTTTTTATACTTAATAAAAAATAAATAAATATATACAATAAAATATTAACAATGGTGAGAGTTACTGGGGCTTAGGATTCGGCCAAATTCATTTCTTAAATGGTTCAGAAATTAATTCTAGGCAATTATAATTCAAAACAAAATGAATATTAACTCTATTCTTTGCCAAAGTAGATTTTATAAAATATTACTTGTATTTCTTAAGCATGGCATATCAAAAATCCCTAGGACTAAGCATAAACCATCAAATGAAATCACAAATAATTAATTAAAATCTTAATTCAATTAAAATTGGTGCAAAAAGTAAATATAGAATTAAATAAAATTACCACATAGATGAATTAAGGATTCCTCCATCGCCCCAGTGTTGGGGTTTAGCTCATCATGGTGAAATACCTCTCAAAATATTTTATTAAGCTCAATTGGTATTTACAAGAAGAGAAAACAATGAAACAGGAAATATGCAACAGCGCATTTGCGTTACAAACCGACTGTTTCAAGTCTCAACTGTTATGCTGAAGATAATCGTTACAAATCTAAAGATAAATGTTGCAAACGAGGATGAAGGAACTGTTACAATGAAGATAAATGTTGCAATCTAGTTGAAGAAACTGTTACGACGGATGAATAAACCGTCGCTGTTTCCCTGTTCTTCACGAGCAGCAGGAGCAGCAACAACAGAGTTCTGAAAACTCTTGATTCACGCCTCCTGAGCTCTCCTCTCGACCCCAAACTCTCGACACCCATTCTAGTCGACCCATACAGCCTATTTATACTCCTAAGCCTCATTTAATCTCGCCATAACTGCTCAAAAATCTTCACAGTGAAGAAAATTATTTTTGAGAATAATTTCTTATTTCTTTCTCTGTGTACGTTAATTTCCTTGGAAATCTTCAGAAACTGATTGATACGCAACCTAGGAAAGTATCTGGTCTTAACTCCACAAACACAACCATGCAGCATCTTTTACGTGATTTTCTTTCCAAAAATGAAACCGATATTCTTCTCTCCTGTTTTGATCGGGAATTGATTTTATGGCCAAAGTTGATCGATCCCAACCACCATAATATCTTCTTATACTCATATCACATATACCCATTAAGTTCCAGCTCTTTAATCTCCCAACAGATCCATCAAAATCTCGAACGAAATTCTGCCAGGGAAGAAGAAAAATTTCCCGCCAAAAAAAAGAGAATTTTGTTGAAGACCTTCCCCTATCCAGTTCAGGGGTGCAAATAGCAAGTGGGGTTGAAATAGACTTCTTGGGGTGGAAATAACCAAAACATGGGTGCCTTTAGTAATTTTTCTGGGATGTTTTCCACACTTTTTCGAGGTTCCTCCGGGGTATTTCTGGGGTACTTCCGGTCCACTTCTGGGGCGCTTCCGGTATACTATCAACGGAGGTCCAAATGCCACATTTTTGAGCCCATTTCGCCGCAAGGGATTATTTTTCCAAAAACTCCTAAAAAATAAATAAAACAACATAATAAGTACAAAAATGGGTACTAACAATGTATACAATTGGGATATATTAGACACATAAATGCGTCTATCATTACCCTATCGGTCTCGTTCTAGTCAAAATTTTAGGCTTAGGTTCGCGTAGGTTACGTGTTCCTAAAGCGGGCAAGAAGAGAACGGTGATGAAATCCGAACCCTTATCTTGTATGGACAGGCCTTGCCCTTTACTAGAAAAATAAATGTCTGTATTCAGTCCTCAACATATATGCATACGAAGGAGTCCAGTAACTCACTGACAGGGGATTCGCGAGCGTTTAGAATCTTACCTCCCGTTCCAGACGGGGGATGAATCGGTTGTAGTCGACTCGGGCCACTGAATCCGGTGTCTAGTGTACGAACCCAAGGTGCAGAGACAATATCGTAATTTTCCTCCTTCTCTGCAAACAGTTTATATTTAAAGTACCCTTCCGTAGGGTAATAAAAAAATAAATAATGTCCCAAAGTCCAAAAGTCCAAAAAAATAAAGAAAAATTACAAAAATAATAAACCCTAATACAGTTTTTTTTTTTTAATAAAATAAACAATCCCTAAACTAAAATTGTCTAAAATAAAATTGTCTTCTTTTCTGTTCTTTTTGCTTTAATCTTTAGCTCCAAGTCTTTATGAAATCACCAAACTCCTTGGCTCAATTTTCTTTATGATCCAGAACCTGTAGACACAAGATAAATACCCAAAAACATAAAAAAGGACAAAAATAATAATAAAAATAAATAAATAAAATAAAATAAATCTAAAACCCTAAAAACAAGTCCGCGTCGGCGGCGCCAAAAATTGATGTGATTTGTAGATAGTGGTAAAAGTGGTTCGATTCTCAGACTTGTGAAGGATATTAATTAGACTTCAATTCTAATATTAAAATAGAAAACTCACTACAAATTATAGCAAACTCAATCAAAGATGATATCAATACTAAAAGAAACACTGAGGCTAAGATTCCACTATTTTCCAAGTTCAAAGTGATTAAACCAATACTTATATTTATGCATTTTTCTTGTTTAATTTGATTCTAAAATATTGCAACAAGTAGATTATTAAAAGTAATAATTGTAAATACCAAGTATGAAGCATCAAAAGTCTTAAAACTAAGCATACTCCATCAAAATAGATCACAATCACTCAAATAAAAATCATATTCAATAATAGTTCAAGGCAAATAATCATATAATTATTGCAAATAAAAAGATAAAATAGAATATACCACTTTTTGTTGGAAAAATAGCTTCCTCTATCGCCTCAGCAATGGGGTTTAGCTCCTCATATTAATCATGATCTCAAAATATGTGTTTGTTGCTCAAAAGATGATTAAAAGAGTGAAAAGTAATAACACAGACTGTTTGCAACAGTGTATTGGTGTTGCAAAACAGCTGTTACAATGGAACTGTTACAGAAAAACTATTGCTTTGTCGCTGATTTTAAGACCCTAGAATACGACTGCCCTGTACAGCTTAATGTTCTTCAGCTGTTAAACAACGACACTGTTCTGCGACTGTTTCCCGTGCGTCAATATTCTTCGCGTTCTTCCTCTTCAGCAGCAGCAGCAGCAGAAACAGAGTTTGGTAATGCTCTGATTTCTTCTTATGTGGCTCTCCTTAGGTTCCCAAACTCTCGACACCTCTTCTATATGACCCAAGACATCTATTTATATCAAAAATACCGATTAAATCTCTCCCAAATCTTCCAAAATCTCTTTCCTTCTCTTCACGGCCAAGTTGCGGAAATTTCTTGTTTTAGAATTTCTACGCGTTTCTAAGCTTTCCTTTTTATTCTTAACTCTTCCTTAGATAGATACAAATCTTTGGGAAGGTTTACAACGCTTTAATCTCTCTAAAATTCCCTAAAACAGGTCACACACGTGACTTTCCATATTTTCTGTTGTGAGAAAAATCCGTCGATTGAGCCCAGTCTAATCGATTTAAACACCCATATCAGATTCCTAGACCCATAAGGAGTCTATCCTATGAAAATCAGAGGTTTAATCGACATCAAACTCCTCCAAATCACGATTTCCAAAACTGTTCTTCACTGCACTATTTTCCCGCCAAAACCTGGTTTTTGAAATATTGAAGATGGTTGCCCCTTATCCAGAGTAGGGGTGCGATTAGCAAATTCCATGAAATGGGATGCCCCTTAGTAATTAGGTTACCCCTTATTCAAAGTGAGAGTCCGAATAACAAATGTCATCCGGGTGCTTTCCGACAAGTTTTCGAGCCAATTTATTCCAAAAATGTTTGTTGGCCAAAAATACCTGCAAATAAATAAAACACCATAATAAGTACAAAAATAAGCCCTAACAATATATAGAATCGAGACAAATCGGACACAAAAATGTGTCTATCATCCAACGTTTTCATCTTCATGTTTTTTTTAGGTTTATTTGTTTAAATTCTAAAACTGTTTGGAAGATGATTTTTGCAGTATTAATCTTTATGGTTTTATGTATTGCAATTTGTTATGGGATATGTATGTTTGCGTCCGTGAACTATGATTGTCCCATACCTTTTCAAAAGTAAAGTATTTCGTAAGTCGATATTTACGTATTGATAAAAGAATGAATGGACTTTTGACAAATACAAAAGTTAAGCCTGCTATGTCAATTATTCATGGAGGATAGGTTAAAATCTTTTGTTTACAAGGATTATGTGTATTGAATGTCGTTATGCGAATAGTGATGGAAAATAGAATGAATCCTTGTGTATTCCGTAGTATTGATCTTCCCTGATCCATATTTTTTGTATATACTGTGTTGTTCCGTAAGGGGGCTTATGTTGAGCACTATCGACTGAGTTAATTATTTTCTTATGATTAGCTTAGTTGTTGTTCCATGAGGTACTTTATGTCGAGCATGACCAATTAAATTGATTACTTTTTGTGGTTAATTTGGTTGTATATGCCGATTAGAGTACATGTGGGTTCTCTTGTGATTAATCTAATTGAGTATTTTTGAGTCTCCATAAGTTCACTTATGTTGAGAATTTCTGACTAAATTAATCATATGTTATCTTTTTTGGTTAATTTAATTGAGTATTTTTGGATTCAAATTCATACTCGTATGTGATTTGTTATGTCCAAAGAAATCCTTCTTTTCTTTCGAAATTAAGGTCGCTCTTGTTGTTCTTTCGGGAATGATATTTTATGGGGGAGAGTTCTTAATTGAACTTGTGCTTAATTCACAAATCTTTTTGGGGAGTGCGGCTGTGGAATATTATAGGGGTTATCTTGTATCTTTAAACTCCTGGATGAATGCATTTAGCTTCGGCTTTATGATTGCATATAAACAAGATGATATATGCTTTCTTTTGGTCATGAAATATCTCTTTTGGAAATTTCATTAAGATCCCTTTCTTGTACCTTTGCCAATTTTATTGGAAAAAATGGGGAGAATTAAAATATAGTTCACACTACAAATACATATGGTTTTCGGATCATTATGTAAGGGGGGGTGGTTTCCATGTGAGATGGAGTATTGACTAAGGGGGAGTGATACATATCACCATAGTATTGTTGTCAAAGTTGTGATACAATTTAACTTTGATACTGTGTAATGATACTATGACACCGTATAACAATGATCGAGAATTATGTTTTCTCATTGTTATAGCTACGGATTTTCAACAAACTACAAATACATATGGTTTTCGGATCATTATGTAAGGGAGAGTGGTTTCCATGTAAGATGGAGTATTGACTAAGGGGGAGTGATACATATCACCATAGTATTGTTGTCAAAGTTGTGATACAATTGAACTTTGATACCGTGTAATGATACTATGACACTGTATAACAATGATCGAGAATTATGTTTTCTCATTGTTATAGCTACGGATTTTCAACAGCGATGATGCTGAACTTACAACCTTTGGGATCATTGGAGTACTTGGAAGTGACGAAGATTTCGAGTAATGTTGAAGATTAGACATGTGGAATATGAGATACATAAGTTTCTTTATGTTTTTTGTATTCCATATGTATTGATAGTTTTGTCACTAAAATTGACAGATGGAGAGATTGTTAGAGCATTGTTGGGTCGAACTCGCATGCGTTGCTATATCAAGCATGTTTGTCAATGTTAGTGATCAAAACTATAAGTCTTGATTTCTAGTCTACTATAGCTAAGTCTCGGACTAAGATAAAAAGTGTATTTGAGCTCAAGAACTCCATGGAGGATCATCATACAAGACGAAGAACTACTCAAGGAACTGGTGGAACTTCATCGACAAAAAGGTATGTGGAGACTTGAACTTATCTATCACTCAAAAGTCTATCGACCCTATCTCCTATCTTGAGACAAAAGTCGTTTTGCTATATAGACTTTGATTATACACATTTGTTATTTCGAGCCGAGTTTAACTCGCCTATCTATTTCTCGAAATATGTGTTGGTAAGCTTCGCTTTGGACAAGTTCATCTTTACCTAGTGACGAAAGTCATGTTATGTTTCAATCACTTTGAAAATTTCTTTGACGAAAAATAATTTGTGAATAACAACTATATAACGTCCTCTAAGCATGTTTCAATGCTTATAACCAATGACGGATATAAGCATTATTGTGGAAATACATATATGTATAAGTCCTTATTCCGTGAACCGAAGTTTGTGAACTTTTTTGATCAAGAGAACCGGAACAAGAGCCGTGAACTAAGTCCGCGAACTCATTCCGCGAACCCAGTCCTCGAACTGGCGGAAGTTCTAAACCCGAGAAAATCTGCTGGAGTTTGAGAACTCCTTCCGGGAATTTAAGTCCACGAACCCAGTCCCCAAACTTGAGTTAGGTTATATCTAAAGACGATTGTTTGTGAACTCATGCTTATATAAACTAAGGAATGTTAATTGCAAACCGTGGCTATAAAGTTCATGAACTGATTCGAGTGAATCAAATCGTTTTTGCTTCAATTGTGTCTTGTGTAGTGACATAAGATTTCCTTGCAATTGAACAACACTCTAACTAGTTCATTTGAGTCATTTGAATTATTTATGGTGAAGAAGAATATGGTTGATATGAAAGTGATCATATGGCTAACCATTTAGTTAATTATTGTTGAACCAAAAAATGTACATGTTTGGGTACGGTTACACAAACCTAGAAACGTGCATTTCATTTGTGTGTAACAAGCTAGGTTTTCGATCTAAAGGTTGAAAGATATTAGCTTCAATCTAATCAGGTTTTCATCTAATGGTGAATATTGAATGCTTTGTACCAAGCTAACATTGTTTGCAAACCCTGATTTGAAACACTATATAAGGGAGAACTCTAGCAACTGGGAAACCTAATCCCCACACCCTACGTGTGATACTAGTTGTGTAAGCTAGAGTCGATTCTCCTTTAACCTTTGGTTTCTTCTTCTAAACCAGGTTAAAGACTGAAAGACTTCATTGGGATTGTGAAGCCAGACCGATACTGCTTTCTCGTAGTTGTGTGATCTGATATTGCTATTTCTATCGTACGAGTACAATCGCAACGATTGGATTGAGATTGATATCTCCGATAGGCAATATATAAAAGTAGTCACAAACATCTTCGTCTCATAGTTTGTGATTCCACAATATCTTCTTTCGCCGCGTCTATTAAGATTAATTGTGAGGTGATTGATAATACTAGGTTGTTCGTCGGGAATATAAGTCTGGGCTATCAATTGGTTCCTGTTCACCTTGATTTATCAAAAGACGGAACAAAACTCGTAGCTATATCTGTGGGAGACGGATTTATCTATTACCATAGACTTTTCTGTGTGATATAGATTTGTTTATTAAAGTCTTCGACTTTGGGTCGTACCAACTCTTAGTTGTGGGTGAGATCAACTAAGGGAATCAAGTGCGTAGTATCCTGCTGGGATCATAGACGTCAAGAGCGCAACTGCACCTTGGATCAGTTTGAGATTAATTTGGGTTCAACTACAGTCCAGACCGAAGTTAGTTTGTAGTAGGCTAGTGTCTGTAGCGGCTTAATACAGTGTGTGTTCAATCTGGACTAGGTCCCGGGGGTTTTCTGCATTTGAGGTTTCCTCGTTAACAAAATTATGGTGTCTGTATTATTTCTATTTCCGCATTATATTGCTTATCTTTATAATTGAAATATCACAGGTTGTGCGTTAGAATCAATCAATTGGAAATACGACCTTTGGTTGTTGATTGATCCTTGAACATTGGTTTTTGGTACCGTTCAAGTTATCTCTCTAGTATTTGATAAAGACTCGCAGATTTCTATTTGCTTGAGTATATATCAAATCGAGAGATTGAGATATTAAATCTTTGATATACTTTTTTAAGATTCAGTCTTATTGATTCTCTTAAAAGTATATTAGAGTTTGTCCATACAGATTGCTAAGCGAAATATTGGGTGTCATTGTTGTAACCCAATTTATTTCAGAGCGGCGTCTGGAGAAGATGTTGAAACAGCTTCCAAGGAAGATGTTGGCGCGTCTCTTGAAGGGAATATTGAAGCAGTTGTTGAGAGAGGCGTTAAAACGGCATTAGAAAGGGAAGTCGAGGCGAATTCCAGAGAGGATGCAGTAGTGACTTGTGATGGAGGTGTTGAAGTAGCTTCCAATGACGGCTCCAGTGAAGAATCTATTGATCCCTCTAATGACTAGGCTTTCCTTTGTTGCTTTCGTTCATAGTTGAGCACTTTCCGTAGTTTGTACACTTTCTTCTTATACTCAGTAGTTTTGTGGCTGAGCCTGGTTTTCATTGAATGATGTTTTTTTTTATCCACGATATCTGGGATCACTAGTTGTAGTACTCCCCAGTAAGGTTGCAATAAAATATCTCCATTTCATCATACAGCCAAAGAGAACGCGACATTCATAAGCGATGATGTGTTTTTATGTGACCGTGCACTGTCTTCGTGATGATTGGACGTAACCCTAAAAAAAATAAAGGGGATGCAATAATGGAAACCAGATATTGACCACGAACCTGTCTGTCTTCCAATTGATAACGTGTTGCAATCTTCCTAATTATGTGGTGATCGATAGGCCGCTTTATTGTTGGAGTAGACTGTTCTTCAGAGTACGAAGCGCTTGCTCTAATAATCATACGATTCCTTTCCCCCTTTTCTTTCTGCATGTATTCCTTCAATGTTTCTCGCAAGATATGAGATGTTTATTTTTGGGGTTTTGTCTTTCTGGTTTGAACTGATGGGTAATGATGAGGGTTTAGGCTTGCTCAAGACTTTGTGTCAAAATTCAGGAGTAAAGAGATTTCTAAAAGGAAATAATATTCCGATTAACTAACGAATTGTAACCCTAATTATGAAAGCAAGCAGTGCAATCAGTTTGGAGGAATTACAAATATTGCATGAAAAGGGAAATTGATGGAGAAAATACTAAAGAGAACGATGGAGGAAAAAAGTAGCACATCATTTTAGGTATTGAGAGGCTTGGGCCATCGTGAGTGAATTGTCACGCCTTCCAGTTTGTCGGCATTGATGAGCTTGCAGTAACCGCCTAAGATAACATCTGCCACCAGGTATGGCTCGTCTTCCCTTTCTGTAGGAGAATCAGGCTGAGCGGTCACCTTCACTGCCACTTCTCCAACTTGAAACGCGGTCACCTTCACTACCATATCTCCAATTTGCAATGGGTTTGGGTGTTGCAAAGCTACTTGATTCTTAGACTCGTTGTCTTTGATTGAGACAGCTTCTAAACTTTTGATAAAGCATTTGAAAGGCCCGGAAACTCATCCACATCTCCTAGTAGCGGCTGGTTTGATGATCGGGTCAAGTCCCCGACCATTGACGGAAGTTGGATTGACTGATTGTAGAAAGTGTTGTTCAATAAGACTTACTTGGGTTCGGAATCTTCGAATGTACGTCGATGGTCTCTCCCCAGGTAGGTGCGTCACATTGGCAAGTTGTTGATAGGAAACAAATAATCTTCGGGGTTGGACGACTTGTTGGAAATCCTTGCAGGTACAGACATTGGCAAAGGATATACTCCTAGCTTTTCTTTGTTGTCATGCACCCACGAAGGGCCCATAATCATATTATAATTCGGGCATTCTTTAACAATATGAAACTTGTTGTGTGTTAGAGCATCTCCTATCTTGATCTCAAGATTAATGTACCTGTAAGCATTTTTTGATTCTCCTTTTGCGTTTTTAATCATGGTTGGGCAATGAACAACTTCCTGCTTCGAAGTCCCTGCAGCTCTCAGAGTCTTGACAGTAACAATGTTGAAGTCAGAGGAAGTGTCGATCAGTGTGTTGTCAAATTCGACGCCCTGCAGGTGAGTAATGGTCAGCAGTCCCCAATTGCATTTTCCAACATCACATTCTAAAAGAGGTTGGGGCATAGGGGTGGCTCCTTCGACTGAAAAACATCCGCTTGCCCGACACAATGCGATTGAGGGATGCGAATATGTCTTGACGCTGTGCTTTGGAGAAATAAATAATTTCACATACATGCTCCATCATGGATTGCACGGATTTTTGGATAGAGTCCTCAGAAAGTGTGCAGATTCTGACTGGAAGAGGGTCTCTGTGCACTCCCTCAGTGCCTATTTGAAGCTCTCTCGCATATATTTTTTCTTTGAAAATGCACTTCAACTTGTTGCATTCATTGGTGGGGTGATTGACGAACCTGTGGTAACGACAGTATTTTGGATTTGCCATCTCTTCCTCAGTTGGTGGGCGTCTGACATGAGGTAACTTGATGGCATCATCCTAAATCCATGCTTCCAGGATCTCAATTACTTCTTCCATTGGCAAAGGGAAGTCTGGAAAAGTGTCTCCGGGCTCTTGCTGTTGCGCAGGCGTTTCAGCTGGTGCTTTCCGTAGTTGAGCTTCCTGATGCGCTGGTACTGCACGTTTGGGTTGTTGTTCCGCCGTTGGAGCTTTTCTCTTCCTCCTTCACCCACTACAAATACATATGGTTTTCGGATCATTATATAAAGGGGAGTGGTTTCCATGTGAGATGGAGTATTGACTAAGGGGGAGTGATACATATCACCATAGTATTGTTATCGAAGTTGTGATACAATTGAACTTTGATGTTGTATAATGATACTATGACACCGTATAACAATGATCGAGAATTCTGTTTTCTCATTGTTATAGCTAAGGATTTTCAACAACGATGATGCTACACTTACAACCTTTGGAATCATTGGAGTACGTGGAAGTGACGAAGATTTTGAGTAATGTTGAAGATTAGGCATGTGGAATAGGAGCTACAAAATTTTACTTATTTATTTTTGTATTCCATATGCATTAATAGTTTGCCACTAAAATTGACAAAGGGGGAGATTGTTAGAGCACTGCTCGGCCGAACTCGCATGGGTTGCTATCTCAAGCATGTTTGTCAATGTTAGTGATCAAAACTGTAAGTCTTGATTTCTAGTCTACTATAGCTAAGTTTCGAACTAGGATAGAAAGTGTAGTTGAGCCCAAGAACTCCATGGCGATCATCATACAAGACGAAGAACTACTCAAGGAACTGGTGGAACTTCATCGACTAAAAGGTATGTGGAGACTTGAACTTATCTATCACTCAAAAGTCTATCTACTATATCTCCTATCTTGAGACAAAAGTCGTTTTGCTATATATATTTTGATTATGCACATTTGCTATTTCGAGCCGATTTTATCTCGCCTATCAATTTCTCGAAATATGTGTTGGTAAGCTTTTCTTTTGGCCAAGTTCTTCTTTACCTAGTGACGAAACTCATGTTATGTTTCAATCACTTTGAAAATGGCTTTAACGAAAAATGGTTTGTGAATAACAACTATATAACGTCCTCTAAGAATATTTCAATGATTGAAATGCGAGTTTAGAATATATAACCAATGTTGGATACAAGCATTGTGTGGCAACAAATATATGTATAAGTCCTTATTCCTTGAAACAAAGTATGCGTACTTTGTTGATCAGGAAAACCGGAACAAGAGCCGCGAACCCAGTCCGCGAACTGGCGGAAGTTCTCATCCCGAGAAAAACTACTGGAGTTTGTGAACTCCTTCCGGGAACTTAAGTCCGCAAACCTAGTCCGCATACTTGAGTTGGTTATTTCTAAAGACGATTATTTATGAACTTATACTTATATAAACTAAGGAATGCAAGTTTTCAAACCGTGGCTATAAAGTTCATGAATCGATTCAAGTGAATCAAATCGTTTTTGCTTCGTTTGTATCTTGTATACTTCTATAAGATCTAAGCAATTGAACAACTCTCTGGCTAGTTCATTTGAGTCATTTGAACTAGTTATGGTGAAGAAGTATATGGTTGATATGAAAGTGTCCATATGGCTAACCATTTGATTAACTATTGTTGAACCAACAAATGTACATGTTTGGGTACGGTTACACAAACCTAAAATCGTGCATTCCATTTGTGTGTAACAAGCTAAGTTTTCGATCCAACGGTTGAAAGATATTAGCTTGAATCTAATCAGGTTTTCATCTAACGGTGAATATTGAATGCTTTGTTACTAAGCTAACATTTGATTGCAAACCCTGATTTGAAAGACTATATAAGGGAGAACTCTAGCAACTGGGAAAACTAATCCCCACACCTCTTGTGTGATACTAGTTGTATTATCTAGAGTTTATTCTCCTTTAACCTTAGGTTTCTTCTTGAAAACCAGGTTAACGACTTAAAGACTTCATTGGGATTGTGAAGCCAGACCGATACTACTTTCTCGTAGTTGTGTGATCTGATCTTGCTGTTTATATCGTACGAGTACAATCGCAAAGATTGGCTTGAGATTGATATCTACGATAGGAAAGATATAAAATTAATCACAAACATCTTCGTCTCATCGTTTGTGATTCCACAGAATCTTCTTTCGCCGCGTCGATTAAGATTATTGTGAGGTGATTGATAATACTGACTTGTTCTTCGAGAATATAAGTCTGGTTTATCAATTGGTTCATGTTCACCTTGATTTATCAAAAGACGGAACAAAACTCGTAGGTGTTTATGTGGGAGACATATTTATCTATTATCGTAGACTTTTCTATGTGATACAGATTTGTTTATTAAAGTCTTCGACTTTGGGTGGTAACAACTCTTAGTTGTGGGTGAGATCAGCTAAGGGAATCAAGTGCGTCGTATCCTGCTGGGATCAGAGACGTAAGAAGCATAACTGTACCTTGGATCAGTGTGAGATCGATTGGGGTTCAACTACAGTCCAGACCGAAGTTAGTTTGTAGTAGGCTAGTGTCTGTAGCGTATTAATACAGTGTGTGTTCAATCTGGACTAGGTCCCGGGGGTTTTCGACATTTTCAGTTTCCTCGTTAACAAAACTCCGGTGTCTGTGTTATTTCTATTCCGCATTATATTTTGTTATATAATTGAAATATCACAGGTTGTGCGTTTGAATCAATCAATTAGAATATCTAACATTTGGTTGTTGATTTACATTGATTGATACTTGAACATTGGTCTTTGGTACCGTTCAAGTGATTTCTCTTGTATTTAATTAGACTCGCAGATCTCTATTTGGTTGAGTAAGAATTGAATCGATAAAGAGAGATATAACTCCTTGATATACTTTATTAATATTGAGTCTAGTTGATTCTATTGAAAGTATATTGGAGTTAGTCCATACAGATTTCTAAGCGAAATAATGGGTGTGGTTGTTGTACCCCCACTTTTTCAGTTTGGAAACGCAAGTTCTCCAGTAGAGCGCGATAGATGGGTACCATGCTATTAATGCATGACTCTACCAACTGTTGTTCAATCACGTTCAGATCGTGACAATCCAGCGCTTGAATCCTGAATCTCTTGACGTAATCATTTGGACGCTCATTATTTCGTTAGAACATTCTCCCCAAGTCTGAAAAGGTGATTTGCTTGTATACGAAGAAATACTTCTTGTAGAAAGCAGTTACCATCTCACACAAGTTGGATATGCTTTTCGGTGCAATTTTGTTGTAGCAGGTGTACGCTCTCCAGGCAGAGGACATGATTGTATTCGTGTTCTCCTAATGACTCCAGAAAACGAGAGATGTGTTCACGAGCATTACCAGTTCCGTCGTAAAGGGAAAATTGAGGAGAAGAATATCCTCTCGGAAGAGTATCCACCGGGTTTTACTTGCCTCGATTTTGGAGGATACGCTCCAGTTCCTCACGTGTGATGAAGTTGGACGGCTGATTCCTTTCCCTTGAGCGCTCAGGAGCAACACGAACTTCATCATCTTATGAAGGCACACCCTGTTGAAGCGTTTGCGCCAGGAGTGTTGAAAGTACTCCTAATTGGCTCCATGGGTTTATGCGGCTCTTGTGGTAGTCGCTCCGTTAGCGTCTTGAGGAAAGTGAGTACCTCCTTCTGAGTTGTAGCCATGTCTGTCTGAGCCTTAGCAAGAACCTCTTTTATTTCCATCAAATCGACAATGGTAATAGTGGGTTGGCCTCCTCTGGATCCTCCAGTCAATCGTCCTGACGGGGGAGTGGCAGTAGCTCTAGTAACAACCGGGGGCGTTACGCTCGAAGAAACATTGGGGTTTGCGGCAGCGGCTCTGGCTCTGGTGATTGGAGGTGTCACGCCTAAGGGGATGTTTCCTGCGCCGCTGGTGTTGGTGGTTAAGGATGTAGTACTACGAGATGCGTTGATCGTGCTGGTAGGCGGTACATTGGTGTCACCGACAGGAATGTTGACACCAGTGGTGTTGTCAGCGCTAGTAACATCGGGATTTGTCACTGATCCAGACCTAAGATCCACCATCTTGAATTTGAGAAAATCGAAATGAAATTGAAAATTGATCTTGCAAACGAGAGATTAATCTCCCACTATGGTCGCCAGTTTTTTTGGGGTAAAAACGGATTCTGCTGTTTTTGGTAAATTTGCGTGTATTGATGAGAAACGAATTCAAACCCTAAACAAATGCACTGCACGAGAGCACTTTTAGATTCGAGAGATCAATCTATAAGACTCTGGCCTAAACCAAGAAATGTTCGTTCCAGATTCAATTCGGTCACAAGGTGAAGGAGAAGGGTTGATATTAGGGAGAGAAGCGAAGAAGGTGTTTGAGATCAGAATGTTGAATTATGAAAGTGTGGCTGTTTTATGACTTGTATCAGAAAATGGTTTCTGACTACTTGTGCTGATAACACGTGTGTTTCTTTGCCGAAATAGGTTGAAATCCTATTTATACAAGTCATGTTCGAGCACACCATGATCTCTTAGGAAGTGGAGGTGATTAGGCAATGAAGAAGTGGAGTTGTGTAAAAAAGTGGTGATCACCACGCTTCCACTATGAGGGGAAACTGGTCACGCCTTCACCCACTATCTCATTGCTGTTAACCGTCCATTCTTCCCTAACACGTTCTCGTAATGGGCGCGTTGCACTCTGCACGCTGTAAAACGCCAGACCAATACCCTAGTGAGCATCCCCCAGTTTGTGACATGTTTGATGTCTCGAGTAAGTGGTTCGAGTCGTGAAACTCGTCGCTGAATGCAGCATATGGTGCTTTTAGGTCAAATAATAAATTATTTGTGAAACCAATATTTATAAAACATCGCTCATAATCGATGTGTATGAAGCATCGCTTTTAAACAAGCAGCTGAAAATAATCGATGTGCAAGAAGCATCATTGTTTTAGAGCTCGATTGAATCAGTCGTGGATTAAGCGTCTTAAAAAGGTAGCATGACCGACCACCTTTGGGTGATCGTTTGGTAGCTCTAGGGACAAGCTATTTCCTGATCGATCGCTCTCTGTGAAAGAGGGGTGGCCGGTGATCACAATGCTACCCTGTTGGTTTTCTGAAAATAAATATACACCATCTAATTTTCGTTGACGCAATTTAGGGTTTAGAAACCATGCGGCCAACCCTATTTTGGCTAATAGAATCAAAGTGATGGGCACTGATTTGAACAGACCGATCGTCCATGTGCAAAGACGGGCCGCTTGTGAGCACGCTGACATCTCCTGGGCAATCTAAAATTAGATCTAAGCCACTCAATTCGGCTGGCGAAGATGGATGGTCATGATTGATTTGCGATAGTTGTATCATGCCGCAACCCATAATAGGGTTTTGGAGTGGCGCGTTCGCTCTAGTTTGGGCAAAAGTTTTGACATTCTCTGGACTTGCCGTGGGTAGGTCGATCGACCAAGGAAGAAGTTGGGCCGACGACGAACATGCCAGTACTCCTTTGATCGTTCGAGATGTGATCTACACCTTCCAACTAGGCCGGCTAAGTTGGACAAATGCGATGGGTTTTGAGACCGTTTTTTGCCGGTCTTAGCTCATTTGAGCTTGTTTTGTCAATAGCGCGATCACCCAAATTAGGGTTAATCGTTCGAAGCACTGCGGATGTACTAGATGAAATCTGTTCGGCTAGGACGTTAGTGGGCCTGCCGGTGGTCATCGTGATGATTGCCTAATTCCGCCAGGAGTAGGCTAGGCCTATTGAATTGCGTGGCAAAATCATGTGGCCGTGATCATTTTTTAAGACTGATATGGATAGTCTAGTTTTCCCTTAAAGAATTTAAACGCGTTCGATCACGCTATCTTTTAACTAAAAGGTGCGTGAACACGCTGATCTCTTTGTCAGAGGGTGGTGTATCCCATGTGAGTGTTTTCATACAGGTCTCAATACTGACACTTCGGGAGATTTATGTTACTCCGCTGCGAGTGAACATTAATTGTCATATCATGCCAACATTGAGAGTTCGGCTGGGAACATAACATAGGAAAATACTAGGCAGGCCATGCATTAGCGAATAATGCAATAGGTTAAAGTTTATAGAATATTAAGGGTTATGCTTCATGCACCATTCTGAATAAACTTCATCAATATGTTGAATTGCTCAATACACATGTAAGTAAAGAGGTCTGGACACTCATATGCAATAGGTTAAAGTTTCTCCCCTTGAAATTGTTTATATACCTATCCTATGATGTTGAATTACCTCACTCTAGGTTATTTTTCTCATATCAAGAATGTCATCTCCTTCTCGCACTTCTGATTTTACGAAAGAATTTCTTGATAAGGTATGGGTTACAGTTCCAAAGGGAAGAAGAAAAGAACCCTAGTGGATGCTGACGATGTCAAATCTCAAAATCCTGATGATTATTCTGATGTCTCATGCTATTATGCATATACTCATCAAGATGTAGAGCATGATGAACTGGTTTCTGCTGAAGTGGTTCATGATTTTCTTAAATACTTTGAGGAAGCAAAACTGCAGCTCGTTGATACGATGAAAGGTCTCGATGTGTTACGTATTGAGTTGGAAGGTTAACTATGACCTTGTTTTCATGAAGACACATGTTAAGGATATTCTCAATGAGGATATCTTCTCTGAATAAGAAGTTGATGCTTTCAATCACAAACTCAAAGGTCTCAAAACCCGTGAGGATTCCGGAAGTGTACTTTGATTTTAGTATTTTTTTTTGTTTTGTTTTGTCTAGGAAACTTCTTACGAGAATTTATTCTTGTGTTTTAAGAAGGATAACTAGGATTTGGAATAGCATCTATTATGGTTACACATAGCTATTGCCAACGGTTTTCATCTTGCAATGTTTTAGATTTATTTATTTAAATTCTAAGTTATTTGGAAGATGATTTTGCAGTATTAATCTTTATAGTTTTATATATTGCAAAAAATTTATGGGATATGTGTGTTTACTTCCGTGAACTATGATTATCCCATATATGTCAAAAGTTAAGTCTATTATGTCATTATGAAAATGTTGATAAAAGATAGAATAAACTTTTGAATATTTCACAGTATTGATCTTTCCCTTATCCACTTCTATGTAAAAGTACTGTATGGCTCCGTAAGTTTCCTTATGTTGAGCATTTCCAATTAAATCAATCATTAACGTTCTCTTGTGGTTAATTTATTTGAGTTTACTGGATACAAGTTCATGTTTCATGTGATTTGTTAATTTCCAAAGAAATCCTTCTTGAAAATACGGGGGTCTAACAACCACACCCAACAATTCGTTTGGCAATCTGAGAGGACTTACTCCAATATACTTTTTAGAGAATCAACTAGACAGTCAGACTCAATATAGAAAAAAGTATATAAAAGAGTTTTAATATCTCTAACTCTTAATTCAATCCGCAATCAGCAAATAGAAATCTGCGAGCCCGATTGAATATAAGAGGAGTTACTTGAACGGTACCAAAGACCACTGTTCAAGTGTCAATCAATGTAAATCAACAACCAAAGGTTGGATATTCTAATTGATTGATCTTAACGCACAACCTGTGATATTTTAATTATATAACAAAATATAATGCGGAAAAGAAATAACATAGACACCAGAATTTTGTAAACGAGGAAACCTTAAATGCAGAAAAACCCCGGGACCTAGTCCAAATTGAACACCACACTATATTAAGCCGCTACAGACTCTAGCCTACTACCAATTAACTTCGGTATGGACTGTAGTTGAACCCTTATCAATCTCACACTGATTCAAGGTACAGTTACGTTCCTTACTTCTCTGATCCCAGCAGGATACTACGCACTTAATTCTCTTAGTTGATCTCACCCACAAACAAGAGTTGCTACGACCCAAAGTTGAAGACTTGATAAACAAATCTGTCTCACACAGAAAAGTCTATAGATTGAATAAATCCGTCTCCCACAAAAATATCCAAGAGTTTTTGTTCTGTCTTTTGATAAATCAAGGTGAACAGGAACCAATTAATAAACCAGACTTATATTCCCGAAGAACATCCTAGTATTATCAATCATCTCACAATAATCTTAATCGACTAGCGAAACAAGATATTGTGGAATCACAAACGATGAGACGAAGATGTTTGTGATTACTTTTATCTTTCCTATCGGAGAAATTAATCACGAGTCAATTATTTCAGTTGTAGTCAATACGATATAATCGGGCAAGATCAGAACACGCAACTACAATGAAAATAGTAGGGTCTGGCTTCACAATCCCAATGAAGTCTTTGAAGTTGTTAACCTACAGGGTCTCGATAGAAACTTAAGGTTAAAGGAGAATCGACTCTATTTATGCAGATTGTAACACACAAGAGGTGTGGGGATTAGGTTTCCCAGTTGCTAGAGTTCTCCTTTATATAGTTTTCAAATCAGGGTTTGCAATCCAAGTTACCTTGGTAACAAAGTATTCAATATTCACCGTTAGATGAAAAACCTGATTCAACCAAGCTAATATCTTTCAACCATTAGATCGAACTTAGCTTGTTACACACAAATGAAATTTACCCTCCTTTATATAGCTTGTAACCGTACCTAAACGTGTACACCATGTTGGTTCACAAATAGTTAACCGAGGTTAGCCATATGATTACTCTCATATCAACCTTATTCATCTTAACCATAACTAGTTCAAATGACTCAAATGAAACTAGTTAAAGAGTTGTTCAATTGATATATTCTCATAGAATTATACAAGAACACAATTGAAGCGAAATCGGTTTGACTCACTCAAATGATTCATGAACATTATAGCCACGGTTTGCAAAGATTGCGTTACTTATTATATAAATGTTTGTGTTCATGTTTAAAACCGATTTTAGAACTTTAACCTTCAAGTATGCAAACGGGTACGGATACTTTAAATACCCAGACTAAGATTGATTTATGCCAGTACGCAAACGGGTACGCAAACTTCAAATCCCAACATAAATTCTCGGACATGAACCTGTACGCCAGTACGCAAACGGGTACGCATACTTAGGTTCCCGGATTTCTCAAACCAACAGGTACGCAAACGAGTGCGCATACTATGGTTCCCGGACATGGATTACATATGTGCAAGAGTGCACAACATGACATATCCAATAATGGTTAAGTGTTCTAAACTCTTATTTCAATCATTGAAACTTTCATAGAGGATGACAATAGTCGTTTTTCACACACTATTAGCATCAAAGCAATTTTCAAGTTATTGAAATAATCATTACGAAACACTCCAAGACAACACCAAATGATTGTATCACACAAACCATGTAAGATGTCACTCGGTAACTTTCACATGATATCAGATGAACTTGGTCGAAACGAAAGCTTGCCAACACATATTTCGAGAAATATGTAATTGAGTTAAACTCATCTTGAAATCTCAAAGGTGTATATAGAAAACTATATCGTAATACGACTTATGTCTCAATATAGGAGATAAAGTAGAAATATACTTTCCAAGTGATAGATGAGTTTAAGTATCCACATACCTTTTGTCGATGAAGTTCCACAAGATCCCCTTAGTAGTTCTTCATCTTTAAATGATGAACGCCGTGAAAACTAAGCTCAACTACACAATCTATTTCCTAGTCTGAGACATCTATAAATAGGCTAAAAATCAAGACTTGCAGTTTTGATCACTAACATTGACAAACATGCTTGAGATAGCAACGCATGCCTAACACTTCTTTTCTCGTAAAAGTAAGGTCGCTCTTGTTGTTCTTTCGAGAATGACATTTTATGGGGGAGAGTTCTTAATTGAACTTGTGCTTAATTTCCAAATCTTTGTGGGTAATGCAGTTGTGGAATATTGTAGGAGTTTTCTTGTATCTTTGTAAACTCTTAGATGAATACACTAAGTTTCGACTATGTGAAATCATCGAAACCAAGTTGATATGTTATCTTTTAGTCATGAAGTGTCTCTATGAGAATTTCATTATGATCCTGCTACTTTTCGTACCTTTGCCAATTTATATTGACAAAAGGGGGAGAACTATTTTATAGTTCACAATACATACATATGGTTTACGGATCATTATGTAAGTGGGAGTTGTTTTCATTGTGAGATGAAGTATTGACTAAGGGTGAGTGATACATATCACCGTAGTATTATCGTCAAAGTTATGATACAATTGAACTTTGATCTTTTGTAATAATACTATGACATTGTATAACAATAATTGAGAACATCTGTTTTCTTATTGTTATAGCTACGGATCTTTAACAACATTGATGCTGAGTTGAACACGTTCAGAATCACTGGAGTACTTGGAGTGACAATGAATTCAAGGAATGTTGAAGAACCAAGGAAATCAAGCATGTTGGATGAGAAGGTACAAAGTTTATTTATTTTATATTCCATATGTATTGATAGCTTTGTCAATAAAATTGACAAAGGGGGAGATTGTTAGAGCACTGCTCGGTCGAACTCGAAAGTGTTGCTATCTCAAGCTTGTTTGTCAAGTTTAGGTGATCAAAACTATAAGTCTTTATTTCTAGTCTACTTATAGCTATGTCTTGGACTAGCATAGAATGTGTAGTTGAGATTTAGACTTCACGGTGTTCATCCATTGAAGACGAAGATTTACTGAGGAGAGTTTTGATGAACTTCATTAAGAAAAGGTATGCGGAGACTAAAACTTATCTATCACTCAGAAGGCTATTCTATCTCCTATTGAGACTAAGTCGTATAGATATATAGATTTTCATATTATACACCTTTGATATTTTGAGCTGAGTTTAACTCGCTTATATCTTTCTCGATATATGTGTTGGAAATCTTTTTGCTTTAGCTACATTCATCATTATTCTTGACGAGTTTAGTTGGAAACAATTTATTTGATGGAAACTAAATAATGAGTCAAAATATAATCATGTGAAAATTTCCTTGAAACATCTTACATGATTTGTGTGAGACATTAATTTGATGTAGACTCAGAATGTTTTCTTATTGACCATTCGATCACTTTAAAATTACTTATAAGCTAATAGTTTGTGTGAGACAGCTATTGTCGTCTTTTACGGATGTTTCAATAATTGAAATGGGAGTTTAGAACAATTAACCATTGCCTGGATATATCACAGTATGAAAATTGTTGTAGTATAATTCAGGTCCGGGAACCAAGTTTGCATATCAGTATGCAAACGGTTTTAACTGTTAAAGTCCAGGAACCAAGTATTCATACTAGTATGCGAACGGTTTCACCTGAGTTAGGTCCAGTACGACAGTATGCATGCCCGTTTGCGAACTGTCGGACAAGACCAATATCCGGAACTTAAGTTTGTGTGCCCTTTTGCAAAACAAGTTGGTTTAAGTTCTAAAATCGGTTAACTATGATTTCATACTCATGAAAAAATAAATATATAAATTAAGTAATGCAATCTTCGCAAACCGTGGCTTAATGTTCATGAATTGATTCTCTTGAATCAATCTGATTTTGTTTCAATTTTGTCTTGTATACTTCTATGAAAATATAAAAAATTGAACAACTCTATGAGCAACACAATTAGATTCATTTGATTATCATTTGATCTAGAAATGCTAGATGAATGAGGTTAATACAAAATTGTTCATATTACTAACTTCGGTTAACTATTGTTGAGCCAAATCAATATACACGTTTAGGTACGGTTACCAATATCTAAATGAAAGTATATTTCATTTGTGTGTAGTAAGCTAAGACCATCTAACGGTTGAGAGATATTGCTTTGGTTTTAATCAAACTTAGCTTGAATCTTAAATCAGGTTTTCATCTAATTGTGAATATTGATTGCTTTGTTTCAAAGCTATCAAACCCTGATTTGAAGACTATAGAAGGGAGAACTCTAGAAACTGGGAAACCTAATCCCCACACCTCCTATTTGATACTAGTTGCGTACTAGAGTCCATTCTCCTTTAACCTAGGTTTTTCCTAAAACCATTACAGATTAACGACTTAAAGACTTCATTGGGATTCTGAAGCCAGACCCAACTATTTTCTCTGTAGTTGCGTATTCTCATCTTACTTGTTCTATCGTATTGAGTATTATCTTCTCTAAGATTTGCTCGATATCTATCTCCGATAGGTAAGATATAAAAAGTAATCACAAAGCTCTTCATCTCATTCTTTGCGATTCCATAATAACTTGTTCTACTACCATCTAGTTAAGTTATTGTGAGGTGATTGATATTTCTAGGTTCTCCTTCGAGAATGTAAGTCTGGATTATCAATTGGTTCCTGTTCACCTTGATTATCAAAAGAAGGAACAAAAAATTCGTAGGTATTTCTGTGGGAGACAGATTTATCTTTCAGAACAAACTTTTTTGTGGGAGACAGATTTGTTTATCAAGTCTCGTAGAAACTCTTATTTGTGGGTGAGATCAGCTAAGGAAATCAAGTTCGTAGAGTCCTGATGGGTTTCATAGGCGTAAGGAACGCGACTGTACCTTAATCAGTGTGAGACTTTGTTAGGGCTCAACTACATTCCAGTCTGAAGTTAACTTGTATTTGGCTAGTGTATATGGCGGTTTATACAATGTGGTGTTCAAAGCTGGCCTAGGTCCCGAGGTTTTTCTGCATTTGCGGTTTCCTCGTTAACAAAACTTCTGGTGTCTGTGTTATTTCTTTTCCGCATTATATTTGTTTATGTAATTGAAATATCATAGGTTGTGCGTAGTTCAATCAATTGGTAAATCCAACCTTTGGTGGTTGATTGTAAATGATTGAAACTTGAACATTGGATTTTGATACCGTTCAAGTCATTTTTCATATCAATCGGGCTCACAAATTTCTATCAGTTCGATTGCAGATTGTATTGAGAAATTAAGATATAACTCTTGGATGTTTTTCCTTGATTGAGTCTGACTGTCTAGTTGATTCTTTTGGAATTATATTGGAGTTAGTCCATATATATTGCCGAACGAAATATTGGGTGTGGTTGTTAGACCCCCGCTTTTTCAGATCTACTTGCGATCACACTTCTGTTTTTTTACTGCTTGACACACTCCGTAAGATTTTCTTATGTTGAGTCATACCGATTAAAATTATATTTTGTCCGTAACTGGCGTAGAGATTATTTTAATTCGATTTTCGAATACGAATACAAGTGACTTGTTAATGTCCAATAAAATCCTTCTTTTTTATAAAGAAAGGTCACTCATGTTGTTCTCTTGGGAATGGCATAAAATGGGGGAGAGTGCTTAATTGAACTTGTGATTAATTGTTATATCTTTGTGGAGAGTGTGACTGTGGAATTTGGAGGGGACGCTTGTATCTTAAATCTCCTAGATGAGCGCTAAGTAATTCTTACTATGTGATATCATCTAAAAAAGTTGATATGAGGAGTTGCATTTTAACTGTATTATAATGTAGGATCTCAAAACTTTCTTAAAACTTCACATATGTTTTGGTTGTATTCATTATGATCCCACGATTTTTGTACCTTTT
The DNA here is from genome assembly GCF_003573695.1 of Papaver somniferum. NCBI lineage: Eukaryota > Viridiplantae > Streptophyta > Magnoliopsida > Ranunculales > Papaveraceae > Papaver > Papaver somniferum. The sequence goes on along the minus strand of NC_039365.1, from coordinate 89,541,368 downwards.
TTAATTTTATTGACAAAAAGGGGGAGAATGATATGTTTTTCCATGATGTTGTAGTAATAAGTTCGTTGAGACTTGTGAAAGCAAAATATTTTAGACTTATAAAACTTAAAAATAGAAAACTTATTGCAAAATTGATTTCAAGATATTAAAAGTAACCAAGACACTAGATTCCACTATTACACATGAATGACCGATACCAAATATGTTTCAAAACTCTAACTATCCTTTAAGTCCTTTATTTCTTAATTCACACATAATCAAACGTATTCCCAAATATTAATTGTATTCCCTAAGAATAGATTATCAATCAATTAAACAAAGTATAATCTATCAAATTGAATCACAAGTAATTAAGAAAATTATGTGAACATTTAGAACTCCGCAAAAGCGGTGATTGAATGAATTATAAATTGTAAATCAGAGAAAATAAAATTGTTACCAATCATTCATGCATAGATAGCTTCATCCATTGCCTTGGTTGCGCGAGAATTAGCTCATCATCATGGAAACACGCTCAAAATTCATTTTTATTGCTCAAAGGGTGTTTACAAAGATGAAATGGGAGAAACAATGATAAAACAGTGATTTTCTTTTCTCTCCCGAAAAACTCTCTCCAAATGTTCTCTCTAGCTCTCTATTTATACACACAAATACACATCACTCAAATATATTCTTCCATAACTCCAAAATCTTCTTCTTTTTAATTAAAAATATCTTCAGAAATTTTCCTTCTCTTTATTCTAAATATTTCTTTACTAAACCCATATCTTCTTTAATTCGCAGAATAAAATCCAAGATAAAATCTTCTAAGGATATCTTTCTTGTTTAATACAAGATAACTTCCTTTTTCTTCAAAACTTCATGTTTGTAAGACAAGAAGATATTCTTATCTTAAAGATAATAAATCCTTTGCCGTTGAAACCAAATTTCCCGCCAATTTTTTCTTTTCAAATCAAGGAAGAAGATGGAGCCCCCTTAACCAGTAATGGGGTGCGATTAACAGTTGGTTCCCTGGGGTGCCCCTTATCAGTTAGGTGCCCCTTGTCCAAATTCTGAGAGTCTGAATAACATGTGTCCTCCGGGGGTCCAAGTAGCACTTTTTGAGCAACTTTTTCCACACAAGTGTATTTCTCCAAAAACACCTACACAAACATAAAAACACCATAATAAGTACAAAATCAAGCACTAGCAATAGAGACACTGAGGACAATTCAGACACAAAAATGTGTCTATCAAATACCCCCAAACTTATTATTTGCTAGTCCTCGGGCAAATCTAATATAAAATGTCTACACTTAGCACATGCAGCAAGCCGTTAAACCGCTAGATGGCTTAGCGGCGGAGTGTTGTCTCCGGATGGTTTACCAGAGGTGTACCCACAAAACCTTTACTCCAGACCCTAGCTATCTACGCTGAACCTTGTAAGGCACTAAAGATCTCCTTGGTTCGCATACAATCATTGACTATAGGAGGAAGTACCCTGATGCGAAATTCCAATTGTTGTACACGAGTTTGCACTCAGCATACTAAAATTCATATATAAGTGACAGAGCTCTACTCAGATAGTTTCTAGACATCATAACCGGAGTCAACCAATCATATGGAAAGATTAAGAAGATGAATAAAGAGAAAATAGATGGTAAAAGTGAAAGGTGTTTCCCATATCTGTCTGAAGGCCTCTGCCAAGATGAACCTATCCTAATGGACTGAGATACCGGTCTGACTAATATCAACACATTTGGCATATACAAGGGGACCAGTGGTCGATAAACCTAACTCTAGGTCAACACAACTGGCATATACAAGGACACCAGTGGTCGGATTTATTGAATTTATTCCGGTTGGTCTGATGGTCTGGTCTCAATCACCCTATTTCACCTAGCAATGCTAACAACTTGAGTCGTGTGCCCCACCAAATCACTTAAGAAATAAAAACATAAGGGATTAGGATTCAACGAGTTATGGCGAAACTACCATGTTTTTTTTATATTTAGTTCTAACACCTGAGCTCTGTGCTTTTATGAATAGACTCTTTAGATGTTTCCATCTAATCAGATTGGTTCCTCAACTCCTACAACCAAGATATTCCCATCCACTTAGATTAGTTAGTTCCAACCTTAATAAGCATAAATTTCTAGGCTCTGGAGTTTATTTATTGCAACTAAAAGCTAACAAAAAGTTTCTTCCCCACCCCCAAACTTAAATCTAACATTTTCCTCAATGTTTCTAATGAAAGAGCAATACCAAAAGGCAAAGTAACACGAGGAATCAGTAAAGAGAGAAGTCGTAAATATAGTACCTGGGTGAAGAGAGAAATCAAAAACTAATATACAACATACAATCGCCTCGATCGTCAATCAAGGGTAAACAGGGTCCTCCAGAGGGACCTCCTCAACATCACCTGTAGGAAATGGCTCTAAAAAGGTTTTCAATCTCTGACCGTTAACCTTCGAAGAACTACTACCATATGGTGTCTCGATCTCAACAGCTCCATGAGGAAAGACAGTGAGAACAATAAAAGGACCCGTCCACCGAGAACGTAACTTCCCAGGGAAAAGATGCAAGCGGGTATCATACAGAAGAACTTTTTGACCTGAAGAAAATGACTTTCTTAAAATATTCTTATCATGCACAAGTTTCATTTTGTTCTTATACTCCTTCGGACTATCGTAAGCATTTATACGAATATCTTCCAACTCATTGAGCTGGAGTTTCCTATGGGCTCCTGCCTTGTAAAGTGAAAAATTTAGCCGCTTAACAACCCAATAAGATCTATGTTCTAACTCAACAGGTAAATTACATACCTTGCCATACACAAGCCGATAAGGCGACATTCCAGTGGGGGTCTTAAACGCAGTACGGTAAGCCCATAAGGCATCAATAAGCCTAGACGACCAGTCTTTCCGATTAGGATTAAATGTTTTCTCTAATATACACTTTATCTCCCTATTGGAAACCTCTACCTGAACACTAGTCTGTGGATGATATGGGGTAGCTATCTTATGTGTAATACCATATTTCTTCATCAAAAGCCTAAAAGGTTCATTACAAAAGTGCGACCCTCCATCACTAATTATATCTCGCGGTGTACCAAATCGTGTAAGTATATTATTTTTCAAGAACTCAGTCACAACCCTATGGTCATTAGTCTTACACGCAATCGCCTCAATCCACTTAGAGACATAGTCTACAGCGACAAGGATGTATAAGTTACCAAAAGAATTAGGAAACGGATCCATAAAGTCAATACCCTATACATCAAATACCTCAACAAATAAAATAGGGTTCAAGGGCATCATGTTCCTACGGAAAATGCTTCCTAATTTCTGGCAACGCTCACAAGTAACACAGTGACTATGGGAGTCTTTAAACAACGAAGGCCAATATAATCCACACTGCAATATCTTAGCAGCAGTCTTCTTAGCACTAAAGTGACCCCCACAAGCATGATCATGACAAAAGGAAATAATACTGGACTGGTCACTCTCAGGTATACATCTCCTAATAATCTGGTCTGGACAATACTTAAACAAATAAGGATCATCCCAAAAGAAGTGCTTCACCTCGGCTAAAAACCTAGAACGATCTTGTTTCCCCAATGTTGGGGCATTCGACCAGTAACAAGATAATTCACTATATTCGCATACCAAGGTGCTTGGGTAACAAAGAACAGTTTTTTATCAGAAAACTATCCCTGACAGGAGGATAATCATTAAGGGTTCCACAACAAGCCTAGACAAGTGGTCTGCTACTACATTTTCTGCACCTTTTATATCTCTAATGTCTAAGGAAAATTCCTACAACAATAGGATCCATCTAATCAATCTAGGTTTAGTATCCTTCTTGGAAAGAAGATACTTCAAAGAAGCATGATCAGTAAAGATTATGACCTTAGAACCTAAGATGTAGGATCTAAACTTGTCTAAGGCAAACACAATAGCTAATAGTTCCTTCTCTGTAGTGGTATAGTTCAACTGGGCATCATTCAGAGTTTTTCTAGCATAGTAAATCACATGAAGTAACTTATTTTCTCGCTGACCTAGCACAACACCAATAACATAATCTGAAGCATCACACATGATCTCAAAGGGTAGGTTCCAGTTGGGTGCCTGGACTATGAGGGAGGTAGTGAGTAAATTCTTAAGCTTCTCAAAAGCCTCTAAACAAGCATCATCAGAGACAAACTTAACGTCTTTTGCAAGCAAATTGCAAAGAGGTCTAGAAATTAAGCTAAAATCCTTAATGAATCGACGATAAAAACCTGCATGCCCTAAGAATGACCTAATATCTCTTACGGTTTTTGGGACCTGTAAAGTTTTAGTGAGTTCAAATTTGGCTCTATCTACCTCTATACCCTTCGAAGATACGATATGCCCTAGAACAATTCCTGAACGAACCATGAAGTGACATTTCTCCCAATTAAGCACTAAATTCTTTTCCTTACACCTAGTCAAAACTAATGACAAATGATGCAAGCACTCATCGAAAGACGAACCAAACACTGAAAAATCATCCATAAAGACCTCTAAGAACCGTTCTACCATGTCAGAAAATATGCTCAACATACAACGCTGAAAGGTCGCAGGGGCATTACATAGCCCGAAAGGCATGCGTCTATACGCAAAGGTACCAAAGGGACAGGTAAAAGTGGTTTTCTCTTGGTCTTCTGGGGCAATAACTGATTATAACCGCAGTATCCATCTAAAAAGCAATAATGGCTACGTCCAGCTAATCTCTCTAGCATTTGGTCGATGAAGGGAAGGGGAAAGTGGTCCTTCCTAGTGACCTTGTTCAATTTCCTATAGTCAATACAGACACGCCAACCCGTGGTCACCCGGGTTGGGATTAACTCATTGTTATCATTCTGGACTACAGTAATACCGGATTTCTTGGGAACAACCTGAACGGGGCTGACCCACTTACTGTCTGAAATGGGGTAGATAATGCCTGCATCTAACAGCTTAAGAACCTCGGTTCGAACTACTTCTTTCATATTAGGGTTCAGTCGACGTTGCATCTCCCTAGAAGGTTTGGTGTCACTCTCTAAATAGATATGATGCATACAATCAGTAGGACTTATACCCTTAATGTCTGCTATGGTCCACCCTAAAGCTTCCTTGTTATTCTGAAGGACAGTCACTAGCCTACTTTCCTGATCACTATCCAAGTCGGATGCTATAATCGCAGGTAAAGTTTCAGATGGGCCTAAAAACACATACTTCAGGGAATCTGGTAATGGTTTAAGGTCCAACTTAGGAGGCTTTTCTAACGAAGGAACTAGGGTAGACTCAGAAACGGGTAGAGGTTCGAACTTAGGTTTCCAGCCATTACTAGTGTCTATCAAAGGGGTTGAATCTAACAAAGCATTCACCTCATTAATCACATCGTCATCATCAAAATCAATCCCAAAGTGGGCTAGGCATTTCTCTAATGGATCTTCTAACAAAGTGTTTGGTAATGACTCCTCGACTAATGTTCCTATCATGTTCACCTCTTCTATGTTCGAGTCATCTAGTTCAGAGGTAGCTTACTAATATTAAAAATGTTCAGCTCAATAGTCATATTACCAAAAGACAAATTCATAATACCATTTCGACAGTTAATGATCGCATTGGATGTAGCTAAAAACGGGCGACCTAAAATCACTGGTATTTGGTTCTCTGGGTCAGGGACAGGTTGGGTATCTAGGATAACAAAATCCACTGGATAAATAAACTTGTCGACCTCAATAAGAACGTCCTCGATCACACCACGAGGAATTTTAACGGACCTATCAGCTAACTGAAGTGTCATCTGGGTAGGTTTCATCTCACCAAGTCCTAGCTTAAGGTACACATGGTATGGCAGTAAGTTCACACTGGCTCCTAAGTCAAGCAAAGCTTTCTCGACACGGTATTTACCTATTGTGCAAGAAATAGTAGGGGACCTGGGTCTTTATACTTAGGAGTAGTGGTATTCTGAATAATAGAACTCACATGACTAGCTAGGAAGGCTTTCTTCTGGACACTAAGTTTTCGCTTTCGCGTACACATATCCTTAAGAAACTTGGCATAAGCGGGAATCTGCTTAATCGCATCTAACAATGGGAGGTTGATAGTAACCTGCTTAAAAACCTCCAATCATTAAAGTTATAGTTGGACTCCCTCTTAGTTGGAACTAGCAGCTGGGGGAACGGGGCTCTGGGAACAAAGCCGGGCTCAGCAGACCCTCATTGGTCTCTTTGGAGACTCTATCAGTCTCCTCATTTTCTGGCTCAGAAGGGTGAACTACAACATGTTCACTATCAGGCATGGCAACCTTATTGTCAACTTTCTTTCCACTCCTAAGGGTTGTTATAGAATTCACATGATTGTACGATTTCTCTCCTTTAGGGTTAGGATCAGTTTGACTAGGGAACTTCCATCTTCTCTTTCACTAAGAAACTTAGCTATTTGGCCGACTTGAAGTTCTAAGTTAGCAAGAGACTGGGAATTATTCTTAAAATTCTGGTTTCTTCTTGAAAACCACAGTGGTTCTTTGATAACATCTCATGGTTCTTTGCTAACATAGTAAGGGTTTCTTCTAAGGTGGAGATCTTTTTCTCATTCTGAAACTGGGGTTGACCTGAAGAGTTCTTAGCATAACCAAAACCTGGGGGAGGCTGAGAATTACTAGACTGTCCTTGATTCTGACCCTTAGACCAAGAAAAATTAGGATGGTTTCTCCAACCAGGGTTGTAAGTCTCTGAGTATGGGTCAAACTTCTGTCGGTTCTCAAACCTAGCATTGTTATAGACAATGGGCTTGCTCTTCACTAACCTGACCTTCCCAAAACGAGTTATTGGGTTCTACTCCACAACTAGACACTTGAGAGGCTCTAAACCTATCATCAGGTTCAACAAGAGACCTATGTTTAGGATGATTCAATTCCAAAGCTTCTAACCTTCTAGACAAAGCAGCAAACTTAGCATCAGACCCGAAGCTTGATCTACCACATTGGTGCTACTTCTATTGACCAAGAGTCTTTTGGGGGGTTCAACACAAGACTCCCACTGTTGGGATTTTTCAGCGACAGCTCCTAAGAAGGTAAAGCATCATCAACACTTTTACTAGTGAACTCACCAGCGCACATAGACTCAACCATGGCTTTGGTTGAATAGTCTAAACCATCATAAATAATCTCTACGAGTTTCATCTTATCAAATCCATGGTGAGGACACTGGGATAGGAGATCATTGAATCTCTCTAAGAACCTATAAAGAGACTCTCCCTCTTGTTGCACACTAGCACTAATTTTCTGCCTAACAGACGCAGTTTTATGCTTAGGGTAGAATTTCATATAGAAAGCAGCAATAAGTTCCTGCCATGTTTCAATGGATTCAGATGGTAGGTTGTTCAGCCAGGTCTTGGCTTTATCTCTCAAGGAAAAGGGAAACATCTTAAGTTTCAAGACTTCATCAGTAAGGTCTTTTATTCTAATTGTCCCACAAATTTCCTCAAAGTCCCTAATATGAAAATAAGGGTTCTCATCATCTTTCCCTAAGAATATAGGGATCATCTGAAGAATACTAGGTTTTATCTCGAAATTAGCCGTAGTGGCTGGCAATTTAATGCACGAAGCTCGGGTGGACCTAGTTGGGAACATGTAATCTTTCAAAGTTGCCATCGCTGGCACAGCTGAAGTACTAGGGGTATTTTCCTCACGAAGAGACAGATTCTCAAAACTGAAGTTTCCAAAAACAGGGCTCTCAAAAGAAGAGTCTTCGAGCTCCCCCCTTCACAAGAAGAACTACTAGGTTTATCACTAATCAAACGACCTAGAGTGTTTCTTTTCCAAGCCCGCTCTTTAATAACCTTGGGCATACACTAGAAAAACAAAAAAAAGAAAGAAATCCTAAAAGGAAGGGAAGTTCTATGCAAACACAAACAAGGCTGACTCCACCAAAGCAAACCTAAAGATTTCTAGCAAACAAAAAGCATGATGGCTCCACTTAGATTGTTTCTAGACCAGCTTCTAATCCTTCGAAAGGGAATTCGTTACAATTTAAGCAAACCCCTCTGGAATCAATCCGAGTTTAAGTAAGTTGAATCGAGACGAGGGAAGCTCAATGGAGCTTTGATACCCAAGGCCTCACCGGCGTTACAAGGCGGCGTATTCAACTCACAGAAACCATCATGAACTTTGAAGCATGCTTAAAAGAGTAACCAATATTTTTCGAATGACTTTCCTATTAAGCTCGTTACCCTATAGGTCTCGTTCTAGTCAAATTTTAGGCTTAGGTTCGCGTTTGGTTTCGTTTTCCTAAGGCGGGCAAGAAGGGAACGGTGATGAAATCCGAACCCTTATCTTGTATGGCCAGTCCTTGCCCTTTACTAGGAAATTAAAGCAGCCGTTTTCAAATCCTCAGCATATATGCAAACGAAGGAATACAGTAACTCGCTGACAGGAGATTCGCGAGTGTTTCGACAAACTTACCTCCCGTACCAGACGGGGGATGAACCGCTGAAGTCGACTCGGGCCACGACTCCTATGTCATGTACGAACCCGAGGGGCCGAGGCGATATCGTAATCGCCGTCCTTCTCTGCAAACAGTTTATATTTAAACTACCCTTCCGTAGGGTTTAAAAAAATAAAGTCCCAGTCCACAGTCCAAAGTCCAAAATAAAGTGCAAAAGAAAAAGATAATCTAAAAAATAAAAAAAAAATTGTCTCTCTCTCTCTCTCTTTTTTTTTTTAATTTTTATCTTTTCTTTCGCTCCTTTCGCTTTGCTTTTACTCCAAATCTTTAAGTATTCACCAAAAGCTTTGGCAAACTTTCGCTCCAAATTCCAAAATCTGTAAGGAAAAGACAAAAACCCAGAAACGTAAAGAAGAAAATAAAATAAAAATGAAAAACAAATAAAAACCTAAAAAAAATCTAAAAACTCTAGCCTAAAGACAAGTCCGCGTCGGCGGCGCCAAAAATTGATATTTTTCAATGATGTTGTAGTAATAAGTTCGTTGAGACTTGTGAAAGCAAAAGATTTTAGACTTATAAAACTTAAAAATAGAAAACTTATTGCAAAATTGATTTCAAGATATTAAAAGTAACCAAGACACTAGATTCCACTATTACACATGAATGAACGATACCAAATATGTTTCAAAACTCTAACTATCCTTTAAGTCCTTTATTTCTTAATTCACACATAATCAAACATATTCCCAAATATTAATTGTATTCCCTAAGAATGACTATCAATCAATTAAACAAAGTATAATCTATCAAATTGAATCACAAGTAATTAAGAAAATTATGTGAACATTTAGAACTCCGCAAAAGCGGTGATTGAATGAATTATAAATTGTAAATTAGAGAAAATAAAATTGTTACCAATCATTCATGCATAGATAGCTTCATCCATTGCCTTGGTTGCGCGAGAATTAGCTCATCATCATGGAAACACGCTCAAAATTCATTTTTATTGCTCAAAGGGTGTTTACAAAGATGAAATGGGAGAAACAATGATAAAAGTGATTTTTTTCTCTCCCAAAAACTCTCCCAAATGTGCTCTCTAGCTCTCTATTTATACACACAAATACACATCACTCAAATATATTCTTCCATAACTCCAAAATCTTATTCTTTTTAATTAAAAATATCTTCAGAATTTTTCCTTCTCTTTATTCTATATATTTCTTACTAAACCCATATCTTCTTTAATTCGCAGAATAAAATCCAAGATAAAATCTTCTAAGGATATCTTTCTTGTTTAATACAAGATAACTTCCTTTTTCTTCAAAACTTCATGTTTGTAAGGCAAGAAGATATTCTTATCTTAAAGATAATAAATCCTTTACCGTTGAAACCAAATTTCCCGCCAATTTTTTCTTTTCAAATCAAGGAAGAAGATGGAGCCCCCTTAACCAGTAATGGGTTGCGATTAGCAGTTGGTTCCCTGGGGTGCCCCTTATTAGTTAGGTGCCCCTTGTCCAAAACTGAGATTTCGAATAACATGTGTCCTCCGGGGGTCCAAATAGCACTTTTTGAGCAACTTTTTCCACACAAGTGTATTTCTCCAAAAACACCTACACAAACATAAAAACACCATAATAAGTACAAAATCAAGCACTAGCAATAGAGACACTGAGGACAATCAGACACAAAAATATGTCTATCAGAGAATTATTTAGTAGTTTCATAGTACATACATATGGTTTACAGGTCATTATGTAAGGGGGAGTGAATCAATAATCTATATATAGGTTTCACCTATTATGCAAAAAATGTAAGTATTGATTAAGGAGGAGAAACATATCACCTTAGTATTACTTCAGAGTTGGGATACAATTGAACTTTGGAGAAGTTAATAATACTATGTTTCTGTATAACGACGTTTGACAATATTTGTTTTCAAAGTTGTTATTGCTACGGATCTTCAACAACAACTATGCTAAGTTGAACACGTTCAAAATCATTGCAAATTAAAATTACAAACAGTTCAAGGAGTTAAAGAACCAAGGAAATCAAGGGTGTTGGGTTCGAGGAGTTTTCAAAGCTTTATTTTTTTATCCATATGTATTGATAGTTTTGTCACTAAAATTGACAAAGGGGGAGATTGTTAGAGCATTGATCGGTCGAACTCACAGGTGTTGCTATCTCAAGATTATTGTCAATTTTAGTTGTCAAAACTATATATTTATTTTCTCGGATTAGGTTAGAAATATAGTTGAGAAACAGTGGATCGCGGAGTCATCATTGCGTTTGACCATTCGAAGGCGAAGATCAACCGAAGATTTTGGAGAACTTCATCAACAAAAGTTAAGTGAAGACTAGACCACCTATTTCTCAAGTTATATTTTAGTGAACAAAACTCATTTAAAGAGTCGCTTGATTATGTACTAGAGTCAAATTCGTATAGGTTAGCTTGAAAGTATTAGGATATGAGACATTACAAGTATTACGAAGACTTGAAAAAGTGAAGAAGTAAGGAGCTACAACGACAACATCATCCTTCCACTTGAGGTTAGTGATATTTGACTTGAACGGTTTCATTCCCTAACGTATCTTTCAAGTCGTGCATATTGAAAACATAACTACGATGCATGAATGATTATACTCTAGTTAAACATAGTATTAAGGAATACAATATGAGGTTTATTGCTTAACCGTTAAACTTTGTATATAAGACATCCACATAATCGTTTGAATGCTATTGTAATTATGTATGGGTATAAGGTGAAGATTTCATCCTAGGAAACAATGTTTTACATTCGTTTAAAGGAAGTAAATTCATGAACTTGTTTTGTGAATCAAAAGGGAGATCACTATGCTTATTGGTATTGTTATTCATTGCATATATTTTGAACTACCAGTATGTGTGATTAGTATAACCACTCATGACTTGTTTATGTTCTTGGTAAAACTATTCACAAGGCTTGACTTTTGTATTGGTATGACTTTTATTAGTGAAACCGATCTTAAATAATCACCTGAGATGGTATGATCAATTTAGTGTTATTGGTATGACCAACTCTAGGCAAAGGGGAACCGATCCTAGTAATAGGTGCAACCGATCACAAGAGGGGAATCGATCCTTGTAAGAAGTGCAACACGTTTCTAGATATTGGGAACCGATCCTATGAACATGTGCAACACGTTTTTAGACATTGGGAACCGATCCTATGGACATGTGCAACAAATACAAGTTAGATACCATATATGTGGGAACTGATCCTAGTACCTAGTCATCCGAATTTTTGGAAAGCTAGTGTGACTAAATCCAGTACTCACATGGAGGTAGAACCAAAACTTGTTTTGGGAAACCCATGTTTGGTGATTGAGTGTTCTTGATCAATCACATAGTTCTTGAAAGTCAGATGAACCAATTCTAAACTTTTTTAGAAATGTGGCAAATCAGTTTCAAGATTGTAAGTATGAAAGAGGGCTTACAAAGTTAAGATGTCGACATTCTTTGAACATGTGCAGTAACGCTTATCTTTTATTGTTCAAAGATATTCCTTAATATCTAAAGGAAAAAATCCTGGATCGAAAAATAAATTGAGAATCTTTTAATAGAGGCTTTTAATTTTATTTTTGGAAATTGAAAATTAGTAACGTGCATTTACTAGTTGGAGATTTTCTAAGAGATTTTCTGTCAATGTTTGGATAAAGCATTTCCAGGAATTATGGAAACCGAATTTGGAATATATTGCATATCTTGAGAATATTTTCGGTTTTTGAAATTCCTTGGTGTCCAAACTTCCTTGGTCTCTAAATATCAAAGTTTGCATTTCGAGTAAACTAATCCTCAGAGCCAGCAAAACTACCTAGTTGTATTGTTACTAGTTGAGACGCCTATTCAGAGAGGAAAGTAACCTAATTAGGCGAAATCTCTTACGTCCGCTAGGTTTAAAGACTTCTTTGGGATTGAGAAGCTCTATTAGTACCGTTGGTGGGAAACTAGATAATTCCGGTTTATAATTAGTTTTCAATTGATTTGGTTGACTAACAATTGTTGAAATTTGATTGCACCTAGTTTGTTTATGCTTGAGAATCTTCTCTTCTGATATAAGATTCACTCAAACTAGATCGAAGTTTCGACGGGGATCTTTAGACTGTTTATAGATCTAAAGACGTCTTGTAATAATCCATTTTTAACAGACTCCATTCTGAGCGTGATTGATCACAAGAGATTCAAGTTGATTGTGTGCAGGTGTTTATTGAAGATCTAAGAAGATTTGAAGACGAAGAAGATTTCTGATTTGGTTTCATAATCTTTGGTGTGCACAATACTTGTTTCGATTAAAGAGAATCCAACTATAATTGGTTTATCCCTGTGGTAGATTGGATTGATTAGTTGAATAAATCGACATCTATACAATTCTTTGTGATTCAAAGTATTGATTGAAAAATCTTGACAATTACTTCGGTAGTTTTTATTAGATAGATCTAAGGACCTGACAAAGGAGTTCATTGGGATAAACAAAAGAGCCTTTTTTCGAACTCACATCACTTGGTTGAAAAGAGTTGTTACCATACAGATTTGTTGTTCCTTTACTGTTTGGAATACGAACCAAAGGAATTGTTCCAAGTACGTGACTTATTACAAGTTGGAGGCGTGGGAACACAGATGGAACTAGGTGAACTATAGGTTTAGTTGCTCAGTCTCAACTATACGAAGTTGGTTTGATTTTGTATAGCGTCTTAATCCTGAGAGTATTCAATTCTGGATAAGGTCCCGGTGTTTTTCTGCATTTGCAGTTACCTCGTTAACAAAATCATGTTGTGTCTTTTACTTTCTATTTTCGCAATTATAATTGTTTTATTATAATTATAAGTAAAATACACAAACGTTAATTCATATTTACTTGATAGTAATCTTATTGTGTTTGGTTAAGTCCGAACCTTTTTATCAAGTAAACATACTTCATTGTTTTATTGTCTCGATCTCGTATCCATATACGATCACACGAAGTGTGAACCGATTAGTTGTATTTTCTCGTTTCAGTCCATAGACAATCACTTTCGGAGAAAGGACTTATAGGTGGAAAAGTTTTAGATTGAGGTATATTTGGGTACCCTCATCTTTTCAATTGGTATCAGAGCAGGCAAAAACGAAAAGATCTACAATCTGTGTTTGGTGCGATCCAACCTATAAGAAATTGAATCAGATGAACGATTCGATTAACATTTTAGAGATTTTAGATGGTCTGAAATAAGACTCTAAAGAATATTCTTCTGCTCTTGTTAAAATGTTAGATAAAGAGATTGAACAGAACCAGCCATATACTGATGAGATAAATAATATAATTATTTATAAAAAACTGGTGAAAAACACAGAAGAGTCTAAATCAAGAGATTCTCAAAGATGTTCAATTCTTTCATCCAGACATCTTAAACAGTCTAATAAGAGTCAGACCAGGAACCGTTTTCAAAAGGGATGGAATTATTTAATTCAGAATATTTGTTTTATAAAATGTATGATTAACCATGTTAAGAAACTTTTTAAGAACTTAACAAACCATCCTAAATCTGGTGAACAATGTCTTGCAGCATTTGCACTTAAAACAACCTCACCATTACAATGGTTTCTAGATAGTGGGTGTAGTAGACATATGACATGTGATCTTTCTTGGTTTACAAAAACAGAAGACTACAAAGGAGGATCAGTAACTTTCGGAGATGGAAGCCGCTGTCTCATTAGCAAAAAGGGTACTATCAAACTTCCAGGTATTCCCGAAATCCATGATGTTGTTTATGTTAAAGGAATGAAAGCTAATATTCTGTCTGTTAGTCAAATTTGTGATAAAGGTCCCAAAGTTATCCTTAATATGAGAGGTTGTGATATTGAAGATTAGTACGAAAAAGTAATTTTTCGAGGACGTATAAGTATGAATAATTATTATCTCCTTGATATACAATCCAATTTATACTGTAACTTGACTAAGGTTGAGTCAACTCATTTGTGGCATGAACGCTTTGGTCATATCAACTACCGAATGCTAGGAAAGCTCATTAATCGTGAACTTGTCAAAGGCGTTCCAAAACTTAACACTAAATTAGAAGGTGTTTGTGGTGCATGCCAAAAAGATAAGCAAGGAAAAATTCCACACAAACTTTCTCGAGACATAGCCGCTCGTGCTCTTCTCGATCTTATTCATATGGATCTATTTGGTCCAATTGGAGGAAATAAGTATGTTTTAGTAATGGTAGATGACTATACACGTTTTACATGGGTTGCTTTTCTGAAGCACAAGAATGACACTCTTGAGGAGTTCAAATTATTGTGAATAGAATTCAAAATGAACAAGGTCGCAAGCTTAAGATAAGAAGCGATCGTGGAAAAAAATTCAAGGATACGGAAGTATATGAATACTGTAATAGTCTTAGAATTAGTCCTCAATTCTCTGCTCCTATTACAACTCAGGCAAATGGTGTAGCTGAGAGAAAGAATAGAAATATTCAATAAATGGAAAGAGTAATGCTTCGCAATAAAAACCTACCATTAGCTTTCTGGTGGGAAGCTGTATTTACAACCTGTTATCTTATAAACAGGGTCTATTTAAGATCTAAAACTCTAAATACCCCATATGAATTATGGTATGGAAGAAAATCCAATCTAAGTTATTTAAGGGTTTTCGGAAGCAAATGCTATTTTCTCAAAGACAGAGAACATAGAGGAAAATTTGATTCCAAAAGTGATGAAGGAATTTTTCTTGGCTATGCTTCTGACACTCGTGCCTTCAGGGTATACAATCTCAGAACCAAAGTCATGATGGAATCAATTAACGTGGTTATTGATGACATACGCGATTTTTTCAAAGACAATCACACTGCAGCAGAGCTTCTGATCGTATTTTTGATAGTGGTAAATAGAGTTGTCGTTCACTCGGACTTAGTTGAGATTTATTCTAGGCTTAAATATGAAAATAAGAAATTATATACAAAATATGTCACGGGATGAAGAATTCACTGGGACTCGAGATTTCATTGTTTTTCATATTCAAGTGGTTCAGAAATTAATCTTAGGCAATTATAGCTCCAAACACAAGAAATATTAACTATATTCTTTGCCAAAATAGATTTCGTAAAACATCAATTGTAAATTACAAGTATAGTGTATCAAAAGCACCTAAGACTAAGCATACACTATCAAACAAGATAACAATTGATTAATAGAAATCATAAATCATTTATAATCGGTGTAAAAAGTAAATAAGGAATTAATTAAATTTATCACATGATGAAATTCAGCTTCGTCCATCGTCCCAATGATGGGGTCTAGCTCATCATGTTGAAAACCCTCTCAAAGAATTTATTTATGCTCAAAAATGGTTTATAAATGATGAAAATGGGAGAAATGATGAAAAACCGGGTTTGTAACAATTATGCATGTTACAAACTAACTGTTACAAAGAACGATATAACTAATGTGTCACTGTAGCATAAACGACTGTCTACAAGCCTCTTATGTTCTTCGTGTCATCAATGGCAGCAACAACAGGTTTCTCAAACTTGATTTCTCCATTCTGTTCTTCCCCCTAACGCTTCATCCCCTTATCTGACTCCAAACTCAGCTATAAATACACCACAGGACCATCAATCTCTCGAGTAAATACCAGAAAATGTCGTATTAAAGTTTAGGAGATTTTATTCCCCTTTCCTCTATTACACTTCTGAGTTGTCCGAAACTTTTCAAACTCTCTCTGGATTGGATTTCAGAGAATATATCCTCTTAAATCCCACGTAATATGCTCTTATAACTCAAGCGTAATCCGAGAATATTTGTTACCCTGTTTAAAGCAACAATCATTCATGGGAAGATTTTATTCCTTGTTTTCCTTCCAAAAACACGTCTTGCGACCTATTGATTAAGTGACAACATAATCGCAGCATATCCATGAAAATCTCTCAAAAATCTTTCCCAAAACTCGTGCAGTGGTGATGAAATATTTCCCGCCGAAAAATGATTTTCAAATGAATAAGAAGGGGTGCCCCCTATCCAGAGTAGGGACGCTTTAACAGTAGGGGTGCCCTGGGGTGGCCCTTATCCAAAATGAGGGTGCCTTTAGTACTTTTCTGGGGGTGCCCCGAGCAACTTTTCGAGCCAAATTTTCTAAAAATGTTTATTTTCCAAAAATACCTACAAACACATAACATACCAAAATAAGTACGAAATCGAGTACCAAAATACAGAACATTGAGGACAAATTAGACACAAAAATGTGTCTATCAAATACCCCCCAAACTTATTATTTTCTAGTCCTCGAGCAAAACTAATCTAGAAAAAAATCCTAACTCACTAGGTGGCCCTAGCGACCGAGTTAATGTCGGGAGGGTTTACCAGAGGTGTACCCCCAAAACCTTTACCCCTAGCTATCTATGCAAAACCTTGGAAGGAACTAAAGAATCTCCTTGGTTGGCATACTCTCATTGACTATATGAGGAAGTACCCTGATTCGAAATTCCAATTGTTGTACACGAGTTTGCACTCAGCATACTAAAATTCATATATAAGTGACAGAGCTCTACTCAGATAGTTTCTGGACATCATAAGCGGAGTCAACCAATCACATCGAAAGATTAATAAGATGGATAAAGAGAAAATTAGATGGTTTAAAGTGAACGGTGTTTCCCATATCTGTCTGAAGGCCTCTGCCAATGAACCTACCTAATGGACTGAGATACCGGTTTGACTAATATCAACACAACTGGCATATACAAGGGGACCAGTGGTCGATAAACCTAACTCTAGTCAACACAACTGGCATATACAAGGGCACCAGTGGTCGACTTTATTGAATTTATTCTGTTGGTCTGATGGTCTGGTCTCAATTTTTTTTTTGGTATCTCAATCACCCTAATTCACCCTAGCAAAGGTAACAACTTGAATCGTGTGCCCCACCAAGTCACGTAAAAAAAAATAAAAACAGAAGGATTAAGATTCAACGAGATATGGCGAAACTACCATGTTTTTTTTTTAATTCTAACACTTGAGCTCTGTGATTTTATGAATAGACTCTTTAGATGTTTCCATCTAATCAGATTGGTTCCTAAACTCCTACAACCAAGATGTTCCCATCCACTTAGATTGGTTAGTGCCAACCTTAATAAGCATAAATTTCTAGGCTTTGGGTTTATTTATTGCAACTAAAAAGTTTCTCCCATACCCCCAAACTAAATCTAACATTGTCCTCAATGTTCTAAAGATAAAATTAAAGCATGAACAAGGAGAAACTGTTACCACTCGAAGCAAAAGAGTTAAGGAAAGATATTACCGTGTTGCATGAGATTGGGTTACCTCCCTGATAGACACATTTTTGGTCTAATTTGTCTCGATTCTATAATTGATAGTGCTCATTTTTGTACTTATTACGGTGTTTTATGTGTGTGTAGGTATTTTTTGCCAATAAACATTTTTGGAAAAATCGGCTCGAAAAGTTGTGCGGGGCACCCCAGAGGACATTTGTTATTCGGACTCTCACCATGGATAAGAGGCAACCTAATTACTAAGGGGCATCCCTGCAGGGCATCTACTATTCGCACCCCCACTCTGGATAGGGGGAGGCCACTTCTTCTAAAAATTCAAAAGGAAAAATTGGCGGGAAAAAAAAACCAGTTTGCATACCAGGGTTACGGTTGGATTCTAGGCTGTTTTAGGAGATTCAATCGCGGAATTTGTTGGGCTGGACGTGATTTAGCAAACAGACTTGGTATGAGCGCTGGAATGGATTGAATTGGGCTAGAACTCGAGTTGGAGCAAAACAGAGGTGAAGTTCACACGGGTCTCTGCTGGCCTGATTTTGAAGTTTCAGGAGATTAAACCGGAGATAATCTTTCCGGAGATAGCTACTTACCTAATAGAGAGTTTGGGATGATTTGGAAACTCAGAAACGCGTAAACAAGTCGGCAAGAGAAGATTATTTCCGTGACTTGCACGAAAAGAAAGAGAGAATTTTATCGGAATTTTAGGTTTCTGAGTAGTATAAAAGGTGTGTTCGAGTTCCATGGAAGGTTACGAAGTCATTGGAGCAGTCGCAGAGGAGTTTGTAACACTACAGAGGCGAATTGATCAAGTTGCAGGAACCCGTATTTCTGCTGCTGCTGCTGAAGAACAAGCGTTGCAACTAAGAACAGCGTCTCAAATTCGTAACGCTGCTACAATAACTTCTTTGTAACAGTCAGTCAGTTCGTTTTGCGACTCCAATACACCGTTGCAAACATTCAGAGTTATAGTTTTTCATCTTTTAATCAACTTTTAACCATAAACAAATATTTTGAGCAAGTGATTAATATGAGGAGCACCCCATTGTTGAGGCGACGGAGGAAGCCATTTTTCCAATTATTCTGTGGTAAATTCTATTTAATTTAATTCGTCTTCTTTTATGATTATTTGCACTGAACTGAAATCGATATATGATTCTGATTAAGTGGGTGTGTTCTCAATTGATGGGTCATGCTTAGGTTAAATCTTTTGAGTCCATGCTTTCGATTTACAACTATTGTTTTGAGAATCTACTTGTCTAGGCGAAAATATTAGAATCACTTTAAACGTAAAGAGTTGCATAAATATTGACTAGATTAAATCACATAAAAATTGGAGATTGGTGGAATCCAAAGTCTCAGTTCTTTTTATAAACTTGAATACAATTTCTTTTAAGTTTTCTATTTTAATTTGAGTCTAAAATCGAGTCTACATAATTCGAGTTGAACGAACTTTACTACCACTTAAAAACTACATCAATTTTTGGCACCGCCGACGCACATTTGTATTAGGTTTTAGGTTTTAGATTTATTTTATTTCTTTTAGAATTTTTGTTTCTTTTACGCCTTTGGTATTTTTCGATTCTTTTCAGATTGGAGCAAAGCTACAAGGAAAGAAAAAGTGCTATAAAAGGAAAGCATCGCCAAAGAAGGAAAGAAAAGAGGAATCCTAAAGGAGTGAAGAAGAATTTGTGTATAGTTATTTTGTTTATTTTTAGAAACTGTAAATAGGGTTTTATTTTTTGTAATTTTTCTTTTTATTTTTGGACACTTTTTGGACTGGGACATTATTATTTTTAAACCCTACGGAAGGGTTGGTTTAAATAAAAACTGTGTGCAGAGAAGGACGGTGATTACGATATCGCCTCGGCCCCTCGGGTTCGTACATGATATAGGAGTCGTGGCCCGAGTCGACTTCAGCGGTTCTTCGCCCGTCTGGTACGGGAGGTAAGTTTTTCGAAACACCCGCGAATCCCCTGTCAGCGGGTTTACTGTATTCCTTTGTTTGCATATATGCTGAGGACTTGAAAACGGCTGCTTTAATTTCCTAATAAAGGGCAAGGACTGGCCATATAAGATAAGGGTTCGGATTTCATCACTGTTCTCTTCTTGCCCGCCTTAGGAAAACGAAACCAAACGCGAACCTAAGCCTAAAATTTTGACTAGAACGAGACCGATAGGGTAATGAGCTTAATAGGAAAGTCGTTCGAAAAATATTGGTTACTCTTTTGAGCATACTTCGAAGTTCATGATGGTTTCTGTGAGTTGAATGCGTGACTGCGCCGCCTTGTAACCGGTGAGGCCTTGGGTATCAAATCTCCACTGAGCTTCCCTCGCCTCGATTCAACTTACTTTGACTCGGATTGACTCCAGAGGGGTTTGCTCAGATTGTAACTAGTTCCTTTTCGAAAGAATAGAAGCTGGTCTAGAAACAATCTAAGTGGAACCATCATGCTTTTTGTTTGCTAGAAAATTAGGTTTGATTTGGTTTGGTTAGTCTTGTTTTGTGATTGCATAGAATCCCAAATATCCCGATAGTGCCAGCAATGGAAACTTTGAAAGCTTTGTTGAACCCAACTAGGACTACTCGTCCTTCTTGTATCAGGTTAGCCGAAACTGAAGCAAATTATGAACTTAGGCCTGAGACCCTACAGATGCTCCCAATCTTTTTAGGGAAAGAAAATGAAAACCCATACTTCCATGTTAGGGATTTTGAGGAAATTTGTAGTGCCCTAAAGATTAGAGACCTTGATGATGATGCTTTGAAACTTATGTTATTTCCTTTTTCCCTGAAAGATAAAGCCAAATCGTGGCTATATAGTTTGGCTTTCGGTTCAATAGAAACATATGAACAACTTACATCTGCCTTTTTTAACAAGTTTTTCCCTAGGCACAAAACATCGTCTATTAGGACGCAAATCTGCACATTTTCTCAACAGGAGGGAGAATCGTTATATAGGTATTTGGAAAGGTTCAATGACTTATTAGCCCAATGTCCTCATCATGGTTTAGAAAAGGTTAGGCTAGTTCAAATCCTTTATGAGGGTTTAGATTATTCGACAACAACTATGGTTGAGTCTCTATGCACTGGTGGTTTTGAAAACCAAACTGTTGATACGGCGATGAAATTTTTGAATGAAATCGCCGAAAAGACCCAGCAATGAGAATATTGTAGGGAACCCAAGATAACAATTCTTCTAGGTAGAGGAAACGTTAATAGGGTAGAAGGAGGCTATGAATCAGATGCCAAAATTGCTGCTATAGCAAAAAGGTTACAAGCTTTAGAATTGGGTCACACTAGTGGTAGAGTAACGCCTTTTTGGGAATGCCAGAATAATAAAGAGCAAGCCAATGATCTCTATAATAACACTAGTTTGATAACCGTCAGAAGTTTGACCCATATTTAGAAACCTATAATCCTGGTTGGAGAAACCATCTGAACCTTTCACGGTCTAAGGACCAAGGTCAGTTTAGTAATTCTAATGTTCCCCCAGGTTTTGGCTATACTAAGAATACTTCAGGATCAACTCAGTTTCAGAATCCGTCTGATAAGAAAATCTTAAGTCTAGAGGAAACTCTCACCTCGTTTATTCAAAATACTGAAAATATGCGCCAATTGCTTTCACAAAGCATAGAAGCTAGTAATAGGATAGGACAAGAACATAGTCAGGCCATTTCTGAATTGAAAGACCAGGTTAGTCTGATCAATGAGTCTCTAAGAGAAAAAGGTAAGTTCCCTAGTCAACCGATACCCAACCCTAGAGGAGTTAATGAAGTAGGTGCAAAACCATTTAATCAAGTGAATTCTGTAACAACCCTTAGGAGTGGTAAAACGGTAGACAATAAGGTAGCCATGCCTAATAGTGGACATACTGTAGATCCACCTTCTAGTTCCCAAGATGAGCCCCAGAAGGAGCCACTAACTGAAGAAACCGACAAAATTTCTAGTGATGCCAATGTGGTTCCCGACAGGTCTCATTTTGTACCCAAATCCCCATATCCACAGTTGTTAGCTCCAACAAAGAGAGAGTCGACTTTCAACGAAATACTAGAGATATTTAAGCAGGCAAACATTAACATCCCTTTATTAGAAGCAATTAGGCAAATGCCTGCTTATGCCAAGTTCCTTAAAGACCTTTGTACACGAAAGCGTAAGCTTAATGTCCATAAGAAAGCCTTTTTAGCTGGTCAGGTAAGTTCAATCCTTCTGAACCAAACAACCCCTAAGTATAAAGACCCTGGATGCCCCACCATATCTTGTGTGATCGGTAATTATTCAGTAGATAAGGCATTGCTTGACTTAGGAGCTAGTGTGAACTTACTCCCTTATCATGTATACAACCAGCTAGGTCTTGGTAAGTTGAAACCGACTAAAATGACATTGCAATTAGCTGATAGGTATGTCAAAATACCTCGTGGTGTCATAGAGGATGTTTTGATTGAGGTTGATAAATTTATTTATCCACTGGATTTCGTTGTTCTAGATACTCAGCCTGTTCAGGATCCTAGTGCTCAAATACCGGTGATTTTAGGTCGCCCATTTTTAGCCACAGCTAACGCTGTCATCAACTGTAGGACCGGACTTATGAACATATCCTTTGGTAATATGACCACTGAACTAAATGTCTTTAATGTTAATAGACAACCTTCCAATGATTTAGAAGAAGTGAATATGATTAGCACTTTAGTTCAGGATCTAACTCAAGATAATTGGTACGACACTTTATTTGGTGATTCCTTAGATGAACTTGATGAGGAAATTCTCTTAATTCAGTTAGGTGACCAAACTTTTGAACTAGAAGAAGTTCTTGAGTACTTTAAAGACTCTACGGACCCTGAGATTCAAGCCATAGTGCTAGGCCTTACGGAGAGTAGTGTTGACCCTAAGTTTGGGGGTAATGAACTAGAAGAAGCTCTTGAGTATTTTAAAGACTCTGAGGATCCAGAAATTCAAGCAATAGTTAGAGGTTTGTCCGAGAATACTGACTACCCTAAGTTTGGGGGTAGTAATGGTCAATTATCTCCATTAGAAGTCCCTAACTTGGGATTCGAGCCTAGTGTATCTGAGGTATTACTTGAGTTACTTCCGACTCTGCAACCAGATCCTCCTGATATTGTCCAGGAGGAAATTCTACAGACTTGTTGTTCGAATGAGTCAATTTGTCAAGACACTCATATGAAGCCCAAATGGGCACAACAGAAAAACCCAGTTGTCTTGCAGGAAACCTTGGATGAGGATGTGCTATGTCTGTTCATTTTTCTGATTTGGTGCAGTTGTCTGATAACTGTGGCAATTTTATTTGCTTTTGTTGACCCAAAGTTGTTTCGACTATTGATATATGATTTGAAAGGTAATTAGCCATTTTGTGGTATTTAACGTCTGGCTGAAGACTTTAAATTTAGCAACTCATCCAAGGTTGAGTCAACTCATCCAAGGACGTAGAAGTATGAATAATTATTATCTCCTTGATATACAATCCAATTTATACTGTAACTTGACTAAGGTTGAGTCAACTCATTTGTGGCATGAACGCTTTGGTCATATCAACTACCGAATGCTAGGAAAGCTCATTAATCGTGAACTTGTCAAAGGCGTTCCAAAACTTAACACTAAATTAGAAGGTGTTTGTGGTGCATGCCAAAAAGATAAGCAAGGAAAAATTCCACACAAACTTTCTCGAGACATAGCCGCTCGTGCTCTTCTCGATCTTATTCATATGGATCTATTTGGTCCAATTGGAGGAAATAAGTATGTTTTAGTAATGGTAGATGACTATACATGTTTTACATGGGTTGCTTTTCTGAAGCACAAGAATGACACTCTTGAGGAGTTCAAATTATTGTGAATAGAATTCAAAATGAACAAGGTCGCAAGCTTAAGAAGATAAGAAGCGATCGTGGAACAAAATTCAAGGATACGGAAGTATATGAATACTGTAATAGTCTTAGAATTAGTCCTCAATTCTCTGCTCCTATTACAACTCAGGCAAATGGTGTAGCTGAGAGAAAGAATAGAAATATTCAATAAATGGAAAGAGTAATGCTTCGCAATAAAAACCTACCATTAGCTTTCTGGTGGGAAGCTGTATTTACAACCTGTTATCTTATAAACAGGGTCTATTTAAGATCTAAAACTCTAAATACCCCATATGAATTATGGTATGGAAGAAAATCCAATCTAAGTTATTTAAGGGTTTTCGGAAGCAAATGCTATTTTCTCAAAGACAGAGAACATAGAGGAAAATTTGATTCCAAAAGTGATGAAGGAATTTTTCTTGGCTATGCTTCTGACACTCGTGCCTTCAGGGTATACAATCTCAGAACCAAAGTCATGATGGAATCAATTAACGTGGTTATTGATGACATACGCGATTTTTTCCAAGACAATCACACTGCAGCAGAGCTTCTGATCGTATTTTTGATAGTGGTAAATAGAGTTGTCGTTCACTCGGACTTAGTTGAGATTTATTCTAGGCTTAAATATGAAAATAAGAAATTATATACAAAATATGTCACGGGAAGAAGAATTCACTGGGACTCGGGATTTCATTGTTTTTCATATTCAAGTGGTTCAGAAATTAATCTTAGGCAATTATAGCTCCAAACACAAGAAATATTAACTATATTCTTTGCCAAAATAGATTTCGTAAAACATCAATTGTAAATTACAAGTATAGTGTATCAAAAGCACCTAAGACTAAGCATACACTATCAAACAAGATAACAATTGATTAATAGAAATCATAAATCATTTATAATCGGTGTAAAAAGTAAATAAGGAATTAATTAAATTTATCACATGATGAAATTCAGCTTCGTCCGTCGTCCCAGTGATGGGGTCTAGCTCATCATGTTAAAAACCCTCTCAAAGAATTTATTTATGCTCAAAAATGGTTTATAAATGATGAAAATGGGAGAAATGATGAAAAACCGGGTTTGTAACAATTATGCATGTTACAAACTAACTGTTACAAAGAACGATATAACTAATGTGTCACTGTAGCATAAACGACTGTCTACAAGCCTCTTATGTTCTTCGTGTTCATCAATGGCAGCAACAACAGGTTTCTCAAACTTGATTTCTCTCCATTCTGTTCTTCCCCCTAACGCTTCATCCCCTTATCTGACTCCAAACTCAGCTATAAATACACCACAGGACCATCAATCTCTCGAGTAAATACCAGAAAATGTCGTATTAAAGTTTAGGAGATTTTATTCCCCTTTCCTCTATTATACACTTCTGAGTTGTCCGAAACTTTTCAAACTCTCTCTGGATTGGATTTCAGAGAATATATCCTCTTAAATCCCACGTAATATGCTCTTATAACTCAAGCGTAATCCGAGAATATTTGTTACCCTGTTTAAAGCAACAATCATTCATGGGAAGATTTTATTCCTTGTTTTCCTTCCAAAAACACGTCTTGCGACCTATTGATTAAGTGACAACATAATCGCAGCATAATATCCATGAAAATCTCTCAAAAATCTTTCCCAAAATCTCGTGCAGTGGTGATGAAATATTTCCCGCCGAAAAATGATTTTCAAATGAATAAGAAGGGGGTGCCCCCTATCCAGAGTAGGGACGCTTTAACAGTAGGGGTGCCCTGGGGTGGCCCTTATCCAAAATGAGGGTGCCTTTAGTACTTTTCTGGGGGTGCCCCGAGCAACTTTTCGAGCCAAATTTTCTAAAAATGTTTATTTTCCAAAAATACCTACAAACACATAACATACCAAAATAAGTACGAAATCGAGTACCAACAATACAGAACATTGAGGACAAATTAGACACAAAAATGTGTCTATCAAATACCCCCAAACTTATTATTTTCTAGTCCTCGAGCAAAACTAATCTAGAAAAAAATCCTAACTCACTAGGTGGCCCTAGCGACCGAGTTAATGTCGGGAGGGTTTACCAGAGGTGTACCCGCAAAACCTTTACCCCCTAGCTATCTATGCAAAACCTTGGAAGGAACTAAAGAATCTCCTTGGTTGGCATACTCTCATTGACTATATGAGGAAGTACCCTGATTCGAAATTCCAATTGTTGTACACGAGTTTGCACTCAGCATACTAAAATTCATATATAAGTGACAGAGCTCTACTCAGATAGTTTCTGGACATCATAAGCGGAGTCAACCAATCACATCGAAAGATTAATAAGATGGATAAAGAGAAAATTAGATGGTATAAAGTGAACGGTGTTTCCCATATCTGTCTGAAGGCCTCTGCCAAGATGAACCTACCTAATGGACTGAGATACCGGTTTGACTAATATCAACACAACTGGCATATACAAGGGGACCAGTGGTCGATAAACCTAACTCTAAGTCAACACAACTGGCATATACAAGGGCACCAGTGGTCGACTTTATTGAATTTATTCCTGTTGGTCTGATGGTCTGGTCTCAATTTTTTTTTTTTGGTATCTCAATCACCCTAATTCACCCTAGCAAAGGTAACAACTTGAATCGTGTGCCCCACCAAGTCACGTAAAAAAAAATAAAAACAGAAGGATTAAGATTCAACGAGATATGGCGAAACTACCATGTTTTTTTTTTTAATTCTAACACTTGAGCTCTGTGATTTTATGAATAGACTCTTTAGATGTTTCCATCTAATCAGATTGGTTCCTAAACTCCTACAACCAAGATGTTCCCATCCACTTAGATTGGTTAGTGCCAACCTTAATAAGCATAAATTTCTAGGCTTTGGAGTTTATTTATTGCAACTAAAAAGTTTCTCCCATACCCCCAAACTTAAATCTAACATTGTCCTCAATGTTCTAAAGATAAAATTAAAAGCATGAACAAGGAGAAACTGTTACCACTCGAAGCAAAAGAGTTAAGGAAAGATATTACCGTGTTGCATGAGATTGGGTTACCTCCCTGATAGACACATTTTTGTGTCTAATTTGTCTCGATTCTATAATTGATAGTGCTCATTTTTTTACTTATTACGGTGTTTTATGTGTGTGTAGGTATTTTTTGCCAATAAACATTTTTGGAAAAATCGGCTCGAAAAGTTGTGCGGGGCACCCCAGAGGACATTTGTTATTCGGACTCTCACCATGGATAAGAGGCAACCTAATTACTAAGGGGCATCCCTGTAGGGCATCTACTATTCGCACCCCCACTCTGGATAGGGGGAGGCCACTTCTTCTAAAAATTCAAAAGAAAAAATTGGCGGGAAAAAAAACCCAGTTTGCATACCAGGGTTACGGTTGGATTTCTAGGCTGTTTTAGGGAGATTCAATCGCGGGAATTTGTTGGGCTGGACGTGATTTAGCATAACAGACTTGGTATGAGCGCTGGAATGGATTGAATTGGGCTAGAACTCGAGTTGGAGCAAAACAGAGGTGAAGTTACACACGGGTCTCTGCTGGCCTGATTTTTGAAGTTTCAGGGAGATTAAACCGGAGATAATCTTTCCGGAGATAGCTACTTACCTAATAGAGAGTTTGGGATGATTTGGAAAGCTCAGAAACGCGTAAACAAGTCGGCAGAGAAGATTATTTCCGTGACTTGCACGAAAAGAAAGAGAGAATTTTTATCGGAATTTTTAGGTTTCTGAGTAGTATAAAAGGTGTGTTCGAGTTCCATGGAAGGTTACGAAGTCATTGGAGCAGTCGCAGAGGAGTTTGTAACACTACAGAGGCGAATTGATCAAGTTGCAGGAAACCCGTATTTCTGCTGCTGCTGCTGAAGAACAAGCGTTGCAACTAAGAACAGCGTCTCAAATTCGTAACGCTGCTACAGTAACTTCTTTGTAACAGTCAGTCATTCGTTTTGCGACTCCAATACACCGTTGCAAACATTCAGAGTTATAGTTTTTCATCTTTTAATCAACTTTTGAACCATAAACAAATATTTTGAGCAAGTGATTAATATGAGGAGCTAAACCCCATTGTTGAGGCGACGGAGGAAGCCATTTTTCCAATTATTATGTGGTAAATTCTATTTAATTTAATTTTCGTAATTCTTTTATGATTATTTGCACTGAACTGAAATCGAATATATGATTCTGATTAAGTGGTTGTGTTCTCAATTGATGGGTCATGCTTAGGTTAAATCTTTTGATGGTCCATGCTTTCGATTTACAACTATTGTTTTGAGAATCTACTTGTCTAGGCGAAAATATTAGAATCACTTTAAACGTAAAGAGTTGCATAAATATTGACTAGATTAAATCACATAAAAATTGGAGATTGGTGGAATCCAAAGTCTCAGTTCTTTTTATAAACTTGAATACAATTTCTTTTAAGTTTTCTATTTTAATTTGAGTCTAAAATCGAGTCTACATAATTCGAGTTGAACGAACTTTACTACCACTTAAAAACTACATCAATTTTTGGCACCGCCGACGCACATTTGTATTAGGTTTTAGGTTTTAGATTTATTTTATTTCTTTTAGAATTTTTGTTCTCTTTTACGCCTTTGGTATTTTTCGATTCTTTTCAGATTGGAGCAAAGCTACAAGGAAAGAAAAAGTGCTATAAAAGGAAAGCATCGCCAAAGAAGGAAAGAAAAGAGGAATCCTAAAGGAGTGAAGAAGAATATTTTGTGTATAGTTATTTTGTTTTATTTTAGAAACTGTAAATAGGGTTTTATTTTTTGTAATTTTTTCTTATTTTTGGACACTTTTTGGACTGGGACATTATTATTTTTAAACCCTACGGAAGGGTTGGTTTAAATAAAAACCGTGTGCAGAGAAGGACGGTGATTACGATATCGCCTCGGCCCCTCGGGTTCGTACATGATATAGGAGTCGTGGCCCGAGTCGACTTCAGCGGTTCTTCGCCCGTCTGGTACGGGAGGTAAGTTTTTCGAAACACCCGCGAATCCCCTGTCAGCGGGTTTACTGTATTCCTTTGTTTGCATATATGCTGAGGACTTGAAAACGGCTGCTTTAATTTCCTAATAAAGGGCAAGGACTGGCCATATAAGATAAGGGTTCGGATTTCATCACTGTTCTCTTCTTGCCCGCCTTAGGAAAACGAAACCAAACGCGAACCTAAGCCTAAAATTTTGACTAGAACGAGACCGATAGGGTAATGAGCTTAATAGGAAAGTCGTTCGAAAAATATTGGTTACTCTTTTGAGCATACTTCGAAGTTCATGATGGTTTCTGTGAGTTGAATGCGTGACTGCGCCGCCTTGTAACCGGTGAGGCCTTGGGTATCAAATCTCCACTGAGCTTCCCTCGCCTCGATTCAACTTACTTTGACTCGGATTGATTCCAGAGGGGTTTGCTCAGATTGTAACGAGTTCCTTTTCGAAAGAATAGAAGCTGGTCTAGAAACAATCTAAGTGGAACCATCATGCTTTTTGTTTGCTAGAAAATTAGGTTTGATTTGGTTGGTTAGTCTTGTTTTGTGATTGCATAGAATCCCAAATATCCCGATAGTGCCAGCAATGGAACTTTGAAAGCTTTGTTGAACCCAACTAGGACTACTCGTCCTTCTTGTATCAGGTTAGCCGAAACTGAAGCAAATTATGAACTTAGGCCTGGGACCCTACAGATGCTCCCAATCTTTTTAGGGAAAGAAAATGAAAACCCATACTTCCATGTTAGGGATTTTGAGGAAATTTGTAGTACCCTAAAGATTAGAGACCTTGATGATGATGCTTTGAAACTTAGTTATTTCCTTTTTCCCTGAAAGATAAAGCCAAATCGTGGCTATATAGTTTGGCTTCCGGTTCAATAGAAACATATGAACAACTTACATCTGCCTTTTTGAACAAGTTTTTCCCTAGGCACAAAACATCGTCTATTAGGACGCAAATCTGCACATTTTCTCAACAGGAGGGAGAATCGTTATATAGGTATTTGGAAAGGTTCAATGACTTATTAGCCCAATGTCCTCATCATGGTTTAGAAAAGGTTAGGCTAGTTCAAATCCTTTATGAGGGTTTAGATTATTCGACAACAACCATGGTTGAGTCTCTATGCACTGGTGGTTTTGAAAACCAAACTGTTGATGCGGCGATGAATTTTTGAATGAAATCGCCGAAAAGACCCAGCAATGGGAATATTGTAGGGAACCCAAGAGAACAATTCTTCTAGGTAGAGGAAACGTTAATAGGGTAGAAGGAGGCTATGAATCAGATGCCAAAATTGCTGCTATAGCAAAAAGGTTAGAAGCTTTAGAATTGGGTCACACTAGTGGTAGAGTAGAGCCTTTTTGGGAATGCCAGAATAATAAAGAGCAAGCCAATGATCTCTATAATAACACTAGTTTGATAACCGTCAGAAGTTTGACCCATATTCAGAAACCTATAATCCTGGTTGGAGAAACCATCCGAACCTTTCATGGTCTAAGGACCAAGGTCAGTTTAGTAATTCTAATGTTCCCCCAGGTTTTGGCTATACTAAGAATACTTCAGGATCAACTCAGTTTCAGAATCAGTCTGATAAGAAAATCTTAAGTCTAGAGGAAACTCTCACCTCGTTTATTCAAAATACTGAAAATATGCGTCAATTGCTTTCACAAAGCATAGAAGCTAGTAATAGGATAGGACAAGAACATAGTCAGGCCATTTCTGAATTGAAAGACCAGGTTAGTCTGATCAATGAGTCTCTAAGAGAAAAAGGTAAGTTCCCTAGTCAACCGATACCCAACCCTAGAGGAGTTAATGAAGTAGGTGCAAAACCATTTAATCAAGTGAATTCTGTCACAACCCTTAGGAGTGGTAAAACGGTAGACAATAAGGTAGCCATGCCTAATAGTGGACATACTGTAGATCCACCTTCTAGTTCCCAAGATGAGCCCCAGAAGGAGCCACTAACTGAAGAAACCGATAAAATTTCTAGTGATGCCAATGTGGTTCCCGACAGGTCTCATTTTGTACCCAAATCCCCATATCCACAGTTGTTAGCTCCAACAAAGAGAGAGTCGACTTTCAACGAAATACTAGAGATATTTAAGCAGGTAAACATTAACATCCCTTTATTAGAAGCAATTAGGCAAATGCCTGCTTATGCCAAGTTCCTTAAGACCTTTGTACACGAAAGCGTAAGCTTAATGTCCATAAGAAAGCCTTTTTCTGGTCAGGTAAGTTCAATCCTTCTGAACCAAACAACCCCTAAGTATAAAGACCCTGGATGCCCCACCATATCTTGTGTGATCGGTAATTATTCAGTAGATAAGGCATTGCTTGACTTAGGAGCTAGTGTGAACTTACTCCCTTATCATGTATACAACCAGCTAGGTCTTGGTAAGTTGAAACCGACTAAAATGACATTGCAATTAGCTGATAGGTCTGTCAAAATACCTCGTGGTGTCATAGAGGATGTTTGATTGAGGTTGATAAATTTATTTATCCAGTGGATTTCGTTGTTCTAGATACTCAGCCTGTTCAGGATCCTAGTGCTCAAATACCGGTGATTTTAGGTCGCCCATTTTTAGCCACAGCTAACGCTGTCATCAACTGTAGGACCGGACTTATGAACATATCCTTTGGTAATATGACCACTGAACTAAATGTCTTTAATGTTAATAGACAACCTTCCATGATTTAGAAGAAGTGAATATGATTAGCACTTTAGTTCAGGATCTAACTCAGGATAATTGGGACGACACTTTATTTGGTGATTCCTTAGATGAACTTGATGAGGAAATTCTCTTAATCAGTTAGGTGACCAAACTTTTGAACTAGAAGAAGTCTTGAGTACTTTAAAGACTCTACGGACCCTGAGATTCAAGCCATAGTGCTAGGCCTTACGGAGAGTAGTGTTGACCCTAAGTTTGGGGGTAATGAACTAGAAGAAGCTCTTGAGTATTTTAAAGACTCTGAGGATCCAGAAATTCAAGCAATAGTTAGAGGTTTGTCCGAGAATACTGACTACCCTAAGTTTGGGGGTAGTAATGGTCAATTATCTCCATTAGAAGTCCCTAACTTGGGATTCGAGCCTAGTGTACTGAGGTATTACTTGAGTCACTTCCGACTCTGCAACCGATCCTCCTGATATTGTCCAGGAGGAAATTCTAAAGACTTGTTGTTCGAATGAGTCAATTTGTCAAGACACTCATATGAAGCCCAAATGGGCACAACAGAAAAACCCAGTTGTCTTGCAGGAAACCTTGGATGAGGATGTGCTATGTCTGTTCATTTTTCTGATTTGGTGCAGTTGTCTGATAACTGTGGCAATTTTATTTTTTTGTTGACCCAAAGTTGTTTCGACTATTGATATATGATTTGAAAGGTAATTAGCCATTTTGTGGTATTTAACGTCTGGCTGAAGACTTTAAATTTAGCAACTCATCCAAGGTTGAGTCAACTCATCCAAGGACGTAGAAGTATGAATAATTATTATCTCCTTGATATACAATCCAATTTATACTGTAACTTGACTAAGGTTGAGTCAACTCATTTGTGGCATGAACGCTTTGGTCATATCAACTACCGAATGCTAGGAAAGCTCATTAATCGTGAACTTGTCAAAGGCGTTCCAAAACTTAACACTAAATTAGAAGGTGTTTGTGGTGCATGCCAAAAAGATAAGCAAGGAAAAATTCCACACAAACTTTCTCGAGACATAGCCGCTCGTGCTCTTCTCGATCTTATTCATATGGATCTATTTGGTCCAATTGGAGGAAATAAGTATGTTTTAGTAATGGTAGAT
This sequence comes from Papaver somniferum, assembly GCF_003573695.1. Classification (NCBI taxonomy): domain Eukaryota; kingdom Viridiplantae; phylum Streptophyta; class Magnoliopsida; order Ranunculales; family Papaveraceae; genus Papaver; species Papaver somniferum. The sequence continues at coordinate 89,509,021 of NC_039365.1, read as the reverse complement.
GACTATACATGTTTTACATGGGTTGCTTTTCTGAAGCACAAGAATGACACTCTTGAGGAGTTCAAATTATTGTGAATAGAATTCAAAATGAACAAGGTCGCAAGCTTAAGAAGATAAGAAGCGATCGTGGAACAAAATTCAAGGATACGGAAGTATATGAATACTGTAATAGTCTTAGAATTAGTCCTCAATTCTCTGCTCCTATTACAACTCAGGCAAATGGTGTAGCTGAGAGAAAGAATAGAAATATTCAATAAATGGAAAGAGTAATGCTTCGCAATAAAAACCTACCATTAGCTTTCTGGTGGGAAGCTGTATTTACAACCTGTTATCTTATAAACAGGGTCTATTTAAGATCTAAAACTCTAAATACCCCATATGAATTATGGTATGGAAGAAAATCCAATCTAAGTTATTTAAGGGTTTTCGGAAGCAAATGCTATTTTCTCAAAGACAGAGAACATAGAGGAAAATTTGATTCCAAAAGTGATGAAGGAATTTTTCTTGGCTATGCTTCTGACACTCGTGCCTTCAGGGTATACAATCTCAGAACCAAAGTCATGATGGAATCAATTAACGTGGTTATTGATGACATACGCGATTTTTTCCAAGACAATAACACTGCAGCAGAGCTTCTGATCGTATTTTTGATAGTGGTAAATAGAGTTGTCGTTCACTCGGACTTAGTTGAGATTTATTCTAGGCTTAAATATGAAAATAAGAAATTATATACAAAATATGTCACGGGAAGAAGAATTCACTGGGACTCGGGATTTCATTGTTTTTCATATTCAAGTGGTTCAGAAATTAATCTTAGGCAATTATAGCTCCAAACACAAGAAATATTAACTATATTCTTTGCCAAAATAGATTTCGTAAAACATCAATTGTAAATTACAAGTATAGTGTATCAAAAGCACCTAAGACTAAGCATACACTATCAAACAAGATAACAATTGATTAATAGAAATCATAAATCATTTATAATCGGTGTAAAAAGTAAATAAGGAATTAATTAAATTTATCACATGATGAAATTCAGCTTCGTCCGTCGTCCCAGTGATGGGGTCTAGCTCATCATGTTAAAAACCCTCTCAAAGAATTTATTTATGCTCAAAAATGGTTTATAAATGATGAAAATGGGAGAAATGATGAAAAACCGGGTTTGTAACAATTATGCATGTTACAAACTAACTGTTACAAAGAACGATATAACTAATGTGTCACTGTAGCATAAACGACTGTCTACAAGCCTCTTATGTTCTTCGTGTTCATCAATGGCAGCAACAACAGGTTTCTCAAACTTGATTTCTCTCCATTCTGTTCTTCCCCCTAACGCTTCATCCCCTTATCTGACTCCAAACTCAGCTATAAATACACCACAGGACCATCAATCTCTCGAGTAAATACCAGAAAATGTCGTATTAAAGTTTAGGAGATTTTATTCCCCTTTCCTCTATTATACACTTCTGAGTTGTCCGAAACTTTTCAAACTCTCTCTGGATTGGATTTCAGAGAATATATCCTCTTAAATCCCACGTAATATGCTCTTATAACTCAAGCGTAATCCGAGAATATTTGTTACCCTGTTTAAAGCAACAATCATTCATGGGAAGATTTTATTCCTTGTTTTCCTTCCAAAAACACGTCTTGCGACCTATTGATTAAGTGACAACATAATCGCAGCATAATATCCATGAAAATCTCTCAAAAATCTTTCCCAAAATCTCGTGCAGTGGTGATGAAATATTTCCCGCCGAAAAATGATTTTCAAATGAATAAGAAGGGGGTGCCCCCTATCCAGAGTAGGGACGCTTTAACAGTAGGGGTGCCCTGGGGTGGCCCTTATCCAAAATGAGGGTGCCTTTAGTACTTTTCTGGGGGTGCCCCGAGCAACTTTTCGAGCCAAATTTTCTAAAAATGTTTATTTTCCAAAAATACCTACAAACACATAACATACCAAAATAAGTACGAAATCGAGTACCAACAATACAGAACATTGAGGACAAATTAGACACAAAAATGTGTCTATCAAATACCCCCAAACTTATTATTTTCTAGTCCTCGAGCAAAACTAATCTAGAAAAAAATCCTAACTCACTAGGTGGCCCTAGCGACCGAGTTAATGTCGGGAGGGTTTACCAGAGGTGTACCCGCAAAACCTTTACCCCCTAGCTATCTATGCAAAACCTTGGAAGGAACTAAAGAATCTCCTTGGTTGGCATACTCTCATTGACTATATGAGGAAGTACCCTGATTCGAAATTCCAATTGTTGTACACGAGTTTGCACTCAGCATACTAAAATTCATATATAAGTGACAGAGCTCTACTCAGATAGTTTCTGGACATCATAAGCGGAGTCAACCAATCACATCGAAAGATTAATAAGATGGATAAAGAGAAAATTAGATGGTATAAAGTGAACGGTGTTTCCCATATCTGTCTGAAGGCCTCTGCCAAGATGAACCTACCTAATGGACTGAGATACCGGTTTGACTAATATCAACACAACTGGCATATACAAGGGGACCAGTGGTCGATAAAACCTAACTCTAAGTCAACACAACTGGCATATACAAGGGCACCAGTGGTCGACTTTATTGAATTTATTCCTGTTGGTCTGATGGTCTGGTCTCAATTTTTTTTTTTGGTATCTCAATCACCCTAATTCACCCTAGCAAAGGTAACAACTTGAATCGTGTGCCCCACCAAGTCACGTAAAAAAAATAAAAACAGAAGGATTAAGATTCAACGAGATATGGCGAAACTACCATGTTTTTTTTTTTAATTCTAACACTTGAGCTCTGTGATTTTATGAATAGACTCTTTAGATGTTTCCATCTAATCAGATTGGTTCCTAAACTCCTACAACCAAGATGTTCCCATCCACTTAGATTGGTTAGTGCCAACCTTAATAAGCATAAATTTCTAGGCTTTGGAGTTTATTTATTGCAACTAAAAAGTTTCTCCCATACCCCCAAACTTAAATCTAACATTGTCCTCAATGTTCTAAAGATAAAATTAAAAGCATGAACAAGGAGAAACTGTTACCACTCGAAGCAAAAGAGTTAAGGAAAGATATTACCGTGTTGCATGAGATTGGGTTACCTCCCTGATAGACACATTTTTGTGTCTAATTTGTCTCGATTCTATAATTGATAGTGCTCATTTTTTTACTTATTACGGTGTTTTATGTGTGTGTAGGTATTTTTTGCCAATAAACATTTTTGGAAAAATCGGCTCGAAAAGTTGTGCGGGGCACCCCAGAGGACATTTGTTATTCGGACTCTCACCATGGATAAGAGGCAACCTAATTACTAAGGGGCATCCCTGCAGGGCATCTACTATTCGCACCCCCACTCTGGATAGGGGGAGGCCACTTCTTCTAAAAATTCAAAAGAAAAAATTGGCGGGAAAAAAAAACCAGTTTGCATACCAGGGTTACGGTTGGATTTCTAGGCTGTTTTAGGGAGATTCAATCGCGGGAATTTGTTGGGCTGGACGTGATTTAGCATAACAGACTTGGTATGAGCGCTGGAATGGATTGAATTGGGCTAGAACTCGAGTTGGAGCAAAACAGAGGTGAAGTTACACACGGGTCTCTGCTGGCCTGATTTTTGAAGTTTCAGGGAGATTAAACCGGAGATAATCTTTCCGGAGATAGCTACTTACCTAATAGAGAGTTTGGGATGATTTGGAAAGCTCAGAAACGCGTAAACAAGTCGGCAGAGAAGATTATTTCCGTGACTTGCACGAAAAGAAAGAGAGAATTTTTATCGGAATTTTTAGGTTTCTGAGTAGTATAAAAGGTGTGTTCGAGTTCCATGGAAGGTTACGAAGTCATTGGAGCAGTCGCAGAGGAGTTTGTAACACTACAGAGGCGAATTGATCAAGTTGCAGGAAACCCGTATTTCTGCTGCTGCTGCTGAAGAACAAGCGTTGCAACTAAGAACAGCGTCTCAAATTCGTAACGCTGCTACAGTAACTTCTTTGTAACAGTCAGTCATTCGTTTTGCGACTCCAATACACCGTTGCAAACATTCAGAGTTATAGTTTTTCATCTTTTAATCAACTTTTGAACCATAAACAAATATTTTGAGCAAGTGATTAATATGAGGAGCTAAACCCCATTGTGAGGCGACGGAGGAAGCCATTTTTCCAATTATTATGTGGTAAATTCTATTTAATTTAATTTTCGTAATTCTTTTATGATTATTTGCACTGAACTGAAATCGAATATATGATTCTGATTAAGTGGTTGTGTTCTCAATTGATGGGTCATGCTTAGGTTAAATCTTTTGATGGTCCATGCTTTCGATTTACAACTATTGTTTTGAGAATCTACTTGTCTAGGCGAAAATATTAGAATCACTTTAAACGTAAAGAGTTGCATAAATATTGACTAGATTAAATCACATAAAAATTGGAGATTGGTGGAATCCAAAGTCTCAGTTCTTTTTATAAACTTGAATACAATTTCTTTTAAGTTTTCTATTTTAATTTGAGTCTAAAATCGAGTCTACATAATTCGAGTTGAACGAACTTTACTACCACTTAAAAACTACATCAATTTTTGGCACCGCCGACGCACATTTGTATTAGGTTTTAGGTTTTAGATTTATTTTATTTCTTTTAGAATTTTTGTTCTCTTTTACGCCTTTGGTATTTTTCGATTCTTTTCAGATTGGAGCAAAGCTACAAGGAAAGAAAAAGTGCTATAAAAGGAAAGCATCGCCAAAGAAGGAAAGAAAAGAGGAATCCTAAAGGAGTGAAGAAGAATATTTTGTGTATAGTTATTTTGTTTTATTTTTAGAAACTGTAAATAGGGTTTTATTTTTTGTAATTTTTCTTTTTATTTTTGGACACTTTTTGGACTGGGACATTATTATTTTTAAACCCTACGGAAGGGTTGGTTTAAATAAAAACCGTGTGCAGAGAAGGACGGTGATTACGATATCGCCTCGGCCCCTCGGGTTCGTACATGATATAGGAGTCGTGGCCCGAGTCGACTTCAGCGGTTCTTCGCCCGTCTGGTACGGGAGGTAAGTTTTTCGAAACACCCGCGAATCCCCTGTCAGCGGGTTTACTGTATTCCTTTGTTTGCATATATGCTGAGGACTTGAAAACGGCTGCTTTAATTTCCTAAAAGGGCAAGGACTGGCCATAAGATAAGGGTTCGGATTTCATCACTGTTCTCTTCTTGCCCGCCTTAGGAAAACGAAACCAAACGCGAACCTAAGCCTAAAATTTTGACTAGAACGAGACCGATAGGGTAACGAGCTTAATAGGAAAGTCGTTCGAAAAATATTGGTTACTCTTTTGAGCATACTTCGAAGTTCATGATGGTTTCTGTGAGTTGAATGCGTGACTGCGCCGCCTTGTAACCGGTGAGGCCTTGGGTATCAAATCTCCACTGAGCTTCCCTCGCCTCGATTCAACTTACTTTGACTCGGATTGATCCAGAGGGGTTTGCTCAGATTGTAACGAGTTCCTTTTCGAAAGAATAGAAGCTGGTCTAGAAACAATCTAAGTGGAACCATCATGCTTTTTGTTTGCTAGAAAATTAGGTTTGATTTGGTTGGTTAGTCCTTGTTTTGTGATTGCATAGAATCCCAAATATCCCGATAGTGCCAGCAATGGAAACTTTGAAAGCTTTGTTGAACCCAACTAGGACTACTCGTCCTTCTTGTATCAGGTTAGCCGAAACTGAAGCAAATTATGAACTTAGGCCTGGACCCTACAGATGCTCCCAATCTTTTTAGGGAAAGAAAATGAAAACCCATACTTCCATGTTAGGGATTTTGAGGAAATTTGTAGTGCCCTAAAGATTAGAGACCTTGATGATGATGCTTTGAAACTTAGTTATTTCCTTTTTCCCTGAAAGATAAAGCCAAATCGTGGCTATATAGTTTGGCTTCCGGTTCAATAGAAACATATGAACAACTTACATCTGCCTTTTTGAACAAGTTTTTCCCTAGGCACAAAACATCGTCTATTAGGACGCAAATCTGCACATTTTCTCAACAGGAGGGAGAATCGTTATATAGGTATTTGGAAAGGTTCAATGACTTATTAGCCCAATGTCCTCATCATGGTTTAGAAAAGGTTAGGCTAGTTCAAATCCTTTATGAGGGTTTAGATTATTCGACAACAACCATGGTTGAGTCTCTATGCACTGGTGGTTTTGAAAACCAAACTGTTGATACGGCGATGAATTTTTGAATGAAATCGCCGAAAAGACCCAGCAATGAATATTGTAGGGAACCCAAGAGAACAATTCTTCTAGGTAGAGGAAACGTTAATAGGGTAGAAGGAGGCTATGAATCAGATGCCAAAATTGCTGCTATAGCAAAAAGGTTAGAAGCTTTAGAATTGGGTCACACTAGTGGTAGAGTAGAGCCTTTTTGGGAATGCCAGAATAATAAAGAGCAAGCCAATGTCTCTATAATAACACTAGTTTGATAACCGTCAGAAGTTTGACCCATATTCAGAAACCTATAATCCTGGTTGGAGAAACCATCTGAACCTTTCATGGTCTAAGGACCAAGGTCAGTTTAGTAATTCTAATGTTCCCCCAGGTTTTGGCTATACTAAGAATACTTCAGGATCAACTCAGTTTCACAGAATCAGTCTGATAAGAAAATCTTAAGTCTAGAGGAAACTCTCACCTCGTTTATTCAAAATACTGAAAATATGCGTCAATTGCTTTCACAAAGCATAGAAGCTAGTAATAGGATAGGACAAGAACATAGTCAGGCCATTTCTGAATTGAAAGACCAGGTTAGTCTGATCAATGAGTCTCTAAGAGAAAAAGGTAAGTTCCCTAGTCAACCGATACCCAACCCTAGAGGAGTTAATGAAGTAGGTGCAAAACCATTTAATCAAGTGAATTCTGTCACAACCCTTAGGAGTGGTAAAACGGTAGACAATAAGGTAGCCATGCCTAATAGTGGACATACTGTAGATCCACCTTCTAGTTCCCAAGATGAGCCCCAGAAGGAGCCACTAACTGAAGAAACCGATAAAATTTCTAGTGATGCCAATGTGGTTCCCGACAGGTCTCATTTTGTACCCAAATCCCCATATCCACAGTTGTTAGCTCCAACAAAGAGAGAGTCGACTTTCAACGAAATACTAGAGATATTTAAGCAGGTAAACATTAACATCCCTTTATTAGAAGCAATTAGGCAAATGCCTGCTTATGCCAAGTTCCTTAAGGACCTTTGTACACGAAAGCGTAAGCTTAATGTCCATAAGAAAGCCTTTTTAGCTGGTCAGGTAAGTTCAATCCTTCTGAACCAAACAACCCCTAAGTATAAAGACCCTGGATGCCCCACCATATCTTGTGTGATCGGTAATTATTCAGTAGATAAGGCATTGCTTGACTTAGGAGCTAGTGTGAACTTACTCCCTTATCATGTATACAACCAGCTAGGTCTTGGTAAGTTGAAACCGACTAAAATGACATTGCAATTAGCTGATAGGTCTGTCAAAATACCTCGTGGTGTCATAGAGGATGTTTGATTGAGGTTGATAAATTTATTTATCCAGTGGATTTCGTTGTTCTAGATACTCAGCCTGTTCAGGATCCTAGTGCTCAAATACCGGTGATTTTAGGTCGCCCATTTTTAGCCACAGCTAACGCTGTCATCAACTGTAGGACCGGACTTATGAACATATCCTTTGGTAATATGACCACTGAACTAAATGTCTTTAATGTTAATAGACAACCTTCCAATGATTTAGAAGAAGTGAATATGATTAGCACTTTAGTTCAGGATCTAACTCAAGATAATTGGTACGACACTTTATTTGGTGATTCCTTAGATGAACTTGATGAGGAAATTCTCTTAATTCAGTTAGGTGACCAAACTTTTGAACTAGAAGAAGTTCTTGAGTACTTTAAAGACTCTACGGACCCTGAGATTCAAGCCATAGTGCTAGGCCTTACGGAGAGTAGTGTTGACCCTAAGTTTGGGGGTAATGAACTAGAAGAAGCTCTTGAGTATTTTAAAGACTCTGAGGATCCAGAAATTCAAGCAATAGTTAGAGGTTTGTCCGAGAATACTGACTACCCTAAGTTTGGGGGTAGTAATGGTCAATTATCTCCATTAGAAGTCCCTAACTTGGGATTCGAGCCTAGTGTATCTGAGGTATTACTTGAGTTACTTCCGACTCTGCAACCAGATCCTCCTGATATTGTCCAGGAGGAAATTCTACAGACTTGTTGTTCGAATGAGTCAATTTGTCAAGACACTCATATGAAGCCCAAATGGGCACAACAGAAAAACCCAGTTGTCTTGCAGGAAACCTTGGATGAGGATGTGTTATGTCTGTTCATTTTTTTGATTTGGTGCAGTTGTCTGATAACTGTGGCAATTTTATTTGCTTTTGTTGACCCAAAGTTGTTTCGACTATTGATATATGATTTGAAAGGTAATTAGCCATTTTGTGGTATTTAACGTCTGGCTGAAGACTTTAAATTTAGCACTTTTTGGGAGGTAACCCAATCTCATGCAACATGGTAATATCTTTCCTTATCTCTTTTGCTTCAAATGGTAACAGTTTCTCCTTGTCCATGCTTTTAATTTTATCTTTAGAACATTGAGGACAATGTTAGATTTAAGTTTGGGGGTATGGGAGAAACTTTTTAGTTGCAGTATGAATAAATAAACTCCAGAACCTAGAAATTTATGCCAATTGAGGATTGCACTAACTAATCTAAGTGGATGGAAGCATTTTGATCGTAGGAGTTGAGGAACCAATCTGATTAGATGGAAACATCTAGAAAAGTCTATTCATAAAAGCACAGAGCTCAGGTGTTAGAAATAACATGATAGTTTCACCATATCTCGTTAAGTCCTTTTCACTTCTATTTTTATTTTATTTTGTTTTTAAACCATGTTTCTCTAAGTGATAGGTGGGGCCCACGATTCAAGTTGTTACCAATGCTAGGGTGAATTAGAGTGATTGAGTTATAAAAAAAAGAAAAATAAAAAAAGAAAAGACCAGACCAGACCAATTAGACCAAACGGATCAAAAAAAAAAAAAAGAGAAAAAAAGAAAGTTAATAAAGTCGACCACTGGTACCCTTGTATATGCCAGTTGTGTTGAACTAGAATTAGGATTATCGATCACTGGTTCCCTTATATATGCCAGTTGTGTTGATATTAGTCAGACTAGTATCTCAATCCATTAGGATAGGTTCATTTTGGTGGAGGCCTTCAGACAGATACGGGAAACGCCGTTCACTTAGTAAACATCAAAACCATCTATGTTTCTCTATATCCATCTTCTTGATCTATCCATGTGATTAGTTTTGACTCCGGATATTGATGTCCATAGTGCGACTATCTGAGTAGAGCTCTGTCACTTTATATGAATTTTAGTATGCTTGAGTGCAAACTCGTGTACAACAATTGGAATTTCGCATCAGGGTACTTCTTCCTGTAGTCAATAAGTATGCCAATCAAGGAGATTCTTTAGTGCCTTCCAAGGTTCTGTGTAGATAGCTATGGTCTGGAGTACAGGTTTTGTGGGTATATATCTTATAATCCCTCCCGAGACTATAACTCGGCCACTAGGGCCACCTAGGGGTTTAAAGGCTTATTGCATACGCTAAATGCAATCGACGATGCCTGCGTCAGTGAGTTAGGATTTTATCTTTGCTCGAGGACTAGCAAATAATAAGTTTGGGGGTATTTGATAGACACATTTTTGTGTCTAATTTGTATCGATTCTATAATTGATAGTGCTCATTTTTGTACTTATTACGGTGTTTTATGTGTGTGTAGGTATTTTTTGCCAATAAACATTTTTGGAAAAATCGGCTCGAAAAGTTGTGCGGGGCACCCGGAGGACATTTGCTATTCGGACTCTCACCATGGATAAGGGGCAACCTAATTACTAAGGGGCATCCATGCAGGGCATCTACTATTCGCACCCCCACTCTGGATAGGGGGAGGCCACTTCTTCTAAAAATTCAAAAGAAAAAATTGGCGGGAAAAAAAAACCAGTTTGCATACCAGAGTTACGGTTGGATTTCTAGGTTGTTTTAGGGAGATTCAATCGCGGCAATTTGTTGGGATGGACGTGATTTAGCATAACAGACTTGGTATGAGCGCTGGAATGGATTGAATTGGGCTAGAACTCGAGTTGGAGCAAAACAGAGGTGATGTTACACACGGGTCTCTGCTGGCCTGATTTTTGAAGTTTCATGGAGATTAAACCGGAGATAATCTTTCCGGAGATAGCTACTTACCTAATTGAGAGTTTGGAATGATTTGGAAAGCTCAGAAACGCGTAAACAAGTTGGCAGAGAAGATTATTTCCATGACTTGCACGAAAAGAAAGAGAGAATTTTTATCGGAATTTTTAGGTTTCTGAGTAGTATAAAAGGTGTGTTCGAGTTCCAGGGAAGGTTACGAAGTCATTGGAGCAGTAGCAGAGGAGTTTGTAACACTAAATAGGCGAATTGATCAAGTTGCAGGAAACCCGTATTTCTGCTGCTGCTGTTGAAGAACAAGCGTTGCAACTAAGAACAACGTCTCAAATTCGTAACACTGCTACAGTAACTTCTTTGTAACAGTCAGTCATTCGTTTTGCGACTCCAATACACCGTTGCAAACATTCAGAGTTATAGTTTTTCATCTTTTAATCAACTTTTGAACCATAAACAAATATTTTGAGCAAGTGATTAATATGAGGAGCTAAACCCCATTGCTGAGGCGACGGAGGAAGCCATTTTTCCAATTATTATGTGGTAAATTCTATTTAATTTAATTTTCGTAATTCTTTTATGATTATTTGCACTGAACTGAAATCGAATATATGATTCTGATTAAGTGTTTTGTTCTCAATTGATGGGTCATGCTTAGGTTAAATCTTTCGATGGTCCATGCTTTCGGTTTACAACTATTGTTTTGAGAATCTACTTGTCTAGGCGAAAATATTAGAATCACTTTATACGTAAAGAGTTGCATAAATATTGACTAGATTAAATCACATAAAAATTGGAGATTGGTGGAATCCAAAGTCTCAGTGCTTTTTATAAACTTGAATACAATTTCTTTTTAAGTTTTCTATTTTAATTTGAGTCTAAAATCGAGTTTACATAATCTGAGTTGAACGAACTTTACTACCACTTAAAAACTACATCACTCACAAGAAGTGCTAAGTTTAAAGTCTTCAGCCAGACATCGGAAGGAATTAATCACCTCATAGAATCATAAAGTAATAGCCGGAATAACTACGGATCACCAAAACCAAATAGAGTTATCACAAGTAAAAGGAATCTGCAACATGCCAAGAAAATTAACAAACAAAGCACAACCTTGTCTCGTTTCCTGTTTATGACAACTACATCTAGATGTGGTTCAGGTTCAGGTTCTATAACAGGGTCTAGATAAAATATTTCCATGGGTTGCATTTCCTCATAGGTTAGATCCGAATGTTCAGGTTCTAGAGTCTGGAAAAACTCAAATACAAACTTAGAAGCACATAATAATAACCTGAATAACTGGGGATCCTCTAAGTCAATCAGATTTGATTCACACATCTGACCACAATGAGAGTGGTGGTGTTCCTTAAACAAATTTGTCGTAATCTCCTAAAGTAATTAGGTTTAGTCTCAAAACTCAATAACTGACACATTTCAAATTCAAACATTCCCACAATTGGAATAAAAGTTTTTGGTGGGAAAACAAAATTAATCTGGGTATCATATCCTGGGTAAACCACATCAACCAGAGGATGGGTTTCTAACAACTGAACTTCTTCCTGGATATTATTAGGTTCGGGAAAACGCGTATGAAGATAATCTTGTAAAATGGTTGAGGCACATATGTCAAGTACCAAGTGAGGGACCTTTCTAAGAGTTAAAGCACATGGAGAATGATGATCACCCCAAAACTTAGAGTTTTCAGTGTCTCTAGAAAGACTAGTCACAACTTCCCTAATTTCTAGGTCATCAGATTCCTGGAAATGGTCAATTGATTCGTATAGGTTAGCTTGAAAGTAATAGGATATGAGACATTACAAGTATTACGAAGACTTGAAGAAGTGAAGAAGTAAGGAGCTATAACGACAATATCATCCTTCCACTTGAGGTTAGTGATATTTGACTTGAACTGTTTCATTCCCTAACGTATCTTTCAAGTCGTACATATTGAAAACATAACTACGAAACATGAATGATTATACTCTAGTTAGACATAGTATTAAGGGATACAATACGAGGTTCATTGCTTAACCGTTAAACTTTGTATATAAGACATCGACATAATCGTTTGAATGCTATTGTGATTATATATGGGTATAAGGTGAATACTTCATCCTAGGAAACAATGTTTTACATTCGTTTAAAGGAAGTAAATTCATGAACTTGTTTTGTGAATCAAAAGGGAGATCGCTATGCTTATTGGTATTGTTATTCATTGCATATATTTTGAACTACCAGTATGTGTGATTAGTATAACCACTCATGACTTGTTTATGTTCTTGGTAAAACTATTCACAAGGCTTGACTTTTGTATTGGTATGACTTTTATTAGTGAAACCGATCTTAAATAATCACCTGAGATGGTATGATCAATTTAGTGTTATTGGTATGACCAACTCTAGGCAAAGGGGAACCGATCCTAGTAATAGGTGCAACCGATCACAAGAGGGGAATCGATCCTTGTAAGAAGTGCAACACGTTTCTAGATATTGGGAACCGATCCTATGAACATGTGCAACACGTTTTTAGACATTGGGAATCGATCTTATAGACATGTGCAACAAATACAAGTTAGATACCATATATGTGTGGGAACCGATCCTAGTACCTAGTCAACCGAATTTTTGGAAAGCTAGTGTGACTAAATCCAGTACTCACATGGAGGTAGAACCGATACTTGTTTTGGGAAACCCATGTTTGGTGATTGAGTGTTCTTGATCAATCACATAGTTCTTGAAAGTCAGATGAACCAATTTTAAACTTGTTTGGAGTGTGGCAAATCGGTTTCAAGAATGTAAGTATGAAAGAGGACTTACAAAGTTAAGATGTCGACATTCTCTGAACATGTGCAGTAACGCTTATCTTTTATTGTTCAAAGATATCCCTTAATAGCTAAAAGAAAACATCCCGGATCGAAAAATAAATTGAAAATATTTTAATGAATGTTTTTAATTTTATTATTGGAAATTGAAAATTAGTAATGTGCATTTACTAGTGGGAGATTTTCTAAGAGATTTTCGATCAATGTTTGGACAAAGTATTTCCAGGAATTATGAAAACCGAATATGGAATGTATTGCGTATCTTGAGAATATTTTTGGTTTTGGAAATTCCTTGTTGTCCAAAATTTCTTGGTCTATAAATATCAAAGTTTGCATTTCGAGCAAACTAATCCTCAAAGCCAGCAAAACTACCTAGTTGTTTTGTTACTGGTGGAGCCGCCTATTCAGAGTGGAAAATAACCTAATTAGGCGAAATCTCTTACGACCGCTCGATTTAAAGACTTATTTGGGATTGAGAAGCTCTATTAGTACCGTTGGTGGGAAACTAGATAATTGTCATTTATTATTAGTTTTCAATTGATTTGATTGACTAACGGTTGTTGAAATTTGATTGCACCTAGTTTGTTTATGCTTGAGAATCTTCTCTTCTGATATAAGATTCACTCAAACTAGATCGAAGTTTCGACGGGGATCTTTAGACTGTTTGTAGATCTAAAGAAGTCTTGTGATAATCTATTGTTAACAGACTCTGTTCTGTGTGTGACTGATCACAAGAGATTCAAGTTGATTGTGTGCAGGTGTTTATTGAAGATTTAAGAAGATTTGAAGACGAAGAAGATTTCTGATTTGGGTTCATAATCTTTGGTGTGCACAATACTTGTTTCAGTTAAAGAGGATCCAACTATAATCGGTTTATCCTTATGGTAGATTGGATTGATTAGTTGAGTAGATCGGCATCAATATAATTCTTTGTGATTCAAAGTATTGATTGCAAAATCTTGACAATTACTTTGGTAGTTGTTATTAGATAGATCTAAGGACCTGACAAGGAGTTTATTGGGATAAACGGAAGAGCCTTTTGTCGAACTCTCATCACTTGGATGAAAATAGTTGTTACCAAACAGATTTGTTGTTCCTTTACTGTTTGGAATACGAATCAAAGGAATTGTTCCAAGTACGTGACTTATTACAAGTTGGAGGCGTGGGAATACATGCGGAACTAGGTGAACTATAGGTTTAGTTTCTTGGTCTCAACTATACGAAGTTGGTTTGATTTTTTATAGCGGCTTCGTTGTATTTTCTTCAAGTAAACATACTTCGTTGTTGTATTATCTCGATATCGTATACATAGACGATCACACGAAGTGTGAAACGATTAGTTGTATTTTCTTGACTCAGTCCATAGACAATCACTTTCGGAGAAAGGACTTATAAGTGGAAAAGTTTTAGATTGAGGTATATTTGGTACCCTCGTCTTTTTAGATACGATGTCGCATAACTAATTAGACTATTATGCATACACAAGAATTTCGAGTCAAGTTTATCTTGATAATTATTTCTCGAAATATAATGACCACGCTTAATGAACATTTGTTCATACTTGATGAATTTCGATTAAGGATAATTTATTGTTCTGAATCAAAATCACGATTCAAGTTTTATCGTTCGTAAATAGCCTGGAACAATGATATATGTCATTGACGTTATTCGGGAATGTTTCAAATCGATTTAGAGAGAAATACAGAACTACTATAAATTCGGATACAAGATAGTGTTATTAGTCTTACAAACTTGGAAAACTATTATAAGTCTGAACTCGTATTACATGTACTTGTATACGTAACAGAGTAGCTATATATCGACTTGCAGATATGTGGTACGCATATTCTTATCTATACCAAGTAAAATATGTTGAACTCGTGAACCGGATCTGTACCCATACTCGTATACAAACCATTTAGGAACTATGGTCACGGAACCGGGTTAGTTTACAAACCGGTATACGTACCAAAATAGTTATGTGTTCCCGAACTCGGTTTAGTACCCATACCAGTGCACAAACCAAAATATTTTTGTGGACTCCAGAACCGGTCATAGTCTTAAGGTTTCCAAACCGGTACGCATACCTAAATTGTTTTGTTAACTCCAGAACTTGGTTTGGTTATATGTTTACCAACCGGCGTACTCTGACTGACCTGACTCACGAACGGCTATGGTATTTGTACTTTAGGAATTTACTAACCATGTTGGTTATCTCCAAGTGCCATTAAATTATTTCTACGGGATAATTAGTACTTGATTAATTCTCTAAAACACTAGACTTATTTGATCACATGATTGTGACTCAAGGTTAATGTCTTAAGTGTTTATCAAAATGAGTATTAAGCTTTTAAGTTCAAATCGGCTAGTTTCGGCTAACCACCTTGAACATAGTCTTTATACACGGTTCAATTACGGTTTCACCTAACCAGACTGTATATCTTGTTTATGTAAATCAGATTCAAAGATTCATCCAACGGTGGATATTGTTTGCTTGGTTCCAAAGCTATCTTAGCTTAAACCTAAAGCAACTTATGCTTTGAATGTGTATAAAAGGGGAACTTCAAGCAACTGGGATCTTGGAATCCCGACACTACTTTGGTGTGTCCTATTTGTAACTAAAGTCGTCCTCTTCCTAACCCTTTTAGGGTTTAGCGACTACAAATACTTCATGGGGATTCGTGAATCCAGGTCCGGTTATCTTTACTTGATAACTCGAGTATCCTAATCTTGATCGATTTTTGAGCTTCTCACTCGATCAAGATAAATATAAATCATCAAAGTTCTCTTCGTGTCAAATTTTGTTGAATCCACAAGTTTTATACTTGTGAGGTAAATAATTATCTAGGCTGCACTTGGGGTTGCAGAAGTCCGGATTTTGAGGTTAGCTTGACTTTGTCAATTGCTATCGATTTCCATCACTTTTGATCAAACTTTTTGATTGTAAAAGGAAATCATATATTGGATTAATCTGTGGGAGAAAAATTGGTTCAAAGTCTTCAATTGATTGAAAGCAACTCTTAGTTAGTGTGACGTCAGCTAAGGGAATCAATTGCGCGGAGTCCTGCTGGGATTCAAGAGGCGTAAGGAGCGAGACTGTACCTTAATCGGTGGGATACCTTTTAGGGCTCAAATGCATTCCAGTCCGAAGTTAATTGGTAGTAGGCTAGTGTCTGTAGCGGCTTAATACAGTTTGGTGTTCAATCTGGACTAGGTCTCGGGGTTTTTCTGCATTTGCGGTTTCCTCGTTAACAAAACTTCTGGTGTCCGTGTTATTTCTTTTTCTGCATAATATTGTTTATCTTTATAATTGAAATTTCACAGGTTGTGCGTCAATCAATCATAGTAGATACACCCGACCTAGTTTGTTGGATACGACTTGATTGATTCTTGGACATTGGTCTTTGGTACCGTCCAAGTAATCTCTTTGTGATTAGGTTCACGGATTTGATTCTGTAAACGTTCTAATCGCAAGAGAGAGAGAGAGAGAGGTAACTCTAGATAGTATTCCTTGATTGAGTTTAACTGTCGGAGTTGTATTGAGTTTGTCCATACAGATTGCCTAAGAAAAAGATTGGTAGTGTATTCTGGTACCCTCGCGTTTTCATACTGGATCTTCCTTGATTATGTAAAACTTTTTTTCTGTCCAGGTTGAACCTGTTTTCATCTTGAGAGTAATGTATTCATAAGCATCTCTGGGCGTTCCTTCATGATCCCTGATTGAGATGGGAGGATGAGTAGCTTCTTGTCGAGTGATGCCTGCAGCTCTGAGGGTCTTCAAAGAAATAACATTGAAAGCAATGCCAGCATCGATCAACGCTCGCTTGAATTCATTTCCTTTGAGATTGACTGTGGTAAGAAGTCCCCGGTCGTATATCTCTTTATATGTGGCTGGAAGCTCAGGAAGTATTTCTGGAATGGACAGATGTCCTCATGACACGATGTGATTCAGTGCTGTGAACATGTCTTTCCTTTGTGCCTTCGACAGATAGCACAATTCACATATATGTTCGACCAAGGATTGAACTGCTTCTTTGACAGGTTGTTCAGAGAGAGTAAAATCATGATTAGTGTGCACTCCTTCAGTCCCTAGATTAAGCTCTACTGATTTCACCTTTTCTCTGAAAATGTGCTTCAAAACCTTGCAACCGCCTGTTGGATGATTGACGAACTTATGATTTCAACCGCTTGTTCCATTTTTTTCTTCAGTCAGCTCTTTCCTGATGTATGGAAATTTGATTGCACCGTCTTGGATCCAGACTTCTAGCAACTCAATCAATTTTTTAATGGGAAGAGGGAAGTCTGGGTTCGTACGTTCATTTTGTTGACGCTGAGTCGGCATTTGTGTATTTCGTGTTTGATTATCCTTCCTTAGTGCTTTTGGAGGATCCTGGGATATTGGAGAAGCATGCTTGTGCTGTTGTGCCTCGGCTTTCCTTTTGCTCCCTTCAGAAACAACATTCGTGGAAGGTTGGAGATTATATTACTTGTTGATAAAGCGTCTGCTACCTCGAGTTTCCCTTGGTTCCTCGACTTTTGTAGTCTTTGCTCTTTCTAGTAAAGCAGGTTCAATAGTTGTTGATCGTTTGGATGCTTCTTGAAGTTCTGAGAAAGTTTGGAATAAGAGATTTTTCAGTAAGGCTCTGTAGACCTGGATCATTCCATTTATGCACAAGTTTACAAGTTTTTTATATGTGACATTTGGATCATGACAATCCAAAGCATGGACTCTGAACCTTTTCACGTATTCATTGGGATGTTCATTGTTCCTCTGAAACATCCTTCCAAGATCAGAGAGAGTAACTTTTTCTGAAACTAAGAAGTATTTTCTGTAGAAAGCATTAATCATTTCTCCCTAGCTGGCGATGCTTCCTGGTGCAATGTTATTGTACCAGGTGTATTCTCTGTCTGTCAGAGACTTTGAAAATTTCTTCAGACGGACGACATGGTTGTACTCATGCTCTCCCAAGGATTCCAAGAATCAAGAAACATGCTCCCGGGCGTTTCCATTCCCATCATAAATTATGAATGTGAGAGAAGTATAACCTTTATGAAGATGAACTCTCTGTATGGCAGAGGGATCAGATGATGTCTTGTTTTTCTCACGATTCTCCAAAAAGCGTTCCAAATCTTCATGAGTGATGAAACTTAATGGTTCCTTTGTTGGTGGGTTATCAACAATATTGCAGACTTCATCATCTTCCGTAATTTGGATTGGGAAGATTTCAGGAGAGGATATTTCCTTAGCTTTTCCTTTTTCCGACTGAATTTGGGGATGAGCTTGTTCAGGCGATAATTTTTCTGTGAGAGTCTTGAGTTAAGCGCATAACTGTTTCTGTGTTGCAACCATGTCTGTATGATTTTTGGAGAGAACTTCTTGAACCTTCATGAGATCAACTATGGTAGATGGATTTTCTCTGATCTTCTCAAGAGCTCGGCCGAAGAGAGGATTGTTGCCGATGTTGAAACCGGTTTCAGCATGGACACCGATATTGTTGGTTTGAGGGGTAGTATCAGTAACGTCGTTGTTGGAAGAGTAACCAGAGTACCATTATTATTGCTAGTGCTAGTATTTTTTGGGTTAGGGTTAGGATTTGTAACTGATCCTGACCTAAGATTAACCATCTTTGGGTGAATTGCAATTGTAACTGAGAGATTAATTTCCCAATGTGGTCGCCAATCTGTTGATGGGTGACAACGATTCATTGGTTTTTGAGGAAAAGTAGAGAGACGAGCGATTCTTCGAACGAGCAAATTGCCCAAACCTTTATCAAACAGATACACTGCACGGGAGTGCTTTGAGTTCGAGAGATCAATCTGTAAGACTCTGTCCTAAACCAAGACAATAATCGTTCTAGAGTCAATTCTCTCACAAATAGGAATGAGGGTCGGGAGGGAGATGAGAAGTGTGTGAGATCAATGATGATCAAGGATTGTGGATGTGTTGTAGACTTCTGCAAGTTTTTGTGAACTGTTGAGTTTAGATAAGATAAGTTATGTTTGATTGAATTCTTCCATGTTGATAGGTTTTGTTCAGATGAGAATTATTGTTGTTCGATCGTAGATCGATGAACTTATTCATATTGCAAGAGTAGTAGACACATTGATTCCAATAAGTGTGACGGTGTTGCAGAAGAGTGAAATAGTGGAAAGTGGGAAATCACGTATAAACCAGTTTCACGTGCGTGGGAGAATTGGTTGATTTTCCATCCACTACTTTGCTAGCTCCTTCAACTGCTTGCACGACTTACTCACATTTCTCATCGTGGGTGTACACACGTGCCGTAGGCCGGCAGACCAAAACCCTAGTGAATATCCCCCTATTGACATGATTGATGTCTCATGAATGTGGAGTCTGCAAGGCAGACATGTATTTAATTGGTTAATTAATGACTTGGCTATACACGAGTCTTATCCTCGACGAGTCGAGCATAATGAATGAATGTGGTATGCTCTGGGACTCATGAATTGAGCATAAGGTGTCTGCTGAGAAGGATGATGGACAGACGTTGATTCTTGATGAATTGTGATATATCAATTTACCAGTTGAGGTAGAATAATGATGTTTTAATAATTTGGATCGACGCGCGTCCAATGAGATTGCTCGATCATGGACCAATTATGATATGTCGAGTATCGATAAATGTTGCTGAATTATGAAGAATGCTCATTCCTGATCTAGTATGTCTTGAATGTTCGAATGACAAAGTATAAATAAAGATGCAAATATTAAATGGTCGTCCGTTCGAACCATGTTGCTCAGTCGAGAAAAAATGTTAGTACCAGGACCGAACATCAAATATAAATTAAAATATTGATTGTTGGATCAATATAAAGTTATCAAATTATCGTAAATTCGAAACCCTAATTTCGGAGAACTTTGGATCCTGGAGATGGAGAGTTGTCCAATGTGGGTGAAGAAATATCGACCAATTAATGGGCATGAGATCCTTCCATTGATGGTGGATGGACGTCCGAGCGTGTGCATAAATGTCCCTGAACGAGGATTCATTATTGGAGAACCCTGAAAAATATGAATTATTATTGTTTAAATCAATAATGGAGAGACGTGGGACCAGCCGGCCATGGTGGTGCACGGCCACCATGTCCCCCTCACGTCCATTCATGGGAATTTTAGGTATTTTTGTTGCTTTTTGAGCAATATTTTTTTGGCTTTTCAGAAGAGTTTGATCTTGACTGAGACCCTCAATTTTGCATGAATGAGCAAGTAGAACTTTGCTCGCACGTTCAAAATTTTAAGAATATTAAAATAATGATATTTTAATACCTGAGAAGCCCGGACGGTCGTGCGACCATTTGACTTTTTTTGGCTTTTTGGAGATTTGAGCAATATTGAAGAAATATGGAAACGAAGAGTTTTGCTCAAACGAGGGAGTTTAAAGAAATGTGGGAGAAATAATAATAATAATAAAATAAGGAAAGGTGGGACAGGCCATAGCCCGGGCATGGCCAGCCAGCCGGTGGGCCCGGTCCCGTCTGCCTCTTATTTAATTGATGAATATTACGACTACAATTAATCAATTGATGGCTCTAACTAGCAGGCAATCTGTCTAGGTGAAAAGGCGGGGGTCTAACAACCTCAAGCAATATTTCACTTAGCATGGACTAACTTCAACATACTTACAAGAGAATCAACTATACATTTAGATTCAATCTTATAAAAAGTATATCAAAGAGTTAAAATCTCTATCTCTCAATTCAATCTGCAATCAGCAAATAGAAATCTGCGAGCCCGATTGAATATAAGAGATATAACTTGAATTGTACCAAATAGCAATGTTCAAGGATCAATCAATTTCAATCAACGACCAAAGGTTGGATTTACCAACTGATTGATACAACGCACAACATGTGATATTTCAATTATATAACAAAATATAATGCGAAAAAGAAATAATGACTAAAATGAACTAGTTGGAGGGTTGTTCAATTGATTAGATCTTATATAAGTATACAAGACACAATCGAAGCGAAATCGGTTTTTAGTCACTCGGATCGATTCATGAATATTATAGCCACGGTTTACAAAGATTGCATTCCTTAATATATAAATGTTTTAGTTCATGAACAAACTGATATTAGAAAGTAACCTACTTAAGTATGCATACGGGTACGCGTACTTAAGTAACCTGACTGAGTTTGTTTTTCACTTTCAAACTCCAGCAGAAATTCACGGACGTGAACTTTCCGGAAGTATGCGTACGGGTACGCATACTTACCCAGATTTCCAACAACCGCCAGTATGCGTACGGGTACGCATACATCGGGTTCCCGGTTTTGGACTTTTACAAACGTGAGAACACACCATGTTTATATCCGAAGATGGTTACATGTTTCTAAACTCTCATTTCAATCATTGAAACTTTCTTTGAGGATGTTATATAGTTGTTATTCACAAATTATTTTTTATCAAAGCGATTTTCAAGTTATTGAGATAACCAACATGACTTTCGTCACGAATAAAGATGCACTTGGCCAAAGCGAAAGTTTACCAACACATATTTCGAGAAATAGATAAGCGAGATAAACTCAGCTCGAAATAGCAAATGTGTATAATCGAAGTCTATATAGCAATACGACTTTTGTATCAAGATAGGAGATAGAATAAATAGACTTTTGAGTGATAGATAAGTTCAAGTCTCCACATACCTTTTTGTCGATGAAGTTCCACAAGTTCCTTGAGTAGTTCTTCGTCTGATGAACGTCGTGGAGTCTAGAGCTCATTTACACTTATTATCCTAGTCCGAGACTGAGCTATAAGTAGACTAGAAATCAAGACTTACAGTTTTGGCAACTAAACTTGACAAACAAGCCTTAGATAGCAACGCTTGCGAGTTCGACCGAGCAGTGCTCTAACACTAGGAGCATTATGTTTATTAGAGAGTCGAGGTATGAGATACTAGAATCATCATACTCGCTCTGAATGTTTATTTTGTATAGTCAGGAAACGTTGCGACATCTTGAAGACGTTCTTGCTCTATACTAGTGGTCAATCCATCTAAGATCCGTCCAATCATTAAGATTATATACATATGTATTCTATATAGTCAGGTAACATTGCCACATCCTGAAGACGTTATCTCTCTACAGTAGCAGGCAATCTGTCTAGGAGTCGTCCAAACATTTTTCGGTTATATATAGAAGTGAATACTAAAATTTCCTAGTTGATGAAATATGTTGAAATCTCAGTTGAGAGACTTTAATGACTGCATATTGATGTGTGCTCTGAGAGGTTTGTACGCTGAATCAGAGATCGTGACATGATCTTTCACGTTTGAATCCTAAAATATGAATTTCACGTACGCGTCTAAAGCTACGTCAGAAATATGCAAAATTATGATTTTACCCTTTGTCAAAAATCCCACCATCAATAAGAGGAAAATAGGAACTGCAGAGACATGCGAAAAAAAGATGAATTGGGTGGTAATTGGGGTGATTTTATTGGAACCGATGTCATTAATTGGAGAAAATACCAAATTCATTAGCATAAAAATCCCATTTAGAAATCAAACTGTCATATTCTTCATATCCCCAAGTTTTTCCTACCTAAAATTGAGAGAGTCATTTCCAATTTATAGGCTTCTTATACTAAAGGAAACACGACAACAAAGAAAAATCGTCTCGACATGGTTGATTCTGCAAGGAAGACTGAGAAAGATGAAAAGGTAGTATTGGAGGAGAGAAAGGCAATGCTTGATGTTGATACTAAGCCACGAATTGTTATCCTTTTGAACATCACACCAGAATATTGCCTTATGGAATTGCTTTTCCCCAGGTGTAGATGGTGGATTTTCGACAAGGGTTAAAATCGTAAGACCATAATTGTCGTACTTCTGATCCAGCAATCAGATGAGTATTGAGACTCATGTCTCTCGTCGAAAGCATGAAAGCTCGTGCCACAAGAATCTCTGACTGAGAATTTTATCTCTCAGAGTATATGTGGATGTGCAGTCTCTCGGCTGAGGCAACGACATATCTCATAAATACTGAGCAATTTCAGTAATTAATTCTATATAGAATCGAATGATTGGACCGCTCCTAGACAGCTTGCCTGCTAGTATAGAGCAACAACGTCTTCAAGATACAACAATGTTTTCCCTGACTATATAAAGGAAATATGACGTTTCAACAAGCTCATATCTCTCTCAATTCTCAGATAATTGATGTTCCTAGACAGCATGCCTTCTAGTATAGATCCATCAATTAATTATCTCTAATCGTTAACTGAATATTCAACAATATTCTACGATCCTTCGTAATATTTCGTCACTTCAATTTGTGGTTCTTCCCAGCAGAATTCCATGGTTTAGTGATAAATATTTGACGTATGGGCATCTGAGCAGCTCTCGAGTAAGCCCCGACCAAAATGGTGCAAGTGTACTTAGCAATAATGCACAAACGAGCACTTGAATGCACAAATGAGCATTCCAAAACACGAAGGAACGATGAACCTATGCAAAATAGGAAGATAATAATAAATAATAAAATATTAATCGAGGTGCTGGAAGACTGGGCCCACCGGCCAGTCGGTCGTGCCGTGGCCAGTCCCACGCCCAATTTTATATTTTATCATATTTTTATTATTTTCCCTGATCTCATGAAAATCCCTTCATTTGAGCAAATCTCCTTCGTCTCAAGGAAACTCCCCAGTCTCATGGTGTTTCCTCGTATCAAAGAAATAATAATAAATTAGGAAAGATGTCGTGGGACCGGACTCACTAGCCGGCCGGCCATGCCCTAGCCGTGGCCGGTCCCACACCTCATGACTCCTTATTAATTTATTATTATTTCCCTCATCCCATGAAAATTCCTTTAATTCATGAAATTTCCCTCAAGTCATAAAAGTAATGTAAAATTAGGGAAACTCGTGGGACCGGGCCCTAGCCATCCCAGTCATGCCCTAGACGGTCCCACACACCCCTTATTTTATTATTATTATTTTTTATGTTTCCCTCATCTCATGGAAACTCCCTGATTTCAACAAATTCCTTGGTTTCAACAAACCTCTTGATTTTATGATATTTCCCTAAAATCATGAAAAATATTACAAAATTGGGAAAAGTGCCTTGGGACGGGCTCTTTGGCCGGCCGACCATGCCTTGGCCATAGCCGGCCCACACTTCATGACTCCCTATTTTATTATTATTATTTCCATAATCTCATGGAAATTCCTTAACTTCATGAAATTCCTCAGTTTCATGATATTTCCCTCACATCAGGGAAAATACATAAAATTGGGAAAGGTATTGCGGGACCGAGCTTGCTAGCTGGCCGGTCATGCCCTAGCCGTGTCCGGTCCCACACCTTGCATATCCCCTATTTTATTAATTATTTTTCATCATCTCATGAAGATTTCCCAGTTTCAGCAAAACCCCGAATCCTTCATATTTTCTCAAAATGTTGCTCAAACGCGCATCGGAAAATATCGAAATTCTCAGGACTGAGACATAGACATTATGGTGACGCGGGCATGTCTCCTTGGCCGACCAAGGCTGTCCCTAAGGTTTGCAAATAGCCGGTCCCACATGTTTTAATAATTTAACCTAATTTTCTCAATTGCTCATATTGGGTTAAAACTCTTCTCAAACAACTGGGAGTTTGCTCAGACAACCATCAGATGGTCCCACAACCACCAAGGGACGGTCTTATTCCCTCTTGGTCGGTCCCTCATCTCTCCATAATTAGTTTTTATTACCTAACGCTTACACGAGCATTATTTTAAAAAAATGATTAAACCGACATTTAATCATCTTTTCACCAACTGGTCTTCAAGAGACTTTGGTATTTTTGCTCACTTGAGAATCTGGGCGTTACATGGTCGACTCATCATCCCGTGTAGCCGGTCCCTCCTTCACTCCGTGGTTGATTTTCAATAAATCATCAATTAATCAAAATTAGGGTTTCGAATCCTGAGCTCTGCAAAAACGTGATTCTGAGTAGATTCAAATACTAATAATTTTATGGTGATCCCATGATCAACACTTTTATTATTATACTCGGCCTAGCAGTCAGTATCTTATTTTAATAATTTTGTTTGGTCTTTCCACCAACAATTCATCAGACGAGCAACAGTCGCTCAGATGAGCAATATTTGCTCAGACTAGCAATATTTGCTCAGACTAAGGAATATTGGTTCAACTATCAATATTCAACGATTCAACAACACAGTTTGCTCAGGTTATCAATATTTATTCGGCAATGATACCTGTGTCTGAACAGACATGTTCAATTCATGAGTCTCAGAACATTTGCAAATCACATTCGACTCAGAAGTACAAGGACTCATCGTCCCATGAAGTCAGCAACTAACTCCACAACCACGAGATGTCAATCGTGTCACATGGGGGATATTAACTAGGGTTTTGGTCTGGCGGTCTACGGCACGTGTGTTCATGCACACGATGAGAATGTGAGCAAGTCGTGCAATCAGTTGGAGGAGTTATCAAAGAGGTGGATGGAAAATCAACCAAGTCTCTGTACGATGAGCAACTGGTTTTGTCACGATTTCCCACTTCCCCACTATTTGACTCCAACAACGGTCACACTTTATGGGATCAAGGTGTTTACAATTCAGCAATATAAAAAAGCCTCTGAATCCTGATTGAAACAGACAAGAATTTCTCGACAAGTTCATACAGACAATCTTTCGTCTACACAAAATCATCGCCTGAGCAATCACTCTCAACTGAGTAAATTCAATCATTCAGAAATTTCTTACGCGGAATACACAACACACCTACAATCTCGATCACCATTGATCTCACACATTTCTCAGCTTCCCTTTTACAGATCAACCCATCCTCTCTTGTGACCGAATTGACTCTGGAATGGCCATTGTCTTGGTTTAGGCCGGAGTCCTACAGATTGATCTCTCGAACTTAAAGCACTCCCTTCTTGCAGTGCATCTGTGTGAGGTTGAGCATTTGTTCGGTTCAAGGAGTCTCCGCACGGTCATCTCCTCAATTTCATAAAAACCAGCAAATCGTTTTTCCTCATCTATAGATTGGCGACCACAGTGGGAGATCATTCTCTCGGCAATCTCAGTATTCATAAAGATGGCTGGTTTTAGGTCTGGGTTAGTTACAGGTTCCAACACAAACGATGTTAGCACTAGCAAAAATAACAATGAGGATATCCCGGAAACCATTTCGACCTCTAACACTGACGGTGATGTTATTCCTCCTCACGCTAACATGGGAGGTCACCCCATGTTCGGCCGACACCATGAGGAAGTCAAGGGGAATCCACCACCTACCATGGATGATCTCATCAAGGTGCAAGAGACTCTTGCTAAGAATCAAACTGACATGGATGCAACACAGAAGGGTCATGATCCAAACGTCACGGAGAAACAACTTGTTGACTTGTGTATCAACGGACTGATCCCGGTATACAGAGCTTTGTTGGAAAATATTCGTTCCATACCTTCTCAGAGCTTCATGAAGCAGCAAAGAGATCGACAACTACCGCACCCGCTTTACTGGAAAGAACAAAATCCACAATGGCTGAGGAACCGCGAGACGCTCGAAGTAGCAGGCGTATGATCAACAAGCAATACAACCTCCAGCCTTCCACAAAAGTAGCAGGCGTAGAAGGGAGAAAATGGAAATACGAACCACGGCGCAAGCATACCTCATCTCCCTCAAAAGTACAAAGGAATGATAAGAAAGATGCACAATCCCCTGACCAGCACACAGAGGCTCCTGATCAAGACGCACCTGACTTTCCCCTTTAAATTGAAGAGGTGATCGAACTCCTAGATGCTTGGATCCAAGATGGTGCTATCAAGTTTCCATATGTCAAGAAATAACCAACTAAAGAAGACATGGAAAGTCCTCGTTACCGTCGCTTCCACAGGTTCGTCAATCATCCCACAAATGACTGCAGGGTCTTGAAGCGCATATTCAGGGAAAAGATTGAATCGGGAGAGCTTAACTTGGGAACTGAAGGACTACACAGGGATCCTCTCCCAGTCAGGACTTTCTCCATCTCTGAATAACCAGTCAAAGAAGCAGTTCAGTCATTGATCGAGCATGTCTGCGAATTGATTTATTTGTTGAAGGCGCAGAGGGGAGACATGTTTATGGATCTGAACCACATAGTATCTGGGAAACGTCTACCGATTCCAGAAGTACCTCCTGAACCTACAACCACTGACAAGGAAATGTACGACTGGGGACTGCTCACCGTAATGCATATTAAAGGAAATGAATTCAAGAGAGCATTTGTTGATGTCGGAACTGCCATCAATATCATTCCTTTGAAAACTCTCAGAGCCGCTGGCATCACTAGACAAGAAGCTACACATGCTCCCATGTCAATCAGAGATCACGAAGGGACACTCAGGGATGCATACCGCCACATCACCCTCAAGGTCAGAAAAAAATCGGTCTGCACTGAGACCAAGTTTTATATAATCCGGGAAGATCCAGGATATGGCATGATTCTTGGACGACCTTGGATTCATGCTGGAAAAGTGACTCTAATGCTAAGCTCTGACTCAGAAGAGGTGGAAGATACTCCATCATTCGGGCATTTGAAGAAAGTCAAAGCCTTGGTAGAATTAACACAGAAACCTGGAGAAAGCGCACACTCTTTCATCAAAAGGTTCTGTATCCATGAAAGTTTGATTCCCCTTCATGCACCTATACTACCAATGTTTAATCATGTTTCCCTGGTCCGGGGACTTCTTCCCACTGACAACTTAGCCGTCGCAAACTGCTATGAGTGAATAGCCTCACCACGACAATATTATACCAAATGGTTGAGTACAGAGCCTCTTCAAATTGATCATTCTATCAAAAGATTTATTGCTGAAGATGTGGCTAAGCATGACGGACAATACGCTGGATACTCCCATCTGCACGAGTATCCATATATGCCGCAACCATGGAATCCCATCACGCGAGGAATCCCGAATCAGCATAAGATATTCAAGGCGCTGACAACCAAACCTAACAAATTTTGTGAAGGAGACCTAGTTCTCAGAGCAACTCAGCGCAATCTTCACTCTGGAAGAAGCTCCAATTGGGAAGGACCATTTATGGTTGCTAACTCCATAACCGGAGGATACTACAGGTTGATCAACACAGATGGCAGGACCCTGCCAGTGATTCACAATTGGCTTAAGGAATTTGATGCCTGAAATTATTGGGAATTTGAGGTACTGTGCGTTTGAGCATTCATGACGCCTGGGATTTGGCATTTAGGATCTTCTTTCACTGTATTTCAATTTCTCCAAAACGTTTGCAATACTTGCATTAAGTATTTGAATTCAGCAATTTATCAAAATTCAATTCATTTTACTTAAAGAAAATATCTATCAAATCCAAAAGAAAATCGTCAATCATCTACCAATCCAAAACCAATCAATATCAAAACCAAAATAAACCTCACGTCTCTCAGAAGTTCAAGAGATTATGAAAAGAGATCAAAGAAAGTCAGCAAAGAAAGACTTTTGCTCCTCTGCATCCTTCAAGGTTTGCAAAGCCGCCTTCTCCAGGTAGCGCTTCAGTCAGCTTAGCAATCTTTTCCTCTTTCTCCATCACAACATCACTGGGAAAGGGTATATTATTCTCACACGAGTTCTTGATTGCATCTATTTTCTTACGAAGCCACTTCACGTTGAAGCCAAGTCTTTCAGAATTCTCCAAGTTGAACTCCCAATCAAAGAGTACATATGAAGTCATAGTATTTCTGGCCCTAGCGCATATATCACTTACAACACGCAAGATGACACTTACTTGCATTGTTAAATCATAAGCGCGTCCAGGGTCTCTGGTAACAATGACGTGACCAAACTTCCTCCATATCTTCTCGTACAAGCCTGCATATCCAATAGGAACGTTGAATCCACCAACTAATTCATGATATGGAAGCGATGCATCAAATGGAGGACCAAAATAAACTCCCGCACTTGGATATTCATGCACCACTATACGGTTCTCAATTACTGGAGCAACTTCTACGGTCATGGCAGCAGTTTCTTCAGTCTCCTCTACTTGTAGCTCGGTTTCTTCTACTACTGGAGTAACAACAATCAAGGTTTCCATAACTTCAGTAATAACCCTCTCATGGCCTTGAAGTGCAGGTATGGTTGTCTCTTCATCAATAACTCCAGGGCTGCTCGTGTTATCATTATTGATTTCAGTATCCTCAACTTTGGTATTTGGTACCTAATACAAAGATTACATGAGGTTAGAGCAATCTATACATGGAAACCAAATAGGATCATAAACTGTAGCATACAAGCAGTCCAACATCATCAAGTTTCATCATTATGCACTCAAGACGCGAGAAAATAGCGTGAAAGTCATAAAAATACGCTTAGCGGCAAGCTCATCTGAAGATATTTTACTCTGCCATGTACAAGATGACGAACTGGGAGCAATCTACAAGGAATATTAGGATGAGTTATATACTTATCTCTTTGTATGGATGTTCTCTACAACATATCAAAATTTCATAAATATCCGATGAGCGAGCAAGGAGATATGGTCAAAACATTGGACAACATACAGTCTGAAAGTCTCCTGGAAGCTTACTGTTTTGCCTTTTTCAGGCCCTAAACATGCCCAAAACTTAAAAAGGCTTATTTTCTAAAGCTTGGAAATTTTTTGGGCTTGAAGATACATATGCATACCGTGAAAATCCGACTTCTGATAAAGATTTTATGACGTTTTTTCTAAAAGACTGAGTTCTGAATTTTCTGGCGACGTATTTCAGCAAAGTTTTTCGTATATGCGCATGGATTCTCGTTCACTCATTCATAAATCAACGATTTAATGTTTCTATGGATAAAGTGCAAGGGAAATACTTACTTGGGTGGTCTCTGAAATGTTCAAATGATCAGATTTTCCCGCGTCAACATCAAGAGTCTCATTACTTCCACTCGGTTTTGAACCTTGGGAATTTTCTTTATCTCTATTCTCCGAGGATGAACGAGTATCAGAACTCTCCACTTCCATGGCGACATCCTCCTGGACATATTTTCAAACCATTAGCAATTTACCTACGAAGCATCATATTTGGCTATGTGGAAGAGTACTCACATCATTCTCTTCTTCAACACTCAAGTCAGAAATCGTCTGCGCAGCAACACAAAATTGAAGACCATCAATACTTGATGGAGCAAAGTTCTGTAACCAAATAACAAATTTTTGTTTACAATCCTAGTAATACGGATAGGAAAAAGTCACGGCATAAAAGTATTGACAACTCACCAAGGAAACAACTGGGGACTTTATGGTGTTAGTTAACAACTTACAATTTTTGTTCCTGCCTTCCTCCACCGTGAATGACTGTTTCTGCTTCTGAAAAGTTTACTGCGATTCGAGGTCTCACAGTACGTCCGTCCTGCAAAAGAAAATTAATGCGATAATCAAAAGCAGTTATTTTAATCTTATGAAGAATATGTAAAATATACACACCGGTGAACATCCTGGAGATACCTTTCGCTTATCGCCGCCAGAGATGGGTTTCAATCTTGGTCGAGAAGCAATCATATCAGCAGAAGGAGGCTCTTTCACTAAAGGTTGGTCAACCATTACAAAATCGTGTAAACGCTCAAGCTGCTGATCCCATAAGTCTATGTAACCTGGAGTTACATATGTGATTCGTTCAGAACAAGGAAACCAGTAAGAACCTCCTTCCACACGTGTGCGATCTAAAAAGGTCTTAAGCTGTTCCACCAATGGTTTCCTTCTTCGAAAAGTTGGAACGCATTGATCCATACCCACCTGACGAGCTGCTCTATCGATGTTGTATTCCTCTACTGAAAAGTCTTCATATATTGCTGATATCAAGTGACCTGGAGTACAACTCAACATGAAGGATCTTTCGCCATCGTTCAAGTCAACACTAGATTTCAAAGTCATACTTTCTTCAGTATTGAAAATTTTCAACTGAGAAACATAAGAAGGAATTAGCACCCAGGGGCGGAAATTGAACTCAGATTCATTGTCTAACACATCAATGAGACGTGTCTTTGATTGAGGTTGCTTTGTAGGACAGCGCATAATCCTAGCATTAGGGGTGTCAATGGGTCCGGGTCCTCCCGGGTATCACTAGACCTGGACCCGGACCCTACTTATAAAGGTCGGGTCCGGTTCCTAAATTTGTGGACCCAGAACCGGACCCGTTTAAATACCCGGGTACCCGTCGGTTCCGGGTACCCATTGGGTATTAAGAAAACTATTAAAAAAACCTCAAAAACTTAATATATTTCTATTTTTTGGCTTGAATTTAAATATTTTTTTATAAAAAATCATTGTTATTTCTCATTAATGTACTAAATAAAGATTAAATGTAAGAGAAAAATTAAAAATGAACAAAAAATCAAAGCCAAAACTATCAAAATACTTGTAATTTTTCTAAAAAACATGAATAAAAGAATGAATAACCGTGTACCCGATACCCAACGGGTATTACCCGTTTGGACCCGTTTAGATTCGGGTCCAATCGGGTAATTACCCGCCGGGTCCTAAGTTGTTAATGGGTCCAACTTTAGG
Organism: Papaver somniferum; assembly: GCF_003573695.1. Classification (NCBI taxonomy): domain Eukaryota; kingdom Viridiplantae; phylum Streptophyta; class Magnoliopsida; order Ranunculales; family Papaveraceae; genus Papaver; species Papaver somniferum. The sequence continues at coordinate 89,477,450 of NC_039365.1, read as the reverse complement.
ACCCGGAACCGGACCCAAGTATACCGGTTCCGGGTAATGGGTACCCATTGACAGCCCTACCTAGCATTATCCTTCTCAGGAAAAATACGATGACAATCAGCAGCATTCATCCCTTGCAATATATTACGAGGAATAGGTGCATAATTCTTGAAGCGCTCCCACATCAAGGCTTGGAGAAACATTGTATTGGCGTAGCATTCAATCTTCATAAAGTCATTCGAAACGCTGGAGTCTATAACCAAGGAGTCTAGGTTAGAGTACAAAGAACCCAAGAATAGACTTCCTATGGGAAGTTGTTCACCTTGAGCCATCTTGATGGAAAAAGGAATTACAAATGGCTTTATCAAAGTTCCGATGTCTTTAAACACGTCCCTGGACAACCATAAACACAAGAAAGCATCAGTAGATAACATACCATCAGGTTCGTCAAGTGGGGTATCTCGTGGCCACCAGTGTGTTAAACAGTGGGCATAACAACCTTTGCCACACGCCTTATTGATTTTCTACATCTCGACTGTCAATATGTTTGAAACTGTTGTCTCCTCTGCTGAAAGCTCTCCAGGAAATTTGCCGGTGATTGGGAGATACAACAAAGCAACTATATCCTCCAACGTGATGGTAACTCTCCCCATTTGCATATGAAGGTATGGGTTGGAATGCACCAGCGAGCAAGAAGATCTACAATACCTCGCGCATCATGGAAAATGAACAAATATTCAGATGCTTGGATAGCCCTGGTTACCTGTGCTCTATCCAACATGGCTCTAACACGAGGAAAACCCAGCATATGTCTCGCCCATCCAGAGAATTTTTCTAAAGGTCGTCGAGAAAGCTTGAATTCTATAATTGACGCAAGAAAAAATCCTCGTTCAAGACAAAATCGAATATCTGCTCGAGGAGTCACTAGTTTCTTCTGAACAACCTCTCTGGGATTTATTAGAAGACGAAATGTTGGAGATTGAAGACGTTTTTCAGTTCCCTGCTGAACCTCGAAAAATGCATCATCTATATTTGGAACGTTTTTGATCCCGGGATTTTCTTCTTCTTCTTCACCAGTGGAAGTCTCATTCATACATATACCGTCTTTGGAAGCATCATTTTCCTGGGAGCCAGACATCTTTGCGAAGTAGATGTAATGTGCGCAAACATTATTTCAGAATATTGTCATACAAGACGCAAACTTCGACAATATGATGGAGCTACACAATCTGACAACAAAATATTCATGCAAGCATCTACAAAAATGGTAATCCTTAACTCTTACCTCTTTACAATTCCACCAGCAGTGATTGTGATATAAGAGTTAACACTCTAAAATTAGTTCGTTCCTTGAAACCTGCAATAACGAACAAAGCTTTATCATTTGAAAATCGAAATTGATTTTCATAAAGTCATGAACATAATTTTCATAGTATAAACAGAAAATGAAACTTATACCGAGACAATATTTCATAAATAAATTGTCTAAGTTCAAGGGTTACTCAAAACTTACGTTTTGATTTTACGAAACAATGATTAACATGAATAATTCACGAAATTTTTTCAAAAAACTTTTATTTACTCATGTAAATAAATATATGGCATTATATATGTCATGGTTTCACATAAAAAAAAAATCTCTCTTTTCCTTCGTACGAGCATTTATCTTTGAAATGAAGGTTTATTTTGGTCTTGCGAAAAGTTCACACCTTTTAAGATAAAGTTTTGGTTTTCATGAAAGCTCATAAACAAAATTTTATCACTGGACACAGGTCTATTACAAAAAGAAAAATCTCTCCTAAGTCAGGTGTTATTACTAGTTTCTTAAACTAACGATCGAACGAACATACGTTTTCTAAAACAAGGGTTTTCAACAAAACTCACACTCATATATGCACATGTATAAAAATTTAATATGATCAAAGCATGAAAAACTCATGAAATCAGCAATCAAAATTTTTTTTGCCACGTACCTGGTCGGCGCCGGCCGGAAATTGGTCGGACGATGGTCGCTCCGGCCGGACGGCGGTGGCGTTCCGTCAATTCTTCCTTCTCCTGCTGTTGACGTGAAGGAGGTGAGGTGATGAAGGTGGTGGTCGGTTTTTGGTAAAATAAAAAAATAAAAAAAGGATTAATCCCTTTTATACCAAATTTTATTTCCAAAACCTAATTTCACAAGGATTTCCTTATTCGGGCCCGGGCCGTGAATCCTGAACCAACCAAGGTTCCATCATCAAATAAGCGGTTCTAAACCAATTTACGCTCGTTGGATGACGCTCTATCAGGCCACTGGGGTTTTCATTCAAGCCATGGTTTTCTCATTCAGTCATAAATCCGGTAACGTCTTATTTTACGACTAAGTTCAATTACTTGTTTTTGTCTGTAACTGGAAAATCACCATTCAGTGCTGACTGAGGAACATGACTGTGCCTCACTAAGAAAGGGACTTAATGTAGATGGTGGATTTTCGACAAGGGTTAAAATCGTAAAACCATAATTATAGTACTCCTAATCCAGCAATCAGATGAGTATTGAGACTCATGTCTCTCGTTGAAAGCATGAAAGCTCGTGCTACAAGAATCTATGACTGAGAATTTTATCTCTCAGAGTATATGTGGATGTGAAGTCTCTCGGCTGAGGCAACGACATATCTCATAAATACTGAGCAATTTCAGTAATTAATTCTATATAGAATCGAATGATTGGACGGCTCCTAGACAGCTGGTTTGCTAGTATAGAGCAACAATGTCTTCAAGATACAACAATATTTTCCCTGACTATATAAAGGAAATATGACGTTTCAACAAGCTCATATCTCTCTCAATTCTCAGATAATTGATGCTCCTAGACAGCATGCCTGCTAGTATAGATCCATCAATTAATTATCTCTAATCGTTAACTGAATATTCAACAATATTCTACGATCCTTCTTAATATTTCGTCACTTCAATTTGTGGTTCTTCCCAGCAGAATTCCATGGGTTAGTGATGAATATTTGACGTACGGGCATCTGAGCAGCTCTCGAGTAATCCCCGACCAAAATGGTGCAAGTGTACTCAGCAATAATGCACAAACGAGCATTCCAAAACACAAAGCAATGATGAACCTATGCAAAATAGGAAGAAAATAGTAAATAATAAAATATTAATCGAGGCGCTGGGAGACTGGGCCCACCGGCCGGTCGTGCTGTGGCCAGTCCCACGTCCAATTTTATATTTTATCATATTTTTATTATTTTCCTCGATCTCATGAAAATCCCTTCATTTGAGCAAATCTCCTTTGTCTCAAGGAAACTCCCTAGTCTCATGGTGTTTTCTCGTATCAAAGAAATAATAATAAATTAGGAAAGATGTCATGTGACTGGACTCACTAGCCGTCCGGCCATGCCCTAGCCGTGGCCGGTCCCACACCTCATGACTCTTTATTATTTTATTATTATTTCCCTCATCCCATGAAAATTCCTTGAATTCATGAAATTTCCCCCAAGTCATGAAAGTAATGTAATATTAGGGAAACTCGTGAGACGGGCCCTAGTTGGTCGGTCATGCCCTAGACGGTCCCACACGTCGCTTATTTTATTATTATTATTTTTTGTGTTTCCCTCATCTCATGGAAACTCCCTGATTTCAACAAATTCCTTGGTTTCAACAAACCTCTTGATTTTATGATATTTCCCTAAAATCATGAAAAATATTATAAAATTGGGAAAAGTGCCTTGGGACGGGCTCTTTGGCCGGCCGGCCATGCCTTGGCCATAGCCGGTCACACACTTCATGACTACCTATTTTATTATTATTATTTTCATAATCTCATGGAAATTCCTTAACTTCATGAAATTCCTCAGTTTCATGATATTTCCCTCACATCAGGGAAAATACAAAAAACTGGGAAAGGTGCTGCGAGACCGAGCTTGCTAGCTGGCCGGTCCCACACCTTAAAAATCCCCTACTTTATTAATTATTTTTCATTATCTCACGAAGATTCCCCTGTTTCAGCAAAACCCTGAATCCTTCATATTTTCTCAAAATGTTGCTTAAACGCGCATCGGAAAATATCGAAATTCTCAGGACTGAGACACGGACATTATGGTGATGCGGGCATGTCTCCTTGACCCAAGGCTGGACCTAAGGTTTGCAAATAGCTTGTCCCACATGTTTTAATAATTTTGACCTAATTTGCTCAATTGCTCATATTGGGTCCAAACTCTTCTCAAACAACTGGGAGTTTGCTCAGACGACCATCAGCTGGTCCCACAACCACCAAGGGCCGGTCTCATGCTCTCTTAGTCGGTCCCTCATCTCTCCATAATTAGGTTTTATTACCTAACGCTCACACGAGCATTATTTTTTAAAAAATGATTAAACCAGCATTTAATCATCTTTTCACCAACTGGTCTTCAAGAGACTTTGGTATTTTTGCTCACTTGAGCATTTGGGCGTTACAAGATCGACTCATCATCCCTTGTAGCCGGTCCCTCCTTCACTCCGTGGTTGATTTTCAATAAATCATCAATTGATCAAAATTAGGGTTTCGAATCTAGAGCTCTGCAAAAACGTGATTCTGAGTAGATTCAAATACTAATAATTTTACGTTGATCCCATGATCAACACTTTCATTATTATACTCGACCTAGCAGTCGGTATCTTAAATTAATATTTTGTTTGGTCCTGCCACCAATAATTCATCAGACGAGCAACAGTCGCTCAGATGAGCAATATTTTGCTCAGACTAAGGAGTATTGGTTCAACTATCAATATTCAACGATTCAGCAGCACAGTTTGCTCAGGTTATCAACATTTATTCGGCGATGATACTTGTGTCTCAACATACATGTTCAATTCATGAGTCTCAAAACATTTGCAAATCACGTTCGACTAAGCAATACAAGGACTCATCGTCCCATGAAGTCAGCAACTGACTCCACAACCACGAGATGTCAATCGTGTCACATGGGGGATATTAACTAGGGCTTTGATCTGGCGGTCTACGACACGTGTGTTCATGCACAAGATGAGAATTTGAGCAAGTCGTGTAATCAGTTGGAGGAGTTAGCAAAGAAGTGGATGGAAAATCAACCAAGTCTCTGCACGATGAGCAACTGGTTTTGACACGATTTCCAACTTCCCCACTCTTTGACTCCAACAACTGTCACACTTCATGGGATCAAGGTGTTTACAATTCAACAATATAAAAAGGCCTCTGAATCCTGATTGAAACAGACAAGAATTTCTCGACAAGTTCATACAGACAATCTTTCGTCTACACGAACTCATCGTCTGAGCAATCACTCTCAACTGAGTAAATTCAATCATTCAGAACTTTCTTACGCATAATACACAATACACCTACAATCTCGATCACCATTGATCTCACACATTTCTCAGCTTCCCTACTACAGATCAACCCACCCTCTCTTGTGACCGAATTGACTCTGGAACGACCACTGTCTTGGTTTAGGCCGGAGTCCTAAAGATTGATCTCTCGAACTTAAATCACTCCATTATTGCAGTGTATCTGTGTGAGGTTGAGCATTTGCTCGGTTCAAGGAGTCTCCGCACGGTCATCTCCTCAATTCCGTAAAAAACAGCAAATCGTTTTTCCTCATCTACACCAGGGGTGCTAGTATCCCAGATATTAACATAGTTTTGATTCGTATATGGATTGTTAGAGCACTGCTCGGTCGAACTCGCATGCGTTTCTATCTCAAGCATATTTGTCAATATTAGTGATCAAAACTATAAGTCTTGATTTCTAGTCTACTTATAGATGTCTCGGACTAGCACATAGATTGTGTAGTTGAGCCTTAGACTTCACGACGTTCATCATTTGAAGACGAAGAACTACTAAGGAGAGCTTGTGGAACTTCATCGATGAAAGGTATGTGGAGACTGAAACTCATCTATCACTTGGAAAGTCTATTTCTACTCTATCTCCTATATTGAGACATAAGTCGTGTTACGATATAGTTTATATTATACACATTTGAGATTTCGAGCTTAGTGTAACTCGCTTACATATTTCTCGGAATATGTGTTGGCAAGCTTTCGCTTCGACCAAGTTCATCTTATATCTTTGACGCAAGTCAAAAGATGATCATGTGAAAATTGGCGAGCAACATCTTACATGGCTTGTGTGATACAATAATTTTATGTAAACTTGGAATGTTTCGTTATGATTCAATAACTTGAAAATTGCTTTGATGCTAATAGTGTGTGAAAACGGATATTGTCATACTCTAAGAAAGTTTCAATGATTGAAATAAGAGTTTATAACACTTAACCATTATTGGATATGTCATGTTATGTACTCTTGCACATATGTAATCCATGTCCGGGAACCATAGTATGCGTACCCGTACGTATACCTGTTGGCTTGAGAAATCCAGGAACCTAAGTATGCGCTCCCGTTCGTGTACTGGCGTAAGGTTCATGTCTGAATATTTCTACTGGAATTGGAAGTTCGCGTACACGTTTACGTACTGGCGAAAACAAATTTTGGTCCGAGTATTTCAAGTATGTGTACCTGTTTGCATACTTGAAGGTTAAAGTTCTAAAATCGGTCATGTTCATGAACTTAAAAATTTATAAAATAAAGAATGCAATCTTTGAAAACCGTGTTTAAAATGTTCATGAATTGATTTGAGTGAATCAAACGATTTTGCTTCAATTGTGTTATTGTATAATCCTATGAGAATATAGCAATTGAATAACTCTTTAACTAGCTTCGTTTGAGTTATTTGAACTAGTTATGGTTAAGATGAACAAGGATGATATGAGAGTATTTATATGGATAACCTCGGTTAGCTATTGTCGAACCAACATGGTGTACACGTTTAGGTACGGTTACATAAACCTAAATGAGGGTACATTTCATTTGTGTGTAAGAAGCTAAGTTCGATCTAACGGTGGAAAGATATTAGCTTGATTGAATCAGGTTTTTCATCTAACGGTGAATATTGAATGCTTTGTTACCAAGGTAACTTAGATTTCAAATCCCGATTTGAAAACTATATAAAGGAGAACTCTAGCAACTGGGAAACCTAATCCCCACACTTTTGTGTGTTACTAGTTACATAACTAGAGTCGATTCTCCTTTAACCTTAGGTTTCTCTCGAGACCTTCTATGTTAATGACTTGAAGAATTCATTGGGATTGTGAAGCCAAACCCAACTATTTTCTCTGTAGTTGCATGATCTGATCTTGCATCTTCTATCATGTTGAGTATAATTGGAATAATTGGCTCGAGATTAATATCTCCGATAGGAAAGATAAAAGTAATCACAAACATCTTCGTCTCATCGTTTGTGATTCCACAATATCTTGTTTCGCTAGTCGATTAAAATTATCGTGAGGTGATTGACAATACTAGGTTGTTCTTCAAAAATATAAAACCGGTTTATTAATTGGTTCCTGTTCACTTTGATCTATCAAAAGACGGAACAAAACTCATAGGTATTTCTGTGGAAGACAGATTTATCTATACCAATAGCAATTGTTGGTTGTGGGTGAGATCAGCTAAGGGAATCAAGTGCGTAGTATCCTGCTGGGATCAGAGACGTAAGGAACGCAACTGTACCTTGAATCAGTGTGAGATTGATTAGGGTTCAACTACAGTTTAGTCCGAAGTTCATTGGTAGTAGGCTAGTGTCTATAGCGGCTTAATACAGTTTGGTGTTCAAAGCTGGACTAGGTCCCAGGGTTTTTCTTCATTTGCGGTTTCCTCATTAACAAAATTCCGGTGTCTGTGTTATAACTTTTCCGCATTATATTTTGTTATATAATTGATATTTCATAGGTTTTGCATTAAGATCAATCAATTAGATAATCCAACCTTTGGTTGTTGATTTAAATTGATTGACACTTGAACATTGGTCTTGGGTACCGTTCAAGTTGTTTCACATAATAATCAGGCTCACGGATTTCTATCTGTTTGATTTGCTGATTACATTATGAAAAAGAGATATAAACTCTCATATATACTTTTCTCTGGATTGAGTCTGACTGTCTAGTTGATTCTCTAGAAAGTATATTGGAGTAAGTCCTCTCAGATGGCCAAACGAATTGTTGGGTGTGGTTGTTGTACCCCCGTATTTTCAATTGGTATCTGAGCAGGCAAACACATTAAAGACCTTATAAGTCTGTGTTTGTAGCCATATGTACTCTGAGGACCTAAGAAATATCTCACTAGATAATGCATATTGAAATGTCTTCCAAAGATTCTGATTGCAACAAAAATCTTGGGTTTGCCTTAAAGGATAGCTCCTTAGTAGATTCTTCCGAATCCCGAGGGAAAAACAAGATTTGTGAGATCGTATCAGAATATGAAATGGAACTCACCAGATCATTAAAAAAATCTGTTGATATCATTGACTTTCAAGTTTCCAAAATCAAGACTCTTGAAGAAAAGAATGATCAGCTTATTGATGAATTTGAGAAATCTCTTGAAAGGGAACGCGAACTCTACAGCTTCATTGAATATCTCTCTAACAATATCGAAAAATTGGTTCAAGAAACTACTCTACAGCGTGAAAAGATTAGTATGCTTGAAGATACTGTTAAAGAAGACTCAATTAGAGAAAAACGTTTAGTCAAGGCTCATTCATAAAAAATAAACAGTTATCGTATTGAAAAAGAGAAACTTGTTGCATCTTTTCAATTTTCTCGAGAGCAGTGTAACACCTTGAAGAAGGAAAACTCTGCTTTGATGATTAAGTCATCTTGTGCACCTTGTTCTGATACTCACAAGGATTTACCTGCGTAAATAAAAGTTCCTCCAAGGAATTACCCATTGTGAATCACTTGCAAAATTTGCATGTGACGGAAGAAGTTATGGGTCAAGGAAATCATGTCTCAAATCCACGATATTGTTCCTTCTATGGGAAAAAGAATCACTATGATCTCCATTGTTTTGCCAGGAAGAAACAAATTTCCGATCCCATAATTTGCTTCTTTCTACTTTCAACAGAGTAAATCGTCTGACGACGTCTACAGTGAATTTATCTCCTACAGAAAACCAGAACTCTTATAACAATGATCTCTCATCTAGAAATCATCACAGGTTGCATGTTCCCTATTATGGTATAATCTCTTGTGCCACTAATGAACACTTCCCTTGTGCTCATAAGAACAAGTCTGGTAAGTCTAGGTTAAGAAAATGGAAATCCTCCAACTTCTCTCCTCTGGAACCAATTTCTAGAGGTCCTAGACTCTTTCCTCAGAAAAATCCTTCTGATGGACTATTGAAAGGGTTTATAACAAACTCTTCTGGAATAAGTTATAATCGATGGAAAGGGGGTAATACACAGATGAAACGCTCAAAAAACTTGTACAACTCTTCTTCCATGATTCGTAGTGAGATCACTTCTCACACCTCTACCTGACTCTAGGTAATCTCATCCTTGAATTTATCCCGAGAAGTGCAAGGATGATGATTATGGGATTCTCAAGATTAGTTGTATATTTTTTTATCATTTTCTTGTTAATCAATCTGAGTTCTGAAATCCTACTATCAAAGCTCAGGCTCTAATTTAAAGTGATTATTGAGATATATTAACAAACATTGTGTTGCCTCTTATTTGATTTTCTTTTTTTCTCTTGTGAACGGTCCGTGTATGTCTGTGTCCCTCTTCTGCGAGTTCATAGGGTTTCCTTAATGAGAAGTGTCTTCTCTTTACTTAAAATACATATATATCCTATTTAATCCATCCCTAACAAAAATATTATATGGAGAACTCTGCAAAATCTCAAGAGATTGTACATCTTGATATGGAGGTAGACATTCAAGGACATGATTCGAATCAAGAGATGGTCCTGAAAAAGATGCTTGCAAGAAAGGAACACAACTCCTGGATTGGTGAATCTGTCAAGGATTTAGCTCGTTTTTAGGACGATTCAAAGGTCGAGTTTGCAAATCTTCAACTGCAAATAAACCAACTCTTAGATAGTCAGGCAAGAATCCCTGCAAACCAAAATATTCTGATACGGAATCAGAAGAAGCTCATCATGGACTGTGTCAAAGCTAGACAACTTTCTCGGGTTGTTGATCGTAAAGTTTGTGTTCTAACTCACGAACATGTTGTGTCTACGGTCAATAGAATAAAGGAAATCAGTGATACCTTCTATGATGGATTCATTGAAAGGTATAAGGTTCTCAAAGAACTTTGATTATGTCTAGGAAACTTCTTATGAGAATTTTATTCTTGTGTTTTTTAAGAAGGATAACTAGGGTTTGGAATAGCCATTATTGTGAGTATACATAGCTATGTCTAACGTTTTCATCTTCATGTTTTAGATTTATTTATTTAAATTCTAAGTTATTTGGAAGATGATTTTTGCAGTATTAATCTATATGTTTTTATATATTGCAAATTGTTATGGGATATGTTGTTTACGTCCGTGAAGCTGTGACTGTCCCATACGTATTCAAAAATTATCTCTATAATGTCGATATGAATGTATTGATATGTTGTTATGTATTGATAGAATGAACTTTTGAATATAAAAGTTAAAGCCTTTTATGTCATTTTTGATGGAAGAAAGGATAAAACTTTTGTTTACAAAGATTAAGTCTATTACATGTCATTGTGCATATAGTGATGAAAAATAGAATGAATATTTGTTTATTCCGCAGTATTGGTCTTTCCCTGATCCACAATTTTTGTGCATATATTGTGTTACTCCGTAAGTTCTCTTATGTTGAGCATGGCCAATTGAATTGATCATTTTTGCGGATAATTCAATTGTGATTTTTGGATACAAATCCATGTTCGCATGTGATTTGATTATGCCCAAAGAAATCCTTCTTTTCTTATAAAAGTAAGGTCGCTCTTGTTGTTCTTTCGGGAATGACATTTTACGGGGGAGAGTTATTTTTGAACTTGTTCTTAATTGCCAAATCTTTGTGGGGAGTGCGGTTGTGGAATATTGTAGGGGTTACCTTGTATCTTTATAAACTCCTTGATGAATGCATTTAGCTTCGGCTATATGATTGCATCTAAATAAGTTGTTATGTTATTCTCTTTTTTTCATGAAGTATCTCTATGAAAATTTCATGAGGATCCCACTAATTTTCGTACCTTTGCCAATTTATATTGACAAAAAGGGGGATAACTAATGTGTAGTTTCATACTACAAATACATATGGTTTACGGATCATTATGTAAGGGGGAATGGTTTTCATGTCGAGATGAAGTATTGACTAAGGGGGAGTGATACATATCACCATAGTATTATTGTCAGAGTTGTGATACAATTGAACTTTGATGATGTGTAATGATACTATGACACTGTATAACAATGATTGAGAGAATTTGTTTTCTCATTATTATCGTTACAGATCTTCAACAACTATGATGCTGAGTTGAACACGTTTAGGATCATGGAGTACTTGGAAGTGACGAAGATTTCAAGTCGTGTTGAAGATGCCAAGGAGATCAAGCATTTGGATGAGAAGCTACAAAGTCTTATTTATTTTGTAATCCATATGTATTGATAGTTTTGTCCTTAAAATTGACAAAGGGGGAGATTGTTAGAGCACTGCTCGGTCGAACTCGCATGCGTTGTTATCTCAAGCATGTTTGTCAATATTAGTGATCAAAACTATAAGTCTTATTTCTAGTCTACTTATAGATGTCTCGGACTAGGATATAAATTATGTAGTTGAGCCTTAGACTTCATGGCGTTCATCATTCGAAGACGAAGAACTACTAACGAGAGCTTGGGGAACTTCATCGACGAAAGTTATGTGGAGACTGAAACTCATCTATCACTTGGAAAATCTATTTCTACTTTATCTCCTATATTGAGACATAATTCGTGTTACGATATAGTTTATATTATATACATTTGAGATTTCGATCTGAGTGTAACTCGCTTACATATTTCTCGGAATATGTGTTGGCAAGCTTTCGCTTCGACCAAGTTCATCTTATATCTTTAACGCAAGTCAAAAGATGATCATGTGAAAATTGTCGAGCAACATCTTACATGGTTTGTTTGATGTAAACTTGGAATGTTTTGTTATGATTATTTCAATAACTTGAAAATTGCTTTGATGATAATAGTGTGTGAAACGGCTATTGTCATCCTCTAAAAAAGTTTCAAAGATTTAAATAAGAGTTTAGAACACTTAACCATTATTGGATATGTCATGTTGTGCACTCTTGCACATATGTAATCCATGTCCGGGAACCATAGTATGCGTACCCGTACGCGCACCTGCTGGCTTGAGAAATCCGGTAACCTAAGTATACGCACCCGTTCGCGTACTGGCGTAAGGTTCATGTCCGAATATTTCTTCTAAAATTGGAAGTTCGCGTACCCATTTGTGTACTGGCGAAAACCAATTTTGGTCCGGGTATTTTAAGTATGCGTACCCGTTTGCATACTTGAAGGTTAAAGTTAAAAAATCGGTTATGTTCATGAACTTAAACATTTATAAAATAAGGAATGCAATCTTTGCAAACCGTTGCTATAATGTTCATGAATTGATTCGAGTGAGTCAAACCGATTTTGCTTCAATTGTGTTCTTGTATAATCCTATGAGAATATAGCAATTGGAAAACTCTTTAACTAGTTTCATTTGAGCCATCTGAACTAGTTATGGTTAAGATGAACAAGGTTGATATGAGAGTATTCATATGGCTAACCTCGGTTAACTATTATCGAAACAACATGGTGTACAAGTTTAGGTACGGTTATGTAAACCTGTACGAGGGTACATTTCATTTGTGTGTAACAAGCTAAGTTTGATCTAGCGGTTGGAAGATATTAGCTTGGTTGAATCAGGTTTTTCATCTAACGATGAATATTGAATGCTTTGTTACTAAGGTAACTTAGATTGCAAACCATGATTTGAAAACTATATAAAGGAGAACTCTAGCAACTGGGAAACCTAAACCCCACACATTTGTGTGTTACTAGTTGCATAACTAGAGTTGGTTCTCCTTTAACCTTAGGTTTCTCTCAAGACCCTGTAGGTTAACGACTTAAAGACTTCATTGGGATTGTGAAGCCAGACCCAAATATTTTCTTTGTAGTTGTGTGATCTGATCTTGCATCTTCTATCATGTTGAGTACAATTGGAATAATTGGCTCAAGATTAATATCTCTGATAGGAAAGATAAAAGTAATCACAAACATATTCGTCTCATCATTTGTGATTCCACAATATCTTGTTTCGCTGATCGATTAAGATTATTGTGAGGTGACTGATAATACTAGGCTGTTCTTCGGGAATATAAGACCGGTTTATCAATTGGTTCCTGTTCACCTTGATCTATCAAAAAACGAAACAAAACTCATATGTATTTCTGTGGGAGACAGATTTATCTATACCCATAGACTTTTTTGTGTGAGACGGATTTGTTTATCAAGTCATCGACTTTGGGTCGTATCAACTCTTGGTTGTGGGTGAGATCATCTAAGGGAATCAAGTGTGTAGTATCCTGCTGGGATCAGAGACGCAAGGAACGCAAGTGTACCTTGAATTAGTGTGATATTGATTAGGGTTCAGCTATAGTCCAGTCCGAAGTTCATTGGTAGTAGGCTAGTGTCTGTAGCGGCTTAATACAGTGTGGTGTTCAAAGCTGGACTAGGTTCCGGGGTTTTTCTGCATTTGCGGTTTCCTCGTTAACAAAATTCTGGTATCTGTGTTATTTCTTTTCCGCATTATATTTTTTCATATAATTGAAATATCACAGGTTGTGCTTTAAGATCAATCAATTATATAATCCAACCTTTGGTTGTTGATTTAAATTGATTGACACTTGAACATTGGTCTTTGGTACCGTTCAAGTTGTTTCACATAATAATCAGGCTCGTGGATTTCTATCTGTTTGACTTGCTGATTACATTGTGACACAAAGATATAAACTCTCATATATACTTTTCTCTAGATTGAGTCTGATTTTCTATTTGATTCTCTAGAAAGTATATTGGAGTAAGTCCTTTCAGATTGCCAAACGAATTGTTGTGTGTGGTTGTTGTATCCCACATTTTCATGGATGATCTAGACCATAGTGTGACCGTGAAACTTGAGGAGATGCAGAAGCAAGGAGGACCACCAGGGTACGAGCATCCACCGTGGAGACATTCTCCTGTTGAAGTTCTTGCAGGTGTGATTAATCGTCATGACACCAACAATCCCTTTGCAATTCAGGTTCAGAACTTTGAAGTTGGTAGTGGTAGTGGTGGTAGTGCTGGTGAAGGATAGATGTGCTGAGCATACTTCAATGGAGGAGGATGTGCCATGTCAAGGTAAGGGTAAGAAGCCCATTGTTGATCATGATGACAATGAAGGTTCTCCAAAAGGTGGTAAACCTCCCCGACCAGGTTCTAATGTGGATGATTGGGTCGTGTCTGCATATCATCCAAAATATGTCCCATTTGAGGTGCAAGAAGGAGTAGCCATTGTTGCAGGTTGCAGGAGTGATTCGTATCAGTTTTATGTCCATAACCTTGCCAACATATGTTAGATATGTTGTTCGAATGCTTGCTATGCAGACTTGGCATGCTGATGCGGCAATTCATTTTCATGTTCTCGATGTATTGTGTCCAACAGTGTTACATCTTGGCCGTGAAATTTTTGCAGGGGGGATTCCAGCAGGTACCGATCCAAGCCAAGTTTCAACTAAGCCATCCAACACTCCTCCTAAACAGAACGATGCTGCCATTTCGGTGGATCCAATCAGGATTTAGCTAACCAGACTCAAGTGCCAAGGATGTGAAATCTGAGACCACCAACTCGCTTGACTAGAATTTTTACTCGTAGCGTGTGTCATGGGACTCAGAGCAAGTTTCAGCATCCAATCAGATAGTAGTAAGTTGCAAATAGGTTCATGGCTCTTGCAGTTAAATTGAAATTGGAACAAAAGCCTTGATGGGTAGTTCTATTTTAGGGGGTTTATTTAGAATTGAACCTTTGGTATTGTGGTGGTTGTTTAATTTGGACATCAGATGTTCTTTGTTCTTCTTTTTGATACTTTTGGGTTTCTTTTTATGGTTTGATTTGAAATATTGGATGTTATCTTTAGTGTTTAAAAACAAAAAATCCTTATTGGTGCTTATTGGATGTTATCTTTAGGTGGCTGTAAGCTACTAGTTTGTTTTAATGGTGGTTTTGTGGGTATTGGTATTGAGGCCCATGTTGTACTTGAGGGTGATTTCACTAGGACTCAATTTTTTGGTCTGGACTTTGAGGTTTAAAGATGCATGATGGTTGTACTGATTAGGATATTGATCTTTGTTAGAGGGTTTAGGGAACATGAGATTTTATAAGAGGTAATCATATATGATTAGGTAGGTATTTTTTAGGCTGTGAGTATCAATTATAAATTTCATTAGGGGGTTATTTATATATTTAATGGTGAGACTGATAGAAGTATGACTGGGAGATTTAATTGCAGCAGTACGAGATACATTACCGATTTCCTGAGTGAGAGATGAGATTCTTGTGATTGTTGAGTTTCTTATGGTTTCAATGTTCCTCATAGTAGTATTAGAAGCAATACTGAGTTGTTGTTCATTTGAAATCATGATTGGAAGATACGTGGGAGCATCACAGAAGGATGGCCAAAGATTGAAGAAAAATCCGACGAAAAAGATGTGTTGAAGAGCATGCAAGGATGTTTCCATGGCCAATGATGAATAATAAATAGAAGCTGCACGAAAATGAGTTCCGGGTGGAAGCGACCAGAGACAATGCAGTTGTGTTTATGAATAACATTACTCATATGACAGAAAGATGAGTAACGGTTATTAGAAAAGGCCGGAAGTGGGGAGAAACAGTGAGAATAAGAGAGAAAATGATTCGTCCAGAAAAGAGAGGATCAAGTCGATTCGATGTGCTTGTTTAGTTGCAAAAAAATGTTGCTATTGAAACTTACGTGGAACTAGTTCCCAGCTTTTTGTGGAGAATGCATTTTTAGAGTTGTTTTTCATCGGATAGAAACATCATACGTCCATCGCATTCCCCAGAGCTCGGTCAGATACTTGGTCATCAGGTTACGCAAACACCTCCCTAGCTGGTAGTAAATCTGGCTATTGATAATACCGTTATATTACAGGAAACTATGGGCTGGTATGTTATTTTGTGCAGAGGTCAGGGATCTAATTATTTTTTTTACCCTTTGCCTTTCTTTAATCTGCCCCATTTTAATTTAAGGACTATATGGGTATTTCTGTCTAAGGTAAGTCCAAGTGTTATTCCAGGGCGAGGAAGAGATTATGTTACCTTTGTTGCTCCAAAATCCAACCCTTCTAATTCCGAAACCGCAAACCTGCTTTACTTCATTTATTTTTCAAATAATACTACCTAATACTAAACCGATGCATATGTTAAAAAATAGAAAACTTAATTTTTCAAACATATAATCCGCCAAGTTAATTGTGATTGTTGTTTTACATTTGAAATTAAATTTAAAGAAGGAGTACATGGACCTCTACAAAAAGAAACACTTTTTTAGTCTATCAAGTTAGTTAAGATCTTTTGGCTTGTGACACGCCAGAGTAAGCCAGCGGAAAAAAAAATATAGTCATTTCCCTGTGGAAATAAGGTCGTGATACGCGTGTGAATCATTAATATAATAAAAAATGACAAGTAGAGTACCAACATGGGTGACCACTTGAGAAATCCTCTTGTACTTTTGTTTGGTTGAAAACCAACCCTTTTTTAGCAGTACCAAGATGGTTGACCTTTTGGGAAGTCCCCATGTTTCTATACTTTTTTTTTAATATTGTTTGAGGGTGAAAACAGTTTCTGCTGGTTTCGGTAATTTCGTATGATGTGGGTGAGAAACAAGTCTAAACCCTAAAAAATGTACTGCAAGGGAGTACTTTAGATTCGATTGATCGATCTGTACAAGTCCGGCCTAAACCAAGAAATGGCCGTTCCAGACTTGCTTCGGTCACAAAGTGGAGGAGAATGATTAGATTTGGGGAGGGAAGCGAAGAGAGTGTTGAGACCATAATAGTTGATTCTGGAAGAGTAGTTGTTTCACGACTTGTATCAGAAAGTGGGAAGCTAAAAGATGGAAAGCTAGCAAATATTTTCTGAGTGTTGTATCCTCCTGACCAGAACTTGTTGTTCGGTGGAAATAGGTAAGACCTATTTATACAAGTCGAAGTGAAACATACTCTGGTCTCGTAAGAAATGGAAAACGAGTGAGTAAATGGGAGGAGGTGGTAACGGATAACGCTTGGAATTGATGTTCCATGAAAGAAAGTGTTTCACCATTACTCCCTGTATTTACTAACCACCTCATCCTTAAGACACTTTCTAATAACGAGCGTAGTGTACGCCGCACGTTGTAAACCTCCAAACCAATACCCAATGAGCATCCCCCAGTTTGTGACATGTGTTGATGTCTCGAGTGTTTTCGTGGAAAACATGTAGCATGTTGTTGTTGTCGGGCAAGTTGAGCTTGGGAGACTTGTCGGCTCGGTGGTGACCTTCAACGGTCGAGATTTTTCATCTTAAGAGGAAGGTAGTCGTCGATTATTGCAACCTTTCGTTTGGTAGCCAGTGGCATGAAAGTATGATCAGTATGGCTTTAATATGGCCCAGTTTAGGCGCGTCCAAAAGTTAGGGTTTTGGCTTTGTTTAGGCGCGACTAAACTAGGACCAAAGGTTGCCATGCGTTAGCTGGTAACCTTGGACGGCTAAAATCTGCATCTTAGATGAAAAAGTGGTCGTTGATTGTTGCATGCCTTCGTTTTGGTATCCGCATAGAGAAGTCCGGCATGGCATGGCACGGCAAGGTGGTTGGCATTCCATTGGCACATGTGGCATGGCATACCTTGGCGCGGTTTGGCGTGGCCAAAACTAGGGTTTTGGGCCAAAGGTTACCATGCGTTGTTTGGCGACCTTGGACGGCTAGGATTTGCATCTAGGATGGAAGGGTGCCCGTTGATCGTCGCACGTCTTCGTTTTGGTAGCCGCATGGGGAAGGCCGGCATGGTATGGCGCGACAAGTTGGTTGGCATGCCATTGGCACATGTGGCATGGCATGCCTTGGCGCGGTTTGGCGTGGACAAAGGTTACCATGCGTTGTTTGGCGACCTTGGACGTCTAGGATTTGCATCTAGGATGAAAGGTTGGTCGTTGATCTTCGCACGCCTTCGTTTTGGTAGCCGCATAGGGAAGGCCGACATGGTGTGGCGCGGCAAGGTGGTTGGCATTCCATTGGCACATGTGGCATGGCATGCCTTGGCGCGGTTTGGCGTGGCCAAAACTAGGGTTTTGGACCAAAGGTTACCATGTGTTGTTTGGCGACCTTGGACGGCTAGGATTTGCATCCAGGATGGAAGGGTGGTCGTTGATCGTCGCACGCCTTCGTTTTGGTAGCCGCATAGAAAAGGCCGGCATGGTGGGGCCAAGGCCAATGGCGTGGATGGATTGGCATAGTGGGGCCAAGGGTTTGGTTCGGATGGGTTGGCATGATGGGGCCAAGGCAAGGTGCGGTTGGCTTGGCATGGTGGGTCCAAGGGTTTGGCATGCCATTGGCGCATGGTGCGGCTAGCATGGTTGGGGCCAAGGAAAGGTGCGGTTGGCTTAGCATGGTGGGGCCAAGGGTTTGGCATGCCATTGGCGCATGGTGCGGCTAGCATGGTTGGCATACCTTGGCGTGGTAGACGTGGATGGCATGGTTTGCCATTGGCACAGTGGTGCGGCTGGCATGGTTGGCATGCCTTGGTGCGGAGATGTGGCTGGCATGGTTTGCATGCCTTGGCGCGGAGATGTGGCTGGCATGGTTTGTCATTGGCACAGTGGTGCGGCTGGCATGGTTGGCATGCCTTGGCGCGGAGATGTGGCTGGCATGGTTTTCCATTGGCATAGTGGTGCGGCTGGCATGGTTGGCATGCCTTGGCGCGGAGATGTGGCTGGCATGGTTTTCCATTAGCACAGTGGTGCGTCTGGCATGGTTGGCATGCCTTGGCGCGGAGATGTGGCTGGCATGGTTTGCCATTGGAACAGTGGTGCGGCTGGTATGGTTGGCATACCTTGGCTCGGTAACATGAGAATTAGGGTTTGGTATGTACGAAGATGATGTCGGTCAATACTAAGGGTTCTGCCGTGGAACATGACACATGTATAAAAAAAAGGTACCCTGGTAATTCTTACGTAGTTATGTTGAATGATTCAATAAATGCGCTAGTGGTTGTAGTGACGTCATGTCAGCTGTAAGGTTTTACGATTTTAACCCTAAGCTAAAAACCACCATCAACATTAAGTCCCCTGCTTAGCTCGGAACAGGATCATTGTTGCGAGGTAAGCATAAGATGGTGATAGGCTGATAGACACATTTTTGTGTCTACTTTGTCCTCAATGTCTGTATTGTTGGAACTCTATTTTTGTACTAATATTGTGTTTTTATGTATTTTTAGGAAATAAACATTTTTGGAAAATTCGGCTCGAAAAGTTGATTTTGGCACCCGGAGGACAAGTGTTATTCGGACTCTCGCTTTTGGATAAGGGGTAACCTAATTACTAAGGGGAACCCCCAGGTCACCCCCAAGGCATCTGCTATTCGCACCCCAGTTTAGGATAGGTGGCATATCATCTTCAACATTCAAATTCGTGTTTTGGCAGGAAAACCATTTTCACTCCTGACAGATTTTCAATCAGCAAAATGAAGGTGTTCTAGTGCGATTCAATCGCTGAAAATTGGTGAGAAGTTGTGATTTAACATGGAAAATATGTTGTGAGTGTTCTCTTAGCTCAAATTTGGCTAGAATTGGCTATCCAATTCACGGGCTCAAAACAGGTAAAACACATGCAGAAGAGTTTCTCTATGACTTCTGGAAGATTTTGTGTGTGTTCTGCTCGTGTTTCATGCATCGAGCAACCTGTTGGAGCATGTGTAATCGAATTGGAGCGTGCTGGACCATAGAAAACGCGTGAAAAGCTAAAACATGAAAGAAAATATCAGAAAATATTTTCTTTCACTGTCGAGGATTTGTGGAGTTATGGAGGAGATTCGATGCATGCTTCGGGTTTAAATAGAGTCCTTGGAGGTCAGAGAAAGGGTGTCGAGAGTTTGGGGTCGATTGGGAGACCACATGGAGGTTGCAGAGGCGAAGAGAAGAACTGCAAGAAAGTTTCCTGCTGCCGTTGAAGAAGAAGGAGAAGACGAAGAACAGACGCCCCAAGACCGTCGTTCATCAACAGTGTCAGCAGCAGCAGCTAAGTATTGTTGTTTTATAGCAGTAAAATTCTATCGTT
The DNA here is from genome assembly GCF_003573695.1 of Papaver somniferum. Lineage (NCBI taxonomy): Eukaryota > Viridiplantae > Streptophyta > Magnoliopsida > Ranunculales > Papaveraceae > Papaver > Papaver somniferum. Next base: position 89,457,251 of record NC_039365.1, on the reverse strand, counting down.
GATTTCTGGACGCCTTTTGTGGGTCATAGATTCACTGTTTTATACTTTTTCACTCTTTTAATCAAATTTTGAGCATCAATTATGTATTTTGAGAACATGATTAATATGACGAGTTAAACCCCAAGCACTGGGACGACGGAGGAGGCCGTGTTTCATCCATGTGGTAATTTAAATTAATTCTTTATTTACTTTTTGCACCAATTTTAATTGAGTTAAGATTTTAATTAATTATTTGTGATTTTATTTGATGGAGCATGCTTAGTCTTAGGGATTCTTGATGCGCCATGCTCATAAAATACAAGTAATATTTTATAGAATCTACTTTGGCAAAGAATAGAGTTAATATTTGTTTTGTTTTGAACTATAATCGCCTAGAATTAAATTCTGAACCACTTGAAAATGAAAAATGGCCGAATCTTTAGTCCCAGTTTCTCACACCAGTGTTAATATTTTTATTGTATATATTTATCTTTTTTATTAAGTTTAAAAAATTATCCTTCACAAGTCCGAGAGTTTGAACCTCATTACTACAACTTCATCAAAAATCATTAATCATTTTGGCGCCGCCGACTCGGATTTGTGCTTAGGTAGAATTTTTAGGTTTTTATTATCTTTTATTATTCTATTTGTTCTTTTTACGTCTCTTTGGTTGTGTCTTTGTATTACAGGTTTGAAGTTGGATACTAAAGACCTTGGAATCAAAGCTTAAAGCTAAAAGATAAGGAAAAAAGACAAAGCAAAAAAATAAAGAAAAAAGAGAGGAAAAAAAAGAGAGAATTATTTTTTTAGAGACTTTCCATTTTTATTTTTGTAATTATTATTATTATTTTTTGTATTTCTTTTTTTTGGACTGGACTTTGGACAATTTATTTTAATTTTAAACCCTACGGAAGGGTTATATATAAAAAAAAAAAAATTATATATAAACTGTGTGCAGGGAAGGACGACGATTACTATATCGTCTCGGCCCCTCGGGTTCGTACATGACATAGGAGTCGTGGCCCGAGTCGACTTTAATGGTTCATCCCCCGTCTGGTACGGGAGGTAAGTCCATCGAAACACTCGCGAATCTCCTGTAAGCGAGTTATTGTATTCCTTAAGGTGGTTCATTGATTGAGGACGAATTTGGACTGTTTTTAAATTCCTAGTAAAGGGCAAGGCCTGGCCAATACAAGATAAGGGTTCGGATTTCATCACCATTCCCTTCTTGCCCGCCTTAGGTAAACGAAACCTAACGCGAACCCAAGCTTAAAATTTTATTAGAACGAGACCGATAGGGTAACGAGCTTGGTAGGAAAATCTTTCGAAAAATATTGGTTACTCTTTTAGCATACTTCGAAGTTCATGATGGTTTCTGTGAGTTGAATACGTGATTGCGCCGCCTTGTGATAGCGGTGAGGCCTTGGGTAGCAAAGCTCCACTGAGCTTGCCTCGCCTCAATTCAACTTACTTTGACTCGGATTGATTCCAGAGGGGTGTGCTCAAATTGTAACGAAATCCTTTTCGAAGGAATAGAAGCTGGTCTAGAAAACAATCTAAGTGGAGCCATCATGCTTTTTGTTTGCTAGATTCTATAGGTTTGATTTGGTCGAGTCAGCCTTGTTTGTGATTGTGTAGAATTCCCTTGCAATTAAGAATGTCGAACTGGTATGATAGAAGCCAATACAATGATTATCGACCTGAATTTGAATATGGACATCATCCTTTTTATGACCATGTTGGGAATAGTGGTTGGGAACGCCATCCTTTGGAAGGATATGGGTCATACCCTGGTGAGCCCAATTACTATCCACACATGCATCAGTCTTACGAGCAAGAAGATTATAATACTAGTTCTTCGTCTCTAGAGGATACAATCAAACTATTGAAAAGTAGTCCTTTTTATGATCCCTCTGTTCTTATTCCTCCTTTAGAAGAGGCCCTCAGGAAGTTAGCTGAGTCGACGCGTAATTTAGCTGAGATGAATAGTATAATTATAGACGAAAGAACTACAATAATGAGTGAACCTTATTTAGAAGACCACCTCAAGCGGATAGCTGAGACGAACGAAAGAATTGCTCGAAATTACTTGAATTGCCAATATAGTGTATCCAATAATACCCTTGAGAATGAAGATAGTTATTTACATAATCAAGATAACAAGGTTAAAATTGGTAGCACTACTTGTTTTGATGAGGTTCGACCTTTTTCATGTTATTATGATGAGGATAGTGTTGATGGAGAATCATACTTATGTAGGAATAGTGATCAGGAAATGGATACTCCAATTGAGCTTTACAATGATAATATTATTTCTATTTCAAATCCAAATAATTTTAATAATTATTCACCTGTTCAAAAGGACGAGGATTTGACTAGAGACACCCTCGTTTTAGACGATGTAGTATTTCTTGTTTACAAAGGCGATAATGATTTAGAGGAACGAGTTTATTATGAGAATAATGTTTTAGAGTCTAGCGATTTAGAAACAATAGTCTTAGACGAAGAAGATGAACTCGTAGAGCTTTTAAATATGAATGAGGATGCATCACCTGAGTATAACCTAACAGAAGCAATTGACTATTTTCAGGATTCCAATGATCTAGAAATTAAGGAAATTGTAGCTAGTCTATCTAGAGATACCCAAAAATCTAAGTTTGGGGGTGATTATCATTCTCCTTGTGCCATACCTTTATCTCTTACAGAGATCCCTCATTTTGGACTTGATATCTCTGCCTCGACAATTTTACAAGATTACCTTCATACTCGTTTTCCCGAACCTAATGATGTCCAGGAAGAAGTTCAGTCGTTAGAAACCCATCCTATGGTTGATGTGGTTTGCCCAGGCTATGATCCCCAGATTGACTTTGTTTTCCCACCAAATAGCTTTCTTCCAACTGTGGGAACGTTTATATTCCAAATATGTCGAATATTAAGTTGTGAGACTAAACCTAAATGCTTTAGGAAATTAGAATCGACACATTTGCTTAAGAATGACCACTACTCTCATTGTGGTCAATTATGTAAGTCAAATCTTATTGACTTAGAGGATCCTCAGTTATTTAGGTTATTATTGTGCGCTTCTAAGATCATATTTGAGTTTTTCCAGACTCTAGGACCTAATGATTCAGATCCCACCTATAAAGAAACGCAGCCAATGAAAATTTTCTCTTTAGACCCTTTCATAGAACCTGAACCTGAACCAAAATTAGATATAAATTTCTTAATCAGGAAACTAAGTAAGGGCATGCTAGTCTTGTTCACTTTCTTGGTTCATTGCAGTTTCCTTTGGTCAGCTCTATTTAGTTTTGAAGACCCACGGTTATTTCGACTGTTACTTTATGGTTCGAGTTGACTAATCCTTTCCTAAGTCTGGCTGAAGACTTTAAACTTAGCACTTCTTGGGAGGTATCCCATGCTCATGCAACACGGTAATATCTTTCCTTAACTCTTTCGCTTCAAATGGTAACAGTTTCTCCTTGTTCATGCTTTTAGTTTCATCTTTAGAACATTGAGGACAATGTTAGATTTAAGTTTGGGGGTATGGGAGAAACTTTTTAGTTGCAATTATTAAACTCCAGAGCCTAGAAATTTATGCCTATTAAGGTTTGCACTAACCAATCTAAGTGGATGGGAACATCTTGGTTGTAGGAGTTGAGGAACCAATCTGATTAGATGGAAACATCTATAGAGTCTATTCATAAAAGCACAGAGCTCAGGTGTTAGAAATAACATGATAGTTGCACCATATCTCGTTGAGTCCTTTTCATTTCTTTTTTTCATTTTATTTTTTCATTTTAAACTATGTTTCTCTAAGTGATTAGGTGGGGCACACGATTCAAGTTGTTACCACTGCTAGGGTGAATTAGAGTGACTGAGTTACTAAAAAAAAAAAGAAACCGGACCAGTTAGACCAATCGGAATAACTATTAACACTTGGATAGCAATATGCGTGTGTTCTCCCTGTTTCCGTCGCCTAAGCAAGCGTGGAATGCAGGACCCGTGGGAACTATCGTGTAATCTGCTGACAAGAAGCATGCGCTTGGATCAAAAAGATCTATTCATGTCGTTAAGTTAAAAAAATAAAAAAAATAAAAATAAAAAAATGGTTATTGTTCTGTGTAGTCAACTGTTGGTTCCCTTGTATTTGCCAGTTTGTTGATCTAGATTTAAGTTATTGACCACTTTTTCCCTTGTATATGCCAGTTGTGTTGATATTAGTCAGACCGGTATCTCAGTCCATTAGGATAGGTTCATTCTGGAAGTGGCCTTCAGACAGATATGTGAAACATCGATCATTTGGTTAACATCAAAACCATCTACATTTTTCTATTTCCATCTCCTTTTTCTATCCATATGATTAGTTTGACTCCGAATATGATGTCCATAGTGCAACTATCTGAGTAGAGCTCTGTCACTTTATATGAATTTTAGTATGCTTGAGTGTAAACTCGTGTACAACAATTGGAATTTCGCATCATGGTACTTCCTCCTGTAGTCAGTGATTGTAAGCCAACCAAGGAGATTCTTTAGTGCCTTCCAAGGTTCGACATAGATATCTAGGGTTTGGAGTATGAAGGTTTTGTGGGTACACATCTGGTAAACCCTCTGGAGACAACACTCCGCCACTAGGGCCACCTAGCGGTTTAACGGCTTACTGCACGTGCTAAGTGTAGTCATTTTATTTTTTAGCTTAGATTTGCTCGAGGACTAGCAAATAATAGGTTTGGGGGTATTTGATAGACACATTTTTGTGTCTACTTTGTCCTCAATGTTTGTATTGTTGGAACTCTATTTTTTATTAATATTGTGTTTTTATGTATTTTTAGGAAATAAACATTTTTGGAAAATTCGGCTCGAAAAGTTGATTTTGGCACCCAGAGGACAAGTGTTATTCGGAATCTCGCTTTTGGATAAGGGGTAACCTAATTACTAAGGGGCACCCCCAGGTCACCCCCAAGGCATCTTCTATTCGCACCCCAGTTCAGGATAGGGGCATATCATCTTCAACATTCAAATTCGTGTTTTGGCGGGAAAACCATTTTCACTCCTGACAGATTTTCAATCAGCAAAATGAAGGTGTTCTAGTGCGATTCAATCGCTGAAAATTGGTGAGAAGTTGTGATTTAACATGGAAAAGCTGTTGTAAGTGTTCTCTTAGCTCAAATTTGGCTAGAATTGGCTATCCAATTCACGGGCTCAAAACAGGTAAAACACATGCAGAAGAGTTTCTCTACGACTTCTGGAAGATTTTGTGTGTGTTCTGCTCGTGTTTCATGCATCGAGCAACCTGTTGGAGCATGTGTAATCGAATTGGAGCGTGCTGGACCAGAGAAAACGCGTGAAAAGCTAAAACAGGAAAGAAAATATCCGAAAATATTTTCTTTCACTGCCGAGGATTTGTGGAGTTATGGAGGAGATTCGATGCATGCTTCGGGTTTAAATAGAGTCCTTGGAGGTCAGAGAAAGGGTGTCGAGAGTTTGGGGTCGATTGGGAGACCACAGGGAGGTTGCAGAGGCGAAGAGAAGAACTGCAGGAAAGTTTCCTGCTGCTGTTGAAGAAGAAGGAGAAGACGAAGAACAGACGCCCCAGGACCGTCGTTCTTCAACAGTGTCAACAGCAGCAGATAAGTATCGTTGTTTTACAGCAGTAAACTTCTATTGTTGATTTCTGGACGCCTTTTGTGGGTCGTAGATTCATTGTTTTATACTTTTTCACTCTTTTAATCAAATTTTGAGCATCAATTATGTATTTTGAGAACATGATTAATATGACGAGTTAAACCCCAAGCACTGGGACGACGGAGGAGGCCGTGTTTCATCCATGTGGTAATTTAAATTAATTCCTTATTTACTTTTTGCACCAATTTTAATTGAATTAAGATTTTAATTAATTATTTGTGATTTTATTTGATGGAGCATGCTTAGTCTTAGGGATTCTTGTGTTGGCATCCTTGTGTAAATTCGTGATTCTTGATGGTCAGGAAGACCCGAATAACCTTTTTCGAGAGGTAAGGAGAATTCGTGATTCTTGTGTTGGCGTCCTTGTGTAAATTCTACTCGTGGTGTTGCTGGCTAGACCTTGAAATGGTAGAGGAGGTTGTTGGTTGAGATGCAGACTGTCGGCTTGGCTTGGTCACGCGTCATCTTGGATGGGCTAGGGAACGCGAAGGTGCTAGATTAGTGAGTTTTCGGTGTGGTGCGGCTTGAGCGGAGCCGCTGACGTTGGTCGTCTTGGAATGGGAGTCGCAGGCATTGTTCGGCTTGGAATGGAAGCCGCACGCGTTGGTCGGCTTGGAATGGGAGCCGCAGGCGTTGGTCGGCTTGGAATGGGAGCCGCAGGCGTTGGTCGTCTTGAAATGGAGCTGCTTGCGTTTCTCGGCTTGGAGTGGAGCTATCTTGAGTTCCTTGGAAGGATGACGTCCGACTTCAGTTTCATGGGATGATGACAACTTTCCATTTACTAGAATCGCTGAATAATTCTCGTACGAACTCGTATTTTGACGGTCCGCCCCTCCATTCTAAACGCAAAAGAATTTTTCTATCTCCCTCGCGGGACTATTTAGGTTTTGAGCTCGTTCGGGAGGTGAAAACAGCTCGACAGTAAAATTCATGAAGAATTACGGGCCCGTGGAATGATGGCAGCTTGCTTTGGTTACGTGGGAAGATAACGACTTGCTTTGGGAAGATAACAACTTGCTTCAGTTCCCTGGGAAGGTGACGATTGGCTTCGGGAAGATAACAACTTGCTTCAGTTCCCTGGGAAGGTGACGACAGGCTTCGGGAAAGTAACAACTTGCTTCAGTTCCCTGGGAAGGTGACGACTGGCTTCAGGAAGATAAAAACTTGCTTAAATTCCCTGGAAGGTGACAACTGGCTTCGGGAAGGTAAAAAATTGCTTCAGTTTTTAGCATGTTGCAACCCTAATTAGCACCCCTTACTAGAATCGCTGTAGAATTATCGTACGAACTCGTATTTTGACTGTCCGCCCCTCCATTCTGAACAGAAAAGAATTTCCATCTCCCCTCGCGAGAATATTTAGGTTTTGAGCTCGTTCGGGAGGTGAAAATAGCTCGACAGTAAAATTCAGGAAGAATTGCGGGCCCGTGGAATGATGGCAGCTTGCTTTAGTTACGTGGGAAGATGACGACTTGCTTTGGGAAGATAGAAACTTGCTTCAGTTCCCTGGGAAGGTGACGACTGTCTTCGGGGAGATAACAACTTGCTTCAGTTCCCTGGGAAGGTAACGACAGGCTTCGGGAAGGTAACAACTTGCTTCAGTTCCCTGGGAAGGTGACGACTGGCTTCAGGAATATAACAACTTGCTTCAGTTTCCTGGGAAGGTGACGACTGGCTTCGGGAAGGTAACAACTTGCTTCAGTTTTTAGCATGCTGCAACCCTAATTAGCGCCCCTTACTAGAATCGCTGTAGAATTCTCGTACGAACTCGTATTTTGACGGTCCGCCCCTCCATTCTGAACGGAAAAGAATTTCCTATCTCCCTACTCGAGAATATTTAGGTTTTGAGCTCGTTCGGGAGGTGAAAACAGCTCGACAGTAAAATTCAGGAAGAATTGCGGGCCCGTGGAATGATGGCAGCTTGCTTTAGTTACGTGGGAAGATGGCGACTTTCTTTGGGAAGATAACAACTTGCTTCAGTTCCCTGGGTGTAGGTACACATTTCATCTTCCGCCACGTGCCCACAAAGACACACGTGGAGGACATGCGGCTAAGGGCATCAAGATATGATATCACGCGTGGACATCCAAGAGTCACTTTGTCCTATCCCTAGAAAGATCTAAGATCTATGGCTGTGGATAGTCAGACTGACGCAGACAAGACAGAGGCAGAGGACAACTGTCTACCGCGGACAGACATCTCAACTACCCGCATTAAATACCCTCAAACAACATACGTGTCAGTCAGCCTGTTTTGGAAGCGCAGATAATACTGCGTATCCAGACAGAACATGCAGATGCAGCCGAGAACACGAAGACTTCTGCGTGAGTGGCACAAAACACAAGAGGATAAGGTTATAACGGGCTTCAGAAGTGGACCCCACGTAACCTCCCTATAAATACCCCTCTCTCCAAAGTGAAGAGGGAGGCCGAAAAACATTGAGAGGAGAATAGGAGAGAGACAAAGAGATAGAGAAAGTGTAAGTGAAGTTCCTCCTGCTACGCATGCTTATATTGGTCTCAAAGTCATTCGACTATTTCTGTAACCTTCATACATATAATGAAAAACCCAAACCCGTAGACAGAGATCTGAGTGATGAATCATATAAGTTAATCGTTTCATCTATATTCATGCATTTACACTTTATATGTTCAATTCGATACTTATGGTATATCATGTTCGTACATTTTATATTTCATCCGCTATTTATCTTATTGTATGAGTCAGGAACAATAATTGTAGTTGATGAGACGAGGAAGAGTATTAGAACTCTGAGTCAAGGATTCGACATAACCTATCCATTCCCCTCAGGCGCAGCTTATTTACTGTATTGTCATGAGTCTGCGCGCATTATTTGTGAATACTCAGATGACACCAGATCTTTGTGTTCACAATCTGGCACTAGAAACAGGGATCTTCATCCCGGTAAAAGATTTATCTTCTCCTGTGACTTGTTTCAGGCTTCATTTTCTGAAAATAACGATGTATGGAACACTACGGTTTTTTCCTTTCATGATTTCAAAAACCAAAATTTTGAACAGATCCGCGTTTATCTAAGTAGATCTGATTCTTCATGCATTTTCTAAGTTTTCACGTCTTTGAAAATCAAAATTATGAACAGATCCGCGTTTATCTAAGTAGATCTGATTCTTCATGCATTTTCTAAGTTTTCACATCTTTGAAAATCAAAATTATGAACAGATCCGCGTTTATCTAAGTAGATCTGATTCTTCATGCATTTTATAAGTTTTCACGTCTTTGAAAATCAAAATTATGAACAAATCCGCGTTTATCTAAGTAGATCTGATTCTTCATGCATTTTCTAAGTTTTCACGTCTTTGAAAATCAAAATTATGAACAGATCCGCGTTTATCTAAGTAGATCTGATTCTTCATGCATTTTCTAAGTTTTTAGGTCTTTGAAAATCAAAACTTCGAACAGATCTGCGGTCATCTACACAGATGGACGCCTTAAGTATTTTCAAGATTTTACACCTTTGAGGACTCAAAATGCTAATAGATATCACGTGGGGCCCATTGTCTTCGTGATTTTTTCTCTCTCTTTCAGGAAAATATTAAAAGATGGAGAGAAGCAAAGATGTCGGGAAGGCTAAAGCTCCTTCAAAAGAGATGCCAAGGAAACCCCAGTGGTAACTAGGAGTAAGCGGAGAGGTGAAAAGCTAAAGGCAGCGGATAGGGCGCAGGAAAATGCAGAAAGCATGACCCCCGTCAATGCCAACATCATCGCAGCAAAAGCAGTAAATGCCACGGCAGCCAAAGCAGGAGCTTCAAGAGCTGGCGGATCCAAATTTGGAGCTCCTAGAGTAACCAATGCTCAACTACAGGAACATCAAGAAGTCGTGGCAGAGTCAGGAATACAACAATCCCTCTATGGGATGCCCTTAACCAACGAACAGAACATACCCTTTCCAGCCAAACAACCGCTTCTAATAGCAGGCCAACCCTCACGACAACCGTCGAGGTCCCAAGGTGCACAGTTAGATCCACCAGAACCAGTAATACAGATCGTGGATGAGGAACAAACCATAGCCGCTGATGAGCAATTGCGGGCGGGAACACCAAATCAAGGGTCAAATCATTCCGCTCAGATGATGGCCGAGATGACAGAATTAAGGAAGAACCAGAAGGCATACGCAGATGTTGTGGCGATATTAGCACAAGAGAACCAAACACTAAAGGAAAGAATCATTCATAGCGCAGAGGTAGAAAACCAACGCGGCGAAGACAACTCCAAGGATGTAGCACCTAATCAAGATAGAAGAATGGTGATCGCAAACAACCCACTTCCATTGAATCGAAGAGGAGCAAGGAGCATCCAAAGATCAGACCCTGATTACAATCCCGAGAACTCGGACTACTACGACGGTACCACCTTCCCACGAGCAAAATCTACCATTCATGAGGAACTCCAGATCGCAATGGAAAGTCTGCATGCTGAGATGCTGGCAGAAATCAAGGAGCTAAAGACTAGGCAGGGAGGCGAAAGGCTAGAGCAAGTGATGAAGGAAGCAAACACTACCCCGCTGACACCACACTTGGCCAGGGCTTCCATACCACAAAAGTGTTCGGTTCCTGCTTTCGATTGCTATGACTGATCAACTGATCCTGCGGCTCATCTTCGATATTATAATCGAATGATGGCCAGTTGGGATAACGAAGACTCCATACTGTGCAGATACTTCCCATCAAGTTTAAATGGGTCCGCGTTTTCATGGTTTGATAACTTGCCATCAAAATCCATCGACTCCTACGACCAACTCACAGAAAAATTTCTAGCAACATACATGTACAATAAGGTTGTCAATACCGGCATGGACAAACTATTCTCGCTGGAGATGAAATACAAAGAGACCATCAGATCATATACTAATATATGGCATAAGATTTGCCAAGCTATTGGCAACGTAGATCCCGTGGTTAGTATCCACTGCTACAAATGGGGGATGGACAGGATGAGTCCTTTATTTGTCGAGATCCACGGAACCATCCCTACCACCGAAGGAGATCTCTGGATAATCATAGAAAAGCATGCAAGGTTAGAAGAAATTCAACGTGAAAATCCCAGAGCTCATACTCAACGTCCCACACGCACAAATTCCGTGGATCAAGCCAGCGGGTCCAAAAGAGGAATCACAGAAGAACGTCCCAACGAAGAAAGAAAAGAACGAAGAGATGATAGACGAACAATGGATGGACGCGCCCATGACCTTCGATGCAGACGATGTGGAAGAAGACATGGAAGACCATAATGATCCTCTAGTCCTCACACTCCCAATAGCAGAGTGCAATGTCAAGAAAATTCTCATCGATGGAGGAAGCTCAGTCAACGTCCTGTTCTATGACACGTTCAAACGTATGGAACTCAACGACGAGAAACTGCTGTCATCTTACTACACCATCTATGGATTCAACTGCGCAGCTACAAATCCCCTAGGGGACATTGTCTTACAAGTAGACGCAGGGCCCATGAAAGTGGACACTCGATTCAGCGTCGTAGATGCACCTTCACCTTACAACGCCATCATCGGAAGAAGATGGGTTCACAAGCTCAAGGGAGTAGCGGCAACCTACCATCAATATCTCAGATTCCCAACACCCCAGAGAGTCATGGAAATTAAAGGAGACCAAGTAACTGCGTGGGAATGTCAGACCTTACATAATCAGATCAATAATGAGCGGGAAGAAAAGCACCAGTCCCGAAGAGCCAAAAATAAGGAGATAACCATAGATACATATCTGGAAGAAATCTCCGGAAAAAGCCTTCTGAACGTAAGCACCACTGGCAGCGCAGAAGCAAGCACCTCCGCGACAAAAGAAGACGGAGAGCCCACCAAATAGCAATCAAAGAATGTTCCTCTCTTGGGGGAACCAAAACCCACGTTTACACCTGTCGAAGCAGCTAAAAAAGTCAACATAGGTACTGAGGGAAACCCGAAGATTATCAGAATAGGCACCTTGATGGATGAAGAAAGAGAAGCCGCGCTAATCAAACTTCTAAAGGAATACGCGGACATCTTTGCTTGAAAATTGGGGGACATGCCGGGAATTGACCCAAAGTTAGTTCATCATGAACTTCGAATAAAACCAGGTACCCCCCTTTTAGGCAGAAGGTGCGCAAAGTAGCTCCAGAATACCATCGATCAGTTGAAGTGGAACTCCGCAAACTACTGGACGCATGATTCATCAAAGAAGTTAAGTACCCAACATGGATCTCTAACATGGTCATCGTACCGAAGAAAAATGGCGGAGTAAGGATATGCATCGACTTCACCAACCTCAATAAGGCTTGCCCTAAAGATAGCTATCCACTACCAAGCATTGACCAACTTGTCGAGGAAGTTGAATGATACGAAGAAATGTCATTCATGGATGGATACTCTGGATACAATCAATTATTCCTATCAGAAGAAGATCAGCAACATACAGCATTCTATACACCACACGGCCTCTATTGCTATGTAAGAATGCCCTTTGGACTGCGAAACGCAGGGGCAACCTACCAAAGAATGGTGGATGCAATTTTCAAACCATGGATTGGAAGTACGCTGGAAGTATATGTGGATGATATGCTCGTTAAAAGCAAGCTGCGCAAAGATCATCACCAAGACCTAAAAGATATTCTCCGAGCAATGAGAGTGCACAACATGAAGGTAAACCCAGAGAAGTGCACTTTTGGTGTCACTTCCGGAAAGTTCCTCGGATATTTGGTGACGAAGAGGGGAATTGAAGTCGATCCCGTTAAAATTGAAGCCATCGTAGGAATGTCATCCCCAAAGAATTTAAAAGAGGTTCAGAAACTCAATGGTTCGTTGGCTGCGCTGGGGAGGTTCATATCCAGGTCCTCGGATAGATGTAAGCACTTTTTTAACATTCTCAAAAAAGGAAGAAAATTCGAAAGGACGACAGAGTGCGAGGAAGCTTTTCAAAATATCAAAGAATACCTGGCTGAGATCCCTATATTACAAAAACCAGACCCTGATGAAGTGTTGGCACTATACATAACAGCAACAGAAGATGCAGTCAGCGCAGTATTGGTTAAAACCAACACGAAGATAGAGCAGCCCATCTATTACATCAGCAAGACTCTGAACGCAGCAGAAAGGAACTACACGAAGATCGAGCATCTCATCTTGGCATTAGTATGGGCAACCCTGAAACTCGGAACTTACTTTTTGACTCATTACGTCCGCGTCCCATGCAAAGATCCGCTAGAAGCAGTCCTTAAAAACGCAGGAAAAGTAGGCAGAATTGCAAAACGGAATACTCACCTAGATCAATTCAATATCATCCATGAGCTACAGCACTCTCAGAAGTCACAAGTATTAGCAGATTTCCTAGCAGACTTACCATTGGATAACTGCGAAGAAGTCATCATCGAAGGACGAAAGGCAGCAGGACTACCAGAAATGGACAAAGGTAAAGACCCTATAGACATCTTGGAACCAAAAAATCCTAGGCAATGGGAAGTCTTCGTAGATGGGTCAAAAAATAAAGAAGGGGCGGGGATAGGCATCGTAATCACCACCCCAACAGGAGACAGGATCATACATGCTTTCAGGTTAGAATTCAAGGGGCATACCAACAGCATAGTTGAATATGAAGCAGTGGTGCATGCCCTTCAGTTGATAATAGAAATGGGCATAACTGAGTGCGTCTGACAAGCGATTCACAGCTGGTCATCCGACAAATAGGGTTGCAATATAATGTTTATGACAGAACATTGTCAGCAAACATGGAATTGGTGTAAACACTGGCATTACAAATTCCAAACATAAAATTCCGACACCTGGCAAGGAAGGAACTCAGGCACGCGGATGCCCTGGCCTACATATCATCAATGCTCAGAAACGAGGACGTCAAAGCAATCAAAGTAACCAGGATTTACGAGCCTTCAATTGATATTCAAGAACTCTGCGCTACACAGCAGAGGAACCACGCAGAAGAAGATATTGCAGATGATGACGTGGGAGAATTCATCGCGGATGATTTCCAAGAAGACGACATCATGGCTAAGGCAGATCAAGATGAAGACTTCAGCAAAGAAGAAGATTGGAGATCTGAGATTCATCTTTTCCTAAAAGAAAGAATACTACCCTCGGATCTAAAGCAAGCCAGAAAAATACAGTCAAAGGCAGGAAGATATGATCTGAGAAAAGAAATTTTGTACAAAAAATCTTTTCTCGGACCATTATTACGTTGCCTATCCAGATCCGAAGGACATTTGATTTTGAAAGACATACACCGCGGCGACGCAGGCAATCACAGCGGAATGAGATCCCTAGCAGATAAGGCGAAAACTCAAGGATATTACTGGCCAACAATGATACGAGACGCTGCAAGAATGTCACGAAGATGCGAAGAATGCCAGCGTTTCGCCAAAAAAATCCACGCACCCGCAACAATGTTGAACCCAGTAGACAGCCCTTGGCCATTCTCAAAATGGGGCATAGACATCGTGGGTCCCCTAATCGAAGGATCAGGGAAGAGAAGATTTTGATAGTGGCCACGGACTATTTCAGCAAATGGGTAGAGGCTAAAGCCCTGGCAAGGATCCGAGACGCAGATGTCTTCACATTCATTTTTCAAAACATCATTTGCAGGTTTGGCATACCAGCTGAGATTGTATCTGACAATGGCAAGCAATTCCAGGGAAAAAACATCGACTTACTCTTCGATACTTTCAAAAAATTCAAGAAGAACAAGTCAACACCAATTTACCCTCAAAGCAATGGTCAGGCAGAAGCCACAAACAAAACCCTCGCACTCATCCTCAAAAAGCAGTTGGACGAATACAAGAAGCGTTGGTGTGAGCAACTACACAACGTTTTGTGGGCTTATAGGACAACTCGAAGATCAGCCACGGGAGAATCCCCATTCTTACTCACCTATGGAGCCGAAGCTATTATCCCAACAGAAATAATCATGCCAACTACGAAGACTGAAGCATGGGAGAAGAACCTCACAGCGGACATGATGTTGGAAAGGTTGGATGATCTAGAAGAGAGGAGGGAGGCAGCACTACAAAAAATGGAAAACTATCAAAGGAAACTAGCAAGGGAGTATAATAAGAGGGTTAAGCTTAGAAATTTCGTAGTAGAAGGGCAGTATGTGCTGAGGACCATTCCCCAATACCAACGAGAAAAGAAGTGGGGAAAATTAGCACCAACATGGGGGGGACCCTTCGTCATACATGATGTTGCAGGAAATGGGTCTTATTATCTGAACAACCTAAAAGGGGAGATCCTCAAACACCCATGGAATGCAAAATATCTCAAGCCATACTACCCGTAGAGGGCAACGCAGACCTGCATCTGCGTGAAGAGCGCCAGAAGAAGAAAATGACGCTTGCGATCGACATGTTTCTATCTCTGAGAGAGGAATAGCAAACCTCAACCTATCAATCAAGCAAACTTTTGGCAAAAAATAGTCACAATACATGGAGCAACATAATAACAAGACGACTACGTGTAAATATAACACCTCACGAGAACCCTACACCTGTAAATACAGCCTCCGCGTCAATACTTCATCCTCCTGTTTTTTACTATTTACTACCTCAGAGGTTCCGTCAATGGAATTCTTCTAAATGTAACTCAAAAAACTGAATAGACACTTTAACCCTCTTTCACCCGTGGACGTAGACACTCTGCTGTCGAACCATGTAAACACTGGTGTTAATTGTTGTTCTATTTTACTTGGGGAAAGTAGTCACCTACAATCTATCGGGACTCCCCTATCAGTGTCTATAAGTGTGTGACCATGGGGAAGGCATCCGGCAGAAAGAGATACCCAACCAATCTTATGGCAGCGGGTCGACGGAATGAACGTACATTCCAAACAACTCATATCCTAGAACGCCGCCCCGACCCCCACCGTCTGGGAATCCTCTGGCCCAGGATTAGCCAGCGGGGTGACAGGTCTCAAGACGTTCACGAAGATACACATATCTTCGGGTTCGCACTCAAACACTTCACTATCCCTGATTACATTCAGTTATATTCCAAATTAACCATAACAATGATCAATTCATTAAAAGTTGATTACAGGCTTGGCAATGATACGCGGAAACAAGAAAATACAAAAGTAATCTCACGAAGCCTCATAATCAACAAAGATCAACTCTCTGCAAAAATCTACTTGGATGGTTCAACCCCACCAGCAGGTTTAGAAATCTTCCTCTTCTGCGTTGAAGGTACGCTCCCACCCGAGGAAGGCCCTGAAGAACCAGATGTAGGGGGAGGGGGTTTCTCACGGCGCAGATAGCTCTTGATAAGTCCATGCTCGGTCTTAAGATCATACTCGATGCTATCCAGAATTTTGTTAGTCTCTTCCACTAGTTGACATTGAGCCTTGTACGCAATAACAGTATTCATCATCTCAGCCTTTGACAACAACGAGGAAAGGCGACTCACTTCCTTCGAAGCGGCTTGGGCAGCCTCGTCCCTTGATGTAGCTAAACCTTTGTGATAATTAATCTGGCTTTCCTGATGCACTAATTGAGATTGAGATTGAGCCTCCGCAAGCTCTTCATTTGCAGTGCGAAGCTGTCCCTGGAGCTCTGCAAGGAAAAGAAAAATGCAGATGGTTAGGTCCAGGAAATTACAAAATCACACTCGATAATATAAGCATATACCTTCGACTCTCGCCGAAGCTATTTCATATTCGTTAACAACAGCATCACGGGCTTCATCAAGAAAATCATACTCATCTGACAACTTCTTATAATCCGCTTGAAGGGTTGAAAGGGCGTACTGACTCGCATCTAATTCTACCTGTTTCATTGAATCCAAGTGACGAAGATGGTTGACCTCATTGTTTACACCCTCCAGACCCTTGTTGAGCCGATACATATTTACTTCAAGATTTCTCTCAGACTCAGCTTGGCGTACCAAATCAGCCCTAGACGTAGCTAAAGCTTTGCTAAGAGCACCAACCTCATCCCTAGCGTCATCTCTCTCCCTAGCAAGACGCTGAATGTAATCTTTAACATCAGAAGACTGAGAAGAACGAGCTTGACGCAATTCATCTTCCAAGAGATTGATTTTAGCTTCCAATGATGAGACTTGTTCTCGGGATTCACGAAGATAATCACGCGTCCACAACAACGTTCCATTAAACAAACGACGATCATTGTTATATTTGTTCTGCATATCAATCATTTGGACTCGTCTGACCCGCCACTCCTCTGCCAGAGCATTATGTTCATCGGCACGAGCATTCCACTTATCAGCCTCGCTCTTTATCTTCTCTACCAACTATGCGATGCGAGATTTCTGACGATGCCGCTCTTTCCGAAGCCATACTAACTCAGAAACTCCACCCACTGAAGATAGGGTGGGGGAGGGAGACTCAGACAGAATACTAATTACAGTAAAGGACAACAGCAAGGAAGAGAACAAATAATCAAACCTGTAACAGCCGAAGAATTCTTCTTGGCCTCCTCCAACTCACTACGAGCCATAGCAAGATCCAAGCGAAGCTTCTCCTCCTCCTCCTTCTCCTTGCCTTGTTGCTCCTTATCCTTGAGGATACTCTTCAACTCACATATCTCCCTATCCTTATCAGCAATGACAATCTCAGCCGCAGTATGCTCCTCTTCCCGAAGACGAAGCTTAGCCTCCAACTTAAGGGATTTGGCCTTAAAAAACTGGTACAACATGTGATTGCAATGCTCACTCCTCATCATCTGCGAATCAGAAGATTAGAACACCCTGACTCTAAAAATTGCTAAAAATTGATACAAGTCAAAATGATGAGAGAACTCACCTCTAACATCCGTTATTGGGAAAATCCATACTGATACCCATCAGCCAACGCCATCATATCAGCAACATTCGAGGGAGCGTCGACTACTAGAGAAGCCTCCAAGGCCTGAAGATTCTTATCCCACGCTTCTGCAACCTGGTCCTCGGGAGATAATTGCATCATCTTACGGGTATAGGCATCAGATTTCTTCTCACCCTCCACCACATGAGATGGATTGCGTACGAACATCAAGTTCTTCTTTTTAAACCAAGCTAAGATGGCATCATCACCCTCAAGGATCAGTGACTGAGAAAAATCATCTCCAGAAGACCCAACCGAGGCCTTACCGATGTCCGTGAATTTAGCACCCGAAGAGTTCGAGGCTACTCCCGCATCCAAATCTGGAAGGTCTCCAGCACCGCTCCCCTCTGGAACATCACTAGCATCCACGACTCCCTTTCCATTCGCCTTGCTAGAGTTACCAAGCACATCCCAATCATCGTTTGGGGAAAGCAGGTTGAACTCAGAAGCCAGGCCCAGGGCAGCGTTTATGTCAAAACTATCCTCCACAGAATAAATCCGACCAAAGGAAAACTCCTGAGACATAGCAGGAATTTCACCACCAACACCCTCATCACCAAGGCTAGTGTTATCATCACCAGCATCACTGCAACCCGCAGGATTAGCTTCGGCACCAACATCATGACAACCTGCGGGATTAATTTCACCACCAATACCGCTGCCACCAGGTAGTATTCCCTTCAACAAATTCTTCATCATGACCTGGAGGGGATGTATCAGTACGCTCTTCCATATCAGACATATCTTTCCTCTCCAAGCTCAGTCACAGGACTGTTAACTTCTTCATAAACCTCCGCCTCCTCGATTGTTGCGGTGGTGGACTGCTTGGGATTTATCCTCCTCTTCTTCGTCGCCTAAAAAGACAAGGCACAAGAATAAAAATCCCTGACTTTGAAAAGAATTAAAACTGCCTCAACTAAAGGACAAGGCATATGGAAATCTTACCTTGACAACCGCAGCATTCTTCGCCTGAAGATCAGCATCGGAACTCTCTTCGTCATCTCCATCAACAACATCGAGGGCATATTGGAAATTCATGCCCTCAAAATTCAAATGCCAAGGACGGAAATTCCCATAACGAGCAGGAGGAGCCGCACGTATCTGGCTATCTGCGGTAGGACGCCATCCTTGCGGACCTGGAACCCACCCCCAAGCCCAGGGACCAACAACCTCAATAACAGTTGCGTGCCATTCATAGTCATGATCACGCTTGATCCGCTCACGAGTAGGAAACACCAGTTTGTTAGTAGAATTCTCTGTACCCGGGACGTACTTCACCTTAGCACCACTTACTTCACTCAGAAGGCGGATCTCACCACGAGGAGCGGCAATATTCCGAAGACTCACACTCCACGGTTTACGATTCCTACTGTTAACATAGTCACCGAAAGACTTGTTAAAATTCTCAGGCGTATACCACTCCCTTTCCTCAGGATTGGGAACATAAAGAGTCATCATTGTCTCTCCTTTGCTCCGAAGATAACACTCCCTCAGTGCACGAAGATAATTCCCATGAAGTTGGGAAATAGAGCGACAGTGTGTGTTCTTCGAAGAACCCTCTCGACCAGCCAGCACATCATAATAAAAAGAATCCCCAGACTTGTACAAAGGCAACATAAGACCCGCTTCAAAGGCCCCCACCGTGGTCAGCAGATGAAATTCATCAAACTTATATGTCGATATCATCTCATAAGTAATATCATCATCAGCAGCGTAAAAACGAACATCGAATAGCTGAAGACCATGCTTTTCCTTGAAAACCTCCAGATCAATATGTTTGAAGGTCACTTTCTTCTCCCCAACAGCGACGCTACGTATTTCCTGAGAAATATCTTCCTCCTCCACGGGATCAGGCGCAGAACCCTTCGAAGGGTTTCTCTCGGAAGCTTTCCTCTTAGGATGAACCTTAGATACATCAGTCTTCGAAACCACTTCTTTCGAAGACCTCCCCTTGGGTTGAGACACTGGAGGGGGAGGTAGAGGATGTTGATGAGACGCGGAAGGAGGCGCCACTGACCGAAGAGGTAGGACATCCCGCGTTCTCTTAGGATCATCACGCGGATTAACTAAGGGACGAGAAACAGCATACCGGGAGCCAGGAGCCTCTTTTGGCCGGTCCCCCTTCTGCGTATTCCCTCTATGCGACTCACCCCTCTTAGAAGATAAGTGCCTCTGACCAGAAGAAGACGAAACCCTATGAACGCGGGCATCACCTTGGGAAGATTTAGACGAACCTCCACCAGGCGGAGAAACATCAGGATCCCTACGCGGAGGAGATCTACGCGGACTAGGCGGTGGAGTTTGATAAGAAACCCGCGGACGGTCAGCCATGTCTGCGTAGTACACAAACAAGTTTCAGATTTCCGCGAAGACAAAATAGAAATCAAAAAACCCAATTTCATCCAGTTCTTCATAATCATGAACCAGATGGAAAATAAGAACAAACCCTAAATAAAAGGGGACACAACAAATAGGGGCAAGCATATACGAAGGAAGAAATCATTATTGTTTGTAATAACGAACAGGGGCAATCATACACACACTTATATATATGTTCTTCATCACAAACACATATAGCAACAGTTCATCAAAATATAATCAAGACACAGTAAAACCACCTACCTATAAACAAAAAATTAAGCAGAAATCCTCAACGAACAGTAGCAGCAGCAGAAAACCTCGACGAACAACAGTAGCAACAGTAGCAGAAAACTTTAAGGAGCAACAGTAGCAGTAGCAGCAGCAGCAGTTAATAACAAGGATACAAAAGCAGAGAACAAAGAATGAAAATTCCGAGGAAAGAGAAGGAATGAAATTTATGATTTGAGAATTTTCACATTCCTTCTCATATATATATGCAAAGAGAAATAAAAACCGCCCCACTACCCAAGAAGAAGTTATTACAAATAGTGGGGAACGTGCCCTAAAATCTAGGAAAATAGTAAAGAGAAGATGAAGAGAGTAACACGCTTTTTATTCCCACTTCGACTAACCGCCCAGTAGGAGGAAAAAGGGCAAATTGTAGGTACACATTTCATCTTCCGCCACGTGCCCACAAAGACACACGTGGAGGACATGCGGCTAAGGGCATCAAGATATGATATCACGTGTGGACAGCCAAGAGTCACTTTATCCTATCCCTAGAAAGATCTAAGATCTACGGCTGGGGATAGTCAGACTGACGCAGACAAGACAGGGGCAGAGGACAGACATCTCAACTACCCGCATTAAATACCCTCAAACGGCATACGTGTCAGTCATCCTGTATTGGAAGCGCAGATAATACTGCGTATCCAGACAGAACACGCAGATGCAGCCGAGAACACGAAGACTTCTGCGTGATTAGCACAAAACACAAGAGGATAAGGTTATAATGGGCTTCAGAAGTGGACCCCACGTAACCTCCCTATAAATACCCCTCTCTCCCAAGTGAAGAGGGAGGCCGAAAAACATTCAGAGGAGAATATGAGAGAGACAAAGAGATAGAGAAAGTGTAAGTGAAGTTCCTCCTACTACGCAGGCTTATATTAGTCTCAAAGTCATTCGACTATTTCTGTAACCTTCATACATATAATGAAAAACCCAAACCCGTAGACAGAGATCTGAGTGATGAATCATATAAGTTAATCGTTTCATCTATATTCATGCATTTACACTTTATATGTTCAATTCGATACTTATGGTATATCATGTTCGTACATTTTATATTTCATCCGGTATTTATCTTATTGTATGAGCCAAGAACAATGATTGTAGTTGATGAGACGAGGAAGAGTATTAGAACTCTGAGTCAAGGATTCGACATAACCTATCCATTCTCCTCAGGCGCAGCTTATTTACTGTATTGTCATGAGTCTGCGCGCATTATTTGTGAATACTCAAATGACACCAGATCTTTGTGTTCACACTGGGAAGGTGACGACTGGCTTCGGGAAGATAACAATTTGCTTCAGTTCCATGGGAAGGTGATGACAGGCTTCGGGAAGGTAACAACTTGCTTCAGTTCCTGGGAAGGTGACGAATGGCTTCAGGAAGATAACAACTTGCTTCAGTTCCCTGGGAAGGTGACGACTGGCTTCGGGAAGGTAACAACTTGCTTCGGTTTTTAGCATGCTGCAACCCTAATTAGCGACCCTTACTAGAATCGCTGTAGAATTCTCGTACGAACTCAGATTTTGACGGTCTGCCACTCCATTCTAAACAGAAAAAAATTTCCTATCTCCTTACGCGGGAATATTTAGTTTTTGAGCTCGTTCGGGAGGTGAAAAAAGCTCGACAATAAAATTCAGGAAGAACTCAAGAGGGATGTTGCGGGCCTGAGGTGGAATAGTCGCGCCCAGTCATCCGTTTCATGGAGCAAGAAGGAATCTTTATTTTGTTCAAAATCTAGAAACTCCGTCCGCATGAAAAGAGATATTGACCTTCTTCTGTTTTTTGTTGCTCGTTCGGATCCGTGCTTTCGTCTGCAGTGTCTCTCCAGAGGATTCTAAAATTTATCAAACTCCATTTCATTCTTGGGACGGATGGATGTGGTTTCGTTTTCGGTCCATCCTTGATTTTAGATTTTTCAGTGCCTAGACCCTCTGATCGCGATGACAATATGTTGTGGATGCTTTTATTGGTCGAAATATTCCGGAGATACTGGATGAAATAGATGAGTTGGGAGACGTTTCGTTGGCGATGTGCTACTATCAAGTCTTCAAGGACTTGGTTCCAAGTGGCATCCTTCGAACCATCTTACGAATCTTGGACTATCGTGTGGAAAGGGATGTGGTGAGAAGTCCCCGGTTATTCTTCTGTTAGATCCGATGGCTTGGCCGAATATGTGAATGTATCTTTGCGACGTGCATTTGGAGTCTTCGGTGCACATGTATGGCTTCATGTTGAGAAATTCCTGCGGCTCGTAAAACTTCGACAGTGATGATATTGAAATCAGAAATAACCTGGTTGAGGGGAGTGAAAGCGTCTCATGTTAGTAGTCCCCATGTGTAGCCTACTTTCATTGCATCGCCTTGAATCCACGTCCACGGTATTTGATATAAGCTTATCGTACTCTTCTGGATGTGACACTGGGGTGATCAGAATATCACATGATGAAATATCCTGGATGGTGAAGTGGTAGGAATGAGAGAGTTATGTTGTTTATCATGGCTCCCTCTGTTTCTTTAAGAAAATGTTTCAGCCGCGTCTCTGGAGTTATCTCATGAGTCTTTGATGGTCGTCGGGATGGACTGCGATGAGCAGTCCCCAGTCGCATTTTTCTTCAGTTTCCGAAATTTTTTTCCTCTGAGCAGGCTTGGGATCTTCCGCGGCCTTGTAAAGTGTTAAAGGCGTCTTCTGGACAGATAGGATGATGATTTTCTTGCGCTGCACCCTTGAAGAGTAGATGACCTTGTTGTGGTTATGACCTTTTGGTTGAACGTGTCTTCTGAGCTTTGACAGTGAAGGAATTCCGTGTATATCCGCAGTCCCCAAGTATGGTTTACATGTTTCCATCTTGTATGGTCAGTGGGTTGACCATGATAAAGACATCACCATCGTGCGTTCGTACTGGTGATTTTGTTACTTCTTCCACATGGAACTTAAAATATGGAGGAGTACAGGTTACTTTTGTAGTGATTACTGCTGTGGTGAAGCTCTGGCTGGTATCAACAAATGAGCGGAAACAGTTCTTAGTAGAAGATGTAATCAGAAGAGACTACATTGTCGTGGTAACAAAGTAGGTTGGCTGGAATTGTATGGGAATCCATGGAAGTAAAAGGAGTGGCTGGACGCGTAAGCGAGCAAACTGTCCATGATCACGAGTTTTGGCGAGATGGATCAAAAGGTGGTCATGACTATGAAGGTTGGCTGGTTGTGATCATGATCCTTGACATGGGGAGCGTGGTGGTACGACCCTTTGCAGGAAGAAACGGCGTTGAAGCAGCTTCGGCTCTTGGAAAGGATGTTGAAACTTAAGGAGCCAAACACTGAAGCTTCGGCTTCGGATTCTGGAGCAGCTTATGGAGAGAACACTGAAGCGGACCCGCTGCTTGAGAGAGCGTTGAAGCGGAGCGGCTGTCGGAGTGAACGTTGAAGCGGAGCCGCTGCTAGAGGACGTTGAAGTGAAGCGGATTTTGGAGCGAACGTTGAAGCGGAGCGGATACGTTAATCAGTATGTTGTCAAACTGGACACCCTTCAAGCGAACAATGGTTAGGAGTCCCCAGTTCCATCTATCAATCGTGCTTTCCAGGAGAGGTTGGGGTTTGGGAACGGCTTCTCTGGTTGGAAACAGCTGCTTCCATGATGCAGTGCGGTTGAGGGCTGCGAATATGTCTTGACGCTGCGCCTACAGAATCTCACATAAGTGTTTCATCATAGACTGCACGATTTTATGGGAGAAGTCCCTGGAAATCATGCAGCTCCTGACAGGAAGAGAGCCTTTGTGAACTCAGGAGGGTTTCTGATTTTCTTTGCTTCGATTTTGGAGAAGTCGTTCCTGATCTTTACGTGTGATGAAATTATATTTCTGATTCCCTTCTACTGGGCGTTCAAAAGGCAACGCTGGAAGGATGCAAGTTGCTAGCGCTGGAAAGATGCAAGTTGTTAGCGCTGGATCGGCTTGGAATAGGCGCTGGCTTGGCGTGGACGCTGGCTTGGATTTGGTATGGTGCGGACTGTTGGATGGGCATAGCGCGGACTGTTAGCTTGGCACGGCGTTGGCTTGGCACGGCGTTGGCTTGGACGGCGTTGGCTTGGCACGGCGTTGGCTTGGCACGGCACTGGCTTGGCGTGGCGTGGACTTGTTCTTGCGGGCCCAGTTTCCTCTTTCCATACGTAGCTCAAATAGGAAATCATTTCCTTATTCAAATTCCAAAAGTGTTATGCGTATGAAAGGGGTTGGCTCTCCTTTTTATCTCGTATCTTTGTTCTCACGTCCTGGTGTTAGCGGTAGCGCGGTAGCAATAAAGTTGGCAAGCGTATTCCGACTATGTACTCCAGCGTTTCTCTTTCAATTTGTTTTCTTGTTTTGGGGAAAATCCTAGCCATAGGTATGCCTTCCATGAATTTGTAGAAATATTGTTCTTCTCTTCGAATATCATTGTAGTAGCGTCGGCTACCTTATGAATAGTGACTGGTAATTGTTATTATGCAAAGTAGGTACTACGGATAGGTGACTGATTCCACGAGGAACTGGGCGTTAGGGTTTCTCTGAGATCCAAAATTTGCAGGCCAAGGTGACCGAAGGTCCTTCTACGGACGTGGTCAAACAACAAGAAGCGGAGGTCGAAAGGATGTCCAAAGAGTTGGAGCTGAAACAGGCGGTCCACCAAATGACGAAGGACGCCTTCTTCAAGAAGAGCAAAACACCATTGAATGGCTTCCTTTGAATGCACTTCTGTCTTCTGAAATTCTTCTGTTTCATTTTTTTTTTTGAAAGGCAAATGAAACACCTGGCTTTATGGTTTTGATTTTTTGGATTTTGGGTTGATAGACAAGTGTTACCTATAAGGGTTTTGGATTATTATTCGGGATAAACCGTTTTAGGATGATGCCGTTTTTGGTTATGATTGTAAGTGATACAAACATCCCAGGGAAGATATGGAACCGTGAACGTTGCGTGTCGGTAGATGACATGGGATGAAACATAACATGGATATCGGTTTTATCATTCCCGTGAAAACTTGAAATAGTAAACCATGTATTTTTTCTAGGCAAGACTTTCTCGGTTTTTTGGATCTGCTAACGAAAAATGAGTCAGGTGCAAGTCTGAGTTTTGTGAGAAGCACCGCAGTTGTGGAAAGTCCCCAGTCGTCCCCGAGTCACTTGATAATCGAGTCATCAATCCCAGGGAGGATCGTTTGCTTTTAAAATGTGGGAAGTCCCCAGTCGCCCCTTGCCGTGTCATGACTGGTAATCGGGTCGTCTGGTAACTGAATTGTCGATCCTGAGCGAATCGTATCGGGTCGTCTGGTAGCTGAGTCGTCGATCCCTGAGCGGATCGTTTGCCTCTACCATCCTGACGTCTGGGTCGAAGTATGAGATCGAGGATCGAAAATTGACATTGTAATTGAAAGACCAACCTCCCACTGTGGTCGCCAATTGTTTGAGGGTGAAAACAGTTTCTGCTGGTTTAGGTAATTTCGTGTGATGTGGGTGAGAAACAAGTCTAAACCCTAAATAATGTACTGCAAGGGAGTACTTTAGATTCGAGAGATCGATCTGTACAAGTGCGGCCTAAACCAAGAAATGGCCGTTCCAGAATTACTTCGGTCATAAAGTGGAGGAGAAGGGTTGGTTTTGGGGAGGGAAGCGAAGAGAGTGTTGAGACCAGAATAGTTGATTCTGGAAGAGTAGTTGTTTTGACTTGTATCAGAAAGTGGAAAGCTAAAAAATGGGAAGCTAGCAAATGTTTTCTGAGTGTTGTATGCTCCTGACCAGAACTTGTTGTTTGGTGGAAATAGGTAATGCCTATTTATACAAGTCGAAGTGAAACGTACTCTGGTCTCATTAAGAAATGGAAAACGGGTGAGTAAATGGGAGGAGGTGGTAACCGGTAATGCTTGGAATTGATGTTCCATAAAAGAAAGTGTTTCACCATTACTCCCTGTATTTACTAACCGCCTCATCCTTATGACACTTTCTAATAACGAGCGTAGTGTACTCCGCACGTTGTAAACCGCCAAACCAATACCCAATGAGCATCCTCCAATTTTGTGACGTGTGTTGATGTCTCGAGTGTTTTCGTGGAAAACATGTAGCATGTTGTTGTTTTCTGGCAAGTTGAGCTTGGGAGACTTGCCAACTCGGGGGTGACCTTCAACGCTCGAGATTTTTCATCTTAAGAGGAAGGTAGCCGTTGATTATTGAAACCTTTCGTTTGGTAGCCAGTGGCATGAAAGTATGATCAGTATGGCTTTAATATGGCCCAGTTTAGGTGTGGCCAAAAGTTAGGGTTTTGGCTTTGTTTAGGCGCGACCAAACGAGGGCCAAAGGTTGCCATGCGTTAGCTGGTAGCCTTGGACGGCTAAGATCTACATCTTAGATGAAAAAGTGGCCATTGATTGTTGCAGGACTTCGTTTCGGTAGCCGCATAAGGAAGGCCGGCATGGTATGGCGCAGCAAGGTGGTTGGCATGCCATTGTCACATATGTCATGGCATGCCTTGGCGCGGTTTGGCGTGGCCAAAACTAGGGTTTTGGGCCAAAGGTTACCATGCTTTGTTTGGCGACCTTGGACGGCTAGGATTTGCATCTAGGATGGAAGGGTGGCCGTTGATCGTCGCACGTCTTCGTTTTGGTAGTCGCATGGGGAAGGCCGGCATGGTATGGTGCGAAAAGGTGGTTAGCATGCCATTGGCACATGTGACATGGCATGCCTTGGCGTGGCCAAAACTAGGGTTTTGGGCCAAAGTTTACCATGCGTTGTTTGGCGACCTTGGACGGCTGGGATTTGGATCTAGGATGGAAGGGTGGTCGTTGATCGTCGCACGCCTTCATTTTGGTAGCCGCATAGGGAAGGCCGGCATGGTGTGGCGCGGCAAGGTGGTTGGCATGCCATTGGCACATGTGGCATGGCATGCCTTCGCGCGGTTTGGCGTGGCCAAAACTAGGGTTTTGGGCCAAAGGTTACCATGCATTGTTTGGTGACCTTGGACGGCTAGGATTTGCATCCAGGATGGAAGGGTGTCCGTTGATCGTCGCACGCCTTCGTTTTGGTAGCCGCATAGGGAAGGCAGGCATAGTGTGGCGCGGCAAGGTGGTCGGCATGCCATTGGCACATATGGCATGGCATGCCTTGGCGCGGTTTGGCGTGGCCAAAACTAGGGTTTTGGGCCACAGGTTACCATGCTTGCTTGGAGACCTTGGACGGCTAGGATTTGCATCCAGAATGTAAGGGTGGTCGTTGATCGTCGCACGCCTTTTGTTTTGGTAGCCGTATAGGGAAGGTCGGCATGGTGGGGCCAAGGCCAATGGCGCGGGTGGCTTGGCATAGTGGGGCCAAGGGTTTGGTACGGACGGCTTGGCATGGTGGGTCCAAGGTAAGGTGCGGTTGTCTTGGCATGGTGGGGCCGAGGGTTTGGCATGTTATTGGCGCATGGTGCGGCTATCATGGTTGGGGCCAAGGGTTTGGCATGCCACTGGCGCATGGTGCAGATAGCATTGTTGGGGCCAAGGCAAGGCGCGGTTGGCTTGGAATGGTGGGGCCAAGGGTTTGGCATGCCATTGGCGCATGGTGCGTCTAGCATGGTTGGGGCCAATGCAAGGTGAGGTCGGCTTGGCATGCCATTGGCGCATGGTGCGGCTAGCATGGTTGGCATGCCTTGGAGCGGTAGATGTGGCTGGCATGGTTTGCCATTAACACCGTGGTGCGGATGGCATGGTTTGCCATTAGCACCGTGGTGCGGATGGCATGGTTTGCCATTAGCACCGTGGTGCGGCTGGCATGGTTGGCATGCCTTGGCACGCAGATGTGGTTGGCATGGTTGGCATGCCTTGGCGCGGAGATGTGGCTGGCATTGTTTTCCATTGGCACAGTGGTGCGGCTGGCATGCCTTGGCGCGGATATGTGGCTGGCATGGTTTGCCATTGGCAAAGTGGTGCGGCTGGCATGGTTGGCATCCCTTGGCGCGGAGATGTGGCTGGCATGGTTTGCTATTGGCACAGTGGTGCGGCTGGCATGGTTGGCATGCCTTGTCGCGGAGATGTGGCTGGCGTGGTTGGCATGCCTTGGCGCGGTAGCATGAGAATTAGGGTTTGGTATGTACGAAGATGATGTCGGTCAATACTAAGGGTTCTGCCGTGGAACATGACACATGTATAAAAAAAAAGGTATCATGGTAATTCTTACGTAGTTATGTTGAATGATTCAATAAATGCGCTAGTGGTTGTAGTGACGTCATGTCAGATGTAAGGTTTTACGATTTTAACCCTAAGCTAAAAACCACCATCAACAAATATGAAATGGGATTTCATTTTAACTTCTCTCTAATGGAAAACTTCAACCGACTATGAAAATCTTTAAACCATGATTGTGTCATTCTACTTGAACTAACACCTTTTTTTAAACTAATATAAAGATAAAGGAAGAATATAATACGAACGTTGCTGCTAGAGATGCAAAAAGAAAGAAAATGATACGAAGAGAAGAGATTAAGCAACAAATAATATTTTATATTCTCTTGTAACTTTATTATATCTTCAAAATATTTTATACAATAATAGCTGATGCGGTTCATTATTGTTATCTTGCATCATGTATTCAAACTCAGCCTCTACAGACCATCATTTTGCTCAATACTCCCATGCTTGGTCCAGATTTGGGTTTGAAGCATGTCATTGATTTATTTTCCAATGTATTCCCTAATTCCAATGTTGATTTATCTGCCTCCCATCCCATAAAGTCTTTGGCAGTTAAATACTTTGACGTTGTCATGAAGGAGATGCCAGAAAAAATTTCTATGTCTACACATGACTGTGCTCTTTAGCAGTGTAACAAGTATGAACATGCTCAGGACTTCCTCAAAGCTTTACCAATTGAGATCCTCAATCAGCGAGTGTGTGCACGACAATTTAGTGTTGTCTTGTGTTATCATTTGAGAATCCCATTATTTTTTGACGACAACCAATGTGTTTTCTGTGATCGAGACTTGGATTGTTATGGGGATCATGCCTTACGTTGTTCACGCGAGGTGGGGATCAAATTTCGGCATGATTTTGTGCATGACATCATAGTGGAAACGTGTTTTAGAGCTGGTGTTCCATCTAGGAAGGAAGTTGCCTTGGGGATTACGGCTAATGATGGTAGCGCCTTACGTCCTGCGGATATTTTTATCTATAACTGGGAAAGTTGTCGGGTTATGTGCTTAGGTGTGACTGGGGTCTCACCTTTTTCTGGTGGGGGGGTCCGGATCTTCGTCCCGGCTTAGCTTTGAGCGATGCTATTACTCGCAAAAAGAAAAAAAATACTTGGATAAGTGTTTGGATCAAGGTTATGGCTTTGGTACCCTGGCTTTCACAATGTTTGGCGAGCTTGTAAGGATACCGTTGGTTTACTTAAGAGGCTGCATAATCATCTGTCTAGGTTTGATGTTTGTGCAAAGAAATGTAAATTTTTTTTACAGATTAGGGATTGTGATTCAGAAAGGTTTTGCAGCCCAGCTCGTCGCTAGGATTCCAACTAGTTTCTTGTCGCCTGATGATGTACTTGATATTTAAATTAGTAATGATTATATTTAGAAATAAAACCCAAATTCCATAAAAGAAAAGAAAAATAAAATAAAATAAGAATTTCATAAAATAATAATATGATGATAACAAACTATCTTGAGACAATCTCATATGCATGTTTATATAAGCTTTTACTAGGTACCTAAAATACTAGGATTTTAAATAAAGAGAATATTAAAGAAGGAAATAATTATAACTTCAAAACTTAGGATAAATGTCATACATCAGTCCTCCTTTCTTGAAAAAAAATCGTCCTTGAGTTGTCATCATAGAACATTGGTCCTTTTTTTCCATGGAAAGTGTGGATTCCATGTTTAACGGTTTACCACGATCAAACACAAAACTCATAGCTTTGGAGATTATATAACAAAGTAGTCAAGAAATGTTGCTCAACACATTATAAGATAGTTGTTTAAATGTCCCCTGGTAAAACATAAATATCACATCACTAATGGTGGTAATAAAGTCAACCATGCAATTATTGACCACGAGCACAAATAATGTTTCTCCAAAATTTGGACGTAAACCTTTAAATGCAAATTCAATTGAGTCTTCCTTTTTCTATCCAAAACATGGATTAGCTTCTGATGCGTGTCGTTTGCGCAACAAATTAATTTATATTTTTCATACTAATACTAACAAATAGTATATAAATAGCAAGGATCTTTCCCACAAAGAGTTGTGTAATTATTATTTGTTGTTGACTTCTTATCTAATCAAAATGGGGTTTTTTTGAATTAGTAAACTAAATTATACTACTAAAACAAAGTAAATAATGATTGAGATCAAGAGAAGAAAATATTGTTTAGAGGTTTCATCTTCCATCACCAAACGTGCTCATCAACTGATTCGAGCTAGCATTCAATCCTTCTCATACCAATAGGCCTACAACACCCCATCGAGAGCATAATCCGGTGAGTTCCTTGTGTCATCACATACCACGATGAATATGCAAATACTACTCAGAAAACAACCTAACGCAACGTGCTATTAAGTTTAATCCTCCAAGATCGTTAGGTTCTTTGAATTAGGCTAATCAATGCAATAGAAGTACTACGAGTAATCTATTTAACATTAGTCAAGCATCTGCATGTGATCACATAAAGGTTTTGAATACAATCAATAATCACATTATGCTACTTATAATCGGGTCTATTGACTATTATGTATCTCCAAACCCTAGTTTAGCTTTAGATATCAACAACTGCTCATCTAATTTGCAACTTAAACGAACAAGTCTTTAATCATACATGGAGATATTAGCAGCAGAACATGAAATTTATCAAGATACTATTAACTTTATCAAGATTTGATAACTCGCCATTAAACACTTGCGAGTCATGTTAAACCTCGTTATGTTGTACGTCCTTGGAAACAATACATTATTCGTCTTTTTGAGAATAAAATTTCATATGTTCCTCACCAACTGATGTAGCGGGAATAACTCAAGTGTTTAGTTGATGAAGGATTTTCTTTATTCTCGTCATGAGATTGTAGTGGTCTGACTATGAAATCTACTAAACCACTAGTCTTCTCATCGTTGTGATCTTGACAAATTGCAGTAGACTTAGAAGGACACGAAATTTTCTTTCTGCCATCCTTGTAGAAGATATATATGTTCCCACAAAAATTATGAATAACACGAATATCATACTGCCAAAGTTTACCAAGAGGTAGATGTATAGTAGTCATGTTAATCACATCATACAATACTAAGTCTTCGTAACCAGTAAAAGAAAACCTAACGAGACATTGATGAGTAATTTCTTGAGAAGAAGAATTATTAATCCAACCAACTGAATAAGGATGATGATGTGGTGTAACTTTCATCCCCAATCCATGCTTCCACTATCTATAATCATATCACAAATTTTCTCTCCAATTAGACACTTTGGTTTGAAAATATTATTTCTCTGAGAATAAGAAGGTTGAATTGGTAATATAAAACGAATCATTCTCATAAAATGGTCATCATAAGCTTCATGTCATTCTCCATATTCAACATTATCCAACTCATATCTTCTTGTCATATTGTCTAAAAACAATAAAACTTTCTGATGATGAAAACTAAACTTAGTTATTCATTTATTTAGATTAGGGTTTTCATTTGCGGAAGCGTAAGGATCGAGTTTTAGATAAGAATATAAAATTCTTTGCTCTGGTACCAATTAATGTAGAATGAAGAAGAATGCGATATAGAGATTATTGGAGATGCGAAGAGAAGAAATTAAGCAAGAAAAATAATAGATGAATAGATTTCTGTTAAAAATTTGGGATATTTTGCGTTTATTCCCCTCCCAAGATTGCTAATTAGCGTTTCCTCACCAAATAGATTAAAATTAGTGTTTCCTTATATCTTCAAGTATTTCATCCATTACTCGGTTAGCCGAGTCAGCAGTTCTGTACGCGTGTCAAAGACATACAATTTTATGACTAACTACCTAAAATACCCTAATCTTCTTCCCTAAAACTTTTGAAGACTGTTCATTTTCTTTGTTATTTCTGTTCCATTTCATTTCCTGTATTCTATTACGGTAGGTACATTAGATATTGCTGTTCTAAAAACCCAATGTTGTTCGATAAAATCAACACCATCTATAACCAATCTAAAATCGATTCATGAATCCAAATTCAGAATTGTGTTTCTATTTGCTCAAATTCATTCAATAATCAATTTATTAATCCATTAAGTCTCTCTTTAATCAAATCAAACACTGTTTGCAATATCTTTAAGTGAAGCTTCTGTTATCGTTCCCAAAAAAAACACGACAACAAGCTTCTTTGAAGCCATTATTAACTTCCATGGTGATCGCTGCACCTGCGATGACAAAACTGATGATGACTTCAATATAAATACATCAATTACACAATTAAATATAAAATAAGATTCTCTATAATCGAATAAGATTTACCATACCTATAAACTTGATCATCATCATAGATCTTGTTCTTTATGTTAATAATGACTTTTTTTTCTTTTTGACGAAATGTTGACGACTTCAATTACCAGCGTATAGGAACTGTAATAGTGAGATAGGATGATATTCCGTGTTTGATTGAACTTCTAGAAACTCCCTAAACCAAACTAATTTCCCCATCGAACCTATGGATGGAACCTTTAGCAGCGACAAGTGAGAATTGGTCGTCCTGGCCTTTTTTCAGACACTTACTGTATCTTATCTTGACAATGGAGATGCAACTTTTCTCTTAATTTCTAACCCCGTCATTTCTTCTTCCCTGCACCAATTTCAAATAAAGAAAAAATCCAGTCCCCGAAAGCTCAACTGAACTCTAAAGGAACTTAGAATCTCCATCATCCATCAAGTATATTAACGGCAGTGAGCTAGTGAGTTCCATTCTTCATATTCATTTCATAGGTTGGAAATTCTGTCTAAACTTATTAAAATTAAAATCCACATCAAACCCATCCTTGATCTCATTAATCTTCACCTTTCAGCTATTATCTAATGTCTCCCGGCCAAAACTCTGCCCACACTTTTTATAACCTATATTACTTGTTCTCGGGATGTCTTGGTTCCAAAATTTTCTCAAACATCAAAACCATGCGATATTGTTCAATTAATGGAAGAAGATAAGGGTATTTGGGGTACTATGATTGCCACCTGTAAAATTTATGCCACGTGTCCATAGGTGATGACTCGGCTAACCGATTAATGGATGGAATACTTGACGATATGAGAAAACACTAATTTTAATCTGTTTGGGGAGGAAATGCTAATTAGCGATCTTGGGAGAGGAAGAAACGCAAAATATCCTTAAGAATTTAATTGAATAATAATATGCTGATAATAAGTTATCTTGAGACAATCTCGTATGTACGTTTATATAGACTTCTACTAGATATCTAAATTACTGTAATTTTAAATAAAGGGAATACTAAACAAGGAAATAATTATAACTTTTAAACTTAGGATAGATGTCCTACATCATAAACAATTTGCAATTTTATTAGATTTTCTAGGCACATAAAAGTGCGTTTTCAAGAATTATTTTTTTTAATAACTCTATACCGTTATCGATGGTGGTTTTTAGTTCAGGGCTAAAACCATAAAATTCCATATTTATGTGCCTTCATTATGTAAAGAAGTATATCCACTAAAAGCCAATGAGCGCCCATGCCTCTTTCTCTACATGTACATGATAATATTTATGAACTTCGCCCGGCTGAATTCAGAATATATATATATGCATGCGCGATTTGTATTTACTGTATGATTCAGTATCTACATCTACGATAATTATTAGAATAATATTGGCGCATGTTGCAATAATCCCAAGCGTTCTATAAATTTATTATATTAAAACTGAGCTCTTAGTTGCATTATTCAGGAATACAGAGCCTGCTGAGTATCCATTTTATGTTGTGTTCCCAACTGAACTCTTAGTACTGACATGACATGACGATTAATGCTCACTCTTAGCTGAGTAGCATGAATCTTCCGAAATATCTGAATTAAGATATGCATGAAGGTACCTGGTTATAAGCGCGCAAGCTGTGCCAACAAGGCCAGAGCTGCGCTAATCGCTGGAGTAAAAATTAGTAATTTTGTGTTGATGTACAAAATTCACTTAAATTGATCAATTTTGTGTCAATTCACAAAACTCAATTTTAACCTAATTTTGTGCCAACTCACAAAAAATTAGATTTTTTGTCCTAAAGTGGAGCATGAACGATATCTTGATTCCTATTGGCCGATACTAAATCTAGGTAAACTAGGAATTGGCCCATCATAGACCTAGTAGGAGTAAAATCCTAACAGAAGTTGAAAAAAATAAGTAAAGAGGGAACTGTGATTGATTAGGTAAGTCACATATGGAGCACGACCACACCACTTGGCCTTCCAGTTTGCCCGAACTCGCGCCCCATGGTTGTCCGGCTTTGCTCCATATTGGCCCCCACGCGCCCCTCTTTCCTATCGGGCAATCACATCACATCATATCAAGCCTACAAGTTCCGCTTTAAATTGATAGCCAAAGTAGGATGGTCGAGCTGCTTGATTTTTTAAGGAATAGATCTTGGCCACCCAAGTTAGTAGCAAATTGATCACGACCACACAACTTGGACGACTCAATTGGCTAACTTAAATCCTTACATGTTCGGTAAATAGCATGTTGTCGTGATGATCGTCCACCCACCTATTTCCTCGACTAATCATATTACTCCTAGCCTACCTTCTCCGCTCCAAATCATTGGATAAATTAGGCTAGTCGAACTGCCTCTTTATATAAAAAATTAAATCTTGGCTGTCGAAGTCGGTGATAGAATGATCACGACCACACAACTTGGACGGTTCATTTAACAATTATGGCTCCCTACTGGCATGACCGAGCAAGCTCCATGATAGCTACATGTGGCACATCTACTATTTCAGCCAATCAGATCGCTCCTAGCCAATGTAGTCGATCTCGGCTGTCTCGACCGAGATTCCGGCGATTTTCCCGGTTTCGCTCATGCAACGAGTGAATTACAAGTTTCGTCTACAAAATTTCATCGAGAAACTCGCCGGAACAGTTCTAATCTTGTTTGGATCGGTCTAATATCGACCGAGATCGTCCCAGTTTACATCACTATTATGGAACTTTTTCAAAGAGAACCGAAAATGGAAACAAGGGTTTAAAAAAATCATATCTTTTAGCTATTATAGATACCAACCAAGGATATCAAGTTCTAATTCAAAATTAGGAAAACCTACGATAATACAGATACCAAATCATTCTAAAACAAGATTAGCTTCATCTTCTTTATCTGTTTCTTCTCACTGTTTTCGACAGTAGCAAGTTGTTTCGTTGATTCAACAGCATCAACTGTTCCAACTTGAATCAAAAAAAAACCCAATTAATCTCCATCTTAGTTAACTACTTCTCAATCAACATCAATCCTTCTCTTGTTCTTTTGGATCGAACTGCTTTCCACAAACCAACCACGCTTGAACCTAGCAGACAAACCTATATCAACCACAAATCCTTAATTCTTCTAGGTAACAATCTGTATTTTTCCATTTCTCAATTTCGAACCGACCCATCACTAATTTCTTCTCCAACAATCTCATAATTTAGTGGCACCAGAAACATCATCTTCTTCTTCTCTATTTTATTGTTGTCAAAATCATCTCAAAACCCATGTACAACCACAACATCGTCCACCATCTTCCTCCACCACTCACCAGAAATAGCAATCCTTTCTTCTCTGCTCAATATTACACAGATCGAACCCAAAATCAATTTGAATTTGAATCCATAAAATACAGTAAAAACTCCATATATTGATACTCCATATATTAATAAAAAATCATGGTCCCAACTTGGGCCAGTTACAAATAGTAATAAACTCCACATTTTAATATTAATAGATTTTTCTAGTCCCACTTTAATGAATTTACCTCCATATATTAATAAAATCAACATAATAGGAAAATTATAGATCTTGTTACATCAAAATTTAAGATGAAGGAAAATATTTATCTATAGTTTGTTGAGAAATGATGTAATTTTTTGGATTGTTCTGGCATCTTTTGATTTACGTATGCGTAAGACCTTGTTGCTATGTGCACCATCTTGTTGAAGCCAAAACATTTCCAACTTGTCGAGCATGTTTAAAGCTTCTTGGCATGAAACTTTTGGTATCTCCGTACTATCATCATTGGGATTATCTGCCTCCGCTTCTTATCTAATTC
Organism: Papaver somniferum; assembly: GCF_003573695.1. Taxonomy (NCBI): domain Eukaryota; kingdom Viridiplantae; phylum Streptophyta; class Magnoliopsida; order Ranunculales; family Papaveraceae; genus Papaver; species Papaver somniferum. Next base: position 89,420,842 of record NC_039365.1, on the reverse strand, counting down.
CATCGATTATTTCTTCTCTGGTTGAAGCATATACGACTTGTTTCTCATTGGGATGATTAAGGAAAACGTCCATATCCACTCGATTAGTGTAGTGCAGCTGTTCAATTTGATTACTCATAAGTATCTTCTAACCATTTCGCAAGATCTTTTTGCGTCCAATTTGGATGTGATTTTTTCTTTTCACACAATTTTATATGAATTTTATCACTCATATGAGTTCTTTTCCTAACATTGGATGACATTTTGATTTGGTTGAGAAGAAGAGAATATTAAAAATAATGAATTATCTTCTAATATATCTAGTACTATTTATAGTGTAGAGAAAACTTTAAAAATTCTTAATAGGATATACTATTCAATATATTAAAGAATATTCAATATATAATAAAGGATATATTTTCAATATATTATTTATTTATCTTTTTGGTAAGGCTCAATATATATTATTCAATATACTATTCATCTTTTTTTTTTTTGGTATACCTCCTTATATTAATAAACTCCATATATTAATAATTTTTTAAAGTCCCAAGGTTATTAATATATGGATTTTTTACTGTATGCATCAAAACCTTTAAAATCCTAAGCCATGCGAGGCCATGCGTCGCGCGGTGGGAATACCTCCCTCCTCCTTCGATGATGACCCTCACCCACTCATAGAATTGCTCCGTTTCACTTTTCCTCAAAGGAGAAAAAAAAGGAATTCCCTCACAAATTTCGCACTCAAAACATAAAACCAAAAAAAAACACATAACAAACACTAAGAACCAATTTTGTGTTTCGCTCACAAAACAAAAAAAAACACAGAAAAAACCCTAAGATATGCTTTGTTCATGAGATAATGATGATACAAAGAAAAGAAAAACAACTGGCCAGGGGACAAAGGCTTTATCTTTTACTGAAGAAGGAGTTCTATGTGCAGATGAGATCGTCCAGACTTCAAACAACTAATGATATGCTTCCAATCCAGAGAACAATCCTGCAATCCAGAAGCTTAAGGCTTTACATTCTACTTACCAAGACATTTTATCTCCATTTGAGGACTATCAGGATACAACATAATAACCAACCAACAAACAATACACGCAATCATGCTTTCAATAACCAGCCAACGAAACCAGAAAACCCCACAGCTGCTGCTGGATGATTTAGGAGACAGCAAATTAGTTCTCGCAAACATCATCTCAAGCATGCTTTAAAACCTAGAATTCCTGCAAAAAAACAAACTGCAGGTAAAACAATGGACCAGAGATGCAGGACACACATGAAAAGGTTGTTGAGAAGATTAAGGAGTAAAAAAAAGCAGAAAAGTTCTAAAAAGAAGAGGAAAAGTATAAACATACATGATTTAGGTTCATATGCAGTTTTATTATTTAGGTCCAAATGTGTTTACTAACATATGCAGTTTCATGCCAGCCTCATTCCAAAACATATCTCAAAGAGCTAGGAAGCAAGTAAAAACATTCGCCGCCAATTATATGAATGGTGACATGTATCAACTAACTATATTAACATAAATTGATGTTGTCAGTTCTGTATAATTCATTAATTTAAATTAATGATGTTTGCAACATTAATTAGGTGGAAAAGAAGGCGGCAATAATGAAGAACAGCCTCTCGATTATGAATCAGAGGAAGAATTCCCATATACATGTAAGTGTATTCAATTGGATCTAAAAAACACGATCAAATGAAACAATATATACTTACCATCCTTTCTGATTGTCTATGTTAACCAGTGATGCCATCCGAGAAGCATTATATTGGAGGACCAACTGCAACATGCCCTCATTGTCAAGCAATGATGTGGGATGAGGAAAGAGTCAATAAAAGCCAAAAGAAACAACCACCAGAATTTGCCATTTGTTGTGGGAAAGGAGCTGTCAAATTACCTCTGCTTAAGGAGGCACCTGAATTTCTAAAAAATCTAATGCAATATGTAGATGGTGGGCCGCAAGCATCAAATTTCAGACTGAACATCAGGGCATATAATTCAATGTTTGCATTTACCTCACAGGGTGCCAAAGTGTCCAAAGAACAGAACAATTGTTCAACGCCATGGGTATTTACAATGTATGGGCTTAATCATCACTTCATGGGGTCTTTGTTGCCACTAGATGGTAGGCCACCTACATTTTTACAATTGTACATTATAGACACTGAAAATGAAGTCAAAAATAGGATGAATGCTATTACCAAGAAGAAAGAAGGTGAAAAACAGGATGGAAATTCAGGCGCTAAATCTTCAATGATGGGCATAGACGAATATGGAAAGAAAAGCACAAGGGAATTGAATGAAAATACTGTTGCTGGCTTAGTTACAATGCTGGACACACACAACTGTCTAAGCCAAAAATTCAGAATGTGGAGGGATAGGTACAAACAAGATGAACTAAGCGATGTTGAATTCCGTCTTATTGGTAAACGAAAAAGGGATGCGAGGCAATACAATCTTCCAACTACATCTGAAATTGCTGGGATTGTAGTTGATGATCCCGATTCAGATGGAAAAAGGGACATAGTCATTCAGCTAAAAAATGGTTTACTGATAGATATATCCGAGTTGCATCCAAGTTATATGGCATTGCAGTATCCACTGTTATTTCCTTATGGTGAAGATGGTTTTCATATTGATATTCCATATGAAAATCAAATTAAAATGGTACGCGACGACGAAATAGATGATGAAATAGGCAATGGAAAGAAGAGAAAAAACATAACTATGAGGGAATACTATGCATTCAGATTACAACAAAGAGCAGGTGAATGTCAAACCCTTCTCCGGGGAGGACGACTATACCAGCAGTATGTGGTTGATGCTTATGCTACAATTGAGCAAAGCAGATTGCAGTGGGTTAAATGCCATCAAAAAGAAATACGTTGTGACTTATACAACGGCATAAAAGAAGCCGTAAGGGCTGGAGACACTAAACCCGGTAGCGCAGGTCGAGTAATCTTACCATCATCTTTCACAGGTGGACCAAGATATATGATTCAGTATTACCAAGATGCAATAGCCTTATGCAGAGAGTTGGGTCCCCCTGAATTATTTATTACGTTCACATGTAATCCAAATTGGCCGGAAATTGCAGAAGCTATCAAAATGTTTCCTGGGAAAAAACCAAGTGAGAGACCAAACATGATCAATCGAGTATTTCACATCAAACTGAAACAGTTAATGTCGGACTTGGTTGGAAGCATACATTTCGGAGAAGTGCAAGGAGGTATATTTCAAAACTGATCATTTGATAAACAAAGAAATATATATACATGACGTTAGCTACATATATTTGGAGACATATTAACATTTTGTTTTAATTACAGCTCTCTATATTGTTGAATTTCAAAAACGAGGATTACCTCATGCTCATATATTGTTGTGGCTTCAACCTAATGATAAGCCAAGATCTGCAGCATATATTGATTCAATTATATCTGCGGAGATTCCAAACCCAAATGAAAACAAGGATGGACACGATGCAGTCTGCCAGTATATGCTCCATGGTCCATGCGGACATGCAAAACATGACTTTCCATGTATGCGCGACAAAAAGTGCACAGAAAAATTCCCAAAGAAATATAGCAACAAAACATATGTTGATGATACGGGATTCTTAATTTATAAGAGACGTCAGGCGGATTGGGGACCGGAAAAGGACGGAATCAAGTTAGATAATAAATGGGTTGTGCCATAAAATCTAGACCTGATAATGAGATATGATGCACACATCAATGTGGAAATCTGCAACTGTAGGGTTATGACAATTAAGTATTTGTTCAAGTACATCCACAAAGGGAAAGACATGATAACTGCAATTGTTGCAGTATTTCCACCTGGTAACAAAAATTCAGACAAACATGGTGCAAATAACAAAAATTCAAACAACCATGGTGTTGTGGAAGAAATACAAAAGACAAGTAAGGACGAGGTCAATACATATCTCGAGGGTCGATACCTATCAGTATGCGAATGTATATGGAGGACGCTTGGTTTCGAGATTCATTATCGAAATCCAAGTGTAGAGAGGTTACCATTACATCTCGAAGGGGAACAGTTAAGTCTACCACAACGACACCGATGATTTAAGAGATGTTCTAGACAAGGCGGATCCAGATGCATCAAAATTCATTCAATGGATGAAAGCTAATAGAGACCATGAAGATGCAAGAAAATGGACATACGTAGAGTTTCCTAAGCATTGGAGATGGGACCAAGGGAAAAAAACATGGACAGTAAGGCAGAGGGGAACCAAAATTGGACTACTATATCCATCCAACTGCAGGTGAGAAATACTACCTGCGTATTTTATTGAATGTGCAAAGAGGCTGCCAAAATTATGACGATATTAAAACAGTGGGTGAGACAATTCATCCTATATTCAAAGCCGCATGTTTGGCACTAGGATTATTGGAATAAGACAGTGAATGGCACCGATCCATTCGGGAAGCAGCAGAAACACATACAGGCAAGAGGTTAGTGAATTGTTTGTGATAATATTGTTGAATTGCAAAGTAACATAACCTAAAAAACTGTGGAATGATAATTGGGATATTTTAGCAGAAGGCATCAAGTACGAACAAATGCAGTTTTATGGAAATTCAGCACGAAACCTAAGGGATGAAGTCTTGCAAAACTATGCACTACAAGCCATTGAAAATATGTTCTGGTTAAAGGAGGATGAGTTTAAGGATATACCATACCCAGACATGTCTAAATTAAAGGTTCCTAACAACACCCTGATTCATCAAGAGCTGGAATATGACAGAAACATTCTAATGGCAGATGCAGAGGAGTTGAAGAAGGGGTTAAACACAAAACAAGCATTGGCGTTTAATGAGATTTCAAAATCAGTTGAAGACAAGGATGGACGGCTATTTTTTGTGTATGGAAGCGGCGGGACAGGTAAGACTTACCTTTGGAGAACCCTTATTTCTTCGCTACGGTCACATGGTAAGATTGTTCTAGCGGTTGCTTCTTAGGTAATAGCGCCACTGCTGCTACCAGGTGGTCGTACAGCTCATTCCAGGTTCAAAATTCCTATGAAACTCAATGAAATATCGTGCTGCAATCTATTTAAGAAAACACCCCTAGAAGAGTTATTATGCAAAGTAGATTTGATTATATGGGATGAAGCACCAATGATACACAGAAATGCACTTGAGGCAGTTCAAAGAGCTCTTGCTGATTTAATGATGGAAGCGAATTGCGAAAAGAAGTTATTATTCGGGAAAAAAAACACTGGTGCTGGGTAGTGATTTCCGACAAATTCTGCCTGTGATTGAGGAAGGAACAAGAGAAGACATAGTAAATGCTTCTATAAGAAAATCTAGATTGTGGAAACACTTTATAGTTTTTGAACTGACAGAAAATATGAGATTATCCACCGGAGATACATCACAGGACAAAAGAGATGAAATAGAGGAGTTCGCAAAATGGATTCTTGGTGTTGGAAATGGTAAAGCACCAGCAATCAGCTTGGATGGATCGGAAGACAAGGATTGGGTACAGATACCATCAGATTTACTGATTCACTGTAAAGAGAATCACATTCGGACAATAGTAGACACCATGTATCCAGATTTTTTGAAGAAAATGCAGGATAAGAATTACCTTGCTGAACGGAGTATACTGGCGCCCACAAATGAGTGTGTTCACAAGATAAATACACATGTCTTATCATCTGTACCAGGTAAGGAATGTTCCTGTTTAACTCATCAGATCAATCTATTATTCTATCTGCATTTATATATCATTATTCACATATTGTATCATGTATGTCAGGAAAAGAGCATACGTATTTAAGTGCAGATTCGATTGGACCAGAATCATCAGAATTTCACTCAAGTGTTGTTTTCTACGACAAATAATTCCTCAACAAGCATGAGGAATCTGGGATGGCAAGCCACAAATTAACTCTAAAGGTTGGAGTACCAATTATGCTTATGCGGAATCTTAGCAACATTGATGGGCTATGCAGTGGAACAAGGTTAATTGTCACCCAATTAGGAGAAACAGTCATTGAAGCTGAAATACTCACATGTCTGGGAACTGGAAATACAGTATTCATACCAAAGATACTTATGACTACACCTGAGACAAGTTTACCATTTATTCTACATAGAAGGCAATTTCCAGTAAGAATTTTCTATGCCATGACAATAAATAAGAGTCAGGGACGGAGCCTACCAAATGTAGGGGTTTACTTGGAAGAACCTATATTTTCGCATGGTCAACTTTATGTGGCGATTTCAAGAACCACTAGAAGACAAGGCTTAAAAATATTAATCAAGAAGAATGGGAAAGAACCCGACGGGTATACACAAAATATTGTGGTTGAAGAGATATTTCAAACTTTCTTAAATTAATGAGATCATTTGATCCTTATTTTTGATTTTGTTGAATATTTGGGGTTCAAATTACAAATTAACTCAGATTATTTAAGGCTTTCAGAGAGCTATCTTTCATGAAATACTACTGTTCAAATACAATTGACATATAATGCATGTTTGCTCAAATTCAAACTGCTAAACCATAGCATATGACTCCAACCAACTAATTTGAAAATTATCAGTTATAGATTTCAGCAAATCAATATATTTGCTATTATATCGATTTTAATATGATAAGTATGATTTTAAATATGATAAGTATATATTTAAGATAACTATGAATATAATAGGAATACAATTACCCTAAATCCATAAAAACAAAACCCTAAAAAAAAAAAACTATATAAACATCTCATTCAGCAGCAGTACAACATAAAAACTCGCCTCCTTAGGTAAGATCTTACAAAACCTCTCTATGAAATTTGTGTTATTCTTTTTTCCTCTATATATTGTGTTAGTTAATATAACAGTTTAGTACTTCGTGCAGGTACAATACAAATCCTGATGGAGAAGAACAAAGAAAGAAACATACCAGCAGTGTGATTTAAGGAGGCTACTCCAAATGAAAATAAAAACATACCATTGGATATGACAACGGAAGGACTGGAGGATGAGCACACCACTACATGGCACACCACTCTTGCTAGAGATGAGGCAGACCATAATATGTTACTGAGACAGTTTCGAGATTGGAAGACCTGTAAAGAAAAGAAAATAGATGATGAAGCAGACTTATTCTTTCAAGAATGGTCTAAAGCAACAAGCACTGAAGAGAAGAACAAGGTTATCATTGAAACAATGAAGCATTATGGAATTTTCGAAGAACAAATGATGCCTTGGTTGGTTGAAATCAGGGAAGCTTACAAATCACAGAAAGATGTAGATGGAGATGAACATGCGAAAGCAAGCTGTGATGCGATGGAAGATGCAGATGGAGATGAACATGTGAAAGCAAGTTGTGATGCGATGGAATCAATGGAGGAATTAGACTAGCTTTAATATATCTTGATATTATATATTTTATCTATTAGTTTCAATTATCGTTTTCTTATTGGGTTTGAGAATTAGTTTAAATTATCCAACCATATGTTAAAACTTTTTCTAGAATTTCATATCAATTAAAATAAAATTACAAAGAAAATTGTAATTGATACCTGATTATCAATTAAAGAATACCTTCGATTCTTAATTCGAAGATTCCTCATTCCAGCAACGATTCCATTGATCGATTAGTGTAAAACCACAAACTAATAAGAAAATAAAATAACGAAATTAGGTTAAAAAATCTTGCAAATTCTACAGATTTAAAAATAATCCAAAACATTCATAAGATGAATTGTAATATTGTAATGGCTATACCTGATTATACAAAAGAGTGCATTCAATTCTTCATTCAAATCATGTATTGTCGACAGATTCAATTGTTAACTCAGTTTTCATTTTCAAAAATGACATAAAGCTTATTCTAACGAAATAGGAACTTCAGAGAGGGATTATTCTACGTAAGTAGGAACCAATACCGAAAAAGGATAGTCCATTTACCAAGCCCGTTTCCATTCCCTACACGTAGACGAAGCCCGTTTCCATTCCCTGTCCGCTCGACGCATGGCCTCGCATGGCTTAGGATTTTAAAGGTTTTGATTCCATAGGCCCATCTTCAACCCATTTACAATTAAATGGGCTTTGCATGGGAATATGCTAAAACCTTAATTTTATATCACTTCCAAAAACTATATATTTTTGATGGCTTCTCAACTGAGTCGACGATATAAAAAAAGAACTCCTAACAAGTCCTTTGCGCATGTATTCCAGAGGTACGACAATAACTTCTTTATCTTTATCGAATTTTTGTTTAAGAATTTTAATCTATTTAGCATGTTAATGTGAGTTACTTTGTGATTTGAACCCAAAATATTCAACAGATGAGCGTGCTCCAATCCGTAGATTTGTTATTTAACATATCTAATCCAAGTATTGATTTCATGAATCCTCAAATAGATAAGAACGAAGAAAGTGATGCCAAAAAATTATTTGTTTGTGATGCTACAGAACTAAAGCCCCATCTTTACAACCCTAAAAAACTATACAATTTTGGACTGCCAACAATAGTTCTCAGAAAAAAATCCTGAGTTTTATCAACTATGAAATTATGCAATTACTAGATCAACAATGCCGCAAATTAGAGCGCACTGAGTATTATCTTATCCAATATTTTCCATTTATGGGATCATTAAGTCAAATCATGATCACATACAATGGGTGCACGAGCGGATTCAGGAATTAGACATGGTCCAAGAAAGAGACTTGAACAAATTAAAAAAAGAGTTAGAGGAGAAGTACAGAACCATCATTAAAAGGATATGGGGCGAAGATAGAATTACGCAGTGCAAATTCAAAAAACCAACCAGAAAAGGTTCCTGGCTTATTAATTATCAAACATTTACATGTTACTTTGTTTTCAAATCCTTACAAGAGGTACGTTTTTCTGACTAAATCTCATGCTGCTTTTAAGAATACTATTTTATTTAAAAATAATTAATTCATGTTGTTGTATCTAATGTGTAGCTTCCTTGCCTACCAAATCTGACACCCACAGTAAAAGATTTAATGCAAACTTGGGAATCAACAGTGCTTCATTGGGAATACAACTACAGAAGGAACTCTTACGTAAAATTTAAGGAACAAACATATTACAGCGAAGACATACTGAAGCTAAAACCTCTCTATAAATTACATGAGGTAGGATTTCCAGTCAAATTCCTTGACAGCCAGCAATTTGAAGGTGTGCCTAAGCGGAAACTTGAATTACGCATTGGATCCAGGGTAGAGATAATACAGGCCAAAGAGTCATATTTAGGTATACCGGATGAACCAGTAGCCAAATTCGGTGATGTACTTACAGTTGTGGAACTGAATAATGTATATCTCGGTGCTAAGAAATTACGTCAAGGTGGTGACTGTTTTTACATAGACAGACAAACATCCTATGCATATTGCGAATAATTGCAATTCGTCTTACACAGGAGGCAGTTTCCTATAAAAGTACATGAACAATGGGAGAAACAGAGGAAAGGAATAAAAAAACTCAAGAGAAGTGCACGTCGCCTAATGGCCAAGATGAGACCTAGTTTACAATCCATTAAAAATGGGAGCAACAGAAACATACTTTCTTTTCTTTTTTAAGCAGTATCAACTATTTTGGAAATGTTTTACTTTCATATTGTTTAGGAATGAAATTTGCCAGTTTATAATGCCAATAAATTTGGTTATGAAATTTCTGAATTGTGAATGTTTGCTATGGGTCTTATTCATTATGAATCAACACGCAAGAGGCTGGTGGAAGCTCAATATGCATATGTCCATTATGAATGTAAAGGGATTATTCTATCGAAAGTTCACCACGCATATGTCCATTATGAATAAGTACATTTCCGAAAATCTGAGTCCATGGGCACAAACCTAAGTCCGTTTCCAAAAATGTATTCAGATTAAAACTATATATACCTCTAATAAACTAAAAGACTGGAACCCTAATCTCATATTACAAAGGTAATAGCATAGCTTCTCTGCTGTTTTTTGTTTTTTTCCTTTTTTTCTTATAGTCGTGGGTAACACCTGCATTAATACTTTATTTTGATACTGATATGCAGAAGGAAGCATAAAATATGGCTGAAGAACAAGAATATGCGAGCATAAACACAATCGATGTAGCTTCTTTTCCGTATGCTACAGAGTTTTTGAACACTTTGGAGTTTGACAATGTCCCATAACATCTTATTAGACTCCAAACAGGCATGATAATAGTTAATATTCGAAGTTTGTCGAACAAAGTGCCCAACAGAAGCACACTTCTGGTGACTCGATTGTCTTCAAAAGTTATTGAAGCTAGGATACTAACCGAAGAAGATGCCGGTGAAATTATTTTCATACGGATAATTGTATTCAAGATATACTATTATGTAATGGGTTGGATGAATATTATTTATCGAAGGCAGTTTCCAATACTTTTATCCTAATAGGGAGGAAATTGTTTTTTACAATTTCGTCAGTTATTATGAAATAAATTTATCCATTTTTACATTTTCTTAAAAATCTTGAAATTGCTCAATATTTCATTACCAATAATTCTTCCATCAAAGTCCTTCCACTCAAATGGGTTGAAATACCATGCGTTTTCTACAATTTTTTGTTAGGGTTTTCTACAAGTTTACCATTTTTATCGAATCCACCAAAAAGTAAAAAAAAGAATCTATATTAACACCTAATTAAACGATTTTTCTACCATACTTATCCGGTTGCGGCAAAATCTTACATACTCTTAGAGTTTTCTACAAGTTTTTAACATAGTTATCAAATATGCCGGCATAAATCTTATACAAATCTTGACTTCCACGTTAGGGTTAAGTCACAAACCAATATTATATATAGATAAATCGAATGTGATTCTCAAACCAAACGCAGACATGGCGGTGAAAAAACTTCAAGAGTATGTTGATGAGGAGATTCTAAGAAGGAATGTTGTTCATAGTGAAAAGGTTGGTGATTACAATGAAATGGATTTGATCATATCAACTGAGGATGAATTACTGAATATGGTTAATGCCATCTCATATGTGAATCTTTTGGAAAACAAATTCCAAAACAAATATTTGGCTCGGACAAGCATCTTGACACTTCAACCTGAAAAAGTCATGGAAATAAACACAAAGATGGTATCATTGTTTAAGGGGCAAGAATATGTATATCTGAGCACGGATTACATATCACTTGCTTCTGAAAATTACAATGCCAGTGTAGAAATGTATCCTCGAGTACTGCTGAATCAACTGGAGCATACACATATGCCAAGTCATAGACTGTTGGTTAAACTTCAACATAGAAGTCACTAACAAGCTGGTTAGGACAAGATTAGGAAATTGATGTAATCCTAAGGGAATTAGAAGTCATCTAGTTCTAAGAAAATGAAAGACATGTAATAAGGTAATAGGACTAGGAAAAGGAATTCGTAGTTCTATATATATATATATGATCACCAAAGTTGTGGTTGATCATATGAGCAAGATTAGAGCTTGTGTTTAGTTTTGAGAGATTTTCTAAACATCAATAAAGAGAGTTGTCTTTATATAAGCTAAGTTTCATCTTGCAGTTGTCATTAATTGGTATCAGAGCTTGTTTCTGAGCCATGGCAAACGAAACCACCATTGTGGGTGCAAAACAGTTCACGCCACCATCAATACAAGTTCCAATCCTCAACGCCACAAGCTACACAGTATGGGCCATGAGAATGAAGGTACTGATGAAAATCTACAAAGTTTGGGAAAAAATTGATCCTGGTACATTGGACCCAGACAAAAACAATGTTGCCATTGGATTACTCTTTCAAGCAATACCAGAATGTCTTGTTCTACAAGTTGGTGAACAGGAAACTTCAAAGAAAATTTGGGATGCAATAAAGGCACGTAATCTCGGAGCTGATCGAGTTAAAGAAGCCCGTCTGCAAACCTTAATGTCTGAATTTGAAAGAGTGAAGATGAAAGACACTGATACTATTGATAGCTTTGCAGGAAATCTATCAGAGATAGCCTCAAAAGCTGCGTCACTTGGACAATCCATTAATGAAGATAAACTGGTAAATAAGTTTCTCAATAGTTTACCAAGATCCAAGTATATTCATATCATAGCTTCTCTAGAACAAGTCTTAGATTTAAAAAAGACTAGCTATGAAGATATAATGGAAGATTGAAAGCATATGAAGAGAGAATCCTTGATGAAGAAAACAATGGAGAAACTCAAGGAAAACTCTTGTACACAAACTCTTACCAACAAAACTCTGCGACAAGAGGAAGAGGTCGTTGAAGAGGTGGTAGAGTAAACAGAGGCCGAGGAAGGGGAGGAAGGTTTAACTCACAAGATAGAACAACAAGTCAGAATGATCAAAACCAAGGGAAAGAAAAGAAGGATAGATCAAACATTATTTGTTACAGATGTGATAAACCAGGACACTTCTCCTCTGTATGCCCTGAAAGAATACAAAAGATGGAAGAAGCAAACAAGAATGAAACAAGGGAAGCAGATACAACTCTTTTCATGCACGAAGTTGTATTCTTAAACGAATGGAACCTAATACCAAAGAACTACGAATCAAAGGATGGAGAAGAAGGAATCTGGTATTTAGATAATGGAGCCAGCAATCACATGACTGGTAAGAGACACTACTTTTCTGAACTCAATGAGAAAATCAAAGGACAAGTGAAGTTTGGGGATGGATCTTATGTAGAAATTGAAGGGAAAGGATCAATTCTATTTCAGAGCAAGACCGGTGAACAAAAGCTTGTCACAAACATCTACTTCATCCCAAACTTACAAAGCAACATTCTAAGTTTAGGACAAGATACAAAAGTTGGATGTGATGTTAGAATGCGACAAGATTATCTAACAGTTCATGACCCAAGTGGAAGACTTTTAGTTAGAGTCTCACGTTCACAGAATAGACTATACAAGATAAGTCGCATGATTGGAAGGCCATTGTGTCTGAATATGAGACTGGAAGATCAGACATGGAAGTGGCATGCAAGATTAGGACACATAAGCTTTAGAACTTTAAAGGCAATGTCTCAGAACAAGATGGTTCGAGGGCTACGACAGATAAACGATGAATCAAGGATCTGTGAATCATGTTTAGTTGGGAAACAAACGCGTCAAGGTTTTCCAAAAGCAACAACATTCAGAGCCTCAAAGCCTTTAGAGCTTCTTCAAGCTGATTTATATGGTCCTATTACACCACAAACCCTTGCAAATAACAAATACATATTTGTTATTATAGATGACCTCTCAAGATATATGTGGTATATTCTTATGAAAGAAAAGAGTGAAGCATTTGACAGATTCAAAGCTTTCAGAAATCTGATAGAAAAAGAGTTAAAAGAGGAAGTCAAAATGCTTAGAACTGATAGAGGAGGAGAGTTCACTTCCTTAGAGTTCAACAAGTTCTGTGAGTCAAATGGAATCAAAAGGCAACTCACAGCACCATATACACCACAACAAAACAGAGTAGTGGAGAGGAGAAACATGACTCTAATGGAGATGACAAGAAGTTCTTTAAAGGATATGCAGGTACCTAATTATCTATGGGGAGAAGTTGTACGACACTCCACATACCTAATAAACAGGATACCTACGAAAGCTCTGAAAGACATGACTTCATATGAAAGTTTGCGAAAGAGAAAACCAAACATAGATCATTTAAGAGTGTTTGGTTGCAAAGCATACGCAAAAGTTGATTCTGCAACTCTTAAGAAACTGGATGATCGATCTCAGACTCTTGTGAATCAAGGAATTGAGCCTGGATCCAAAGCTTACAGATTATTCAATCTAACAACGAAAAGAGTGATAGTGAGTCGAGATGTGGTATTAGATGAAAAAGCAAACTGGAACTGGAAAAAAACTAATGATGGACCAAGTAGGGATCCAGGAATGTTTCACATGAGATAGGGTCAAGTAATTGATGAAGGCAAAGGACCCATAATCATCAATACCAATGGGATTCAGATTAAACAAGAAGCTTATGCAAGAAGAATTCTGAAAGAAGCAGGACTTGAAACTTGTAATCCAACTAAGATACCAATGGAGTTTGGACTTAAAGTTTCAAAGGCACAAGAAGAAACAGAGATTGATTCAACGAGTTATAGAAGAAATGTTGGATGCCTAAGGTACTTATTACACACAAGACCAAATTTGGCTTTCTCTGTGGGAGTAGCAAGCCGTTATATGCAGAGTCCACGCAAGTCTCATGGTGATGTAATGAAGCAGATACTGAGATATCTAAGAGGAACAATCATCTATGGATTGAAGTATGGTCGAGGAGGATCAAAAGGAATTGTTGGGTATAGTGACAGCAGTCATAATATTGACCAAGATGATGGAAAAGGTACAACTGGTCATATATTTTATCTAGGTGAAGCACCTATTACATGGTGTTCACAGAAGCAAGACACTGTAGCTCTCTCATCCTGTGAAGCTGAGTTTATGGCTGCAACAGAAGCAGCTAAACAATCAATATGGCTTCAAGAACTGTTGGGTGAAATCAGAGGAAGAGAACCTGAAAAAGTTCTCATCAAGATTGATAATAAGTCTGCAGTTGCACTTACTAAAAATCCAGTGTTTCATGGGAAGACGAAACACATTCACAAAAGGTATCATTTCATACGAGAATGTATCGAGAAGGAGATCATCAACGTTGAACACATACCAGAAACTGAGCAGAAAGCAGATATATTGACAAAGACATTAGCTCGGATCAAGTTTGAAGAAATGAGACAATTGATTGGAGTACAAGATATGTCACGGGTAAGGTTGAAGCTTAACGGGGAGAATGTTGGTTAAACTTCAACATAGAAGTCACTAACAAGCTGGTTAGGACAAGATTAGGAAATTGATGTAATCCTAAGGGAATTAGAAGTCATCTAGTTCTAAGAAAAGGAAATACATGTAATAAGGTAATAGGACTAGGACTAGGAAAAGGAATTCGTAGTTCTATATATATATGATCACCAAAGTTGTGGTTGATCATATGAGCAAGATTAGAGCTTGTGTTTAGTTTTGAGAGATTTTCTAAACATCAATAAAGAGAGTTGTCTTTATATAAGCTAAGTTTCATCTTGCAGTTGCCATTATAGACTACAATTGAAAGTTGGAGTACCAATTTTTATTCTCAAAAAAATCAACAGGAGAGAAGACGTTGTTGAAGGTACACGTTTGGTTATAACAGAATTAGGGCCAGAGAAAATTATAGAAGAAGTCCTAACTGGTTCTGCTGCTGGTAACATGACAATAATACAACGAAAGCCAATGATATTGGACAAAACACTGCAAATTATCAGGTATCAATTTCCTATTAAAGTTTGCTTCGCAATGACAATCGACTCTGGCAGGGACCAAAACCTGCGAAACGCTGGGTTCTACTTAAACATTGGATCTTATAGTCAGCATCCGAAGTACATGGGTGTTTCGACAAAGGAGGTAATGTACGGGACTTCAAAGTTGGAGGTTACAATTATAAAAAAGGAACATCCAGCAAATCACTACACGATATCCACTGTATACAAGCAAAACTATGAGAATTTACAGTTCATAGATGATGCTATCGACCAGACCATGACTCATGCCAAGACAATGGATGGTTAGGAGACTGGAGGTCAAATAAGATTTAATATTTTGAGCATACTTAGGTTTGATTTTTTTTATTTTTTTTTTATTTTGAGGTCAAATCTTCTATATTAATTTTTAGTGTATTTTCCTTTGAATAATTGTGTAAATTTGTGTGACAATACTGGGTGCTCATAAAGATACTGTCTACAGCTAAACCCTAAATCCTAATAACGTTTCTTGCTCGTAAAGATACGTGGTATGTGGTATAAAATTCCATGCACAATCTGAGATCTTTCGATAGAAAATTGATTTACCTAATTCAGAAAGCTTTCCATGGAGGATCAAAAAAAAAACATACACAAAGATTCCTTGGAAAAGCAATAATAGCATTACATGCGTACTCGAATATATAGGCCAATTTTTCACAAACGTCGATGCCATTAAAGAACAAGGTGAAGTTCATCAAACATGTGAAAAGGAATCTTTAGAAGTTGTTGTCAACACCGCCTATCCAAACATACAAGAACATACAAAAGATCCTGAATATCTAAAAAATATAATTATCGTTGCACATACTGCTGAAAACGTAGACAAAATCAATACCCATGTAATGTCTCTTTTGCCATTAGACGAGCACATATATGTAAGTGAAGATTTACAGGTCTACAAAAGCAAACAAAATTACAACAGAATGGAATATTATAACCACCAGAACATCCTGAACAAATTGGAGTACCCAGGATTCCCATCTCATGTGATCCGATTAAAAGTTGGGGTACCAATAATGCTGTTAGAAGACATGCACGATGAAGAACTTCAAAGAGGTACCAGACTATGTGTGACCTTATTACAAAGTGCAGTAATTCAAGCTCGAGTGCTAACTGGTGGACAATCAGGAAAAATAGTCGACTTATTAAGGGTTCAGACTGCTAAGATGGATGATGCATCTCAAACGAATTTCAGTAGAAGGCAATTCCTAATTCAAATTTGCTTTGCATGTCACATAGAAGATAGCAAAGCACAGGCCCTGCAAAATGTAGAAGACAAGAGCGACATGAAAATGATAATTATAGAAGACAACAACGACAAAGACAAATACAAAAAGGTCATATACACACTTAATGTTCGGAATGCAAAACCGAAAATCAATGGATGATTTTTTTTTGTTACTTTCATATATGTTCTTTATAGATTTTATTTGTTTACTTTGGTTTGATTTTGGCCATAATGAATAATGCTCTTTATATATTTTAATAATTGTCATCATTTAGAGAGTTTACATGTTTGTTCTATATACTCAGCTAATAAGCGCAGATAGTAAACAATTACCATTAAATCCCACAGTGGAAAAGACAATGGCCAACAATGCCATATAATACCCGTCTTAAAGACTCGGCTAGGTGAAGTTTTGTAAAATGATAATTATACAAAACAACCACTTTCATGGACTTACGAATCTAACTAAATTAGTTAAATGAATCTAAGCAAATCTAAATATAGTTATACTATATTAAACAGATTTTATGACCATGATTATCCAATTGTATCCAATCTAAAGAAATTTAAATCGAAATCCAAAATATTTTGTCGTGGTTGAAAAGAAAAAATCTAAATTAACACGGAAAGTTGAAAGCTATATAAACTGGAAACTATGAGATTAAAAAAACACGAAATACAAATTCCGTGAAGAGAAAAAAAGATGTCAAAGCTAATCAATCTTGGGGAAAAAAACATACTTCAAGCCTCTAGGCTTCTAGAGGAAAAAAATCTCCAAAACAAAAAAAAAACGTAAGTTCAGCAGATATTTAATTATTGTATATGTATAAGTAAATATATCTCATAGACTGATGTTTTTTGCTTTTTGTTTTCTAAACAACGTTACTCAATCGCATGCAAAGCTACGATCAAGGGCATCAATAAATCATCAGAGTGGTACTATTCGGCTTGCCAGAAATGCAAAGGAAGGCATCCAATACTGGACAACACACCGTGGTGCTACAACTGCGAAGAGGAAGTCAAGTCCCAGAGACCAGGTAAGTAAATATTAAAGCACAAAGAACTGATTAATACAATATGGCTTAGGGTAAACTAAAAAAAAAACTTTGTATGGTTTGGAAAAATAAAATAAAACAAAATATACTTGCAGGTTGTTATTAAAGCTAAGGGTAGAAGATGAAAATGATGTAGCAATATTTGTTGTGGATGGAGAAACAGCTGAACAACTAACTGCTATCCAGCTGAATGAGATCAAAGCATGCATAGACGAAAAAAATAAAATAAAAACAACGCGACTTAAGACGCGGAATAGCTGAGAAGATTAGAGGATACAAATGTATCTTTGAGCTAGAGGTGACTAAGCTAACATGGGGGGATAAATGTTTCGGTATGGAAAAAATTGTCAAGGTGAATACCCCAAACCATACATCACATCAGATACTAATGCCAATACAAACAGTTCCTTCAAAGGTTACTAACAAGTTGTATTTACAGGTTACTCTTCCTAAGATATCACAGCGAAGACAGGTCTTATCTGATACCGATAGTGACTCGAATGAAATCTCTACCGACTCCAATGTAATTTCTCCGGAGACACTTTCAAAGAAAAAATATCGCAGGAAGCTAATCATGATATCTGACAGTGAATCAGAATAAACCAAACATCCCGAAGTGGTGATCATATCAGACGACGATAGTTAGGATTTTTTTTTACATCATTCTTAGTATGTTCTTTAGTATTTTCTCTCAAGGACCTTGATTGTTTTCTTTGTTTAGCATCCTGAGTTGTGCTACGTTATTTTTTAGTATGTTCTTTAAAGAAGTTTAATTAGGTTCATTAATTTTTGTCTACATTCAAAGTATAAGCATGCAAACCCTAATATCATATACCATATACCAGCTGGCGCCGACAAGCAAACCCTAACCCTCACCCTACTTACGCAGAATACACAATCTTATTCTCTACTTGAAGTTGAAATAATAATTACATCAAATCAAAGGACTAAATTGCAATTGAAGCGAAACAAAATCAAAAAACTTCAAATGACGTAAAACAGCAAGTCTTAATTCATTTCTTGCAATCAAATGCATTTGGAAATAAGTTTAAAAAATCAGTTTTTTGTTCCTTGGCAAACCAAGGAAAAAAGAACTGCCAAACCGAACACAATTACGTACAGATGATTCTGGTGACTTGGCACAAACATATGATGCATTATTCATGGCTCGAATGCTCAGCCATGATGGCCATGCATGATGAAGCTTCATTTGGGTTTGGCATTAGCAAGATTCGGCCAAGGGACATACCGAACACAATTGATGAAAACTACTGACAAACATATCTAACTGATCATATATGAATCTAACTATTTTAGTTACATTCATCCTAAGAAATTAAGAATAGATTTTGTTTAACAAAAATAGATGTACAACTCTAACTGATCATATACGAATCTAACTATTTTAGTTAGATTCATCCTAAGCAATTAAGAATAGATTTTGTTTAACAAAAATAGATGACATTAGTCTACAAATCATTTAGATTATATTCCAAGAAATCTAAGCAAACAATTTATAGATTTTCCTGGCAAAAATAGATTTTCCTAACTAATTTTAGTTAAAATAAAAATCTACCTATTTTAGTTGGATTAATCACCAAGAAAACTAAAAGAGATAAAACCCTAAATCAATAAATGTATATATACATCAAGCACTAAAAGATACATGACATCTAGAACTTCCTAGAACTTGATACAGCAGCGATGGGAAGAAACAAGAGATTGGGTGGTTCAAAGAGAAAAACCAAAGGTATGATATCTCAAACATATTTACTCTCATTTTTTCATAAAAACTTTTTCAGATAAATTAAAAAAATAACAAGACAAAAAAAATATGTATGTGCAGAGATGACTAATGAAACAAGTGACGATTTATCCATGGCTGAAGAAGAAAACTCAATCGTCATCGATCAGATAGTGAGAAATACTATCTGAGTTCAAATACAAATTAAAACTACAAAAATATTTTGATATAGTGCTATGAATCTGTTTGTACCTATTACCTTTCTTTTATTTATCATCATGTTTGTATCCAAGTTTTAGATAATTCCTGTGGTATTTATCCATAAGCTAGATAACTAATGTGTTATACTTATTACATACAGAATCGCCAATGGTTGATGAAACAAGTGAATCATCAAAGCTCATGCCAATCACACCGTCAAAACAGGAAAACAACAAAAAAAAGTAAGTTCATAACATTATTATGTTAATGTTCCGAATATTCCCATACTTGACACTGTTGTTTTTGTTTTATGAAGGAGATGTCAGTTCAAATGAAGACTGAACTATATCAAAAAAACCAAAGAAACAAAAACCGAGTAATATCTATTCATATGAATAAACTTCCAGTCCATTTATTATCAAATATACTAATATATTAATGTCATTATACAGGAAACTTATTTCCAATTAGCCGGCACCTTCCGGATTTATGTCAATGGCCCCATGAGAAATTAAAATCTCCGGAAAACTGAGGATCATGCGTACATGGGAAGAAAAGGATATAAATACTGGAAAGCTTTACCATCATTACATGATTTTAATGGATCCAACTGTAAGTTTTTTGAATGTATTTTCATGGTCATAATCTGCCTGTCACATTTACATAAATGATTTATTTGATAGCAATTACAACAATCAAAATATACACTTTATTAATATATATATATATATATATATATATATATATATGCATAATGATATGTTAATACTTTGTTCCTTTTGGCAATGTACTTTGTTTCAGTACTTCTTTGTTGGATGAGAATATCATATTAACATATCAATATTTATCAGGGAGATCAAATCCTATGCGAGCTCACACCGACCCAGTTTGACATGCACAGAGACAAACTAATAGACCAGGACGTGATATCACTACAGTTTTTCAATCTCATGGCATCATAAAAAGGTTATAGACCACTGCCTTCGGATATAAGGTTGTACTTCAACGCTTTCACAAAAGTGAAACTGGAAACTGAAGAGACTGAGGATATCCCAACCTACAGATTCATCTTCACTGAACTAGATGACATGGATCAATTAAAGAAAATATGTGGGAAAACAACCTACACTACAGGTAACATTATATACACAGATAAAATTACAACATGTATATTAATTAGTCATGGAAGGGGACCAGATCCTTTACCTCTATGGAAGGTAACATGTATATTAATTAGTCATGTATTGTTTTTTTGGCAGATGCCATTGGAAAACTGAGGAGTGTAAAAGCACCAGAGATAATTCGAAAAAGGTCAGATGTATATGCCCTCAAAACTGACATCAAAATAGAAAATGAAAGGGGAGCACGAACAACAATAGCTTTGTGGGGAGACACGGCAAACCCAATTCATAATTCAAAGACAATAACTGAAGGTCATAATATGATGGTGATTGTAACCGGTCTAATAGTGGATAAGTTTTCAGGTAACCAAAACCAAAACATGTAAAAAAATATTTATAATTATTTCAGGATACCTCCTATACTAACGTATAAATTTCCTTAGATAACTATTACTTCAAGACAACAAAGTCGACCTCCGTATATGTGGATGTGGACATACAACAAGTTCATGAAATGAGATCAAAGTAAGTATACGTGAATATAGATACAATTATAAAAACAATGTTAAACCTAATATCATTACTAACCCAATGACAAAACAGATTTGCATATTCAAATCAAGTGGATGTTATTCATAACAACAAAAAGGAAATGGAGTCCATTGATGCATTACTTTTCAGAAACAGAATCACTGTAATGGAAGGGCTTCAACTGCTACAGGATTCAGCCAACAATGTAACATATGTATACATAATTGCAAAAACAATTAGTTATCTATTTAAAACAATATCCCAACCATTAATATATATTCATGACAGGGAACAACTTTCACGATCAAGGTAACAGTGATCGGTATCGTAGAGCGATCGACTTGGTTCTACATGGCGTGTCCAAGATGTACCAAGGTACACCTCATGAAAGATGGATATCCATAGTGCAAAGGTTGCGAGAAAAATGTTAGAAATCCAGTTCTAAGATACAAACTGCAGCTCATAGTGACAGAAAATGCCACACAAGCTGTCATAATAGTTTCTGGACCAGTGGTAGAACCACTACTCGATAATGTAAGAGTATCAAAACTAATGGAAATCAGCAGCATTGACATAAAGGTGTGCAATGCATTCTATCTTAGGTTCTAAGTAAATCGCATATACTAAATTAATCTAACAGTTACATTGTAAAAACAGGAAAATATGGAAGAGTTTGTTCCCGAAATAGTGGATACGCTGGGAAGGTCATTCATATTCGAAGTGCACCTGAATGAGAAATCCTTTGGCTGCAGTAATTTTTCGGTCAGGAAACTGTATTCGATAAATCATGATATGGAAGTTAAATATGAACTCCCCAATATGTGGCAGGTAAAAAAAAAACGAACACAAAATATAATTCTAATCAGATATAAGGGAAAAAAAATAACGGATTAAATTTGGTTGCAGGCATTACCAACCAACAGAACTGCTAATATGGACGGAGATGAAAATATGAAAGAAATCATAGCATTGGCGGACTTGGCAGAAAAGGGATTACAAAACAACGATTCCACAGAGACTGGAAATCATGTTGATACTGAAAAGGGTGAATATATGCCGCAGAGACTGGAAAGGGAGAACTTGCTGGAAACTGCCCAGCATGGTGACAATGAAAACTTGGAGGATGAGGCGGCATTGGCCGAATTGGAATCCGCGGAAAAATCATGCCAGAATGGTCCAAAGGGTGAATATATGCCGCAGAGACTGGAAAGGGATAACTTGCCGGGAACTGCGCACCATGGTGACAGTAAAAACTTGGAGGATGAGGCGGCATTGGCAGAATTAGAAGCCGCGGGAAAAACAGGCCAGAATGGTGCTTGAAATCAAACACACCTTATTATGGTTTGGGTACTTTTTTGGTTTTTGTTAAGTTATGCAACAATGGATTTATTATGGTTTTGGTACTTTATTAGTTTTTTTTAAGTTATGCAACAATGGTTTTTATTATGGTTTTATGAGTTTTTAAAAACAGCTACACTATTTGTTCTATTAAGTGTGCATAATTTGTGATTCTTTGCATAGTTTTATTATCTACAACATGTACTTAGTATGCGGAGCTTCCCGGGCGTAGCACGGGCATAAAATCTAGTATAATCAATTAGCATTTATTCCATCAAAACAAAAATAGCTACCTTATATATATTGATTTAACAATTTTGGCTCCCTCCTGACATGACCGAGCAAGCTCCATGATAGCTACCTGTGGACCATCTACTATTTCAGCCAATCAGATCGCTCCATATATTGATTTAACAATTTTGGCTCCCTCCTGGCATGACCGAGCAAGCTCCATGATAGCTCCATGTGGCCCATCTACTATTTCAGCCAATCAGATCGCTCCTAGACAATGTAGTCGATCTCGGCTGTCTCGACCGAGATTCCAGCGATTTTCCCGGTTTCGCTCATGCAACGAGTGAATTACAAGTTTCGGCTAAAAAATTTCATCGAGAAACTCGCCGGAACAGTTATAATCTTGCTTGGCTCGGTCTAATATCGGCCGAGATCGTCCCCAGTTTTCATTAATATTATGGAACTTTTTCAAAGAGAACCGAAAATGGAAACAAGGGTTTAAATAAATCATATCTTTTAGCTATTATATATACCAACCAAGGGTATCAAATTCTAAAAAATTCAAAATTAGGAAAACCTACGGTAATACATATACCAAATCATTCTAAAACAATACTAGCTTCATCTTCTTTATCTGTTTCTTCTCACTGTGTTCGACAGTAGCAAGCTGTTTCATTGATTCAACAACATCAACTGTTCCAACTCGAATCAAAAGAAACCCCAATTAATCTCCATCTTAGTTAAATACTTCTAAATCAATATCAATCCTTCTCTTGTTCTTTTGGATCGAACTGCTTTCCACAAACCAACCATGCTCGAACCTAGCAGACAAACCTATATCAACCACAAATCCTTAATTCTTATAGGTAACAATCTGCATTTTTCCATTTCTCAATTTCGAACCGACCCATCACTAATTTCTTCTCCAACAATCTCATAATTTAACGGCACCAGAATCATCATCTTCTTCTTCTCTATTTTATTGTTTCCAAAATCATCTCAAAACCCATGTACAACCACAACATCGGCCACCATCTTCCTCCACCACTCACCAGAAGCAGAAATCCTTTCTTCTCTGCTCAATATTACACAGATCGAACCCAAAATCAATTTAAATTTGAATCCATTAAATACAGTAAAAACTCCATATATTGATACTCCATATATTAATAAACTATATATATTAATAAACTCTATATATTAATAAAAAATCATGGTCGCAACTTGGGCCAGTTACAAATAGTAATAAACTCCATATTTTAATATTAATAGATTTTTCTAGTCCCGCCTTAATGAATTTACCTCCACATATTAATGAAATTTACATAATAGGAAAATTATAGATCTTGTTATATCAAAATTTAAGATGAAGGAAAATATTTATCTATAGTTGGTTGAGAAAATGATGTAATTTTTTGGATTATTACGGCATCTTTTGATTTGCGTATGCGTAAGACCTCGTTGCTATGTGCACCATCTTGTTGAAGCCAAAACATTTCCAACTTGTCGAGCATGTTTAAAGCTTATTGGCATAAAACTTTTGGTATCTCCGTACTATCATCATCGGGATTACCTTCCTCTGCTTCTTGTCTAATTTCATCGATTATTTCTTCTTCGGTTGAAGCATATACGACTTGTTGCTCATTGGGATGATTAAGGAAGATGTCCATATCCATTCGATTAGTGTAGTGCAACTGTTCTATTTGATTACTCATAAGTATCTTTTAACCATTTCACAAGATCTTTTTGCGTCCAATTTGGATGTGATTTTTTCTTTTCATACAATTTTATACGAATTTTATCACTCATATGAGTTCTTTTCCTAACATTGGATGACATTTTGATTTGGTTGAGAAGAAGAGAATATTAAAAATAATGAATTATCTTCTAATATATCTACAGTAAAAACTCCATATATTAATAACCTTGGGACTTTACAAAATTATTAATATATGGAGTTTATTAATATAAGGAGGTATAAAAAAAAGATGAATAATATATTGAAAATATATATCTTATTGAATAATATATCCTTTATGTGAAGGATATATATCCTTTATGAATAATATATTGAGACTTACCAAAAATAAATAAATAATATATTGAAAATATATCTCATTGAATAATATATCCTTTATTATCCTTTAATATATTGAATAGTATATCCTATTAAGAATTTTTTAAGTTTTCTCTACACTATCAATAGTACTAGATATATTAGAAGATAATTCATTATTTTTAATATTCTCTTCTTCTCAACCAAATCAAAATGTCATCCAATGTTAGGAAAAGAACTCCTATGAGTGATAAAATTTGTATAAAATTGTGTGAAAAGAAAATATCACATCCAAATTGGACGCAAAAAGATCTTGTGAAATGGTTAAAAGATACTTATGAGCAATCAAATTGAACAGTTGCACTACACTAATCGAATGTATATGGACGTCTTCCTTAATCATCCCAATGAGCAACAAGTCGTATATGCTTCAACCGAAGAAGAAATAATCGATGGAATTAAACAAGAAGCAGAGGCAGATAATCCCGATGATGATAGTACGGAGATACCAAAAGTTTCATGCCAAGAAGCTTTAAACATGCTCGACAAGTTGGAAATGTTTTGGATTCAACAAGATCGTGCATATAGCAACGAGGTCTTACGCATACGCAAATCAAAAGATGCCAGAACAATTCAAAAAATTACATCATTTTCTCAACCAACTATAGATAAATATTTTCCTTCATCTTAAATTTTGATGTAACAAGATCTATAATTTTCCTATTATGTTGATTTTATTAATATATGGAGGTAAATTCATTAAGGTGGGACTGGAAAAATCTATTAATATTAAAATGTTGAGTTTATTACTACTTGTAACTGGCCCAAGTTGGGAACATGATTTTTTATTAATATATAGAGTTTATTAATGTATGGAGTATCGATATATGGAGTTTTTACTGTAGAACTATTTATAGTGTAGAGAAAACTTAAAAAATTCTTAATATGATATACTATTCAATATATTAAAGGATATTCAATATATAATAAAGGATATATTATTCAATGGAATATATTTTCAATATATTATTTATTTATTTTTGGTAAGGCTCAATATATTATTCATAAAGGATATATATCCTTCACATAAAGAATATATTATTCAATAGGATATATTTTCGATATATTATTCATATTTTTTTTTTTGTATATCTCCTTATATTAATAAACTCCATATATTAACAATTTTATAAAGTCCAAATATTATTAATATATGAAGTATTTATTGTATGCATATAATCAATTAGCATTTCTTCCATCAAAACAAAAATAGATCGAGAAGAGTAAACCCTGCTGGTTTTTCTGGTTTTTATTTCATTTATCAGACTCTCTGTTTCGGTAAAGGCAGAATAGTGACATAGGATGATGGTAGGGAAGAAACATCAATCAAGACACCTAGTTTCCTATTATTTGCATGAAACCCACGTGTCTGATAAATACTAACTCGTATATACACCTGTTACATGATGATATAGTTGTTCATATATATATATATATATATTTAACATATATAAATCTTATACCGGTATATATATATATATATATATATATATATGTATAAATTTTAAGCAGCATCGACTCCGGAAAGTAAGCCGGAAAGTTCAACGAGAATCTCGGCGAGATGAACTTGTCTTGGTGTCTCGGTCCCAGCCGAGACAAGCCGAAATCCGATATTGTCTACATTGGTCCTATCCTACCTTCTCCACTCCAAATCATCGACCAAAGTAGGCTAGCCGAGCTGCCTGTAAGGGTCTTAATTAGGTCAACGACGACCAATAATTGCTGCAATTCTCCCCAACCGTCCAACTTGGCTAGCTGGTTTGGCCGGCCTAGATTCAATCTCAGGTAACCAATGATATACCGTGATTTCCACCTGTTATCATTCTTCTTAACGAACCAATCACGTGGTTTGTAGCCTACATGTGCAACCATCAATGGACGGCCAAAGAAGGGTGGTCACGCCACTTTTTAACCGATGAAAACTACGACTAATTCAAACAGGCTCTATACGACGATGCTTTACATGCATCGAATATTTTGAGTTGCTTGCTTGAAAATGATGCTTCATATGCATCGCTTACAAACAATATTTTTAACATAATTTAATTATTTAACCTAAAGCACCATGTGCTATTTTTTAAACACTACTCAAGGAAAGTCCCATTCTTACGACTTGACTAGTTACTTATGACCACCTGCTGCCTAGCTTGCGCGTGACTGGTCAAAATATTTCTTTACATGTAGGTTTTACATACAAGACCCACGATACATATTAGTCTCTAGAATAATCATGTATTCATTCTTCCACTCTTCATGACCACTTCTCACATGTCATAGTGGTGGGCCCACTCAGCAGCTACCACGCTTCGCATTACTAGTGGTGATACGACTTGCTCCATATCATGTGGACTTTACCATACAAGTATGCCTAAGTTGTGCAAGTAGGCTTTAGACTTATATGCACACCTTAGTCATGCAAATCACGACTAAGAGCCACTTTCTACAAAGATACTCGAGACATCAAACATATCACAATTGGGGGATGTTCATCAGGGTATTGGTCTGGCGGTTTACATCATGCAGTGTGCAACACACCCATTACAAGAAAGTGTCAGAAAAGGCGGGCGGTTGGAAAAAGTAGAGGAGTAGTAGATGTAAAACCGACTACTCTTCCCTTCATAATCGGGACATGGTTCTCATCACTTTCACAGGATCTCCACTTATTCGCTACTCAACTACCTCCACTTCCTACGAGATCAGGGTGTTCATTATGACTTACTATAAAATATATTTCCATCCATTTATTTTATTTTTTGAAGGAAAAAGGAAGTGCCTGATAATTTCATTGATATGAAATTTTTGTTACATGATCAATTACATCAGAAACAAATGGAAAGAAACAACTAGTACAAACATTACATATTTCAAAATTTAACAATAAAACCCATTATTTTACTATTCTCCAATACATCGACGAAATTGATATCTTTCTAATGGTTATGATTTTAAACCATTTTGATTTTTGATCTTCAGAACCTTGATCTTCAGATTCTTGATCATCAACGTCATATATGTTATATGCTTCCATAGTGAAGAAATAATAAGCCCAAATCGACATCATCACAATCAACATCGATATTAACTTCCGAAGTGGATCGTCGTCTTTCATAACGTACTTGATAACGATGCAACAACACCACCAGAAAAAGCCATTATGGCTATCATATAAGAAATCTGAATGGAATTGAGACACCATCATATCTATGAAAACAGAGAGAATCCCTAAAAATTGTTGTAACAATAATTATTTTTATTAGATGTTTACATAAAACTAAGAGAAATAACCTTGATTTGCCCGGAAGATTTGAAAAATCAAATCAAATCCGAGAAAATCAAGGAGATTGAACGATGAAATAGGTAGTTTTTTTTCTTTTCTTCCTGAGAGTTTTGGGAGAGAAGAAAGAGGTATCTAGATTTCCATCTATGGAATAAGAATAACTAACACAAGTATGCAGAGAAACCAGAAAACTTACAACTTACCATCTTTTGCAACAAGTTCCATGTTCTGATACAAGTCATAAAACAACCACACCTTATAGAGCTTGTCTCTCTAATCTCAACACTTTCCCCCCCCCCCCCCCCCCCCCCCCAAATATCAACCCTTATCATTTATTTTGTGACTGAAGCAAGACTAGAACAACCATTTCTTGGTTTAGGCCAGAATTGTACAAATTAATCTCTCGAATCTAAAGTACTCATGTGCAGTACATTTGTTTAGGGTGTAGACTCGTTTCTCATCAACCTACTCACTTTTACTCTTTTCTCGAGAATCAGTTTTTACCCTACTACAACAGTCTGTGTGATATTATTATTTATCCATCTAACAGGCCCAACACTACCATTTATTGCCTTTACTACATTTACCCAATCTCCTTCCAAATGCAGGTTTCCAATGACAACTCTTCTGGCCATCTGATTGCTTTTAGTGCTGTTATAGCCTCATCCTACCCCTCATTTTCAGTATCAATGCCTAGGGTAACTTAAATTTCCTTTCTAGCCTATCCTAGATTGTTTAAGACTAAATGCTTAGAAAGAAAAAAAAGATTATTTTTAGTACGACAAATTTAATCAGTAACTATTTTTAACACTAGAGAATGAAAATCAAAGAACATAAAGGAAGAACAATTGTTCATAGACGTGTGGTCATTATCTGCATATTTGTGAAACCAATGTATTCGTTTGAATATACAGTCATTATCATACTAATGAAAATTCAAAATACATTGAAATAACATAAATAATTTAATGACTTTGCACCATTAATAATAAATTTTTATTGATTAATCCTTGTTATGCTTAAAAAAAGTAAATGATTGGTAGTAGTCTATGTTTTAGCAACGAAAATTCTATAGAGTGGAAATGAAAGAACTTTACACCGTTCATGTTTTTCAGTTACCCGCAAAGTTAGACACTTATGGATCCTTAAGGAACATGAAACAGAAAGTCAACAAGAGCATAAAATGATCAATCTAATATCTCGCCTCTAAGAAGAAAGTAAAACAACGACCCATCAGTCACCAAATTTTAGCAGGTTATCATTGAAAGCAGATTCTAATTACTTGAACATCGTCTTGACTATTGCGCTGATGTATGATGATCCGCTTTTCACTTTGGGATAAACGAAGTCCACAAGTAAAGTGGCAACTGGAATTACCGCCCGTACTCTTATGGCCACTCATGGAATTCTTTGAGATGCCTTCTGCAACAGACACACTTGGCAGTATAAATTTTAGAGCATTGCTCTGTCGAACTCGCAAGTTTTGGTATCTCAAGCTAGTTGTCAATGTTAGATTCACAAAACTATATCTTGATTTCTAGTTTGCTAAAGTCAAGTCTCGGAGAAGAGGCCAACCGGGAGATCTACCAGAAATAACGCGTGCATGATAGATTTGTTGGGATCAACAGGGGTACGGTGGTGATGGAAATAACCTCACCAATCGGAGTAACTACGACACCTGAAAACATGCGCTTTTTTGCTTGCCACCAACATGACGATTGCACAAGGATGAAGGCAAATCTGTTTTGAAACAGACTCTGCTGCTTTGCAGCAGTTAATAAAGAATGACAACACCCAAGCACCATGGATCATTCATAACATGATAAAATAGATACACCACCATCTACAGCAAATTGAAGAATCAACGTTCACACACACATACAAAGAAAGAATCAAGTTGCAACTCGACTGAAAAATTATGCAATAGAGAAACAACTACAAATAGGAGGAGATGTAAACACATTTGTCGAGGATAACTCATGTCCAACTTTCCTTGATGTAATTGTAATGAATGATTTGATGGGCGATCTATTCTAGAGAAATTTCTTACTAATAAAAGTAACTACTCTTTCCAAAAAAGGAAAAAAAAAGGGTACCTAGTTCAGCTGGTCATCCCCGTTTCCCAAAGTTTCATGCGCTCCAGAAGGTCCCAGGTTCGAGCCCCCAATGGCATAATATTGCAGAAATTAACATGGAAGATAGAGTTAGTTTGCCCCCCTTGTGACACAATTTCAGCCCCCATCCGCTTCGGCTCTCTTGGCTAGGATATTCGTGAGATTCGTTGATAGACTAGCACGACAACCTGTTCGATTAATGTAGTAGTACGTTGTTGGACCTTACCTTGTCGGCGTTTAAATTTGTTAGTGTAACACTCTTTAAAAATAAATAAATAAAAGTGGTTAGATAAGTTGCGGCCCCTGTTTTTTTCTTTTTATATTTCAGCCCTACCTTGAATACTAAATAAACCCCCCTGCGAAAGTGAAGTGAAATAGAACTCAACTTGTCTGCACTTGAAAAACTGAAAAACTGATACAGAAGAGTGAAGGAGGTGAACGAAGGAAAAGAAACCTTAACCCTAAAAATCTCAATCGAAATTCTCTCCTCCAGATTCAATCGACCATGGAGGAGGTGAACGAAGGAAAAGATTTCTCATTCCCAAAACAAGAAGAAAAGATTCTAAAGTATTGGTCAGATATCCAAGCATTTGAAAATCAATTGAAACGAACAGAAAATCTACCAGAATTCGTCTTCTACGATGGTCCACCATTTGCAACTGGGTTACCTCATTATGGTCATTTACTTGCTGGTACAATCAAAGATATTGTTACTCGTTATCAAACTATGATTGGTCATCATGTAACTAGAAGATTTGGTTGGGATTGTCATGGTTTACCAGTTGAATACGAAATTGATCAGAAACTGGGTATCAAAACAAGACAAGATGTTTCGAATTTGGATATCGGTAATTATAATGAAGAATGTAGAAGTATTGTTACTAGATATGTTAGTGAGTGGGAAAATACTGTTACAAGAATGGGTAGATGGATTGATGATTATAAAACGATGGATATCAATTTCATGGAGAGCGTTTGGCGGGTTTTTTCTCAGTTGTATGAAAAGGGTTTGGTTTACAGAGGCTTTAAGGTATCAGACTTCTACCTGTTGTATTAATAGCTTTGTTTTCGTTATGTATTATTGTAGAAAGTTAATTCATTGGAACCGGTGCTAATTATCACTTGTTAACCTGTAGGTGATGCCATACAGTACTGGCTGCAAAACTCCACTTTCAAACTTTGAAGCTAATTCCAATTACAAGGTACTAATCATAATGTCATGTAGCTGCAATGAGTAGTTTATTGTCCTATATAGATTTTATTTTAATAAAAGAAACATGCTAATTCCAATTACAAGTGCCATACAGCGGTGGGTTTCTCACTTTCTTATGTAATGTAGGATGTTCCCGATCCTGAGATCATGGTGTCTTTTCCCATAATTGGTGATCCTCATAATGCTGCTCTTGTAGCATGTACAACAACGCCATGGACTCTTCCTAGTAATCTTTGCTTATGTGTCAATGCAAAGTTCGACTATGTAAAGGTCAGTGTAATGCAGTTTTAATTGTAATGGATAATAGTTCCATTTTTAGTGCTTAGATGAAGATTCAGCTGCGTATTTAGTTTCTTCCTGTACCATTCACATTTATCTTACATCTACGTATCTATTAGAATTTTTGATAATGTCTGAACTGATTTGTCTAACACTAACTGTTGAGAAGAGAAGATCTCCATAAAGCAACATAGAAAATGTCTTTTAAATTCGAAAAGAAGTAGGAGCATCTTAAGCATACACACTTGTTCACAATAAATACTTTACATAGAGAGAGAAATGTTATATTTTTAGTGCATAACAAGAGATTTAGTGTATGGCATTTATTTCTGTTGTTTTATCGTTTGTGGATTATCTCACTGGGTGTGCAATAACAAACAGGTACGCAACAAAACGTCTGGGTCAGTCTATGTTGTTGCTAAATGTCGGTTATCCCAGCTACCTAGCGACATGAAGAAGTCTAAAGCAGATGGGCCTAATGCACCTAGTCAAGATCCAAAGAATGCTAAGTCTAAGAACAAGAGCTCATCCAATGGGAAAGTCGAGAAGGAAGCTGACTCTGGACCATATGAGTTGTTGGAGACAATGACTGGTGCTTCGCTAGTGGGGTTGAAGTGAGCTTTTTACCTCCTAACCATCTTTCTTCCTTTTCCCCTTGTTATAAACCCTTGATCGCTAACATTATGAAGGATTTGTTCAATGTAGGTACATTCCTTTGTTTGATTATTTCGCCGACTTCTCTGGTTCAGCATTCAGAGTAGTAGCGGACAACTATGTCACTGATGACAGTGGTACTGGTGTTGTCCACTGTGCTCCTGCATTTGGAGAGGAGGATTATCGAGTCTGTATTGCAAATCAGATAATCCAAAAGGTTTAACTTCTCTTATGTTCTACTTAATCTTTCTTTACTTTACTCGGTATCTGTATTTGATCTGGCAAATCCGAATCGCGTATGAGCCTATACTTTCTGTATAGTCCTACTAAGCCAAAGGGATAAACCATATGCATTGCTTTTCTGCTCTTGGTAGATTATGTTTACTCATTGTCTTTGGTTCGACTCATGTAGGGAGAAAACTTAGTTGTAGCAGTTGATGATGATGGGTGCTTTACAGACAGGGTGTCTGATTTTTGTGGGCGATACGTCAAGGATGCAGATAAAGACATTGTCATTGCTGTGAAGGCAAGCATGAGAAAAATCAACTCTATGAACTTTTGATTTAATAGTCATGCCAGCGATATCTTTTTCCTTAATATGCTGTATTTTAACTTTTCTGATATAAAAGAAAGTAATACTTATGTATGA
This sequence comes from Papaver somniferum, assembly GCF_003573695.1. Taxonomy (NCBI): domain Eukaryota; kingdom Viridiplantae; phylum Streptophyta; class Magnoliopsida; order Ranunculales; family Papaveraceae; genus Papaver; species Papaver somniferum. Next base: position 89,387,786 of record NC_039365.1, on the reverse strand, counting down.
AAAGCCATTTATGTAAATCTAGGGAATCTGTAGATAATGAACAGACTCAATGGACAAGAATCTGAACATGGCCATGTTCAGTGGTGGCATTGCTTACCAAGCATGACCTTGACAAGAATCTGAATTTTTACTTTTACTAACTTAAATGATTAGCGGTGCTACATGCATAATCAGCTAGTATAATGGAGCTAAGCTTATCTTTTACTATTTGTTTAGATCAATTATATTATAAAATTTCTCACTAGAAATATCCCAGCAAAATGTTGTATATGGATATCATTTGTATATAGGGAATCTTTGTCCCAAATTGTTTTAATTCAATACTTCATCTTACTAAGACAAAATCATAGATCCAGTTCCGATGCTTATGTATCAGTTCACCTTGCACCTTATAGTTTACTTTGGCAATTCGAGCAGTATTGTTTGAGTTGGAACTTTGGATTGGTCACACCTCCATATGTTTACCTATTTTAATACTTCTCAATTTCTGTACAGGCAAAGGGAAGGCTTGTCAAATCTCAGACATTTACCCATTCTTATCCTTTCTGTTGGAGATCTGATACTCCTCTTATTTATAGAGCAGTTCCAAGCTGGTAAATTCGTGTTCGTTAAATTGTCTTTTATCTTCATTTTGCGATGATAAAGTCTAGAATTCAGTTTTAATAGTATCTCTCTTATATTAAAAGTGTTGCAAGGAATGGCCCATCCTTAATTATTTTACTTTTTTTTTGTTTTGGTTTTGTTTGCATTCTGGTCTTTTTGTTGAATCCGCAATTGTATTGCTTTAGTTCAGTATGCTGTAGTTCTCTATTTATGATATTAATGCATATAGAATTTATTGTATACATACTAAGCTAAAGTCGAACTGTTCTTATTGTAGGTTTGTTGCAGTGGAGAAGCTGAAGGACCGATTGCTTGAAAATAACAAACAGACCTACTGGGTTCCTGATTTTGTCAAGGTCTTTATCTTTCTAGAGTAGCTTATTGCTTTTTCCTATTATCACAGAGTTGACCTAAACATGCCATTTGTTTGTTTTGAGAATGGATCATTCTTTCATCATTATTGGAATATTCTTCCAATTCAAAGCCCCTCTCTTTTTTGTGATTACATGTCAAGTATTTGAATTTGCCATTGGAATTCAGTAAATCAGATCAAAGACTATCAGATGCTTTACATAAGCAAGAGATGGTTTTCAGCTTGAAGACATGACCAAATATGGTTGGTGCATTCTACATTCATATTGTTAATGTATATGTAACTGAAACATATACAAGAATGAAATAAACCCAACCTTTTGGAGCCTATAATAGTGACCTTGATTGAAAGTCAGTTGCTAGATCAAATATTTCCATGTGAAATTGTCGGTAGATCTCTTTTCCGTTGGTGAGACAATTCTATTAGAAGTCAAAACCTTTATATGTTCATAAGCATCTCTATTTGTGTTTGCTTATTGTTTTGTTATTTACCTTATCCATGTCATATTGCAGGAAAAACGTTTCCACAATTGGCTGGAAAATGCTAGAGACTGGGCTGTAAGCTGAAGTAGATTCTGGGGTACTCCTCTTCCTATCTGGATTAGTGACGATGGCGAGGAAAGAGTAGTCATGAACTCCATTGAGAAGCTAGAAAAACTCTCTGGTGTTAAGGTTTGTCTTTGTCCTTTCCAATTCAGTAATCCTGCTTTACACCTCCTTCTTAGTGTTTCTTGTATTGGTTGGAGATAGAGGATAACCTGATGCTCTAGCATGATCTACAAATTGTTGAATATAGTCACAATGCATATATATAACTCCAGTTCAATTACAACGTCCAAATTGCTAGAAAATATGTTTGTGATCAAAGAACGAATTTATAGTGTTAATTGTTAAGCCTAACTAGAAATCTCTTTTTGACCAAAGAACAAATTTATGGTGTTAAGCCTAACTAGAAATGCAACATAGAAGACATCGCTTTTATTTATTCACATGCCTATATAGTAAAATGAATGCCTTTTTTACTTGTAACTAACATCTTTGTTTACTGTTCCTAGTGAGTTGAGTTTTTTTCCTCATTAGTTCCTCGTTTAGGATTCAAGAAATGCCAACTATGCTGTTCATATGGACTTCCTTCGACTTCTTTGTTCGTTGGTACGTGAAGCTTGCATTGTAGATTGTTTATTCTTCTTTTCTTTTGTGGAAGAGGTTTTTGATATTTTTTCCATTTCTCAGGACGCACTGCGGTTATACTTGATTAATTCTCCAGTTGTGCGCGCGGAACCGTTACGGTTCAAAGGGGAGGGAGTTTATAGTGTTGTGAGTATAAGTTTATTTGTGAACATTATCTTGTTTTCCGGAATTTGCTTCTTGTAGTTTGTTGTAAATTGGTGTGGTCGTTCTCCTTTTACTGATTCCACTAATCTTGAATCTTTCGACTTTGACCTTCGCAGGTAAAAATGTATTTCTTCCTTGGTATAATGCATATAGGTTCCTTGTTCAGAATGCCAAAAGAATTGAGCTTGAGGGCCTTGCACCATTCGTTCCTATTGATCAACTCACGATCCAAAAGTCATCGAACGTGTTGGATCAGTGGATTAACTCAGCAACTGAAAGTCTGGTTCATTTTGTTCGACAAGAGATGGATGCATATAGGCTATACACGGTATCCTTTAAAAATTCTTATAACGTGAATGTCTCGTAATTGTTTGAAGTTTGAAACTATTAGAAGTATGCGATGTCTTTGGATTTTGAAACTTGAAACTTGAAAGTGTAGGAGCTTTTGAATTCAGTGGGATCCTAAAGGGTCTTACTTCAGGATCCTGACATGCTGCAGCTTCTTGGGCATGGACTCAGTTTTAGGGATAGGGCTTGGTAGTAGTGCCCTTATGAAAAATTTCTTACATAATCACATATATGTGTGCATGAGGTCTAAAAGTAGGTGATTAATGTGTCTTGTGGTTTTGTTGATAGGTGGTACCTTATCTCTTGAAGTTCATCGACAATCTCACAAATATCTATGTACGGTTCAATCGTAAGAGGCTAAAAGGTTGTACTGGAGAAGAAGACTGCAGGACAGCTCTGTCAACACTATACCATGTATGAAGGATATATCTTTTGTCACTTAGTTTTCCGATTATGTACCAATTAAAGCATGTCTTTCTTATATCTTAAGCTTTAAATGATGTCAGGTGCTGCTAACTACATGTAAGGTGATGTCCCCTTTCACCCCATTCTTCACGGAAGTTTTGTATCAGAACATGCGCAAGGTTTCTGAAGGATCCGAGGAGAGCATTCATTATTGTAGCTTTCCTCAGGCAGTCGGAAAGGTATTTTCCTACATGGAAATGTTAATTACTTAAGCTATCAATGATTTTATTGCCAAAACACATTTGCACTTTTTTTTTCTCTCACAAACTGCTCTGACAGCTGGTATTGTTATTGTACTTCAGAGAGAGGAACGCATTGAGCGCAGTGTTGCAAGGATGATGACAGTCATTGATCTGGGTCGTAACATACGAGAGCGCCACAACAAACCATTGAAAGCTCCTCTTAGGTCAAACTGAAGCTCATTGTCTTGTTAGATCATTTGTTTGCACACCTTTTATATGTCTCATTTGTTCCTTTCTTTTGTCTTCTTTTTCTCTAAATCTTTATTTGGGCATCTACAGAGAGATGGTGGTTGTTCATCCTGATCCAGACTTTCTTGAAGATATTGCTGGAAAGCTAAGAGAGGTAACTTATAAAAATCATAGTCAGTATTGTATATGCAAATGTTCAAAAGTTTTTTGCTTCTTTTTGAGCCAGTATACAAATACGTAAAACTTAGGCTGCAGTTTGTTAGGTTTTTTCAACATCCATTTTAACTCATTGGTTCCATTCTGGGGGTGCTCTTTTGGATGGTTTCCATTCTACAATTTGAGTATTTTTGTTTGTGCAACTCGTGTAATCGCTATTTGCCTCACAGTATGTGCTTGAGGAGCTAAATGTACGATCTGTTGTTCCATGCAATGATCCTCTAAAATATGCTTCTTTGCATGCAGAACCCGACTTCAGGTACTTATGAATGGTATTATTTCAATTTTAGTTGGTTTCAGTGTTTCAATTTTACTTATGAATGTACTAATTCAAACATCCGGATGTGTAATTTAGTGTTTTAGGTAAACGACTAGGAAAATCCATGAGAATCGCTAAAGACAAGGTTCAGGCAATGACTCAGGCAGACATCTTAAGCTTTGAGAGTGTTGGTGAGGTTACTATTGATGGGCACTGCCTAAAGCTCACTGATATTAAGGTATCAGATCTTATCGTCCTGCACATACTTTTGGTTTTTACTCTCTTGTGATCGGGGAACATCTCAGCTTTGCCGGACTTCTTACTACAAGGGCTTATTTTGTTCCCAAGACACTGAGATATTTGAATACTTTGTTGTGTTTCAGGTTATCCGGGTCTTCAAGCGTCCAGAGAACATGGGCGAGAAGGAAATGGATGCCGCTGGAGACGGTATATATATTTTTAAAAAGATACATGTGCCCTTATCTTACAGAAATCATATCACGAGTTGTAATGGTTGCACGTGAGGTAACCACCGAATTCTCCATTAGGAATTAATCATATTACTTTTTAGCTATATTCACTAAATTTCTGTTACCTCTCAATAAGAGGTTCTTTATCCATAACTTATTCTTTATCAATAATTATTTTTGAATATATTGTTTGTGAACTTCACTGCAGATTGTAAACAGAATCCAAAAGTTATGAAAAAAAGCAGGTCTGGAACCGACAGATATGGTGGAGGTGTACTATGAATCATTGAATGATGATAAATCTATCCAGAATGTTGTTAACTCACAGGTAAGCATGTGATGGCAGTTAAGGGTTCCTCACAATTGTCTATCTATTATTTATATCACTAGTGATCTTATTTTTTGCATTGCAGGAATCCTATATCAAGGGTGCACTAGGTTCTCCTTTGCTTCCTTGGGATATTGCCCCGCCCCATACTGTAAGTTTGCAAAGTTCCAATGGGAAATTTGTATTCTGTCTTAAGTTTAGGCAGGCATTTTGGGGCTGTATTTAATTCATGAATATCTTTGGGGTGTATTGTTTCTTCTACAGGTCAAAATTAGTGAAGAAAGTTTTCATGATATTTCTGAGTTGTCATTTGTTATTCGCTTGGCGAAGCAAACCCTGGTGTTCAAATCAGATGCCATTGCTACTTTATGCTCTGGTAAAAATTTATTTATACACCCTTCTTGGATGTTTGTCTTTATTTTATGCTGATTGAAAATGTTCCCTCTTGAAACGATCAGGAAATGCGAAGCATGCTGAAAGCTTGCATACTTACATGTTGTCTCGGGACCACGGAAATCTTAAATCCGAGTTTCAGCTCGGAAATGGCAAGGTTCTCTATTCCTTGTGACCTTTTTTGTCTAATTTTTTTCTTCCCTTCTATGAAATCCTTAGTGTTTATGGTGTTCTTACTATTTGATAATTTTGTAGATCAAGGTAGACTGCATCCAGGATCAACCTGGAGTTGAAGTGGTCCTGGGAGAGCATGACTTCGCTACAGTTGGAGATTATTATATGCAAACCAAAGCTGATTGATCAAATGCGGTTAAATTGAGGCCTTCACAATTGATTTTTTCAATTACTCATTTTTTTTAACCCATACTACAAAAAGGCTTCAAATGTCAACGTGTCATTTATTGTAAGAATTTCAGCGTAGTAATTTCTAAACTGAAAATTGTTCGTTCAATGCTATTTTTCTACACTAAATCACTAATGATTTGATTTATTGGGCTCGAAACTCTCTCACACAAAAACACTTCCTCCCACCTAAAGAACTCAACACTCCAGCCGCCTGAATTTCTCTTCGCTTCAACCCGCTTAGAAGCTTTGCATCCTTGCTAATATTTGCTTTGTCTTTAAATTTTCCCTTCAGTGTTGTTTCTGAATCTTATTTTTGGGTTAACCCCAACTTTCCTGTTTCTTTTAGATCTTTGTTCTTAGAGTTTGATCTATCATTCTCTACTTTTGATTTTTGTTTTAGTTTACTTGTTTCGACTGGTTTGTACTACAGTTCATCTCCTTTGTTGTTTGATTTACTTTTTGGGGGTATTTTCTAATTCTTATGGGTTTCAATCATGGTGATGAAACTCAAAAATCGGATTTCGATAACAAAATCAAAATCTCTAGCAACAACTTCAACCTCAAGAACAATGGAAGCAGTAGGAATAGACATCAAGACACATACAACAACAACAGACACCAAAACACCGATAACAGCCAGCGAGACTCCGATACAGATGCAGATTCAGATTGATTCTTACTTCTTCACACCAATCCCGACCGAACCAGGATACCTGTGTTACTTTAGTTTAGTTAATTTAGATAGTTACTTTTGGATTGAAAACCCTGAGATCTTTTAATGATCGATATACACTTCTACAATTTGTGGTTACGTGTAGTTTGTTTTTGTTTGATCTTTTAAGAACAGACAAAACAAGTAACGTCATTTAACCTGTCCCCGATACAATATTATTAAATTCCCCGAATGGTAGTAGAATTGGTAGAAAAGGTAGATTCCTTTGATTTGTATCTGTGGAACAAACCTTGTGAATTGTGATCATGTTGGTACCTTGATTTTTGATGTTTTATTAGCTAAGATGATTTGTGATCTTACAATTATCCCACACAGATCAAATGTAGTGTATTAGAAAGAAAAAATAACAAATGTGACACTCTACCTTTTGAAGTTTCAATCTTGTCTCAAAAGTAATACAAAGACACCAAATTTCTTAAAAAGAGTAAATCAAATAATTTTCATTTTCTAGAAATACCCTCCTATCTTTTTGTGCTTCTTCTTTGAATTAAGTATATTTAAAAATCATCCGTATTTTTATTTCGACGAAGACAATCGTAATATTTGATTTCAAAATAGAGATTCTGTCTCGATTAATATTTGAGAGAAGGAAGAAAATAATTGAGGGTTCTTACTTGAAGAAACTTCGCCACAGAGGAAGAAACACCCAATTCTCGAGTTCCTCACCTAATCAAACAAAAGAAAACTTCATGACAACTATACCTAGTCACATCTCGAAAAATTCGCCATGCATTTATCCCTACTCACTCCGCTTTGTTCATCGTTGCTGCCCACCTCTGTTGGATTTCCCAATAGTCTGAATAAACTTTATGCAAACATTGATGATAATCAACAATTGATTAGTTTATTCATTAAAGATAAATCAAAAGATTACTTATTGAGTTGAATATACTTTGACTGTCTTGTAGTATGCCTGATCTTTATTATCAAATATCAACCAGCCGATGAAGAGTTTCTGGATCTTTTCGAGAAGCAAAAGCTATCTGTTTTTTAATACAGTTTAACTGTTTTACAAGACGACCAATAAGAAATGAAAGATCATTGTTTCCTTCGAAAAAAAGACCGAGAAGAAGAAATGTTAATCTGTTGCTTATTTTTGTCTTTCAAGCATTTGTTTGATTGTTCCTTCAAAGACGACTTTAGTACTTATTTGATCAACAAACAGTTCTGCTTTCATTCGGTTGTAGAGTTCAATAATGAGACAAGGATAACCAAGAATTCTATAAGAACCCAAGACATTGAGGAACTCAGAGATCTTAATCATCTGACTTACAATTATCCCACACAGATCAATCTTCTTATCACCTTCCAAGAGAAAGTAAACAAATTCAGCAAATTCCTTGTCCCAATGAGACTCGTCTCTTGCACTAGCAAATAAGGTGGCATTGGCAAGCTTCCTAAAAACCCTCAATTCAAAAGGTAACTCACTCGTTGGTAATCGATATACTCCCAAACAATCGTTTTTCCAATAAGGGGAGTTAAAATAGTAGATGTTTCAACTTTTTTACCAGTAATCAGATGATTACATCCAAATTGTACTTGATGATATCGAAAATCACACTACGATTGACATGAATAAGATAGCAATCGACAAGACTTTCAAAAGTAAGATCTCCGTGATTAATATTATGGATATTAGCATAGAAAACTCTTACCACATCATGTGATATCCGCTAACATCGAAAAATATTCCCCATTCTCGATCCTGAACAAACTTCACATAGCTTGCAGCCGAAACTTCTGAATCAAAACTCTTTTCAGCAATAAAACCCATTTCTTTGAGAACTTGATACTTTTCAAAACATGAATTATCTATAAAGAAGGTGGATTCATGTTTATCTTTTATCATATTGGGAAAACGGATCTTCTCAATGTCAAGATCATCAGTGAAAGGATTAAAGAGAAGTTTATTAGCAAGATCGGAAGGTTTTCCACCCCTAGTTTTTCTCTTATCCATCATCGGCACAAGCAAGCAAACAAGTTTCAAAAACATCAAAGAACCCTAATCCCAATTCCGAACACTAATACAAAATTGTTTATAAGATACAATATCGTTAGCTCCATTTCATAAAGAGTAAAAGCCCATTTTCATAAATCAATGGGATTTGGAAATTGTTCTAAAATCGAAAATACTAGTTTTCTAGGAAATAACTCCAATATTGGATATCGATTTAAAACTAGAAAAGTTAATTTTTATTTTCGGGTTGAGCCTTTACAAAGGATTGATTCTATACTCATAATCGAAAATATGATTACTCTAATATCACCATAGGAGAATGCTGGCTTCTCATAATACTCTTTTGGACACATGAGGTGTTTTTTACGAAGAAATTTTTAGAGCCACATATTGTAAGAGTGGTTATAAGGGAAATTATACAGAAAAATCTCACAATATATCTAGGATCATTCTTTAGAAAATCCTTTAAAAGAACAAATGCTTCAAGGAAGCAGAAGTGAGGAGCATGCATCCACCTTTTATCAACGTGAACGTTGACAGAAATAATTCCTTTTTTATTTCCAATTAGCATGAAATTTCGCCAGGAAAATTTATTTTTTTCGAAGTGTGTTCACAGAGCAAGCTCCGTTTATGTACCAATAAACGCTTGTAAAAAAGTTATAACAAACATGTTGAAGAGAAAAACTTTGAGATCTTTCTATAAGATTTTTGGATGCAAAGAGGTGGTAGTCTTGGGAGTTCCTTATGATAGCATAACAGAGAAACTTGTAATGATCAATATTTAGCATACCAAATGCCACTGCTGTCGATGATGTTTTTTCTGACAAGAGTCAGTTAGATTTCTCATCCTGTAAAGACAAAAGGTTGGCAGAGATCCTTTTTATGGATTTGTAATACTCATGGCATTTATCAATTTTCCGAAAGAGTTCTGGAAATAGAGTTTCAACATCTTCATTCGTGTCTTCCACCACGAAAAATTGATGCCACCACATCTTGATGGTATGTTAAATGGATCAGTTATAAATATCTTCAAAACCATATTTAGATTCAAGTCTTATAGGTTGGATCGCACCAAACACATATTGTTAGATCTTATCGTGTTTGCCTGCTCTGGTACCAATTGAAATGACGAGGGTACCAAGTATACCATAATCTTTCCGATATCAAATATGTAAGACACACATTGTGTAATCTAATACATACACGAACTATCAAGGAGATTGCTTAAAAAAGATGTACACTTGGTATGTAACGTAAATTTGAATCTGAACCAATTTATAGTATCAAACCAAGTGTTGATTAACGTACAATGCTATTAATTTAATTATAACTGTAACAATAATTATAATGCGGAAAGTAAAATAAAGGCACACGATAAACATTTTTTTATCAAGGAAAACTTCAAGGTAGAAAAACCCCGGGACCCAGTCTAGTATTGGATACTATCAGTATTAAGTCGTTGTAAAAATTAACTACAACAACTTCATATAGTTGAGACCAAGTAAACTAACTCTGAATTACCCAGTTCCTTCAGCATCCATATGCGTACAACCAATCTGGTCCATGCATGTGAATCCCAAGATAGAGTCCGCTATCTCAAGTTGATTCACATGTTGTGGAGACTCCAACAACTCAACTCCTTTGGATCTAGTCTGAAAAAATAAATGACTAATATGTTTTAATACCTTCTCTACCAATATCATAGATCAACAATTTAATCAGAGATAAGTTGAGCACAAAGGTTCTTCCATTATAATAATATGAATTCCTTTGTCAGTCAAATCAACTAAAATAAATACTATCGAAACAATCAAACTTATTTTGCAAACTATCAGAATAAATCTCAAAGAGAAACACCTAAATAGATTGCATATCTATACAATAAGCTTTAAAATCTATCGAGATAGACAACTTGTCATATCCCATTTAATCAAGTATGCAAGAAGTTTATCAAAAAGATCATAATACCCAAAATAAAATATTCTAGTCCTCAATCTTGAAAGTACATGTAAAAACAACTTCATTTCCGGTAATGATCAACCACGTACATAACGCAGTCTATTAACAATAGATGATCAATAATTTCACTTTCAGATCTTGAATCAATAAGGCAGATCCGAAATCGTCAATACTTAAACTAGTTCGACTAAATTTATATTAGAAAATAAGAATCACAAAATAAACAAACTAGATCTATGAAGGTTCAACTTCACCGTTAGACCATCAAATCAATAATCGAAAACTAAAATAATAATATGATTCTTAGTTTCCCACCACCACTAAAGCTTCTTGAAAAACGTGGGGGTACCAAAATACACCACCAACTTTTTCTTAGGCAATATGTATGGACAAAACTCAATACGACTCTGAGAGTTCAACTCAATCAAGGAATATTATCTAGAGTTATCTCCCTCTCTTTTGCGATTATAACGTCTACAAAATCAAATCTGTGAACCTAATCATAAAGAGATTACTTGCACGGTACCAAAGACCAATGTCCGAGAATCAATCAAGTCGTATCCAACAAACTAGGTCGGATGTATCTACTGTGATTGATTAACGGAAAACCTGTGATATTTCAATTATAAAGATAAACAATATAATGCGAAAAAAGAAATAACATAGACACCAAAAGTTTTGTTAACGAGGAAACCGCAAATACAGAAAACCCTCGGGACGTAGTTCAGATTGAATACCAAACTGTATTAAGCCGCTACAGACACTATCCTACTACCAATTAACTTCGGACTGGAATGTAGTTGAGACCTAAAAGGTATCCCACCGATTAAAGTACAAATGTGCTCCTTCCGCCTCTTGAATCGCAGCAGAACTCCGCATTATTGATTCCCTTAGATGACGTCACACCAACTAAGAGTTGATTCAACTCAATTGAAGACTTTGAACTAATATTCCTCCCACAAATTAATCATACATATATATATATTATTTCCTTCACAATCAAAAATATTTCGATCAAGGTGATATGGAAATCGATAGCAATAGATAAAGTCTATCTAACCTCAAAATCCATACTTATGCAACTCGAAGTGCAGTCTAGATTATTATTTACCTCACAAGTATAAAACTTGTGGAATCAACAAAGTTTGAGACGAAGAGAACTTTGATGATTTCTGTTTATCTTGATCGAGTGAGCAACTCAACAATCGATCAAGATCAGGATACGCGAGTTATCAAGAAAGCATAACTGGACCTGGCTTCACGAATACCTATGAAGACTTTGTAGTCGCTAAACCCTAAAAGGGTTCGGAAGAGGACTATTCTAGTTCTGTAGTCGATTTGTAAGCTAACAAAAACCAAGTTACGGAGTTAACAGAACTATTCAGGTATGCATACGGGTTTGGATACCTTAAGACTATGACCGATTCCGGAGTCCATAGATGTATTTTGGTACGTGTACATGTTTGTAACACATAGCTATTTTGGTACGTGTACCGGTTTGGATACTAACCCAGTTCCATGACCATATTTCCTAAATAGTTTGCATACGAGTATGGTACCGATCTGGTTCACGAGTCGAACAAATATTTATATGATGTGCATGAGTGTTAGAGTACTGCTCGGTCGAACTCGCAAGCGTTGCTATCTCAATCTTGTTTGTCAAGTTTAGTTTCCAAAACTATAAGTCTTGATTTCTAGTCTACTTATATCTAAGTCTCGGATTAGGATAGAATGTGTAATTGAGATTTAGAATTCACGTCGTTCATCGATTGAAGAAGAAGAAATACTAAGGGGAGATTGTGGAACTTCATCAACAAAAGGTATGTGGAGACTTGAACTCATCTATCACTCAAAAGACTATCTACTCTATCTCCTATTTGAGACAAAAGTCGTATTGCTATATAAACTTCGATTATACACATTTGATATTTCGAGCTGAGTTTAACTCGCTTACATATTTCTCGAAATATGTGTTGGTGAGCTTCCGCTTTAACCAAGTTCATCTTATATTCTTGACGAAAGTCAAAAGATGATCATGTGAAAATCTCCTGGTAACATCTTACATGATTTGTGTGAGACAGTCATTTGATGTAGACTCAGAATGTTTCGTATTGATCTATCGATCGCTTGAAAATTGCTTTGAAGCTAATAGTTTGCGTGAGACAGCTATTGTCGTCTTCTAAGAATATTTCAATGATTGAAATGAGAGTTTAGAAAAATTAACCATGATCGGATATAGAACAGTATGCATACTTGTATGCTAACTGTTGCAAGTTATTCCAAGTCCGGGAACAATAGTATGCATACTCGTATGCGTACTGGTTGGTTAGTTGAAGTCCGGGAACTTAGTAAGCATACCCATATGCATATTGGCGTATGTTCAAGTCCGGGAATTCAACTGAGTTTGGTGGTGTACGACAGTATGCGTACCCGCTCGCATACTGGCGAACCCAGACCAAGTACGGCTACTTAGGTATGCGTACCCGTTTGCATACATGAGTGGGTTATATTATAAAATCGGTTTGTTCATGAACTAATCCATTTATAAAATAAGGAATGCAATCTTTTGCGAACCGTGGATATAATGTTCATGAATTGATTCGAGTGAATCAAAAATCGATTTTGCTTCAATTATGTCTTGTATACTTCTATGAGAATATAAAAAATTGAACAACTCTATAACTAGTTTCATTTGAGTCAATTGAACTAGATGTGTTAAGGTGAACAAGGTTGATATGAAAGTGTTCATATGGCTAAGTTCGGTTAACTATTGTTGAGCCAACAAGGTGTACACGTTTAGGTACGGTTACCCATATCTAAATAAAGTCACTTTTCATTTGTGTGTAACAAGATAAGTTCGATCTAACAGTTGAAAGATATTAGCTTGAGTCTAATCAGGTTTCATCTAACGATGAATATTGAATGCTTTGTTACCAAGGTAGCATTGATTGCAAACCCTGATTTGAAGACTATATAAGGGAGAACTCTAGCAACTGGGAAACCTAATCCCCAAACCTATTGTTTGATACTAGTTGCGACTAGAGTTTTACTTTAACCTAGGTTTTTCCTAAAACCATTATAGGTTAACGACTTAAAGACTTCGTTGGGATTGTGAAGCCAGACCCAACTATTTTCTTTGTAGTTGTGCGTTCTGATCTTGCTGTATTCTATCGTATTGAGTATTGTCTTCTCTAAGATTTGCTCGAGATTTAATCTCCGATAGGCAAGATGAGAAGTAGTCACAAACATCTTTGTCTCATCGTTTGTGATTCCACAATATCTTGTTTCTCTACCATACGATTAAGATTATTGTGAGTTGATTGATATTACTAGGCTTTTCTTTGGGAATATAAGTTCGGTGTATCAACTGGTCCCTGTTCACCTTGATTTATCAAAAGACAAAACAAAACTCATAGGTATTTTGTGGGAGAGATATTTATCTATTCAATAGACTTTTCTGTATGAGACAGATTTTTTTATCAAGTCTTCGACTTTGGGTCGTAGCAACTCTTAGTTGTGGGTGAGATCAGCTAAGGGAATCAAGCGCGTAGAGTCCTGCTGGGATTCAGAAGCGTAAGGAATGCCACTGTACTTTAATCAGTGTGAGATTGGTTAGGGCTCAACTACATTCCAGTACGAAGTTAACTTGTAGTAGGCTAGTGTCTGTAGCGGATTAATACAGTGTGGTGTTCAAATCTGGACTAGGTCCCGGGGTTTTTCTGCATTTGCGGTTTCCTTGTTAACAAAATTTCTGGTGTCTGTGTTATTTCTTTTCCGCATTATATTTTCTATATCATTGAAAAATCAAAGGTTGTGCGTAGTTCAATTAATTAGATAATCCAACCTTTGGTTGTTGATATAAATTGATTGCCACTTGAATATTGGTCTTTGGTACCGTTCAAGTTGTTTTACATGATTATCAGGCTCGCGGATTTCTATCTGTGTGATATGATGATTACATTGTGAAACAGAGATATAACCCTTGGATATATTTTCATTGATTGAGTCTGACTATCTAGTTGATTCTCTTGGAATTATATTGGAGTTTGTCCATACAGATTTCCTAAACGAAATATTGGGTGTGGATGTTAGACCCCCGCTTTTTCAATAAGGATATGCGTTCCACAAATCTGCAAGTCGATGATACTCCGCTACGTGTTCGAGTACATACAATATAACTTCAGACTTATAACAGTTTTCCCAGTTTGTAAGACTGATAACACTGTCTTGTATGTGAATCTATAATAGTTCTCTATTTCTCTCTAAATCGATTCAAAACATTCCCGCATAACATCAATGACACGTTTCACTGTTCCAGGCTATTTTCGAATGATAAAGCTTAAATCATGATTTTGGTTCTGAACAATAAATTGTTCTTAACCAAAATTTATCAAGTATGAAAAAATATTCACTAAGCTTAGTCATTATATTTCGAGATCTAATTATCAAGATAAACTTGACTCAAAATTATTGTATATGCATAATAGTGTAATTAGTTATGTGACATCGTCTCAATGATAGAAAAGTGAATATAACTTGAGAAATAGATGGTTCAGTCTTCACTTACCTTTTGTTGATGAAGTTCTCCAAAAGCTTCGGTTGGTCGTCGCCTTCAAACGTTAGAACACAATGATGACTGACGTGATCCACTGTTTCTCAACTACATTTCTATCCTAGTCCGAGTCTTAACTAATTGTAGACTAGAAATCAAGATATAGTTTAGACAACTAAATTTGATAACAAGCTTGAAGTAGAAACACTTGTTAGTTCGACCGAGAAATGCTCTAACACTTCTTAATCCCACATAAGACTTTAAACGAAGGCCGCGTAAGATGTTTTACCTAATCAGGATACTCTCAACTCCGACAAGTATTACAAAAATATTATTAATGGGCTTCCGACACAAACGGTTAGTCCAGTATGTCCAAGGGATGAGTTTGTAAAAATACAAGCTCTACTATTTGTATTGTAATGACCAAGGATTGTTTGGACAACAAGGAATTACCAAATCCGAAAATTCTATAGATATGCAATAAATGTATATTTTCGGTTTTGTTCTCTTCCAATTGTAATCCAAATTTAATACCTAAATCCCTCTTGGATGACAACCAATAATCTAATATATAACATTTATTTTATTATTGTAACTACGAGAAATATGCTTATCCATTGAGATATGGAAAGCATATAAATTCGAATATTATGTTGACATTTTGTGAACTTTCCTTTTTAATCAAATACATTTTCGGTACCTATGCAAACCCTAAAGTAATAGACAAACCAATAACGCAAAATTTGTTATAACTAAGGATCGATTTTACTAGAGATGCATAAGATCGGTCCTAGTAGAGATCCTTAGTAAGGAGCCAGTCCTACTATAGATCCTTAGTAAGGAACCAGTCCTACTAGATATCCTTAGGATCGGTCCTAGTAAAAATTCTTGTTTAATGGATAAGTCATGGAATAAATCATTTGAATTATTTTCAACTACGAAACAAGTTTCACAAGTCTTAGTTTCTTAAACTATTTAAACATAGTTTTCTAGTATGGAATCAACTCGAAAGTTCAACAGTAAATAATAATGAATTACCAAATAGTGTTTTTTCGAATCTACGAAGTCTAATAGGTAAATAGTACTTCGTAACTCCGTATTCCAAAGTTATAAAAAACAACTAGTATATCATTCCTTGATACTTTGGTAATTTCACCAGTACTAGAGACACTAAACAAAGTTCGTATGTTATGTCTTCAATATAAATGACTTGAAAGAAACATAGATGGAAATGGAACAAGTCAAGGTCTGTGTTACTAACCTTGAATGAAAGGATGATGTATTCGTTGATGCTGATACGTCTTTAGGTTCTTCGAAGTAACAAAAGCAAGTCTCAACATTTCTATTGTTCATAGTATCAAATAAACCAGCTTCGAGTTTTGGAACTAAAATTTTACAACCAAACTTGGCATACCAACGCTTTGTGGTTTCAACCGAGCAATGCTCTAACCGAAGTATTTTTTTTATTTTTCTCTAGTACCGATGACTTGGTCATTAAATTATGATCAAAGTGTCAAGGAAATATGTATTAGTTGATTTATACAACTTTGGTATATGGAATCAGGAAGTATAGTTTATTTATGGACTTCGTAAAATTGATATAACACTAATTGGTAATTTATTATTATTTGGTGTGTTGAAATTCTGGTCGAATTCGTACCTTGTAATTGTGTTTAATTACCTAGTTTAAGGGAGTAGAATTACGACACTTGTTTCGTATTTGAATAGGTGATTCAAAGGATCTACACTATAACCGATCCCCTTAAAAAATCTCTACTAGGAACGATTCTAAGGATCTTTAGTAGGAATGATCCATATATAACCAAAAGTGCATTTTAGATTTGTCTACTATTTTAGGGTTTATGTAGATATAGAAATGTAGTTTGGTTAGAAAGGAAAGTTCACAAAACATCGACATAGTATTTGAACATGTGTTAAACTCGTATTACTTAATGTTCAAGTATCTCCTTGATACTCAAGGCGAGATCCCAAAATTGAAACATTCTGATATCATTTAAATATGTGGATTTGTATTCCTTACATATCCCATAAGATTGCATATTTCTTGTTGCTATATTAGTAAAGTACAAGACGATATGGTAGCTAGTATTAGTTGTCAACTAAGAGTGATTTCAGTATATGAGTTGGATTACAGATGGAATTTGTTAAAACCTTTGTTGCGTATCTTAAGGATTTCCGGATTTGATAATTCCTAGTTGTCCAAACAATCCTTACTCATTATATTATAAATATCGGAGCTTGTATTCTTACATACTTATCCCAAATCATATTACTTAATTGCGTGTGTGGGAATCCAACTCGTTGATAAATGAGAATAGTCTAATTAGGTGAAATCTATTGCTTGTCCTTCGATTAAAGTCTTCTTTGGGATCAAAAATCTTTAGTAGTATCATTGGTTGGAAGCTAAATTGTATTGATTTTATTGACTAATGGTATAATTATCCTTGATCAATCAAAATTGATTATTCTATGAACCTTTTCTTATGATATAAGACCACTCAAGTTTGTTTGAGGATTGACTATTTTAGATCTATTTGATTCTATATCTGAAGATAAGACAAGTGATCATCCAACGTTAACATTCTACATTCTGTTTGTGATCGATCATTAGTAGGAATCAAGTTATTTGCGCATGTACTTTGAAGATTGAAGACTAGAAGATTTTTCTTTTTGGTATTACGATCTTTGTGATGCTTCTTGCATAATTCTCTAGGAACTCACAAGCAAATTATTTCATAAACATCAGACATGTTGAAAAGATCAGGCAAATTGGTTAGTGGCTTTTCCTCGCGAATTTCTTGACTAGAGCTTGTCGACTGAGATAGATTATTTATATAATCTTTGTCTTGGTATTGACATTTTGACTAAAAGAATTTAGATTGATTAATCTGAAAATCTTGTATACTCAACTATATCTCTGATATACCAAGGTTTGGACGATATGTAGTAAGGTGGTTACTGAAGCAAGTTAGTATGTATACTATTTTCGGTTATGATCTAAAAGAGTTGAGATAAAGAAGTATTCGCTCCAGGTGGAGAAACATGAGATAGTCGACTCTATCTTGGGATTCACTTGTGTAGACCAGATTAGTTGTAGGCTTAGGAATATTGAAGAAACTAAGTAACTTTAAGTAATTTACTTGTTCTCAACTATACGAAGTTGCGGTAGTCAATCCGTATAGCGAATTGATTCTAAGTGTATCCAGAACTGGAATAGGTCCCGAGATTTTCTGCCTTGCAATTTTCGTCGTTAACAAAACCTTGTGTGTTTTGTGATTTACCTTACTTCCCTGTTATTTTTATTTTATTTATAAATAAAGTAAATAAACTCATGCGAAATCAAATTGGTACGATCCTATAGATTAGTTCGGTCACGAACTTAAGCTATATACCAAGTTACATCTTGTTAAAATAATCTTTTGACAATTATTGTCTCTTTAAGTATATATAAGGTGTGTCTATAGTAGGTTGATATGAAAATATTTTGGTGTACTTGGTACCCTCATCATTTCAGTGAAAAATAAATTAATTTTGGCGGATAAGACATTGGTCAACTCTTTCCTACTTTTCTTTATTTTAGGATCCTATCTCCGTAATAAAGCAACTTGAGAAGAAAATGAGGAATTTTCTTTGGGAGCACAATGATGGTTTTAAAAGTTCTCATCTTGTTAATTGGAATTTGGTTTGTGCATAAAGAAAAAGGTGGAATAGTTATTTTGAACCTAAAGTAGATGAACATGGCAATCTTAGCCAAATTAAGATGGAGATTTGGAGTGGAGAAAAACCACTTATGGTATAAAATCATCATCGTGGAAAAGTAAGGAGTTGATCAATCTTGTTGAGTGCCAAGCAGCGTTTCTTCCGCTTATGGTATTTCTTGCTAGAAGGTTATTGTTCAGGATAATACTTTTGTCACCTCTAATGTAACCATTACTATGCACTTCGGAGACCAAATCTCGTTTTTGTTTGATAGATGGATTTGTCAAGTCCTTCTGGATGAAACTTTGCGTAATTTTATTAAACTTGTTAATAACAAGCATTCAAAGGTAGCAAATATTGTAACTTCAAAAGAGAACTAGAAATTTAGTGTTAGGAGACTCCGAACTGAGTTGGAAGATGATATTCTAGATGAGTTTTTTTATGGTGATAGGCTCTTCTCCTGCTCCACTTGGTAACTCTCCTAACATCAGAATATGGCATTGGACAGTTCTGGGGTTTTTCTTTAAAGTCTATTATGCTAAACTGGTGGCGGATGAGGGGATAGAGAATTTTCCAAGCTCTTTTATTTGGAAAGCAGTTGTTCCTCCAAAAATTAATTTCTTAATGTGGTGTCTGATACTCTTGTATTCTATTTGAAAATGACTTAGACTTACAAGATCATCGTTTTTACACTGCAAGATTGCTTGCTAGGTAGGGTCTTCGATTACCCCTTATACCAATCGGATATGGGTATTTTCTATGACTAGGACAAAATTATCTTATTGTTGGACATATCTTCTGAACATGGAAAAGTAATCTGGGATCTGCAGATGTAGTTTGGACTTTGTGGAGGGAATGTAACTATCGGACTTTTGAAAAAAATATGCCTTCAGAACATATGACAATTTTTGGCAGTGACTCCGTAGCTTTGGTGTTATCTGAGCCGCAATAAAGGGTCATAAAACTCATATTAATTTTTCTAGTGATGTAGCTAATTGAGATTTTTTTTTACTACGTAGTTTTTTCTGTTCTTTTTTTACTTCTGGTAGAGCCTATGTGGAAAGGAGAGGGTAACTAGTACACCACCAAATTTTTTGCTCGGGAACCTATATTGAAAATCCTTGTAGAATCTATACATTCGGTTACAAAAATTTGTTTGAGATTGTTTTAACAAGGTAAACCTAGTAGATACCTGAACTGTTCACGAACCGAATTCCAACAAGAACAAGTCTTGTAATCTATATTTCAAGGTACAAATTCAACAAGAACGAGTCTTGTAGGTTCTCTACAGTTGAGTTAATATTATCTAGGTTTAGATACGTACAACCTGTGATATTTCAATTATACAGATAAAACAATATAATGCGAAAAAGAAATAACACAAACACCAGAGATTTTGTTAATAACAAAAACTACAGTCTTGTAGGAAAACCCTAGGATATAGTCCTGATTGAACACACACTAATTATAAGTTGTTACAACATTTACCTACTACCTGTTCAGACTAGATGTAATACCTGGTTCAGTTGTATTCGTGCACCTATAGAACTCCTAGCAGGACACCAATTCTCTTTAGGAATCCTCTTGTAAACCTTCTAGCAGAACCCCAATTCTCTTTAGAAGATGCGCTTGAAAATCCTCTAGAAGAACGTTAATTCTCTTTAGAAGATACTCCTCAAAAATTAGGTTTTACACGTTCGGTAACCTAATATAGAGATATCTTGATCTATCAAATCTACGTTTTATAAAAATCACTTAGAAACAGGTTCTTAACTATCAAAGAAGATAGCTTCCTTGTGCTTTACGATCCCGAAGTAAAGTATTTTGAAATCTCAATTTTATTCTTGAAGAACAAAGATATAGAATTCAACCGGATGCAACATACAAAGAATTTTCAAGGGATAGATTGTGTGGTTACATGAAACTCTTATTTATAGTGAATGATCAAGGCTATGTTCTACGTTGTCTAAGAAAGGAAACACCCAAATACTTGACAAAAAACAAGGCCTTTAGTCACGATTTTGGTTCGCGAATTGTTTCCAAAAGTTCATATACAATTTCATATTCACGAAATCAACCTGAACCACACTTATAAGTGTTGGTTTAACAAATCACTCATAACTTCTTCGTTTTAACTCAGAATTGAGTGATTCTTGGCTTGTTGCATGCATATTCTCATTCACTACAACATGAGGACCTTTATAGTGATAAAGGTCATTCTCACGAAAGTCATGGGCTCAAATATCCTCGAGTGTATATATAAATATATATTTACCGTCATAGGTGTTGTTCCATAGAGTGAGCACTTGTTTCGATAGATAGAGAGGTAGAGTAAATAAGAGAATCAGGTGTTTGCTACTAAAATAAATTAATAATATATTAATTTATAGAATATTTCCTGTTGATAACGTTAATAAATTGAATTTAATTCATTTAATTTGAATAATTTGGAATTTGAAGTATTCTAACATTGACTACATAAAATCAGATATTACTCCATTGGAAATTGTTGGTCAATAACCGTAATTAAACCATTTAAATTGTTGGTCGGCCAACTCCGGGTCTTATGAGTGCATTACGAAGTATTTGGGATGAAGTACAATTAGATTTGTACTTCAAAGAAAAACAAAAAAATATATTAATTCATATTTTCTTAAAGTTTGATATGTATAAAAAACTTACCAATTTTCTTATTAGTAATTATTAATTTATATAATATTTGAGACCTATAAAGACTTAAGGAAGATTTTCGAAACGTATTAAATTATTATATTATCGAAATTATTATTTTAACACTATAGACCTAAGAAGGCCGGATTAAGAAATTTTATTATTTTAGGTAGATTATTATATTAACGAGTATTAATTTATAGTGGTTATACTATAATTTTTAAATTTGACCAAATAATCAACATTTTATTTTATTTTTGGGTACACTATCAATACCAATATGCCAATTCAGTTCCAAGAAAAAGATATGCTGATTTCTTGGGTTACCTTGATGCGAAACCAAGTTGATAAGGTATAACCCCAGCTATGCAAGCCATGAAATGCTTGGTCTTCTCTGGTTTCTAGATAGATAATCTTTGGAATGTAATTTTCGAAGACTCAAAGTAGTAGTAGTCGTCTTTGAAATAGTCAACCAATCAGATACTCAAGAAGTGGTCAAGATAGTTTTAATAATATTCCGTCTTTTAACTTTTAGGGGTATCCTAAAGTGATATTTGTATATTTTTGGGAAAACCTATATTAATCGTGTGGTTGGATTAGAAATAGTTAAAAATGGTACTTCAATTCAATTTTATTGTGTTTTTTTTGATGCAATCTTTTTTTTGTTTTTTGTGATGCAAAGTCAATTTTATTGTGAAAATGACATGAATGTTCCGATTATGTGGCTACTGCCACAGCTCCACCCAAGTTCTCGATGCATCTATTACTTTTCTCACCCAAAGAGTGATGCCAGACTTTCAATAATTCAAACGTAATATGCAAACGAAGAATGCACCGGGAGCGAGTGAGGAATTGCTCCTTCCTTTCCATTTATGTTATCGACTATTAATCTGCACCGATATTGGAAGAAATATTTCTTAACATTAATAATATTTCGATAAATTAATAGTTTTGGGACTGGTACATTTTATATCAGCGAATTGCTGATAAATTAATAAATTATTGATATATCAAAGCATACTAAATCTAAATTTAAATTTTAAAATAATTGTGTAGATTTATTTGTTAGATTACCAACCAAATTTTTGTACGAATCATAATAATTTTTTATTTTTTCATAATAGCAAATAGCAAATATTTAGAGATTTTATTTTTAATCAAAACATTTTGTGACATAATATGAGATAATTAGATATACTGCACATCATGTGTTTAAATGGATATAGTTTGATGTTAAAATTAGAAAATAAGAACAACAACAAAACAAAATCATTCCACATTTTCTTAAGTGACTATAAAATGTTGAAAATGAAGTCCTATCTTATATAGATGTAAACAAGAATCGGAGAATTATGGATTCCTATTTTAATAAGATACCACAATACAGTTCGAATGCACTAGTTATTAATTTATATTTCCTCCGTCCCACTATTAGATGACCTAGTTAACGTTTGCACAATTCTTAAAGAAATGAAGGGAAAAGAGTATTTTTAAGTTTTTTACAATATAACTGGTGAAATTTTGAAATGATTTACTCTCTCAAACTACCACCGATGTTCGCAAATTTCATACCATTGAAAAGCATTTTAAAATACCTACGTAACGAATATAAACATGCCAAATTATGCATATTTCTTATACTAACAATAATCAATTAAAAGGATAATTTCAGAAATATCTCCTTATTTAGTGATATAGGTCATCTATTATGGGACAAAATCTAAAAGTAAATAGGTCAATTAATAGTGGGACGGAGGGGTATATTAGTTGGATCCTACTGAAAACTTCAAATTTTTATTATCTTATAAATTTAGCAGGGTTATTAATCTAGTACACTAGTCCAGGTCGAGACCGACAAAAGATATTATTTTAACAAATTTATTAATTTAACGAATTTCTAATGTATTACACCGAAAGAAGTAGGATTTGAAGATATGGTTATATTGACATTTGAAGTAACATTTTTATTGCGATGTGTCGCTATTCTTAAAATAAATGAGCACAAACTGAGAATCGAGATACACAATACCACAATCTTCCAATTTTAAATTTATGCCTTACGAACTAATAATTAATATTCAAATCTATAATGATAAGGTTTCTAGATGATGAAAAATGGGGTAGAGATAGAACGATAAAAGATAATATGAGTGCGGAAGGTTTATTACGAACATACCTTTCCTAACCAATAAAAGATGGCCTTACAAAGTCTGCTTCAGTCGTAAATGGAGAGTCAGGTTTGGGCGAGGAGAAAATCTGAGAGAGACGAGACTAGAGTTCTTAGTTGCTGAGAGTTGCAGATGAAGAAACTCTAAGAGAAGTGAAAAGGAGAGGCTACCAAGTACACCACCAATTTTTTTGTTCGGCAACCCGTATGATCAAAACCTAATACAGTTGCAAGTAGATCAACTTAATGATGCTTGAAAATATGTATATAGAGTTTATATTTCTATATCTTCTCAATCAGAACTTATAGACTATGAACTCCGTAAACCTGATTGTTAAGAAGAGTACTTAGACGATCTAAAAAATCAATATCCAAGATCAATATAATCGTATCCAAATAATCCAATCCGAATTCTGCTAAGTAATAAACTTGTTATCTATCTTTCAAGATACAAATTATACAAGAAACAAGTCTCATAATCGATCATAATTATATAGACGTATATACTAAGATTGAATATGTATTACTTATGTAAATCCTATTATAAAGATAAACAATATAGTCGGAGAGGGAAAAACATAGGACACCAGAAGTTTTGTTAACGAGGAAACGCAATAGCAGAAAAACCCCGGGACCTCGTCCAGATTTGAACATAAAATTGTATTAAGCCGCACACTAACCTACTATTAGACTTCGGACTGGAATGTGGTTGAGACCGAATTCACCCTCCAAGCGATTCAGTTGCAGTCGCGCTCCTTACGTCTCTTGAACCTCGCAAGGGTCTACGCAATTGATTCCCTTAGCTGACGTCCTTTATAGCCTAAGAGTTGCTTCAACCCCAGTGAAGACTTTTGAAACTAATCTGCCTATAACAGATAAACCTATTTTATTTCATTTTAGATCAAAGATCAAGGCTTGGAAATATGCTTGGAATACACAAAGCTAGCAAACCTCACAAATACGGAACAGTTACACTCACCTAGATGAGAAGACTGGATTTTTAACCACCTCTCAAGAACAATATTCAACTTATCAATTAAGAATAGTTTTCAAATATCTATCTTGAGGAATCACAAAGTCTGAGACGAAGAGAGCTTTGTGATTACTATCTATCTTGCCTGAAAGAGATTACGAGAACCTCGATAACAGAAAAACAAGATCAGGATTCACGAACTATCAAGATAAATATAGTCGGACCTCGCTTCATGAATCTCCAAAGCGAATTCTATTAGTCGTAGACCTAATTATGTTTCTCAGAGGAAACCTAGGTCAATAGAGGACGACTCTAACAATCAACTTGGACACAAAATGTCAAGGATTGAATTTTCCAGTTGAAAGATCATCTCTATTTATAGTTTTCCAAGACCGAGGGTTTCTTAGAATTCAAGTTAAGATAATTTGAGAATCAAGCAAACACTTCCTATGCTTAAATAAAAATCTAATTAGGGATTCAAGTAAGCATGTGAGAAATTGCCTTGAAATCACAATAGAAGAAAAAATAAATCTTTGAGCATCTGCTAAATACTACTGGGACCGTTGGTGAAAGGGTTCATGAACCATAAGACAAGTTCACGAGTCATGGTACTACGGTTCATGAACCGGGTTTGCCAACTGTAAGCCTTTTACGCCAACATGAAAAATTCATTCACCACGGTTCGTGAACTGTCCCCAACTGAAGTTGCGCTTTGCGAACTGGGTTAGCCAACCTTTCGTGTATTTCTAAAACTCATATATCTATGCTTTACGAAGTGGGATGCCAACCTACCTTGAGACGAATCATCAGAAGTTCTGTATTTCTCCCTTTTGATGTTTGAAACATTCCCAAATGATAAAATCATTTGCATGGGCAATTTTCAATTGACCCACAAATTAATTGTGGAACAATAAATTGTTTCAAACTAATATTGTTAAGGACCTTTGAATATCTATGCTTTAATCATATTTCAAGATATTTAACAAGACAAGCTTAACTCGAAATTTTTTCTTTGCACTAAATCTACTATAAGTCATAAGACATAGTTTCATAAGATATAATGGTAAGATAGCGAGTAAAATAAAATAGACCAGTCTTCACACACCTGAATGATGAAGTACTTCAAATTCATTCGTCGATATTCAGTCTTCGAGGGTGATGTCTGATACTCAACTTCCAAATTCTAACCTAGTCCGAGACTTGACTTAGTAGACTATAAATCAAGACATAATTTTGATTATCTAGCATTGGAAACAAGCTTGAGATAACAAAACTTGTGGGTTCAACCTAGCATTGCTCTAACAAGAAGGAGTTGCAGAGAATTTGTTATTTTGTTGTTGTTGTTGTTTATTTGACCGGGAGTTGGTCTATTTGTAGCTCTGCAAGACCGTCTTTAATAGGTGAGATTAGGATGATAGATAAGATATAAACAACTCTTCTTAATCCTAGGATTAACTAAAGATATATCAATGGTTGAGCCTATCCTCCGCAGTTGATCACTCGTGACCGACTATCCTCTCTGTTGTGTGAGTAAAGGATGAGAGGTAAGATATAAGCACCTCCTTATAAATCCCAGGAATAACTAAAGATATATCAAAGCTTGAGTCTATCCTCCACAATTGATCCCTCGTAACCGACTATCTTCTCTGCTATGTGAGTAAGTTGTTACTCACACATGCCGGAGACCGCCAAACCAAAATCCTAAATTATCCCCATGTTTGTGACATAATCAACCTTTATATGTGACGTGTCGTATGATGGGGCAGTATTTTCCAAATTTGTCGTGGCTTAGATGGAGGAATACCCATGGAGGCAAGTCTGAGTCGTGTGAAGAGATCAAGAAGGATTGCTAGAGCTTTGTGTATCGCGAGGATAACACAAGCTTGGCTGAGGTCACTTATGAATTTGGATGAAAATCTATCAATTTGATGAGCAGAGGCTTAACCGACCACGTGGAGAGGTTAAGACACGTTTTATCATTGATCCCACTTTAAAAGAAACATAAGTGTTGTGGTATAACTGTAGGAGCAAAAACCAAAAGTAAGAGCTTATAATCAAATTGTAGGATCTACAAGCCTTCCTGGTCCAACCTAGGAGCAAGGGGTGGCATGGTCCAAACGGAGCAAAGACTGAGATAAGAGCTTATGGTTTATCTGTTGGGGCGATAAGCTTCGCTGGTCCAACCGTACGAATGATGGGAGTTGTTTTTCAACTAGATTGATAATTGAGAATAAGATCTTTTGGTTTATCTATAATAATAGTAAGCTTTTCTGGTCCAATAGTAGAATTGGAGGGAATCC
Organism: Papaver somniferum; assembly: GCF_003573695.1. Lineage (NCBI taxonomy): Eukaryota > Viridiplantae > Streptophyta > Magnoliopsida > Ranunculales > Papaveraceae > Papaver > Papaver somniferum. Next base: position 89,361,130 of record NC_039365.1, on the reverse strand, counting down.
TGGTCTAACCGTGGGAGCGACGACTCAGATTAAGGGTTTATGGTCCAACTGTAGGAGCGATAGCTTCTCTGGTCCAGTAGTATAAGTTAAGGTATTCCTGGTCCAACCGTGAGAGCTACGACTCAGAGTAAGGGTTTATGGTCCAACTATAGGAGCTATAAGCTTCCCTGGTCCAATCGTATGAGATAGGGATCTGTCTATATCAAGAAATAGATACAGTCGGGTCGGAAAATATATTTTGGCAATGACTATAGACCCAGGATAACACTAGGGATTCTTTAGTTTGCTTAAGACCCGGAATAATGCTGGGGAATCTTGAATGTGTTAGAGCATAGCTCGGTTGAACCCACCAAGCGTTGTCATATCAAGTTTGGTTGTCATATTTTAGTATCAAAACTCATTGATAGACGCATTTATGTGTCTATTTTGTTCTCAATTTTCTTTATTGTTAGACTCGATTAAGTACTTATTGTGTTATTTTGTGTTCTTGTGGATGTTTTTAGAGAAATAAGCTCTTGCGGCGATATTGACTCAAAAAGTGGTGTTTTATACCCCAGGATAGAGTACTAAAGGCACCCCAGAAATGCACCGGAAGCGTCCCAGAAATGTGCCCGAGGAATCCAGAAAAATTACTAATTCCACCCCAATTGCTAAAGGGACCCCAGGGATGGATTAGGGGGAGGTCACTTTCTTCCCAGAATTTGAAAATAATATTTTGCGGGAAATTTTCTTTATGTACTGGCAGATTTGCCAATCGATTTTTGAAGGTGTTTTAAGGTGATTAAATCGCTGAAACTTAATGGGTATATGTGATATGTATATAAGAAGATATTTTGGTGGTTGGGATCGATCAAATTTGGCCAGATAATCGATTCTCGATTAAAACAGGAAAGAAGAGATATCGGTTAAACTTGGAAAGAAAATTACGTGAAGATGCTGCATGGGTTGTGGAAATTAAGTGCAGATATTCTCCTAGGTTGCGTATCAACATATTGTGGAAATTTTCAAGACAATTAACGCATGCATAAAAAGAAAATAGGAAATTATTCCCAAGAATAATTTTCCTTTACTATGAAGATTTTGAGGAATTAATGGAGAGATTTGATGCGCCTAAAATGTATAAATAGTAGCTACATGAGTCCTGGAAGGGTAGTCGAGAGTTTGGGGTCGAGAGGAGAGCTCAGGAGGCGTGAATCAAGAGTTTTCAGAACTCTGTTGCTGCTGCTCCTGCTGCTCGTGAAGAACAGGGAAACGGCGACGGTTTATTCATCCGTCGTAACAGTTTCTTCAACTAGATTGCAACGTTTATCTTCATTGTAACAGTTTCTTCATCCTCGTTTGCAACATTTATCTTCATATTTGTAACGATTATCTTCAGCATAACAGTTGAGACTTGAAACAGTCGGTCTGTAACGCATATGCGCTGTTGCAGATTTCCTGTTTCATTGTTTTCTCTTCTTGTAAATACGAATTGAGCTTAATAAAATATTTTGAGAGGTATTTCACCATGATGAGCTAAACCCAACATTGGGACAACGGAGGAGGCGATTTTCGTCAGTCTGGTAAATTTAATTTATCCTTTTTATGACTTTTGTATTGATTTAAAATTGAAAAAATGATTTTGATTAATTAGTTATCATTTTATTTGATGCGGCATGCTTGCTTAAATGTTTGATGTCACATGCTTACGATTTATAACTAATATTCTGAGAATCTATATTGGCAAAATAAGAGTCCGTACATTTTATGTTTTGAGCGATAATTGCTAAGGATAAATAAAATGTACCATATGCATGAGAATTGGCCAAGTCCTTAGTCCCAGTAACTCTCTACCAATTTGTCAATATATTTGTATATATATTTATTTTATAAAAAAATTATCCTTCACAAGTCCGAGAGTTTGAACCTCATTACTAAAACCCCACGAAAAATCAATAATCATTTTGGCGCCGCCGACGCGGATTTGTGCTTAGGTAGAATTTTTAGGTTTTTATTATTTTATTTGTTCCTTTTTACGTTTCTTTTTTTTGTCTTTGATTTACAGGTTCGAAGTGGAATACTAAGTACTTGGGAACAAAAAGCTTAAAGCTAAAGGAGAAGGAAAAAAAAAGACATAATTTTTTTTTTAGGATTTAATTTTTTTTTTTTTTTTTGTATATAGCTTTTATTTTTTTTAGAATTTATAAATAGGCTTTATTTTTCATAATTTTTGTATTTTTTTGGACTTTTTATTTGGACTTTATTCCGGACAATTGAACTTTATTCTTTTTTTAACCCTACGGGAGGGTATTATTAAAAAAAAAAAATTATATAAACTGTGTGCAGGGAAGGACGACGATTACTATATCGTCTCGGCCCCTCGGGTTCGTACATGACATAGGAGTCGTGGCCCGAGTCGACTTCAACGGTTCATCCCCCGTCTGGTACGGGAGGTAAGTCCATCGAAACACTCGCGAATCTCCTGTAAGCGAGTTACTGTATTCCTTAAGGTGATTCATTGATTGAGGACGAATTTGGACTGTTTTAAATTCCTAGTAAAGGGCAAGGCCTGGCCAATACAAGATAAGGGTTCGGATTTCATCACCGCTCCCTTCTTGCCCGCCTTAGGCAAACGAAACCAAACGCGAACCTAAGCTTTAAAATTTGGAATAGAACGAGACCGATAGGGTAACGAGCTTAATAGGAAACTCGTTCGAAAAATATTGGTTGCTCTTTAATCACACCTCAAAGTTCATGATGGTTTATGTGAGTTGAATGCGTGACTGCGCCGCCTTGTGATAGCGGTGAGGCCTTGGGTATCAAAGGTCCACTGAGCTTCCCTCTCCTCGATTCAACTTACATTAGCTCGGATTGATTCCAGAGGGGTGTGCTCAAATTGTAACGAATTCCTTTTCGAAGGAATAGAAGCTGGTCTAGAAAACAATCTAAGTGGAGCCATCATGCTTTTTGTTTGCTAGATTCTATAGGTTTGATTTGGTCGAGTCATCCTTGTTTGTGATTGTGTAGAATTCCTTTACAATTAAGAATGTCGAACTGGTATGATAGAAGCCAATACAATGAGTATCGACCTGAATTTGAATATGGACATCATCCTTTTTATGACCATGTTGGGAATAGTGGTTGGGAACGCCATCCTTTGGAATGATATGGGTCATACTCTGGTGAGCCCAATTACTATCCACACATGCATAAGTCTTACGAGCAAGAAGATTATAGTACTAGTTCTTCGTCTCTAGAGGATACAATCAAACTATTGAAAACTAGTCCCTATTATGATCCTTCTGTACCTGTTCTTCCTCTAGAAGAGTCTCTCAAACAATTAACTGAGAATACAAATAGGTTTGTGTTAGAAATGAATAAACAAAATGCACCCATGAGTGAACCTTTTATACACGATTACGTCAGGAATTCATGTGAGTCGGCCCAAAAGATTTTGTTAGAGACCCAGAACAGAACTTCTCTAAAAGATCTAAATTTCCAAAATAGTGTTTCCAATTTTACCCTTGATGTAAATAGTGAATATTTGCCTAATTTAGAGGACGAGGTTAGAATAAAAGACACTACTTATTTAGATAAGGTTCAATCATCTTCGTACTATGATGATGAGGATAGCAGTAATGAAGAATCTGAAATATGTAGGCATAGTGATCAGGAGTCTAGGAATCCAATTGAGCTGTATAGTGATTATATTATTTCTAGTTCAAATCCAAATAATTTTTATGATTATTCACCTATTCAAAAGGACGAGGATTTGATTAGGGATACCACCGTTTTAGACGATGTAGTTTTTCCTTTTGATTACGAAGCCGATAGTGGTTTAGAGGAACGAGTTCATTTCGAAAATACTGGTTTAGAGTCTAGCGACTTAGAAACAATAGTCTTGGAAGAAGAAGATAGACCCGTAGAGATGAGTAAAGTGCACTACCTGATAATAACTTAGAAGAATCTCTTGAATATTTTAAGGACTCTGAAGATACGGAAATTCAAGAAATAATTAGAGGTCTATCTAGAGAGACTGAAAACTCTAAGTTTGGGGGTGATTATCACTTCCCTAGTGCCTTACCTTTAACTCTCAGAAAGTCCCTACACTTAGGACTTGATATCTGTGCCTCGACCATTTTACAAGATTACCTTCATACTCGTTTTCCCGAGCCTAAGGATGTCCATGAAGGAGTTCAGTCGTTAGAAACCCATCCTCTGGTTGATGTGGTTTGCCCAGGCTATGATCCCCAGATTGACTTTGTTTTCCCACCAAATAGTTTTCTTCCAACTGTGGGAACGTTTATATTCCAAATGTGTCGAATATTAAGTTGTGAGACTAGACCTAAATGCTTTAGGAAATTAGAATCGACACATTTGCTTAAGAATGACCATTACTCTCACTGTGGTCAATTATGTAAGTCAAACCTGATTGACTTAGAGGATCCTCAGTTATTTAGGTTATTATTATTTTGTGATTCTAAGTTCTTATTTGAGTTTTTCCAGACTCTAGGACCTAATAATTTGGATCCAACCTATGAGGAAATGCATCCGAGGAAAATATTTTATTTAGACCCTTTCATAGAACCTGAACCTGAACCACAATTAGATATAAATATCTTAATCAGGAAACTAGATAAGGGCATGTTATCCTTGTTCACTTTCTTGGGTTATTGTAGTTTCCTTTGGTCAGCTCTATTTCGTTTTGAAGACCCACAATTATTTCGACTGTTACTTTATGGTTCGAGTAGACTAATCCTTTCCGATGTCTGGCTGAAGACTTTAAACTTAGCACTTCTTGGGAGGTAACCCAATCTCATGCAACACGGTAATATCTTTCCTTATCTCTTTTGCTTCAAATGGTAACAGTTTCTCCTTGTTCAGGCTTTTAATTTCATCTTTAGAACATTGAGGACAATATTAGATTTAAGTTTGGGGGTATGGGAGAAACTTTTTAGTTGCAGTATGAATAAATAAACTCCAGAGCCTAGAAATTTATGCGTATTTAGGATGGCACTAACCAATCTAAGTGGATGGAAGCATTTTGGTTGTAGGAGTTGAGGAACCAATCTGACTAGATGGAAACATCTATAGAGTCTATTCATAAAAGCACAGATCTCAGGTGTTATAAATAACATGATAGTTTCTCCATATCTCGTCGAGTCCTTTTCACTTTATATTTTCAGTTTTCTTTTATTTCAAGTGATTTGGTGGGGCACACGATTCAAGTTGTTACCACTGCTAGGGTGAATTAGAGTGACTGAGTTACCAAAAAAAAAAAAGACCGGACCAGTTAGACCAATCAGAATAAGTATTAACACTTGGATAGCAATATGCGTGTGTTCTCCCTGTTTCCGTCGCCTAAGCAAGCGTGGAATGCAGGACCCGTGGGAACTATCGTGTAATCTGCTGACAAGAAGCATGCGCTTGGATCAAAAAGATCTATTCATGCCGCTAAGTTAAAAAAAATAAAAATAAAATGGTTATTGTTATGTGTAGTCAACTGCTGGTTCCCTTGTATTTGCCAGTTTGTTGATCTAGATTTAAGTTATTGACCACTGGTTCCCTTGTATATGCCAGTGTGTTAATATTAGTCAGACCGGTATCTCAGTCATTTAGGTTAGGTTCATCTTGGCAGAGGCCTTCAGACAGATATGGGAAACACCGTTCGCTTTTCAACCATCTACATTTTTCTTTTTCCATCTTCTTAATCTTTTCATGTGATTAGTCTGACTCCGAGTATGATGTCCATCGTGAAACTATCTTAGTAGAGCTCTGTCACTTATATGAATTTTAGTATGCTTGAGTGCAAACTCGTGTACAACAATTGGAATTTCGCATCAGGGTTCTTCCTCTTAGAGTCAATAATTGTATGCCAACCAAGGAGGTTCTTTAGTGCTTTCCAAGGTTCTGCGTAGATAGCTAGGGTCTGGAGTATTGGTTTTGTGGGTACACCTCTGGTAAACCCTCCGGAGGCAACACTCCGCCACTAGGGCCACCTAGGGGTTCAAATGATTTTCCTTTCTAGAATAAATTTGCTCGAGGACTAGCAAATAATAAGTTTGGGGGTATTTGATAGACGCATTTATGTGTCTATTTTGTTCTCAATTTTCTGTATTGTTAGACTCGATTAAGTACTTATTGTGTTATTTTGTGTTCTTGTAAATGTTTTTAGAGAAATAAGCTCTTGCGGCGATATTGGCTCAAAAAGTGGTGTTTTATACCCCAGGATAGAGTACTAAAGGCACCCCAGGAATGCACCGGAAGCGACCCAGAAATGTGCCCGAGGAATCCAGAAAAATTACTAATTCCACCCCAATTGCTAAAGGGACCCCAGGGATGGATTAGGGGGAGGTCACTTTCTTCCCAGAATTTGAAAATAATATTTGGCGGGAAAATTTCTTTATGTACTGGCAGATTTGCCATTGAAGGTGTTTTAAGGTGATTAAATCGCTGAAACTTAATGGGTATATGTGATATGTATATAAGAAGATATTTTGGTGATTGGGATCGATCAAATTTGGCCAGATAATCGATTCTCGATTAAAACAGGAAAGAAGAGATATCGGTTAAACTTGGAAAGAAAATTACGTGAAGATGCTGCATGGGTTGTGGAAATTAAGTGCAGATATTCTCCTAGGTTGCGTATCAACATATTGTGGAAATTTTCAAGACAATTAACGCATGCATAGAAAGAAAATAGAAAATTATTCCCAAGAATAATTTTCCTTTACTATGAAGATTTTGAGGAATTAATGGAGAGATGTGATGCGCCTAAAATGTATAAATAGTAGCTACATGAGTCCTGGAAGGGTGGTCGAGAGTTTAGGGTCGAGAGGAGAGCTCAGGAGGCGTGAATCAAGAGTTTTCAGAACTCTGTTGCTGCTGCTCCTGCTGCTCGTGAAGAACAGGGAAACGACGACGGTTTATTCATCCGTCGTAACAGTTTCTTCAACTGGATTGCAACGTTTATCTTCATTGTAACAGTTTCTTCATCCTCGTTTGCAACATTTATCTTCAGATTTGTAACGATTATCTTCAGCATAACAGTTGAGACTTGAAACAGTCGGTCTGTAACACATATGCGCTGTTGCATATTTCCTGTTTCATTGTTTTCTCTTCTTGTAAATACGAATTGAGCTTAATAAAATATTTTGAGAGGTATTTCACCATGATGAGCTAAACCCAACATTGGGACAACGGAGGAGGCGATTTTCGTCAGTCTGGTAAATTTAATTTATTCTTTTTATGACTTTTGCATTGATTTAAAATTGAAAAAATGATTTTGATTAATTAGTTATCATTTTATTTGATGCGGCATGCTTGCTTAAATGTTTGATGTCACATGCTTACAATTTATAACTAATATTCTGAGAATCTATATTGGAAAAATAAGAGTCCGTACATTTTATGTTTTGAGCGATAATTGCTAAGGATAAATAAAATGTACCATATGCATGAGAATTGGCCAAGTCCTTAGTCCCAGTAACTCTCTACCAATTTGTCAATATATTTGTATATATATTTATTTTCTAAAAAAATTATCCTTCACAAGTCCGAGAGTTTGAACCTCATTACTACAACCCCACGAAAAATCAATATTCACTCATCTAGAGTCGCTTGATTAATTAATAGAGTCAACTTCATTTAGGTTATACTAGAAAGTCTAGGAATGTTGAGACTTGCAAGTATTACTCTGAATACCTAAATAATGTGAAGAAGTAACGACTAAAACGAAGACATCATCCTTCCATTTGAGGTTAGTAATACTGACTTGACTTATTTTCATTCCTAACGTATCTTTTAGGTCGTTTTATATTGAAAACATAACATGCGAAGCTATATATATATAACTCTCTTGATTAGACTTGGTCATAACATTATGATCAAAGTATCAAGGAATCAGATTGAATTATGAAGTATAAACGCTTATCTTTTGAACTTCATAAATACGACATCAACATAATCCATGTATTCATTACTTGATTATGTGTAGGATATAGGTGTGATTTCATCCTAGAGAACTATATATTATTACGAAGTACATGTATGAACTTGTTTCATAATCGAAAGGGAAATCAATAAGTGTGTTGGTCCAGTTTCCATTGAAGATTATTTGGATGACCAATGCAAGATGACAAGGTAGAACCAATATTAACTTATGTTTAGAATCCAGGTAGTTACGGTCATATCTTATATTTTGTGACAAGGTGTAGCCGATCCTAACTAGTATTGGGAGACAAGGTATAACCGGTCATAACCTATATTGAGTGATATGGTATAACCGATCCTAACTAGTTTTTGGAAGCAAGGTATAACCGGTCATAACCTATATCTAGTGACATGGTATAACCGATCCTAACTAGTTTTGGGAAGCAAGGTATAACCGGTCATAACCTATATTGGGAGTCATGGTATAACCGGTCCTAACTTAGTTTGGGAGTCATGGTACAACCGGTCCCAAGAGAAAAACCGAGTTTCCAAATTCACTTCTTTATGTTGTATGTGAGTTAGGAATTGGGAATTAGGGTTTGCTAAATTGTAAGCCTTTTACTCTAGAAAATGATTATTAGTTAATGTGCTAAACTAATAATAGAAATTTTCTATGAGAGATTTCGGAAATATTGGTTGACATTAATTGAAAATAGGAAAACCGAAATTAGGTACTTTATTGCATATCTTGAGAATATTTTCGGTTTTGGAATTTCCTTATTGTACAAAAAACCTTGGCCTATAAATACCTGAGTTTGCATTTCTGGCAAACTATCCTAAGAGCCAGGAAAACTTCATCCGTGTTGTTTCTGGTGGAGCCGTCTGTTTGTACCGTGTATAAAATACACGGAAGGCCCATTAATCAAGCCCGCTAATCAAGCCCGTAAAGAAGATTTTAGAAGTTTCCAGAAGTTTTGTTGCCCAAGTTGCTTGCATATCAAGTTTACATCAAAATTAGGGTTACATAACACTATAAATATATGTATTCTAAACCCTAAGAGGATGGAATTTTAGGTTAACCCAGGGAAAATTATTGTATCCTACAATCAATAAACTATTTCTCTGTTCTCCGTGGATGTAGGCAACACTTGCCAAACCACGTTAAGTTCTTGTGTCTCTTTATTTTTCTTCGATTTGTTTCATAACCCTAATTTATTTAATCATCATCAAATCAATCGTGTTTTGTGCCTAGAATTTATTTTGGGTACAAACATTGGCGCCGACTAAAGGGATTCATGAAAACAATCGTATTTTTACCATTGAGAAAAGCGCGGAAGAAATATGCACGAATTCCATGCAAAAATCAGCAAAAAAATAAAAAAATAAAAAATAGGATTCTTCCGTAACCGTTGCAGAAGAAGCAATACCGTTGCAAAACAGTTGAACCAGCTGTTGCGAAAGCAGTAGCAGAAGGGTTGCGAAATCCAGAGATACTGTAACAGATATATATGTTGCATAAAGCATTGCGACAGCCTAATCTTCATCCAACATTAGGTACAGCCTCGCATCAAACGATCTGGATCTGTCAGATTTACCAGATCATATCCGTACGATCTGTTCAACCTCCCATACAGATCGTTTAAAGACTTCTGCCGGATCAATAAACTTTACGATTACCGTCGGTGGGAAACTAGATAATTGCATTGTTATTTTAGTTTTCGATTATTGATTTGAATGATTAACGGTGGTTGAAACTTTGATTGCACCTAGTTTGATTATTATTGAGAGCCTTCTCTTCTGACATAAGGGTCACTCAAACTAGATCAAAGTATCGACAAGATATTTAGAACTGTTGTTAGATCTAAAGACATTTTGTGATAATCTATTATTAATAGACTCTATTCTGTGCGTGATTGATCACAAGAGGATTCAAGTTTTTGTGTGCAGGTACTTTAAAGAGTAATCCAAAAACATGTTTTTGGACCAGATTTTTTATTCTCTCGTACAACATACGTGCGAGTGATTTGATTCCGTAATTTCTCTATATCAAACGTACCTTTCTGCCACTGTATACAGTAGAACCTCCATATAAGAATATCCTAGGTACCACAAGAAATTATTCTTATATGGAGGTTATTCTTATATGGGGGTATACCTTGAAGCGATCAATAAAAGTTTGCTATATATGTACTTAGGAGAAAACGTAATTACGCACAACAAACAACATAATATATCTAGGCAATGCTAGTTAAATTTGGCTTAGTTTCACGTGTATGATACGAAAGTTACAGTAAAACGTCTATAAAATAATAGGTTTGGAACCACCCAAATCCTATTATTTTAAAGAGATATTACTTAATCGATAAAATAATAATTTATTGTTTTATATTTATAATACCAATATATTAATTTTAAAAATAATTCTTAATTTAAGAATTTCCTTGGAAAAAATGAGAATTTCCATATTAAAAAATAAAATTAAAGTTGTTTATGGGTAAAAACTGTTTCTGCTGGTTTTGCTAAATTTGGGTGTGGAGATGAGAAACGAGCCTAAAACTTAAACAAATGCACTGCACGGGAGTACTTTAGATTCGAGAGATCAATCTGTACAATCCTGGCCTAAACCAAGAAATGGCCGTTCTAGTCTTGCTTCGGTCACAAAAGTGAAGGAGGAGGGTTGGTCTTAGGGAGGGAAGCGAAGAAGGTGTTGAGACAAGAATGGTTAATTCTGAAGGTGTGGATATCTTATGACGTGTATCCGAATTTGGAACTGGCTTGCGGAATGTAAGCTGTCTGTTCTTTGGTGTTTTCTGAATACTTTGTTGTTGTTAACCAAAACTTGTCTTTCGGTTGAAATAGGTAAAACCTATTATACAAGTCATATTGAACACACAACCGCCAGACCAATACCCTGATGAATATCCCCCAGTTTGTGACATGTTTGATGTCTCGAGTGTTTTTGTGAAAAACGTGTAGCAAATTGCTATGTATGGCAAGTCAAAGTCAGGAGACTTGCCGCAGGAGAATAACATGTGATGCAATTAAACTTGTCTTGTCTGGTCGCCTAAGACTTGCCACAGGCCTGTCAATTATGTGGCGAATTTGGACGGCTAAGATTGTGACTCATGAGAAAGGGTGGCCATTGATTATAGCCACATTCTGTCGGCGCCTGATAATGGAACAATGACCTAGTGTGCCAATGGCGTAGTGACATATTTAGCACATGCCAGTGGCACAATGGAATGCTTGGCATAGTTAGCGCATGCCAATTGCACGATGGCATGGTTTGCATAGTTAGCGCATGCCAGTTACACAATGGTGCAAGTAGCGCATGACGTAGCGCATGACGTAACAATGTTGAAGTCGGAGGCCGTGTCGATTAGTGCGCTATCGAACTCGACATCCTTCAGGTGAGCAGTGGTCAGCAGTCCCCAGTTGCACTTTCCAACGGTATTTCCCAAGAGAGGTTGGGATTTGGGAGTAGTTTCTTCGACAGAAAAGAGTCTCTTTCCCGACACAACGCGGTTGAGGGTTGTAAATATATCTTGACGCTGCACTTTGGAGAAATAGAGGATTTCACACACACGCTGCAGCATGGACTACACTGTCTTGTGGACAAAGTCCCCAGAAAGCATACAGCTCCTGACTGGAAGGGGATCTCTGTGAACTCCCTCATCTCCTAGTTGAAGTTCTCCCGCTTCTACCTTCTCCTTGAAGATGCGTTTCAATCTATTGCATTCACTGGTCGGGTGATGGACGAACCTGTAGTAGCGACAATACTTCGAATTTGCCATTTCCTCTTCAATTAGCGGACGCCTGATAGCAGGCAGCTTGATGGCATCATCTTGAATCCATGCTTACAAGAGTTCAATTACCTCCTCGATTGGGAAAGGGAAATCCAGGGAAGCTTCTCCGTCTTCTTGGCGTTGCACAAGAGCTTTAGTCACGGCCTTTTGAGGTGGAGCCGCATGATATGATGGTGTTGCACGCTTGGGTGGTTGTTCTGCTGCTGGAGCTTTCCTTTTTCATCCTTCACCCACCACGCTTACAGAGGGGCCAGTGTTATATTGCTTGTTGATGATGCGTCTGTTTCCTCGAGTTTCGCATGCGTCTTCACCCTTGGCCGACCTGGTTCTTTCTAACAATGCTGGTGCTCTTGTGGCCGACCGCTTAGCGGCTTCATGAAGTTCAGAGAATGTCTGGAAGCGTAGATTCTCCAATAAGGTGCGGTAAATGGGAACCATGCCATTGATGCAAGACTCCACCATTGTTTCTCAGTCACGTTTTGGTCATGACAATCCAGTGCCTGAATTCTGAATCTTTTGACGTAATCATTTGGATGTTCATTGTTTCGTTGGAACACCCTTCCTAAGTCTGAATAGGTGATTTTCTCAGATACAAAGAAATACTTCTTGTAGAAAGATGCAACCATCTCACACCAGTTGGATATGTTGTTTGATGTACTGTTATTGTACCAGGTGTACGCTCTTCCAGTACGTGACTTTGAAAATTCTTTCAAGCGGAGGACATGATTGTATTCGTGCTCACCCAAGGATTCTAAAAATCGAGAGATATGTTCACGCGCATTACTAGTGCTGTCATAAAGGGAGAATTGAGGAGAAGAATATCCCCTCGAAAGAGGAACTCTTTGCACATCAGGAGGATAAAGAGGTTGATGCTGGTGCATGTCCACCGGGTTTTCTCTGTCTCGATTTCGTAGAAGTCGTTCCAAATCTTCACGTGTGATGAAATTGGATGGTTGATTCCTCTCTAATGGACGGGACTATTCATCTACATGGGTGCGCCCTGCTGAGGTATTGGCACCAGGGGTATTAAAAGTGCTCCTCATTGGCTATGGTCGGCGTGGTTCTTGCGATAACCGCTCCGTCAGTGTCTTGAGGAAAGTAAGCACCTCCTTCTGAGTTGAAGCCATGTCCGTCTGAGCCTTAGCAAGAACTTCCTGTCTTTCCATCAAATCAGCAATGGTGATAGGGGGTTGGCCTCCTATGGTTCCTCCAGTCTCTCGTCCCGATGGTGGAGTGGCGGCGGCTCTGGTAACAACTGGGGGCGTCACGCTTGGAGAAATATTGGGGGTGGTGGCAGCGGCTCTGGCCCTGGTGATCGGAGGTGTAACGCCTGAGGGAATGTTTCATGTGCTGCTGGTACTGATCATGCTGACAGGTGGTACATTGATGTCACTGGAAGCAACGTTGATACCAATGGCGTTTCCAGCGCCGATGGCCTCAAGGTTTGTTGCTGACCCGGATCTGAGCTCTACCATCTTGAAATTGGGATTAAAAAAATGAAATTAAAAATTGGAAATTGTTTTTGCAACCGAGAGATTAATCTCCCACTGTGGTTATGGGTAAAAACTGTTTCTGCTGGTTTTGGTAATTTTGGGTGTGTGGATGAGAAACGAGCCTAAACCTTAAACAAATGCACTGCATGGGAGTACTTTAGATTCGAGAGATCAATCTGTACAATCCTGTCCTAAACCAAGAAATGGCCGTTCCAGTCTTGCTTCGGTCACAAAAGTGAATCTAATCAGGTTGAAAGATATTAACTTGAATCTAATCAGGTTGAAATATATTAGCTTGAATCTAATCAGGTTGAAAGATATTAGCTTGAATCTAATCAGGTTGAAAGATATTATCTTGAATCTAATCAGTTAAGTATTCGATCCAAGCTAAGTTTTCGATCCAAGCCAAGCTAAGTGTGTAACAAGCTAAGTTTTCGATCCAACGGTTGAAAGATATTAGCTTGAATCTAATCAGGTTTTCATCTAACGATGAATATTGGATGCTTTGTTACTAAGCTAACATTGATTGCAAACCCTGATTTGAAAGACGATATAAGGGAGAACTCTAGTAACAAGGACACCTAATCCCCACACCTCCTGTGTAATACTAGTTGTATAAGCTAGAGTCGATTCTCCTTTAACCTTAGGTTCCTTATCGAGACCCTGTAGGTTAACGACTTGAAGACTTTATTGGGATTGTGAAGCCAGACAGATACTACTTTCTTGTAGTTGTGTGATCTGATCTTGCTGATTCTATCGTGTTGAGTACAATCGTAATGATTGGCTTGAGATTTTTATCTCCGATAGGCAAGATATAAAAGTAGTCACAAACATCTTCGTCTCATCGTTTGTGATTCCACAATATCTTCTTTCGCCGCGTCGATTAAGATTATTGTGAGGTGATTGATTATACTAGGCTGTTCTTCGGGAATATAAGTCCGGGTTATCGATTGGTTCTTGTTCACCTTTATTTATCAAAAGACGGAACAAAACTTGTATGTATTTCTATGGGAGACATATTTATCTATTATCGTAGACTTTTCTATGTGATACAGATTTTTTTATTAAAGTCTTCGACTTTGGGTCGTAGCAACTCTTAGTTGTGGGTGAGATCAGCTAAGGGAATCAAATGCGTAGTATCCTGCTGGGATCAGAGACGTAAGGAGCGTAACAGTACCTTGGATCAGTGTGAGATTGATTGGGTTCAATTACAGTCCAGACTTGTTGATGGTGGTTTTTAGTTCAGGTTTAAAATTGTAAAACCAGTATTTAATGCACAATCACCCTACAAGGGGTAAGGCCATCTTAAAAAGTGACGAGTGCAAAAACCTCCTCGCTCATTTAGCAATTCAATATATATGAAACTCACTCAGAATGGTGCGGCAGTAACAATCCCAAATATTCTGTGATTTCTATTTTATACCAGCATTATTAATTAATGTATGATTTCCCTAATATTTTCCGTGCTATGTTCTCAGTCGAACTCTCATCATTGACATGACATGACGATTAAGTGTTCACTCTCAACAGAGTAGCTTGAATCTCCCAAAATGCCAGTATTGAGATTTGCATGAAAATACCCACACAGGGTATGTCACTCTCTGACAAAGAGAAGCTCGATCGAACATGTTTAAATTCCTTAAGGAAAATCTAGACTGTCAACATCAGTCTCAGAAACGATCACGACCGCGCAAGCCTAGACCACTCCTAACCGAATTAGGCAGTCATCACGTTGATCACCGACGGGCCCATTAATACCCAAACCGGTTGAACTCTGTTTAGCATGCTCCAGCGTTGTCAGACGCTAAACCCAAGTGTGGTGGTCGCGCTGTTGAAGAATAGCTCAAACGAGCTAGACCTTCCAAAATGGTCTCAGAGGCATCATGACCATCCAACTTCGCCAGCCTAGTTGGAAGACTTAGATCTTCCTACAAATGATTAAAGAAGTGCTGGCATGTTCAGTGGTGGCCTAACTTTCCCCTTGGTCAATCGACTTGCCTGCGGCAAGCTTATATAGTGCTCAACCGATTTCCCAAATTCGATAAGACAAGCTGCATTCGAAACCCTAATTTGGGTCACGATAGTTTACAACTGTCGCAAATCGATCGTGTCTGTCCAACTTCGCCAGCCTAATTAGACGGCATAGATCGCGTTTCATACAGCCGAGGGGGTGCACACGGGTTCATTACCGGCCCAATATTTTCCCCGCTTGATCGACTTGCCCAAGGGAAGTTAATGACGCGCCAAAGCGTTTGATCGAACTAGGGTGGATGTAGCTGTCTCAAAAACCTAATTGGGTTTACGACAACACACTTCTGTCGAAAATTGACCACAACCATCCATCTTCGCCAGCCTGAACGGGCGATATAGATCTAGATTCAAGCGGTCCCGAAGGTGTTAATATAATCACCGTCAACCCGCCTTTACACATGACCGACCGGCCTATGCAAACCAGGGCTCAATGCCTCGGAACAAATGCCCAAAGAGCGGTGGGCCACACGACTTTCAAACCCTGGATTGCATCAACGAAAATATGCAACTGCTATAAATCATCTCGTCCATCCAACTTTTCCATCCCAGTTGGACGATGTAGATTTATTTCCAGCAAACCAACAAACTAGCATGGCAATCACCGGCCATCTCTCTTTCATGGGGAGTGATCGACCAAGTGATGGCTCGCCCATGCAGCATTCAAACGATCACCCGTAGATGACTGTTCATGCTACCTTTTTAAGACTCCCAATCCGCGACTCATTCAATCAAGCTTTAAAACAATGATGCATCATGCACATCGATTATTTTGAGTTGCTTGCTTAAAAGCGATGCTTCACATGCATCGAATACACACGATATTTTATAAATATCGGCTTCATAAATAACTTAGTTATTTAACGTAATAACGCCATGTGTTATTCTTTGCAGAAAGTCCCACGACTTGACCCACCTACTCGAGACATCAAACATGTTACAAACTGGGGGATACTTACTGGGGTATTGGTCTGGCGGTTTACAGCGTGCGGCGTGCAACGCGCCCATTACGAGAACGTGTCGGGAAAGGACGGGAGGTTAATGATTATGGAGTAGTGGGTGAAGGTGTGACCATGCAATGATCACCACCTCTTACACAACTCTATTAATCCACTACTTAACCTCCTTCACTTCCTACGAGATCAGGGTGGCGCTCAAATGACTTGTATAAATAGGTTTTCAACCTATTTCGACAGGGGGACAAGTGTTATCAACACGAGTATCCAGAAACCATTTTTTGACACACAATCCATAAACAACCACACCTTCATAATTCAACATTCTGATCTCAAACACCTTCTTCGCTTCCCTCCCTAAGATCAAACCTTCTCTTTCACCTTGTGACCGAATTGAATCTGGAATGACCATTTCTTAGTTTAGGCCAGAGTCTTATAGATTGATCACTCGAATCTAAAAGTACTCCCGTGCAGTGCATTTGTTTAGAATTCGTTTCCAATCAACACACCCAAATTTACCAAAAACAGCAGAACCAGTTTTTACCCTCGAACAAGACCGAAGTTAGTTTGTAGTAGGATAGTGTCTGTAGCAGCTTAATACAGTGTGTGTTCAATCTGGACTAGGTCCCGGGGTTTTTCCACATTTGCGGTTTCCTCATTAACAAAATTCTGGTGTATGTGTTATTTCTTTTCCACATTATATTTTGTTATATAATTGAAATATCACAGGTTGTGCGTTAAGATCAATCAATTAGAATATACAACCTTTGGTTGTTGATTTACATTGATTGACACTTGAACATTGGTCTTTGGTACCTTTCAAGTTATATCACATAATAATCAGGCTCACAGATTTCTATCTGTTCGATTTGCTGATTACATTGTGAAACAGAGATATTAGAACTCTTTGATATACTTTATTAAGATTGAGTCTAGTTGATTCTCTTAAAAGTATATTGGAGTTAGTCCATATAGATTTCTAATCGAAATATTGGTTACGGTTGTTGTACCCCCGTTTTTTCAATTGGTATCACAGCAGGCAAACACGTTTAAAGACTTTACAAGTCTGTGTTTATAGCGATATGACTCTATGGACAGTAAAGTCTCTAGAAACGCTTCACCAGGTTTAAAAACCAATCGTAGAAGAAGTTCTAATAAACTGGTTATTCTCCAGAAAAGGTTGGATGAAAAAATACG
The DNA here is from genome assembly GCF_003573695.1 of Papaver somniferum. Taxonomy (NCBI): domain Eukaryota; kingdom Viridiplantae; phylum Streptophyta; class Magnoliopsida; order Ranunculales; family Papaveraceae; genus Papaver; species Papaver somniferum. Next base: position 89,343,739 of record NC_039365.1, on the reverse strand, counting down.
GATCAACTCTAATCTTGTTGCAGAAATTGCAATACTTAAGGATTTGAAATATATCAAATTACCTTTGATGGATCTGGATAACTACAGTTATTCCTCTCTGAAGAACAGTCGTAAGTCAAATGATAAACAACGTTCAGATGTTGTGAAAACTGATATGACTCAGAACTTCTCAGACGAACTGAAAGGTGTTGGCCCATGTTTGTTTTTTGATTCCTCCAATCACGTTCAACATACTTGTATTCCCTTCCAAAAGAGCCTGAAAGTTGCAAGTAATCTTCATAAGAAAACTAAACAACTTTTTGCTTCTATAAAAGGATGTACAAAACTATCAAGAAACCCTAAACAGGAAAGTACTAATAATATGGGAGCTTTTGCTTTAAAATCAACATCACCCTTTCAATGGTTTCTTGACAGTGGATGTAGTAGACATATTACAGGTGATCTCACGTGGTTTGTTTCTTCAAACGACTATGAAGGAGGACCAGTAACATTTGGAGATGGGAGTTGTTGCTACATAAGCAAGAAGGGGACGATCAAACTACCTGGCGTACCTGAAATCCATGATGTAGTATGCATAAAAGGTATGACTGCAAATCTTCTTTCTATTAGTCAAATTTGTGACAAAGGCCATCGAGTTGTCTTCAATGCAAATGGATGTGACATTGTAGATAAAATTGGGAAAGTAATTTTTCAGGGAACTCGTAGTAAAAACAACTGTTATCTTCTGGATACCCAGTTCAACAATTGTTGCAATTTGACTAAGGTGGAATCTACACATCTTTGGCATGAGCGTTTTGGTCACATCAACTATCGTCTTCTAACTAAGATCATTAACAAAGAAATTTTTAGAGGCGTTCCCAAAATCAATGCAAAGATTGAAGGTGTATGTGGTGCCTGTCAAAAGGGTAAACAAACGAATGTTCACCATAAATCATCTCGAGATATTCTCACTAAAGATCCACTTGATTTAATTCATATGGATCTCTTCGGACCAATTCAACAACCTACTGTTGCTGGTAAGAAGTATTCTTTGGTTATGGTAGATAATTACACCAGGTTCACTTGGGTTGCGTTTTTATCTCATAAGAATGAAACCCTTGATGAATTCAAGATTATTTTTAAGAGAATCCAGAACGAACAAGGTCGCAAACTAAAGAAAATTAGAAGCGACTGTGGAACTGAATTCAAAGACATTAAGGTGTTTGAATTTTGTGACGAACTGGGAATTATTCGACAATATTATCTACCCATTACTCCTCAAGCTAATGGATTGCAGAAAGAAAAAACAGAAACATTCAGGAAATGGCCAGGGTAATGCTCCATAACAAAAACTTACCTTTAAGGTTTTGGGGAGAAGTTGTCCTCACAACATGCTATTTGATCAACCGTGTCTACCTACGGTCTAAAACCCTAAACACTCCTTATGAGTTGTGGTATGGTAGAAAACCCAACTTGCACTATCTCAGAGTGTTCGGTAGTAAGTGCTACATTCTAAAGGATCGATAACAGAGAGGGAAATTTGATACCAAAAGTGATAAAAGTATCTTCCTTGGATATGCGTCTGATAGTCGTGGTTTTCGAGTGTTTAGTCTCAGAACCCAGATCATGATGGAATCTCCCAATATTATCATCGATGATATTAGTAATTTTCATCACGATAATCCTCCTGCTGAATTGCCTCCAACTGAGACAATTGAGGAAGTCAAAGAAATACCAGATTCAGTTGAAGTCATCCCAACTGTTACTGATCCTGATATTTCTAGTGACGGGGAGAATAGCACTGATCAGGCTACTCTTGACGAACAAGAACGTGTCCCTCCACGACACCTATGGGTACAAAGGAATCATGATCCCAACAGTATTATTGGAGGAAGATATTCTACATCTAAGACTAGACAACTTCAAAATATTTGCAATTTTGGTTGTTATCTGTCACAAGTAGAACCAAGAAATATTGATGAGGCTCTTAACGATCCCTTTTCGGTGAATGCAATGCATGAAGAGCAAAATCAATTTCAAAGACAAGACGTGTGGGAACTTGTACCTTGTCCCTCCAATATTAATATTGTTGGTACAATATGGATATTCAAGAATAAGTCTGATGAATTTGGCACAATTGTCAGAAACAAAGCCAGACTTGTCGCTCAAAGATATTCACAGATTGAAGGTATCGACTTTGAGGAAACCTTTGCTCCTGTGGCACGCCTTGAGTCCATTAGACTTTTATTAGTTCATGCTTGTTTTCTTAAGGTTAAGCTGTTCCAAATGGATATAAAATCCGCGTTCCTAAACGGAATTTTAGAGGAGGAAGTCTATGTCGTTCAACCTAAAGGATTTGAAAAACTTACTACTTCTCTTGTTAGGAAAGGTTTTTCAACAGGCGGAGCTGGTAAAACTGAAAAAGCGGGGGTCTAACAACACCCACCCAATATTTCGCTTAGCAATCTGTATGGACAAACTCAAATATACTTTTAAGAGAATCAACAAGACTCAATCAATTAAAAGTACATCAACGAGTTTATATCTCTCTCTCTCTTGATTTGATTTCCTCAAACAGAAACTGCGAGTACTAATCAAATACAAGGAATAACTTGGATGGTACCAAAGACCAATATCCAAGGATCAATCAATGACAATCAACAACCAAAGGTTGGATTACTCTAATTGATGATCTAACGCACAACCTGTATTATTTCAATTATAAATATAAAATAATATAATACAGAAACTGAAATAACACAGGCACCAGAAATTTTGTTAACGAGGAAACCGCAAATACAAAAAAACCCCAGGACCTAGTCCAGATTGAACACACACTGTATTAAGCCGCTACAGACACTATCCTACTCCAATCTAACTTCGGACTGGATTGTAGTTGAACCCCAATCAGTCTCCCACTGATCCAAGGTACAATTGTACTCCCTACGCCTCTGATCCCAGCAGGATACTACGCACTTGATTCCCTTAGTTGATCTCACCCACAACTAACAGTTGCTGCGACCCAAAATCGCAGGCTTTGACAATAAAAAAATCTGTCTCACACAGACAAGTCTATCAAAGGATCAATCTGTCTCCCACAGAAAAACCCTAAAGTTTTTGTTTCGTCTTTTGATAATAATCAAGGTGAACATGAACCAATTGATAATCCAGTCTTATCTTCCCCGAAGAACAACCTAGATAAATCAATCACCTCACAACAATCTTAATCGTATGGTAGCGAAACAAGATGTTTTGGAATCACAAACAATGAGACGAAGATGTTTGTGACTACTTTTTATATCTTTCCTATCGGAGATATGAATCTCAAGCCAATCAATCTGATTATACTCGTACGATAGAAGATGCAAGATCAGATCACACAACAACGATAAAAGTACTATCGACCTGGCTTCACACTCCCAATGAAGTCTTTAAGTCGTTAACCTGGTTTTAAAAGAAGAAAACCAAAGGTTAAAGGAGAAACGACTCTAGCACGCAAACTAGTATCACACATGAAGTGTGGGGATTAGTTTTGCAGAGTTTCTAAATGTCCCCTTATATAGTCTTTCAAATCATGGTTTCGCCTTGCTCACAAAGCAAACAATATCCACCGTTAGATGAAAACCTGATTTAGATTCAAGCTAATATTTCTCAACCGTTAGATCGAAAACTTAGCTTGTTATACACAAATGAAATGCATGCTTCTAGGTTTGTTAACCGTACCCAAACGTGTAGATTGTTGGTTCAACAATAGTTAACCAAAAGGTTAGCCATATGAGCATTACATACCAACCATATTCTTCTTCACCATAAATAGTTCAAATGAATCAAATGAACTAGTTAGAGAGTTGTTCAATTGCAAGGAAATCTTATGTACTACACAAGACACAATTGAAGCAAAGATGATTTGATTCACTCGAATCGGTTCATGAACTTTATAGCCACGGTTTGCAAATTGCATTCCTTAGTCTTTATAAGTTTAAGTTCAGAAATCATCTTCAGATATATAACCTTCTTAAGTTCGCACACTAGGTTCGCGGACTTAAGCAACCGGGATGAGTTTACAAACTCCAGCAGAATTCTCGGCAAAGACTTTCCGCCGATTCGAGGACTGGGTTCACGGACTGGTACTCACGTAACAAGTTTGTCAACTCCAGCAAAATTTCTAGGGATGAGAAGTTCGGCAGTTCGCGGACTTGGCAACAAGCCATTCTTCCGGTTTCTCTTGATCAACAAAGTTCGCAAACTTTGGTTCAAGGGATAGGACTTATGCACATATGTGTTTCCACAATAATACTTATGTCCATCATTGGTTATGTAATCTAAACTCTCATTCCAACCATTGAAACATTCTTAGAGGACGTTAAATAGTTGTTACACCATTTCTCGTCAAAGCAATTTTCAAAGTGATTGAAACATATCATGACTTTCTTCACCAGGTAAAGATAAACATGATCGAAGCGAAACGCTTACCAACACATATTTCGAGATATAGATAGGCGCGGTATACTCGGAATGTGTATAATCTAAGCCTATATATAGCATACGACTTTTTATCTCAAGAAGTAGGAGATAAAGTAGATAGACTTTTGAGTGACAAATAAGTTCAAGTCTTCACATACCTTTTTGTCGAGAAGTTCCACTGGTTCCTTGAGTAGTTCTTCTTCTTGTATGATGAATCGCCATGAAGTCCTTGAGCTCAACTACACTTTCTATCCTAGTCCGAGACTTAGATATAGTAGACTAGAAATCAAGACTTATAGTTTTGATCACTAACACTGACAAACATGCTTGAGATAGCAACACATGCGAGTTCGACCGAGCACTGCTCTAACAATCTCCCCCTTTGTCAATTTTAGTGACAAAACTATCAATACATATGGAATACAAAAAAGATAAAGAAACTTTAGTAGCTCCTATTCCACATGTCTAATCTTCAACATTCCTCGAAATCTTCGTCACTTCCAAGTACTCCAATGATTCCAAAGGTTGTAATTTTAGCATCACCGTTGTTGAAGATCCGTAGCTATAACAATGAGAAAGCATCGATCTCGATCATTGTTATACAGTGTCATAGTATTATTACACAGTGTCAAAGTCCAATTGTATCACAACTTCAACAATAATACTATGGTGATATGTATCACTCCCCCTTAGTCAATACTCTATCTCACATGGAAACCACTCCCCCTTACACAATGATCCGAAAACCATATGTATTTGTAGTGTGAACTACATATTAATTCTTCCCCTTTTTGTCAATAAAATTGGCAAAGGTACAAGAACGGGATCATAATGAAATTTCTGTAAGAGATATTTCATGACTAATAGAAAATACATACCATCTAATTTAGATGCAATCATATAGATGAAGCTAATATCATTCATCAACGAGTTTAAAGATACAAGATAACCCTTTTAACACTCCACAGCCGCACACCCTTCAAAATATGACCATTAAGCACAAGTTCAAAAGAAATCTCCCCCATTTGGTGTCATTCCCAAGGGAACAACAAGAGCGACCTTAATTTCAAAAGAAAAGAAGGATTTTTATTGGACACCAAAAATCATGAGAATGATTTTCTATATCCAAAAACTCAATCAAATTAATCACAAGTAAACCCATGATTAATTTAATCGGAATACGCAATAAAATTAAACACAAAAGTGATCAACTTAATTGATTATGCTCGATATAAGAGAACTTATGGAGCATACGACTAACATAACCATTAGAAAATGATAGTCGTTCATATAGTCAACATAAGAGGAATGTTACGGAGTATGAAAATACTCAACTAGATTAATTACAAGTAGGGTGCAATTTTTACCCGTATCCTATCCTACCCGATATTGACGGGTAGGGTGACTGTTAAAATTTATCATATCCGTCGTCAAATGGGTAGGGTGACGGATAAAACCCGAAATTATCCTACCCTACCCGCTTACCCCCCTAATATATGTAAAAGACCAAATAATACTTGTCCTTTCTTCTGTCTCGTGTCCATTGTACCGTTATTTTAAAACAAACAAGGGGTAAAATTTTAACTCCATTTCTTTTGTCAAATCGATCTAAATCTAACCAGAAAATTATCGTTTCTCGTTTTCTACTTCAACCATTTCTTCCACCCAGCTCTTTTTCAATAGAATCTCAGTAAATCTTTGAAGTACCCGAAATCATCCATGCCTTTGAGATTAATAACTAGGGTTTGAGGATGATTCTTGTGAAGCTATAACGCAGAAGCATAAAACCCTTATTTATCTAATTTACCAGTACCTCTCACACCTCTCAAGTTACATATCAAATTCAAAGTTGTTAACGGATCTCGTTTAGAACCCTCTACTCGGTTGATTCAAGGTAAGATCTAACTTCAAAGTTGATTTTGTTTCATTTTATTTTTGTGTTAAATTGATTGAAAAAATCATAGGGTTTTACGATTTCATGCATGTTCTAGGATTCGATATTAGGTAATCTTAATTGATTATGACAGTTCCAATATATGATTGATTAGATATAGTTCCAATCATAGCTAATCTTAATTGAGATTATTGATGTACATTGTTTGATATGAATTTTTTGCAGAATATGAGGAATCTGAGTGTGCAAATTCCTGATTTGAAATCCAAACTAATTTTCAGGTGAAAATTCATTAAATCCATATTTACTTTTCCAATTTTTATCCAAATACTAGGAGGTTTTGTGTAGTTGAAATAATTTTTATGTGGGGTTGCTCATTTTGTTGTTAGGAAGTTAAGCTATGATGTAGGCGGAACTTTCAGCTTGTTGATACTTGATTGTGTTAATTCTCATCTGCTTTTAATGTTTCGAATGTTATTATGCATGATTTAGTTTAGAACTTGTCCTTTATTGGATTCTTCCGGATGATCTACCAGTCAATATAGAAATTACTAGCATTATCAATCAACCTCCATTTAAAAAATGCGATGTCCAACTCCAATACTATCAAATCAACGTCTAATCTAATGAAAGAAGTTAAATACCCAAGCGTGAAAAGAAAGGATCTATTTATATGGACTTTGTGGTTAACGTGTGGGTGTGTTCTTTTATATCATGTCAATTGTGTTGTATGAACAGTTTAAAGGTCAACTGGGAGTTTTAAAATACAAGTACTCGTCTCCATTTGGTTTTAGACTTAAAATGGTAAGCATGTGCACCAAGGACTGGTTGGCACAGAAAAGCTGAAGACCCCCAGTCCCAGAAGGCCAAGTTCAGATCTCATTTCCATGCCATAAACTTTGAAGTTACTAGAATTCTAGATCATTTCCTTTTTGCAAGGTCGGCAGCAAGGTGATTGCATAAATTATTATTTTAGAGCAAAAAATATATGGCATTAACTAACTTCTTTTTTGGGTCTGGAGATGGGAAGAGTAGGTATGACAATTTATTGGTGTGGTTGAGAAGACAACAACATTGAATTGAACGTTATGGGTGTTTTCTTTTTCTTTCCATGATTTAGTTACTCGTTACCAACAACAGACATTGGGGTGTACATTGAAAAACTTAGTTGGTCTTAGTTAGCTCGTAGTTCAAGTTTGGTGCACTCCCTCAGTTAAGGACGGGTGGTTTATCTCCATTTCTTAGTTAGATGAATCCTCTAATGAAATGATTCATCTAATGAAATATGTTCACAGTTTTATCTCTATCTTTTTTTTAACTTTCATCTTTTGTTTGTCTGATCTTGTTCTTTACACACCCAATTTAGTTTGAATAGAGACCCTAATTATGAAATTGTATCCTTGTAACCTCAAGAGAATGAATCTGCATGGATTTCTGTGATATACACCAACACTTGTCTCTAGATCTGTTGCCGTAGTTTCTTGGCAGTTCAATTGTTAGGTGCTGAGGCATTTAAGGCATCTCAATACTGTTTCACCCTAGAAATTGATATGCTATGCTCAGTAGCATTTGGAAGTGAACTATTGTCAATATATGGTCATAACCATAGGTCATATATAGTCCATCGAAAAATTTAGGTTCATACTGGATTGGTGCTGTGGTTGTCAATCATCAACCATCTGATTATATTATGTATAAACAATGTCATAAAACCAAACAAATTTGTTGTCAGCTTTCTTTTATTTTCCTTGAACTAGAGCTTTGTGTTTTGTTATGGATTTTGTTTTGAAAAATTGGCTATGTCGGATATAGCAAACTGGTTGGCTTTTAGTTCTTGTATTATAATATTGATGTCATTGAATTTATTTTGAGACTAGTCTTCACATCAGGAAAAATCAGTAAACATGGTTTAGTTTGTGCAGGCTTAGTATGAGGAAACATGGTTGAGATTACAGAAGTGATGTCAATGAGACCTCCTATTCCCTCTCAAGATGCATCTAAATTTGTGCGACGAAGGGCCAGTGCTGTTGCATCTCTGCCACCTCCACCTCCACCATCTTCTCAACCTGAGGTCAGAGAAAGTATGAAGCGGAAGAGGACATCTTGGGTATGGGGGCATTTCAAAAAGAGTGTTGATGAAGCTGGTATTACATGGGGGAAGTGTAACTACTGTGAAGGTGGTAAATATAAGGCTGGTGGTAAGGAGTATGGAACATCAAATTTGACTAAGTGTCAAAAGTATTTGGATACATTAGAATCTGCGCAGTTGGAACAACACTCTCTCGGTCAGCCTAGCAATATGAGAGATGAGCAGAAAACGATTGGGGTTACGTTCTGTCAAGATGAATGTAGGAGAGCTTTGATAAAGTTCATTATCACAGATGAACAGGCTTTCCGAATGGTTGAAGGAGAAGGATTTATAGCATTTTGTAGATATCTTGAGCCGAGGTTCAAACTTCCATCGCGGATGACCGTCTATCGTGATATCTGCAGACTGTTTGTGAGTGAAAAGGCTAATTTGGTGAACTATTTCAAGATGAACAAGGTCAGAGTTTGTCTCACAACCGATACTTGGACATCCATTCAGAACTACAACTACATCGTAGTTACTGCTCACTTTATCGATGACCACTGGAAGTTACACAAAAGAATCATATGTTTTTGTTTAATCACTAGTCATGGAGGTGAGAACATTGGAAAAGCATTGGAGAAATGTTTGATAGAGTGGGGGCTGGAGAGAGTGTTCACCATTACTCTTTATAATGCATCTGCAAATAAAAAAGCAATTGAATATGTCACAGAGAAAGTTGTAAGTTGGGGATCGTCAATTGTTGGAGGTAAACATTTACATGTCAGGTGTGCTGCCCACGTATTAGCTTTAGTTGTTAAGGATGGGTTTAAGAAGTATCATACTTCAGTGCGTAGAATCAGTTCAGTGGTTAAATACGTCACGGGATCTCCTGCTAGAATGGAGAAGTTTTTAGATGCCTTATTTCTTGAAAGAATGGAATACAAAAAGGGATTAGTGTTAGATGTAAAAACAAGATGGAACTCTATTACTTGATGTTGGATGCAACGAAAAAATATGAAAAGGTCTTTATAAGGCTAGGAAGGTCAGATAAATCATTTCGTGACAGATTTATCTTCGATATTCCTGATGAACCAATAATGGGTGATAATGTTGATGATATTGACAGTACAGATATTCCCGATGAATTAGAATCCAGTTCTTCTGATTCTGATGCTCCTGAAGAACCCTTATCTGGTCGAAGAAAAGCCAAGAGGAAAAGGCCTTGCGTGCATGCTCCTGAAAAGTATGACTGGGATAATGCTCGAGTCCTAGTTCAGTTTCTACAGGTATGTTAAATCTCATTTTCTTTAACTACCAGCATGATTCTAAATATTTTAAGATTGTAGCCATAAAATTTGGAAAATCAGTTGGTTGTCAGTAGTCAAGAGCATACTTGTAAAAATCGAGTATGACCGAAGTCACCTTAGAACAACTTCTAAACTTACTATCTCAAAAAATCAAGAAACTTGTGTTATCCCTTTATGATTATGTTAAACCAGAATGTGAGAACATACATTTAGAACGAAACCTTATTTGTTGCTTCAATTTTTAATTTCATTTGAAACATATTTTGAATTTTGAACTTTTTAATCTCTTGTCATTGCTGTGACTGTTCCAACGTAATGGATTGATGCCCAATAGAACCACATTTCTGGTATATGATCAATGAATATATATGTTGTAAACACTAGTTGAGAGACATATCATTTGGGGCTATAATTCTTTATTCACTGCCCATATGCCCACAATATCGCAGATAGCAGGAATATATGGGGTGTGATTCGTGACTTCCTCGTTTTCTTATTATACTGTGAACTTATTACATTCTGTCCAAAAATATGGTTGAATAATCGGTATTTGGTATACGTGAAAAACCCATCTTGTCTAAGTTGTCTCTTTGTTCTACTTCCATGATGTATGATCCAAAGCATAGAACTGGTATTGAACCAAATTTGAATAAATTAGCATTTTTTTTGATGCTTCCGAGTTAACAAGACAACTCGGAATTCAGAACCAGAGTTATTTATCATTTCTTTCCTCGTCCGTGTTTATGTTTGTTTTCTTCACATTTTCTAGACAACTTTTGATGCTTACTTAGATAACAATTAAAACTGTTTCTACAGGTATTTTTTGAAGCTACTGTAGAGTTTTCTGGTTCTACGTATGTCACTTCGCATACATTTTTGGAGGAAATTTGTGATGTACGTGGAGAGTTAAATGAATGGCAAAAATCTCATTATGATCCTCACTTAAGACATATGGGTGAGAAAATGTTACTTAAATACAACAAGTATTGGGGTGAGTATAAGAACATGAATCCTTTATTGTTTATTGCGGTGCTTCTTGATCCAAGAGAAAAGAACGTGGACTGCAAGTAATACTAGAAGACTTGATTATGCATGATATTCCTTGGATGAAACAAATATTGGTAAAAAATTGGTTACATAAAGTGAAAAAGGATTTTAATGAATTATTTACAGCTTATAAGGTAGAATATGCAGGTGTAGGAAGTGTGTTAGCCTCGTCAGAATCTGTAGGTGAAACTGGTGGTAGTCCTAGTCAAGAGAGCTCTAGTTCTAGTTCTACGTTACATAGAAAGAGAGATATAAGGCCCATAGAGAAGAACGTAAAACCCAGTTGTCTACAGTGGAGGATTTTGACAAATCCGAGGTGGAAAGATACTTATCGGAGCAGATTTACTCATCAACAAAAGACAAGAAAGAAGGTTCAAACTTTGATATATTGACTTGGTGGAAAAACAATGCTGCAAGATTTGATATTCTGTCACTTATAGCAAGAGACATACTTGTTATTCCCGTCTCTTCAGTTGCAAGTGAATCCGCTTTCAGTACTGGAAAGCGAATACTTGGTCATTTCGGAAGCTCTTTAAGACCCCGAACTGTGGAAGCATTGATTCTCCTACAGAACTGGTTGAGGACACCGATTGATATGGATCCATCTACACTTGAAGCTGAAGAGAAGGAGGATGACGTCTTAGAGTCAGGTATGAAACTTGATGCTATTGAATTTTACATGGATCCTTCTAACTCATTATATTACTAAGTACTAGCTACACTACCAACTTTCCATGCTCATTAATTGTATGTAAATACACTATACTTATGCTTCCCACCTCGGTTCTCAATAGTGGTTAATCTACAGAGATAGTGGATACATTAGACGTACAAAACTATAGATGCATAATGATATCTTGAAACATACAGTTGATTGCCTGAGTTCAGAGTGATTAGAGGTACCCCACTACATTAGACTGTTGCTGCTGAATAGGGTAAATCCAGAACACCAAATATGGATACATCATACATATACGAGTCATGACACCAAATATAACAGCTTAGAAGTTTATACTCAGATGCACACAGTAGAGTGCATGAGAGCATGACGCACTAGGTTGCTGTCATTGAAACGTTTGCAGAAATTATCTACCTGCTCGGTAGTTACTTTACATTTTCAACAATCGTATATATACATTGAAGCTTGACTTGTTGGGATATGATACATGACCAACTGATTCCACTTATTTTTGATACAGCTGATCTGTTATAACTGTTTGTAGTAATATCTCTTCTCATGATTCTGCATTGTTTATATGTTATGCAGATTTATTCGGTGATCTTAGTGTTTATTCCGTCATCGTAGATGATGATTGAAGGTCGTATGAAGAGCTTTTGGTAATGATATGAAGAACATGGAATTATGCTGGGATTCATCGTTGATTTCAAAAGAATAGAACTCTTGTTTCTTGAGACTACAAATGGCTTTGTGCCTAGAAGGATGCTTTTGTTTGTTCATTTTTTCCTAGTTAGATTGGCTACCATTAGGTACATATTTAGATATGCTGGATCTTGTTTGCTGTTTCAAAATTTTTTACTTTTTTTATTATTTTTTTGTAAGCATTTTTTGTATACAATCAAGGTAGTAGTAAACTAGTAACCAGAAAGTCAACAACACAGTAAAAAAAAAGGAAACGGATATACCCGCCACCCTATCCTACCCGACCCTCTATTAAATGGGTCGGATAGGATCTTACCCGTTTAATGGCGGGTAAAAATTTTCTTACCCGCCATTCAGCGGGTAGGGTGGCGAAATGGGCCATATCCTACCCACCCGACCCGTTGTGCATCCCTAATTACAAGAGAATCCATAATTAATCTAATTGGAATACACAACCAAACTAATTACAAAAGTAATCAATTTAATTGTCATTTGTTTTGCTCGGCATAAAAAGACTTATGGAGCAATAACTAAATAATCAAACAAGATGATTAATTTAGTTCAAGAATGATCAACATAAAGTACCTTACGGAACAACCAACAAAGCTAATCAAAAATTAATCAACTTGGTCTTATCGTGCTCAACATAAGACACATTACAGAGCCTCACAGTATTACATAAAATATGGATCAGTGAAGATCAATACTGTGGAATACACAAGGATTCATTCTATCTTCCATCACTATTTGCATAACAATTTTTGATAGACATAATCCTTGAACACAAGAGAGTTGCCAATTGAATCACATCCACGATCACGTCAAATTTGACTAATCAAGCAAGGGTAACCCAACATTTTGACGGGTGAATTCATCAAAATCATTTGAAAGATAATGAAACCACAAATATCGAGACTTGGAATACCCGAATCAAGAAAATAGACCAATTCTGCAAACTCATGACTCCACCAAGAACTTTCAGTTGTGGAGGGACAAAGATTGGGGATACCAAGTTTTCCAAAAGCCATCAAAGCAATACTAAGATCATTAGTAGGGAAATTTCCTTGACTCCAAACGACCTTCTTGCCACAAAGCCCAACCGAGATATCATCACAGGATGGACGTTCATCACATGGTCTAGGGAGATGTACGTTCCCCAACGGGATTTTGGTAATCCTTGAAATTAATTCTCTATCAACAAGGAACCTATCTCTGCCAATCATGGATTTGAATTCCATCTTGTTGTAATCAACATCATGAATATTGGCATAGAAAATCCTTGTAAGAGAATCAAATCCTTGACCAAGACCATCAAAGATATTTCCAAGCTTGAATTTTGTAAAGCATACCAAATCCTCTTCATGCCCACTAGAGAACTCCAACCTGTTTTCTAGAATGAAACCTTTTGAAGCAACCTTATCAAATATTCTAGCACAAGAATTATCCACAAACCTAATTCTAAGAGAGTTTTGGTCACAAGGAAGATTCAAGCTAGAGGATTTTGAGTTCTTAGAACTCCTTTTTGTCTCTTTAGAATTCATCATAGGTCTAAGAAATTGAAAGGAGCAAGAGGATTTTACTTACTTAGAGTGAGATTTGAACACCCTTTCTTTCAATTTCTCCAAGGAGGCTTTAATGGAGGAAATACACAAAACCCTAGGTTCACGTACGCGGATGGGTAAAGAAGAAGATTAGGGTGCGCGGACTTCTTCTTTATAAGACCACACATGGGCTTGGACCTGTTTATGAACCGCGACCCACATAAGAAAGATGGGATTTTCTTAGCCATTTGCACATTAAAGGTTATGCATTCAGCGACAACACACATGTGAACAACAACGGATGCAATAGAAATCTAAACAACGAATAACTAAACTATACACAACTCAAACCATTTCTTTCCCCATTCCAAGATATATACAAATGGGGAAATGCCAGCCTTGTTACCAAGAGGAATAATGCGCAGAGGAATTCTCATGCGATATTTCTGGTTAATATGTGTGAACAGTCCCTGTAGTATAATCAAAGTAATGATGATAGTCAGGGCAGTTAGAGCTTTCTATCCTTCATTTGTTCTGTCTAGAAGAAGGATACCTCCGATTTCTGGGTGGCACAGTATTAACAGATTTAACACATACAGAACCCCTTTCGGAATGATTCTTAGACTTAACAGATTTAAGTCTTTCTAAGAATTTAAAAACGCCTTCGAACGCTTTGAACAAATCTTTATCAATTGACCCGTTACGATAGTATTCCTCAAAGAGATCAAGAGTTAATCTAGTGAGGTTCCATATCCTTGAGCGTATTGAGCATTTTCTCAATCTTTCCTTCTTTTTATTTTTTCCTTCTTATTGATTCTTAACATCTAAATCTCCCCTTTTAGATGAAGTAAGATTATCATGAGAAACCAGAGATTTTAGCCATAATAATATTTGAACAATCTTTAAGGATTTATGGCGTGCAATACAGATGCCAAGAGCAAGTTTTCCAAAGAAATTTCCCATATGACAATTTATAAGGAACAAACAAATACAAACTTATCAGGTTTAGGGTGTTTGCCTTCTCTGATACCAATTGAAAAAGCGGGGGTCTAACAACACCACCCAATATTTAGCTTAGCAATCTGTATGGACAAACTCAAATATACTTTTAAGAGAATCAACAAGACTCAATCAATTAAAAGTACATCAACGAGTTTATCTCTCTCTCTCTTGATTTGATTTCCTCAAACAGAAACTGCGAGTACTAATCAAATACAAGGAATAACTTGGATGGTACCAAAGACCAATATCCAAGGATCAATAAATGACAATCAACAACCAAAGGTTGGATTACTCTAATTGATGATCTAACGCACAACCTATATTATTTCAATTATAAAGATAAAACAATATAATGCGGAAACTGAAATAACACAGACACCAGAAATTTTGTTAACGAGGAATCGCAAATGCAGAAAAACCCCGGGACCTAGTCCAGATTGAACACACGATGTATTAATCCGCTACAGACACTAGCCTACTCCAAGCTAACTTCGTACTGGACTGTAGTTGAACCCCAATCAGTCTCCTACTGATCCAAGGTACAGTTGTATTCCCTACGCCTCTGATCCCAGCAGGATACTGCGCACTTGATTCCCTTAGTTGATCGCACCCACAACTAAGAGTTGCTACGACCCAAAATCGCAGGCTTTGACAATAAAAAAATCTGTCTCACACAGACAAGTCTATCAAAAGATCAATCTGTCTCCCACAGAAAAACCCTAAAGTATTTGTTCCGTCTTTTGATAATAATCAAAGTGAACAGGAACCAATTGATAATCCGGTCTTATATTCCCGAAGAACAGCCTAGATAAATCAATCACCTCATATAATCTTAATCGTATGGTAGCGAAACAAGATGTCGTGGAATCACAAACAACGAGACGAAGATGTTTGTGACTACTTTTTATATCTTGCCTATCTGAGATATTAATCTCAAGCCAATCAATCTGATTATACTCGTACGATAAAAGGTGCAAGATCAGATCACACAACTACGATAAAAGTAGTATCGGTCTGGCTTCACAATCCCAATGAAGTCTTTAAGTCGTTAACCTGGTTTTAGAAGAAGAAAACCAAAGGTTAAAGGAGAAACGACTCTAGCACGCAAACTAGTATCACACGTGAAGTGTGGGGATTAGTTTTGCATAGTTGCTAGATGTCCCCTTATATAATCTTTCAAATCAGGGTTTCGCCTTGGTCACAAAGCAAACAATATCCACCGTTAGATGCAAACCTGATTTAGATTCAAGCTAATATTTCTCAATTGTTAGATCGAAAACTTAGCTTGTTAACACAAATGAAATGCACGCTTCTAGGTTTGTTAACCATACCCAAACGTGTACATTGTTGGTTCAAAAATAGTTAACCAAAAGGTTAGCCAAATGAGCATTTCATACCAACCATATTCTTCTTCACCATAACTAGTTCAAATGACTCAAATGAACTAGTTAGAGAGTTGTTCAATTGCAAGGAAATCTTATGCACTACACAAGACACAGTTGAAGCAAAGATGATTTGATTCACTCGAATCGGTTCATGAAATTTATAGCCACGGTTTGCAAATTGCAGTCCTTAGTATTTATAAGTTTAAGTTCAGAAATCATCTTCAGATATATAACCTTCTTAAGTTCGCACACTAGGTTCGCGTACTTAAGCAACCGGGCAGAGTTTACAAACTCCAGCAGAAAATCTCGGCAAAGACTTTCCACCGGTTCGCGGACTGGGTTCATGGAATGGATTCGCGGACTGGACATAACAAGTTTGTCAACTCCAGGAGAATTTCTCGGGATGAGAAGTTCGGCAGTTCGCGGACTAAGTTCGCGGACTTGGCAACAAGCCATTCTTCCGATTTCTCTTGATCAACAAAGTTCACAAACTTTGGTTCAAGGGATAGAACTTATGCACATATGTGTTTCCACAATAATATTTATGTCCATAATTGGTTATGTAATCTAAACTCTCATTCCAACCATTGAAACATTCTTAGAGGACGTTATATAGTTGTTACACCATTTCTCGTCAAAGTAATTTTCAAAGTAATTGAAACATATCATGACTTTCGTCACTAGGTTAAGATAAACATGATCGAAGCGAAACGCTTACCTACACATATTTCGAGATATAGATAGGCGAGGTATACCCAGCTCGAAATACCAAATGTGTATAATCTAAGTCTATATATAGCATACGACTTTTTTTCCTCAAGAAGTAGGAGATAGAGTAGATAGACTTTTGTGTGACAGATAAGTTCAAGTCTTCACATACCTTTTTGTCGATAAGTTCCACCGGTTCCTTGAGTAGTTCTTCTTCTTGTATGATGAATCTCCATGAAGTGCTTGAGCTCAACTACACTTTCTATCCTAGTCCGAAACTTACCTATAGTAGACTAGAAATAAAGACTTATAGTTTTGATCCCTAACATTGACAAACATGCTTGAGATAGCAATGTATGCGAGTTCGACCGAGAAATGCTCTTACAAAAACTTTGTTTACCAAGTGGAGTGGGAAAGATGTTGTCATTGCTCAAGTCTATGTATACAATATCATCTATGGTTCAACTTCTGAGAAGCTTGCAAAGGATTTCCAAGTTTCACTTGATAAAGAATTTGAAATGAGCAATGTTGGTGAATTGAAGTTCTTCTTAGGATTACAAATTAAATAACATAAGGATGGAATTTACTTATCCCAAGAAAAATATGAAAGGATCTTGTCTCACGATTCGGTCTGGATAAGTCAACTCCAAAACTGACACCTATGCCCACTACTGGTAAACTGCACAGAGATGAGAAAGGAGTAAAAGTGGATCAAAAATTATATCGATCTATTATTGGTAGCCTTTTATATCTTACAACCACTAGACCTGATATTTCTTGTTGTGCTAGATTTCAGGATAATCCAAAGGAATCTCATCTTGCAGCTACAAAAAGGATCATACGATATGTCAATCACACTGTCGGGTATGGTCTATCTTAAAATTTTGATACTAACACTGACCTTTCTGCTTATTAAGATGCTGATTCGGCAAGATGTATAGAAGAAAGAAAAGTACATCAGGAGGATTCTACTATGTAGGACTGAATCTTGTGGCTTGGTATAGCAAGAAACATAATTCACAATCCCTGTCTACATGCGAAGCAGAGTATATTGCTGCTGGGTCATGTTGTACTCAACTTCTATGGATGAAACAAATGCTGGATGAATATGGAATTGATACTGGAATAATGAAGATCTTTTGTGATAACTCTAGTAAGATTAGAATCACAGAGAATCCCATTGAGCACTCAAGAACAAAGCACATTCATATAAGGTACCATTTTATTCGAGATCTCTATGAAAATGGTATCATAAATATGGAATTTTGCCTTCCGAACAACAGTTGGCTGACATTCTCACCAAACCTTTAGACACTGCTACATTTCAACACTTACGGTAGTCTATTGGTGTTGTTTTGGTTCATTAGTTGTTTCCATGACTCTTGCCCCTGTGCTTATCTCGATCTTTTGGGCAATTGAGTTTGGAACTCCAATGAGTGTTTACTTCAATTCTGCATTTGTTTCCGTAGGTTTATTTTCTGTCAGGTTCTTTTTAGTGTGTTGTGTCCAAAGAAATCTTTCTTTTCTTTTGAAATTAAGGTCGCTCTTGTTGTTCTTTCGGGAATGACATATTATGAGGGAGAGTTCTTAATTGAACTTGTGCTTAATTGCCAAATCTTTGTGGGGAGTGCGGCTGTGGAATATTATAGGGGTTATCTTGTATCTTTATAAACTCCTTGGTGAAAGAATTTAGCTTCGCCTTTATGATTGCATCTAAACAAGTTGATATATGCTTTCTTTTGTTCATGAAATGTCTCTTTTGGAAATTTCATTAGGATCCCGTTTTCGTACCTTCGCCAATTTTATTGACAAAAAGGGGGAGAATTAATATGTAGTTCGCCCTACAAATACATATGGTTTTCAGATCATTATGTAAGGGGGAGTGGTTTCCATGTGAGAAGGAGTATTGACTGAGGGGAGTGATACATATCACCATAGTATTGTTGTGGAAGTTGTGATACAATTGAACTTTGATGCTGCATAATGATACTATGACACTGTATAACAATGATTGAGAATACTTGTTTTCTCATTGTTATAGCTACGGATTTTCAACAACGATGATGCTGAACTTACAACCTTTGGGATCATTGGAGTACTTGGAAGTGACGAAGATTTCGAGTAATGTTGAAGATTAGGCATGTGGAATAGGAGCTACAAAAGTTTATTTATTCATTTTTGTATTCCATATGTATTGATAGTTTTGTCACTAAAATTGACAAAGGGGGAGATTGTTAGAGCACTGCTCGGTAGAAATCGCATGTGCTGCTATCTCAAGCATGTTTGTCAATGTTAGTGATCAAAACTATAAGTCTTGATTTCTAGTCTACTATAGCTAAGTCTCGGACTAGGATAGAAAGTTTAGTTGAGCTCAAGAACTCCATGGCGATCATCATACAAGACGAAGAACTACTCAAGGAACTGGTGGAACTTCATCAACTAAAAGGTATGTGGATACTTGAACTTATCTATCACTCAAAAGTCTATATACTCTATCTCCTATCTTGAGACAAAAGTCGTTTTGCTATATAGACTTTGATTATACACATTTGCTATTTCGAGTCGAGTTTATATCGTTTATCTATTTCTCGAAATATGTGTTGGTAAGCTTTCGCTTTGGCCAAGTTCATCTTTACCTAGTGACGAAAGTCATGTTATGTTTCAATCACTTTGAAAATGGCTTTGACGAAAAATGGTTTGTGAATAACAACTATATAATGTCCTCTAAGAATGTTTCAATGATTGAAATGAGAGTTTAGATTATATAACCATTGTTGGATATAAGCATTGTGTGGAAACACATATATGTATAAGTCCTTATTCCTTGAACCAAAGTATGCGTATGTTTTTTATCAGGAAAACCGGAACAAGAGATGTGAACTCAGTCCACGAACCCAGTCCGCGAACTGGCGGAGGTTCTCATCCCGAGAATATCTGCTGGAGTTTTTGAACTCCTTCCGGGAACTTAAGTCCGCGTACTTGAGTTGGTTATATCTAAAAACGATTATTTGTGAACTTACATTTATATTAACTAAGGAATGCAATTTGCAAACCGTGGATATAAATTTCATTAATCGATTCGAGTGAATCAAATCGTTTTTGCTTCGATTGTGTCTTGTATAGTTATATAAGATTTATACAATTGAAAAACTCTCTAACTAGTTCATTTGAGTCATTGAACTAGTTATGGTGAAGAAAAAGTGCTCATATGGCTAACCATTTAGTTAACTACTGTTGAACCAACAAATGTACATGTTTGGGTCCGGTTACACAAACCTAAAATCGTGCATTTCATTTGTGTGTAACAAGCTAAGTTTTCGATCCAACGGTTGAAAGATATTAGTTTGAGTATAATCAGGTTTTCATCTAACGGTGAATATTGAATGCTTTGTTACTAAGCTAACATTGATTGCAAACCCTAATTTGAAAGACTATATAAGGGAGAACTCTAGCAACTGGGAAAACTAATACCCACACCTCCTGTGTGATACTAGTTGTATAAGCTAGAGTCGATTCTCCTTTAACCTTATGTTTCTTCTCGAGACCCTGTAGGTTAACGACTTGAAGACTTCATTGGGATTGTGAATCCAGACCGATACTACTTTCTTGTAGTTGTGTGATCTGATCTTGATGATTCTATCGTGTTGAGTACAATCGTAATGATTGGATTGAGATTATTATCTCCGATAGGCAAGATATAAAAGTAGTCACAAACATCTTCGTCTCATCGTTTGTGATTCCACAATATCTTATTTCGCCGCGTCGATTAAGATTATTGTAAGGTGATTGATAATACTAGGCTGTTTTTACTATGCTTAGTACGATTGAGAGGAATTGTAACAGAAACGAACAGAAATTGAACGGAAAGTAACCGGATAATATAAATTCTGCCGAAGCAGTCACCAACAATTCACAAAATTTATCACTAACCCAAAATAGAGTATTCTTACAACTTTAATACAACTAAAGGAAACTAACCCTAATCCACCAACTCCATCTGGCCACGCGTCACCCGCGGATAAGATAATTACTGACCAATTATTGAGTTGCCGACACTTTGATCTTTTAGGCACCCATGTTTGAGATAAGAGCACCCATGCAGTTTATGGCTAAGTAAATGAGAGTCACATGATAAATACCTTCCCCATCAGCATATCCTTGTCCTCAAGGATGGAATTTAGGAAAGTGGTGTGCTATGTGATCAGTATCCTCCCAAGTAGCATTTTCAATGGAAGCATTGGTCCACCTTATAAGTAATTGAGGTACAGAGAAGCCATTGCACAAAATAGTCATTGAATCTAATGCAGCAGCTGGAATCACTAGTATAGTACCATCAGTGTCAAGCACAGGCAGAGAAGGAGATGAAGACTGTGAGGCTCCAATGTGCTGTTTCAGTTGAGAGATGTAGAAGACAGGGTGAATCCTTGATTCTGCTGGCAATTGTAGTTTGTATGCACCTTCACCAATCCTATGTATAATAGGAAATGGGCCATAGTACTTGGAATCTAGCTTGAGATTTCTTCTTAGGGCCACAAAAGCTTGCTTGTAAGGCTGCAACTTCAGGTAAACCTTGTCACCTACTGCAAAAACTCTGTCAGTTCTAGTTTTATCAGTATAAAACTTCATCCTCTCCTGGGATTTGTGAAGACTGTCCTTAAATAGAGCAATGATAGCATCTCTCTGCTTTAAGTACTCCTCAACAGCAGCAACAGATGTTGTGGCAGAAGAAGGGAAAGCAAGGTGTGGAGAGAGGTAACCATGAAGTGCTTGGAAGGGGCTCATTTTCAATCTAGTATGGTGGTTGGTGTTGTACCACCATTCTGCCAAAGGAATCCACAGATGCCATTTCTTCGGTTGATGACTACATATACATCTCAAGTATCTTTCAAGACAAGAATTTACCTTTTCAGTCTGGCCATCAGTTTGTGGATGGTGTGTTGTATTTAAATTCAGTTGAGTACCCAATGCCTTGAATAGGTCTTGCCAGAAATGACTTGTGAAAATATTGTCTCTGTCAGAAACAATTGATGCAGACAAACCATGAAGTTTGAAGACATTTGAAATAAATTCCATTGCAACAGATGCAGCCGTGTAAGGGTGATGAAGGCCAATGAAGTGGTTGTAGTTAGTTAGTCTGTCCACCACAACTAAAATGACAGACTTTCTTTCACTCATGGGTAAACCCTCAATAAATTCCATGGATATATGTTGCCAAGCATGATCTGGTACAGGTAATGGTTGGAGAAATCCAGCAGGAAAGGTGTGCTCTCCTTTGTTTCTTTGGCATACATCACATGTGGAGACAAAGAGAAGAATATCCTTCTTCATATCAGGCCAAAAAAAAAATAATATTTGGCTCTAAGGTAAGTGGCTTGCATGCCAGAATGGCCATCCACAGCTGAGGAGTGGATGGAGTCCAAGATTTTGCTTCTGGTGTTAGCTGAACTGCCAATATATAATCTCCCTTTGTATCTCAAAATACCATTCGAGTAAGAGTATGCAGTAGTAGATGTTGGTATGAGAGTAAGCTGTGCAATTAACTTTTGAACTGTGGAGTCCTCAACATAACTATCAAGAATGTCTTGAGTTCAGGCTGGTGTTGAAATTGAAGTAGAATTGCAGCCAGCAGTGGAGTGAGATATTCTAGAAAGTGCATCAGCAACTCTATTTTCAGAGCCATTCTTGTAACATATCTCATAATCATAACCCAAGAGCTTCATGAGCCATTTTTGCTGTAAAATAGTATAAATTCTCTGTTCTAGGAAATAATGAATACTCTGATGGTATGTTTTGATAATGAAATGTGTACCTTGTAAATAATGTTTCCACCTTGTCACTGCTTGGACAATTGCTAGCAACTCTTTTTCATAAGTAGACAAGCAACAACTCTTGGTCCTAGAGGCTTGCTGTGAAAAGCAATAGCTCTGTTGTCTTGCATAAGGACATCACCAATACCCAAGTCACAAGCATCTGTTTCCAAGACAAAATGCTTAGTGAAATCAGGTAAAGCAAGTACAGGTGTAGTTGTCATGGCCTTCTTGAGCTGAAGAAAAGCAGTAGTAGCAGCAAGGGACCAATGAAAGGAATCCTTCATAAGTAAGTTAGTCAAGGATCTACAAATGAGACCATAATTTTTAACAAACTTCATGTAATAACCCGTTAGTCCCAAAAATCCTCTTAGAGCTTTGATATTAGTTAGTGTTGGCCAATCCACCATTTCAGAGATCTTAGCAGGATCAACCGTAACTCCATTAGCAGTAACAATATGCCCTAAATATTTTAACTCTGATTGGCCAAACAACACTTAGAGAAATTTGCATACAGCTGATTTTCTCTGAGAATTTGCAATGTGGTTTTTTAATGAAGAATATGGTTCTCCAAGGAAGAGCTGTAGATCAGAATATCATCAAAAAACACAAGAATAAATTTCCTAAGATTATCTTGAAAAACCTTATTCATATGTGCCTGAAAGGTAGCCGGTGAATTGGTGAGACCAGATGTCATCACCTTAAATTCAAAGTGACCATGATGGGTTCTAAAAGCAGTTTTATGGGTATCAGAAGGAAACACTCTGATTTGATGGTACCCAGACTTCAAATCAATCTTTGTAAAGAATTTGGAACCATGCAACTCATCTAACAGTTCATCAATGACTGGAATAAGAAATTTGTCCTTGATGGTAATGTTGTTGAGCTTCTTGTAATCAACACAAAATCTCCAGGAATTGTCTTTTTTGTTAACAAGTAAAATGGGAGAAGCAAATGGACTGTTGCCTGGTTGTATACACCATAAAGCAACATTTCTTGGACTAGCTGCTCAACCACATACTTTTGCAAATAAGGGCATTTATAAGGTCTCAAATTGACAAGTACTAAATTAGATTGAAGAGGTATTTTGTGGTCCATGTCTCTTTGAGGTGGGAGGGATTTTGGCTTAGAGAAGACATCATCAAATTGATTGAGTACAGTAGATATTTGTGGGGGTGGTTGGGAGGGACTAGTGGTGGTAGAAATAGAAAATAGTTGACATACCAGTCCATGAGAGTGCTTTTGAAAGAATTTTTTAACTGCAGAACCACTCATCTTACTCAACGATGGTTGTTGGGTGATGCCTTGTAGTGTAATCTTCTTGCCCCGATGCTTGAAGGATATACATAATTTAGACAGATTGAATAAAACATCCCCCAAATTTCTCAACCAATCAGCACCTAATAAAATATCACACCCTCCCAATGGAAGGAGCCTCAAATCACCACAGAATTTATGGCCTTGCATAGACCAATCTAATTTAGAACAAATGCCAGAGATGATAGTTTTATCACCATTTGCTACAATGACTAGGAGACTAGCAATGTGTTCTATGAGGCATTGTAAACTATGAGATAATCCAGAGTCAATAAAATTGTGGGTACCACCAGTATCTATAAGAATGGAGATAGATTTTTTCTTGAGAAACCCAGGAATTCTGATGGTATCATCTGAAGCACTCCATGTTAATGCATGTAGAGAGATTTCCATATTGCTCCCCATTATGGGTTCCTCATCAGTCTCATGTTCAGTATCCAAGCCAGCATCAGACATTTCCTCAGCTTCCTCCCCTATGAGCACACATAAATATTGTTTATTACAATTGTGTCCTATTTTATAGGGCTCATCAAAATTGAAGCATAAGCCTTGTGCTTTCCTTTCCTGTACCTGCTCAGGGTTAGTTTTTTTAGGGGTAAGGCTGGAGTAGCTTTATGTAAGAATGGTAGGGCAGAAGAAGTGGAGGGAACAACAGTGGATTTGGTAGGAATGGAGGGTGGTTGAAATGGTCTTGAAGTAGGGCATGAGTTTGAAAAATACTTTGGAAAGGCTTTGGGTTGTTTCTGTTGTAATAAAAGGGTTTTCTCTTGCATCCTAGCAAGAGAAAAAGAATTCATAAGTGTTTTGGGGTCAAACATGAGCACTTAATTTTTTTGAGATCCTCCTTTAAACCCCTAATAAAACTAGCAATGAAGGAAGACTCTGGAAAATCCTTATGAACACTCAACAGTAAGGCCTTGTAATATTCAAATTCTTCAAAACAAGCTTCGACGGTGGTAAGCTGAGCTAATTTATTGAACAACCCAACAATATTATCATAAGCATGATTTTCATATCTAGAACAAACACTATCATAGAAATAAGGCCATGGTATATGAGTTTTGTTAAGGCAGAAATTATCATACCACTTGTTAGCTTTTCCATCTAGATAAATAGCATCCATCCTTGTCTTATGCAGCTCCAGGATATTGTTCATCTGAAAATAGTATTCACATTTTTGGATCCAACTTTTAGGATTATCACCATAAAATCTAGGAAAATCGATCTTCGGAGTTTGATGAAATTGAGTAGAATATCGACCATTAGAATGAGAATTAAACTGAGAACCACCAGAGTGAGACCCATGAGTATCATTTTGATCTTTGTTGAGATCCCAATTAGAAGAAAAAAATTCCAACTGAGATTTAAAACCCTTTTCTATATTTGTCTTCAGTGACTGCATACTGGACCCGATTTATACCTTCATCGACTGTAAATCATCTTTGGTGGACATTGTACTGATTTGCAGAGCGAGATTGTTTACCTTTAAATGTAAAGAATCGATTTCTTGTTGTTGTCTGTTATTGGTTTCTTGCAGCTCCCTGCAGTTTTGAGCCACCATGATTGCTAGGACGGAACGGCTCTGATGCCAGTTGTACTATGCTTAATACGATTGAGAGGAATTATAACAGAAACGAACTGAAATTGAACGGAAAGTAACCGGATAATATAAATTTTGTCGAAGCAGTCACCAACAATTCACAAAATTTATCACTAACCCAAAATAGAGTATTCTTACAGCTTTAATACAACTAAAGGAAACTAACCCTAATCCACCAACTCCATCTGGCCACGCGTCACCCGCGGATAAGATCATTACTGACCAATTATTGAGCTGCCGATACTTTGATCTTTTAGGCACCCCGGTTTGGGATAAGAGTACCCATGCAGTTTATGGCTAAGTAAATGAAAGTCACATGACACTGTTCTTCGGGAATATAAGTCCGGGTTATCAATTGGTTCCTGTTCACCTTGATTTATCAAAAGACGGAACAAAACTTGTAGGTATTTCTGCAGGAGACATATTTATCTATTATCGTAGAATTTTTCTGTGTGATACAGATTTGTTTATTAA
This sequence comes from Papaver somniferum, assembly GCF_003573695.1. NCBI lineage: Eukaryota > Viridiplantae > Streptophyta > Magnoliopsida > Ranunculales > Papaveraceae > Papaver > Papaver somniferum. The sequence continues at coordinate 89,317,762 of NC_039365.1, read as the reverse complement.
AGTCTTCGACTTTGGGTCATAGAAACTCTTAGTTGTGGGTGAGATCAACTAAGGGAATCAAGTGCGTAGTATCTTGCTGGGATCAGAGACGTAAGGAGCACAACTGTACCTTGGATCAGTGTGAGATTGATTGGGGTTCAACTACAGTCCAGACCGAAGTTAATTTGTAGTAGGCTAGTGTCTGTAGCGGCTTAATACAGTGTGTGTTCAATCTGGACTAGGTCCCGGGGTTTTTCTGCATTTGTGGTTTCCTCGTTAACAAAATTCTAGTGTCTGTGTTATTTCTTTTCTGCATTATATTTTGTTATATAATTTAAATATCAAAAGTTGTACGCTATTATCAATCAATTAGAATATCCAACCTTTGGTTATTGATTTACATTGATTGACACTTGAACATTGGTCTTTGGTACCGTTCAAGTTATTTCATATAATATCAGGCTCACGGATTTCTATCTGTTCGATTTGCTGATTACATTGTGAAATAGAGACATTAGAACTCTTTGATATACTTTATTAAGATTGAGTCTAGTTGATTCTCTTGAAAGTATATTGGAGTTAGTCCATACAGATTGCTAATCGGAATATTGGGTGTGGTTGTTGTACCCCCGCTTTTTCATAGCCTTTATCGTATTCTTCATGTTGTTTGAGAAAATGGGTACTATCCTATTTATATCTTATCATGGTCTTCACCATGATTACTCTGGTTTATGAACTCGATTATGATGTCTAATCGTGCCCCATTTTTCTCCATGGAGGGACTTGATTATTTCCTTTGGTTGGTTTAGTTAAACCCATACCCAAAGCACTGTAATTTTTGCCCCAAATTTGTTTTTGAGCAAACTGCAATATTTTGTACGCCATTGTTGAAGGACTGTGTTTTCTGTTGGTGTTAGGGATTATGAGACTCCCGAAGAAGCCTGTGCATAGAGATCTGAATCCTAGATCGTATACTGAGCCACCTCCGCGTATTGATCATCCTGATGCTACTCCTTCTCCACCTCCTGAGGAGACTGAGATGCCTGCGAGAACTGATATGGCTGCGGAACCTGAGGTTGATGAGGTTATTGTTGAGGATCTTCCTCCTCCTCATAATTATGAACTCCAAAGGCTGCAACTACATGACAAAGATAGCTATACTAACTTGTCCTTGGCTGAGATCTCCAAGTCTTTCCGCCTGCATAAGTTTGACATTTCCTTTGTTGATGGCCCTGATGTTTTCACAGATCCATGATCCGGAGCTTCCCTTACGATGAGAATAATTTGTTGATTAGTGTTGGCCAGTTGGCCGCAGGTATGTCTCTGCCTCTGTTTAGTAGAAAGGATCCTTTCTACTATGGTGTCTTGTCTAACAGGGATGATTCGGTGAACAAAACTCAGGTTCGAGGGGTCATGCAATACACCGGTAATTAGTGGCGTGCCCTTCGTGAGTGTTGGTAACGCATCAAAGGAAAGACTACTTTGAAGTCTTACGACCCTTTTGCTACTGGGAGGTCTAAGCAAGAGGATTACACATTTACACTCCTCCCAATTTCAATGCTACCTACGCTGATGCCATCTAGAAAATAAATCTTCTCCCGTGGTGTGTTGGTCCACATCGTATCCATGTTACTTCCAAGAAGATTAGGGAAGGTAATATCCTTCGTTTGTTTGAGGAGATTGACAAGATTGGGTTGACTGTCATCCCCTATTCTGCTAAGATTTTCTTGCCGAAGTATGATCGTATTCGTCTAGACAATGATAATCATTGGTCGCGTACTCCTCTTCACGTTGTGGGTCCCTGGGCTTATGATTTTACTATCAAAGATCCCAGTGTCCCTCGTACAACTTCATCTCTGCCTGCTAAGTATGATGGATATCAGCCTTGGGTCTTCAATCCTGCTACTTCTCACGAGGTAACCTTTGTTTGTTACGGAGGTTTTATATTTTTGCCTTAGCACCTTTGCTGACTTTTGTTAAGTATTTTTGATGTTTCCTTTCCACTATGCTCCAGCTTCTTCTGCTAGGAGTGCTCGGGGCTCTGCTGGTAACTCTACATCTACCGGGACAAGTAAAAAGAGGGATTCGATTGAAGCGACTAATCCAACACCTGAAGAGGTAAGGATTATTATCTTACCTTAATGTTCATAGATTCCTTAGTATCTTGCCCATAATCCTTAGCTTGTGCATGTGTTCTTTTATAGTATTCCAAGAAAAAAGGAAAGTTGAAGGCTGTGATTAATGTTGAAGAATCCGATGATGATCCTAAGGTTGTTGGGGATGATCCGGATGATGAAGACATGGAGGATGTCGAGGATACTTCCCTTAGTCCCCACTTAGATGACATTGAGGAAGATTTTTACAAGGATAGTCCTAGCCCTATCCGTACTGGTTCTGTTGAAGGTGATAACCTTCATGGTGATGCCGACTCTCCATTGATGAGCCAAGTTAGTACCCAAGTTGCAACTCCTGCTGCGCTGCCGAAGGTACCTGTGTTTTATGCTCCTAGTGATTTACAGCATGTTGCTTTGGATACCACTAGTGTCGTGGTGATATCTTCCAAGAGTCTTTCATCTTCTCCTGCCACTTTGTTCCATTTGAGTGGTTCGTTTGTAAAGGGTGTAGCTCCGGTTATGAGGGTTAGTAGCTCAGACTCTCAGCCGAAGAAGAAGGTTGTGATTTCACTTGCCAGCTTCTCCTTCAATGTTACGCACACTTCATTGGGGAGCGCTCAGTCTGTATCTACTTCCCCTGTTAGCAAGGTTGTTGAACCTCTACCTTCGTCACCAGATTGGACCGTACTGGGTAATCTTCCTTCTGCTGGTGACATGGACTTAGGTGGTACTCCTAGTCAAGCTTTTTCTTCGGTTCTCAGCTCGTCTACCATGTCGTCTCTTCATCGTGGTGAGGGTTCAGCACTTGTGCCCATGCTCGCTCTCAAGCGACTGGTGGGTTTTTTACTGATCTTGAGAAAGGTAAGTTTCCTGAGAACTTGATCATTGGGAGCTCTGACGATGCTATCCTTGAGCCCATTCCTCGGGAGTCAAAGGGACCTTTTTCTACTAAGGTTGATCGTCATCAGCTGAATGATTCTTTGGAGATTGCCTCGAGATTGGATGCTTTGACTGCTCGGTATCAAACGGCTAAGGACCTATTATTTTATCCAGATAGCCTTCGCTCTGGTCAGAGCTTTGGTGAAGTCCGTAGGGGTAGCATCTAGGATATGGAGGCCTTTATGGATACCTACGTTGATTTACTTCCTCGTCTATCTTTGTTCTCGGTAAGTGATTTCTTCCTTACTGTCTCAGGCCCTGTTTAGAACCTTCATTTGTTCTTACGTTCCTTTCATTGCAGCTTTGGAAAAAAACCGATGTTGGATGCACTCTTTTCAGGTTTTATAGGGCTAAGTGTACTCACTTGAGTGTTTTTTTGGAGCGTTCTCGTCAAGATTATGCCTTTGTTAATGCACATCAGTCTTCTTCCAGTGATGCTACTTCCACTGCTAAGATATCTTTGCTGGAGATTGAGCTGAAGAAGACTCAGAGGTATTTAGAAGCTTGTTTGTTCTCTCTTGAGAGAGCTAATAGTGACACAAAGGTTGCCGAGGAGGGACAAAAAGCTGTTGATTCTTCTGTAGTTGCCGAAACTTCCAAAGTTATAGGTATGTTTCTCCTTTCCCTTAGCCTCGTTTTTATTTCTGCCTGGTAGCATAGTCCTGAGAGAACCTACGTCTGCCAGCTGGTAGCTCTGGTGAGCTTAGACGTGTTCAGGATAAAGTAGCCAAGTTAACCTCCGACGTTTGGTATTATCAGAAGAAGTCTGATATATAGGTTAATGAACGTGATTGTTCATAATGAGGCCCAAATATCCCTTGAGTCTGCTCATAACTCAGACCTCGTGAAGAAGATGTCTCTGCTTCTTAAAGAATGTGATGAAACCCTTAAGTGGAAAGAGGGTCTTATCTCCAAGCAAAAGAATGATATTTCCTTGTTTGAGAAACGCCTTTCAGCCCAAGAGGTTATCCGCAAAAAGTATCATGCAGATTTCGAGGATTCCTGCGCTTTCTTAGCTAAGGTTACTGCCGAAAGTAACGTATTGACCTCAGAGGTTTGTTCTCTTAAGAACAAACTTAGGGAAGCTGGTTCCATGCCTTCTTCCATGTCTCATGCATCTATGGTTAAGATATTGGAAGAGATGGAGAATGTTTACCAGGTTTTGTCTTCTGAAAATGCTTCACTCCAGATTGATGTTGAGGATCTCCGGACCGAACGAAATACCCTCGTGGAAGATCTTGATACTGCTGAGGTGGACCTTGCCGAAGCCCAGCATAGTTTAGAAGAAGCCCTTAGCCATGCCGAGGGTAGATTAGGATTTTCTTATTCTCGTAGCCTTGTTCGTTCCCCCAAGTTGTCTTTGTTTGTAACCTATCCTTTGTTTATCCATAGGTCTCCAAGAGCAGCTTGTAGGTATGAATGCTAAGGTCAGCCATCTTGAGATACAAGTATCTTCGTTGGAGAGAGCTCGTCAGTTTGATGTTGCTGCCAAATTTAAAGCTGAGTCACTTCAGCAGGCTAATGACCAGCTCAGTGCCCAGATGATGGAGCTTCGTCGGAAATCGGCCTTTGATTTGGAGACTCAGGCCTCCCAAATGAAGGTGAAATTCGAGCACTCGGCTATTGATTACATCAATAATCCTTTGCTGAAGCTGAGCTCCAAGACGATTGAGTTGTCTTTCCTCGTCTTCGTTATCCTTGATTTGTTTTGAGCTTTGTTTAAGTAAAACTCCTCTTTTTTGTTTTATGTCCTCAGCTGAGATATATTTCCTTAGCTGAGATGTCTCCTTTCTTCGAAATAATGCTTTGTGGTGATTTTGAACCTTCGTCATCTGTTATTCAACTTTGTTAGATATATCTTGGTAAAATTATTATTTCACCCTTATTGTTGCATGAATATCTTTTTTTTAGACGTAATGTGTCTAATTGATTGCACAATCGAGTCATCACAAGGTGCTAAGGTATGTTTAACCTTTGATGGAACATTCAACGTCCTACCAGGGTATCCTTTAGCCAGAAGGTACCATGGTGGCGAAGGTTCCTACATGTGTAATAATTTTCCTGTTAACCTACGTGTTCAGCGCGATGGATACTTTACTTCGACAAAGTATCTCTATGGGGGATATCTTATTTTTTTCTTATGCCTCATGGAAGGAGCCTTCGCCCCGAGGATCCGAGATTGACATATACGCAGTTATGCCTTGCCTTGCCTCGTTGTCACTCCTGACGGAGGGTGTCAGTTCTAACCCAATTGTAATAATTAAAGCTAATTTTTTAGCAAAAGTTTCTTTCATTGATTAGGGATAGAACATGGTGGGCTATTGCCCGTTCCTTTCTTCTCCTGAGTAATCACCATTCTCTTACGGGTAGTACTTTCTTAGGTACATTACATTCCTGGGGTGCTGTAGCACTTCTCCTTTTAGGGTTTTTAGATAGTAAGATACTTTCCCAGCGATGTTGTGTATAAAGTAAGTCCCATCCCATGTTGGATCTAGCTTGCCCCACTCCTTCTTTCTTTGATATGGTGGTATTTGATGTAGCACATACTCCTCGACCACAAAGTTACGAGGGATGACCCTTTTGTTGTATTCCCGAGCTAGCCTCCGTTGATAATTTACCATATTTTGCAGGACTACCTCCCTTCGTTCTTCTAGGTCATCCATATTTTCTAACATCATGTCTGTTGTTAGATTTTTCTCCCAAGCCTCTGTTTTTGTTGTTGGAAGTATTACCTCCGTTGGGATGACTTCCTCAGCTCCGTAGGTCAACAAGAATGTATTTTCCCCCGTAGATAACCTTCTTGTGGTTCGATAAGCTCATAGGACGTTGTGTAGTTGTTCGTACCACCTATTTTTGTATACTCCGAGCTTCTTCTTTAAGTTCATTGATATGGTTTTTTTGGTTGCCTCCGCTTGTCCATTGCTCTTGGGATATATTGGATTTAACTTGTTCTTCTGAATATTGAAGGTATCGAACAACATTTCGATGTTCTTTCCTTGCAATTGTTTTCCATTGTCTGAGACTATGGCGGATGGTATTCCGAACCTACATATGATTTGCTCAAACAAGAATTTGAAGACATTTGTGTATCTAATTCTTGCCAAAGGCTTTGCCTCCGCCCACTTGGTGAAGTAATCCGTAGCCACGATAAGATATTTTCTTTTTGATGTTCCATCTATCAGAGGCCCGGCGATATCAACCCCCCATTTGAAAAATGGCCAAGGGCTGATAACCGAGTTAAACTCCGTTGTTGGTGATTTGATCTTCTTGGCGAAGCGTTGGCATCTTTCGCACCGGTTTTCCACATTCTTTGAATCCTCTTCCATGCTTAGCCAGTAGTATCCTTGCGTTTTGGCTTTAATCGCCAAGGACCTTCTTCCGCTGTGGTTGCCAGCGCCCCGCTGTGTACATCATGGAGTATCCTTCTTCCTTCGGTTCGTGAGAGGCGCCGCATCAGAGGTCCGAGAAATTACCTTCTATACAGTATCCCATCACAGAGGTTGTACATTACTGCCTTTGACTCGAGTTTTCGAGCTTCTTTAATGTCAGTTGGTAGTATACCTTTGTCAAGGTACTGGTGGATTGGAATTCTCCAGACATCTTCTTCTTCATTTTCACTGCCCTCATCTGACATGGATTGATCTTCGTCAAACTCCTTTGCTTCTTCGTCCGACTCTTTCTCTTCTTCGCTCGTTTATTTTTTTTCTGCTTCTCTCATGGCCCGAGCTTGAACGGCCAAAGCCTCCTCAGCGCCTGAGATGGGTCCTTTTATCGAATGTTCGTATATTCTTCCAATTTGTGCTGCGATGGTATTTATGTCCCTCAGCATTGAGGATATAAATGTTAATGCATCTGCGTGTGTGTTGTCTTTTCGGCACACATGCCTAAATGTTATGTTGCTGATTTTGGACGCATATTCCTGAGTTATCTTTAGATACGAAGATACTGTCGGATCCAAAGTTTGGTGTTTGAGTTCGATTTGCCTAATGACCAACTGGGAGTCACTAGTCAACCGAACATATGATAACTCCAGCTCCTGTGCTAAGCGTAGACCATGTATAACCGCCTCGTATTCTGTGATGTTGTTGGTATATTATTTGAATTCTATCCTGAATGCGTAGATGAGCCGATCTCCAGTAGGGGTTGTTATCACAGTCCCAATGCCCGCGCCTTCTTTGTTAGAGGAGCCATCTACGAAGATCTCCCACCTTCGTGAATTCTGAGGTTCCAGTAAGTCCTCCGGATCTTGCTTGTCTTCCTCCATTCCTAGAATGTCGTATATTTCCGCTTCGTCACTAAGAGGTAAATCTGCCAGAAATTCTTCTAAGATTTTTGATTTCTCAGCTTTTCTTATTTCAAAAATTATTTGGAACTGCTTGATCATGGCATTACATTTTGCCACTCTCCCAATTTTCTCCGTGCTATCGAGGATTTGACCTATTTGAGCCTTTGTGAAGACTCGGATGGTATGTGCGTCAAAATATATCCTTAGCTTTTGTATTGCCACAACTAAGGCATATATGAGTTGCTCCACCTTGGTGTAGTTACGCTCCACTGGACTGAGTGTTTTGCTGATGTAATAGATGGGTTTTTATCTTTGCCCTTGGTCTCGTACCAATACTGCGCTTACAGCGTAGCTTGTTGCTGCTAAGTAGAGGGTGAGTATCTCACCTAGCTCCGGTTTTTGTAAAATAGGTACCAGGCCAGATACTCCTTGATTTTTTGGAAGGCTTGTTCCCATTCCGTGGTCCACATGAACCTTCTTCCTTTCCTCAGTGTATCGAAAAATGCTTTGCATTTGTCCGATGATCTTCCTATGAATATTTCCATGGAGGCTAAGATTCCATTTAGTTTTATACTCTTTTCAACGTTCTTGGAGATGGCATCTCCATTATTTCTCTGACCTTTTCGGGGTCTACTTCTATTCCTCGCTTAGTTACCAAGTACCCTAGGAATTTTCTTGAGGTAACTCCGAACGTACATTTCTCCGGGTTTACTTTCATGTGAAAGTTTATCATAGCTTCGAATATCTCCCTTAGGTCTGATAGTTGATTTTTTTCCTCTTTTCTTTTGACAATCATGTCGTCCACGTAGACTTCTAGTATCTTTCCTATCCATGGCTTGAATATTTTGTCTACCAATCGCTGGTATGTTTCCCCCGCGTTCTTTCGTCCAAAAGGCATCCTTGTATAGCAATACAAGCCTCATGGGGTAAAGAACGCATTATGCTCCTGATCTTCTTCTGCAAGGGCGATTTGGTTGTAACCGGAGTAACCATCCATGAAGTACAACCTTTGGTGACCTTCAGTTGCATTGACCAGTTGGTCAATATTGGGTAGGGGTAGCTATCCTTGGGGCATGGTTTGTTGAGATTGATAAAGTCGATGCAGATATGTACGCCTCTATTATTCTTAAGCACAATCACCATATTAGATATCCACGTGGGATACTTGACTTCTCGTATGAATCCTGCTACTAGAAGTTTTTGTAACTCCTTCTCCACTGCTTCCTGGTAGATATATGCCACCTTGCGGATGCGTTGCTTGAATGGTGCCATTTCTGGCTTGAGCCGAAGGTGGTTGGAGACCAAATTCGGGTCAATTCCTGGCATGTCTTCCATTGACCATGCAAAGACATATGCGTAGTCCCTTAGTAGCCTTTGTAGTTTCATCTCCTCGTATTCTTCTAGTAAAGTTCTGATGTTGATCATCTTTGGCTCAGTCTCCGTTCCGATGTTGATTTTCTTTGTTGGTTCCACCGGTGAAAAGGTTGGTTTTTGAGGTTGTAGAGGAGTGCATTTCTGTAATTGTCATTTAGCAGAAGTGTCCGCTACCAGAGTGGCAGAGGTGCTTGCTTCTTGAGATGAGGAGGCTTAGGAGAATTTGAAGCCTCCATACTTTACTTCGTTGGCGTTCGCCTTTCGTGTTGCTGTGCAGCGGCTATTTCTTCGTTAAGCCCGACCTTCGTTAGATTGCATAGCCTTGCATCTTGTTGATCTCCTTTGATTTCCATTTCACCCATAGGTGTTGGGAATCGAAGGTACTGGTGATAAGTCGAAGCCGTCCTTCTTAAATGATGGACCCATAGTCGTCCCATAATGACATTGTAGCGCGAAGGTATATCCACGACGCAGAACCTTGTGTTGGTCACTAAGGGCCCTGCTCGCACCTGCAAGATAATTTCTCCTTTTGGTCTTGAGACTGCTCCGTTGGAACCGTAGATTGTGCAAGTGGATGAATCCATTTGCTCAATTGTTAAACCCATACGTAAGTAGGGTTCGTAGAACAACACGTTTAACGAGCTGCCCTCATCAATGAGGACCTTCGTACATTCCATCAGTGGATTGGAAGGGTGATCACAAGCGGATCGTTGTGCATCTCGACTTCCTGGATGACGTCTCTAGTTGAGAATGTTAATAGCGTAGCCATCCATTCTTCCCAAGTGCTAGTTGGTGGTCCACTTAGCTTGAATACTTCGTGGGTTTCTAGTTTTCTTATGTTTCGAGCTAACTCGAGGATATCTTCGAGTAACTCCTCTTGGCCGTCAGTTGAGAATGTGGTCATGTTGATGTATTTGTTGTCCTGTGGTAACTCCACCCTTTTCTTGGGGGCTACCTCAGTATCAGCAGGTTGTATCTGCATATACTCCATGAATTTTCCTTCGTCTATGAATCTCTGGATTGTTTTCCTTAGGTGGTAGCATGTGTCAGTTGTATTCCAGTAGTACTGTTGGTATGCACAGTACTCCTTAGAATCCTTTGTTTTATCCGGTTGCTTTCCCTTAGTGTTAGAGTAGGGAAATCCCGGCTTCGCTCCCTCCTTGCTGAGAATGTGAGAAAAAGTTGTATTGAGCTTTGTATAGACTTTATCTACAAAGTCCTCTCTTCCTTTTCCTTTGCCTTTGCCGTCTCCATATTTTGATCTTTTATCCCGGGAGATAATTCTTCCCCCAGTTTCACTTTGTCTCTTAGGTATCTCCGTAATTGGTTACAGAGAGTTTGTTCGTTGTGGAGCCGTTGTTGCTTTTGTTTTCGCCACGGGGTATATCCTTTTGTATTTCCTCAAGTCTGATGTAGTGATCCTGGACAACCCGAAGCTCTCCTTCGGAATCGAGAGCTCGGTTGTGAAGCTCCACGAAGACAGCTGAGGTTCTATCAAGTCCGTACTTATAGCAATTAATGCTAATTTCAGGATTGACTTTCCTGATTGCTTGGCACGTCTTTTGCCACCTGTCTGTGTACTGCATCAATGTTTCTCGGGGTCTGATAGCTAAAGCAAATAGCTTATCTAATGCCGCCTTTGTTGATTTGTTGTACATGTATGTCTCCAAGAACATCGTAGACAATTTCTCAAAAGAGTCAATTGAGTTTGCTGGTAAGTTATCATACCACGCCAATGCTGATCCCGTCAAGCTTGCATATAAGTACCTACAAAGTACTACCTCATCTCTTTCCCAATGGGAAAGGACACGAGTATAGTACCGTAGGTGCGATGCGGGATCTGAGGTACCATTGTATGCCTGAAACGTAGGTACCGGGAATTTCGCAGGGATGGACTCCCTCAAAATGCGAAATGACAACGGAGATGTTGTCGCTTCCTGGAGTACTTCTTCTATCCTTTCTCCTACTCGACCAGTTTTCAATCCTTGTATTTCTTTCCGCATTTTCTCCATTTGCTCCATGACCATGTTCATATTGTGAGCATCTCTAAAAAATATCTCATCATAATAAGACTGAGAGGGCTTGTAAGTTGGATCCACCTCGTTTGGATCGTGTTGTGTTCTCCTGGCTCCCCCTGGTGGGTTAGCCTTTGGTGGGTTAAGACCCCTCCTCCCCCTTCCCCCTCGTCTTCCTGAGATAGCTCCATGCTCACTCTTCTTCAAAGGGGGTGAGTTTGGGAACCCTCAATCTGCACTTCCATCATGTCCTTTAGGTTCTGGTTCTCCTGAGACATTGCGTGCATTGTATCCTCATGCTCCTTGTTACGTAGTAGCAAAGATGCTACCTGCGCTGCTATTTGTTCTTCATTGTGGATTCCACCACCCTGAGGAGTGCTATCAACTGGATCCTCCGAGTCATCTACGCCTTCTTCTATTACCGGAGCATCGAGATCTATCTGGATTGGAGTTAGGTTTCCCAAACCCGTCCCATGGGAGCTATAAGGTCCTGGGTATCCTTTCGTTAGCCGCAGGTGGCTTCGTAACGGTTGGACGTTCCAGTAACGGCATGTCGTAGAGTGGTTGTGCTCCCGATGTTTTCCCCATCCCCTCAGTAGGAGTAGGTGGTTTTTTAGCAGTCGTTCTTCTTGCTATCTCGCTTTGTCCATCTTCTACTTTATTCCTTTGATTTGTTCGAGAAGGATTTTGAGATCTGCCCCTTATAACAGCAGGTCGTGAACTTGTTGGTATATCACTTGGTTTCTGCATCCTTCGGTTTTTTGTTATCCTGCGGTCACAGAAAAACGATAAAATTTACTTCTAGGGTGCCTTCGTCAAATTAACAATTAATGCTCTGACACATAAGACGGCTAAGCAGATTTTTCAGAAAAAGTACTAGAATGACGTCTGAAAAGATGGGTATTTAATTTCTTATGATACCCTTGGAAAAAAACAACCTTAAATGTTGAAACAATTTAAAAATGGTGTCATATCTCCCAAGATAAAATAGGTTATTAAATGTTTTGTAATATCTTTTCTCCTTAAATTCTCACCGAGATTCCCTAGTGCTCAGGGGTTCTCATATCCAAAGGATACCCTGTCAGAAAAAGTTGTTTTAGTATAAAACAAAAGTTTTAAAGTTTTGTGAATACGTTTTTGCCGAAAACTTTGTAGATCTGTAAGGTTGCAAGTCTTTAGAGGATATGAACTCAAAGAACTTACTTAGATAACTGATAAACGGATCACTAGAGATCCACTGCGTTTATTCTCAGATCTCTTCGTTAATGAAGATTTGTAAGTTTAAAAAAATAAAGGAACGTAAAAACTCAAGTTGTTGAGAAAAACCTTCTAGTGCCAAACTGTGACTACTAATTTTCCTATAGTCTACGTAATGTATACTGCTCAGAGAATCGGATACTAAGTAGTATTGATACCTCTGTTGAACTGATAATGCTAAGTGATAAAATATACCCAAGATTATGATAATAATAAAGAACAACAATATGAAGTAAATGCTAATAAGTTATCATGAGACACAAGAGATTACGTGGTTCGACTTTTGCTACGTCCACGTGGTAATGAGTGATTTGTTTATATTAAATTGTGGTGGTTACAAAGATCTTGAATGCTTCCCAAAGAAAGAGAGAGAACTCAAGTTGAAGTAAATACTTAAGTTATAAACATTAAAGAGGTATAAGCTTAAGACTAGATCTTCTTATCCTAGATATTGAATTCCCTTATTTTATTGGTGAAGCTTGGTATCTATAGTCCCTTCGGCTCCAGATATATCTTTGTTGTCTTTGGGTCCATCGTCCCCTGATATATCTTCCGCACAAATGGTACCTCCGTTCACCGCTTACTCTCTCCAGTCGAACTCTGCCACCTCAGTTAACCCACGTTCCATCTGTAACTACCCAGCCTCAGTACAGATTGTACCTTCGTTCACCGCTAGTCTCTGCCATTCGGACTCTGCCACTTCATATCTCTCCACGTGCTTTAGTTTGGCGTGTAGATAAGAGATGTATGCATTAAATGTTGATTGGATATGTCATCTACTTTTGTCCCTTCGCCAGCTGCCGCTCTCTATACTAGGTTCTACTTTCTCATCTTAGCCGTCGAGGTATCCCTCCTTGGGATGGGATAAAGTAGATCTGTGAAGATGCCTTTTGTTACTCAGATTCCTCTGTGTAGCGAGGGATACACAGTTATCCTGCATGCGACCACTGAAACCGTGACATGTGCTCTATAGAATATTGGTATTCACAGTTTTTATTCTGTTTTTTTCTTGAAATCATGATGAATAATTAGGTTTATTCTGATCTGATTATTATTAGAATAATTGTCTATGATGTACATTGTTAATTTTCTTTATCATTTCAGTTTACGATGAATTACATTGTTCAATTCAGTTTTCGTTCGATTTTTAAGTAATTTTTTTTGTGATTTTTGTGTCTTTCAATTAGGTTTATCTCAGATTCAAACAAGGTATTTACTATAAGCATATTTGTTTCCTGCTGCTTTGTTAGTTTCTTATAGTATGATTTTTGTATTTTTTGAGATATGTTTGTCCATTAGACAGTTCGTGTAGTAATTTTGTTTTTCTTTTGATATAGTCGCAGTTCATTAGCATGATATGATCATGTGTCTCAAAATGAACATATTCATTCATACACATGGTACATATTGATATGTATTATAATGTTTGTTATTTATCCTACATCACATACCAATACGTACTGCATATAGCATGCGCTTTGTTATTTATCCTACATTGCATACCAATACGTACTGCATATAACATGCTCTTTTTCATCCTGCAGTACATGTCATATCCATTCAGAGATTCAGTACATGTCAATACGTACTGAATAGACATGTCAATACATATCGAAATGATATAACACATATACATTCAGAGACTCTTTTTTAGACTGTAGTACATGTCAATACATATCGAAATGTATAGGACATATACATTCACAGACTCGGTACATATCATTTCGTATCATATCAATATGTATATTACCAATAGTTAATTTTTGGATCATTTTTTACAGGGTCAACATGTCTGTCGTTGCTCACGATTCATATATTGCTTCATATGGTAAATAAGTTGAAGAATGACCTTGAGAGATTCACCGCCGTATGCAACGATAAAGGTTGTTCATGGAGGCTTCATGCAACTTCCATTGGTAGTTCTATAGATGTTTTTAAGATAAAGGAATATGTGGAGAGGCACATCTGTGGTGGTGGTTATATGTCTAAGAATCCAACTGTTTCGATAAAGCTTATAAACAATTTATTCATGAGCGTGTCAGGCACAACCCTCTCATAAAGCCAACAGAGATTGTAGATTATGTTAAAGTTGTGGGCGGGATCAACATCAAGTATCACCACGCATATCATGCACTTGAGTTATCACATCAACATATTTTTGGAGATAATGTCAAGTCGTACACTGATCTTGCGTGGTGGGTGAATGCAGTTAGGTAAACAAACCCCGGGTCATATATTGATTTCGACTACAATGATGCAACAAAGAGATTCAATAAACTTTTTATTTTCTTTGGAGCTTGTAAAGAGGGCTATAGATTCCATCTTATGATGATATTATGTGATTGTACATTTCTTACTGGAACTTTTAGAGGAGCTCTCATGGCGGCAACATGTCTTAATGGAAATCAAGGTAACTGGTATTATTTTTTTCATATGGACATATAACTACTACTGTCTATGCTTAAAAAAAATTAAAAAAATAGTATAATATAACAAGGAATACATGTTGATATGTAGTGTTTGGTAGTTAGATTACTCATTTATTATAATACTGACAATGAGTATACTACTACATATTGACCTTACTGAGTATGAGGTAAACCATACTACATGTCAATATGTAGTGTCAGCTTTTTCACATACTCAAGCAGTTGGTTATTATTTTCCTTTTAACAGAAAAAAGACTACATACTGGTTGTTTTCCTTTTAGCAGTTCCTTAACAAATCAGATAATTCCTTTTGCAGGTTTTTATTCTCTCGCATATGCATTAGTTTCTGCATAAAATAATGACAATTGGGAATGGTTTTTCAAGAATCTGAAGGAAGCTTTGGATGATGATCGCCCTATCACTTTTATGAATGACCGAGGTGAATTGAAGGGTTGGTTAAATATATTCCCAAAGTGTTCCCTAATTCTCATCATATCTATCGCTACTTCCACTTGGGCCAAAACTTACCTATCGCGAAGTCTGGCGAAAACTATAAACAAGTGATTTATTCTTTCCAAAAGGCAACATATGCGCTTTCTCCTACAAGATACGAGGAAGCTCTTCAAGAAATGATTAATTTGGGAAGGCCTTGGGTTTCTGACTACTTTCGCAACATTCCAAGGGAAAAGTGGTCCACTGCGTTCTTCAAGGGTTGTATGTATGGTCAGATTTCTTCAAGCGTTGCCGAATCATTTAAAAATTGGATTAAACGCGAGAAGAAGTTACTTGCGTGTGCGTTCCTTGAAAATATCATGTTTTTAACAGTACAAGCATGTATGTTTTGTTTTAAGCATGCTCCACTAATCTACGTATAATGTAGTATAATAGACTTGATGTTTCCTTGTCGTGTAGGCTACGTATAATGGAGTTGATGTCAGAATGTCACGAAGAGAGTGTCTTGATAAACCCAGAACTTTTAATACCTGTGTATCAAGCGTTGCTTGAACTACATATTCAAATTGGTCGTCCCTGGAAAGTTAGCCAGTTACATGCTAACCTATTTGAAGTGCATTCTCCAAGGTTAGCATTTACCCATAATCTCTATCATCTGAATTTTAGTTTTTTTGTTCTTTTAAGTAGCATTCTCTATGATGTGATATCCACCAAACTAGTATCTTAGGTGTACTGCAGATAACATATCAATATGTATGATGTAGATATTCGGTAGATAATATGGTGTGTTTTGTGTGTGCATGTCTCATATGGTAGATCTAGAGAAAAAAAAGTTGTACTTTCCAACGATGGCGCGTGCATGGTTTTCCAAGCTCGCATGCTACTGAAGATATTGCTGCATCTGGAGGAAGGATGCTTGATTATATCGACGATTACTTCAAAATTACCTGTTATCATGATCTATATTCAATAACTATTAAACTTGTTCCTAACCACTACAAGTATGTGTCTTTAAACAGTACATTTTGATATTGTTTTTAAGGAACAATATACTACGTACATATTATGTGTGGTTATGATTCTTTATTTTTCTCACAGGCCTGAAGAGTATCACGTAGACGATATCGTTCATCCACAAGCTGTAACTAGGGATCCACCAGGCAGGAAAAAGGAAAAGTGTATTAAAAGTACATGGGAGAATAGTTGAAAATCTGTGAAGTGTTCAAACTGTAATTTGAAAACTCAATAAGGCAACATGCACTCTTATCCGTCAGTATGAATATGCTGAAGAATGATTGTGAAAGGTATGTGTTTCAAGCAGTACATATTAAAGATATACCTTGGGGTAGGATGTTACAGTACAATGGATTTTTTAGTATATAGTGTTGACTTCTCTTTTCTTTTATCACGGGCTTGAACGTGCAGTAGAATGTGAAATGCAGTATACCGATGACGTTACCATTCTTTTCACCCGCTATTATTTGAAAATCTCACCACGACAAGCCTACTTTGCAATGTTTTGATTCGTCAGTATCAACTGAATTTGGTTAAGAACAGTTTCTTTACAGTACAAACATTATAAGTGTATGGATATATTGTTTTTGTTGTTTCTGAGAACTTCTTGGTTTTCCAATATGTAGTGATTTTGATCTTTCGAATAATGAAATATGTCGTTAAGTTTCTGTTGATGTTGGTTTTTAGCTTAAGGTTAAAATCGTAAAACCTTAGTCTGACGTGGCGTCACTCTGTAAGGAAACGGAGCCGTGAGTACCAGTTTCTCCAATATCACATTTATTGAGCCTTTTAATACATCTACGAGAAATTTACCAGGGTACCTTTTTTTTACATATATGCTATGTTCCACGACAGAACCCTTAGTACTGACTAGCATCATCTCCGCACATGCCAGCCACGCATGTTGGACAAGCGTGCCAACCGCGCATACCGTATATTCTAATTAGGGTTTCGACATGCAAAACCCTAATTTCCACACCTAGATGTCCTTATACACGTCATCGCGCCAAATGCATGCCAACCATGCCAGCTGCACCACCATGCCAACGGCATGCCAGCCATACCACCTTGCCAAAGGCATGCCAACCATGACAGCCGCACCACCGCGCCAACGGCATGCCTACCATGCCAGCCACACCTCCGCGCCAAAGGCATGCCAACCATGCCAGCCGCACCACTATGCCAACGGCATACCAACCATGCCAGCCACATCTCGGCGCCAGAGGCATGCCAACCATGCCAGCCGCGCCATCGTGCCAATGGCATGCCAGCCACATCTCCGCGCCAAAGCCATGCCAACCATGCCAGCCGCACCACCGTGCCAACGACATGCCAACCATGCCAGCCACACCTCCTCGCCAAAAGCATGCCAACCATGCCATCCGCACCACCGTGTCAACGGCATGCCAACTATGCCAGGGGCACCACCGCGCCAACGGCATTCCAGCCACACCTCACGCGCCAAAGGCCCAACCATGCCAGTCGCACCGCCGTGCCAACGACATGCCAAAGCCATGTCGCTGGCTGCCAAAAGGAGGGTTGCAACAATCAACAGATACCCTTCCATTTGAGATGCAAATCTCAGCCGTACAAGTTCGCCACCAAGCGCGTGGCAACTTCTGGCCCAATGCCAAATTCCACGGTTTATGCCAAAACCCTAATTTGGCCGCGCCTAAAACATGCCAAAGCCATGCCGGCCACACCTCCATGCCGCTGGCTGCCAAACGGAGGGTTGCAACAATCAACGGCTACCCCTCCTCCTGAGATGCAGATCTCAACCGTACAAGTTCTCCACCAAACGCGTGGCAACTTCTGGCCCAATGCCAAATTCCACGGTTTATGCCAAAACCCTAATTTGGTCGCGCCTAAAACATGCCAAAGCCATGCCGGCCATGCCTCCATGCCGCTGGCTGCCAAACGGAGGGTTGCAACAATCAACGGCTACCCTTCACTCTGAGATGCAAATCTCATCCGTACAAGTTCGCCACCAAACGCGAGGCAACTTATGGCCCAATGCCAAATTCCACGGTTTATGCCAAAACCCTAATTTGGTCGCGCCTAAAATATGCCAAAGCCATGCCGACCACGCCTCTATGTCGCTGGATGCCAAACGGAGGGTTTCAACAATCAACGACTACCCCTCCTCCTGGGATGCAGATCTCAGCCGTACAAGTTCGCCACCAAACGCGTGGCAACTTCTGGCCCAATGCCAAAACCCTAATTTGGCCGCGCCTAAAACATGCCAAAGCCATGCCTTCATGCCACTGGCTTCCAAACGGAGGGTCGCAACAATCAATGTCTACCCCTCCTTCTGAGATGCAAATCTCAGCCGTACAAGCTTCCATCAAACCAAACGATTTGTGGCAACTTATTGGCTGCGATGCCAAAATTCCGCGGTTTGTGCCAAACCCTAATTTGGGACGCGCCAAGAGCATGCACGAGCCATGCCGGCCATGCCTCCATGCCACTGGCTGTCAAACGGAGGATTGCCACAATCAACGGCTACCCTTCCTATCAAGATGCAAAATCTCGGTCGTCGAAGGTCGCCACCGAACCGACAAGCCTCTCAATTTTAACTTGCCAAACAATAGCAACATGGTACACGTTTTCCATGAAAACACTGGAGACATAAATACATGTCACAAACTGGGGGATGCTCATCAGAGTATTGGTCTGGCGGTTTACAGCATGCGGCGTGCAATACGTCTGTTACAAGAAAGTGTCATAAGAGTAAGGCGGTTAGTAATGACGGGAAATAATGGTGAAACATATCTTTCATTATGGAAACATCAATTCCAGGTGTTACACGTTACCATTCTCTTCCATTACTCAACCGTTTCCATTTCTTACGAGGCCAGGGTACGTTTTGTTGCGACTTGTATAAATAGGTCTCACCTATTTCCACCAAACAACAAGGTTTTGGTCAGGAGAATACAACACTCAGAAACCACCTGTTAGCTTTCCACATTAATAGCGTTTCACTTTCTGATACAAGTCGTAGAAAAACCACTCTTCCAGAATCAACTATTCTGGTCTCAACACCCTCTTCGCTTCCCTCCCCAAGACCAACCCTTCTCCTTCACTTTGTGACCGAAGCAAGTCTGGAACGGCCATTTCTTGGTTTAGGCCGGATTTGTACAGATTGATCTCTCGAATCTAAAGTACTCCCGTGCAGTACATTTTTTAGGGTTTAGACTCATTTCTTACCCATACACGAAATTACCAAAATCAGCAGAAACCGTTTTCACCCTCAAACAATTGGCGACCATAGTAGGAGATTAATCTCTTGGTTACAATATCAATTTCAAATTCCTGATTTCATCTTTCAATTCCGATCTCATGATGGCAGAACCCAGGTCCGGATCAGCAACAAGCCCTGAGAACACCAGCGCCGAAACCATCCCCGGTACTAACACTCCTTCCAGGGGCATTAATACGCCACCTACCAACACCAGCGGTATGAAAAACGTTCCTTCAGGTGTTACACCACCGTTACCAGAGCCGTTGCTACTCCACCGTCAGGACGAGAGACTGGGAGAGCCGGAAGAAGCCGACCTCCCCTTACCACTGTTGATTTGATGGTAAGACAAAAGGATATCGTAAGGCTCAGACAAACATGGATACAACTCAGAAAGAGATACCTATTTTCCTCAAGACACTAACGGAGCGGCCACCACAAGAGTCACGTCAAACCTAGATGAAGCTGACAAGGAATACTTTTAACATCCGGCGCAGGCACTTTAGCAGGACGCACGTTTATAGATGAAGAGGATCGCTTTGTTCTTGAATGCCCGGTAGAGGAGAACCAGCAATCCAATTTCATCACACGTGAAGATCAGGAACGGACTCTCCAAAACCGAGGCAAAGTAACTTAACAACCCTCCTGAGTTCACAGAGACCCTCTTCCCGCCAGGAGCTGCATGATTTCTGGGGACTTCGCCGACAAAATCGTGCAGTCTATGATGAAACATTTATGTGAGATTCTATATTTCTCCACGACACAGCGTGAAAACATATTTGCATCCCTCAACCGCACTGCATCAGGAAGGCATCTGTTTCCATCCAGGGAAGCCGTTTCCAACCCCCAACCTCTCCTGGGAAGCCTAATTGATAGATGGAACAGGGGACTCCTAACCAGTGTACACTTGAAGGATGTCGAGTTTGACAGCACGCTGATTGACGCGACCTCCGACTTCAACATTGTAACCCTCGGGGCTCTGAGAGTTGCAAGGGAAAATCAAACAAAATAAGCGTATTCTTTCCCATGAAAGAAAAACATGACTTGCCGACTAGCACTATTCGTGCCGTTTTCCCATATGCCATATCGTATCAAGTCGTTTTTCGAAGTCAAGGGTTAATATCGCCCTCACTGGAGTTTTCTCCAAGAGCCGCTTCAACGATCTCTCCAAAAGTCTCTCCGCTTCAACGTTTGCTCAAGCAGCCGCTCCACTTCAACGTTCGCTCCAGCAGCCGCTCCGCTTCAACGTTCGCTCCAGCATCCGCTCTGCTTCAACGCTCTCTCCAGAAGTCGCTCCACATCAACGTTATCCAACAGCGGCTCCGCTTCAACGTTATCCAACAGCGGCTCCACTTCAACATTCGCTCCAGCAGCCGCCCCGCTTCAACGTTCGCCCCAGCAGCCGCTCCGCTTCAACATTCGCTCCATAAGATGCTCCATGATCCGAAGTTGAAGCTTCAACGTTTTTCTCCATAAGTTTCAACGTTATCTCCAAGAGCCGAAGCCGCTTCAACGCCTCCTTCATGCCAAGGTTCGTGCCCGTGGCCGCCGCTCCCTCCTACCGAGGATCATGTAGTAGCCGCCACCCCTTCTTTCCAAGGATCGTGTCGTAGCCGCCACTCCTCCTTTCAAGGATAGTTTCGCGCTCTTCCTTTCCGAGGATCATGTAGTATCCTCCACTCCTTCTTTTCAAGGATTATGTCGTAGCCGCCACTCTTCCTTTCAAGGATCGTGTCGAAGCTGCCACTCCTCCTTTCAAGGATCGTGTCGAAGCCGCTCCTCTTCCTTACCAAGGATCGTGCCATAGCCGCCACTCCTTCTTTCCAAGAGTCGTGCCACCACACTTCCCATGTCAAGGATCATGATTGCAGCCAACCAATTTTCGTAGTCGTGGACACCTTTTGATCCATCCATTTAAAGCTCGTGGTCATGGACAGTTTGCTCGCTGACGCATCCAGCTAACCCCTTTACTTCCATGGACGCCCATATAATTCCATCTAACCTACTTTGTTCCCACGACAATGTAGTCTCTTCTGATCACATCTTCTGCCAGGAACTGTTGCCGCTCGTTTGTTGATACCAGCCAGGGCTTCATTATATCAACAATCACTACAAAGATGGAGACCCGTAAACCGCACTTGGGGACTGAGGATCTACACAGAATACCTTCACTGTCAAACCTCAGAAGACACGATCAACTAAAAGGTCATAGTCATGACAAGGTCATCTACTCTTCAAGGGTGTAGCGTAAGAATATCATCACCTCTCTGTCTAGAAGACGCCTGCAACACTTTACGAGGCCGTAGTGGATCCCAAGCCTGCTCAGAGGAAACAATTTCATAAACTAAAGAAAAGTGCGACCGGGGACTTCTCATCACAGTCCATCCCGACGACCATCAAAGATTCATGAGATAACTCTAGAGATGCAGCTGAAACATTTTCTTGAAGAAACAGAGGGAGCCACGATAAATAACATAACTCTCTCATTTCTACCTCTTCGCTATCCAAAATATTTCATCCATTGTGATATTCAGAGTATCCCAGCGTGACATCCAAAAGAGTACAATAAGCTCGTATCAAATCCCGTGGACGTAGATTCAATGCGATGCAATGAAAATAGGATACACATGGGGACTACCATCATGGGACGCTTTCACTCCCCTCAACCAGGTTATTTCTGATTTCAACATCATCACTGTTGAAGTTTTACGAGCCGCAGGAATTCCTCAACATGAAGTTGTACATGTGCATCGAAGACCACAAGAGCATGCCACAGAGATACATTCACATGTTCGGCCATGATATCAGATGTAACAGAAATATAACTGGGGACTGCTCACCGCATCTCATTCCATACGATAGTCCAAGATTCAGATGATGGTTCGAAGGATGTCTCTTGGAACAAATTCCTTGAAAACTTGATAGCAGCACATCGGAAACAAAACGTCTCCCAACCCATCTATTTCATCCAGTGGCTCCGAAAGATTTTGACTGACAACGCAACCACAATCTCCAAGGTTACCGCTGACATGATCGTTGTCGAGCATATATTTCATTCATCCGTCCCAAGAATGCGATGGAGTTTGGTAAATTTTAGAATCCACTGGAGAGACACTACATACGAAATCACGGATCCGGACGAGCAACAGAAAACAGAAGAGAGTCGATATCTATTTTCATGCGGACGAAGTTTCTAGAGTTTGAACAGAATAAAGATTCCTTCTTGCTCCATGAACGGGAATATATGACTGGACGCGACTACGCCACCTCGGGACCGCAACATCCCTCCTGAATTCCTCTTGAATTTTACCGTCGGAATGTTTTCACATCCTAAACGAACTCAAAACCTAAATATTCCTGCATGGGGAGATAGGAAATTCTTTTCCGATCGGAATGGAGGGGCGGATCAAAATTCGAGTTCGTACGAGAATTCTACAACGATTTTAGTAAGGGGCGCTAGTTTGGGTTTCGGTATGCCAAACCCTAATTTAGATAAAGTTGCCATCATTCCACGGAACTGAAGCTAGTCGTCATCCTTCCACGGAACTGAAGCCAGTCGTCATCCTTACGCGGAACTGAAGCCCGACGTCATCCTTCCACGGAACTAAAGCCAATCGTCACCCTTCCACGGAACTGAAGCCAGTTTCCGTCATTCCACAGAACTGAAGCCAGTTTCCACTATTTCGCAGACTGAAGCCAAAGCAGCACCAACGGCTCACGCCCAAGCCATGCCAATCCCAAGACAGCGCTCGCGCCAAGTTTATGCTAGCGGCTCCATTCTAAGCCGACCAATGCTGACGGCTCCATTCCAAGCCGACCAATGCTGACGACTCCATTCTAAGCCGACCAACGCCAACGCTCCATTTCACGCCAAGTCTATGCTAGCGGCTCCCTTCCAAGTTGATGCCAACAGTCTGCATCTCAGCCAACAACCATATCTACTACCCCGCGGCCTAGCCAGCAGCACAGAATTTACAAAAAGCCACCAAAGCAAGAGTCATGGATTCTCTTTACCTCCCGAGAAAAGGTTAGTCGGATCTTCCTGACCATCTTTTCATGATTTTCCGTTTCGATTTTGCCCTTGTCTGTCACCATCTCATGCTTACCTCGCAAAAAGGCCCCTGTTCCGAGCTAAGCATGGGACTTAATGTTGATGGTGGTTTTTAGCTAAGGGTTAAAATCGTAAAACCTTAGTCTAACGTGGCGTCACTCTGTAACGAAATGGATCAGTGAGTACCAATATCTCCACTAGCACATTTATTGATCCTTTCAATACGTCTACGAGAAATTTACCGGGGTACCTTTTTTTTTACATATATGCAATGTTGCACGACAAAATCCTCAGTACTGACTGGCATCATCTCCGCACATGCCAGCCACGCATGCTGGACAAGCGTGCCAACCGCGCATGCCGTATATTCTAATATTAGGGTTTCAACACGCTAAACCCTAATTTCCACACCTATATGGCCTTAGACACGTCACCGCGCCAAAGGCATGCCAACCATGTCATCCGCACCACCGTGCTAACGGCATGCCAACCATGCCAGCCACGCCATCGTGCCAAAGGCATGCCAAGCATGCCAACCACACCACCGTTCCAACGACATGCCAACCATGCCAGCCGCACCACCGTGCCAACGACATGCCAACCACACCTCCGCACCAAAGGCATGCCAGCCGCACCACCGTGCCAACGGCATGCCAACCATGTCAGCCACATCTCCGCGCCAAAGGCATGCCAACCATGCCAGCCGCACCACCGTGCCAACGGCATGCCAACCATGTCAGCCACATCTTCGTCCCAAAGGCATGCCAACCATGCCAGCCGCACCATCGTGCCAACGGCATGCCAACCATGCCAGCCACACCTCCGCGCCAAAGGCATGCCAACCATGCCAGACGCACCACCATGCCAGCCACACCTCCGCGCCAAAGGCATGCCAACTATGCCATCTGCACCACCGTTCCAACGACATGCCAACCATGCCAGCCACACCTCACGCGCCAAAGGCCCAACCATGCCAGTCACACCGCCGTACCAACGGTATACCAAAGCCATGCCTCCATGCCGCTGGATACCAAACAGAGGGTTGCAACAATCAATGGCTATCCTTCCCTCTGAGATGCAAATCTCAGCCGTACAAGTTCGCCACCAAACGGGTGGCAACTTCTAGCCCAATGCCAAATTCCATGGTTTATGCCAAAACCCTAATTTGGTCGCGCCTAAAACATGCCAAAGCCATGCTGGTCACGCCTCCATGCCGCTGGCTGCCAAACGGAGTGTTGCAACAATCAACGACTACCCCTCCTCTTGAGATGCAGATCTCAGTTGTACAAGTTATGCACCAAACGCGTGGCAACTTCTGGCCCAATGCCAAATTCCACGGTTTATGCCAAAACCCTAATTTGGTCGCGCCTAAAACATGCCAAAGCCATGTCGGCCATGCCTCCATGCCATTGGCTGCCCAACGGAGGGTGGAAACAATCAACGGCTACCCTCCCCTAAGAGATGTGAATCTCAGCCGTACATGTTCGCCACCAATCGCGTGGAAACTTCTGGCCCAATGCCAAAACCCTAATTTGGTCGCGCCTAAAACATGCCAAAGCCATACCGGCCATGCCTCCATGCCGCTGGCTTCCAAATGGAGGGTTGCAACAATCAACGGCTACCCTTCCCTATGAGATGCAAATCTCAGCCGTACAAGTTTGCCACCAAGCGCGAGGCAATTTCTGTCCCAATGCCAAATTCCAAGGTTTATGCCAAAACCTTAATTTGGACGCGCCTAAAATATGCCAAATCCATGTCGGCCACGCCTCCATGCCGCTGGATGCCAAACAGAGGGTTGCAACAATCAACGGCTACCCCTCTTCCTGAGATGCGGATCTCAGTCGTACAAGTTTGCCCCCAAACGCGTGGCAACTTCTGGCCCAATGCCAAATTCCACGGTTTATGCCAAAACCCTAATTTGGTCGCGCCTAGAACATGCCAAAGCCATGTCGGCCATGCCTTCATGTCGTAGGCTTCCAACGGAGGGTTGCAACAATCAACGACTACCCCTCCTTCTAAGATGAAAATCTCAACCGTACAAGCTTGTCACCAAACCAAACAATTTGTGGAAACCTCTTGGATGCGATGCCAAAATTCCACGGTTTGTGCCAAACCCTAATTTGGGACGCGCCAAGAGCATGAACGAGCCATGAGGGCCATGCCTCCATGCCGCTGGATGTCAAACGGAGGTTTGCCACAATCAACGGTTACCCTTCCTCTCAAGATGCAAAATCTCGACCGTCGAAGGTCGCCACCGAACCGGCAAGCCTCTCAATTTTAACTTTCCAAACAATAGAAACATGCTACACGTTTTCCACGAAAACACTCGAGACATCAAGACATGTCACAAACTGGGGGATGCTCATCAGGGTATTGGTCTGGCGGTTTACAGCATGCGGCGTGTAATACGACAGTTACAAAAAAGTGTCATAAGAGTAAGGCGGTTAGTAATGACAGGAAATAATGGTGAAACGTATCATTCATTATGGAAACATCAATTCCAGGCGTTACCCGTTACCATTCTCTTCCATTACTCAACCGTTTCCACTTCTTACGAGGCCAGGGTACGTTTTGTTGCGACTTGTATAAATAGGTCTCACCTATTCCACCAAAAAACAAGGTTTTGGTCAGGAGAATACAACACTCAGAAACCACTTGTTAGCTTTCCACATTGCTAGCGTTTCCATTTATGATACAAGTCGTAGAACAACCACTCTTCCAGAATCAACTATTCTGGTCTCAACACTCTCTTAGCTTCCCTCCCCAAGACCAACCCTTCTCCTTCACTTTGTGATCGAAGCAAGTCTGGAACGACCATTTCTTTTTTTCGGCCGGATTTGTACAGATTGATCTCTCGAATCTAAAGTACTCACGTGCAGTACATTGTTTAGGGTTTAGACTCATTTCTCACCCATACACGAAATTACCAAAATCAGCAGAAACCGTTTTCACTCTCAAACAGTATCATTCACCATCTACGGGGGTCGAGGGGAAAGCGCCCCCTCGTTATTAGTAATTTTTATATAATAGTGTAAATATGTAAGATTATTTATGTAGTGTAAGTATCTATCACTACATGTAGTAGTAGATACTGATATTACATGTCAGTATTCTAGCATAAGCATCTTCCACTACATATTGATATGTAGTAGTATACTGACATGTTTTATCAATATGTAATAGTATACTCATTGTCATATTACTCAGTATTGTAGTCAATGAGTAATCTAACTATCACACACTACATATGTACATGTACTAATGGTTTTCAGGCGTAAAAAAACAAAATATAAAATTCAGATGATAGAGATTATATTAATTCAGATGATAGAGATTATGTTTTAAGGATAAAAGTAATCCAAGTATCAGACACTACATATGTACACAGAGTAAATGAAGTATCAGACACTACATATGGACAAGTAGTGATGCAAGTTAATATATAGTATCAGTCAGACTAGTTTTAGCACTTAGGATATCTTCTGTCAGTTTCCAACTAATTTCTGGTGGAGATGATGTCAATAATTTACATGCTAATTTGACCCTTTTGCTCTGAATCTTCACTTGCACTTGCTCATCATCTCCAAAAATGACCCCCTCATATTTGCTTTTTAACTTCATCTTGATAAAATGCATCACATATAAAAGGCAGTCTGGCGATGTTCCTTGTTGAGATGTTTCACACTCATTGACTATTACTTCCTTCAATGATTCTTTCCCTTTCTGAACCAAGTATATGTTGATCGATTTGAGCAAAAAGTCTGCCATTTTTTTGATGTTTGGTGTACATGTTTCCTCCCATTCTTCCGCAGACGAGTTGTAGTGGTTGAATACCCTTTTTTGATGTCATACTCAAGTAGTGTCCAATGAAGGTTGTGATGGCACACGGGTACAAGAATCTTCTTGATGCTTTCATCCATATCCAAGGTTGGTTGGTAAATAACATCCTCTTCTCCTCCTGTGAGTTTATCCAGGTTCTCGACATGAAACTGAAAACATGTAAATATCAACATATAACAAATCAGAGAAGTGATTTTGTTTTCTGATAGTGTCTAACACTACATACTACTGGTTAACAAACTATTTTATGTACTGGGTACACTAATATTTTATGTACTAAAGCATAAAATATTATAAAATATGTACTGCATATCAATATGTTCTGGTGTTTATACTACATATAACAAAATGTTTCAGATGGATCAAGATGCAATACAGGTAAGCATTTTCTTTCTATTTCACGCTTCGCCTGGTCTTTCAGAAAATCTTTCTTAAGCTTGTATTGTACATAGTTCAAAAGATTTTTCTCTAAACCTTGTTTGTGCACCAAGTCCTCAATTGTACCCCCACTGACACAGAGACCACCATCTCCTGTTCTCCAAGCAATCGAGCTGGAAAGTAAAGATGAAAGGTTAGGGTAATCAAAGTTATATGATGAAGGTTATATCTGGAAACATTAGAGAACTCACCTTAATACTTCACTATCAAAGAAGCGGGAGAGGATAACTTTTTCACCTACTGTCAAGTCTTTATAGAATGGTGATTTATTCATTTTCAGGAACTTTGTACGGAGTTTCCTCTTTGGTTTCATTTTGTGTTAGAGCACTGCTCGGTTGAACCCACCAAGCGTTTTTATGTCAAGATTGGTTATCATATTTAGTTCCAAAACTCGAGTCGCTTAATATGTAAACTACAGTCAACTTCGATAGGTTAGACTAGAAATGATAGAAGTATTGTGCTCCAGTTACTCACAAAGATCTGAAGATGGATTGAAGGCAACAAAAACATCATCCTTCAGCTTGAGGTTAGTAACTATGACTTGACTTGTTCCATGTCTATCTTGTGTATTTCAAATCCTTTAGATTGAAAACATAACATGCAAAATTATATTTTGATGATCAAAGTGTCGAGGAATTTATTGAATTACGAAGTATAATGTTTATCTTTTGAACTTCGCAGATATGGCATCAACATAATCTTTTGGATGTTATTATGATTATGTATGGGTATGAGGTGAAGATTTCATCCTAGGAAACAATGTTTTACATTCGTTTAAAGGAAGTAAATTCATAAATTTGTTTTGTGAATCGAAAGGGAAATCGCTAGTCTTATTGGTGTTGTTATTCATTTCATATCTTTTGAACTACTAATATGTGTGATTAGTATAATCGCTCATGACTTGTTTATGTTCTTGGTAAAACTATTCACAAGGCCTGACTTTTGTATTGGTATGACTTATTAATAGTGAAACCGATCTTAAGTAATCACCTGAGATGGTATGATCGATTTGTTGTAATTGGTATGACCAACTCTAGGAAAAGGGGAACTGATCCTAGTAAGAGGTGCAACCGATCAAAAAAAGGGAATCGATCCTTGTAAGATGTGCAAAAGGGGAACGGATCCTATGAACATGTGCAACAAGTTTTGGGGAACGAATCCTATGAACATGTGCAACAAGTTCTATTATTGGGGAACGGATCCTATGAACATGTGCAACAAGTTCTGTTATTGGGAACCGATCCTATGGACATGTGCACCAAATAGAATTTAAATACCATATATATGTGGAAACCGAATTTGGAAATATATTGCATATCTTGAGAATATTTGCAGTTTTGGAAATTCCTTGGTGTCCAAACTTCCGTGGTCTATAAATATCAAAGTTTTCATTTCGAGCAAACTAATCCTCAGATCCAACAAAACTACCTAGTTGTGTTTTTACTGGTGAGCCGCCTATTCGGAGAGGAAAGTAACCTAATTAGGTGAAATATCTTACGGCCGCTCAGTTTAAAGACTTCGTTGGGATTGATAGGCTCTATTAGTACCGTTGGTGGGAAACTAGATGATTACATTGTTATTTTAGTTTTCGATTATTGATTTGATTGACTAACGTTTCTTGAATCTTTGATTGCACCTAGTTTGTTTATTCTTGAGAACCTTCTCTTCTGATATAAGGCTCACTCAAACTAGATCAAGGATTTAGTGTTTCTACGGATCTAAGTTTTTCTAGATCCGTAAGATATATTCACTGATTTTCCATTGTTAATAGACTCCGTTCTATGCGACAAATCAATAATGAATCAAGTTTGTTCTTGCAGGTTGTTACTTTGAAGATTAAATCGAAGATTTGAAGACTTTTGTTCTTGTGTTTTGATCTTGGTGTAACTTTCTGTGACTTGATTTTACGGGATTAAAGAGGTTGTTTATTTTCAATAAACATAACCATGTTTAAGATCAACAAGTAGTTTATGATTTTATCCTAAACCTTGTAATCAAGACTGATTATTTCGGTAATCATTGTCTTGTTTGATCTTGTAACCGAGGAACTTCGGATCTGGTAACAGGTCTTAAAAATAGAAGATACTTAACTGTGCTTTTATCATATATTTCGGTATTGTGATTATAAAGTGAGTTTTGTTACCAAACAGTTTATCCTTTACTGTTTGGAATATGATCCAAAGGAATCTTGTCTTGAAAGATTGAACCATTAATAAGATATATTAGATTTAAGTCCTAAAGAGAACGGTTGTTCTGCTAGGATATCTAGTATCAAACATCTATTGAGAACTTCGGTTCTGCTAGATATTATCAAAACAAATATCTATAGAGAACTTCGGTTCTGCTAGATATTATCAAAACAAGAATATTGCTGAAGCTGAGTAACTAGGATTTTAGTTTACTTGGTATTGTCTACATGAAGTTACATGTTTAATTTTTATAGCGTCTTAATTCATTGAGTATTCAAATCTATACTAGGTCCCGGGGGTTTTCTACAAGATTGTAGTTTTCCTCGTTAACAAAATTCTGGTGTGTGTTTTACTTTATTTTCGCATTATAATTGTGTTTATATTATAACTAAAGTAATTACACTTGTATGTTAACTAGGCACTTGATATTTATCTTATAAGGTTTTGGTTATACCGTACTATCATCAAGTGAACACTTTGTTGTAGTATTGTCTCGATTTCATATCCATAGACGATCACACAAAGTGTATTGGATTTCTCCACTTGTCTGATATAATTATTCACGTGTTAGGCCAGTTCGGATTAATCCTATTTCAAGTGGACATTGTGTTGAAATATTCTTTGAGTGATTATTGCTCCAAGAGGTTTATACACAGTGGGTCTTGTATAGGTTGTGATCAAAATAAAAGATTATGGTGTATTTGGGTACCCTCGTCTTTTCACTTTGCTCTTTGGTTATTTTTCCCTTTGCTCCAGCTTTTGAATTCTTGGGTTCTTTATAGGATGTAGAGAACTTGCTTCCACTGTCGTAAAGGTCATCTTTCTTTTTTGCAGGATTGGCACGAGTAATGGGTTTCTCAAAATTTCCCGCTGGCTTTTTTAGAACGGGCCTTTTGTAATGTAGTATGCATTTTTGTCTTTGACTTGGGGTAACTTCTTCCTGCATTTTGTATAAAAAACATGTATTATAAAAACACACTAATATCAGTATGTAGTACATAGAATATGTAACTATCTAACACTACATATCAATATGTATTTATCATTCAATATGCAAACTTGTGATGGAACCTCCAAATTATATGCATCTTTCGATATGTGTCGGCTTGGGTAACTACTTCCTGCATTTTTTATCAGCATAAAATTATATGTACTGCAAAAAAATAAATATACCAGTATGTAGCATATAATATAATGTAATTAAATATCTAACACCACATATTTGATATGCAAACTTGTGATGGAACCTCCAAATTCTTTGCATCTTTCGGTTAGGTGGGTTCTTCTTGCGCAGGTGTAACTTGTGGAAATTCTACAGGTTGCAAATCGTTCCCAATTAAAATATCAAAGTAGCATCGTAGGTAGATCCCAAATAGGCCAAGGTTTGGATCAGTACCATTATCTTGAAAGAGCTTTGCATACCCCTCGACGTAAAATTCCTTGCCGGAGATTGCAAAGTCTAAAAAATCTCCCAATGAGAGCTGTTCAATGTCTTCTAAATTTGACATCTCCCTTAACAGAGGTACATCCATGCCCTTGAAGCTACCCGCCACCAATTTAGTGTCATGTTCTTCAGGTTTCCAGGACATATTTTCAACAGCAGCAAGTGTTTTTGTTATTAATTGCTGCTGTTTTCCGGGACATATTTTCAACAGCAGCAATTATTGTTTGTATAATGTCATGTTCTTCAGGTTTCTGGGACATATTTTCTACTGTTTTGTTAAGATGTACTGTAAGATAAAACACATCAAATGTTAAGAATATATTTTTATCAACAACATATTTGATATGTTCTGATGTAGGCTTACATTACATATTAAGGATTTCTCCACTTACTTGTGTGTTGTTGTTGCTATTTTCCACTTGTATCTCTTGGACTCTTTGCTCCAAATTAGATTTATCCCAACTTCTAACTGAAGAACGGTGAACTTCAAAACCACCGAATTTCAATACCGCAGGTGGTGTAGAGAAATCATTATTCAATGGGAGCTCTTCATGGGCTTCAAATGGTGCAGCTAGTGTAGAGAAACTTGGATTCAATGGTATCTCTTCATGGGCTTCAAATGGTTCGGGTGGCGTATAGATAACAAGATTCGATTGGTGCTCTTTCGTAGAATTTAGCATTTTGGGTTCAAGTGTTGGGTCAATATCCAAATCAGCCGAGTTGTTCTTCAATGCAGAAGCTGCCATGTCTGGGTCACATTCATTGTTCGGGTTGGTATGCAAAGGTGTAGATCCCAAGGGAACATAATCTTCATTGATGTTTTCTCTCTGCCAAGGGTAAGCTTGCAAGTATAATTCATGCAACATCAGCACAACCTTTGAAGCGTCAATCGTCACACTGTATTGATGCATAGTGTTCACTTCGTGCCATTTGTCAGAGATCATACTCTCAAGTCATTGAATTTTGATTTCCAATCCTCTTCCTAAACTGGTGAGTCATCTTCTTTCATTCATCTTGCGTATTCTTCTTCTTCTTTCTCTTCTCCCATATCATCTTATTCTATTGGAATCTCAGTGTCTTCTTCTTATTCAATCCTTCTTGATATCCGATTAAGAATTTGTTTTTCATTGTTCGTGTACTCGTCCTTGAAATCTTTACGGAAATGTAAAAATTTGTAAACAAGAAAACATATTAAGAATATGTTGTGAAAATATTAAGAATATGTCAGTATGTAGTAGTACGTATTGACATGTAATATTTATATGTAGTGTGAGTATCTATCACCACATATTCATATGTAAAGGTGCTTGAGTATGTGAAAACCTGACACTATATATTGACATGTAGTATGGTTTATCTCATACTCAGTAAGGTCAATATCCTTGAGGAATCCAGTACATATTTCTATGTGGTTCCATCTACCAACTCTTGGAACATACTTCCCTTGAGGTTCTGTCACTATCTCCTTTGGTTTCACAAAATGGGTATGTTTCGCATGCTAAGGATGTAAGGAGACAACACCAAACAAAGTCACTACAAAAATCTAAGTAGTGAACCACACCAAACAATATCACCAAATCAAAATGAAAACAATTAAAAGAGTTTTAAAAGTGAAGATTCTTACCAGCAAATAATCAACACAACCAGAAGTGTCTTCCATATTCTTAAAAGTAGTGTCTCCCACACTCTCCTTAATTACATTCAGTTATATCTATAGGTAATAATGTATGAGGTCATGCCAAGATATATTCTTTGCCTTCCCTAGATCATCAACAAAACCGGTGTATTTTTCAGGCAAAGCATTTGCACCCTTTGTTGAGAAAAATAATGAAATGCACATATACAAGCATATAAGCCTTATAAGATCTTCATCTTCGGATTCTTGAGCATCTTCATCTTCGGATTCTTGAGCATCTTCGTCTCCCGATTGTTGAGCATCTTCATCCGATTGACCACTCATCCTTTGCAAAGAATCTTTACCAACATCTGCATTGATTGGTGTTCTTGTATCAATTTCAAGATTGCGTCTTTAATCATTGGCCTAGTCACCTTTTTACCCTTCTCCAGTACTTCAGGAAAAGTCCTTTTGAAGAATGAAGTTTCACGCCATGCACATTTAATCATTGTAAGTGAAATATCAAGGAACTCTCTATTTGGCGTTCTTGACATCCCATAAATGACCCCCATTTCTTCTGGTATGGATGTCAGCTCATATGTTGTGCCATGCCTTACAAAGTGAAATTTAAGCTTGTTTGGATCTCGACCTCTCTTTTAAAAATGTATCATTTTGGTGACAACTTCTTCATTCTTTAACCAATGTTCCAAATCAAACTTTGTATACCAAAACATCAAGAACAGGTTGTCATACGAAGATTCACTGATCTTCTGCAACTGCGCCTCACTCAGTTTCAGGGTTTTTTTTTCTTAATCTTCTTTATAAACATATATAAGCCCTTGTAATCGGATCGGTATAAACTTCTAGGTTTTCCAGGTGCTTTCTTACGCTTTACATTACCTGAATTGTAACATGTTGATATGTAATGTCAGATATCCAACAGAACATATAAATATACAGTTCATAAATATGTAAGTATAAAACATGGACATATCAATATGTACTGGGGCTTACTAAAGCATAAAGTATGATAATGTAACCACTACATATGAATATGTCCCGGTGCTTACTAAAGCATAAAATAGTATAATGTAGTGCTTACTAACCATTAATATGTAGTGGTATCATAAAGCAACATACTATAGGTATCTAACGCTAGTGGTGCTTATTCAAGCATAAAGCAATGTTTTTCATATCAGTACATATTAACACAAGAAAGCATATGTAGTGGTTTTGTAAGTGACATATTAAGAAACTGGATCTAGTATGAGCCTATTCATATCATCTACGGGGGTAGCACCCCCTCGTTATTAGTAATTTCTTGTTATAATACAATTGCTTAGAAGGGTACCTTTTTCTAATGCTAAAACGAGTTTCTTATCCTTCACTGTTGGTAAAGCAGTGATGGCTTTCTTCCCCTTTGCTATTGGTGCAGCAGTAATAGCTTTTTTCCCTTTTGGTGTTGTTGGTGAAGCAGGAATAGCTTTTCTTGTCCTTTTAACTGTTGGTGATTTAGCTGCTGCTGCTTTCTGTTTGGTTTTTGTTGTTGGTGACTTAGAAGTGTAAGTATAATTGATAGTGGTGCTTATCCAAGACTAATACAACATATTGGTGTGTAGTATGTCTAACACTAAAAACACTGCATATGGATAGTGGTGCTTATCCAATCTCAAAGCAGGTTTCACACAGTGCATGATTACATGTAGTGTTAGATCATAGATACAACAGTAATAGAAGTATCAGAAAACATACCAATATGTAGTACACACTTTATAGTTGATATGTAAGTATTTTTTAACACTACATATTGATAGTTTTCTAACACTACATATTGGTATGTAGCGGTGCTTATTTGTCATGGGCCTAGTCCGTGTAAGCCCATAGTTGTCAATGTAAGTCTTAGGCCTAGTACTCTTAAACCCAACTGTGTTGTAGTAGGGCGCCCTTATCCTAGCTAAAGAGTAGTCCCCTTAGCAGTATCCGTGGCCAATGGCCTTATATCTGTAATCTGATGGTCATTGGATACCATCATTGAATTATTATCCAATTGCTTATCTTCTCTAAATATCTCTCTTTGTTTCTCAGTTCTTCCTCCTCTTCTAGATCTCATCGAAATCCTCCCTTAATCTCTCTAAATACCTCAATTCATCTTCCCTTGTAGTATAGATCACTACAAATTGGTATCAGGAGTATCATCTACTTTCGGGACCTGTTATGGCTAATAAAGCAGCTGTTGAAGAACTTACTAGGAAGATCGATGAGCTTGCTAGAGCTCAGGCTGATTCAAATAAGAAGATGGATGAACTCACTAAATCTCAAAGTGATTCTTCAATTAAATATGACGCAGTGATGAAATCGGTTGCAGAGATTAAGGATGCTCAGAATCGTCCTACGACGGAATTCATGAGTGTGATTAACGTTGTTTTTAATGTTCAAATGGACTGTTATATTGAAGCTTCAGACAGAAGGAACTTAAATCGAGACAGTCAGGCAGGCGCTTCTAACGGAGTTTTGGGTCCTCCACCCAACGGAAACCAAATTAATTCAGGTGAAAATATCTTACAACCTCACTATTCGTTTATTAATCAAGAGCAAAATCAATTTCTTCATCCAA
The DNA here is from genome assembly GCF_003573695.1 of Papaver somniferum. Classification (NCBI taxonomy): domain Eukaryota; kingdom Viridiplantae; phylum Streptophyta; class Magnoliopsida; order Ranunculales; family Papaveraceae; genus Papaver; species Papaver somniferum. The sequence continues at coordinate 89,282,474 of NC_039365.1, read as the reverse complement.
GACCCAAGATCGAATTTCCCAAATTTGATGGTACCAACCCCAGATCTTGGATCCGCAAGTGTAGAAATTTTTTTTCTTATGCATAACATGACAGACCCTCAAATGGTTAATATAGCTTCCATGTATCTAGAAGGCAAGGCTGATATATGGTTTCAAGATTATCATATTGGTAAGCAAGTAATAACATGGGATGATTTTGTTCGTGATATCTGTTTACGTTTTCAAGAGCTTGGTCATGATGATGTTATAGGGGAGTTTAACAAACTCAGTAAACTTGGATCAGTCCTTGATTACCAGGAAGTTTTTGAGGAATTAAAAGCATTAATGTTCGCGAAAAACCCTCACCTCACTGAAGCATATTTTACTTCTAGTTTCATTAGTGGCTTAAAAGATGAACTCGGGTTACACGTTCAGATGTTTTCACCCAAGTCACTTTCAAATGCAATATACTTGGCTAGAATGCAAGAGGCACTCCTGGAGAATGCGTCCAAGAAACAAAAATTCCATTACATACCCCCTCCATTATATGTTCCAAACAGCTATTCTCAAAGACAAAATACTTCACCAGTTACAAGTCCTAAAACTTTCACCAAAATTTTTTCACCATCTGTTGTATCTTCTCCACCACCTATCAAGAAGCTCTCATATGCAGAGATGCGCAAAAGAAGAGAGAAAGGTCTCTGTTATAACTGTGATGAAGTTTTTCAAGCAAGCCACAAGTGTATTAAGCAACAGATCTATATGTTAGCTGCTGATGATGATGAGTTGACACAATTTGGTGAAAACTCGCCTCTCGAAAACCCATTGTCTCTTACTCACGAAGAAGAATTCGAAATTTCAGTTCATGCTCTAGCTGGCAATGTCTCCCACAACACCATTCGGATATAGGGAGCTTCTAAGAAGCAGTCACTGACAATCCTGATAGATAGCGACAGCACTCATATTTTTCTCGACCCAGCAGCAGCAGCTAGATGTGGAGGGAATATTATTCCTACAGCCTCATTATTAGTAGCAGTAGCTAATGGAAACAAAATGGTTAGTGATGCTAAGTGTCCATCTTTTAAAGGGCAGATGCAATGACACGATTTCCAGTTTGATATGAGACTCTTATCCTTAGGGGGATGTGACATGGTTCTTGGAGTTGATTGGATGAGGGGAATGAGTCCAATGGTTTTCGATTTCAACAAGCTTACTGTAGAATTCTCTATGGAGGGACAGAACATCAAACTTCAAGGTAACACACCAATAGATCAACCATCTATGATGACTGGTAAGGCTTTACATAAATGAATTAAGTATCACTGCCTGTGAAGAACAAACCTTAACACCTACTCCCATTTTACCCTTACTGCAAAAATATGAAACTGTTTTTCAAGAACCCAAAATACTTCCCCCATCTAGGGATCATGATCATCATATTCCATTAAAACCGCTCACTACACCCCCAAATCAAAGACCCTATCGTATTCCCTACATTCAGAAGGAGGTAGTGGAACAACTGGTGCAAGAAATGCTTAAAACTGGCGTGATACAACCTAGTAGAAGTCCATTTTCTTCCCCAATATTACTTGTCAAAAAGAAAGATGGCAGTTGGCGATTTTGTGTCGACTATAGAAAGCTAAATGAAGCTACTGTTAAATACAAGTACCTTATTCCTATTATAGAAGATCTACTAGATGAACTATTTGGTGCAAAAGTGTTCTCTAAGATAGACTTACGAGCATGGTATCACCAAATTAGAGTTTTTCCTCCAGATACATAAAAGACTGCTTTCAAGACACATCAAAGACATTATGAGTTCATGGCAATGCCATGGTAATGAATGATGTTTTTCAGCCACACTTGAGGAAGTTTATATTGGTGTTCTTTGATGACATACTGGTGTATAGCCCTGATATGGCATCCCACTCGGAGCATCTGAAAATTACTCTTAAGACTCTACAAGAGCACACATTGTATGCCAAGCTCAGTAAATGTTCTTTTGGTCAGCCCAAAGTAGAGTATCTGGGTCACATCATCACTGGAGAAGGAGTCACAGCTGACCCAACAAAAATTTCTTGTATGCTCAATTGGACAGTACCCACTACTTTGAAGGAACTGAGGGGATTCCTAGGCCTTACAGGATACTATAGAAAATTTGTGAAAGGCTATGGAATCATTTGTAAGCCACTGACAGAATTTCTAAAGACAGATAACTTCAATTGGACTGATGCTGCTCAGATTGTATTTGAAGCCCTCAAGCAAGTTGTCACCACCACCCAGTACTAGTTCTTCCTGATTTCATTCTTCCATTTAAAGTAGAAACTGATGCATGTGATACAGAGGTAGGAGCAGTTCTTATGCAGAACAAGAAGCCAATTTCTTATTTCAGCAAAGGCATGGACACAAGGTTTCTTTCTATGTCCACCTATGAGAAGGAATCACTTTCTACAATGATGGAAATTACAAAGTGGAGACCATATTTGATGGGGAATCATTTCACTATCTACACAGACCATCAAAGTCTGAAATATTTCATGGAGCAAAGATTTCACACTATGGTGCAACATAAATGGCTCTCCAAGGTGTTGGGTTATGATTATGTTGTTGTTTACAAAAGAGGAATTGAAAATAAAGTGGATGATGCATTATCCAGGGTACCCCAAACTTTTTCACCTCAATGTCAGCTAATTTCTCAACTGCAACCTACTTGGTTTTGTGAGGTGCAAGCTAGCTACAATTCAGACACTTTGGCTGCTGAGCTGATTCCACACTAACAATTTCTCCCTCCAGCAAACCTCCATACACTCTTCTACAAGGGATTCTGAGGTACAATGACAGGGTATACATTGGCTCCAATGGAACCTTAAGGAAACAAGTGATGGCTGCAATCCATTCCTCATATGTAGGAGGACACTCAGGCACTCAAGCTAGCTACCAGAGAGCAAAGGACTACTTTTATTGGATGGGAATGAAGAGAGACTTATTCCAGTATATCAAGGAGTGTGACATTTGTCAGCAACACAAGATTTCACACACTGGCATGGAGGATTTTTGCAACCTCTATCGATCTCAGACCAAGCATGGAAACACATTTCCATGGATTTCATTACTGGACTTACAAATTCATAGAGCAGGGAGGTCATTATACTGGTGGTGGATAGGTTTTCTAAATACAGCCACTTCCTACCACTCAGTCATCCCTTCACAGCTGCCTCTGTGGCCAAGGTATTTCTTGACAACATCTTTAAATTGCATGGTTTGCCTGCTACCATAGTGTCAGACAAAGAGCATATTCCTTAGCAATTTCTGGCAAGAGTTATTTACTAAAATGGGAACAACATTGCACATGAGTTCTTCCTACCATCCACAAACATATGGGCAGACTGAAAGAGTCAATGCTTGCTTGGAATCTTATTTAAGATGCATGACTAGCTACAGACCAACCAAACGGGTTAGCTGGCTGTCCTTAGATGAATGTGGTTTAACACTACATATCATACAAGCCTCAAGAATACACCATTTCAAGCTCTTTATGGTTACAGTCCACAGAAATTTGGTCTCTTCTCTCACCAGCAGTCCACCAATACTTCTGTAGAAGACTACTTGCAAAGAAGACAAGCTATGGGAATCCTACTGAAATACACACTTGAAGAGGCACAACACAGAATCAAACAACAGGCTGACAAAAAAAGGACTGAGAGGGTTCATGTTGGAGACCGGGTGTATTTAAGGTTGCAACCCTACAGACAAACATCAGTGCAACTAAGGAGGAGTTTAAAGCTGTCAGCCAAATTTTTTGGTCCATGTCAAATTACTGCTAGAATGGGTAAAGTGGCCTACAAACTCAATCTTCCTGCCATTTCAAGGATTCACCCAGTATTCCATGTCTCTCAATTGAAGCCAAAGCTAGGAACATGACTGCTACAACAAACTACTCTACCAACATTGGACTCCAATGGCTGCTTGAAGGTTACACCACTCCAGATTTTTCCACCAGATCAATTAAGAAGAACCAGCAAATAGTGGAACAGGTACTGGTGCACTGGACTCACTCAACATCTTTTGATGCTACTTGGGAAGACACATCCTTTATCAGAAAGCAGTTTCGAAAGATGATTCTTTAGGACAAGAATCAGTTTGAGTAGGGGGTATTTGTCATGGGCCTAGTCTGTGTAACCCTATAGTTGTCAATGTTAGTCTTAGGCCAAGTACTCTTAAACCCAATTGTGTTGTAGTAGGGCGCCCTTATCCTAGTTAGAGAGTAGTCCCCTTAGCAGTGGCCGTGGCCAATGGCCTTATATCTGTAATCTGATGGTCATTGGATACCATCATTAATTTCTTATCTTCTCTAAATATCTCCAATGGCTGCTTAAAGGTTACACCACTCCAGATTTTTCCACCAGATCAGTTAAGAAGAACCAGCAAATAGTGGAACAGGTACTGGTGCACTGGACTCACTCAACATCTTTTGATGCTACTTGGGAAGACACATCCTTTATCAGAAAGCAGTTTCGAAAGATGATTCTTTAGGACAAGAATCAGTTTGAGTAGGGGGTATTTGTCATGGGCCTAGTCTGTGTAACCCCATAGTTGTCAATGTTAGTCTTAGGCCTAGTACTCTTAAACCCAATTGTGTTGTAGTAGAGCGCCCTTATCCTAGTTAGAGAGTAGTCCCCTTAGCAGTGGCCGTGGCCAATGGCCTTATATCTGTAATCTGATGGTCATTGGATACCATCATTGAATTATTATTCAATTTATTATCTTCTCTAAATATCTCTCTGCTTCTCAGTTCTTCCTCCTCTTCTAGATCTCATCTAAATCCTCCCTTAATCTCTCTAAATCCCTTAATTCATCTTCCCTTGTAGTGTAGATCATTACATTATTTCAGGTTTTGAAATATTGCATGTCAATATATAGTGTTAAATTATACACAGAGCAGGCATTAAAGCATCACACACTACATATGGACATGTACAGATGTTTTACCTTTTTTCATTTAGCATAAAAATCGAAAATGAATTATAATTAGGTTTTATTCCGATCTGCTTACCTTTTCTCTGAGGTACATTTGCTTTCTTCCTCTTTGTTGGTGAAGGAGTAACAACTTTACTCATATTTCTCGTTGTTGGTGATCTAGCAGTAGAGGGGGTTTCTTTTGGTTTCTTTGTTGGTGAATCATCAGCCGGTTTTCTTCTTCTTTTTGCTGGTGAAGGGGTTTCTTCTACAATTTCTTCTCTAATTTTCCGCTTGATTGTTCTATTCGTAACCATTTTATCTCTTCAATTGAATGTAACGAATATTAGATCTGAAACTGATGTGTTTGATTTCGATTTCTCTTATTTTTTTATTCGATCTCTGAAACCGATGATTTTTTATTTTGCTCTTCAATATGATTTTGATTTCTGATGATTTTTTATTTGAATAAAACAGACCTAGGGATCGAGAATTGAAAGTATTTTCTGGGAGCAAAAACGGTCTGATAGAAGAGAGAAGGAAACTGAAAAAGAGAAACTGCAAACCTGCGTCTTCACCTGTTAGTCTGAGACACGTGTTTTTGGTTATGGGTAGCTTGGTAATTTCGTTTTTTTTTTTGAACTTTTTTGGACCAGCGAATAAATGTGATATCCCGCTGGACTAGAGGTTAACTTGTGTCGGATTTTGTGGACCAAACAACAAATTTCTCAAATATTTAACTTTTCTGACGGCCGTTAACTTTTTAACTATTTGATGATAATATCTAGTTGACTAACGGGTTAAGAACTCAAACACTAAAAGATACCAAAATCTACAATCCAAACACTAACTATCTCAAATTCTTATGTATGTAATAATTATACGTTGGTTATATGAAAAAAGAAAAGAAAAAGGTAATGGTATATATATCATAGGCTCATGGAAGTTGAACCTATGCTTCAGAAAAATATAAGTGATAGTTGAACCACGTATTTGGGCAGAAATAAAAGTTACGGTAAAAGGACTGATTCTTTTGCTTGAAGCCGAAGAAGAGAGATGTAGAGAATCTAGAAAGAAGGTGGGGTTGGTGGTGGCTTGGTGGACCGAAGATAAATGAGATGAGTGCATTTAAGTGAGAAAAAGGAGAAGATGCATAAAGAGCCGGCCTTTTCACTTTTTCTTTATCAAAATATATTTGATGTGGGAATACTTTCAACCACAAAATCTTTTATTCCTTTGATTTTAGTTTAAGTAATCCTTAGAATTTCCTTTTATGTATAAAGTGTGTGCGGTGGTGACGCGGACATCTATAGTTCTCTACAGTCCCTACTGTGAGACCCTCTTTAATCTTTATCCTATTGTAAGCGGGAAAAATATCGTTTGGTTCTTTTTTAGGTGGATCCATGTCTGTTTGGTTCATAATTATTTAAAAATATTTAATTGACAAAAATACCCTTCCGTGTTAATTTATTTATTTTCTTGTAACAGTTCATTTCAGAAATGAAGTACATACAAAAACCTAAAAAAAACAGATTTCATTCCAAAAATAAACTCCATACAAAAACATAAAAAAACAGACTTCATTCCAGAAATGAACTCCATACAAAAACCTAAAAAAACAGAGTTAATTACAGAAATGAAGTCCATATAACAACCTAAATAAACAGACTTCATTCCAGAAATGAACTCCATATAAAAACCTAAATAAACAGACTTCATTCCAGAAATGAACTCCATATAACAACCTAAATAAATAAACTTCATTCCAGAAATGAACTCCATATAACAACCTAAATAAACAGACTTCATTCCAGAAATGAACTCCATACAAAAACCTAAAAAAACAGAGTTCATTCCAGAAATGAAGTCCATATAACAATCTAAACAAACGGACTTCATTCCAGAAATGAACTCCATATAAAAACCTAAAAAAACAGAGTTCATTCCAGAAATGAAGTCCATATAAAAACAGTGTTCATTTCTGGAATGAACTCCATATAAAAGCAGAGATCATTTCTGGAATGAACTGCAGCATCATCATCTTCGTCGTCTTCAACAACAACAGATACATCTTCGTCTTCAAAAACACCACTGTCTTCATCATCAACGGCAGTAGCAGTAGCAGATCTTTATCTTCTTCATCATCATCATCATCAAAATCAAGATTAACACCATCGTCTTCATCGTCAACAGCAGCAACAACAACATATCTTCATCTTCTTCATCATCTTCATCGTCAACAGTAGCAGAAAAAAGAAAATCAAGATTAACACCATCATCTTCATCTTCTTCATCAAAATCAAGATTAACACCATCGTCTTCATCGTCAACAGCAGCAGCAACAACATATCTTCATCATCTTCACCGTCAACAACAGCAGAAAAAAGAAAAAAAAACTAAAAAAATCGTATTCAACAGTACCAACATCATCGTATTCATCGTCTACAACTACCGATCTAAATATCTAAATCGATTTTCACCTTCATCACCATCGTTTACAACAGCAGGAAGAAAAATAGAAGAAAAAAAATGGAGACGCCATTAACAGGAGGAAAAAGAAGAAGAAAAAAAAGAGAGATAGATTAGATCTGGAAAGATGAGAGAGAAAGTAAATCTGATAATGATTTATTGTCTCTTACTTTTTGACTATATATGGTCCTTATCCAAAAGGGTATTTCTGCCATTACAAGGTGACATTTACATCATCCATGACATCACCCTACGACCAAACCATAATTTTTAGGACCAAATTATAATTTATATTACCAAATAGGACCAAACAGACAACTGACTAGGTCCACTGGACTAGACTGTCTCTAATATATTATTTGTAGGACCAATTGGTATTTCCTTGTTTGTAAGTGCCCCACGTAGTGAGTGTAGCGATTATATGTGTTTCTAACTTCATCCATTGTTCGTGACATGAAAAGTGTTATTTTCCTCGCTACATCCGGAGATTTATAGGCTGTTTAGATACATATCTAGAGTTTGCTTTTTTGACTTCCGGAAGCAAAAAAAGTCAGAAATCAGTTTGGGTACACGATTTTAGAACGACTTTTAGAAGCAAAAAAATTAACTTATTATGAAGCAAAATGTTTTTGCTTCTGACTTTTACTCCTGATTTCTATTTCTGGAAAAGTAGAAGTCAGAAACAGATTTATATCCAAACACACTATTAGGCAGTGGATGAAATAGCAGTTACCAGTTTAGTATTATGGTTAGGCTAGCAATTGAGTTATGCTCCTCAGTCCTCACTAATCTATGACAGTTACAGGAGAGGAAACTCCCCCCCAGTAATGAAAAATGGAGGGCTGAACTAGAGAGTACTGTTATTTTTTTGAGGAAAGCCAAAAATCCTAAACAAAGCAAAAATCTTACTGTAATTTGTGGCATAAAGTCCTTTAAGTTTTAACCCTCCACCAAATAATAAAGCTGTTAAAATTGGGCTGTCTGTCAATCTTTCTTTGCTTCTACTGGATAGCTTCGCAGTTTATGAATCAAAAGTTAATTCTTTTCGGAAAAAAATCAAGAAAAAAGAATGCTCTTCTGCTTTCCCTTTTCGGCAAAAGAAAAAGAAAAAATTCTCAGGTGGGAATATATCTGAACTATGATATCTGTTGTAGTATTGTACGAGTAATTTATAAGCCTATTAGGGCCAACATAGCTTGATTATCTTTTCGGGAGTTCCTTTTCCTGCCAAAGCCAAACACACTTACTTTTGATAATGGCTAGTCAATTGAGTAGGTCTTGAGTAAGAATAGTATAATTATTAAGAAGTCAACATAACCTGGTAACAGGCTAACAGCTCATTCAAGTGTTTTTATCCCGTTGTTGACTATGACCATTTGGTCACTGGACACAAGCAGAGAGAAAAAGTATACAAATAAGAACTGGTTGGGTTGCCGACGCTGAAGCCTTCAACACAAAATTCCATTGGTTATGGATTTCGGGAAGAAAGAAGGAAGAGTAGTCATAGTGTCTTGTGTGGGTCTGGTTACTTGTAGAATATCTACTCTTCCATCATTTTGTCTTTCTTTTCTTAATTTTTGTCATCGACCGTACCTAATGTCAAAGGGGCTTAACAAGTCAAGCAAAGCACTCTTCTATAAAAAAATTCTCATTCTAAGCGTTATAATGAGCGACTTTTTGCAAGAGTGTACGTATTTATTCACAACGTCAACTGCGGTGATAATATGTTTTCCCATCAGAAAAAGTGAGATAAATATTGCCTTCCCGCCAGAATAAGAGTATTCATGCTAATATGAAAAACTTAAAATTATATACTTTTTCAGATCAGAGATCGGAAATTTATAAATTTTATATCGTTGGAAAATCTATCAAAATATATATGCAACGGATATAGACATAATTATCAAATAATACACATTCGGTGGAATAAAATCCAACAATACAAATCATTACGAATACGAATATATATTAAACAGAGTTTTTGGTTGGTAGCCTAGCAACAAGCTGGACTCCAACATCCTTTTGAATGGCAATGTCTAATCTATGAAAAATAAAATTACCATTGATTATTTTATATTATCATATAAAAAGAAAAAATATTTTTTTTAATATTGGTATAAAAATGAAAAGTGGTTTTGTTTTGTTTTTTTCTGGGACAGGGGAAGTATTAAACAAGCTTACATGAATGAAGTGAGCAAATTACAGCAAACCCACAAAGACAATTAGTGATGATCACTGATCATTGATAGATATTGGTCTTAGCAATTCCAGGATAACTACCTTTCTTTGAGACCGATACATGTCCCTAAATGTTTCCCTTCCCCCATGACACTTTTTTCGGGAATGATAAATCTTTAGGGGTCTGCCGTGGGTTCGAAACAGAATGTCATAGATACCTTTCCGAAATATTACGGGGGAAAGACTTTGGGGTTACGTAGCATTTCAACCTTTCTTTAAGTTACTATGCAAGGCTACATACTAATGAAGTTAATGATTAGGCTAACCACTGTGGTTGACCATTTTGCTTGGCAATAGTTTCAATATAGTCCAACCAATATGGTCATAGTTTGTAGCTTATACAGACAGAAGCTTAGTTTTCGTCAAGAGTAGTAGAATATGGAAACTCAGTTCTTTGTCATATTTTTCTCATCCAAATTTTATTTAATTGGATTTTAATAAATATTTTTTATGATTAAAAAATATGTAAGAGAAAAATTACAGATATAATAGGGAAAAAACAAATTATGGTAAATAAAGGAGTTGAAAAATAAATATTATGAGTAGAAATAGGTAAAAAAAATTGATAATTGAACACGGATACTTAGTTTTCGCTAAACACTATATGGAGACTCAGTATCCGTAAATATATACCTACAGAAATTAGGTATCCGTAAAGTATATTTCTGTGCGAAAGAGTTTACGTCAAGCATTTATTAGTTTAGGATGAGAACAGATGCGTTCCCTTCTTAAGCCAAGCTAAGATATATGGTCACATTATAGCTAATCGATTTTTTCCGACTGTGAGGACGGGAAGCTGATGACGAACAATCCTTGCCTAAACCAAGATGATGGTCATTAAAAGACTACTTCAGTCGTAGATGAAAGGTAGGGCGGGTCTAGGCAGGGAAACCGAAAGAGATGAGATTGGAGTTTCTCAGTTGCAGACGAATAGACTTTAAGAGAGAGAGAGAGAGAGTTGCAGAGATTTTGTTGTTCTGTGTTGCTGTGAATGACCAACCGTAGGTCTATTTATAGTTCTGCAAAACCCTAATCTCTAGTCGGTGGGATAACGATAAGGAGAGGGGATCATCAATTTATCCTAAATCCCAGGAATAGGTAAGGATAGACAACTTGTCTAGTTTATCCTAATATGACTCCTCGAAACTGACTATTCTCTTTCTGTATAGGTAAGTTGATACCCACACGTTGTCGTAGACCGTCAAACCAAAACCCTAAGTTTATCCCCTCATTTGTGACGTGACCAGCCTTTGTATGTGACTTATTATGTGACGTGGTAGCATTCTTCTGGGTTGTCACAACTTTGCATGAGTTTGCACGTGGAGGACTACTGGAGTCATGCGAAGAGCTCCGGAAGCCTTGTTGTAGTTGTGTCTGTCATGTGAAGAGCACAAGCTTGGATAAGGTCTATTGTAACCTAATCATGAGTATTGAAGCGAGCCATTTGACCCTGGCTAGGAGAGCCGTTTGACCTCGGCTGAGGCGAGCCATTAGACCCTGGTTGAGATGAGCCGTTTGACCTCGACTGAGGCGAGTCATTTGACCCTGGATGGGGTGAGCCATTTTACCATGGTTGATGTGAGTTGCTTGACCTTGGCTGAGGCAATAAGACGTAGACCTAGCCATTCAACCCAGCTGGGGCGGTCAACCGTATAACTATAAGAGTCATCCATGTGCAGTGGAGGCAAAGTGTCAGGCCTGATGAGGCACCGTGGCGATCAGTTTGACCTCGGTTGATGGGAGCCATTTTACCCTGTGTTAGAGCATAGCTCGGTTGAACTCACCAAGAGTTGGAATGTCAAGTTTGGTTGTCATATTTTAGTGTGTCAAAACTCATCTAAAGTCGCTTGATTATATACTAGAGTCAACTTCGTTTAGGTTAGACTAGAAAGTCTAGGAATGTTGATACATACAAGTATTACTATGAAGACCTGAAGAATGTGAAGAAGGGACCGACTACATGGTATGATGAGTCGACCATGTAACGCCCAGATGCTCAAGTGAGTAAAATACCAAAGTCTCTTGAAGACCAGTTGGTGAAAAGATGATTAAATGTTGGTTTAACCATTCATTAAAATAATGTTCGTTTGAACCTTAGGTGATAAAACCTAATAAATTATGAAGAGATGAAGGACCGACCAAGGGGTCATGAAACCGACCCTGGTTGGTCATGGGACCGACTGACGATCGTTTTATGAAATTCCAAATTGTTTGGGAGAGTTTGAACCTAATGTGAACAAATTAGGTCAAATGATGAAAATGTGTGGGACCGGCCTCTTGCAAGCCAAAGAGCCAACCTTGATCGGTCAAGGTAATATGCTCATGTCACCAAAGTGTTCATGTCTCAGTCCTGAGGGTTTTGACATTTTCCGATGCGCATTTGAGCAACATTTGAGAAAATATGAAGAATTCATGGTTTTGCTGAAACTGAGGAATTTCCATGAGACAATGGAAATAATAAATAAAATAAGGGATTACAAGGTGTGGGACTGGCTACGGCTAGGGCATGGTCGGCCGGCTAGAGAGCCCGGTCCCGTGACACCTTTCCCAATTTTATGTAATTTCCTTGATATGAAGGAAATACCATGAAATTGAGAAGTTTCATAAGGTTAAGGAATTTCCATGAGATGAAGGAAACAATGATAATTCATAATAATAAAATAAGGAGCGTGTGGGACTGGCCACGACTAGGGAATGGTCAGCCGGCTATGGCCCGGTCCCGCGAATCTTCCCTAATTTTATATCTTTTCCTTGATGTGAAGGAAATATCATGAAACCAAGGAATTTCATGGGATGAAGGAAATAATAATAATAAATTAATAAGGAATGCAAGGTGTGGGACCGTCCACAACTAGGGCATGACCGGACGGCTAGTGAGCTTGGTCCTGCAACACCTTTCCTAATTTTTATTATTTCCTTGATACGGAGGAAACACCATGAAACTGAGGAGTTTCCTTAAAATGAAGGAATTTTCATGAGATGAAGGAAAAATAATAAAATATGATAAAATAAGTAATTAGGCGTGGACTGGCCACGGTATGACTGGTCGGCCGGTGGGCCCAGTCCCCTAACGCCTTAGCTTAATATTTTATTATTATTATTTTCTTCTTATTTTGCGTAGGTTCATCGTTCCTTCGTATTTTTGAATGCTCGTTCGTGCATTCAGGTGCTTGTTAGTGCATTATTGTTGAATACACTTGCACCATCTTGGTCGGGGCTTACTCGATAGCGGCTCAGATACCCGTACGTTGAATATTTATCACTAACCCATGGAATTCTGCTGGGAAGAACCACGAATTGAAGTAATGAAATATTATGAAGAACGTAGAATATTTTCTAAGGATTCAGTTAATGAATCTAATGATTTAGAAATAATTAATTGATGGCTCTATACTAGCACAATCGTCTAGGAGCATTAATTATTCAAGAATTGAGCGATATGAGCTTGTTGAAGCGTCATATTTCTTTTATATAGTCAGGGAAAACATTGTTACATCTTGAAGACGCTATTGCTCTATACTAGTAGGCAAGCTGTCTAGGAGCCGTCCAATCGTTAAGATTCTATATGCATGTCTTTTATATAGTCAGGGAAAACATTGTTACATCCTGAAGACGTTATGCTCTATACTAGCAGGCGAGCTATCTAGGAGTCGTCCAATCGTTCGATTTTATATAAAAGTGATTACTGAAATTGCTCAGTATTCATGAGATATGTCGTTGCCTCAGTTGAGAGACTGCATATTCATGTATGCTCTGAGAGACAATAAACTCAGTCAGAGACTCTTGCGGCATGAGTTTTCATGCTTCAATGAGAGAGATGAGCCTAAATACTCATCTGATTGCTGGATCAGGAATATGTATAATTATGGTTTTACGATTTTAGCTTTTGTCGAAAATCCACCATCTACACAAAGATTATGAACTCAAACAAGCAATCTTCTATGTCTTCAAATATTCTTAGATCTTCAATAAACACTTGCACATAATCAACTTGAATCTCTTGTGATCAATCACACACAGAACGGAGTCTGTTAACAATGGATTATCACAAGATTTCTTTAGATCTACAAATAGTCTAAAGATCCCCGTCGAAACTTCGATCTAGTTGGAGTGAATCTTATATCAGAAGAGAATATTCTCAAGCATAAACAAACTAGGTGCAATCAAATTTCAACCACCGTTAGTCAAACAAATCAATCGAAAACTAATAATAAACTACAATTATCTAGTTTCCCACCAACGGTACTCGTAGAGTTTCCCAATCCCAAAGAAGTCTTTAAAACGAGCGGTCCTAAGAGATTTCGCCTAATTAGGGTACTTTCCTCTCCGAATAGACGGGTCCACCAGTAACAACACAACTAGGTAGTTTTGCTGGATCTGAGGGCTAGTTTGCTCGAAATGCAAACTTCAATATTTATAGACCAGGGAATTTCCAAAATCGAAAATATCCTCAAGATATGCAATATATTTCCAAATTCGGTTTTCATAGTTCCTGGAAGTGCTCTGTCCAAATATTGACCGAAATCTCAGTAGAAAATCTCCAATTAGTAAATGCACATTACCAATTTTTATTTTCTAAAGATATGCATTTTAATTGCTGGAAATTAAAAGCATATAAAACTAAAAACCTTAATTAAAAGATTCTCAATTTATTTCGATCCGGGATTCTCCTTTAGTTATTAAGGAATATCTTTGAACAATAAAAGATAAGAGTTATTGCACATGTTCAAAGTATGTCGACATCTTTACTTTGTAAATCCTTTTTCATATTTACAATCTTGGAACCGATTTTCCACACTTCCAAACGAGTTTAGAATTGGTTCATCTGATTTCCAAGAACTATGTGATTGATTATCCTATCAAATCACCATTAACGGGTTTCACGGTTCTACCAAAAAAAGTTTTGGTTCTACCTCCAAGTAGCTTCTAGGATCGGTCACATTAGTTTACAAAACATTGTTAACTAAGTACCAGGATCGGTTACCACTTATCTAGGGTACTTACTTGTGATCGGTTGCACAAGTTATAGGATCGGTTACACCAATTACTAAAACTTGTTAACCTACTACAGGGATCTATTACACATCTTGTGATTAGTCCCAACCAATTTCTAGGATCGGTTACCCAATGACTAGGAATGGTCACACCAATTACAAATATTGATCATACCATCTCAGGTGATTACTTAAGATCGGTTTCACTAATAAAAGTAATATCAATACAAAAGTCAGGCATTGTGAATAGATTTACCAAGATACATAAACAAGTTATGAGCGGTTATACTAAACACACATATTGGTAATCCAAAGGTTTGCAATGAATAACAATACCAATAAGTCTAGCGATTTCCCTTTCGATTCATAAAACAAGTTTATGAATTGTACTTCCTTTAAACGAATGTAAAACATTGTTTCCTAGGACAAAATCTTCACCCATACCCATAAATAATCACAATAACATTCATACGATTGTGTCAATGTCTTATGAAAAAGCGGGGGTCTAACAACCACACCCAATATTTCGCTTAGAAATCTGTATGGACAAACTCCAATATACTTTCTAAAGAATCAACTAGACAGTCGGACTCAATCTAGATAAAATGTATATCAAAGAGTTTATATCTCAATCTCTCGATTTGATATATACTCAAGCAAATAGAAATCTGCGAGTCTTTATCAAATACTTAGAGAGATAACTTTGATGGTACCAAAGACCAATATCCAGGTGTCAATCAATTTAAATCAACAACCAAAAAGTCGGATATTCTAATTGATTGAACAACGCATAACCTGTGATATTTCAATTATATAACAATACATAATGCGGAAAAGAAATAACACAGACACCAGAATTTTGTTAACGAGGAAACCGCAAATGCAGAAAAACACCGGGACCTAGTACAGATTGAACACACACTGTATTAAGCCGCTACAGACACTAGCCTACTCCAAACTAACTTCGGTCTAGACTGTAGTTGAACCCCAACCAATCTCACACTGATCCAAGGTACAGTTATGCGCCTACGTCTCTGATCCCAGCAGGATACTAGGTACTTGATTCCCTTAGCTGATCTCACCCACAACTAAGAGTTTCTACGACCCAAAGTCGAAGACTTTAATAAACAAATATGTATCACACGAATATACCTACGAGTTTTGTTCCGTCTTTTGATAAATCAAGGTGAACATGAACCAATTGATAATCCAGACTTATATTCCCGAAGAACAGCCTAGTATTATCAATCACCTCACAATAGTCATAATCGACGCAGCGAAAAAAGATATTGTGGAATCACAAACGATGAGACGAAGATGTTCGTGATTACTTTTTATCTTGCCTATTAGAGATAGAAATCTCAAGCCAATTATTACAATTGTACTCGAACGATAGAAACATCAAGATCAGACCACACAACTACGGTAAAGTATTATCGGTCTGGATTGACAATCCCAATGAAGTCTTTAAGTCGTTAACCCGGTTTAGAAGAAGAAACCAAAGGTTAAAGGAGAATCGACTCTAGCTTAGCACAACTAGTATTACACAGAATGTGTGGGGATTAGGTTTCCCAGTTGCTAGAGTTCTCCCTTATATAGTCTTTAAAATCAGGGTTTGCAATCAATATTAGCTTGGTAACAAAGCATTCAATATTCACCGTTAGATGAAAACCTTATTAGATTCAAGATAATATTTATCAACCGTTAGATCGAAAACATAGATTGTTATACACAAATGAAATGCACGTTTCTAGGCTTGTGTAACCGTACCCAAACTTGTACATTAGTTGGTTCAACAATAGTTAACCAAATGGTTAGCCATATGTTCACTTTCATATCAACCATATTCTTCTTCACCATAACTAGTTCAAATTACTCAAATGAACTAGATAGAGAGTTGTTCAATTGCAAGGAAATATCATATACTACACAAGACACAATTGAAGCAAAAACGATTTGATTCACTCGAATCGGTTTATGAACTATATATCCACGGTTTGCAATTGCATTCCTTAGTTAATATGAATAAGTTCACAGGCATCGTTTTTAGATATAACCTACTCAAGTTCGCGGACTGGGTTCGCGGACTTAAGTTCCCGGATGGAGTTCACAAACTCCAGCAGAAATTCTCGGGTTTGATAACTTTGCCAGTTCGCGAACTGGGTTCGCGGACTGAGTTCACGCACTACTCCGGTTCACTTGATCAACAAAGTTCACAAACTTCGGTTCAAGGAATAAGGACTTATACATATATGTGTTTCCACAACAATGCTTATATCCTCCAATGGTCATATAATCTAAACTCTCATTTCAATCATTGAAATATCCTCAGAGGACGTTATATAGTTGTTATTCACAAACCATTTTTCGTCAGAGCAATTTTCAAAGTGATTGAAACATAACATGACTTTCGTCACTATGTAAAGATAAACTTGGCTAAAGCGAAAGCTTACCAACACATATTTCTAGAAATAGATAGGCGAGTGTTGATGGTGGTTTTAGCTTAGTGTAAATCGTAAAATTGTACATATGACATGACGTCGCTATGACCATTAACACATTTATTGAATCAATCAGCATGCCTACATAAGAATTACCGGGATACCCTTTTTTTTTACATGGGTCATGTTCCACAGCAGAACCCTTAACACTGACTGACATCATCTATGCCAAACCATAATTCTCATGCTACCGCGCCAAGGCATGCCAACCGTGCCAGCCGCACCACTGTGCCAATGGCAGACCATGCCATCCACATCTCCGCGCCAAGGCATGCCAACCATGCCAGCCGCACCACATTGCCAATGGCATACCATGCCAGCCATATCTCCGCGCCAAGGCATGCCAACCATGCCAGCCGCACCACCATGCCAATGGCATGCCATGCCAGCCGCACTTCCGCGCCAAGGCATGCAAACCATGCCAGCCGCACCACATGTGCCAATGGTATGCCAACTACCTTGTCGCGCCATACCATGCTGGCCTTCCCTATGCAGCTACCAAAACGAAGGCGTGCGATGATCAACGGAAACCCTTCCATCTTAGATGCAAATCTTAGCCGTCCAAGGTCGCCAAACAACGCATGGTAACCTTTGGCCCAAAACCCTAGTTCTGGCCACGCCAAACCGCGCCAAGGCATGCCATGCCACATGTGCCAATGGCATGCCAACCACCTTGCCGCGCCATACCATGCCGGCCTTCCCTATGCGGCTACCGAAACGAAGGCGTGCGATGATCAAAGGCCACCCTTCCATCTTAGATGAAAATCTTAGCCGTCCAAGGTCGCCAAACAACGCATGGTAACCTTTGGCCCAAAACCCTAGTTTTGGCCACGCCAAAGGCATGCCAACCACTTTGCCGTGCCATACCATGCCGGCCTTCCCTATGAGGCTAACAAAACGAAGGTGGGCGATGATCAACGACCACCCTTCCATCTTATATGCAAATCTTATCCGTTCAAGGTTGCCAAACAACGCATGGTAACCTTTGGCCCAAACCCTAGTTTTGGCCACGCCAAACCTCGCCAAGGCATGCCATGCCACATGTGACAATGGCATGCCAACCACCTTGCCGCTCCATACCATGTCGGCCTTCCCTATGCGGCTACCAAAACGAAGGCGTGCGATGATCGACGGCCAGCCTTCCATCTTAGATGCAAATATTAGTCGTCCAAGGTCGTCAAACAACGCATGGTAACCTTTGGCCCAAAACCCTAGTTTTGGCCACGCCAAACCGCGCCAAGGCATGCCATGCCACATGTGCCAATGGCATGCCAACCACCTTGCCGCGCCATACCATGCCAGCCTTCCCTATGTGGATACCAAAATGAAGGCCTGCAACAATCAACGACCACTTTTTCATCTAAGATGCAGATCTTATCCGTCCAAGGTTACCATCTAACGCATGGCAACCTTTGGCCCTAGTTTGGTCGCGCCTAAACAAAGCCAAAACCCTAACTTTTGGCCGCGCTTAAACTAAGCCATATTAAAGCCATACTGATCATGTTTTCATGCCACTGGCTACCAAACGAAGGGTTACAATAATCAACGGCTACCTTTCCTCTTAAGATGTAAAATCTCGACCGTCGAAGGTCACCATCGAGTCGGAAAGTCTCCCAATCTCAACTTTCCAGACAACAAGAACATGCTACATGTTTTCCACAAAAACGCTCGAGACATCAACACATGTCACAAACTGGGGGATGCTCATTGGGTATTGGTTTGGCGGTTTACAGCGTGCGGCGTGCACTACGCCCGTTATAAGACAGTGTCAAAAGGATGAGGCGGTTAGTAAATACAGGGAGTAATGGTGAAACGCTTTCTTTTATGGAACATCAATTCCAGGCGTTACCAGTTACCACCTCCTCCCATTTACTCACCCGTTTTCCATTTCTTAATGAGACCAGAGTACGTTTCACTTCGACTGGTATAAATAAGCATTACCTATTTCCACCGAACAACAAGTTCAGGTGAGGAGGATACAACACTCAGAAAATATTTGCTAGCTTTCCATCTGTTAGCTTCCCACTTTCAGATAAAAGTCGTGAAACAACTACTCTTCCAGAATCAACTATTCTGGTCTCAACACTCTCTTCGTTTCCCTCCCCAAAACCAACCCTTCTCCTTCACTTTGTGACCAAAGCAAGTCTGGAACGGCCATTTCTTGGTTTATGCCGGATTTATACAGATTGATCTCTCGAATCTAAAGTACTCCCTTGCAGTACATTGTTTAGGGTTTAAACTCATTTCTCACCCACACACCCGAAATTACCAAAATCAGCAGAAATCGTTTTCATCCTCAAAAAATTGGCGACCATAGTGGGATATCAATCTCTCGGTTGCAATATCAACTTTCAAATTTCAGATATCACCTTTCACTTCCAACTCCAATTTGGTGGAACTCATATCCGGATCAGCCATCGAGAACACCAACGTAGAATCTGTCCCTGGTGTTAACGCTACTTCCAACGCATCACTACGCCGCCTACTGACTGATAGACGCATTTATGTGTCTATTTTCATCTCTATTGTGTATATTGTTAGTACCCATTTTTGTACTTATTTCAGTATTTTATCTCTTTGTAGGTGTTTTTGGAGAAATAAGCTTTTGCGGCGAAATTGGCTCGAAAAGTTGTTAAAGGCACCTGGGAGGACATTTGCTATTCGGACTCTCGCTTTGGATAGGGGGACACCCTTCTTCTTCACGTTTAAAATGGTTTTTGGCGGGAAAAATGCATGCAGACGCTGTTGATTTTGGATTGAAAATTTGAACGAGTTTCAGGGTGATTCAACACTGGAAATCGATTGGGCTGGACTTGATAGAGCAAAACAGGTTTAATATATGCGTTTGGATCGATCGAATTGGGCTGGAATTGCCGGAAAAAGGAAATATAGTAAAAAAGGAAACACGGTCCCTGTCGAGTTTGTTTTTGGACATTCAGAGAGATTAAATGCAAGAAACTCTTTCCAAAGATACATATATATCTAAGGAAGAGTTTGATATAAGTGGTAAAGCTCAGAAACGCGTAAAACAATTTCTGGAAGGAATTATTGCCGTGACTGCCAAGGAAGGAAAGAAGAGATTTCGAAGCGATTTGGGAGAGATTTAATCGCCCTGTGGTGTATAAATAGGTTTCCTAGGGTCTCAAGAAGGGGTGTCGAGAGTTTGGGGTCGAGAAGAGAGCTGAGGAGGAGAGAATCGGAGATTACAGGAAGCCTGTCTCTGCTGCTGCTGCTGCTGAAGAACAAGCGTTGCAACAAAGAACAACTTCTCAAATTCGCAACAGTGCTACAGTATTCTCTCTGTAACAGCTGAACAACCACATTTATCTTCAGTTAGCCACACGTCCTGTAACAGTGAACTCTGTAACGCCAGTACGTCGTTGCATATTCACTGAATCATATCATCTCTTCAATAAAAACAACTTTTGAGCCATGATTTATTCTTTTGAGCCTGTTTTTGATATGAGAAGCTAAACCCAAACACTGGGACGACGGAGGAATCCCTATTTCACGCATGTGGTAATTCTAATAATTCTTTTATGACTATTTGCATTGATTTTTAATCGATTTATGATTTTTATTGAATGGGTGTGATTTCGTTTGATGGTGTATGCTTGGTCTATGTATTTTTGATACATCATGCTTTTGATTTACAGTCATTGCTTTTCAAAAATCTATTTTTGGCAAAGAACAAGAGTCTATATTTTTATTATTTGAACTATAATTGATTGGAATTATTATTTGAGTCGCATGAATGGAATTTGGTGGAATCCTGAGTCTCAGTCTCTCTCGACATTGTGACAAACCTTTTGTATATATATTTTCTATTTTTATTTTAAGTCTAGAACCCAATCTTATCGAGTCTGAGTTGAACGAATCTTATTACTACTTTTTCTACAACAATTAAAAACTACATCAATTTTTGGCGTCGCCGACGCGTATTTGTATTAGGTTTTAGGTTTTAGATTTATTTTATTTCTTTTAGAATTTTTGTTCTCTTTTACGCCTTTGGTATTTTTTGATTCTTTTCAGATTTCGAGCGAAGCTACAAGGAAAGAAAAAGTGCTATAAAAGGAAAGCATCGCCAAAGAAGGAAAGAAAAGAGGAATCCGAAAGGAGTGAAGAAGAATATTTTGTATATAGTTATTTTGTTTTATTTTTAGAAACTGTAAATAGGGTTTTAGTTTTTGTAATTTTTCTTTTTATTTTTGGACACTTTTTGGACTTTATTTTTGGACTGGACATTATTTTTTTAAAACCCTACGGAAGGGTTAAGATTAAATATAAACTGTTTGCAGGGAAGGACGACAGTTACGATACTGTCTCGGCCCCTCGGGTTCGTACACTGACATCGGAGTCGGTGGCCTGAGTCGACTTCAACGGTTCATCGCCCGTCTGGTACGGGAGGTAAGACTCTATCCACCCACGAATCCCCTGTCAGTGGGTTTTATTTTGTGTGACAACTCACACCCCTGCAATAGAATGTCGAACTGGTATTACGATAGACAATACAACGAATATCCGACTGAGTTTCAAAATGGATGTTACTACTTTGACCATAATGTGAATAGTGGTTGGGAACATCATCCTTTTCAAGGTTATGGCTCATACCTTGATGAGCCCAATTACTATCCACACAGCACCGGTCATACGAGCAAAATTCTTATATTTCTCCTTTAGAATAGTCCCTCAGGAAATTAGAGGAGTCGACACGTAAGTTCGCTGAGATGAATAACTTAGTTTATGACGAAAGAGAACTTTCTATAGAGGAATCCTTCAAGCTGATAGCTGAGACGAACGAAAGAATTGCCCGAAATAATCTTAATTTCCAATACAGTGTTTCCAATAATACCCTTGAAACTGAGGATAGTAATTTTCATAATCAATATGACGAGGATAAAATTGGTAACACTACTTGTTTAGATGAGGTTCAACCATTTTCATGTTATTATAATGATGATTATGATGAGGATAGTGTTGATGAAGATTTTGAAATAAGTAGGCATAGCGGTCAGGAATTTGTTACTCCAGTTGAGCTTAATAATAATATTATTTCTAGTTCAAATCCAAATAATTTTAATAATTATTCACCTATTCAAAAGGACGAGGATTTGATTAGAGATACTCCCGTTTTAGACGATATAGTATTTCCTTATGATTACGAAGCCAACGATGGTTTAGAGGAACGAGTTTTTTCTGAGAATATTGTTTTAGAGTCTAGAGATTTAGAAACATTAGTCTTAGACAAAGAAAGTGAACTCGTAGAGATGAGTGAGGATGAACCATACTTAGAAGAATCAATTTACCATTTTTCAGGAATCTAATGACCTTGAAATTAGGGAAGTTGTGACTAGTCTTTCTAGAGACACTGAAAACTCTAAGTTTGGGGGTGATTATCATTCTCCATGTGCTTTAACTATTAGAAAGGTCCCTCACTTAGGACTTGACATATGTGCCTCGACCATTTTACAAGATTATCTTCACACACGTTTTCCTGAACCTAGTGATGTCCATAAGGAAGTTCAGTTGTTAGAAACCCATCCTCTGGTTGATGAGGTTAGACCAGGCTATGATACCAAGATCGACTTTATTTTCCCACCAAATATTTTTCAACCAATTGTGGGAACGTATAAATTTCATATGTGTCAATTATTTAGTTTTGAGACTAAATCTAATTACTTTAAAAGATTAGGGTCGATACATTTGCTTAAGATAGACCACCACTCTCATTGTGGTCAGCTGTGTGAGTCAAAACTGATTGACTTTAAGGATCCTCAATTATTCAGGTTATTATTATGTGCTTTTAAATTTTTACTTGAGTTTCTTCAGACTCTAATAACTGAACCGGATCTTAGCTTTGAGGAATTCCAACCCATGAAAATATTTTATTTGGACCCATTTATAGAACCTGAACCTGAACCACAGCTAGATGTAGTTGTCTTAAACAGGAAACTAGACAAGGGTGTGCTTTATTTGTTAATTTTCTTGGCAGGTTGCAGATTCCTTTTATTTGTGATAGCTCTATTTGGTTTTGATGACCCACAGAAATTTCGGCTATTACTTTATTCTATGAGGTGACTAATCCTTTCTTAGTCTGGCTGAAGACTTTAAACTTAGCACTTCTTGGGAGGTAACCCAACATTCATGCGACACGGTAATATCTTTCCTTATCTCTTTTGCTTCAAATGGTAACAGTTTCTCCTTGTTCATGCTTTTAATTTCATCTTTAGAACATTGAGGACAATGTTAGATTTAAGTTTGGGGGTATGGGAGAAACTTTTTAGTTGCAGTATGAATAAATAAACTCCAGAGCTTATAAATTTATGCCTATTTAGGATTGCACTAACTAATCTAAGTGGATGGAAGCATTTTGGTTGTAGGAGTTGAGGAACCAATCTGATTAGATGGCAACATCTAGAAGAGTCTATTCATAAAAGCACAGAGCTCAGGTGTTATAAATAACATGATAGTTTCACCATATCTCGTTGAGTCCTTTTCAATTCTATTTTTATTTTATTTTGTTTTTAAACTATGTTTCTCTAAGTGATAGGTGGGGCCCACGATTCAAGTTGTTACCAATGTTAGGGTGAATTAGAGTGATTGAGAAAGATAAAAAAAAATTGAGACCAGACCATTTGACCAAAAGGAATAAATTCAATAAAGTCGACCACTGGTACCCTTGTATATGCCAGTTGTGTTGACCTAGAGTTAGGTTATCGACCACTGGTTCCCTTGTATATGCCAGTGTGTTGATATTAGTCAGACTAGTATCTCAATCCATTAGGATAGATTCATTTTGGCGGAGGCCTTCAGACAGATATGGGAAACGTCGTTCACTTAGTAAACATCAAAACCATCTATGTTTTTCTATATCCATCTTCTTGATCTATACATGTGATTAGTTTTGACTCCGGATATTGATGTCCATAGTGCAACTATCTGAGTAGGGCTCTGTCACTTATATATGAATTTTAGTATGCTTGAGTGCAAACTCGTGTACAACAATTGGAATTTCGCATCAGGGTACTTCCTCCTGTAGTCAATAAGTATGCCAACCAAGGAGATTCTTTAGTGCCTTCCAAGGTTCTGTGTAGATAGCTAAGGTCTGGAGTAAAGGTTTTGTGGGTATATCTCTGGTAACCCCTCCCGAGACTATAACTCGGCCACTAGGGCCACCTAGGGGTTTAAAGGCTTACTGCATACGCTAAATGCAATCGACGATGCCTGCGACAGTGAGTTAGGATTTTATTTTGTAGTTTTGATTTGCTCGGGACTAGCAAATAATAAGGTTGGGGGTATTTGATAGACGCATTTATATGTCTATTTTCATCTCTATTGTGTATATTATTAGTACCCATTTTTGTACTTATTTCGGTATTTTATCTCTTTGTAGGTGTTTTTGGAGAAATAAGCTTTTGCGGCGAAATTGGCTCGAAAAGTTGTTAAAGGCACCTGAGAGGACATTTGTTATTCGGACTCTCGCTTTGGATAGGGGGACACCCTTCTTCTTCATGTTTAAAACGGTTTTTGGCGGGAAAAATGCATGCAGACGTTGTTGATTTTGGATTGAAGATTTGAACGAGTTTCAGGGTGATTCAACACTGGAAATCGATTGGGATGGACTTGATAGAGCAAAACAGGTTTAATACATGCGTTTGGATCGATCGAATTGGGTTGGAATTGCCGGAAAAAGGAAACAGAGTAAAAAAGGATACACGGTCCTTGTCGAGTTTGTTTTTGGACATTCAGAGAGATTAAATGCAAGAAACTCTTTCCAAAGATACATATATATCTAACGAAGAGTTTGAGATAAGTGGAAAAGCTCAGAAACGCGTAAAACAATTTCTGTAAGGAACTATTGCCGTGACTGCCAAGGAAGGAAAGAAGAGATTTCGAAGCGATTTGGGAGAGATTTAATCGCCCTGTGGTGTATAAATAGGCTTCCTAGGGTCTCAAGAAGGAGTGTCGAGAGTTTGGGGTCGAGAGGAGAGCTCAGGAGGAGAGAATCGGAGATTACAGGAAGCTTGTCTCTGCTGCTGCTGCTGCTGAAGAACAAGCGTCGCAACGAAGAACAACGTCTCAAATTCGCAACAGTGCTGCAGTATTCTCTCTGTAACAGCTGAACAACCACATTTATCTTCAGTTAGCCACACCTCCTGTAACAGTGAACTCTGTAACGCCAGTATGTCGTTGCATATTCACTGAATCATATCATCTCTTCAATAAAAACAACTTTTGAGCCATGATTTATTCTTTTGAGCCTGTTTTTGATATGAGAAGCTAAACCCAAACACTGGGATGACGGAGGAAGCCCTATTTCACGCATGTGGTAATTCTAATAATTCTTTTATGACTATTTGAATTGATTTTTATTCGATTTATGATTTTTATTGAATGGGTGTGATTTCGTTTGATGGTGTATGCTTGGTCTATGTATTTTTGATACATCATGCTTTTGATTTACAGTCATTGCTTTTCAAAAATCTATTTTTGGCAAATAATAAGAGTCTATATTTTTATTATTTGAACTATAATTGATTGGAATTATTATTTGAGTCGCATGAATGGTATTTGGTGGAATCCTGAGTCTCAGTATCTCTCGACATTGTGACAAACCTTTTGTATATATATTTTCTATTTTTATTTTAAGTCTAGAACCCAATCTTATCGAGTCCGAGTTGAACGAATCTTATTACCACTTTTTCTACAACAATTAAAAACTACATCACTGACCCCAGCAGCACCGAAAGCACTCCTTCAGGTGTAACACCGCCAATTACCAGGACCAGAGACGCTGCCGCCTCTAATGTTCCTGCGTAACTTTCTAATCCTGGCAGTACCGAGAGAGCTCCTTCAGGCGTTACGCCACCAATCACCTAGGGCCAGAGCTACCGCTACCGCTCCTAACACTTCGTCAAGCATGGCGTCTCCAACCGCCACTAAGACTCCGATTACCCCACCAACGGGACGAGAAACCGGAGGAAACAGAGGAATCCGACCCTATATCACCATCGCTGATTTGATGGAACGACAGGAAGTTCTCGCTAGAGCCCAGACGGACATGGTCTCGATACAGAAATAAGTACTTGTTTTTCTCAAAGCCCTGACAGAACGGCTGGCGCAGGAGTCACGCCCTCCAGAGCCAATGAGAGACGCCTCCAACACCCCTGGCGCCAGCACCTCGACGGAACGCATCTCCGCGGACGAGGAGATTCGTGCCAGAACCTCATTGGAAAGAAATCAGTCGTCCAATTTTTTCACACCAGAGGATCTGGAGCAACTTCTCCGGAATCGAATCAAGAATGATGAAATAGACATGCATCAGCATCAACCTCCTTACCCACCTGAAATACAAAGAATTCCTCTTCCAAGAGGATACTCCTCTCCTCAATTCACCATGTACATGGCACCGGAAATGCACGTGAGCATGTCTCTCGATTCTTGGAGTCCCTAGACAAACATGAATACAATCACGTTCTTCGTCTGACGGAGTTTTCGAAATCGCTTACCGGAAGAGCATACACATGGTACAACAGCATCGCGCCAAACAACATCCCCAACTGGGGTGGCATGGTTACCGCATTTTACAAAAAGTACTTCTTTGTGTCTGAACAAATTACCTTCTCGGACCTAGGAAGGATATACCAACGGGACAACGAACATCCAAATGATTTTGTTAAGAGATTCAGGGTTCAAGCACTAGACTGTTATGACCCAAACGTGACCGAAAAACAGCTGGTGAATTCATGAATCAACGGTATGGATCCCATTTACCGCGCCTTGCTAGAGAACCTGCATTTCCAGACATTCTCTGAGCTCCATGAAGCTTCCAGGCGATCAGCAACGACAACACCAGCATTATTAAAACGAGCTAGACCAACCAGAGCCGAAGACGTGCGCGGAACTCGCGGGAATAGACGTCTCATCAACAAGCAGTACAATGTTGGTCCCTCCTCTGTAAGCGTATTAAACGAGGGAGGAAAAAAGAAGGCCTCGGCTGCAGACCAGCAGCCTAAACGCGAAGCACCAGCACGACGAGCAACTCCGCCACGGAAGGACACCGCTAAAGCTCCCATTCTTCATCACGAAGCTGAAGGAAATGCCCTGGATTTCCCGTTTCCCATTGAGGAGGTGATCGATCTCTTAGAAGCATGGATTCAAGATGATGTCATCATACTACCATCTCTCAGACGCCCACCGACTGAGGCTGAGATGGCAAACACCAAATACTGCCACTAATACAGATTTGTTCATCACCCAACCAGTGATTGCAACAGACTAAAACATATTTTCAAAGAAAAGATAGAGGCAGGGGAACTTCAACTAGGAAACGAGGGAGTACATCGAGACCCACTTCCGGTGAGGAATTGTGGAGTCTCTGGGGACTCCGTGCACGAGACTGTACAATCCATGATGCAACACGTATGCGAAATTCTCTACCTTTCCAAGGTACAGCGCCAAGATATCTTCACGGCTCTCAATCGTGCCGTGTCGGGCAAACGGATTTTTCGCACTACGGAAGCCACGCGAAAAGACCAAGCTCTCTCAAGAAGCGGAATCGAAAAAGACAACTGGGACTGTTGACCACGTCCTATTTAAGATTTATTGAATTCTACAACACGGTAATCGATGCGGCCTCTGACTTCAACATTGTTACTTTCAAGACTCTGAAAGTTGCGGGATTTACGAAACAAGAGGCTACTCATTCCCCATCCGTGATTGAGAGCTCGGGAGGGGAAGCCTTGAACGCGTACGGCTACATTAACCTCGAGATCAGGATGGGAGACGCTATAACGCATAGAAAATTCCACATTGTCAAGAAACTAGGTTACGAAATGATATTGTGCCACTTGTGGGTACTCGACAACAAGAAGAAATTGGGAACATCCCCTCTACTGATGTCAACGCCTGAAAGAACCTCCAACAAACCGTCCCACCTGCTGCCGCATCGACGAGATACCGTGGAACTCGGTCACCTGGAGAATACCCGTTGGCGCTAACTTATAGGTTCCAAACACAAGTAAGTTTGGCCGAACGATCTTCTCTACAACCAGTCATTTCTTCTCTTATTCCGTCATGGGGACTCAGCGCGATTACCGGCGCGGACGCTGTCAAGAGATGTGAGTGGGGCGCTGGGTCATTCAAACGCTTTGCAAAGAATTTGGAATCTGCAATCGAAACCGACGAGACCAGGATTCAAGCGGTTACACAACACCCGAACTCATTTCAAATCGGAGATATGGTGGTCAAAGCGAACTCGTTTCAAGTCGAGAAGATGACGGTGAAGATACCTGCTCGGACCGGTTCACCCAAGGAAAAAGAAGACGAGCCATATCTGGTGGCAGACGTCCTTCTGGGGGGGGTTACTGCAAGCTCATCAACACAGACAAGCTGGGAGGTGTGATAATTCACTCACGATGGCTCAAACCCTTCAATCCTTAAAACGATGTACTACTCTCTTACAGAACTCTCCCTTTAGTATTTTCTTTAGCAATTTCTCCTTCCACTTGATATTTGTATTTCCCCGAGATGAATGCACCGTTTGTATTCTTCATTAGGGTTTCGTTTTTTATTCAAAAGCATACCTTTCTTTCCGAATCTCAGAAGAAAAAAACATACACCAAATAAATCCCAAATCATGGAGAAGCCATTAACCATCCAATCACAACCAGAAACATCAACCCATTCTAATGGGAGACTTGGGTCTTTCAAAATGAGAAGTTTTATTCAAAGATAGAAACCGCAAGCGGGATGCTAATTGAAGAAACCCTAACTTCGCTACGAATACAAGGAAGGTAAAAAAAATAAGTCAGCAAAACATCAGGACAACTAAGCGATGAATAGAAACAATAAAAAGGGAGAAGCTAGTCATTGAAAGTTAATGCGCGAATCGGAATTTAATTTCTAATTCAATTCTTTTTTTCAGTCAAGAGGTTTGACTTTGAACCAATGCCTCGGTCAGAGCACTTTCAAACACTTTCCCAAACAGTCTTTCGGGAATCAAAGATTCCATCTGGAAGCCATATCAACAATAACAGCTTCAACATCCCACCTGGAAGTCGTCTCAGCAACAACAACATCCGTCTCTTTACCGACATCCGCCTCGACAACCGACCCAGCATATGCCACAAAGACTTCCCCAATGTCACAGACAACAGTTTCGTCGTCTACTCCGAAAGTTGTTTCAGTTTCATCGACTGCAGCATCATCATCTTCCTCGGAAGTCTTCTCAACGACCTTTCGAGGAGAATTTCCCGATTCATTTTACATCAGAACCAAGGGTTATGACACCGTCCTGGACAGGGGAGATACGTTGATTTTCCCCTAAAAATTTCACAAACTCGGTCTTTCGCCGTTTCAACTGAGAAGCAAACTGTTCCGCCCTAACAGTGGGCCGTGAAGAGTTTTTGTTGCACAAAAGCCTCCCAATGCACTGGGATGCTTCGCCGCCTTCCCGTTTTTCCTCCAAAGATATGTCCCGAATAATTTCGCCAACTTCACGGAACAGAGATTCAATTCTATTCAACGCCTCCCCATGAGAAGAAGCCTCCCAATACACTGGGATGCTTCGCCGCCTTCCCGTTTTTCCTCCAAAGATATGTCCCGAATAATTTCGCCAACTTCACGGAACAGAGAATCAATTCCAAAGTTTATCCCCAAAGAGTTGGAGGCACTCTGTCACTGTAATGTGGAACAAGGTAAAAGAAAGCAATACTAGATTTCTATAAGCAAGAAGAAAAGAGAATTCAAGCAAGAAGAGAAAGATAAGTTTTGTGTTTAATAATTTGATTGGGTAATAGATAGCTCTTACAAGACTTAATCTAGCCTTTATATAGGCTTGAAGAATAACTAAACTCGGAAACAGAAAACTAAAAGGAAATCTAAAAGAATCCTAAAAATAAGAAAGACTGAAACTAGGAAACCATGGAAGCCAAACCTCTAAGCGGAATCTTCTGGAATTGTAGTATGCCTGCATCAGTCCCCCCTTCTAGAGTAAAGCTCGTCCTCGAGTTGTCCAAACAAACCAGAAGTTCATTGTCACCATGAAACGTAAAAATCTCTTGAACATTAAATGTGTTGGAGATATTCCAATCATTTGGTAATAACATAAGCATTATCATTGATCTTCTTTAAAACCTTGAAAGGACCATATTTCTTCATCTTGGTTTTGTTATAAGTACCCACTGGAAATCTCTCTTTTCTTAGATGTATCATCACGAGCTCCCCTTCCTTGAAGGTTTTAAACTTCTTGTGTTTATCAGCATCCTCTTTATATTTAGAATTGGACTTCTCCAGTTTAGATTTTACTTCATTATGTAATTCAGTTGCTTTGTCTACAAAAGAGTCGGCTGCAGTGCTTGTACTATGTGTGGTGGGTAAGGCTACCAAATCAAGAGTATGATTAGGTACTTTAGAGTACACAATCTCAAATGGAGTTTTCCCAGTAGAACGATTCACAGAAGTGTTGAAAGCGAATTCCATATGTGGCAATAACACATCCCACTGCTTACTATTATCCAGGCACTTAGCTCTAATCAAATTCCCAAGTGATCTATTAACAACCTCAGTCTGCCCATCAGTTTACGGATGTGAAGTTGTGCTGAATTGTAAAACTGTGCCTAAGCGCATCCATAAACTTTTCCAGAAATAACTCAAAAATTTTGTATCTCTGTCATAAGTGATAGACTTTGGAACCCCATGCAATCTTACTACTTCTTTAAAGAACAAAGAAGCAACATTAGAAGCGTCAGTTGATTTCTTACAAGCTACGAAGTGAGCCATTTTAGAGTAACGATCAACTACGACCATAACAGAATCATTACCTCTAGCAGTACGAGGTAAACCAAGTATAAAATCCATACTTATATCAACCCAAGGTGCATCAGGAACTGGTAAAGGAGTATACAACCCGATATTTTGAATTGTACCCTTTGCTCTCTGACAGACCATGCATTTTTGTACGAACTTTTGTACATCACGTTTCAAAGATGGCCAGAAATATCTTTCTTCAATCATGGCAATGGTTTTATCTCTCCCAAAATGACCACCAAGACCACTGCCATGTAATTCTCGCATAATATGTAAACGTAAAGACCCTTGAGGAATACATAATCGATTCCCTTTAAAAAGAAAACCTTCTTGTATAAGAAAATCATCAAACCCATGAGTTTGAGAACTACATTGATCCCATAGTTTGCCAAAATCTTCATCTTCTGGATAAATGTCTTTGATATAGTCAAATGCATAACTCTCATTACGAATTGTTGTTAATAGATGACTTCTTCTACTTAAGGCATCAACAACTTGATTAAATTTGCCACTTTTATGTCTCACGGAGAAAGTGTATTTGTTGAGTGTGGAAAGCCATCGATCATGCATTCTGTTAACTTTAGCAGAAGTATTCAAAAACTTCAAAGCATGGTTGTCAGTGTTGACAACAAATTCCCTATGTATAAGATAAGTATGCCACTGCTTAAGAGATTGAACAAGAGCCAATAACTCTAATTCATATGTAGACCATTTCTTTTGTGCATCTGAATTCTTCTCACTGTAATATGCAATTGGATGACCCTCCTGTGATAATACTGCACCAATACCAACAACAGATGCATCACAATCTATTTCAAAAGGCTTGTTGAAATTCGGAAGTGCAAGAATTTGTGTCGTACAAAGCTTTTCTTTAAGAAGAATAAAGCTCTTATCCATTGCTTCCATCCACTCAAACTTCTCCTTCTTGAGACAGTCGGTCAAAGGTGCAGAAATAGAGCTAAAGTTCTTCACAAATCTTCGATAGAAAGAAGCCAAACCATGAAAACTACGAACATCACGAATAGAAGTAGGAACTGGCCAATCTTCAATTGCTTGAACTTTAGAAGGATCGACATGAATACCATCAGTAGAAATCACATATCCCAAAAATGTTACTGAAGAAGCCATGAAGGTACACTTTTTCAAATTAACATATAAAGAGTTGTCAGCAAGAACTTGAAGCACTTGTGAAAGATGTTGGAGGTGTTCTGGCTCACTGCGACTAAAAATTAGTATGTCATCAAAATAGACAATAACAAATTTACTGAGAAAGGGTTGGAGAACCTGATTCATAAGTCGCATAAAAGTACTGGGTGCATTAGATAACCCAAATGGCATGACCAGCCATTCATATAAACCTTCACGTGTCTTGAATGCTGTTTTCCACTCATCTCCACCTCGAATGCGTATTTGGTGGTAACCACTGCGTAAATCCAACTTAGTAAAAATAATAGAGCCCGACAGTAAATCAATCATATCATCAATACGCGGGATCGGAAATCTATAAGGAATGGTGATGCGATTTAATGCTCTGCAATCGATACACATCCTCCATCCATTGTCTTTTTTACTAACCAAGAAGGCAGGACTGGCACAAGGACTGTTGCTAGGTCGTATCAAACCCTTTGTAAGCAAATCATTTACCTGTCCCTGTAATATCTCATGCTCAGCAGGACTCAAGCGATAGTGTGCTTGGTTTGGTAAAGAGGCTCCAGGAATAAAATCGATGCAGTGTTGAATATTCCGTAAAGGAGGTAATGCAGTTGGTAGTTCATCTGGAAATAAAACATTATATTGAAATAATAAGGGCTTCACCTTTGCAGGAAACTCAATCATAGGCTTAGAATCTTCATGAGAATGTAAAGAATGTTGTGGGTGCAAAGAACGAATAACAGTGGCTACGACAGCATCAGTCTGCGCACAAGAGTTTGAAGTGGAATTGGATGGACTAAGAACCTTGGTTTTCCCATTATGAACAAAAGTGTAAGTATTCTCGAATCCATTGTGAACCGCGTGAAGATCGTATTGCCAAGGTCTGCCAAGAAGAAGATGGGTTGCCGTCATATTAATGACATCACATAGAACTGTGTCTTCATAACCCTCAAAAGAGAATGACACATAACACTGAAGAGTAATCTTCTGTGTGCTAGAGGCATTAACCCATCCTACAGTGTAAGATTCTGGATGAGAAGTTACTGGTAGTTCAAGCTTCTTAACTACGTGATCAGCAATATAATTATCCACACTGCCACTATCAATTATCATCTTGCAGATTTTACCCCCAATATAACATCTGGATTTAAAGATACTGTGTCTCTGAGACTTGCATTGTTGAGTAAGAAATAATGGACGAATCATCCCAACAAACTCATCGTCATCACCAGGTGAGGCTTCATCTTCGAACTCATTAAGCACACCAGTGACTTCATCAATGAACTGAGGTTCACCAATCAAAGCATTGAATTTCCGACAATCACTAGACGTGTGCCCCGATTGCTGGCATTTATTGCACTTATCTCCACGAAATTTTGCATAAGTATTAGTAGTTCTCTGTTGCGGTGGAAATTGTTGTTGCCTGTTATGAAACCGACTCCCTGTAGTAGGAGGAGTTGGTTGCAGAGAGTGAGACTGCTGACCCGGCTGAAGATCAACTGGATTGGCTAAGATAGGTGTAGCCAGAGGTGGAGTATAAGGCATAATATGGATAGGTTGTCGATGTGAATGGCTAACATCATCATAAGGAGGCATGGGAATAGTCAAAACAGTATCTGTAGAAAAGTTTTGAGATGAATTGGTACCCCTGGAATTATTTTGATAATGCCCTTGTCTGGATGGATAAGTCCTAGAAGAACGAAGAAGGCGATTTTCTATCTTAATAGCTTGCTGCACCGCTTCGACCATAGTAAAAACTGAATGAGTCATACCATTTTGTATTAATCTATTCATCCCCTCAATGAATCTTGCAACTAACTGTTCTTCAGATTCTTTGAGTTGATTTCGTGCCACCAAATTATAAAAATCGGACACATATTCTTCAACAGTGCGTGCCCCCTGCTGAATGTTCTGCAATTTGATGAAAAGTTGCTGCATAAAGTCTCTAGGTAAGAACTTATGCCTGATCAAAGTTTTCATACGTGTCCAAGTACGTATTTTCGGTTTGTTAGCGTTTCTACGATCATCACAGATCTTATCCCACCAGGCTGCAGCTCCTCCTTTGATCTTGTAAGTCACAAGTTTGACCTTAGAATCTTCAGGGACTTCCATAAATTCAAAAAAACCAATCAGTTAGTTCTTCAATACGAAAATTTCCAGAGAAGTTGGGAATATCAGCTTTTAGCTTATATTCGGGTAAAGAACTGTAAGGGTTGTGACCAGTTTTTAAACATCGTTCTTCAATCCAATTCTTCTCTAGATCGTTCTCACGTTCATCTTCATCATCACTGTCGAGTGTAGGAGAAACTAGCTTCTTCTTTGAATGACCTATGAACCCTTCATACGGTTTCTTAATGTTTAAAGTACGCAATACATCTTTAGGTACTTCATCATTCTGTAAAAACTGAAGTGTATCATTTTTAGTTTTGTCTTCTAAGTCTACAAGCTCAGGCATATCTAAATCTATATTTATGTGTTTTGCAACCTTGAAAAGCTGATTCTGCATTGCTTCAAGCTTGTTATCTCTTAACCCTAATTTTTCCTCCATGGACTTCTCAAGAGTTTCAGTAATGTTTTTTGCCAAAATCTCGGTATGAGATTTGATGAGAGCTTCGATTGCTGCTAGAGTAACTTGTTGAGCAGTCATATTTTTTTTTTGTGTACTTAAAAGGAATGAAAAGGTGTTGCGGAAGCGAAGTAAAGGATCAAGTGATAGGATGAAAAAACTAAAACTAAGCGGGTGATACCAACTAATGTGGAACAAGGTAAAAGAAAGCAATACTAGATTGCTATAAGCAAGAAGAGAAGAGAATTCAAGCAAGAAGAGAAAGATAAGTTTTGTGTTTAATAATTTGATTGAGTAATAGATAGCTCTTACAAGACTTAATCTAGCCTTTATATAGGCTTGAAGAATAACTAAACTAGGAAACAGAAAACTAAAAAGAAATCTAAAAGAATCCTAAAAATAAGAAAGACTGAAACTAGGAAACCATGGAAGCCAAACCTCTAAGCGGAATCTTCTGGAATTGTAGTATGCCCTGCATCACACTGGAAGATCCCATTATGCGCTACAAAACCAGAGAAAGGATAGAGGATAGACACGACTTCAGGATAACTTGTGCGAATGAAGGATTCAAGATCATATCTTATATCCAGCAGAGCGATGAGGTCCCGAAAAATAATTCCTCCTACTAGCCGCGGATTGAGGCGTGACATCAGATTCTAATGAAACCGTTTTCTACCAGCGAACATGAGGAAATGCCTGGATGTGAGGTGAATTAGGGTTTGGTGAAAAAAAGTGGAAGTACATGTTTAAGACACGCTTGCCCACGTTGTTACTTATCTTCCGCCAGCACCGATACTTGAAAAAACAAAACCGACAAGGTGACATGAAGAGAAGGAATAACGCTCCCTTTCTACGGGCATAACACTTGCGGGGTTTTGAATAAGGAAAGGACTTCCTATGTTATTCAAATAAGGAAAGGAGGCAACCATGCCTGCAAAGACAAGCCACCACCGTGCCAAGCCGTCCGCGCCTTGCTTGCCTTACCAAACCGCGTCATTCCTTTCACCACCGTCCGCGCCATGCTTGCCTTGCCAGAACCGTGCCATGCCTTGGCCCCACCATGCCAAGCCGTTCGCGCACGCCTTGCACCACCGTCCACGTCATTCTTTCCACGCCAAGACATCAACCAAGCCCATTCCCACACTTGCGCCGTTCCGAGCCCAAGCCAACGCAATGCATGTGGCCCCCTTCCAAACCGCACCAACACCAGCAACTCTCCAAGCCAGCGTCTCGATGTTTCCCAACCCATCCAAGGTGATGCATGACCAGACTAAGCCGACGATCTTCATCTCACCGCTTCACGGTCTACACCATAAATAGAATCTATGCAAGTCCGCCAAACACGAGGATCATGAACTCTCCTTACCTCTCGAAAAGGTTAGTCGGACCTTTCTGACCATCTTTTCACGACCTGTCGTTTCGATTTTTGTCCTCACCTGTCACTATCTTATGATTACCTCGCAACAATGCTCCTGTTCCGAGCTAAGCAGGGGACTTAATGTTGATGGTGGTTTTTAGCTTAGGGTCAAAATCGTAAAATTGTACATCTGACATGACGTCACTATGACCATTAGCACATTTATTGAATCAATCAGCATGCCTACGTAAGAATTACTGGGGTACCCTTTTTTTTAACATGGGTCATGTTCCACGGTAGAACCCTTAACACTGACTGACATCATCTATGCCAAACCCTAATTCTCATGCTACCGCGCCAAGGCATGCCAACCATGCCAGCCGCACCACTGTGCCAATGGCAGACCATGCCAGCCACATCTCCGCGCCAAAGTATGCCAACCATGCCAGCCGCACCTCAACGCCAAGGTATGCCAACCATGCCAGCCGCACCTCCGCGCCAAGGCATGCCAACCATGTCAGCCTCACCACATGTGCCAATGGCATGCCAACCACCTTGTCGCGCCATACCATTCCAACCTTCCCTATGCGGCTACCAAAACGAAGGCGTGCGATGATCAACAGCCACCCTTCCATCTTAGATGCAAATCTTAGCCGTCCAAGGTCGCCAAACAACACATGGTAACCTTTGGCCCAAAACCCTAGTTTTGGCCACGCCAAACCGCGCCAAGGCATGCCATGCCAAATGTGCCAATGGAAAGCCAACCACCTTGCCGCGCCATACCATGCCTGCCTTCACTATGCGGCTAACAAAACGAAGGCGTGCGATGATCAACGACCACCCTTCCATCTTAGATGCAAATCTTAGCCGTCCAAGGTCGCCAAACAACGCATGGTAGCCTTTGGCCCAAAACCCTAGTTTTGGCCACGCTAAACCGCGCCAAGGCATGCCATGCCACATGTGCCAATGGCATGCCAACCACCTTTCCGCGCCATACCATGCCGGCCTTCCCGATGCGGCTAACAAAACGAAGGCGTGCGAAGACCACCCTTCCATCTTAGATGCAAATTTAGTCGTCCAAGGTCGCCAAACAACGCATGGTAACCTTTGGCCCAAAACCCTAGTTTTGGCCACGCCAAACCGCGCCAAGGCATGCCATGCCACATGTTCCAATGGCATGCCAACCACCTTGTCGCGCCATACCATGCCGGCCTTCCCCATGCGGCTACCAAAACGAAGGCCTACGATGATCAACAGCCACCCTTCCATCTTTGATGCAAATCTTAGCCGTCCAAGGTCGCCAAACAACGCATGGTAACCTTTGGCCCGAAACCCTAGTTTTGGCCACGCCAAACCGCGCCAAGGCATGCCATGCAACATGTGCCAATGGCATGCCAACCACCATGCCACACCATACCACGTCGGCCTTCCCTATGCGGCTACCAAAACGAAGGCGTGCGATGATCAACGGCCACCCTTCCATCTTAGATGCAAATCTTATCCGTCCAAGGTCGCCAAAAAACGCATGGTAACCTTTGGCCCAAAACCCTAGTTTTGTCCATGCCAAACCGCGCCAAGGCATGCCATGCCACATGTGCCAATGGCATGCCAACCACCTTGCCGCGCCATACCATGCCGTCCTTCCCTATGTGGCTACCAAAACGAAGGCCTGCAACAATCAACGTCCACTTTTTCATCTAAGATGCAGATCTTAGCCGTCCAAGGCTACCAGCTAACGCGTGGCAACCTTTGGCCCTAGTTTGGCCGCGCCTAAACAAAACCAAAACCCTAACTTTTGGACGCGCCTAAACTAGGCCATATTAAAGCCATACTGATCATGCTTTCATGCCACTGGCTACCAAACGAAGGGTTACAATAATCAACGACTACGTTTCCTCTTAAGATGCAAAATCTCGACCGTCGAAGGTCACCACCGAGTCGGCAAGTCTCCCAAGCACAACTTGCCAGACAACAACAACATGCTACATGTTTTCCACGAAAACACTCGAGACATCAACACATATCACAAACTGGGGGATGCTCATTGGGTATTGGTTTGGTGGTTTACAGCGTGCGGCGTACACTACACCCGTTATAAGACAGTGTCATAAGGATGAGGCGGTTAGTAAATACAGGGAGTAATGGTGAAACGCTTTCTTTTATGGAACACCAATTCCATGCGTTACCGGTTACCACCTCCTCCCATTTACTCATCCGTTTTCCATTTCTTAATGAGACCAAAGTACGTTTCACTTCGACTGGTATAAATAGGCATTACCTATTTCCACCGAACAACAAGTTCATGTGAGGAGGATACAACACTCAGAAAATATTTGCTAGTTTTCCATCTGTTAGCTTCCCACTTTCTGATACAAGTCGTGAAACAACTACTCTTCCAAAATCAACTATTCTGGTCTCAACACTCTCTTCGCTTCCCTCCCCAAAACCAACCCTTCTCCTTCACTTTGTGACCGAAGC
Organism: Papaver somniferum; assembly: GCF_003573695.1. Classification (NCBI taxonomy): domain Eukaryota; kingdom Viridiplantae; phylum Streptophyta; class Magnoliopsida; order Ranunculales; family Papaveraceae; genus Papaver; species Papaver somniferum. Next base: position 89,243,975 of record NC_039365.1, on the reverse strand, counting down.
AAGTCTGGAACGGCTATTTCTTGGTTTAGGCCGGATTTGTACTGATTGATCTCTCGAATCTAAAGTACTCCCTTGCAGTACATTATTTAGGGTTTAAACTCGTTTCTCACCCACACACCCGAAATTACCAAAATCAGCAGAAATGTTTTTCACCCTCAAACAGCGAGATAAACTCGGCTCGAAATACCAAATGTGTGTAATCTAAATCTATATAGCAAAACGAATTTTGTCTCAAGATATGAGATAAATAGACTTTTGAGTGATAGATAAGTTCAAGTCTCCACATACCTTTTAGTCGATGAAGATCCACCAGTTCCTTGAGTAGTCCTTCGTCTTGTATGATGATTGTTATGGAGTTCTTGAGCTCAACTACACTTTCTATCCTAGTCCGAGACCTTAGCTATAGTAGACTAGAAATGAAGACTTATAGTTTTGATCACTAACATTGACAAACATGCTTGAGATAGCAACGCATGCGAGTTCGACCGAGCAATACTCTAACAATCTCCTCCTTTGTCAATTTTAGTGACAAAACTATCAATACATATGGAATACAAAAAATATATAAATAAACTTTTGTAGCTCCTATTCCACATGCCTAATCTTCAACATTACTCGAAATCTTCATCACTTCCAAGTACTCCAATGATCCCAAAGGTTGTAAGTTTAGCATCATCGTTGTTGAAAATCCATAGCTATAACAACGAGAAAACAAGAATTCTCAATCATTTTTATACAGTGTCATAGTATCATTACACAACGTCAAAGTTCAATTGTATCACAACTTTAACAACAATACTATGGTGATATGTCACTCCCCCTTAGTCAATACTCCATATCACATGGAAACCACTCCCCCTTACGTAATGATTCGAAAACCATATGTATTTGTAGTATGAACTACATATTAATTCTCCCCCTTTTTGTCAATAAAATTGGCAAAGGTACAAGAACGGGATCCTAATGAAATTTCCGAAAGAGACATTTCATGACCAAAAGAAAGCATATATCATATTATTTAGATGCAATCATAAAGCCGAAGCTAAATTAATTTATCAAGGAGTCTATAAAGATACAAGATAACCCCTATAATACTCCACAACCGCACTCCCCACAAAGATTTGGCAATTAAGTACAAGTTCAATTAAGAACTCTCCCCCATAAAATGTCATTCCCAAAAGAACAATAAGAGCGACCTTAATTTCAAAAAGAAAAAAAGGATTTCTTTGGACATAACAAATCACATACAAGTATGAATTTGAATCCAAAATATTCAATTACATTAACCATAAGAGAACCCATGATTAATTTAATCAAACATGCTCAACATAAGTAAACTTATGGAGACTTAAAAACACTCATTAGATTAATCACAAGAAAACCCATAATTAATCTAATCGAAATACACAACTAAACTAATCACAAAAGTAATCAATTTAATTGGTCATGCTCGAAACAAAGTATCTCATGGAACAACAACTATGTCAAAACAATGACTCAGTTGATAGAGCGCAACATAAGACACCTTATGGAAAAACACAGTATGTACACAAAAATTGTGGATCGGAGATCGACCTTATACAGTGGAATAAGCAAGGACTCATTCTATTTTCCATCACCATTTTCACAATGACATTCAATAGATATAATCCTTGAACACAAAAGATTTTAACCTATCTTCCATCAAAAATTGACATAATAGGCTTAACTTTTATATTTGTCAAAAGTCAATTCATTCTTTCATCAATACATGCATATCAACTCATGAACGACTTTACTTTTGACAAAGTGTGGGACAATCAATTTCACGGACGTAAATACACATATCCCATAACAATATTGCAACATATAAAACCATAAAGATTAATACTGCAAAAATCATCTTCCAACAGTTTTAGAATTTAAACAACTAAACCTAAAAACATGAAGATGAAAACGTTGGACATAGCCATGTGTAATCACAATAATGGCTATTCCAAACTCTAGTTATTCTTCTAATTAAAACAAGAAAAATAGAAGATTTACTAGATAATAAGACCTTTGAAGAATTCTTTATCGTCCCGAACTCCTTGTCGTCAACATTCATTGGAACATAAGGTTCATTAAGGTAGGAGTGTATATCAATAAACCTTCTTGGATGATGTTGTCGAACCAGGGACTTCTGAATATCATGAGTCTTATACACAAAAGCCTTTATTTGTTGAATCTCCTTTCGCATCTCCTTAAACACTTCAAGAACATCAGAAAACTTCTGTGAATTTGAAGGAACGGCTCTTGGATTCCTCACATTCCTTCTTTTCCTTTTCAATGTTGGGGATAATGGAGATTTTTCTTTTTCCTTCATGATTGATGGCTTAACAATCATATTAACATCCTTTCCATCAGAAGACATCATGCTTGGAGTATCCATAGTTGTATGGGTTTGTGAGAGGAAATCACAATTTGCTCAACAAGTAGTCTTGAGATAAAAAGAGGTTACAGAGAAGGAAAAAGGAATGTAGGGTTTCAAAACCTTTAAACAGGTTTGTACACGACCAACTCACGACCCTATGAAGAATAGAATTATCAATAATAACCCTCCTTTATTGATAGACGGAATTCCTAAAACTTAAGAAAAAAAAAGTTTTCCTAAAGCCTGAGAGGTACAAAATCATTGTCTCTTTTGATCAGGCACATGAGACAAGATTTCAAAAACAACACAATCAAGTTGTATTATGGTGAACAAAAATTTGTCCACCATTTCCCTCTTGTGAGGAATCTACAGACCTCTGTCTATCAAAGCGAATCGACCATACTTTCTTCTCTAATGGTCTTGATTTATCCTTGGAAACTAACTTCTTAGACGAAGATAAAATCCTACATACCTCAGTGTTCTTCTGAGATGTGCATGCAGCTAGGCACATAGTGGAACCTGAAACATTACAAACATAGTTTCCAAAGAAAGGGTTAACTTTATCTTCCAGATTAGTTGGATTATATTCTGAAAGAATATCAAGATTGATGTATGTATTGCTACAATTATCAAAATCAATATTCTCACCAAGAAGTGCAACACTTGATTTCTCGTCTTCATTAGAATCATAGTTATCAAACATTTCATCAAGAGTTGCAGCAAGACCTTTGTTCCCAGTGTATTTCTTCCGATTTGGACACTCGTTTGAAAAATGACCAGATCCTTTACACTTAAAGCACTGAGGCATATCCTCGTCATCAGTTTCATCAATATCCCTGTTTTTAGGAGGAACACGATTATGAGGTTTGACTGATGCTTTAGGATTATCTCTGGAAAACCGTTTACTTCTCTTCAGTAGAAGATCCCTAAACTGTCTTGTGATCATCGAGACCGATTTGTCAAGATCTTCATCTGATGAATCAGTCTCAGAGTGATCGTCTTTAGAGATATACACTTTTTTACTTTTATCAAGTAATTTAGTGTCCTTTAGTGCTTTGAACGCAACATCCTTAGATTTGGATGAATGTTCGTGATTAAATATCTTAAGCTTCCCAACCAGCATATTTCTGGAGAGATTATCATGGTTATTTCCCTCAACGATGGCATGCTTCTTAGAATCGTATCTAGATGGCAGCGATCTGAGAATTTTCGTCACAATGTCCTTTTCAGCGTAGTTGAACCCCAACCATCTCACACGATCCAAGGTACAGTTATGCTCCTACGTCTCTGATCCCAGCAGGATGCTACGTACTTGATTCCCTTAGCTGAACTCACCCACAACTAAGAGTTGCTACAACCCAAAGTCGAAGACTTTAATAAACAAATACGTATCACACAGAAAAGTCTATGGTAATAGATAAATCCGTCTCCCACGAATATACCTACGAGTTTTGTTCCATATTTTGATAAATCAAGGTGAACATGAACCAATTGATAATCCGTACTTATATTCCCGAAGAACAGCCCAGTATTATCAATCTCCTCACAATAGCCTTAATCGACGCAGCGAAAAAAGATATTGTGGAATCACAAACGATGAGACGAAGATGTTTGTGATTACTTTTTATCTTGCCTATTGGAGATAGAAATATCAAGCCAATTATTACAATTGTACTCGTACGATAGAAACAACAAGATCAAATCACACAACTATGATAAAGTAGTATCGGTCTGGCTTCACAATCCCAATGAAGTCGTTAACCCGGTTTAGAAGAAGAAACCAAAGGTTAAAGGAGAATCGACTTTATCTTAGCACAACTAGTATCACACAGAATGTGTGGGGATTAGGTTTCCCGATTGCTAGAGTTCTCCCTTATATAGTCTTTCAAATCAGGATTTGCAATCAATGTTAGCTTGGTAACAAAGCATTCAATATTCACTGTTAGATGAAAACCTGATTAGATTCAAGCTAATATTTATCAACCGTTAGATCAAAAACATAGCTTGTTATACACAAATGAAATGCACGTTTCTAGGCTTGTGTAACCATACCCAAACTTGTACATTAGTTGGTTCAACAATAGTTAACCAAATGGTTAGCCATATGATCAATTTCATATCAACCATATTCTTCTTCAACATAAGTAGTTCAAATGACTCAAATGAACTAGTTAGAGAGTTGTTCAATTGCAAGGAAATCTCATGTACTACACAAGATACAATTGAAGCAAAAACGATTTGATTCACTCGAATCGGTTTGTGAACTATATAGCCACGTTTTACAATTGTGTTCCTTAGTTAATATGAATAAGTTCACAGAAATCGTTTTTAGATATAACCTACTCAAGTTCGCGGACTTAAGTTCCCGGATGGAGTTCACAAACTCCAGCAGAAATTCTCGGGTTTGAGAACTTCGCCAGTTCGCGGACTGAGTTCACGCACTACTCCAGTTCACTTGATCAACAAAGTTCGCAAACTTCGGTTCAAGTAATAAGGACTTATACATATATGTGTTTCCACAACAATGATTATATCCTCCAATGGTTATATAATCTAAACTCTCATTTCAATTGAAACATTCTCAGAGGACGTTATATAGTTGTTATTCACAAACCATTTTTCGTCAGAGAAATTTTAAAAGTGATTAAAACATAGCATGACTTTCGTCACTAGGTAAAGATGAACTTGGCTAAAGCGAAAGCTTACCAACACATATTTCGAGAAATAGATAGGCGAGATAAACTCGGCTCGAAATACCAAATGTGTATAATCTAAGTCTATATAGCAAAATGAATTTTGTCTCAAGATATGAGATAAATAGACTTTTGAGTAATAGATAAGTTCAAGTCTCCACATACCTTTTAGTCGATGAAGATCCACCAGTTCCTTGAGTAGTCCTTCGTCTTGTATGATGATTGCTATGGAGTTCTTGAGCTCAACTACACTTTCTATCCTAGTCCGAGACCTTAGTTATAGTAGACTAGAAAGCAAGACTTATAGTTTTGATCACTAACATTGACTAACATGCTTGAGATAGCAATGCATGCAAAGTTTGACCGAGCAATGCTCTAACATCTTATATACGAAGTTCAAAAGATAGACGTTATACTTCGTATTGTAATTCTTTAATACTATGTCTAACTAGAGTATAATCATTCACAGCTTCTCAGTTATGTTTTCAATATGCACGACTTGAAAGATACGTTAGGAATGAAACAGTTCAAGTCAAATATTACTAACCTCAAGAGGAAGAATGATTTCGTCGTTGTATCTCTTTACTTCTTCACATTCTTCAAGTCTTCACGTAATACTTGTAAGTCTCATATCCTAGTAACTTTCTAGCTAACCTATACGAAGTTGACTCTAATAAATAATCAAGCGACTCTTTAAATGAGTTTTGATTTATTAAAATATGACAACCAAACTTGACATACCAACGCTTAGTGGGTTCAACCGAGCAATGCTCTAACAATCTCCCCCTTTGTCAATTTTAGTGACAAAACTCTTACATCATATGGATAAACAAATTACAAGAATTCATTACACATACGCTTGATTCCGAGTTTCAACAGCACAATAACCTGTATACATTCAATCCATAAATGCCGATGTTGACATTATAATAACAAAGCTAATACTCCCCCTAAAAGTAAGATAGGTAGATTTTCAATCCGCACGTATTTGTTATTCCCTTTGTAGTCCATATAACTACAAGTATCAATATGATATGTTATTCCCCCTTAGTCTATGCTTTAATCTTTCGTTAGATATAACGTTTAAGCACCATTGTCCTTTCCTTAGTGATACCAAATTACTTGTTTACTCCATATATTTCTCCCCCTTTTTGTCATAAATAACAAAGGTACGAGCAAATAAAGGACAAACGTAAAGGATCTTACAAATCTCAAAAGACTTGCAACCTATAAGAGTTAAGCACGAGGGTTCCACACACCATTTTAGATAACCAATTTCAAAACTGAAACTACAAAATAATTTTGTTTTGAAATGTTACCAAGGAACCAATTGCCCGAAGAAATTCTCCCTAATAGTTTAGCAAATCAAAAATCGACTAAGTACTTTAGTTCTTTTGCTAAACCGACCGCACAAATACAATCGCTTGTTCGATAAGACCAAAATAAAGATCAGTTTTTTCATCAGGTTCTAATTATTCAAATAATAACTTATACATTTCACTTTTAAACAAGACAAATACTAGGTAAGTTAACTAGTATTTCTTGTTAAGGCATTCGATTAGACTTAAATAACCAAAACCTCCACTTTGATGAGTCTAACTAAGACCAGAAATAACTTAGTTTCTCTTATCCGGAATCGAATTGGACTAAACAATTCATCCCGAAAACCCTTTTGTTAAGCCATAAACAATTCATACAAACCAAATAAATCAACTTGCATAATTATCTACCTCAACCGGAAGCAATTGAACAAACATAGACATTAAAGTATCACAATTGCACCGTAATTTTTTAAGGCTAAACAATTGATACCAAACCATAAGGAAAGATAACAATAGTTTTTCTTAACCGGAAACAATTGAATCACACACACATCCATACACAAATAATGGAATAAACATCAATTGTACCAAAATTTTGTTAAGAAAAAGCAATAAATATATTCAATAAAATCAGGCTTTTCTTAAACAGGAAAACGATTAAATAACAAATTTGTTACCTCAGATTCCGCATCCTCTTTACCCCCAAAATATATGTCATTAAGCAAAATTTCAAGTTAGAACTCTCCCCTGTTGTGTTGTCATCCTCTCGCAAGACAAAAGAACAACAGCAAAAACCAACCTTTACCAGAGAAATGTTGAAAACCGGTTTTAACCGGTTTATCAGAATCCCTTATGATCCTTTGATAAAGCCTACCGACATGGGCTAGAACTTAATCCTGCTAAACCAAAAAGTCACCTAAACCATAAGCGTTCACACAATATGATATCGAATATTAAGGTTATGAAAACCGAAATCAATCATCCCATAAATACATAGCAATAATTCATTCAGATAGATTTGCTTCTTGGAATCGGTCATACCATACGAATTCATACACAAGACTGTTTTGGGCATAACTTTTGTATACGAAGTCCGAATTCAGTGATTTTTGGCTCGTTTTAACCATATAAACAAGAGCTACACATATATGATCAGTATATATCAACATCACAAACTCAAAATTACCGTGTCTATCAAAAGCTCAAATATAGATAGAGAAAGTATGAGTATAGAAGAAAATAAATCTTTATAAAGATGTTAATTAATCATATAATAACCGAGATATCATGTGCTCAGTTTGACATGCTTCGTCACCCTTCATAAGATTAAGCACAAAGGTGAGCATGCACAATTCAACACAACTAGGCTGTGTTGAGTTGATCCTTGTCTTGTTCGCCACGAGTGACTAAGACAGAATCATCATTTTTGACTTCTTGCTTGGTTTGTTTTCTCTTGTTCCATCTCTTGTTTTTCTTCTTTGACTTGTGATGAATAGTGTCATTATCACAACGTTCACTGGTATAAGGTATTTCATACATGATGTCGTTCTTTAGTCTTTCAAGAAAACTCTTGTAATTATTGTCACCAACAATTAACAGCTGAGAGTCATTCTTGTGACTAACTTTTGGTCCCTTCTTGGCTATAGAGGACTTCGGGACCCATTTAGAGTTTGGTTTCGCAGGAGCAGCTTTCTCCTTCATACCATTAGGATCATTGTCCTTTTGAATATTTTGCGAAACACCCTTTCTCCAATTTGGAACATCAGATTTTATTTTTGCATTTACAAAGTTATCTCTCTTTATATATTCAGGTATGAGATGACCTTGTCGAGTGATATGCAAAATTGGAACTATGATTATAATAATTCTTTTGCCTAAACTTAGGACAATATCGATCTGAGTTCCTTTGGGGAGCAATCTTATCCAATTTGTATGATACAAAAGAAAGTGTATCTTTTATCTTATGAATATTGCATCCCCACATGCCCTTTATTACCACAATAACAACAATGCTTAGTAACATACGAAGTGTGATTTTTAATGTTACCTTTTTGTGGATCCACTTGCTTTGGAGCTTGACGATTTTTCTTTTTCTTCTTCTTATCTTTGTTCAACATTGTTACTTTCTTAATATTAGTAGAAGTGCCTTCTTTGGTTGCCGTATTTGAAGAGTCTGGTTGAATATGATTCTTAGGCTTGACTGGTTTCACTTCTTTACAAGAAATATGAGCATATTTTACATCAGTGGAAGCCTCTGGTTGAGAAGAATTAGTAGCTTTAACAAATTTTACCTATTTGCTAATATTTGAAGCATCTATTCCATTATAGCCCAATCCTTGTGTATCATGATGATTTCTACTTGATTCTAACATTGAGGTTAAATTGTTTCAGCTATCATTGAACTTTTTCAGGTTCAAAATTTCTTCTTCCAACACCTTGATTTTATCAAGAGCACCAGTAAAATCAGCCTTAAGGCATTTTTCTCTTGAGAGATATTCACTTTCATTCTCTTCAATACTCTTTGTTGAGAGTTAATCCTTGCATTAGATTCAACAAGTTTCTCTTCCAACAAGTGAATTTGTTTAAGAGCAGCATCATGCTCCATTTTTAACAATTCGGTTTGAGACAGACTAGCTCTTGCTTTTTCCTCAAGACCTTGTATTTGTTGAGAAGCATCTTCCCTAAACTTTTTGTGATTTTGACACATCCTTTCATATTAAATAGTTAATGCTTTAAAATCATCCTGATTTTTCTCAAATATCTTTTTATATTTAAGAAATTGCTCACAAACAGATTCTAAGGGTGGTCCAATAACCTCTCGCGTAACTCTACCTTGACTCATGTATTATAGGTTGGATCGCACCAAACACATATTGTTAGATCTTTTCGTGTTTGCCTGCTCTGATACCAATTGAAAAGACGAGGGTACCCAAATATACCTCAATCTAAAACTTTTCCACCTATAAGTTCTTTATCCGAAAGTGATTGTCTATGTACTGATTCAAGATAATACAACTAATCGGTTCACATTTCGTGTGATCGTATATGGATACGAGATCGAGACAATACGACAACAAGATAACTTGTGTGATTGACTATGGATACAAGATCGGGACAATACAACAACGAAATATGATTACTTTATAATAGGTTCGGACTTAACCAAACACAATAGGATTGCTATCAAGTAATTAGGAATTAACGTTTGTGTATTTTACTTCTAATTACAACAAAAACAATTATAAATTCGGAAATAGAAAAGTAAAAGACACGGCAAGATTTTGTTAACGAGGAAACCGCAAATGCAGAAAAACCCCGGGACCTTGTCCAGAATTGAATACTCTCAGGATTAAGCCTCTATACAAAATATAAACCAACTTCATATAGTTCAGACCAAGCAACTAAACCTATAGTTCACCTAGTTCCGTCTGTATCCCTGCGCCTCCAACTTGCAATAAGTCACACACTTGGGACAATTCCTTTGGTTCATATTCCAAACAGTAAAGGAACAACAAATTTGTTCGGTAACAACTCTTTTCAAACAAGTGATATGAGTTTGACAAAAGGCTCTTTCGTTTATCCCAATAAACTCCTCTGTCAGGTTCTTAGTTCTATCTAAAAATACAACTACCAAAGTAGTTGGGTCTAGATTTTGCAATCAATACTCTTAGTCACAAAGACAATATATTGATGCCGATCTACTTAACTAATCAATCAAGGTTATCACAAAGATAAACCGATTATAGTTGGATCCCTAGCCGATCAAGTTTTGTGCACACCAGAGATTATGAACTCAAACAAGCAATCTTCTATGTCTTCAAATCTTCTTAGATCTTCAATAAACACCTGCACACAATCAACGAATCTCTTGTGATCAATCACACACAGAACAGAGTCTGTTAACAATGGATTATCACAAGATGTCTTTAGATCTACAAACAGTCTAAAGATCCCCATTGAAACTTAGATCTAGTTTGAGTGAGTTCTATATCAGAAGAGAAGATTCTCAAGCATAAACAAACTAGGTGCAATCAAATTTCAACCACCGTTAGTCAAACAAATCAATCGAAAACTAATAACAAACTGCAATTATCTAGTTTCCCACCAACGGTACTCGTAGAGCTTCCCAATCCCAAAGAAGTCTTTAAAACGAGCAGCCGTAAGAGATCCCGCCTAATTAGGGTACTTTCCTCTCCGAATAGACGGGTCCACCAGTAACAACACAACTAGGTAGTTTCGTTGACTCTGAGGATTAGTTTGCTCGAAATGCAAACTTCAATATTTATAGACCAAGGAAGTTCGGACACCACGGAATTTCCAAAACTGAAAATATTCTCAAGATATGCAATATATTTCCAAATTCGGTTTTATAGTTCCTGGAAATGCTCTGTCCAAATATTGACCAAAATCTCGGTAGAAAATCTCCAATTAGTAAATGCATATTACCAATTTTTATTTTCTAAAATTGCTGGAAATTAAAAGCATATAAAGCTAAAAACCTTAATTAAAAGATTCTCAATTTATTTCGATCCGGGATTCTCCTTTAGTTGTTAAAGAGTATCTTTGAACAATAAAAGATAAGAGTTACTGCATATGTTCAAAGTATGTCGACATCTTTACTTTGTAAATCCTTTTTCATATTTACAATCTTGGAACCGATTTTCCACACTTCCAAACGAGTTTAGAATTGGTTCATCTGATTTCGAAAAACTATGTGATTGATTATCCTATCAAATCACCATTAATGGGTTTCACGGTTCTACCAAAACAAGTTTCAGTTGTACCTCCAAGTGGATACTAGGATCGGTCTCATTAGTTTCCAAAACATTGTTAACTAAGTACCAGGATCGGTTACCACTTACTTATGGTACTTACTTGTGATCAGTTGCACAAGTTATAGGATCGGTTACACCAATTACTAAAACTTGTTAACCTACTACAAGGATCGATTACACATCTTGCGATTAGTCCCAACCAAGTTCTAGGATTGTCTACCCAATGATTAGGAATGGTCACACCAATTACAAATATCGATCATACCATCTCAGGTGATTACTTATGATCGGTTTCACTAATAAAAATCATACCAATAGAAAAGTTAGACATTGTGAATAGTTTTACCAAGATACATAAACAAGTTATAAGCGGTTATACTAAACACACATATTGGTAATCCAAAGATTTACAATGAATAACAATACCAATAAGCCTAGTGATTTCCCTTTCGATTCATAACACAAGTTTATGAATTGTACTTCCTTTAAACGAATGTAAAATATTGTTTCCTAGGACGAAATCTCTACCCATACCCGATTATGTCGATGTCTTATATATGAAGTTCAAAAGATAGACGTTATACTTCGTATTGTAATTCCTTAATACTATGTCTAACTAGAGTATAATCATTCATAGCTTCGCAGTTATGTTTTCAATATGCACGATTTGAAAGATACATTAGGAATGAAACAGTTCAATTCAAATATTACTAACCTCAAGAGGAAGGATGATGTCGTCGTTGTATCTCTTTACTTCTTCACATTCTTCTAGTCTTCACGTAATACTTGTAAGTCTTATATCTTAGTAACTTTCTAGCTAACCTATACAAAGTTGACTCTAGTAAATAATCAAGCGACTCTTTAAATGAGTTTTGATTCACTAAAATATGACAACCAAACTTGACATACCAACGCTTGGTGGGTTCAACCGAGCAATGCTCTAACAACTGGTGTGACCGATCACAAGAAATACCATAGAATATGGTAACAGGTCCTGGTAATTGATGTAACCGGTCCTGGTAACTTGTGTGACCGATCACAAGTATTTACATATTGAGGTATAACCGATCCTAGTGATTGGTAGAACCGATTGAACCCATGAATGTGGATAGATATTTGATCAATCACATAATTATCTTGGAATACAGGTCAACCAATTCTAAACTTGTTTGAAATTGTGGTATAACCGACTCCAAGAATGTAAATCCATGTAAATATGAATAAGGATTTACAGCGAAGAAATGTCAACATACTTTGAACACGTACAATAACTCTTATCATTTATTGTTCAAAGATATTCCTTAGTACCCAAGGAGATCCCGTGCCGAAATAATTGAGAATTCTTTAATTAAGTTTTTTGGTTTTATATGCTTTAATTACCAACAGTTAAATGCATATCTCTAGAGAATAAAAATTAGTAATGTGCGTTAACTAATTAGAGATTCTCTATTGAGAGATTTCAGAAATTTTGGACAAGCATTTATTGGAATTAGGAAAACCGATTTTGGCATTCATTGCATATCTTGAAAATATTTTCGGTTTTGGAAATTTCTTGGTATCCAAACATCCTTGGTCTATAAGTACCTAAGTTTGCATTTCTAGCAAACTATCCTGAGAGTCGGGCAAACTTCATTCTTTTTGTTTATGGTGGAGCCATCTAATCGGAGAGGAAGGTATTCTAATTAGGTGAAATCTCTTACGACCGCTCGTTTAAAGACTTCTGTGGGATCAATAATCTCTACGAGTACCGTTGGTGGGAAACTAGATAATTGCAGTGTTATTAGTTTTCGATTGATTTGATTAACTAATAGTTGTTGAAACTTTGATTGCACCTAGTTTGTTTATTCTTGAGAATCTTCTCTTCTGATATAAGATTCACTCGAATTAGATCGAAGTATCGATGGGATGTTTAGAACTGTTGTTAGATCTAAAGACATCTTGTGATAATCCATTGTTAACATACTCTGTTCTGTGTGTGATTGATCACAAGAGATTAAAGTGGTGTTGTGCAGGTTTTTATTGAAGATTAAATAAGATTTGAAGACGAATAATATTTCTTATTAGTTCTCATATCTTTGTGTGTGCACAAACCTTGATCGGCTGGGATCCAACTATAATCGGATTTATTCGATTGATTAGCTGCGTGAGATCGGCATCACCTTATAGTTTCTTGTTGGAATCGATATTGATTGATTGTGAATCTAAACTTAACTACTTTTGTAGTTATTGGATAAATTGATCTAACCAGACAAAGGATTTTATTTGATTAAACGGAAGAGCCTTTGCATATGACTTGAGATCTCTTTATCTTGAAAGAATCAATAGAGTTGTTGCCAAACAGATTTATTGTTCTGTTACTGTTTGGAATATGATCCAAAGGAATTTTACCAGTGCGTGACCTTCGAAGTCGGAAACGCATGGATACTGAGGAAACTAAATGAACTAGGGGTAGTTGCTTGGTCTCAACTAAACGAAGTTGGTGTAGATTTTGTATAGTGGCTTAATTCTGAGAGTATTCAATTCTGGACTAGGTCCCGGGGATATTCTACACTTGCAGTTTTCCTCAATAACAAAATCTTGTTGTGTCTTTTACTTTTCTATTTCTGCAATTATAATTAAAAGTAAAATACACAAATGTTAACTTCGATATACTTGATAGTGATCCTATAGAGTTTGGTTGACTCATAACCTATTATTAAGTATCACACTTTGGTAGTCGTATTGTCTCGATCTCGTATCTATAGACAATCACACAAAGTGTGAATGCCGATTTGTTGTATTGTCTCGACTCTGTCCATAGACGATCACTTTCGGTAAGAGGACTTACAGTTTGTAAACAAAAAGATTGTGGTGTATGTGGGTACCCTCGTCTTTTCATCGTGGTTAGACGAGCTGTTTTACCTCGGATGAGGCGAATCATTTGACCATGGCTGGGGGGATCCGTTTAACCTCGACTGAGGTGAGCAATTTGACCTCGGCTAAGGCGAGACATTTGATCACGACTAAGGCAGTCAGACGTAGACCTATCCATTTAACCTGTATGGGTCGGTCAACCTTAGACCTACAAGAGCCATCCATGCATGGTGGAGGCAAGGTGTCGGGCCTGACGAGGCATTGTGGCGAGCTATTTTACCTCGGCTAAGGCGGTCAAACGTAAACCTATGAGAGTCATTTGACCCTGGTTGGGGAGAGTGGTCGAACATTGATTTATAGGAGAAGGAGATCTTTTACCTTCGAGTGGTGAAATCCTTTCTCTTTAGAGCTATCAGACTCTTTTTCCTTCGAGAGGTAAAGGCTTTCTGCTTCTGAATGATATAGGATCTTCACCTTGAACTGATGGGAATTCTCCGCCTCTGAGTGATGAATGATTTTTTCCTCGGGGAGATGAATCTTCTTTGCCTTTGAGTTATGGAGGCTCTATGTCTTCGAGTGTTGAAAGGTCTCCGGGATTAAGTAGGATTCTTCAGATTTGGGGTGATGAAGGCTTTTTTCTTCTAAGCAATGAAGTTTCTACGCCTTCGAGCAATGAAGGCTCTTCGGGTTTAACCATGATTTTTCAGCTTTGAGTTGGCTTCTCTTTCTTCAGGAGTTGAATTTCGTCATCCTTTTTTGGGCTCCCTGATGTTTAAGTTCACATGCTCCTACGGCGTGGCTGACCGTATTCATGGGTCTGGTACTTCGACCAGGTTGGCGGCGGAGTGACGATTTTACCTTGGACTACTAAATTACGATTTTACACTTGAGTCGTAAAGTGACCGTTTTACCTTCTGTCCAAAAATCACCATCTAGAGAAAGATATAAATAAAAGTTGAAGAGATACATTGTTCAAAAAGAAAACAAACTTATGAATTGAAACCAAAAGCTATAAGATCTTTGAGGAGAAAATTCTAGCGAAAACTGTCAAAAGCTTTAGACATCTCTATCTTAACCCAAGACCCCTGTTCTGGCTTTTTTCTTTTTAAATGAATGGATTATTTCTTCAGCTACTATTATGTTCTCAGTTATCTGCGTAGAGGAAAGAAATACCACTTATAAAGGAAAAATAATCTTATTCAACAAAAGTTTAATTCTATTGGCGAGAATTTGTGTTATTAGTTTGTAAATTGTATTGCAAAGGCCAATAAATCTAACCTAACTACACTTCACAATTTCTACCTCTCTCCTCTCTCACACTCCTTCTACTCCAACAAAACCATGAAAAACAACCTTGGACTAGATTTGAGCAGATTTCTTTGTTATTCCTTGCTTTATAGGTTAGTTAGTAGATTAGCTTAGTTTTTATTATGTTTTCTACTTATCTACACCGTTTTGGTGGTTTTATCTACTCTTTTGAGGTTTATCTTCGGTTTAATGACGATTTTGGGTTATTGGGTTGGGTTCTAAAATCGATAGTGATGCTCTCCAATGACGAAATCTCCATCTTTGTTGTCTCCGGCGACGAACTCTTCATCGGAATCTTCATCATCAACTTATCCGGCAACGAAATCTTCATCGGTGGTCTTTTTGACGACGGAAGCTTCATCACTATTTACAAGAGATTTGAGCAAATCCCTCCTACTCTGGGATCATTTCTTTCTAAAGAAGAAAAACAAATTAAATGGTTGGAATTTAATTCCGAGAAAAACCATCCTTCTTCCGATTTAATCGGATCTTATTCATACTTGTATTTGTCTTACTCCGGTAATCCTTCTCTTTCTCTTGTCGGATTTCTCGGTATTGTACTCTTACAGTATGTTCTTGTTACTTTGTATTCTCTTATTTTCGATCTTAAACTCGTTGTAACCTTGAAATCCCATTAATGAAAAGGTTCCTTGTTTATCAAAAAAATAAAATAAATTAATACATCTAACCTAACTAGGATCTTCAGGGTGTTTAACTTTAGAATAAGAAAGAAATGATTTTTATTAATTTCAGAATGCATTTTTTCGATTTGAAATAAATTCTGGATTGTTTACAGTATCCCAATTATTCTTATTAAAACCATACGGAAAATCATCCGGATCGGGGGATTTATTTTGTTTACATATAAAATTTCCTCTGGCTGGATCTGGTTAAAGACCAGAGCTTGTATCAGAGATTCCCTTTCCCATTTGTCATAGATTTAACAGTTGTTGCTTCCAAAAAAATGAAAGGATTCGACTTCGAGATAGGCTCAAACTGCAGTTTCACAATTATTAGTTATCGGCATCGATCTGGTTAGACGCCCTTTCCTATGCGCAAAAAGAGAATCTCTCCTGATCGAATCTAGACCGGATTCTAAGAATTCATGCAAGCGCAATTAAGTCACCGTGAAAGACATGAGTTAAATGACTTCTGTATCAAAGATTCATTCCTAAAGGCGTATACATAAGGGGTAGACCGCACAACCGCACGGGAGATATCGTCTTTTTTAAGTCCTATTTCGTAGGTAAAAAATCTTTTCTTGTACCAGTCACAGCTATTAAACTATGAGTTTTTAATAGTTCGTTCTTAAATAGCACGCGGTCAGAGTTCTGCTTTGGGACAAGGCTTCTCTTTTTCCCAATAACATATGAGACAATGAAACTTCTGACCATTGTGGAAATTTGCATATACTGGACCCCTTTAGTAATTTTCCTTAGTTCAGCAATGGAGCGCACACCTGCCTTTTGCACCCTTACCCTGTCTTATTACATCACCCACCAGGTTGTATGGATCGTGTGTATGTGACATCCTTTTTCAAGCGAGGGAAGAAGCAAGAGAAATCTCCTCCGGAACCGGTTTGGTATGGATCCCCTTCCATGGGGGACACGGGACACTCGCAGGTATAGAAGTGCAATGACGACTCATAACTAAGAATACTAGCCTTACCAATTCTATATCAATTGTTTTTTATCTCCAGACCTTCACGGAGAAATTCTATTTCTTACTTATCGAGATAGTCAGTCCCTTTCTTTGCTTTGCCAAACCTACGGTTGCTACGTGTTTCTTACTTACACTTGAATTAGGTTCCTTCAGTGAATATAGTAAAGTGCTTTTAGGAAAAACAATGGTGAAGTGACCACCCTGCTCCACAAGATACCATAAAAATTGAATGTTGATCAATAGAGAGTTACTACTTGACTTAGCAGTGGCCTTAGAAAGTAGCTTTTCATTAATTATTCTCTGACTCACACAAGCTTTCTTAATCGAATACAAGAAAACTATATAAAAGGAGTAGGGACTAAGAATTCAGCCAGGTCGTTTGACATCAGGAAAGCCTTTGACACTATTGACTGGGATTTTTTATTATCAACTCTTTGTGCCTTTGGTTTCTTTCAGCAGTTTGTGGATTGGATTCGGGCCGTTCTGCATTCTGCTAGGTTGTATATTGTAGTGAATGGCAAAGCAATGGGGTACTTCGGCTGTACTAGAGGGGTTAGGCAGGGAGACCCGCTCTCTTCTATACTTTATTTTTAGCTGAGGATGTTCTTAGTCGTGGAATCTCGAGACTGATGGCTGAGGGTCGCATTCATCCTCTTTCTTCTCCTCGAGGTACCAAGCAGTCAGCTATCCCTATCGAGTCCGAAACGAGGTTAAAGTAGGCAAACATTAAGTCAACTCTCATCTCTAATGTAGATCCGAGTTATCATGACTAAACCCACCCAAGGTCGTCCCAGTTCCAAGACCTACCTAAGAAAGAAGAATCGTTTTTGTTTTAGTGTGGTGATCTTCAAAATTAAGTAGCCATTACTAAGTAAGAGGGCTTTTTAGGGCCTTGTTATATTTTCGATTCATTTGGACACTGATGTTGGTTTTGACCGGTCTGGCTCTTCGAGATCAAAGGCTGACGCGGTTAACAAATCAGTCCTAAAAGGCATTTCAGATTGGCGGCAATACCGGGCTAAGGGCATAGATTTTTAGGGAATCTGCTTTATAAAAAAGTATCCTATACGATCCAATTTCTGCGAATCATATCAATCTCCGAAACACATATTTCTTAAATTAAAACTCATGAAGATATTGATGAATAGCATCTGCCTTTAAAAGGTTTTGGAAGTATTATGATATTACTAATAATCGTAGCTTAGTTTTAGTTATGTTTAAGACACTGTATGTTATTTCATTTTCTTTTTTTACGAATAACCATATGAAAATATTTAGTATTCCTCTCTCTCAATTCTATAATATTGTCTCTGGATTGTTGCTTAATAATTTGTGAAAATTGAACTATTGTCCCTACTATTCATGGATCTTCACAACTATCGTTACCAAAAATATTTATATCCCTGCCTTTTAAAACGGATATCCTGTAATTCTTTAATGTCCCATTTACCCTCTCATCATCGTTGATTAAACCAATCTGTTTCCTTTGTTGTTTTTTTCTGGATATAAAATTTCTCCCTCTCCTCCTCTGGTGATTATAGCCATGACCACCGTTATCTCCGTCGACATCGCCACCGTCAACAACAATCTATTCCGACCTTCCCCCAAACTCAGCACCACCACCACCACAACCACAACCACAACCTCAACTTCTTGTATTGAACCATCACAATCTCCTTCAAGGATTTTACTCTGTGATTTGTAGATCTAATCAAAAATTCGACGGTGAAGATGAATTGAAGATAGAGTTTCATAACTTCTTTAATAGAGTTGTTGTCTTGTTCGAGTTAAATTTAGTAGATATTTGATTTAAAGAAGAAAACAGATCTCTTCAATCAATTGGTGGTCGATCTTAAATTTGAATTCAATCAATTAGATGGTGGAGGCGGCGGCGGCGTCTGTGAATGAGGAGGTATGTATTTTGCATACGTGGGTTTGAAGGAGGAGGTAGTTTTCTTTGTTTTATTATCCAATTTGTATATGTGGGTTTGAACTGTGAATTTGCAACTGCATGTTTTGGGTATAACAAACTATATACGTGATTATATAGTTTTTCAGTTGATCACAAGCTAGGTATAATGAGAAAGGATTTCGGTACTGCCGAACAAACTAAAATGTTGTTTTGGTGGTGGGTGTAAATTTTATTGTAATGGAGGTGACAGTGGTGGATTTGTTGTAGTAGTGAGGATGGTGGTGGGTGGTGATAGCAACGTTGTAGTTTATATGATTGAATAGATCGACTAGAGACGTTTTTTTATTTATTTATATGTTTTTATGGGATCAATTGTTGTTGTTGACCCAATTTTTATGGGATCAACTACGGTTGTTGATCCATTTATGGGATCAACTCCTGTTGTTGACCCAATTTTTTATGGGATTAACTACTGTTGTTGATCCTCTCAACTCCTATTGTTGACAATATTTTCTTTGGATAAGTATAATCGTGTTTGCAATTTAAATCATGCTTGTAGTTTAAATCATGTAATTTTCTTCCAATGTTGAACTTGTAGTGCAATGGTAGTATGACTGACTCCATGTCAGATGATGTGTGTTCGACTCACACCGAGTTCACTCTATTTACATGGATCAACTTTCATTGTTGATCCCCTAAATTTGATCAATTTCCACTGTTGATCTTTTTTTTTTTGGATTAACTACCGTTGTTGATCACCTAAATTGGATCAACTTCTACTGTTGGTTCTATTTTTATTTGGATCAACTACTGTTATTGATACAAAAATATCTAAACCAGTGGTGGCGGCGGCGGCGACGACGACGACGATGGTGGTGGCGACGACGGACTAGTGGTGGTGACGGACTGTTGGTTGTGTAATGGTGGTGGTGAAGGAATGGTAGTGGCGGTTGGTAGGCGGTGGTTGTTGAACGGTGATGGTGGAATGGTAGTTGAATGTTGGTGATGGTGGTGGTAGTGGTGGTGATGAAGTGGTAGAGGAAGAAACTTGTTTCATTTTGAAATAAAGAAAAATATTATATGGGTGAGGGTATTAAGATAATCTAATTTTAAATAGATAAAATTATTAAAAACTATGAACATATTTATTATTGTATAAAGGATATATTTATTGGGTGTCAAAAGTATCGATATATAAATAATGTACCTAATAATTTCTTGTCGTGTATCATAAAGAGTTTCAAGTTGGTTTAGTTTCAGGTTGCATGGATACATCTGCTTAGACGGTTCATGACCCACATGGGACCTAATGGATTTGCTCTAAGGTCCCGAAAATGAAATAAAGGTCCATATCCGTCACCATCATTCTTCATCCACAACACAATAGATAAAAGTCGAAACACTCAAAACCACCAAAATTAGGCTGGACCCACACCATCCGTACGTTTAGGGAAGCAATGTTCCAGAGGGTCGGTTACTTATATGGTTAAGATAGTACATCATCCTCTTCACATCCATCAAAATATATATCCTCATGGGGACTTGAACAAAACAAAGCAAGTTTAATAAGACTGAAATGCCTAGTGACTGAGTGTGACTCCCCTAATGGTAGGGTAGGCCACTGCAATCGGGAATGATTAAGAGGGGTGTTGTTATCATTTTCTTACTTCTAATCAATTTCCTCGGTACTTGAGAGCAAAATCTTTCATGTTCATATTTTTGTTTATAAAAGATATCCTTTCTCATTTCATGAAAATTTCGTATAAATCTTTCCGTGCAATTTTAAATTTGAATTATTTCTAGTCATTTTCACTAAATAGTCTTTTTGCTCGAGAGAAAAACAACTAAATAGCCTTTTCTTTTCTTTTTTCCCCCTTTTCATGTTACTTTGATCCTTTAATACTTTGATATGGGGCAATGCTACACTTACCAACGTATATTCTCGCAATACGTCTCGATTGGGAAATGCACAGACGAGATCAAACTCTCTACCATTTGGATTGGTAAGGCTCGGTCAACTTATCATTTCCGTTTTGATGCATATTTAGAAATCCTGTTACTTTTTCGCATCTATTATTTTGATATATACTTGTTGAGGAGGGATTCCTTCACACGTTGAATCTCGCATTATCTCATATTTTTTGTGTTATTGTGGTGAATAAAAACCAAACAGTAACGGATTTGATGCAAATATTTCGGGAATATAGTCCTCATACAAAACTCTACATAACTACTAAAATAAAGGCATTCTGAGATACTAAACCTCGTAATCTACCGGTTTTAATTTCGACAGTTAAACAACCGTTTATTTTTAACGGCCCATTTTCAAAATAGTAAATGATGATGTCATACGTTTCAAAATGCGCTCATCTTTTGGTATGTAAAGCTTTGTAAAAGGATCATGTCCCAAAATATTAACATCATATTCGTTACCTTTTATTTTTTATACACAAAAATAACGTAAAATGTGTGAGATGGTGTGAGATTTAGAGTGTAAAGGTATCCTTCCTCATACTTATTTGGGTAAAAATAAATAATTGTTGGATAACCTGTCCAAGATGGATTGCTGCCTTTGTTCTGGTTAAAAACTAATATGGCTTTTTGGTGTTTTATGGTCGACAGGGAATAGGGGAACGGTTGAAATATCAATAAAGACAATACTATGGTTCTCCATTTTGCTTGGCTATAACTTCAATATAGCCAAGTCGAAAACCAGTAAAATTAACCCATCATCGGTGAATCGCATTTCTTAGCAAAATGGTGACATAGAATTGTTTTTTTTTATTCAAATTATATTCAACTGGGTATTAATAAATCTTTGTTATGGTTAAATAATATTTAATAGAAAAATAGGAGATATAGTGGGGTAAAAAATTAATGTAAATAAAAAAGTTAAAAGAGAAATTTTAAGAATATGAATAGGTAAAAACCAAAGTCTAGTTATAATTCAGTACGAAAACTTAGTATCCGTCCAAAATCATATGAAAGCTGAGTATTTTTAGTTAGTGGGCGGAGTAGATATGTTCTCATCTTAGGCTAAGCTAAGAACGCGCATATGAGGAATATATAAAGTAATTGGGGGATATGAATTAACATCCCCATCCAATAGTTTCTGCTAAGGAGTGTTTTTTGGGGTAGAAATACTAAAATTCTCTTTAAAACAAATAAAATCTAAATCAAACCTAAATATTCCCTGTTCCATTTTAAATTCTCTTGTCATTCGTTGCCGGCTCCTCACTTTGAAAACAATTTCTTTTTACATCACTGGTATTATATTAGTGATGAAGACCATGCCGGAAGTGATTTTTTTTTATATCGTCGGCATTGTATTAGTGATGAAGTCCATGTCGGAAGTGATGAAGACCATGCCGAAAAATGGTGCCGACGTACTCGATGAATAACTTACAATGCCGACACTGTAAGTTGGGAGTACCCATTTTCTGTACATTTTGTAATATTTGTCGGCATTGATTTTGTCGGCATTTGTACGTTGGGAGTACTCTTTTTTTTTTGATGCAAAATAAGAAGTTTTATGGACTGTGGGTCAAATTGTCAAACAAAAAATAACCTTCAATGACACTAGGAGGGCTGTCAAGCCAAATAATAGTAACTCTAAATTTGTTGCTGAATTTAGCAAGTTTATCAACAACTTTATTACATTTTCTTGGGGCAAAACAACATTCCCATTCTTGAATAGTTTTTAAATTCTCAAAAGCGTCAAGCAGAATACTTTCATTCTCCCATGCTATCGTTGGTGCATTGTTGTTGATGTAGTTTTCAATCTCTCCAAAATGACTTTTGTCAGCTGCAACTCCAAACTCCAGCTCACAGCGTCTCTGAATGCAATACAGTCTGCTTGTTCCGAGTTCACTATTCCTGCATAGCATTTTGCGAGCCCTCCTCTTAATTTGCATGCAGGATCACGTAAGACAAGAGCAATACCAGTTAGACCAGAATTTGAATCATAAGATGCATCACAGTTTAATTTTAGAAAAGGAAAGACATGTGGCTTCCACTATGGGGCACGATGCACAGTATGAGCATGTGCTGCCCTATTAACTAGATATTTACTGTTACGACTTTCTATGTAGTTGGTAAAACTCATTGCTTTTCTTGCTACTCCTTGTGGGACTGCTTTGACGTTCTGACACTGCGCTTCACATCTAGCATTCGATATTGTCCAGGAAATATCATTGATGTATGCATCAAGTTTGTATGGCTTGTTTGTTGTTGATGTATTTGCCAATAGTTTTCAAACATGGACTCAAAGTTGTTGTAATTTCCTGTGAGGACTGATGATCCACCTGGCACCAACAACCAAACTGCTTTCGAGAAAGGACATGTAAACAATACATGCATCGAATCTTCATCAAACTGATTGCATAACGAGCACTGCTTATTGATATATCTGCACACCCTTGCTGATCTTTCCTTGGTTGGCAGTATGTCCAAAAAGCATTTCCATAAAAAATGTTTTACTCTTGGCCATACTTGAATACTCCAAAAATCTTTCCAGCTGATATTTGTGCCTGGGATGAAGATTGAAGTCTGTAGATTACCTCTGCTAATCTCAAAGAGTCTGTTACAGGCGGATTTTAGTGTGAAATTGCCATTTGTTGTGAGAGTCCAAATGAACTTATCTTCAGCTGATGCAGGAATACTCATTTTTAAAATTAACTCTGCTGTGGGGGTATCAAACAGTCGCTGTACTAGAGAAGTATTTCACTGCTTGCTACTCTGAATTATCAGTTCTTGTACCCATCTGTAATTCTCAGAATTTGTCACATCATCTCTTGGTACTAGAGGATTATATAACCCCATGACCCAGACATCTAACCAGATTTTTATATGATTTCCTTGTCCCACATTCCAACGGCTGTGCTGCCTAATAAAAGTAATTTGTTTTTCTATACCATTCCATGCCCAAGAACAATTCTTTTTAGTTGTATCATGAATTAAACTAGTGCCTGAGAAGTACTTTGCCTGCATTGCCTTCACCCATTGTGCTTGTTCATTGGTGCATATTCTCCAGGCCGCTCTGACCAGAAGGGCTTGATTTAGAATCTTCAAATCTCTAAAACCTTGTCCACCTTGAGTTTTGTGCAGGTTCAAGTTTTTCCATGAGATATAGTAAGTACCTCTTTTCTCTTCATATACCCACCAATAATCTCTCTACGCTGCATCAATCTTCTTGATGATATCAGTTGGTATTTGAAGGTAGCTCATTGAATAGGAAGGAACGGTATTTGTAGTTGTCTTTAGCATTAAAGATTTGCCACATTGAGACATTGTCTTACCATTCCAAGCAGACAGACTATTTCTAACTCTATCGTACAAACGACTAAAATATTGTACTTTGTTTTTTCCAATAATAAAAGGTATACCCAGATATCTCTCATTTGTACTCATCCTTGGCACCTTTAATCTTCTTGTTAATATTGTGCAAAACGCTGCGGTACATTTGTTCTATAATGCACACTTGACTTGTTAAAGTTTACCATATGCCCTGAAGCATTTCCAAAATCTTCAATTATTTTGAGTGCATTGTTGACATTATGCAGATCTGCATTGAAGAAGAATAAGCAGTCGCCGACAAAAAACAAATGAGAGATAAAAGGTGCACCAGGCGCAATTTTAATACCCTCTAACTGATTCATCTGTTCTGCATGATAAAGTTGACGTGAGAATGCTTTCATTACGATAATAAATAGATAGGGTGAAAGTGGATCACCCTGTGACACTCCCCTTGTAGACTGATAAGCAACACACGGAGCACCATTTAGAATAATCTGAAATTTTAGTGGTACTGATACACTTCAAGATCAGATTATGGAAGGTTGTACAAAAACCCATCTGTTCTATAACATCTAATAAAAAAGACCACTCAAGGCGATCAAAGGCCTTGGACATATCTAGCTGCTTAGAATCTTCTTTTTTATTCTTCATGGAATGAACTATTTCCTGAGCCAGCTGATTATTATCTGAGATTTGACGACCCTGTACATATGTTGCTTGAAGAGGTGATATGATTTTTCCCATTAGTTTCTTCATCCTTGTGGACAGAATCTTTGAAATGAGTTTGTAGCTTGTATTACACAAGGCAATGGGACGCAAATATGATGGGAATTGTTTGTTCTTCATTTTTGGGACAAAAGTTATATTAGTGATATTCAAACATTTCAGCATATACCCCGTACGGAATAATTGTTGTACCATATTAACCACATCCTGACCAACTACATCCCAACGAGATTTAAAAAAACCCGGTGAAAATCCATCTGGTCCCGACACCTTCCACGACTTCATTCTCTTTAATGCTCCATGAATCTCAGCCCCACCTGGTATTTTCATAAGCTCTCCATCGTCCACCATTTACAGCCATTACCTATATTAAAACTATGTCATTTTCTTGTTCTTCTTGTATATTTTATCAAATAAATAGAGTGTGTATGTAATAAACCAGCCGAAAGGTTCATCAAGTTTGCTATAAAAAAATATGTATACAAGAGTTTGATGTGTAAATCATATTAGAAGGCAGCTTCTGTTAGAGGAGTTTTCCTTCAAAAAGAACGTACTTGGACCGGATGCAAGGTCAAATATTTTGAGGGAGAAATGATTTGGGTATTTGTGATGTTTAAATTGATAAATGATGACCAAAATATTATCGTTGCGTATTTTTTCTATCAGAGATGTTTCTGATTCAAAGTGTTAATTTTTAATAATCAATAATACATTTTAGTATTTTATTTGTTTATTTTTTAGAAAATAGCTTTACTGCACACGTCAAAACAATCATGCCAATAATTTTAATTAATATCTATACTAACCACTAATAATTGAGACTAAATAAAATTGGTGTAAAAGTAGGAGAGGAGTATTAGATATCCATTTGTATTTTATAACAATATATAAGGAGTAGCTAATCCAATAATATCAAATTAATTAAATAACCACCACATTAGAATGGAATTAATAATACGATGCATAATATAACCGGTGTTTATAACCACGCAACGTAACTTATAAACGCAACGCAACGCAACGCAACGCTTAACGTTTTTACATAATGACGTAGGTTAGCTTTTCTCAGTTTGCACATAAAAAAATGTAACCTGTTATAGAGGCCCAAGGGATCATTAGAGGGGCTAAACCATGATAATAGTGTCTATCTAATTGGTTAAGGGGCGTCCAAATGGTATTGTAAATTGTCTATATTACCCTCCAGCTTTTTAACCTAAATCAAAGATAAATTGAAAATCTGTTTTCTTTCTTCTTCTTTCATCTCTGCTTCTCTATGAGCCAAAGGAGTTCAGCATTACTTCAATGGTTGTAGTGATTATAACCAACCACATCCTCCAATAGTTGAAGAACAACAATTTCAAAGCTTTAATCCATCAGACAAATTAACATGAATGACTTATATGAGATGTATTTTGAGAAACCCACTTAGAATTTTGTTTATTTTGTGTTCGATTGAGGTTGGAAAATTTATATTTAAATTGCAAATTAGTGTTGGAGATGAAAATTGAAGCTCAAAATTAGGTTTCAGTTACCAACCATAATTTTAGTTTTTGATGCGGTTACAATTTGTAAGTGATGAACTACGAACCGTAGACGAGAGAATCTAAGAAATAATGTCCCAGTTACGATTTGTATTTGTAACCGTAACTTCACTTATGGTTGGTGTCGACACCACCATTACGAACCGTAAATTTTCCTGTATGTCTCACATAAATTCTACGACTAATACATATTAACCGTAATTTAGTTACAGTTTGTAGTTTTACCACAATTACCAACCGTAGAATTTCCATGAACTTTCTTCTTAATAAGCATTTTATGGTTCAAAGTTTTAGTTGATATAAGTTTATGGTTGGTCTCGATACTCTATTTACAAACCGTAATTGGTTACAGTTGGAACGAAGGTGACGAACAAATCAACCGTAACTCAATTATGGTTCATATAAAGGAGACTAACACCAATCGTAACAGGTTTTACGATTGGATTTTCCCAAATTCAACCAGTTACGGTTGGTAGTTCATCAATTACGAACCATAACTCATACTTACGGTTGGTTACGTGAAAAACACCAACCGTGAGTCTCTCTGAAAATGTAAAAGTTTTGATCTTTTTATGTATTTTAGATAATTTTGAGCAACAAAAAGCTGATTGAATCTAAGTTAGAGGTATACATGGTCATATAAAGATTCACCCATCTCAAATTTGTCACTTGAATCACTCATTTTGGTTAGTGAATCAAAACTTAGGGTTTTAAAAATATCACAATTTTTTTTCTTGATTTTGTTTAGAGTAAATATAATAGAAACTTGAGTATCAACACTAAACTAGATTATCAACACTAAACGAGATTATCAAAAAAAAATTGATAAGGACTTTTGAAATTACCATCTAATGACCCTTTTTATCATATTATATCAGTCTCTTTAATGATTTCTTCAGCCCCTATAACAGGTTACTAAAAGATAACATCATATTTTTTTTTCAAACATCATCGTATTCTTTAATCGGAAACATTAATAGATTATATATTTCTTTTTTTTTCTTCTTTGGTTTTTGTTATCTTATGCACCCGCACAAAACCTTATAATATGTTTCTCCATTTTTTGGTCCCAAAACGTGAAAATTAAACACAAGCCGAACTCGCAGCTTCTAAACCAAAGCCAAGCTAAGCTAAAGCCGCAGTATGTACATGAGGAAGGGTTTGGCAGAGTTGACTATCTCAAGCCGAGTTGCCCAGGACGACTACTTCAACACTCCCCCATTTCATTTTCGCCCACTAGGCCATACACATACTAATGATTACACCAACCTCCGCGTTAAAAAAACCGCCCTTCTATTTTTTCACCGAAGGAAGGAAAACCAGAAGCGGTTTTCTATTTATTATTATTTTATCATATATTATATTTTTCAGTTTTACTTTAATGTCATGTCTCGTCTCGTGAAAGTGGTTTTGGCGCGTGGAACACTGCTGTAACCGCCAGCTAATTCCGTTCTGGCAGTTTCGTTTTTCCCGCGAACCGTTTTTAATAAGATTGTTACATTTCTGACACGTGTTTTATTTAAGATTTTAATTGGCCCACGTGTTCACATAGGTTTCAGTTTTGACACCACTTTTCGTTATCCGTAAGTAAGTTATCTAACGCGTGAGGTAGTTACACTGTTCAGGGGTTGTACCCATCAGGATTTTGATGTGTGGGGGTCTATTTTAGTTTTTTTTTTTTTATTTGATAAAATTGTAGGCCTTGAAACTAAATATCCATAATTTTAGTTTCACCGTCCAACTTATTAACAGGGGGTTAGTCCTCGAGTGATTTCTGGGGAGTTGAGTGTATTTTAAATCTCAGGAATTTTGAGAGAGTGTAGGGAGTTTGAGAGAGTTTGGTGTTTTTGAGTTCAGGGAGTTTGGGGGAGTGTAGGGAGTTTGAGAGAGTTTATTAGAGGGAGTTTGGGGGAGTTTGAGAGAGTTCACTCGTAACCCATTCTCTTTAAGAAACAATAAACCCTCATTTGCAAATAACATTGATATTTAATCAAAAGAAAAAAAAATAAATGAAAATGATCATATCTCTGTATCAATAGTATGTTATTTTGTGCAACGAGATAATTTTTTTTCCCTTCAATTTAACGGTCTCCATACAATTCTAACTCCCTTTGTTCACGAACATTTTTCCACATTTTCCTGTTGAAGTTTTTACTAACTGTCCACCGAGAGCGACCAAATGTGTCACGTATTGTGATGGAATTAAAATTTGGTTCAAAATCTTTTCTCCGAGCTATAGCATTTATTGAATCTTATTTATTTCTAAAATTAGGGTTCTTATTTTGGGTGGTTAAGGGAGTAGTGGTTGGTTATAGGTGGTGATGGTAGTGGTGAGAAAATAGTTTTGACGGTGGTTGCAGAAGTGGTAATGTAATTCAACTCAGGGAAGCGCTAATTGTGAAGACTTCTACATTTTTTTTGCTGGTGCATCTTACGGGATATGTAGATATAAACAAATCTATATATCCACACGTTTTCATGGACTCTAGATCACTATCCTAATATTTTCCTAGAAATGTTTCACTGTATCATAATGGCCATCATCTGACAATCATTTCACCATGTTGGGAACAACATTTTTGTTGGTGAGATTTGAGAAATCCGTATGATTTGAAAAGAAAGATTTTGAACCAAATTTGGTTGTGAGACCAAAATACACTAAAATCTCCACTCTTTTGAGAGATTTGTTGTGAGACCAAAATACACTAAAAACTCCTTCGAACTCCCAAAGCAACCAACTCCCTAGTATTGTAGGGTTTTATGACTAACAGGGAGTTCAAGAGCTTTTTTTAAACTCTCCAGCGACTAACAGGTGTTTTCTAGGGAGTTTAGGAGACTCCTCTAAACTCCCCCACGACTAACGGGGATTTGAAGAGACTCCCTCAAACTCCCTCAGGACTAACAGGAGAAAACCCAAATACATTAAAATCTCTCGAACTCTCCCACGACTAACTCCTTGTACGTATCCATAATTTGATTTTACAAACAATACCACAATAATACTTTTTTTTCTTTTTGTAAGTTAAAATGCATTCAAAAGACCAACTTAGGGAGTTAGTAACCTTTACATCAAAATGAGTGAGCCATCTAATGCAGGGCTAGAGACGTCCCTAGCATTTGATTTATCTACTTCTAAAGCATGGGAAATACAAGATGGAGCAACAAGTCTCCAATTAAGAGTATTTCTGAAGGATTTAGCTTCCTTAGCCAATATATCAGCTACATGATTTGTTGTTCTTGGCATATAAAAAAACCTAGAAAATTATGACAAAAAGAAACTCCCTTTTCACTTCATCCATGATGGATTGGTTCTGCTAAGCTATTTGAGATGGTTTCCCATTCAAATAGTCAAAAAGATTCTTACAGTCCCCCTCAACACTGAAATTTGATAGATTTTCTTCTTTATCCCACTGAGCTACTTGGAGAAGACCTAATGCTTCTGCTTCTTCTGGGGATGAGGTTTGAAGTGGTCCTGCTCTGCCTCGTATGAATTCACCTGCATCATTTCTAAAAATTAAAGAAAAACTTGTTGGGTCACTCATTGAAATCCAAGCTGCATCCAGATTTAGTTTATGTTGACAAGCCTCAGGGTGTTGCCATTCACCATTTGGATTATTTTTTGTAGTCGAGAGCTTATTATGGACTGTGTGCTTATCCTTATGCCAGAAAACTAAGTGTATCTGGATTTCTAAAGCTAGTTGGTTATAGGTTTGTTGTTGTTTACCAAAAGTTCTATTGCACCTTTCTTTCCAAATGAACCAAATCTTAGTCATTATAATTTATATAAGTATTATTGGATTATCTTTACCTAGCCGTTCTTTACAAATATCCAAAAAGGAAGTAGAGTAGTTGAAATTCAAATCTACAGGATAAGGCTATGTAGCCCAAACAACTTTAGCATAGTGACAATGTAAGAATAGGTGTTATATGGATTCAGGTTCATTACATCCAAAATTCGGATGTAATTCGACAACATACACCGAGTGAGAATAATATATACCTTTTATCAAAATAATAATACTAAAAGCCGTCGTGGCCCCTTTTCATAATAATAATAATATATACCGAGTGAGAATAAAAAAAGAGTAGCCCCACCTTTAAACACAACCCCTGCAAATCTACACAGCGGACCCCACCTTTTTTTTCCCTTTCACTTGCACGAGATTATATCCCGGTGAGTGTAGCATTGCTTAATCCTTTAACCACTTTCTGACTCTGAGAGCACCGCGCCAACCTTACAGAAAACACTAAAAAAAAGTGATTCTCTAGTCCTTATTTACAATGAATGAGAGGATCTCTATACAAAGGATAAAGGTTTTAAATTTGCATGACATCTAGGATTTAAGACCTTATCCACTAAATCTTCATCTCCAATGCAAAGGTGGAGATCATAAATTAAGATGACATTGTATATGGGGGGCAAAGTAAAAAGTCTAAATAAGACTTTCTTCCTGATCTCGTGTCTTAAACTCCACATCATCTTTTGTCTATATATTTAAACAAAAAGTGTTAGATAATACCTTGGAGATTGGAGATGAAATTTAAGGTGGAGAGTCTTATCTTTATTTTTATTTTTGTCATGTAGTAAATGATCCACAACCAACACGTAGGATGACCTTGACCCCTAGATCATCTCCAATAGAGGGTGAAAATTCATTTTTTTCATGACAAGTATGATTTTAGACTTCCATTTAGCATAAATCCATCTCCAATAATTGGGTCTTAAAAATTAGGAGGGATAAAATACTAAATATGAAGGTGTTAAAAAAAGTCTTAACTACACCTTCGGGGTCACCTCCATGTCATATTTATCTTAATATTTTTTTTATATTATTATTTAAAATAAAGATAAACGATTAAGATTTTATCACATAAGTTATTTTAAGGGTTAAACCCTATACAACTGGAGATAGTTTATTACTTTCAGGGTCCTATATTTACTACATCTGTAACTTCTCTTAAGAGCATCTCCAATAGAAGGTGGAAGATTTATTTTTTAATGATACGTAGGACATTTTTCTGGATGGACAACCTGTACCAAGGAAAGAATCGTTTCTCTACCTAGGATCGATGCTCCAAAGTAATGGGGGCATTGAGGAGGATATTCGCCATCGAACCCAATCTGGTTTGGGGGAATGGCGTCTGACGTCCTTTGTGACCGAAAATTGCCGCTAAGGCTTAAAGGTAAGTTCTATAAATCTGCGATCAGGCCTGCCATGCTATACGTTGCGGAATGTTAGGCGATTAACAGCCGGGACACCTTGAGACTGAAGAGTACCGAGATGCGGATGCTGAGATGGGCATGCGGACATACGAGGCATGGCCATATCAGGAATGTTTACGTACGTAAGAAACTTATGGTAGCGCCAATCAAGGAGATGCTCGCACAACATCGGCTGCGCTGGTTTGGGCATCTCCAGCGAAGACCGCCTGATGCCCCAGTGCGAGTAGGTCGCATCAGGCGCGCCGAAGGAAGGATGCAACGCAGAGGCCGACCAAAACTAACTTGGGACGAGTGCGTAAAGAACGACTTGAGCAACCCAAATCTTTCACCATAGAAGGCGTTGGACAGACAGACATGGATGGCGGCAATATGCGTGGAAGAGGTAGGTTTCAGGTATGTAGACTAACAAACCTCTCCTTTATTTCCTATAAATTTCTTTACAACCCAATCAGCGAACACGTAAAGGCAACCCTGCAGTTTGTGAAGGGGGGAATTCCGCTGTAGCGCTGCAGTTGGCAGGTTTGTGAAGGGGAAACTCCCCGTAGCTTCTGCAACCGGGACATGATGTAAGTATATCCGCATTAATGGTCGAGAATTCGTAATCCCATTAACACGGTGATTACTGTCCATCTGGTCCAAAAACAAAATCAGTCGTGATGCGGGTAGCGTCAAGTATTTTTGCTTACCGTAGTGCAAGTTGTGCGAGGCTCGGACAGGCCGGCGTAAAACCTATGTTCGACTCTTAGGAGATATTCTCTAGTCGACCTGGTACTTTCTACTGGAAAAGACTTTGGATTTGGACGTAGGATTTTATACCTTCATTTAGAACGAATCCATCTCCAACAGGTGGTCCTACAATACAGGAGGGATGAAATATTAATTTTGAAAGTTTTGAAGAAAGTCTTATTTAGATATTCACAGTGGCCTTCATGTCATATTTTTGATTTCTAATAAATAATTTAAATACGATTAAGCGGTTAAGATTTTATCACATAAGATTTTTTAAGGGTTAAACCTCTATACTATTGGAGATAGTTTTTTAGTTACGGGGTCCTATATTTTCTCTGTATGTAAATCCTCCTAAATAAGGGTCTTAAAAAATGTTCCACCTAGGATTTTTAACACCCACTGTTGGAGATGCTCTAAATAAAGGTCACAATAAGACTTCCACGTATGATTTTTTATACCCACTGTTGGAGATGCTCTTAGTGAACTAAAACACCTATATACTGTGAAGTTTTTTTTTTAATACCAAAAGAGATGCAACTCATACGTTACAAACTGATTTAAGATTACCACATAATTTATCTACCAACATTGACTTTTCGAAAAAATATATATGCTTCTTTTCTTCTTCCTCTCTCCTGAAAGGAAAAAAAAAAAACTCAACAACTTCCTTCTTAATTTTACTCAGATTTGGTCCTTTTGAGCTAGACCTGAGCAATGCTTTTTAGTTTTTTACGAATAAAAACATTATAATTTATGTTTTTAGGTTTTATTTTTGTTGTTTTGAGTGTCTATGGACACATTTCTTCGTTATTTGGGAGAACTTTTCTTCGTCTTTAGGACGATTTTTTCTTCCTGTAATAGCGATTCTTTCAAATCTCCATGGTGTTTATTGGCTTGTTATTCTCGAATCCTCAATAACATCAACGATCCTTCTCGTCGTTTCCTTATATTCATCTTCAATAAAAGGGATTTAGGTCATCTGGAGTCGCTTGGACCTACAATTTTAGGCAAAATACTCCATTTTATTTGGAGCATCTCTTATTGAAGAAGATAATCATTTTAAATAGTCGGATTTGATTCCGGTTCACACCATCATTCATCACTACCACATCTACAAAAATTGGATGTCTTCGCTGTTCATGGCTCTTTATCTTCGCGATGTACTTGCATCTGGTGTCGTCATTTGTATTCGGATTTTGATTATCTTGTATTTTGGTGTTTTTTTAATCTTGTAAGCAATCATGTAATCACTATTTTGATTTGAGTGAATTGAAATGTGATTTTCATAAAAAATAATATTAAAAAAACATTGACTTTTTGATCAGCTCAGAGTATTTAACCATTACAGTCAAAGCAACCATTCAAATATACAGATCAGGGTTAATTGGTCATGTTTAGGATGTTAAAAACAAAACCAAACAATCTAACATGACTGCACAAGGCAAGAGACATTAAGATCAATACCATTTTTTGAGGGTTTTTTTTTTTTTTTTGAAGAAACTATTTTTTTCATTGAGATACAATTGTCCCAAAAGGGACTAATATGCACACAACATCTTTACGATTGCTTCTGGTAGCCATCGATCTTCACAAGAATGAAGAATCACGTTCAACTAAGGTGAATCGTCCCTGTTGATATATATGATTCGTTTGAAACACTTGCAAAGTTATGAGACTGTATCAATATTTATAATCCATTAGAGAAGAAAGCTTATAAAAAATAAAATAGAAATTGGTTAACATAAAACTTAAATATTGCTTAAATTGGCGACATGTTTTGTTGTTGAAGGAACATGAGCAAATGCTCCCAATTTCATATATTGGCAAGAGTTATTACAAGAATTAAATACATGTTAATTGAAATATATGAACAAATACAAAATATATGTAATGTAAAATGCAACAAAAATATTAAATTCATCTAGTTCGTTGAGGAAATCGATGTTATTTGAGGGATGGTGTGAATTTTCTGATTCCACCATTTGAATTGTTATTCTTCATTGATAACAAATTTATCTTCTTTAATATTTGATGCTTCACAGTAATGTAGACCTACGTCAAGCCAATTTAATTTGTCCTAGAAGATGTATTTGAAATTGTATTATAAACATATAATAAGAAATTGAGATAACATACATAAGCCATATGATTGATCATAAATATAAAAAGAACCCTAAAAATTGTTGGAACAACAATTTGTTTTATCAAAAACTATACAAACTAGGATGTTCGACTAACCTTGATCTTCCCAAAATATCTGAAAATTCAGATTTAATCCGGGCACATCAAGATAAAAACGAAGAATAAGATGGAAGTTTTAATATGTGTATACAAATACTACTTGCAACCAAAGTTATGAAGAATATCTGAAAAATTCAAATCATAACCAACCTGGTTGGATCACAATAAAAATACTCCCTTCGTCTTTAGATAGATGACCTATTTAGTTTTATATTTTCTCCCTAAATAGATGACCTATATCACCAAACAATGGGATATTTCTAAAATTACCCTTTTAATTGATTATTGTTAATATAAGAAATATGTATAATTTGGTAGCCATGTTTATATTCGTTAATTAGGTGTTTTAAAATGTTTTTTAATGGTATAAAGTTTACGAATATCCGTTGTATAGTTTGAGAGATAAATTATTTCTAAAACTTACTAGTAATTATCCATAAGGGTATAATTGTAAAAAAAACTTATAAATTTTCTTATCTCTTCTTTACCTTAAGAATTGTCCAAACTTGTACTATTTCATCTATTTAGGGACAGAGGGTGTATTTAAAAATATTTGGGAGATAAGTATTTGGAAAAAGATGGTCATATTTTTCTCTCTCAAGTTTTTTCATAAGTAAGTTAAATGATCATGTTTGGGTTATTGAAGACAATACTAGACAATTTAACAACACCGCAATAGACAACGATGTTAAGATCAGGAAATGATTCATCCATTTTTTAAGATTTTTCCTGATAAAGTAACTAATGTAACACAATAAAATTAAACTTAAGTAGCATTGGGTAACTAGTCGGTCTGGATCAATCAGAATCAGTCTAAATAGGTTTGCATATGTATCTGAGTCGGTATCTGAATCTGAATCTTGGTGATTGCGGTCTGGATAACCAAAGTTGCTGCAAAATATGATGTTTCAGATGAGGTTGTCAATGCTTTTGCTTTTGATGATGGAATTGTTGTTACAAGTTTTGTTTTTGTTTATATGTTTCTATCACCTTCATTCGAGCATAGTAGAAGTTGTTATTCTTGTAAGAATAAGAACTACAACCCTTTGATAAAGTTAACAAGACAACAAACAAGAACTAGCTAGTTGTTAAAGTACATCAAGTAAACTAAATAAAAAATGCCCGCGGTCTGAAGAAAAAAACTAGATCTAGGACGTCGAACAATGAAAATAAAGCAAAAATAAAATAAAACTTAAGCCATAACTAACATTAAAAGATAAACTGGATGAGAAGATGTTATGGAGGATGTTCTGCTCAGACCTGCTCCAAAGGAGCCGATCCGAGAAGAGGCGTCTTCAAGATGTTAGATTTCCTTATATTTTGTTACAGGAAATAGAAATAGAGAGGAAATTTATTGATATTATGTGAGGAGTTACTCCTTTAATTCTCTCATTCTCCTTCTGAGTTCCAATTCATACAAAATAGTGTTAAAAGAGGACAATATACGACAAACAATTTGATATGCTATGGATGAAATTTTATCTGCCACCTTGTATACCAGGTGAAATTTAGTCTACCGTTTGTAATTCTAACTCACCCAGATGACATATTGAGTGTGGTCTAGGTTCTAGTTCACTCAAACGACACTCAGCCATCCATTCGTGTGAAAATCAAGGTAATTTGTAGGAAAGAACTACTGATATATTTTAAGAGTAGTCCAATGGAAATCTAAATAATTGGATGAAAATTTTAGAGAATCAAACATGTATTATCGAAAAAGAAACTATATAGTTGATCGTAATTCACAAAACACTATACCGAGGATCGATCGAAAAATGGTTAGTCCACATGAAGATTTAGTGAATATTTTTGTTTCGTGTGTTTTAATCATGTTTTTTTAAACTTGCGTTAATTTTATATGTTACATTTTAGATAATACACGCTCGATTTGAATTCTTGGTGGAACGTTAGAAAAACAAACCCGATGAGTATTATGAGTCATACATATGTGAATAACACGTTCACAATCGGCTAGGTTTATAATGAAAATCTTGACAATTACGATGAGTTTCAATTTTAAAATATCATAATTGGCTAGGTAAAAAAGAAATCTGGTTCTCGATGAAAATTGGCAAGAGTTATACCCTTCCTTTCCCCCTATATGTAAGATACATGTAAAATAAAATATGACTTTAATCGTTTTGAAGTAAATTAGAATTTGTATGATATAAGGCCAATGAAGTAACTTTTAATATAAAGGGTGACTTACTTATACCTCCCCCAACCCCTCCAGGCCATAGCACACTACTTACTGTTTATTCCAAGAATCCGTTTGGCGCTCTAAAAGCGGAAGAAATTAGAGGGTGTAATCTAGTCAAAGAGAGTTGTCAAGAAAGCATTCAAATATTGGGTGTTCGGCATGGTTCCAATTACACGACATAGTGATATGGACAAATATTCCAAATCCTCTCTCTTAATAACTGTTTTTCCAACGGAGAAAAAAAAATCTCTTTGAAACTACTTTTTTCTCCTACATCTTCAACCTATGTTTGCTCGGATTTGTTGGGTATATCGAGGTAATGTTTATCCTCCTATTAGTACGTAACTATTATATTTATCATAAATTATAATCTCTATTTAGGTGATTATCATATCCAATGGTTTGTTTATGAAGATTCGCATCGGCTTGACGTAGGTCTACATGTTTATGAAGATCTATGGAGACGAGATATGATCGCGATTTTGATATATTGTGCAAATCAATCCTTTAGAAGAGCATCTAGTCTTAATAAAGAAGACAAACAATTCTCAATGAAGAAAGTTGAAGAAAATTTCAAATGGTGGAATATGAATTTTCACACCATCCCTAAATCGATCTCCTCTACGAAATACATGTTTTTAATACTTTTCTATTTTTGTATTTATTCATGTATCTCAATTTGTATGTATCAGATTGATGTAAACAATCATATTTAATATATGAAATTGGGGGAGTTTTTTCTGTTCATTCAAAAAATCAAAATAAAATTACACAACATAGCAACTACATGTAGTTTCTACTACCCTCAAAGGGCTACATCAAATACTCACCTCTTGAGGTTTGTATTGAACGCGACCCTGTATTACACCCTCCAACTACACCATTGACCAATATTGACCGCTTATATTTCTAAACATTATTTTTTTAACAATTAATGTTCAGTTTTATTATTAGTATTAGTTAAACTTTTTGGTTTATTTTATTATATTTTTCAATTCTTTTTCTTATTAAATCTTCAGTTTTAATTATGTTATTTTGGTTTCTTTTATTAGTAACCATGTTACAACTTAGCATAGTCCCGTGTTTTTAATAATCAATTGCTACCCTATTATGTGCTCCTTCTCCCAAAGTGACGAGACAGTGTTTTTGAAAAGGCCGGTAAACCTAGGTAAAGTGGGTAGAATCCGTTTAGTCAGGTCCACCGGTTAGTCATCGCTAATTTTCATTTTATTATTTTTAAATCTTTTTGGATTCTTTTATTTTTCATTTTTTATCATTATTATTCTTTATAAATGTTCAATTTCAATTTCAAGATTTTTTTTGGGTCATTTACAGATATGTCCCATTTTCTAAAGTTGTTTATAAAATAATCCCGTTTTTTTGAAAACTTACAAAGTAGTCCTGTTACAAAGATTTACATCCAGTTACAAGTTAACCGGTGTTAACTGAGATGTGGCAGATTTAGGGTGACCTGAGATGCCCAATATACCCTTCAGTTAAACTTGTTTCCTCGTTTCTCCAGGAGATCTCATCGACAAACTTTGTCTTACCTGTTAGAAACCAGACAGAAGAACCATAAAATCGTAAAAAAAAAAAAACAAGGCAAGACAATGACACTAACATTACCATTTATTGATAATATTGAATCAAAGATCCAATACTCAAAACATCCAAAAACAATATCTCTGGGAGGTAGCTAATATCCAAACAAAGTAAAAGCTAAACTAAAATATAACCAAATAAACAGAGCAAATGAAGGAAGTTTCATAGGTCTCACTTGAAAGCAAACAAAAGACATCCTAACCAAAACTAGTTTCAAGTAAATCTTCAGTGAACACTACTGCTGAGTCGTAGCTTTTTTTGGCTTCTTCGTTGAAGGCATAGAACCACCAGCACTTCCAGCTTGTGATGATGATTGGGATTGAAACGCCAGTCCGCCTTCTTCAGATGTAGACCTCTTTCTCTTTGGATTAGAGCCAATTGCACCACCAGGACAAGTTGTCTTGTTGTGACCAGGCAGCTTGCATTTGCTGCAGCACCTGACTTTCTTCTCAGATAGGGTCTCATTATAGGCCTTCCTCCTGTTCTTCCCAGGCCTGCCTGGTTTCCTAATTAGCAATGGAGGAACAATAATTGTTCTTGGCTGTACAAGAGAAGAACAAAGAAAGTTAATATTGCATAAAGAGATCAACAAACTAGTAAGTAATATGTGTACAATAATCTTCCCAAGTAATAGACATAGCAAAAAAAACAAAGAATGAATGAAAATACTAAAAATGATTACTTAGCCGCCACAAAAATTAAACATCCTAAATATCTACACTATATATGTTACTGCAGAGTCTGGAATCCGGCTTACAAGTACTAAAATCCATTAAGTAGCTAGGTACAGGGTTCATACAAGAATTGAGTTCAAATATTTCACAGAGTACTTTGAATTCATGTATCACAATTATACTTTAAGTAGATACACACAAATATTTAAGGTAAACCTAATAATCTAATATAGAAGGTTGTCTAAGTTCATAGTGCACACATAAATCAGATCCAATTAAAGACAAGTAAACATGAATAGTTGAGAGTTAGGAAAAAACCTCATCCCAGTCCTCAGGCCCTTCCAATGGTACCATATCAGGGGCATACGTGGTCCTGTAGTTATCCACTGAGTAGTATCTGGCACAATACCTATAAAAATGCACACAAGAAAAAAAAACAGGTTTAACATTTCACATATTGGTAATAAAGAAAGAATCATAGTTAAAACTACATGTGTTCTACACACTTACTCAACCCAACTGGGTCTGATTTGCTGCAGAGCACAGATTGCATGTTGACAGGGGAAACCCCTCAGCTGCCATTGCATGCAGCTGCAAGTATGTTTCTCAAGGTCAACAGTGAATACTGTATTATGTATGCTTGTGACTTCATAAATCTTGCCAGCAAGCGCTCCTTCTACCTTATATTCCCCTGTTTTCTTAAACATCTTCTTCAGTAATTTTTTGGCAGTAGGAACCAAATCTCCAGAATCCCATCCAACACAAGCATTTCTTCTCTTGTAAAATAGCTCCATCACCAGCTGTCCATACATCAAAACTAGCTTGCAGACAGGTTTCTCCCTAATGTTGGTTATCATGTTATTGAAACTTTCAGAAAAGTTGTTACTCAAGTGTTCACAAGCGCTCTTGTGGTCAAAAAAGGCCCTGCACCAGCTTTTAGGATCCTCGCCCATCAAATAATGACAAGCACTAACATTCTCTGACATCATACTATTCATGTGTGCCTACAGTTGAAACATATTTAGTGTTACAAGAATTTTACTTTATAAGAATAAAAAATGTCACTCATTTCATTTACGGACTAAAACAAACCTGAAAGTGTTTAGGCTTATAAGCTCTAGCAGCATTCCAGAATAGTGTGTGCAGTTTAGATCCCTTATAGTGCGTTTTGAAGTTTGCATACATGTGCCTGCCATGAATTAGAGGGTTAGTATAGAACATACTTTATGTATTTTGTAACAATAAAATGATCAAGTTTAAGGTTAGTTTGTATCCTGAAGCAGAACCTATGTGGTGAAGTAAGGAACAACTTTTGGACAACGTCTCTCAAACCCTTCTGTCTATCAGATATGAAGTAGATTGGCTCAACGGGATGATTATCCAATCTAGGCTTGAGATTATTCAAGAACAAGAACCAGTTCTCCGCACACTCGTTTCTACAAACCATGATACCCAAAGGAACCAATCCATTCTGCCCATCAAGAGCAGCGGCAGATAGTAGACATCCAGCATACTTTCCCTTCAGGTGACAACCATCCAGCCCAACCACATTTCTACAACCATCTATAAAACCCCTCATAGAGGCATCAAAAGATATGGTCACAGATTCAAATTAATTGTCTCTGCACAAAGAAACAAGGAGAGTTTAAAAACTAGAACTCGAACTAATCAATTTTACGAACAATTAAAGAAATGATATTACCTTCCATAAGTGAAAGTAGCAATTGATCCGGGATTAGTCCTTTTGATCATTTCACATTGACTTGGTATGAGTCTAAAACTCTCATCAAAGCTTCCGTTTATCCTCTCCAACACATTGTTTCTAGCCTTCCATG
Organism: Papaver somniferum; assembly: GCF_003573695.1. Taxonomy (NCBI): domain Eukaryota; kingdom Viridiplantae; phylum Streptophyta; class Magnoliopsida; order Ranunculales; family Papaveraceae; genus Papaver; species Papaver somniferum. The sequence goes on along the minus strand of NC_039365.1, from coordinate 89,202,991 downwards.
CAACGTGATACGAGATCAAAGTGTCGTGGGTTGTCCAAAACTCGGCAGCAATCTCAGAAGGTTTGGGTACAGTCTTGCCATGTGACTCCCTTAGCTTGTTGATCACATGTTGAGCTACAAATTCAGAATTTGCACATGAATTCCTCTCATAAGGATCCCCAATACAAGTGTGGTACAAGTGGAAATCTCTTATGCTCCAAGTCGCCTCACCAGGGATCCTCCTTGCAGATATATACCACGGACATAGAATGGGATCTCCAAATCCTTTACACACATCATTGATTCTAATATTATCACTCTTAGTAAACCTGCATACTGTCCTAGTAGATACACAATATTTTCTGAGATGTTTCTTAAAAGCGATCTTGTCAGGAAATTCCACCCCCTCATCAATTTTGTCATCAACTAAAAGTTGTACTTGATTTTCTAGTTCAGGGAATAACTCATGATCCACTGAATCAGCAGCAGTAAGGAAATCTTCAAAATCACTGTCATTAAACCAATGTTTCCCATTATCAACCAATTTAACTTCATGATTAGGTAATGGCCTACAAACCATTTCAGGACCATAATCATCTTCCGATCCATTAGCAATTTCCTTCCCTTTACCCTCTTCAATCTCAAAATCAATCAGTGGTTCCTTAACTTCTTTGGCAACTGCATGTCATGACAATCAACAAGGAAAAAGTAATTAACACACCAGGTATCATTATATCATTATAAAAACCAAATTTTAAAAGAGAAACCAATACTACCTTCAACTTCATCATACGTCTCCAACAACTGGTCATAATGATCATATACATGTTCAGAAGCATATAAAAATACACATTAATATCAAATTGCAAACATAACATAATCGACGAGTTCTAAAATTTCAAAATATGAACATTACCTTCATCGTCTTCCTCACTATCCTTACCAGTACTGTTTTTCATACTAAAATTGTGTAAAAACTCCTTCCAATCTGCATCATCTTCACCCTCACTGTATATGGGTGGTTGGCTCCATGGTTGGTATTCCGGGTGACAATCATCTGCATTAAGATTCAGAAGGTGCAACACTGATTCCTTAGTCGCATTGACAGCTTCTTCAACAACATCTACTTTATCCGCGGCTGATTTCCAGAATTCAGTACCTAGTGAATCATCATCTAGATTCACAATGTCCTGACTGCTAGCCTGTGTCGGCTCCTCAACATGGTTCTCAAAATCCAGAACCATCTTTACTAAATTAACACCAACTGTCTTTTTAGCTTTTTCAATCAGCCTTGGGCTTTTCCTGGGAGATAAAGTTGCCCTTGGCCCTTTATGAGGTGTTGAATCACTGTTACATAACAAAAGAGCATTATCACTACAAGATATTCATCATATGCTAAAAAAAACATTATCACCATATTATCACACTAGCAGACAAACAATCAAACTGGAAGCAATAAAAAGGATTACCATTTATGCCATCACTTTTGTATCATCCTAAGTTAAGATTGAGACAACAAGAAACAAATACGGTCACAATGAACTATTCAACAGTTTAAGCATCAAGTATTAACGAGAGACAAAAACGTCATGCAGGTCAAAACTTAGAGAACATGCTTGAGTCATTACCGCTAGCAATAACAACTAATTTAAAGAGATTCAGCGAGATTTTCCTCTTGTCACACATAAAAAGCTCGCAACATGAAAGACACTAAGTACATAATTAACCAAGCTTTGTGATGTGCCTTCTTCCACTCAATCTTTGAATATGACCGAGTATTCCTCTCCCATAGATTTATAGTAATAATTCTCATTCACATTTATTTTCTTTTTTAATAAATGTATAAAAGAGTTGCACTGGTGGCCTTTTTTTAACTTCATATAGGTCGGTACCTTAGTTACCAAATCCATTCAAACTGCATATATCTAACTTAAGAAAAAAAAAATTGAACTGAATTTCTAAAAAGATACTTTCAAAAATCCCTTAATCCACATGTGAAATGGTTTGGGCCATCTCAAAATTTGTTAATGCACATATGCTATTGATTGACTGATCTCGTCACATGCCAAACATTTTTCAATTATTGTTACCGGTTAAAGCAAATAAGTTGATTTAAAGTTGAAATGACCAAACCATTCAGAACTGTACTTACACCCCACATCAACCCTTAAGTATCCAGTATCCCCTAAATGGAATTACTGGACTGACAGAATACTGTAATGTAACTACTCTTGGCTTATGGAAGTACATAACGTCGACCATGAGAACACAATCACATGGTCAAACAAAAACATCCCTATCAAACTGCCTCAACTAATGCACTTCTAAGAATGTCATAATACCGATGATTAGTGATAAAATAATAAATAAGTGAATGAACAGCAAAATGGTTCTACCGATCAGCTAAGGACAAGGACGGACGAAGCACAACAAAATATGATCCCCGTCGCTAAGAAAAATCAGCTAAAGCATGGTTTAGCACAAAAAAATATGATCCCCGTCTCAACAGGTGCTACCGATCAACTAACAGAAAAATATCATCTTTACTAACATATTATGACCAAAGAGATTAATTACCTCTGATTTGCTTGGGCGTGTTTCCTCCAACTATTTGTAACCACATGTCCAGAATTAGATTCCATGTTACTGCAAGAGAACAACAACAAAAACAAGTTACTAACATTCAAAATAAGTTATCATAGATATGCACAAGAAACATTTGCAGACACGGAAAGTACAGAGAAATTCACAAATACAAGGAATGAAGAAAATTTCATAAGCAAGGCATATGCTACGTGCCAGGATTCCATTAATTAAACAACAGTAGTTGCATGGAGATCATCACAAAACTCAAGTCAGTCTAATCACTAACAAACATTTCAACATACCATAAGAACCCCATTGTTAAGCATGACCCAGCATAATATTATCAGAAAATAAATTGTAATGCTATGAAAAATGAAATGTAATCTCAGAAACACGTATAAATCAAGAGCAGTGATAACAAAAAGAAGATACAATTTCATAATCCAGGAAAAAAATCCCTTCCACTATAACCACACAGTTTGAGAATATCGCTTGACATCCAACAAGCAGGCTATGTACATGGCACTCATAGTATCAACAGAAAGAAAAAAAATCTCCACTAGAAGAGGTGTACAAGGGAATATTGAACATCCAAATTACACCAAAATTTTTATACAAACTACCCAGATTATCACGTCAAGAGCTAAACAAACAGTAATTGAGAAAATTCAATTTCAGGAACCCATTAATCTAAAGAAAAAATTCCATCGAGTCCGACAATATAACATCTCCATTAAAATTGTTCAGAAAAACTCTAATTGTAATTGGAAAATAAAAACAAATAACCCTACAGCCTGAAAAGATATATTAAAAAACCCTAATTTAAAGAAGTTCCAAATTAAAAATCTCTAATTTTAAATCGAGCAAAAAAACACCCAAAGAAGAACAAATATTGAACATCTATAACAAAAAAATAGATAAACATAGTTAGGGTTAGACGAATTATACCTATTAGAGGTTGCAGCAGTTTTCCTGTTCATTAGTTCTTCATCAACCATTATCTTCTTCCCCATTTCTTAAAAAAACAGAAATTACTCACTAGAAATTACTTAGGTTTTCACCAGAAAAATACACTCTATCAACTGGTTTAGGCATAGAAAACAAACTTAGATATTGATTCTTTATATACTGATAGAGTAACAAAATTCTGAGAGAAACCCTAACCAATTTCTGGCGCGAAATATCTTGATAAGGATACATCAGTTGAATTAGTTTGGGATATATCCTAAATTCATGCTTGTAATCTTCTCAAACCAGATTGTTCTGTCTGCTCTCCCGCCATCTTCTCTAACAATGAAATATTTTTTTTTGATCTTCACATACTCGATAGAGTTGAAACAAAGAAGAAAGGTTACACTAGTCTTTTTCATTTGCTAGATATTAATGCCCACACAACACCTGGACCTTCAACTGACAGCTGAGCTAGGCCCCACTTCTCAAACATCTTTGACCGGTAACTTTAAACGGCAGGGCAATTCTAAAAATTTTGAAAAAAATGGGGCAAGGATGTGTATCGGCCCATATCTTTGGGATATAAATGACTAATTCCCTTTTATTTTGGTAAATTTTATTATTAGTTTTCAATTTATTATGGAAATGTTTTTATTATTTTTTACTTATTAAATATTTAGTTTTAATTTTTATATACTCTTTGATTTTTTTAATTAATATTTTAAAATAATAATAGTTTTTTATATACTCTTTGATATTATTAAGATTATGAATATTATTAACATAATAATACAAAAAGAAATTTTACACGGATTTGGTTGTTAGTCGGGCAACAAGTTGTGCTCCTGCTCCTTTTTGGATAGCCAACCCTACCCTTTGGAAAAGAAAACTACCTACTTTGCTATCCACATCATGACTACCAAGGAAGTTCTTCAATCGCTGCAAGAAGACAATCATATGGTCACCCAACTCGCCCAATGTAGTAAAAGCCAGTACTCTAAACTCAAAACCATGTGATATGCATTGTGCGAGGTATTTAATGTTTTTACGAATAACAACTGCAGAAATGGCATGGCATGGACTGATTATTTTTGTTATTAGTTTTTCTATATTATTATATTATTGGATAACGATTATTACATGAAACTAGTTGGAAGCCTAACAAGTTAAGTACGACGTACTACTATATGAATTGAACAGGTTGCCGTGTTAGCCTACCAGCGAGCCTCGTGAGGAACCAGCCAAGGGAGCCAAAGCGGATAAGGGGGTTGATTATATCGCAAGCGGGGCACCATCCATGTCAAATTCTGCAATACTGCATTGGAGACTCGAACTTGTGACCTTCTAGAGCGCATCAACCTTTAAGGAACGAGGATGACCAGCTGAGCTAGCTACTTGTTTTTAAAACTCTTTTCTTATTATAATGTTTTAAGTTTTTCTAATATATTTTTCTTTTTCATGTATTTATAAATTTTTTTTTCTTGTAATTAAATTCTAGAGATAGATCTTTTTCTTATAATAGTTTGGAACAGTGGTCTTGGACTACATCCTTAACTCCTTAGGGGATAATCCGTGACAATTACGGGATTTAAACACCTACCTCTATAATGGGAGGGAGCATACCAACCATCAAACCACTTAATGGCCTGACAAATTAGAATTCCATCTTTGTATCATATCCATTTTATTTTCATGCCACCCACTAAAAATACTACATGTATATTTATTCCTAATACATGACATTGTAACCATATATAATTAGCAATGTCTTGCATTGTTATACTGGCGTGCCAAACACAGCCTCGGTGAGAATAATCCTGATAATCCTCTATTAATCTTCTTTCCTTCGTAGCTCTTCCGACAACACTCACAACGCGTTCGGTACAGGTTTTGGGAGCTTAGGAATTAGATTCCGGGAAAATATATCCAATTCTCTTGAACCGAACATGCGCAAATTTTTCGGAATTGACTTATGTAGGAATCCAATTCCCTTAAAACTCATTTTCCATTACATCGAGGGAATGGAATCCAATTCGAGAGAAAAATAATTACCCCAAAATTGAATTTCTCGGATTTGGAAAATTTGAAACGAACGCGCTGTCAGTATACTGGAGTAATTTATGATGTCTATTTAAGTAAATTTGCCAAAAAAACGGGGAAAGGAAGTTACGAAATGAAAACCGCGTTTTGTAGAAGCCGGCGTATTGTTTGGTTGAACCAAACTTAACTACTGCAGAACTACCGCTTTCTTTCACACTTTCTTTATTAAATATTAAAAAATTATTTATTTTAATAATCGCTTATTCTAAAATAACTTTTTTTCCTTATTTATAAATGGAATCTATAAATAACCAAATCCTTTCTTATTTTCCGGTTTTCTAAGCATTCCTTTCTAAAAATTCCTTCACTGTTTCTCATCTTCCTCTTCTTAAACTCCTTTCTTTTCCGCCGGTAAACCTCCTCTTTTTACTCTACCGGAAAACCACCAGAACCAAATTACTCAACCGTTTGTTTCCCTGCCTGAAGATTCTGTTGGTTTGGAAGCGGAAAATTTCAGATCTCTGTGATTTTGTAGAATGTGGATTAGATAAGTATTATTTTGGATATTTCACGGTGAAGATCTTCTTTTAGGGTTTTCTTTGAGGTGTGTTTTGCTAATTGAAGGGTTTATAAAGGAGGTTTCTCAGAAATTGCTCGGTATGAGATGGTATGTTGTTGTGGATTGTTATTATTATTATTATTATTATTTATTTTTGCTTTGTTGGTTATTTTCTTGGCATTTTTGTTGTTTGGATCTGCTGAAAATTATCTGATTATCTTCGGCTATTGATAGATTTTCTAGGATTTTCAGCTAGTTATTTCCCTCTCCATCTCCATTTTAATTTTCGTTACAGTTGGTGCTTTTTCATCTCTGTTTTCCTTGTTTTGGGAAAATGGAAAATTTGTGTTTCGATACGAAGAAGGTGAGAGTATATGTGAAATTATGTTTTCCTTGTTGTTGTGCACTCATGATTTTTCTGTTAAATGTCCTAAAATTTGCAAAAATGTTCAATGCAAAAAATATACAGGGTTGTATCTTGTTTGGATTCATGAATTTCGCATTAAATTTCCCTTTTTAGCAGAACAATTTTTTTTTCTGGAAGTCATTATCTCGTGTTCCTTAATTTGTTGTATCAATTTGGATGGTGAAGCTATGTTTGATTCTATTGTTTTTTGAAAGACTTTGTATCAGTAGAGATTTTTAGGGCAGATGAATACTTGTGGTTTTTGGGTCTCAAGCTGTGTCCTGCCAATTGTAAAGTTAGAGATTCTGAATGCTAAGCTGTCTTAGAAGTAATGCAAGACATATAATTTTTGTATGACTACTTAAAATGGTTTCATATTAAATTTCAACTGAGTTAGGGTTCAAAATAACACAACAGCAACTATAATGAGACATTTTCTAGATTCTAGAATGCAGGTGTTTATGTGAAATGTTGTCAACCATGAAACTTTTTGACCTTAAGATGCTTCTCAGTGTGTAATAATATGTAATGTTGGTGATGTAGGGTCATTATAAACTGTCATCCTGACTTGTCCACAACTAATTTGGTTTGGACGCATACATCTTGTTTGATAAAGTACTTGTACTTATAAATGTTTTGGATAATGTGTTACCTTAGTGGCGCTCTTACCCTTTCCCTTCCCGCTGTATGCAGTATGTTTGAAGCAGATACTTTGATTGTTACGTACTTTGTATGATATTAAGCACTCAGCTGTTTCACATGATTACAGGTGGAAGGAAGGGTTTGTTTGTCAAGTGATGCTAACAATGGGTTAAAAATTTTGAAGCAGAAGAGGTTTCAGCGGATGAGTTCAGGTGTTGCACCTGAACTTTTAAATTTTACTAATATGATGACCAGAAGTGGAGGAGATGCTCTTAGAGGCACATCATGTGGGACTCGACTGAACGTTCACCCAGCCACTTTTCCTCGGCTAGGTTCGAGTGGAAGAGATGCTTTTTCTAAGCATAAGGTGGATAAGTTTGAAATAGCTGATCAGGATTGGACTGACAAAATTCCAGAGTGCCCTATATTTTATCCAACTAAGGATGAATTTGAAGATCCCTTAGTATATCTGCAAAAGATTGCTCCAGAGGCTGCAAAATATGGTAATTCGCATAGTGATTGAAATACAGTTACCTACCCCTAATGGGTGCTTGTTTTGTTGTTTCCTTTCTACATAGAATTAAATCCGAGCATCAAATTTCAGGCATATGCAAGATCATTTCTCCAGTCAATGCATCTGTTCCAGCTGGGGTTGTACTGACGAAAGAGAAAGCTAATTTCAAGTTCACGACTAGAGTGCAACCTCTTCGTCTCGCTGAGTGGAGTACCGAAGACAAAGTCACTTTCTTTATGAGTGGAAGGTAATTTACTGTCTAAAAAGAGTTGTGTCATCTTATTTCATTCAGGTCTTCAACTCTTTTTATTTTTATTCTTTCAGAAATTATACATTTCGGGACTTTGAGAAGATGGCAAACAAGGTGTTTGCTCGTAGATATTATAGTGCTGGATGTCTTCCTTCCACATATATGGAGAAGGAGTTCTGGAATGAAATAGCTTGTGGCAAGACAGAATCTGTTGAATATGCATGTGATATTGATGGTAGTGCTTTTTCGTCTTCTCCTATTGATCAGCTTGGGAAAAGTAAATGGAACTTAAAGGTGTTTATTCTTTTACCATGCAAGTCACTTATTTTTTTCCTTCTGTTGTTTGATGTGCCGCGAAGAAATTTCTTATGTTCGACATCTGTATTTCTCGTGTTGCCTGGTCTTAATTCTCTGCTCTAGACATGCTTATTTTGGTGGTATATATATTTGCTCCTAATTTATGTGCTCCTAATCTACCTCCACACACATTAATTGTCGACCTTTTTTTTACTTTGGTAGAACCTTTGACTTGGATCAGCTAGTCAACTTCTTTAGGATTTTTAGTTCCGCTGGTTCTCCTGTTAACATGTTTCTTGTACTACCTAATCGTAACTGTAGTCTGGTTTAGGTGTTCCATATTATTGTAACAGGAATTATGTTTGTCAGTATCACTTCCATTTGTGATCACATTGCGATGCTAAGAAACTCACTGGTTGTTTTCTTTTCTGTATCTCAGACACTTTCTCGGTCGCCTAATTCCATACTGCGTCTTCTCGAAAATGGGATTCCGGTATTGAAATTTTTCCTTGCTTATTCTTAAGTTTTTTTTTTTTTTTTTAAATAATCATAACTTTTGAGATTCTTATGATGATTGGGCCGTATATTGTTTTAGGGGGTAACCGATCCCATGCTTTACATCGGAATGCTATTCAGTTTGTTTGCATGGCATGTGGAAGATCACTACTTGTACAGGTCTCCCCCCCTCCCTCCCTCCTCCCTCCCTCCCTCCCTCCCTCCCTTAACCTTTCCACTGAGAGTGCATTTTCTTCATTTGTCAGCATAAATTATCATCACTGTGGGGCATCAAAAACTTGGTATGGGATTCCTGGTGACGCTGCTCCTGATTTTGAAAAGGTTGTTCGTGAACATGTCTACACTCAGGATATTCTATCCACTGATGGGGAAGATGGTGCCTTTGATGAACTTTTGGGTAAAACGACGATATTTCCTCCAAACATTTTGCTAGAACACGATGTTCCTGTGTATAAAGCTGTACAAAAGCCCGGGGAGTTTGTTATCACCTTTCCACGGGCATATCATGCAGGGTTTAGTCATGGTATGCACTTGTTATATTTCCTATAGTCATTTTGAGGTCTACATTTAACAAAAAAAAAGGGATTTATATTCATTTTTACAACTGAATTTCTGCAAATTCAGGTTTCAACTGTGGTGAGGCAGTGAACTTTGCAATCGGTGATTGGTTCCCACTGGGGGCTGTGGCTAGCCGACGTTATGCACTTCTTAATAGAGCTCCTCTTCTTCCTCACGAGGAACTTCTTTGCAAAGAAGCAATGTTTCTTTCTAGGTCTTCATCCGTAACAACTGATGTCCAGGATGGGGAGTATTTGAAATTGGATTCTAACCGTTGCGTTAAGGTTTCATTTGTGCATCTAATGAGATTCCAACATCGTGCTCGCTGGTCATTAATGAAGCAAAGAGCTTGTTCAAGTGTTTCTTTGACATCTCGTGGTACGGTTCTCTGCGGTATTTGCAAACGAGATTGCTATGTAGCATCCGTTCAGTGCAACTGTTCTCCTCAACCGATTTGCCTCCTTCATGGTATGCATATCTTCCACTCCATTTTAGATTCACCATTTAGAAGATTGTTTGGCTGTCAGGAGGTGTGATTTTTTATCTTATTTTGGCGGGTGTATAGCGCTTCATCACAAGTCCCAATTAAACCTCCTATTGTGTTGTATCAGCTGAGCTAAAGGCAGATATTTGCTAGGATTGTCAATACAATCAAGATTTGTCTTTGCCTAATATCAGCACTTTAAGGTGTTATAGGGGCACTTACGATAGGGTAAATGAACCCTTTTATGCCAGAAAAAATTAGTTTGATCTTTTGTCTCTGTTTTGGTTTAATGCAGGGAGTGAATCAGTTTGCCCATGTGGCGGCAGTCGTGATCTTTATGTCAGGGAAGACCTTATTGAAATGGAAGCTCTGGCCCAGAAATTTGAGAAGGAAGATGGAATTTTGGACGAGGTTCAACAGCAACTAAAATCTGGAAGTGATTTGTGTTTGCAGTCAAAGTTATTTCCAGGCCCTGATCAGTCCGGCTATGTTCCGTACTGTGATATAAAATTTGAGCAAAATCTCCAAGCTAGAACAGCCACAATGTGTCATGTGCGAGATTTGAACAGTGAAGAGTTTATTAAAACTGAACCTTCTCTCGCATCTGCAGCGTCAACACTATGTTCGTTTCTAGAGCCCAAGGTAAGCTCGCTCTTTTCATGAAATTGGTGTTTCTGTTCCTTGAGGCCTTGGACTTATTAGTTAATCTTGTTTCAAAATCTCTCTTAACAGGCTGTTCCTACCAAGGGTTCTGAGGAAGTACCACTCAGCGCATGTAAACCTTTACAATATTCTCCATTATATGACAAATCTTTGAGTTATACCAGAGACAGTTCTCAGGGATCTCATATCTCATCCAATGTTGATCAATATGATGATGATTCTGATACAGAGATATTCAGAGTAAAACGCAGATCTTCCATGAAAATGGAGCAAAGGTCTGTAAAGGATATGGACTTGAAGTTTTCTGAGCAACAGGTATGTATGGGTTTTGTAAATATTTATATCTGCTACTGTATTACAATTGGACAGTAAAAGTGATTTCCAACATTGGTATTTTGGTCACTATTTTCATCCTTGTATCAAGGCAGCCCATTTAACTGAGAAAGGATCCAGAAACTGATATCCGGTTTATGTTGAATGAGCAAATACTCATTTTTGTTTTACCTCCGGGTTTGCTTACAACTTCACTTGCATGTATGATTTCAACATATAGAGACTACCATAGATCCGTTGTACAAGAGCTTAAATTGAAATGCCTTTTTGACAAGCACTGGTTTGAGATGCTAGTTATTATATGTTTTGTGGATTAATCTTTTCTCCTGTAGCTTGACAAACTCTTTATTTTCTATTATCAGAGGCTTAAAAGGCTCAGGAAGCTCAATCCAGAAGGGAGCAATGAGCAGATACAATCATCTGACTGTAACACTACCAAGAAAACGGACCGGCATTTTGTAACCATTTCTAACTCGAAAGAAGCTTCTGTTTTGGCTTCGAAGAACAGGATCAACTTAGGGAATGCAATTACACCAGGCACCAAATTCATAGCTTCTAACAAGGATGACAATTTGCGAGCAAGAGAAATCAGCAGAAAACCGAACTTCCATATGAACAGAGGAAAGACTGTGAGAGAACCATCATTTGTTGATATTGAGCCAAAGCGCCTTAAAGTTAAAGGCCCGTCGTATTACTTTAGCAACAGTGAGCAGGCTGGGCCGAACAGTAGTAGATATTGGGGAACTGACAGAAACGTGGAATGAATAATGAGGATCCTTCCCTCGAGGATGTATATCCTCTGCCCGACTTCGCTATTAACTTCATTCTTAACTCAATGTAGGGGCTCTAACAATTTTTTTTAGGGGAAAGCTGAATTTGACAGTGGGAGCACACAACAGCTATTAACAAAAGCGGGGTTTTTGGAGAAAATAACCGATTCTTCTTGTGCTTTGCCTTAATGGAGGCAACCATCACTTAGGATTCTTCTGTTCTCTGGCCGATGGCGGTTTTTTTCGCTCATTGGGCTAGGGCAACTTGTTTGCACAGAATATTTAGGAGTTGTTGGGTAGTTGTGAGAAATGTGAATGTGTAAATTGGTTTGGTTGATTGATCAATCTCAACATCTTGTGAGACAGGGTTAGGCTATTCCTTACACAGGTCTATCAGAGTCTCAGTTTAGGCAAGTCTCCTGCTATGTTTCCCCGATCAATTTCTTTATTCTTTACAACGATGGGTAACACATCATTTGTGTACCTCGGAACTGATCTAATAAAAAAATCGCTGAGTTTAGTTTTAACATTCCTTGTGTTGTTTTTTCCTTGTCTAATAGCTGAATGTCTCAGCTGCTCGTCTCAAAGCTCTTGTATGTGACCGGAGTCCATTTTTTTCACAACAAAAAACCATCTAAGGTTTTTTTTCGTTTTTCGTTCTGGATCCAGCAACTGTTGGGAGTGCTGTCTCAGTTATTTGCCGATCCAACTTTTTTTGTTTTTTTTTTGATAATCCCGATCCAACTAATTGATAGCCTGTCATTATATTATCAGGATTGTTGATTTGGCAGCGATTGCTGTGAGTGGGGCGGCAACATCGGCCTGATTTTCCATCATATTACTTAGTGATGCGCAAAACTTCAATCTGAATCTTATACTTATGCTGGGTTGTTGTAGATGAGAGATTTTCATTTTTCAGGCAACTGATTTGGACCCCCGAATCAAGTAGGCTGTCATAGTCCTAATTCCTTCCCTTGACCATTGGCTGTATCTCTGTATTAGTCTGCCCCTAATATTAGTATGGGTGTATTGAGTAATTCCCATGATTGGGTATATTAACACTGTCGGCTAATTGGGTGGTTAGCAGCCTCTCTGATATCGACGCATGTCCACTTCCTGTCCACTAGAGTTAGGTTAATCTTCTATTTGATGTGTAATAATCTGGGATTTGTGCTAAGTAATGAAATTAGTCTTCGTTTATTATTAGCTGTTGTGTTCATTAAGAACCAGATTCTGCTTCTTCCTGTTTTTAAATCCAAATCTGTACTAGTATAGTACATAGGCCTAGCTAAAAATTTCAAACCGCGAACATAACTGCACCACAGGTCGTTTAACCAAAGTATACAACCAGCGAGTCCCATCAAGGGAGTTCAAAGAAGGTGATATAGTGCTGGCCATTGCCCTGTATGTCCAAAGAAACGCAAGCGCTCAAAAATTCGCACCAAACTGGGAAGGACCATTCGAGATCCGTGAAGTATGAGGCACCGAATATGAAAAAATTGGACATGGTACTCCGACAGAAGGAAAGCAAAATACCAAAGTCAATTGAAAAAATACCAAGTGTTTAATCTAATCTATTTTTCTTTTGCTAAGATAATAAATTTCATTCCAAAGAACATATTACATGTTTAGGAGAAAGGCAGGTTTATCTCCCAGCCATTCCTTTGTTACATTGTGTCTTCTACAATGCTTGGTCGCTTTATCAGCTAAAGATATAAATTTTCTGTTAACATAATCTAACCTTGAGAATGAAAAATTATTCAAAAGAAACTGACAGTCATCTAATATTATTTGACTAAACCAACACAGTTGGTTGTTATTATTATCCAAATAAGTGATTGCATTTTTTGCATCATTGCGAATGCAGAAACTACTTATGCCTTTATCTTGCATCCATTTTATTCCTTCTAGTATGGCAATGCATTATGATTCTTCCGCCATTCTCGCTACTCCTTTGATGAGTTTGCATCCTTCAAAGGTACCTGACATATCAGTTAAAAAAAGCCCAGAACCTGCTTCATTAGTATCTTTGTCATAGCTTGCATCACAGTAAAGAATACTACACATATCAGGCAGGCCATTGTTGTTCGGAGCCTGGATAGGTGTATGTAATATAACTGGTTGAGTATATGTAACAGGCATACTATAATCTATATCTTCTATCAGTTTCATTGCACAGTTGGCAGTATTTATTGGCATGACTGTTTTATTTTGAAAAATCCGAAAACACCAGTCTCTCCAAATACACCAAGCCGTGACAAATATCGATTGTTTAATTGCTAAACTCTGACTATTTTTGAACCAATCATCAAACCAGCTCCTAATATCTATGACTGATTCTTCTCCTTCTTTAAAAGAGACAAGGTGCCAAATGGAGTATTGGCACATACTGGTTTCGCATATGGACAGTTTATCAAAAGATGTTCGGCTGTTTCAACTGAGTTGGTATCACAAAGACAACATGAATCAGTTTGGGTTCTATATTGCATGAGTCTGGCATTGGTATGAAGAATATTCTCTATAAATTTCCATATAAAGAATCGTATTTTGGGTAATGTCGGGAATCTCCAAAGAGCTTTGTATGTAGGTTGACTAGGATGGGGGTTCTGTATAAATTGAAACTCGCTTGCTAGAACTTTATAGGTTGTTTTCACCATTCTTGGTATGCAACCGAACCAATCTATCATTCCCAGTGAGAGGGACTCTAATCTAAAGATCTTTTGAGCATTTTCTGTTATGAAGAAACTATTGATAAGTTTTACATTCCATGGCTTAGTACTGGCTATAATGAAATCAACAACTAGCATGTCAGGGTTGGGATATGTATGACAAAAGGAAGAGAAGCTTCCGGTATCCAATTGTTAGTAAATGCATGAACCTTTAAGACATTTCGCACTTCCCAAATTGAGTTTTATCTAATGATTTCAAGACCCACCTCTATACCTTTCCATAACCAAGATGAATCAGATGGTTTCCTAGCATGCAAAGGATGACAATTCTTGAAATATTTACATTTCAAGATTTTGACCCACAACTCATATGGAGAATGGATGAGGGTCCAGGCTAGTTTGGCAAGCATAGATTTATTAAATATTCTTAAATCTTTAAAGCCCAAACCCCCTTGTAATATATGAGAACAAACATTTCCCCAATTTTTAATGTAAAAACCACCTGATTTATTGTTGCCCCACCAGAAATCCCTTTGGGGTTGTTCCATTCTTTGTGTAATGGTTTCTGATATGAGAAAAGTACTCATGTGATAAATTGAAGAGGATTTCAAAACATGTTGCACCATTATAGATCTACCAGCTTGAGAAAACTGCTTTCCTTTCCATTTTGCAACTCTTTTATCAAAATGCTCAAGAAGATAACTGAATGATTCTGTTTTATTTCTACCAATGAACAATGTAATGCCTAGATATTTTTCTTTTAGATCGATTTTCTTAACTGCCAACTCATTGATAAGAAAGATAACAAGATCTGGGTGAACATTTTTGCTAAAAAGAATAACCAGATTTGTCTAAGTTAATGACTTGACCAGAGATATCGCTAAAATCTTTGATCAGAGCCATCAAGTTATTAGCTTGTTCAAGGGAAGCTTTGACAACTATAAGGTAGTCATCGGCAAAAACCAAGTGTGAAACACTAGGAATCTCTTTGTTGATGCATACCCCTTGAATTAGTTTGTTGTTTTTAGCATGAACAAGATATCTAGTTAACAATTCCATACATAAAATAAAGAGATAAGGGGATAATGGACCTCCTGTCTTAAACCTCTAGTTGGTTTAAAACAGGGACATGGAGATCCATAAGCATGATAGAAATGTTGGTGGTGCTAATACATTGATAAATAAGAGTATACCAATCTTGCAAAAAGCCAAAACATTTGAGAATATCAATAAAAAATGACCATTCAACTCTGTCAAAGGCCTTCGACATGTCAAGTTTAAGGCCCATGACACCGTTTCTATCTTTTTCCTTTTCCTTTTCATAGTATGAACTATCTCTTATACTATGACAACATTGTCAGAAATGTGTCTTTTAGGCACTACGCAGCTTAGTATGGAGAGATTAGTTTACTAGATAAAGGTTTCATCATATTTACAAAATTTTTAGAGATTATCTTGTAACTAGTATTACATAAGGAAATTGGCCTAAAGTCAGCTGGAAAAGAAGGGTTGCTGACTTTAGGAATGAGAGATACAAACGTGTGATTCATTAATTTAAGTAAATGTTTAGACTCAAAGAAAGTACATAGTTTTACAGACACCAACTTCAAGCAACTATAAATTTTGTTTGTAGAACCTGGAGGGAAACCATATGGTCCAAGGGATGTCCAAGAGGACATTTGTTTGATGGTTTCCATTATTTCCCCAAGCGACAAAGGTCTAAGAAGATAACTATTGTCATCCGAAGTCACACAAGGTTCAATACAATTCAGAAATTCAGCGTTTCGAAACGACTTAGAAATAGAGCTTATACTTTTAAAATGATTAATAATAGGTCTTCAAGGTCATTCCTATCCTAAGACCATTCACCATTGGATAATTTCAGAGTCTCAATGTGATTAAAGTGTTTCCTTCTATTGATAGAAGTATGATAGATATTGGTATTTCTATCAGCACTTTGTATAAAATCTTGTATAGACTTTTGGGCATAAAACTCTTCTTGAACATTTTGCCAATGCTCGAGATCGAGTTCTACACCCCTTACTGCCTCAACATTCTGAATAGATAGGGGTTGGCTATTTAAATGTTGAAGTTGGTCAGTAAGAGACTTGACTCTTTGGTAAACATTACCAAAATGGTTTAAATTCCAATTCCTCAATCCATGTTTAACGTTCATAAGTTTATGAGTAAACTAAAACGCAAGTGAACCTGTAACATGCTTTGATTATGCATTTTTGATCAAAGCATGCATGTTTGATTACATCTTTAGAAGTGGGATCACTAACCCAACACTTAAAATATCTATAAGGTTTATGGCCTTGGTTACTATTTGGGTTTGTCACTAAAACTATTGGTATGTGATCTGAACTAATAGCTGTTATATGATAAACCTTGGAGGAACCATAATGTTCAAGCCATAAACTATTTCACATGACCCTGTCAAGGCTATCCATAATTAAGTTTCCACCATCTTGTCTATTTGACCGGGTAAATTGTGTACCCACATACCCCAAATCACTAAGATCAGATGAATCTATAATGATTTGGATTTATGGGATTTCTATGGTGGTAAGATTGGTATTAGTAGATCTTTCATGACTGAACATAGTTATATTCAAATCCCTTATTAAAATCCAAGGGTGATTGATTCTAATACTAATGTCTTTAATGTAATTCCATTGTTCCATCATCTCATTATGGTGTGTTGAGCCATAAAGAAAAGCGGGCTTGCGAGGGTCGTAGGAAATAATTGCATTAACCATCTTATCCATATTATGAACAATTTCTATTTTTTTTTTGATACTAAAAAGAATTTATTCATTAAGCTGCAATGCAGCAAAAATCATCTTTCACAAGTTTGGAGATGAATTCTGGAAAGTCTGACATATAATGAAAATTTGCTTCCTCTTCTCTTGCCTTACGGGCTAAAGAGTGAGCTACATTATTACCTAGTCTATGAATAGATTTGAAAAACCAAAGTTTACTACTACTAATTTTAGATTTTACTCTCTCTATTATACTTGAGTTGAACCGATGCACTTGAGAAGTCTGCTCCATCACTGACTTTAATACATTATCACAATCCATTTCAACAACTGCTTTTTCAATATGCATCTCTTCTATCCAATCAACAGCCAATTCCAATGCTTTTCACTCAAATTACTCAGCCCCACCTCATCCACCTCCTCTGCAAAGCATTTACCTTTAGCTCCTATGCAGTTCCCTACAAAATCACGAATTATTAGTCCAACACTTCCTTTTTTTATTTCCGGTATATAAGAACCATCAACATTAATCTTCACAAAATGTTTTTCAGGAGGAGTCCACACTTTTAGCTACAAATTGCTTATAGTATTAGTATTTGATACATAAATTTTAGCACATTGTTCAACAAGATTACAGATTCTAGTACTGGAGCTCTGAATATTTGGTTTTACTCCCTGGAAGACCAAAGAACACCTATATTTCCAGATGTACCACATGGTACATATGAATCTGCAAACATAATCAGTTTCACTCAAACAAAGAGCAGTTTCATTTCTTTCTCCTGAAATAAACCAAGTAAGGATCCAAGACTGAACTGTAGAAAATTGACTTGCAATATTTCCTATGTTTATATTCATGGATAACCAAATAGATCTAGCAAGTTAACACTCAAAAAACAGATGGTCCATAGTTTCCATACCACAGTTACAATGAGCATACACTCTAACAGGTACTATATCTTTTATGCATTTCCAGATAAATAGTTGGACTCTATGTGGAGTTTTAAATGCCATAAATGTGTCCAAAACTCTTTTGGAACAGAATCATATGCGACAATACTATTCCCCTCAGTAGCACAAATGGTGTTATAAGCACTTTTCACATAAAATTTTCCTTTTCTGTCGGATTTCCATATAATGAAATCCTCACCATGGTGGGAATCTGCATATTAAGAATAAGATTAACACAGGTTTGGGAGAAAAGAGTATTAAGAATGTTTATATCCTATTCTCTTGTACCTGGAAGAAACAAATCACAAACAAGGTTAAAATTACTATAGCTAGAAGATCCTACAATGGGAACAAGTGGACTATCCATGCCAATAATCCAACAATCTAGCCACATACTAAATTTTGTACCACATCTAGCTGCCTAAATGGAATATTGTTTTATAACCTCTAAACCAGAGTAAACACTTCTCCATAACCAAGAGAAATCTTCTTTCAGTTTATCTATATGCAGAAAACTACCATCTTTAGAATATTTGGCTTTAAGAATTTGAAAACAAAGAGAGTTTTCATCATTAGCTCTTCAGGAAACTTTAGATAGAAGAGCAGTATTAAAATGCTCTAAGTTTCTGAAACCTAGACCTCCTAGAGATTTAGGCACCATTAGCTTATTCCAACCTATAAAATAGAGACCTTTTTCCTTTCCCCACAAGAATTGAATTTGTAAATTGTCCATATAAGCTATCATTGTTTTAGGAATTCTAAAACTACCCATTTGGTGAGAAGGCAGAGTATTAAGAACATGTTTCACCATAGCAGTTATAGCAGAGTGATTCATAGTTTTACCTTTCCAATTTTTGTATCTAGTGCCAAAAGATTGAAGTAAAGGTCTAAAGGCTTTAGTTTTATCTCTTCCCATTAAGAGAGTAATCCCTAAATGTTTATCAGTATCCTTCATCTTAGTCATTCTAAGGGCTGTAGCAAGAGTAATTTTAAATTCAGGACTTATGTTCTTGCTAAAGTAAACACTAGATTTTTCAAAATTAAGCATTTGACCAAAATACATACCAAATTTCTCAAGCACATCCAATATACCTGTCACATTATGCATATCTGCCTTAGTGAAAATAAGGATATCATCTGCA
This sequence comes from Papaver somniferum, assembly GCF_003573695.1. Lineage (NCBI taxonomy): Eukaryota > Viridiplantae > Streptophyta > Magnoliopsida > Ranunculales > Papaveraceae > Papaver > Papaver somniferum. Next base: position 89,183,916 of record NC_039365.1, on the reverse strand, counting down.
AATAAAAGGTGAGTAATACCTGGAGCATTTGTGGATGCTTTAACTCCAGATATCACATGATTAGTAGTAACATACATTAGCATTCTAGACAAATATTCCATTGAAATAATAAAAAGATAAGGGGATAAAGGATCCCCTTGTCTTAAACCTCTAGAAGGAGAATATTCTTCAGTAGGAGAACCATTTAGAAGGATAGATATCTTAGTTGTGCTAATGCATTGTTCAATCATACTACAAAATTTTGCAGGAAAACCTATTTCCCCAAGCATACCTAACAAAAAAGGCCATTCCAGCCTATCAAAAGCCTTTGAGAGATCCAATTTTAATGCCATAGTCCCACTGTTACCTTCCTTATGTTTCATAGTATGTATCATTTCATGAGCTATAATGACATTATCACGAATAATTCTACCAGGAACAAAAGCAGCCTGAGAGGGAGAAATGATATGCTTAAGATGTGGTTTAATTCTATTTACAATTATTTTAGAGATAGTTTTGTAAACTGTATTGCACAAACCTATGGGTCTAAAATCTATAACATATTTGGGAGCATCAGCTTTAATAATCAGGGAAAGATAAGTCTTATTAAATTCAGATGGCATGAAACCTGTAGAAAAGAAACTTTGCACTGCATTCACAACATCATTACCTACTATATTCCAGTTGGACTGATAAAAACCTGCTTGGAATCCATCAGGCCATGGAGAACTCCATGCAGACATACTTTTAACAGTGTCAAAAATTTATTTATCAGTAGGAATTCTATTAAAACTATCAGCCATATCCTCATTGAGAACAATAGGAATGATATCAAAAATATGATTAGAAATTTGAACATTAGAAGTGCAGCTAACTGAGCTAAAATGAGTAATAAGAGTTCTGGAAATATCATCTTTATTATCCATACAGTTACCTGCAGTATCAAAAAGACAATCAATGTTTTTCCTAAACATTCTTCTATTAGCTAGAGTATGAAAATATCTTGAATTATTATCAGCCTCAAGAATATATTTATCCCCAGATTTTTGCTTATAGAAATCAGTTTTGATGTTAAACTAGAATTCCAAATTTTTATTGATATCAATGAGTTTATCATGTTGAGTATGAGAATATTGTTCCTGCTGAACATCTAAAAGTTGTTTTTTCAAAGTATTATATTTCTCTCTATATCTCCAAACTCTATTTTGTTCCAATAAGATAGTCTTTTTCTAGTGGCCTGATGTTTACCAGTTAACTTATGAGTTGGAGAACCACTAATTTCAGAATTCCAAGAAGTTTCGAGTTGATGTTTAAAAGCATTGTGCTTAATCCACATAATATAGGATTTAAAAGGTCTCCAAAGATTTACATTAACTTGATCTGTATGCAGTATTATGGGATAATGGTCAGAGCCCTAGATGGTGCAATTTTGCCTTAGGAAAATTATTACACCAAGAGTGATTACCTAAGGCCATATCTATTCTAGACCTTTTCTCTCCAGTTCCAACATTATTGTTCGACCAGGTACAGTCTCTTCCCACATAGCCTAAGTCCATAAGACAACATTCATTTATGCTATTTTGAACATATTTATCCTCTACAGACATGCTAGAAGAAGAGGAAATGTCATGCAAATGCACATTAAGGTCACCTATAACCAGCCAAGGTAGCATCAAGTTTTCCTTAAGTCTATTCATAATTTCCCACTGTTCTTTCTTCCTATCAAAGTAAGTAGAACCATACATGAACGTAATCCAAACATCTGATTTAGCTACATGAAGATTAGCCACTACATGAATCATATTATTGTATATTTCTTTGACTTCACATTTAATGCCATCTTTCCACATTAACACTAAACCCCCAGCAAGATCTATTCTATCTAGATAAACATGATCACAATAATTGAGAGATTTTGCTAATTGAATCATTCTTTCTTGATCTATTTTAGTTTCCGTGAGAAACAAGAAATCAGGCGATTGAGCATGAATTAGGAATTTTAATTGGTCTTTAGTAAACTTTTTTGCTAGACCCTGGACATTCCAGGCAAGAATTTTCATGTTTGAGAAACTATAATAAAAGCAATACCTAAAATTTGAGTAACTAAAGAAAATATAAGAAATAGTTGTTAAAAAGTTTTTAAGATATACCTGCATAGTAGCTCCATGACTTGCATTTGTGGTTTCAACATCTTGCTCCCCTGAATCAGTTGTTTCCATCATAGAGTTGCTATGGTTGTCCATATTAGTAGTACCAGAAGCTACAGTAACATTAGGAGGTTGAGCATGAATGTTGTGAGGGTTCATAGAGGGTTCCCTATTAAGCATAGAATTCCTCATTCTTTTGGCTTGTCTCTCACTATCTCCTTCTCCATTATTCAAATCATCAGAAACCATATCTTCTCTACCAGCTTCAGCCATTTCTTGTTCTTCACTATTCTCTTTTGCCTCTTCTTCTTTTAGATGAGCTTCGTATTCAGCTTCTGACAAATTATCCACATACAGCAAATAGGACCATTCTAGACATTTACTGTTATCATGATCAATAACATAACACTTATTATAAATCTTCTTAGGCTGTAACTCCCAGTGATATCGGATCCAAACTTTTTCTCCAGATATTGTGTTCCACCAGCCACCTCGATGAAGTGGTTCCTTCAGACTTATCTCCAGTCTAGCTTTGACAGTATTACCATACCTTGGTCTGCAGTTGGAAGGAGTATTTGATTTTTTCTTCCCATGAAACCTATAGCTTCATCAACAACCACACTGTTAAAGTGTTCCAGCTTCAGATACTTGAATTGTAAAGAGAATACTTGATGAGTGAAAACATAATCTCTAATAGGAACTCCATTGGTATATTTTTGCATAGCAAAGAGAGCTTCTCCGATTAACCATGGTCCATTTTGAATGACTTCATTTCTTTCCTCTTCTGAGTTAAGTCTCACCATCATCAGATTCTGGCCCATGACCCTAATCTGCTTGTTTCTATATTTCCTCCACAGAGAGTTGATTTCTTGTCTGATGATTCTCATGTCAATCTTTTCTTTCCACATAAGCTTACCCAATATCCCAAACATCCATTCATCTCCAGCTGCATTCACATCTTGTTGCAGACCCACTGTTCTCCTTCTCTCTGGAAGATCAATTGATGCTCTTCTTAATTGTCTTGACAGTTGATTAATGCCATTCTCAGTTGGTAAAGCCATTTTAGGGTTAGGTCTTTGCCTAACAGATGGTAAATAATTCTGATAAAAGTATTGAGTAATACCAGAATAATTCTTCTTTGAGTATTTAAAGGAATTGGTTTCTTTAGGGTTGAATTTATTCTTTCCTTTTCTGGTAGAGTAAAACCGCGAATCCAGTAAATATTTCTCAAAATAAGGATAGAAAATTATATTATGAGCTGGATAGAATTTCCTGAAAGAGGAAAGATAATAACTGCTCCTAATTTTCCGACTAATCAATTGTAACTCAGCAGAGGGAAAGTTTTGAATTTGAATTCCATGAGGAAGATGAAAATGATCTTGATTATTTTGATTTTTGAAATGAAAATCATGGGATACTAACTGGTTTTGATCTAAGTCTTACCTAGATTGATACTACTAATATGGACCATCACAGACTTGATGGGTAGCACCACTGGTTTAACAACTTGCTTCTTATCACCACTGTTTCTAATTCAAGGGAATTCCACATGTTGAAAAAGAAAACCACCACTGGATCCACAAAATAGTCAGGAGACCTGCAGATAAAAATATTATTTTTCCTTTAGCTAATACAGAAGCAACTGATTAACCATCTACAAAGTAAAAAGTAAAAGAAACCTAGAGCACTTTAAAAATTCAGATCCATTATATGAGTTCTACAATCATTAATGGATACTAGAAAATCATAAGAAGAAATCCAGAAAAAGGAGTGAACGATTAAGAAGAGAATCGATAAAACATAATGAAGAGAATCAATTAAACATAATGGAAACAGAAGAGAAAAGAAATTTGTTCTTGGTTTTGAAAACGATTTTCTCAGTGAGTCAACTCATTAATCGCCCGATTTGCAGAGTCTCTCTCTCATAACTGCAGTGAACTACGGTTTTCAGTGTGAGCGTGAACAATTTATAGTTGAAACCCACTTTTCCATAAGAGGGCAGTGCCACCTGACACGCCTCTAGAGGAATGAACCCAGTGGAAAGGGTAGTTGAATCTCTTTAGAAATTGATTCATTTTTGGAATACCATTTTTTGTCTCACACAAGAAAATAATATCAGGGTTTTGAGACTTAATTAGATTTCTTAGAGAGGTTCTAGTATTAGGATTCCCAAATCCTTGGCAATTCCAAGATAAGATTCTCATGGTATTGAAATTTAAATGCAAGACATAATTGATAACACACAAGTTCACAAAAGTAAACAGATAAAGATGATAACAATGAGTTCTAATGCAAATGTAAATGGTATGTAGACTATGTGTATTACTAATAAAACTAATTGAAGGGGTTTTCACAAGTTTCTTAGGCATGTTGCCCGTGTGATAAAATCTCAACTAAAGTACACCAGGGGATTGAATTAAAGCATACCAATTTAACAAATCTAGGACACATAAATCAAACTCACAGAAAAAAAATTTGGAAAAGAAATCTTTAAATTCGCTATTACTCAAATCAAAGATCAACAAATAAACATAAATTGATAGGATAGGGAGACTAATCGGATAAAAATTAAGACTGGGTGGAGCTGAAAAAGGAATATCATATTTAAAATCGAGGAGTACCTGTATAACAACATCATTGAGTTCCGACGAAGTGAGATCTTGTCCGTCTTCATGTCCATCAATTCCTCCACCGGTTTCCATATCCTATATGGTATCAGATTGAACAACAATGGAAGATTGGGGTTCATTAGGGTGAAACGGTGGGTTGGAGATAAGGGTTTGGGTTTTTAGTTTGCTACCAGAAGTGTTAGGGATTTCATTGCGGCTTCTTTTACTCTTACGAGATTCATCTTCCCCTAAAATGATATTTTTATTGGCACCTTCATTCTCGATTCCCGCTGCCACTTCATAATTAATATTTTCCCTCTCCACAACTGGATAAGGGGCACCTTCTACAGATTGCTCATCCTCTTGTTCACGACACCATTCCTCATATTCCTCAGAAGATATCGCATCACATTGGAGTTGATATGCTATATTTTCACAAGCATCTTCATAGTGATCAACAACCCAACATTGGTCACAGATGTTGTACGACTGCCTCTCCCAATGATATTTTACCCATGCTTCTCCTACAGATGCAGTTCTTAGCCAAGTTCCTCTTTTAAGAAGGGAGCTTAAGTCCATCTTGATTTTCGCTTCAACCATTCTGCCAACCTTTGGGTGTGCATTTGCTAGATAAATGAGAACTTTTTCACCCAAATTATTGCATATTTCGTCTATAAATCCAACATCTAAGTGCTCAAGTTGCAGATTTCTGAACTTTACGGTCTAGGTTTGATGAACGTACTTAACATGATAAGTGCAAGCTCTAATCAATATCTCTCTATATACGCAATTTAAACCATGATAAGTGCAAGCTCGGATTCAGAAAAACAACGGGTGAAGCTAAACAGAGAAGCAACTGCGCTGGGATGGTCCTCATAAAACGTGCGAGTCCAAGGTACTGAAAGCACCAGATGAGAACCTCCCCCAGGAAGGGCGGAAGACAATCAAGTGATGATTAGTTTTAATCAAGGCGTAATCTCATAACTTATTGAAAATACCAGCTAAACTGGTTTCAAACATGTGCGCTAAGCCTGGTTTCTTTAAAAAGTGCGAGTCCAAGGCTCTCAAAGCATCGATTCGGAATCAACGCTAGGAAGAGCGTAAGACAACCATGTCAAGGTTGGATCCTTACACAAAGCGCGAACTTGCTAAATCCGGGTGTGTGTGTATTAGGCCTGGTTTCTACAGAGGGTATGAGTCCAAGTTTCATAAAGCACCCGCCGGGAGTTACCGCTAGGAAGTGCGCTAGGCCCTGTTTCTACAAAAGGTGCGAGTCCATTACTCACAGAGCAACGATTAGGAATCAGCCCTAGGAGGAGCGTAACACAAGTGCCCTAGGCCTGATTTACAAAAAGTGTGAGTCCGAGACTCAGAAAGCACATGCTGAAATTCAATTCTAAAAAAAGCCTAAACCATATATACCAGAATTCAAAACAAAAGAGAAGGCGAAATTAAATAAAAAAGCAAAACCCGGGGAGGGGAGGGGGAATGAAACAATGATAACAACACCTATATTCATATTAACACAAGACAACAACATGCAATAACAATCGTTATCAAGGAAGGAAAAAAAAAGGAGGCACGCAAGGCGAGAGCATTACATGACAATGACGAACATCCCCAAAATAAAGTCAACAAAACATGTAGATCTAAGGTAAATAACAAAGAGCTAACCGGGTCTGATCTAACACTATGTCCAAACATGGTGGAATTCGTCAAAAAAAAAAAAAAACACGCTACTTCAGTCGATTGCATCAATGTGAGTATGCTAAACTAAGGAAGAAAGTGATAAAACGCTGCTTCCAGTAATAATGTCGATGCTCGAAGAATAAAGAGAGAAGTAGAAGACCCTCGATGCTGGTTTCAGTAAGAAACCGAATGTTTGCTTAAAAAATGGTCAAAAGCAATACGCGTGTGATAGCCGGGTGAAGTGCGCGCCCTCCAAAATCAAGCGAGCGCGAGCCATAACAATTAAGGAAAAACTTTCACTAAAAAATCAATGAATATGAACTTCCCAAATAAGGTACATTCTATTTAAACTAATGAAAGGGGAGGAGCTATTTAGGTATTTAAGACGGATATTTAATACACAATAGAAGCATTCACCAGATTAACAAGACAATGTAAACGGAGTAGCAAACAGAGAAGAATGCCATTACAACAAGAGATGGACGAGAAACTCCTCGTTTTTTATGAAATCAAGTTGAAGGAGCCGCTAAATCTTCTTGGCACCTCGTGATGTTCAGATTAGTGATATCCGAGAAAGAACGCCTCCTCCAGGGATAATTAAACAACCAAGTCTATTTCCAAGAGAAGTTGATACACCTGAGTCCGCACAGGTGCCCCGACCCTTGCCTGACGAACCAACTGGTACATTTCCAGCTGCTCTATTCATTTAACATGGAGCTGCGCCCTAAGGTTAACATGATAAATGATGAAGTTGTAATACCACGATATTCGGCAGTGGTTGGCCAAATGGAATATAAGTAATGATTTTTCCTTTCCTAAAACTGAGACCTTTTCAGCACAATCGGTTCTAGAGTTGACATAAAACTTTGCAGTTAAGCGTGCTCGGACAAGAATAATCCAGGGATGGGTGACCTCATGGGAGATTCCTGCCGGATGACCACAACGATGCCGTTGAAAACCCCACACTGCTGGATAACCGCAGTGGCTAAGTGGACTTCCGGATGACCACAACGATGCCCGTTGAAAACCCCACACTGCTAGATAACCGCAGTGGCTAAGTGCGGACAATGTCGGTGGACGATCGAGTCATTGCGAATGGTATCAGAGCTGACGACGGGTTACATGCCTAGGGTGGGAAGGTACGCTGGATAAGTTTGGTCTAGGTGCTTGTCTCATGAGGACAGGAAACGTCGGAGATATAGGCTTTTATATATATTTCGGAGCCGCCCTTCACATGCCTAGGGTGGGAAGGTACGATGGATGAGTTTGGTCTAGGTGCTTGTCTCATGAAGACATGGAACGTCGGAGATCTGGACTTGTATGTATATTCCGGAGCCGAGGACGACTACAATTTAAGGTGGTGGTATTGTAATACCTTGATATTCAGAAGTGATTAGCCGAATGGAATATAAGTAATGGTTTGTCATTTCCTAACACTGATGCCTTTTCATCACAATTGTCTATGAGTTGGCATAAAACTCTCCAGTTAAGCGTGCTCAGACGAGAGTAATCCAGGGATAAGGGCACTCCTAGGAAGTTGCCGCCGGATGACCGCAACGATGCCCGTTGAAAACCCCACACTGCCGGATACCCGCAGTGGCTAAGTGGGGACAATACTGGTGGAGGGTCGGGTCATTACACAAGTAACCTACCTTAACCTGCACTTTTCGCATGGATTTCCTTCACAAGGTCTTCCCTAATGACCACACCGATGACAGTACCATACTAAAATTACGAGGGTTGCGAAACATGAGGAGAGCATGATAACAAAAGACGAAAGAAAGAATGGGTGTGCGTCTGTATAGTCAAAATCCTATCCGCCACCATTAATAATAATGACATAAGAATAACTCCTCAATTGACAAGCATGACAAATGAATGAATACGAAGAAGCGAATACGAGGGATAAAACTGAGAACACCATTAAGCGGAAGCAATGATTGTTGCCGAGACCTCAAGCCCTGACAAGCAGTCAGGGGCTTAATGTAGATACCCCAAAAATGAGATAAAAGATTGGAGGGAAAAGGGATGCCGAAACAGGAGTTGGGTGAGGTACAGGAACAAGGAGAGACGACGTAGGTGTTACGGGAGTCCAAAGGAGTACCGGTCAAGAAAAAAGAGCGCCGATCAAGTAAAAGGAGAAAGGTTGAGAGGTGGTCTTGAAAAAGAGGGGGTCTAACAACGTCACCCAATATTTTGTTTACGCAATATGTATAAACAAACTCCAATATACTTTCAAGAGAATCAACTAGACAGTCAGACTCAATCTTAAGAAAAATATATTCAAGAGTTATATCTCAATTTCTCAATTCAATCTGCAATCAAACAAATAGGAATTTGCGAGCCCGATTGAATATAAGAAATAACTTGGACGGTATCAAAACCAATATCCAAGTATCAATCAATTTAATCAAAAACCCAAAGGTCGGAGTCACAAACTGATTAAACTTACGCACAACCTGTGATATTTCAATTATATAAACAAATATAATGCGGAAAATAAATAACACATACACCAGAAATTTTGTTAACGAGTGTGGATGGGGAAAAACGGTTTGCTGGTTTTTTAGGGAATGAGGGAATCACCGTGCGATGGAGATTCCTCGAACCGGCCAAACTGCTCAACCTCACACAGATGCACTGCAAAGGGAATGCTTAGATTCGAGAGATCAATCTGTAGGACTCCGGCCTAAACCAAGTCAATGGCCGTTCCAGAGTCAATTCGGTCGCAAAGAGGGAGATGGGTTGATTTGTAGGAGGAAAGCTGAGAATTGTGTGGGATCAGTGATGATCAAGGATTATGGATGTGTTGAAGGTTTCTGCAATTTTTGGTGAATTGCTGAAGTTGAGTTCTGTGAATAAATTTTTAATCGAGTTTTTTGTAGACGAATATTGATGATGATAAAATTGTTTGTTGTCCTCGATTTAGACTTATTTATATTGCAAGAATGATGAACACCCTGATCCCTGTAAGTGTGACGGTTTCTTGAGTGAAAGAGTGAGAAAGTCGGAGATCATGGTGAAACCAGTTCCATGTCGTGCGGAGACTTGGTTGATCACTCACCCACTACTTTTCTAACTCCTCCAACCGTTGACACGACTTACTCACATTTCTCGTTGTGGATGAATCCACGTGTTGTAGGCTACCAGACCAAAACCCTAAGTGATATCCCCCATTTGTGACGTGATTGATGGCTCACGAATCGTAGAGTCTGCATGACAGACGTGTATTTAATTAGTCACGTTGACTGATTTAGACAATGAGTCTAGGTTTTGTTGAATTGAGCATGAATGAAGGATTGCTCAGTGGAACATTTGAGTAACTGAGCAAGTATTGCTCGACGTATATTGATAGTTGGGCAATTGAGCAAGTATTGCTCAATTTAGCAAATTACTGATAATTTACTGAATTTTGGTGGACTGAGAAAGTATTGCTCAAAATCCAATAAAATATTAATTAAAATATTGGTAGACTACCAAATATTATATAATTAATCCAGATGATGATTGCTGGATCAACATAAATTCATTAGTGTTTGAATCCTGCTCAGAATGATGATTCGTGGAGCGTTTGTTCGAAACCCTAAGTTTTGATCGATTGCTCATTAATTAACGAATCACTGAAAATAGCTCATGAGTGAAGGAGGGACCGACCACATGGGACTATGGACGTCCATGTGATGCCCAATTGCTCAAGTGAGCGTACGCCAGGGTCTTGAGTTGATCGGTTGGTGAAGGAATGACGATTAAATGTCAGTTTCATCATTTATTGAAATAGTGCTCGATTGAGCATTAGGTGATAAAACCTAATTATAGAAATATGGGGGACCGACCAAGATGGATTGCATGAGACCGGTCCTTGGTGGTCGTGGGACCGCTGATGGGTATTTGCACAAACTCTGAGTTGGTTGTGAAGAGTTTGGACCCAATATGAGCAATTGCGCAAATTAGGTCAAAAGTGTGAAAACGTGTGGAACCGGATTATTGCAAGCCTTAGAGCCGCCCTTGGTCGGTCAAGGGAGCATGCCCGTGTCTCCATAATGCTCGTGTCTCAGTCATGAGAGTTTCAGCATTTTCTGATGTGCGTTTGAGCAATATTTCGGATTTTCAGAAGAGTTTGATCTTTGACTGAAATCCTCGATTTTGCTCGAATGAGCAAGTATGCTCGTTTGATCAATATTTTGTGAATATTAAAATAATAATATTTTAATATATTTTTCATGAGTAGCCCAGTCGGTCATGCGACCATGTTGACTTTTGGCTTTTTCATGATTTGCGCAATATTTGAGAAAATATGGAGAAACCACGATTTTTGGGAAGTTTCACAAGATGAGAAAAATAACAATTTTATGAAAGATTAGGGATTGCAAGGTGTGGGACCGGCCACGGGTAGGGCATGGCCGGCCGGCCAAGTTTCCCGGACCCACAACACCTTTCTCTATTTTTTATTATTATTTTTTGTGAAACTACACAAAACTGGGGAAACCACAAAATATGGAGAAACCATGAGTTTTGCTCAAACAAGGAAAGTTGCTGAGATGCAGGAGTCTTCATGAGTTTATGAAAACAACAAAAATAGGGAAAAATAATGGAGGAAGCATGGGACCGGCCGGCCCATGGGCGCTTCCCCATTATTTTAATATTGTTATTTTCTCTCTCATGTTTTGTGCGGGATTCCTCATTTGTCCATATTTTGGATGCGTGTTCGCGCATTTGGGTGCTCGTTCGTGCATCGTTGTCGAGTACACTTGCACTATTTTATGGGGCTTACTCAGTGGTAGTCCAGATGCCCGATTGTTGAGTATTTATCACTAATTTGTGAAATTCAGTGGAGAATGATTCATAAAACTGAGTAATAAAAGTGAATAGCTTTTTTTTTTTATCAATTCACAGGATCAGCCGTGGATTCGACCATGAATTCAGAATAATAAAATAGGTATTACCATTCCATGGGATCGTGGATTCGATCATGAAATCGGGGTGATAAAATAAGTGGTGATATTGCCATTTCATGAGACCAGCCGTGGGTTCGACCATGGAATCAGAGTAATATCTATTACCATTTCATGAGATCAGCCGTGGATCGATCATGAAATCGGAGTACTAGATTTATCTATTACCATTTCGATCATGAAATAGGAGTAATGAGATAAGATAGATTATATTCTAGGAATTCAGTGGTGAATGTCACGGTAGAATTTACTCTCTTGCTTATAGTCAGTGAATCAACAAGTGTTGTCGACGTCCTGAAGACGTTATTGCTCTCAATCTTACGGAGAACCGCCTGGGTCTATACACGTCTCTCTACATAGTCAGGGAACAGTGAGTGTCATCGACGTCCTGAAGGCGTTATTGCTCTCAATCTTACGGAGAACCGCCCAATCGTTCTTCTATGTATATGGGGGTCTCTCTCATGTAGTCAGGGAACAATGAGTGTCACCGACGTCCTGAAGGCGTTATTGCTCTCAATCTTACGGAGAACCGCCCAATTATGTTATTATACATAGAGGGAATGATGAAATGCGTGGTATCGAACGCTCAGCTAGTGGAGGCTTTTCGAACGACATATTCACCGTGGCTTCGTAAAATATGAATTGTCGCTCGTCTGAAAGCCTTGTCAGAAACATGCATCATGATTTTATGGTTTTGCCCTTTGTTGAAAATCCACCATCTACGTTAAGTCCCCTGCTTAGTGAGGAATAGTCATGTTCCGTAGTAAGCATTAAATGGTGATTTTTCAGTCGACGAGAGATCAGTGGTTGAACTCAGTATACAAAGGTAGTTTCAGAATCCTCAATTTACTCCAATGATGTCATGTACGAGCAAACGCGTGAGTGAGGACTCTGATAATTGATTGAGTGAGATTCCGTGAGTACGGAGAGGTGAAGCATCGCTGATTTGGTTGGTGGAAAGCCCAGTTTTGATCAATTTAGGACTTATAAACCCGAGCCCAAAAAAGGAAACCCATGTTTTATTAGGTTTTGGAAATAAAATTAATATAAAAGGGAAGAGACCCTAAAAAATTTTATTATTTGTTGACCGACCAGCTCTCCCTCTCTTCATCATCTTTGCACAAGCAGCAGCAGAGAAGAGAATTCGCCGGACCTTCCACTGCCGGCAGTTACCGATCGAACTCCGGCCGAATTCCGGCGCTGACATGTTTTTTTTTTTTTTTTTGTAGTGAGTTCATGAGATTTCCATGAATTGTTCAAAACAAAATTTCACATGTATGCATGTATGCGTAGGTTTTATGAAATTTTGTTGCTTTTGAAAACACGTATGCACGTTCGTTCAATAGTTTATGAAATGAGCAAAAATATTTAATATGAAAGAGACACATATATTATTGAATAGACATGGTCTAGTTGCAGTAGAGAAAATTTTGTTTATGAGGGTTCATGAAAAACCCAAGTTTATTTTGAAAGCATGAACTTTCACAAATACTTTTAGGAACGTAGGTTCGTTCGTAGTAGAAGCAGTAAATAATAATATTTAGAGTTAAAGGAATTTTTGAAAAGACCTGTAGTTCATGATAAAATTTATGTGTGATCTTTTAAAACTTTGTTTGGAACATGTAGACTTTTACAAAAATAGTAAAGACCCTCATTTTATAGACGAATGCTCGTTTGAGCAAAAGTTTTTTTTTTTATATAGGTTTTTACCATTTTCGTTATGAAATCAATATTAGGATAGCTGTAATCCCGTGCTTCTAATTTGGTTCCAGACGATGGTGACTTCTAGCAGCAGCAGCAGCAGTGATTATGATTATTATTATTCTTCCAGCTCCTCTGAAGAAGACTCTAAAGCTTCCGCAATCAAATCGCGATCTAAGACGAATCATGCTAAAGAAGCATAACACGCCTCTTAATGATCGGAGAGTCACTTGTGATGAGCTCATGAAGAGAAAAACCGAGGATGATAGGTTGGATGATCATCAACGAAGAAGGGACCGAGTCCGGCGCAGAGTGCTAGCAGCTGAGGAGAAACTTCGATCTCGAGCCGATGGTGTACCCTCTGACTCTGATGCTTCAAAAGATGAACCCGTGTGGGTGCCGCAGGATCGCAAGATTAAGCCAGACCGGCGTACCAGGGAGATCGAGAGACTGGTCAAAGCTGACCTTGAAGCTGAGCGTAAAGAAGAAGAGTACCAGGACTTATTATACAACGACCCTGATATTCATCCAGACTTCGTCAATGGCCCTGATAGTGATTTCGACGAAGAACTCGAAGAGGATTCCGCGAAAGACGATGATGACGAATATGATAATTCTGATAAATCTGATGACTCCGATGAATCTAATGATTAGTCTTGTTCATGAACCTCTCTGAGATTATTTATTTTTCGTTGAAGTAGATACTCTCTGGTTATTTGAGCAACTTGGCTATAGAGATGTTTCATTAGAGATTCTTTTTCGAACTGTAATTCCCTGTAGCATCTACTTTCTGAACCTTCCTCATATCTCCAGTCGATGGACCAATGTCCACGTAGATAATAATCACCCACGGAAACACAATCACACGAGCTGTGTAGGAAACACGTGGCCTGCTAGACAACTGATCCATAGTCGTAATGTTGACTATGCCCGAACTGTCAGTCCCCAGTATTGCTACTCTTCTCCCATTCATCATACCTCTGATTCGGGATTTAGGGTTTCAGTAGAAACCGCAACAAACTTGTTTACCCGTTATGGGATACATATTCACGTTCCGTCTTGTAATGCCTAGGGTTTCTTATATAAACAGTCCATCATCTCTTGCCTCTGTATACTACCAGAAGAAATTTTGATCACGATCATACCTCTTATCACCATGTCTGGAAGCAGTATTTCTTCAAGAAGTGAATCTCGCGCAGAACGTGTTGCGGCAGTGTCCATTTCGGTGAGTTATACATTTTCTCTTATCTCCGCTCCATCAGGGTGATTGATCAAAATAAAATAATTTGTCGCAGGATCATCAGAAGAATCAGTATTCTTCTTGTAGTTTGAGACCCAAACGGACTGTTAAAGCTCCTGCGCGATACAGGTCGGCTCATGCTAAAGCTGGAGCATCTGTAAGTAATTTCATAACTTCTCAAATGGAGTTTTACCATGCTCGATGTTCGATAAAATTAAATATTACTTCGCTTCATCGCAGGTTGATATTCGTGTTGTTGTCGATGCTAGAAAGAGGAAGAATAGGAAATCCTTGGTCGTGGTTGACGATAGCAGCAACCGTGTCGATGAAGATTCTACTGATTCTGTGGAGGCTGGGAATAGAGTTCACGATCACGAATACCCAACATCTGGACTTCCATTTGAGGCTCCCATGATCAGTAATTGCCCGAATTCCCATGTGTCACGCGCCCATGTACACCAAAATTTGGAGAAGGTTCAGGCATATTGCTACGACCGAAGTATGGAAAGGATTTCTACCAACCCTGCTGACTACAGTTGCAGGGTTGTTATAGATCATTGAAGAGATGAACCGGATGCATATGCGAGATGTCAAGAATCATGAACTACACAAATGGGACGAGATGATTTCAAACTGTGAAAACCTGCAGTTCAACATAGGCTGGCTTCGTCATAGGCTCGAGATGATCAAAATTCACAAGGCGGCAGCTGCTGCTGATGCGATTTCTGCGACCACTGCCATATTGGAGGAGGAGAAGATACTTGCCTTGGAGTCGGCAAGAGTTGAGAAGGAGGTTCAGGATTTGAAAATGAAAACCAAAAATTTCCGGAAGAAGCTTGACAGGGTTTTCCATAGAGATTATTCTCTGTTGGATGGTTTGCTCTGAGTGAGCATTTGAGAGAAGATTTTTTTTTTATGTAGGCTTGAGATTTTGTTTTGAATAAAGTAGATGATTGAAATATTCTTGTGAGGTTCATAAAATACTTGGAATTTTGAATGAACGAGCATACTGCATATTCTTTTGGAGAAAACGGAAATTACATTTAGAAATTTAATAATTTGAGGATCGTTCAAGCATGATACGCCTTGAGCCACTTTCCATTGATAATATTTCCTTCGACTCCTCTATTAACATCTAAGATTTTATAATATCCGCTAGATATTGCCTTGACAACTACATAAGGCCCTTCCCATTTAGAAGAGAACTTGGGGGCGGACATGTCTTGCTGGATATGTTTTGCTGTTTTCAAAACCAAATCTCCTACTTGAAATGTTCGAGGTCTTACCATTTTGTTGCATGCCTTGGAAATTCTTTATTGTAGGTTTCCACATATTTTTATACCTTGGTCCTTCTCGATTCAAGCATGTCTAACTCAACAATCCTCGAGTTAGATACTTCGGCTTCATCCCATTGCACTCCACTGGAAGCCGCGATTCTTGTAGAGGGAATCTTGATCTCAGCTGGGAGGATAGCATCAGCGCCATAGACAAGAGAATACAGTGAGGTCCCAATTGAACTCATTGGTGCGGTACGGTAGGCCATAAATCCATGGGTAATTCCTCATGCCACGTTCGTTGATTGTAATCCGGATCAAGGTTTTGTTGGTACTCTCCGCTTGTCCGTTTCCTTGGGGATAGTATGGTGTGGATAAAATCTGTTTGATTCCATATTCCTCGAGCAATTCTGCAACATGTTTGTTGGATAAGGGAGTTCCATTATTTGTGATAATGTGCTTAGGAACACCGAATCTGCATATGATATATTCTTTGATGAAAGCTGCAATTGTGACTCTAGTAGTGCTTTGGAGAGGAATAACTTCAACCCACTTGGTGAAATACTCAGTTGCCTGAACTTGGCACTGATGACATATCCGAACATAGGCGGCTAAATCATCTTCCATGATTGTCCAATAATATTTCTCATGAATTTGGAGAAATAATTTCTTCTTTCCTTGGTGTTCTCCTTCATGCATCTCTTTCAATATTGTAGGAATTTCGTGTTCAGCCAAGCATCTCAGGAGATTCCCACCAAAGATTTTGCGATACGAAATCCCTTCCAGGTAGACAAAACGTTTGGCTCTCTGAATGAGTTTGATTGCTCCATTCTTCTCTGATGGAAGATCTTTGTCACGAAGATACTTTATGTAAGGTTCTCTAAAGTCCCCAGTGTGATGGATTGTTAGAATCTCCAAATGATGAGGCGATGTTTGACAATTGGGACAGGATCCTTGCAGCATCCTCGATTGAGCTTCCATGGAGGGGCCAGTAGTACCCGAGCCGCTGAAGTCTCCTGTAGAGTGTGACCACTAGGGTTTGCCCACATATTTTTCTCATGTATGCGTTTGAGTTGTTCACTTGCTTCCTCATCTCCAAGATATCGTGACAGGGATCCATCAGGATTGCGATAGTATAATGCTCCATGTAGCAGAATTTTTTTTTTTAACTCCTTGAGGCTGATTTTCCCTTCCGTAAGAGAACTACTCAATTCATGAATGATGGGCGCTCGCCAGTCACTCGATTGAGCATCTTCGACTTGAGTAAGCCAGGTAGATGATACAGAGCGCCTTTGTACAGTGATGGATTTCTCGGATCCTTCAAATTGTAGTTTGGATGCTAGAGTTGCTAGATAATCAGCATGTCTATTGTTGGTACGGCCGGTATGGACAATTGTTGCATCAGAGAAATGAGTTAATAGTCGTTGCGCCTCGGTCTTGAATGAAGCAAGTGTTATTTCTTTGAGAGAGTATACGCCATTCATTTGGTTGACCAGCAACTTTGAGTCTCCTCTGATTTCTAAGTGCTTTGCTCCGGCTTTCTTGGCTAAAGATAACTAGGAGAAAAGCTTCATATTCTGCTGAATTGTTGGTGCAGTGAAAATCCAGCTTGAATGAATGTGAGAAGACTTCACCGGATGGAGATACTAGCACAATGCCCGCTCCACCAGTATCATTGCTCAGAGTGGCAGATCCATCAAAATATAGTAGCCATGTTTATTCTTGAATGACTGAAATTTCTGGAAACTCACCGGGCACTTCTTCATGCAACATTGTGATGTCTTCCCCAGGGAAAGTAACAAGTAAGTCTGCGACTGCTTGTCATTTAATTGCTTTTAGAGGGACACACGCTATGTCAAATTCTGACATTTGAAGTAGCCATTTTGCTGGTCTCCCGATCAATGCAGGTTTCGACAGTAAGAATTTTATGGGATCATCTTTGGCCACCAGTACGACTTTGTTTGATAGTAGATAATGTTTGAATCTCTGAATTGCGTGAACCAATACTAGACACGCCCTTTTAGCCTTTGGATATCGGAGTTTGGAATCCCTCATTGTGCGACTGAAGTAATAGATCGGACGTTCGATACCTTCTTCATCCTCTTGAGAGAGGAGTGCTCCAATGGCGACATCACTGGAGGATGTGTAGAGTATCAGCGGTCGTCCTTGCACTGGAGATTTCATGACAGCGGGTGATAGTAATATTTGTTGTATTTTCTGAAATGCTTCTTGTTGAACAGCTGTCTATTCAAAATTTGCTCTTTTATTTAACAGAGGAGTGAATGAAGCAATGAGTTGAGCGAGTCCAGGAATGAAACGCCAGATATAATTTACTTTGCCCATGAAACTCTGGAGCTCCTTCACATTCCGTGGAGGAGGCATGGTAGTAATAGCTTTTGTCTTGTCTGGATCAACCTTGATTCCTTCTGCAGTAACCAGGAATCCAAGAAACTTTCCAGAGGAAACACCAAAAGCACATTTTATAGGATTCATCTTTAGTTTGTATTCCCTACATCTTTCGAAGACTTGCCTTAGGATGTCTAGGTGGGATGACTGAGTCTTCGATTTCACCACCACATAGTGAACATAGTCCTCTACTTGCTTGCGCATCATGTCATGGAATATTGCGGTCATGGCTCGCTGATAAGTGGCTCCTGCGTTCTTCAGTCCGAAAGGCATCACTTTGTAGTGGAATTTTACGATGGGAGTCCGAAATACGGTCTTGTTAGCATCGTGCTCGTACATCTTGATTTGGTTGTATCCAATGTAACCGTCCATGAACGAGAACATGTCATGATCGCTGGTTGCGTCGACGAGCATATCGATGTTTGGAAATGGAAAGTCATCCTTCGGGCAACACTTGTTCAGGTTCCTGAAATCCACACAGCATCGGATCTGGCCATTTTTCTTCTTGACTGGGACAATGTTCGCCATCCACGTTGGATGTTGAATGGGTTTTATGAATCTTGCTGTTAATAGTTTCTGGATTTCCACCTTGATTTGTTCCTCAACCTCGTGTCTGAATTGCCTGGGCGGTTGTTTGACAGGTTTGGAACCGGGGGTGATGTGCAGATGATGAGTGACTAATTTATCGTCCAGGTCGGGCATATCTTCGTACGTCCAGGCGAAGATATCTTGGTACTATTTCAATAGATCTATCAATCCTTCTCGTTCATCAGGTGAGAGAGTAGTACTGATTAAAATTGGCCTTGGGTTCTCGTCTGTTCCGATGTTGATAGCCTCAAGATCGTCAGTTGTGGAATCTATGCCATCTTGCAGCTGTCTTGGCGCATATCGAATTTCCTCATCGGGTGATTGCTCACTCTGGCATGATTCTTCAGGGCGGGGAGACTTTTCATCGACCTCCCCTGTTAATTGCTAATCCTTATGACGGAGATAAATGACTCTCCCTTATGCATCATAATCAGTAATAAAGTTGGACTTTTATGGGTCGTACCTTGACCCTGACGATGCTTGAGTGGTGTGGTAGACGACTTGACGGATTTAGTATCTGTTGATGATGTCAGCTTTCTCAATAGACTTCCAACTTGGGAGTGGAGTACTGCAGATCTTTCTTGGAGGTTCGGGGATACTCTTTGGAGGTTCCAGAAACTCAGCATCATTAACTGGAGCATAAGTAGACACTGAAGCTGGGATGCGGACAATTTTGTTGTTGAACAAAGCCTTCATACACTGGTGGTACGTTGAAGGAACAACCTTATTGTCATGAAGCCATGGTCTTCCGAGTATCATGTGATAGTCAGGGTCTTTCTCGATCATATGAAACTTGGAAGTGGATTGAATTGGCCCTACTTTCAGACCCACATAGACATACCCGTATGTGTGACTCAGGCTTCCTTCAAAATCCTTCATCAATATGGGATGATGAACGATCTTGCTTTGTGGAACTTTGGCCTCCTTGAGAGTCTTCATAGTGATAAGATTCGTGGAAGCGCTTGTGTCGATGAGAACTCTCCTGAATTCGGAGTCCTTAATGGAAGCAGTTACGAACATGGCTTGATTATGTCCTTCCTCCGCCATTCGGTCTTCTTCAGTGAAGGTGATGTTGTTGATCGAAAGTTCAGATACCATGGACACTCGTTCAACCACCGGAGATAATAGAACTATTCGCGCGTCAGATGATATTTTGTTGAATGCGGCAAACGTGTCTGTGCGCTGATCTCTGGAGAAATGCAGAAGTTCACATAGATTCTCGATCAAATGTGTGGCATCTTGTTCCACCGGCTTTTCATATGTGGTGAAGCTGTTGGCTTGAGGATAATCATCGGTCGAGGGATTATCCATCAGCGTCAGAGTTTCTTGAGCAGGAGCGCCACTCAAGTCTGATGTCAGTCTGACGAGGAAATTCAATATGTTGTTTAGCGTCTCTTTCATCAGTCCATGTTCCTTGTATGAATCTCTTGTACTCGTGCCAGTTCGATCAAGGTCGGGAATTCCGCATCGGCTGTTCCATTGGAAGGAATGTTGGAAGGAGGAACATTTCCATTCGAAAGATTCTGACTGGAATTCGAAGTAGTTGAGTTATACCTAAGACCAACCATTTTGTGAAAATGAGAGATTGCAACCGATAGATTAACCTCCCACTTTGGTCGCCAATCTGTGGATGGGGAAAAACAGTTTGATGATTTTTTAGGGAATGAGGGAATCACCGTGTGATGGAGATTCCTCGAACCGGCCAAACTGCTCAACCTCACACAGATGCACTGAAAATGGAGTGCTTAGATTCCAGAGATCAATCTGTAGGACTACGGCCTAAACCAAGTCAATGGTCGTTCCAGAGTCAATTTGGTCGCAAGAGGGAGATGGGTTGATCTATAGGAGGGAAGCTGAGAATTGTGTGGGATCAGTGATCAAGGATTGTGGATGTGTTGAAGGTTTCTGCAATTTTTGGTGAACTGCTGAAGTTGAGTTCTGTGAATAAGTTTTTAATCGAGTTTTTTGTAGACGAATATCGATGATGATACTGTTGTTTGTTGTCCTCGATTTGGACTTATTTATACTGCAAGAATGATGAACACCCTGATCCCTGTAAGTGGGAGCGGTTTCTTGAGTGAAAGAGTGGGAAAGTGGGAGATCGTGGTGAAACCAGTTCCATGTCGTGCGGAGACTTGGTTGATCACTCACCCACTACTTTGCTAACTCCTCCAACCGTTGACACGACTTACTCACATTTCTCGTTGTGGATGAATCCACGTGTTGTAGGACAGCAGACCAAAACCCTAAGTGATATCCCCCATTTGTGACGTGATTGATGACTCATGAATCGTGGAGTCTGCATGACAAACGTGTATTTAATTAGTCACGTTGACT
The DNA here is from genome assembly GCF_003573695.1 of Papaver somniferum. NCBI lineage: Eukaryota > Viridiplantae > Streptophyta > Magnoliopsida > Ranunculales > Papaveraceae > Papaver > Papaver somniferum. The sequence continues at coordinate 89,162,994 of NC_039365.1, read as the reverse complement.
GATTTAGAAAATGAGTCTAGGTTTTGTTGAATTGAGCATGAATGACGGATTGCTCAGTGGAACATTCGAGTAACTGAGCAAGTATTGCTCGACGTATATTGATAGTTGGGAAATTGAGCAAGTATTGCTTAATTCGGCGAATTACTGAATATCGATAGCCGGATCAATATTCGAGCAATTGAGTATTGCTCAATTTAGAAAATTACTGATAATTTACTGAATTTTGGTGGACTGAGCAAGTATTGCTCAATTCGGCAAATTATTTATGGATGTCGTGACCCAATAAAATATTAATTAAAATATTGGTAGACTACCAAATATTATATAATTAATCCAGATGATGATTGCTAGATCAACATAAATTCATTAGTGTTTGAATCCTGCTCAGAATGATGATTCGTGGAGTGTTTGTTCGAAACCCTAATTTTTGATCGATTGCTCATTAATTGACAAATCGCTGAAAATAGCTCATGAGCGAAGGAGGGACCAACCACATGGGACTATGGACGTCCATGTGATGCCCAATTGCTCAACTGAGCGTACGCCATGGTCTTGAGTTGACCGGTTGGTGGTCGTGGGACCGCTGATGGGTATTTGCACAAACTCTGAGTTGGTTGTGAAGAGTTTGGACCCAATATGAGCAATTGCGCAAATTAGGTCAAAAGTGTGAAAACGTGTGGAACCGGCTTATTGCAAGCCTTAGAGCCGCCCTTGGTCGGTCAAGGGAGCATGCCCGTGTCTCCATAATGCTCGTGTCTCAGTCATGAGAGTTTCAGCATTTTCTGATGTGCGTTTGAGCAATATTTCGGATTTTCAGAAGAGTTTGATCTTTGACTGAAATCCTCGATTTTGCTCGAATGAGCAAGTATGCTCGTTTGATCAATATTTTTTGAGTATTAAAATAATAATATTTTAATATATTTTTCGTGAGTAGCCCAGTCGGTCATGCGACCATGTTGACTTTTGGCTTTTTCATGATTTGCACAATATTTGAGAAAATATGGAGAAACCACGATTTTTGGGAAGTTTCATAAGATGAGAAAAATAACAATTTTATGAAAGATTAGGGATTGAAAGGTATGGGACCGGCCACGACTAGGGCATGGCCGGACGGCCAAGTTGCCCGGTCCCGCAACACCTTTCTCTATTTTTTATTATTATTTTTTGTGAAACTACACAAAACTGGGGAAACCACAAAATATGGAGAAACCATGAGTTTTGCTCAAACAAGGAAAGTTGCTGAGATGGAGGAGTCTTCATGAGTTTATGAAAACAACAAAAATAAGGAAAAATAATGGAGGAAGCATGGGACCGGCTAGGGCACGGCCGGCCGGCCAGTGGGCCCAGCCCATGGGCGCTTCTCCATTATGTTTATATCGTTATTTTCTCTCTCCTGTTTTGTGCGGGATTCCACATTTGTCCATATTTTGGATGCGCGTTCGCGCATTTGGGTGCTCGTTCGTGCATCCTTGTCGAGTACACTTGCACTATTTTATGGGGCTTACTCAATGGTAGTCCAGATGCCCGATTGTTGAGTATTTATCACTAATTTATGAAATTCGGTGAGAATGATTCATAAAACTGAGTAATAAAAGTGAGTAGCTTTTTTATTATCAATTCACAGGATCAGCCGTGGATTCAACCATGAATTCGGAATAATAAAATAGGTATTACCATACCATGGGATCGTGGATTCGACTATGAAATCGGAGTAATAAAATAAGTGGTGATATTACCATTTCATGAGACCAGCCGTGCGTTCGACCATGGAATCAGAGTAATATCTATTACCATTTCATTAGATCAGCCGTGGATTCGATCATGAAATCGGAGTAATACATTTATCTGTTACCATTTCGATCATGAAATAGGAGCAATGAGATAAGATAGATTATCTTCTAGGAATTCAGTGGTGAATGTCACGATAGAATTTAATCTCTTGCGTATAGTCAGTGAATCAGCGAGTATTGCCGACGTCCTGAAGACGTTATTGCTCTCAATCTTATGGAGAACCGCCTGGGTCTATACACGTCTCTCTACATAGTCAGGGAACAGTGAGTGTCACCGACGTCCTGAAGGCGTTATTGCTCTCAATCTTATGGAGAACCTCCCAATCGTTCTTCTATGTATAGGGGGTCTCTCTCATGTAGTCAGGGAACAGTGAGTGTCACCGACGTCCCGAAGGCGTTATTGCTCTCAATCTTACGGAGAACCGCCCAATTATGTTATTCTACATAGAGGGCATGATGAAGTGCGAGGTATCGAACGCTCAGCTAGTATAGGCTTTTCGAAAGGCATATTCACCGTGGATTCGTAAAATATGAATTGTCGCTCGTCTGAAAGCCGTGTCAGAAACATGCATCATGATTTTACAGTTTTGCCCTTTGTTGAAAATCCACCATCTACAACGAGGAAACCACAAATGAAGAAAAACCCCGGGACCTAGTCCAGATTTGAACACCACATTGTATTAAGCCGCTATAAACACTAGCCTACTCCAAGTTAACTTCAGACTATAATGTAGTTGAGCACTAAACAATCTCACACTGATCAAGGTACAGTCGCGTTCTTTACGCCTCTGAATCCCAGCACGATTCTGCGCACTTGATTCCCTTAGCTGATCTTACCTACAACTAAGAGTTTCTACGACCCAAAGTCGAAGACTTTATAAACCAATTTGTCTCACACAGAAAAGTCTATTGAATAGATAAATCTGTCTCCCACGGAAATACCTAAGAGTTTTGTTCCGTCTTTTGATAAATCAAGGTGAACAGGAACCAATTGATACACCGAACTTATATTCTCGAAGAACATCTTAGTAATATCAATCACCTCACAATAATCTTAATCGTATGGTAGCGAAACAAGATATTTTTGAATCACAAGCGATGAGACGAAGATGTTTGTGACTACTTTTTATCTTGCCCATCGAAGATTAAATCTCGAGCAAATCTTAGACAAGATATTATTCAATACGATAGAAAACAGCAAGATCAGAACACGCAACTACAGAGAAATAGTTGGGTATGGCTTCACAATCCCAATGAAGTATTTAAGTCGTTAACCTACATGGTTTTGGAAAAACCTAAAGTTAAAGGAGAATCGACTCTAGTCGCAACTAGTATCACACAGGAAGTGTGGGTATTAGGTTTTCCAGTTGCTATAGTTCTCCCTCATATAGTCTTCTAATCAGGTTTTGCAATCCATGTTACCTTTGGAAAAGCGGGAGTACAACAACCACACCCAATATTTCAATTAGCAATATTTATGGACTAACTCCAATATACTTTCAAGAAAATCAACTAGACTCAATCTTGATAAAGTATATCAAAGAGTTATATCTCTATTTATCGATTTAATTCTTACTCAAGCAAATAGAATTCTGCGAGTCTGATTGAATACAAGAGAATCGCTTGAACGACACCAAAGACCAATGTTCAAGTATCAATCAATTTGAATCAACAACCAAAGGTCGGATTTCCAATTGATTGATTCTAACGCACAACCTATGATATTCCAATTATATAACAAAATATAAAGCGGAAAAGAAATAACACAGACACCATAATTTTGTTAACGAGGAAACCTCAAATGCAGAAAAACCTCGGGACCTAGTCCAGATTGAACACACATTGTATTAAGCCGCTACAGACACTAGCCTACTACAAACTAACTTCGGTCTGGACTGTAGTTGAACCCCAATCAATCCCATACTGATCCAAGGTACAGTTGCACTCCTTACGTCTCTTATCCCAGCAGGATACTACGCACTTGATTCCCTTTGCTGATCTCACCCACAACTAAGAGTTGCTACGACTCAAAGTCGAATACTTTAATAAACAAATCTGTATCACACATAAAAGTCTACAGTAATAGATAAATCTGTCTCCCACAGAAATACCTACAATTTTTTGTTCCGTCTTTTGATAAATCAAGGTGAACATCAACCAATTAATAACCCGTACTTTTATTCCCGAAGAACAGTCTAGTATTATCAGTCACCTCACAATAATCTTAATCGATGCGGCGAAATAAGATATCATGGAATCACAAACGATGAGACGAAGATGTTTGTGACTACTTTTATATCTTGCGTATCAGAGATATTAATCTCAATCCAATCGTTACGATTGTACTCAACATGAAAGAATACGCAAGATCAGATCACACAACCATGAGAAAGTAGTATCGGTATGGCTTCACAATCCCAATGAAGTCTTTAAGTCGTTAACCTGGTTTACAAGAAGAAACCTAAGGTTAAAGGTGAATAGAATCTATCTAATACAACTAGTATCACACAAGAGGTGTGGGGATTAGGTTTCCCAGTTTCTAGAGTTCTCCCTTATATAGTCTTTTAAATCATGGTTTGCAATCAATGTTAGCTTAGTAACAAAGCATTCAATATTCACCGTTAGATGAAAACCTGATTAGATTCAAGCTAATATCTTTCAACCGTTAGATCGAAAACTTAGCTTGTTACACACAAATGAAATGCACGTTTTTAGGTTTTTGTAACCGTACTCAAACATGTACATTTGTTGGTTCAACAATAGTTAACCAAATGGTTAGCCATATGAGCACTTTCATATCAACCATATTCTTCTTCACCATAACTAGTTCAAATGACTCAAATGAACTAGTTAAAGAGTTGTTCAATTGTATAAATATTATATAACTATACAAGACACAGTCGAAGCAAAAACGATTTGATTCACTCGAATCGATTCATGAACTTTATAGCCACGGTTTGCAATTTGCATTCCTTAGTTTATATAAATATAAGTTCAAAAATAATCGTCTTTAGATATAATCAACTCAAGTTCGCAGACTTAGTTCGCGTACTTAAGTTTCCGGAAGGAGTTCACAAACTCCAGCAGATATTCTCGGGATGAGAACCTCCGCCAGTTCGCGGACTGAGTTCGCAACTCTTGTTCCGGTCTTCCTGATTAACAAAGTACGCATACTTTGGTTCAAGGAATAAGGACTTATACATATATGTGTTGCCACACAATGCTTATATCCAACATGGTTATATAATCTAAACTCTCATTTCAATCATTGAAACATTCTTAGAGGACGTTATATAGTTGTTATTCACAAACTATTTTTCGTCAAATCCATTTTCAAAGTGATTGAAACATAACATGAATTTCCTCACTAGGTAAAGTTGAACTTGGCCAAAGCGAAATCTTACTAACACATATTTCGAGAAATAGATAGGCGAGATAAACTCGGCTCGAAATAGCAAATGTGTATAATCAAAGTCTATACAGCAAAACGACTTTTGTCTCAAGATAGGAGATAGAGTAGATAGAATTTTGAGTGATAGATAATTTCAAGTCTCCACATACCTTTTAGTCGATGAAGTTCCACCAGTTCCTTGAGAAGTTCTTCGTCTTGTATAATGATCGCCATGGAGTTCTTGAGCTCAACTACACTTTCTACCCTAGTCCGAGACTTAGCTATAGTAGACTAGAAATCAAGACTTATAGTTTTGATCACTAACATTGAAAAACATGCTTGAGATAGAAACGCATGCGAGTTCGACCGAGCAGTGCTCTAACAACCTTGGTAACAAAGCATTCAATATTCACCGTCATATGAAAACTTGATTAGAATTAAGCTAATATCTTTCAACCGTTAGGTCAAACTTAGCTTGTTACACACAAATGAAAAGTGACTTCATTTAGATATGAGTAACCGTACCTAAACGTGACACCTTGTAGGCTCAACAATAGTTAACCGAAGTTATCCATATGAACACTTTCATATCAACCTTGTTCATCTTAACCATAACTAGTTCAAATGATTCAAATGAAACTAGTTCTAGCGTTGTTCAATTGTTTATATTCTCATAAAAGTATACAATATATAATTGAAGCAAAATCGATTTTGATTCACTCGAATCAATTCATGAATATTATAGCCACGGTTTACAAAGGATTGCATTCCTTAAAATATAAATTTATTGGTTCATGAACAAACGATTTTAGAATATAACCTACTCAAGTATGCAAACGGGTAAGCATACCTAAGTTTCCGGACTAAGTTTGGGTTCGCCAGTATGTGAACGGGTACGCATACCTTCCAACTCAGTTCAATTTCCGGACATGAACTTTACGCCAGTACGCATACGGGTATGCATACTAAGTTCCGGGACTTTCATTAAATCAACCAGTACGGACTTGGAATAACATGCAACAGTTAGCATACAAGTATGCATACTGTGTTATATCCAATCATGCTTAATTGTTATAAACTCCTATTTCAAGCATTGAAACGTTCTTAGAAGACGATAATAGCCGTCTCACACAAACTATTAGCTTCGAAGCAATTTTAAAGTGATCGATCATACGAAACATTCCGAGTCTACATCAAATGATTGTCTCACACAAATCATGTAAGATGTTACCAGGCGATTTTCACATGATCATCTTTTGACTTTCGTCAATAATATAAGATGAACTTGGTTAAAGTGAAAGCTTACCAACACATATTTCGAGAAATATGTAAGCGAGTTAAACTCAGTTCGAAATATCAAATGTGTATAATCGAAGTCTATATAGCTATACGACTTTTATCTTAAATAGGAGATAAAGTAGATAGACTTTTGATTGATGGATGAGTTCAAGTATCCACATACCCTTTGTTGATGAAGTTCCACAAGCTCCCCTTAGTAGTTCTTCGTCTTCAATCGATAAACGCCGTGAATTCTAATGCTCAACTACACTTTCTATCCTAATCCGAGACTTAGCTATAAGTAGACTAGAAATCAAGACTTATAATTTTGGCAACTAAACTTGACAAACAAGCTTGAGATAGCAACGCTTGCGAGTTCAACCGAGCAGTGCTCTAACAATCTCCCCCTTTGTCAATTTTAGTGACAAAACTATCAATACATATAGATTACAAAATAAATAAACTTTGCAGCTTCTCATCCAAATGCTTGATTTCCTTGGTTCTTTAACATTACTCGAAATCTTCGTCACATCCAAGTACTCCAGTGATTCTGAACGTGTTCAGTATCATAGTTGTTGAAGATCCGTAGTTATAACAATGATAAAATAGTAGCTCTCAATCAATGTTATACAGTGTCGTAGTATTATTACACAACATCAAAGTCCAATTGTATCAAAACTTTGACAACAATATTATGGTGATATATATCACTCCTCCTTAGTCAATACTTCATCTCACATGAAAACCACCCCCCCTTACATAATGATCTGTAAACCATATGTATTTGCAGTATGAACTACACATTAATTATTCCCATTTTTGTCAATATAAATTGGCAAAGGTACGAAAACTAGTGGGATCATAATGAAATTCTCATAGAGATACTTCATGACTAAAAGAGAACATATCAACTTTGTTTCGATGATTTCACATAGTCAAAACTTATTGTATTCATCAAGGAGTTTATAAAGATACAAGAAAAGTTCTACAATATTCCATAGCCGCACTTCCCACAAAGATTTGGCAATTAAGCACAAGTCCTGTTAAGAACTATCCCCCATAAAATATCATTCCCGAAAGAACAACAAGAGCGACCTTACTTTTGCAAGAAAAGAAGGATGTCTTTGGACATTGATAAATTACATGAAACATGAATTTGTATCCATAAACTCAATTAAATTAATCACAAGAGAACCCATGATTAATTTAATCGGAAATGCTCAACATAAGACAACTTACGGAGCCGCACAATACTTTCACATAGAAGTGGACCAGGGAAAGATCAATACTGCGGAATATTCAAAGATTCATTCTATTTTTCATCAATATTTGCATAAAGACATATAATAGACTTAATATTTGCAATCAAAAGTCCATCATATCTTCCATCAATATTTGCATAATGACACAATAGGCTTAACTTTTGACATATATGGGAAAATCATAGTTCACGGACACAAACATACATATCCCATAACAATTTTGCAACATACAAAACCAATTAAGAGTAATATTTCAAAATCATCTTCCAAATAAACTTTAGAATTTAAACAAATAAATCGAAAAACATTGCAAGATGAAAATCGTTGGCAATAGCTATGTGTACTCAAAATGATTGTTATTCCAAGCCCTAGTTATCCTTCTTAAAGCACAAGAATAAATTCTTATAAGAAGTTTCATAGACATCGTAGAGATTTCTCAGAGCATCCACTGAGAATTCCTTCTCATTATTGAAAAACCCATTGATTGTGGGATCATTCAATTCCTCCAAATCTTCAAAAATATCAGTTAACTCACTAAGTTCTATTTTTAGTCCACACAAGGTGTTCTTTGTTAGAGAAAACATATGTTCATAGTGAGTTATCTTTTCTAAACAGAAAATGATTTGATATTTTAAACCGTTTCTTTTGTGGATGAAATCCTTCACCATACCTCTAAAGTTATTGTCAAAATGACAAACAAACAAGAGGCAGTTAGAGGAAGAACCTTCTTCATCATTTGTAGATCTCTCTTTATTCTTCCTTGACAATTTGATTCCTTCGCACAGATACACATTAAATGCTTCAACTGCATCCCTTTTTGTGGTACCTTTAGTTACAGGAGTCATGAAACTGTATCTTTCAACGATAAAAGAAGTGAAGGGCATTTTGATCACAAATGAATATGAATAGACCAATGGACAACCAAACCCTAGAAGAACTTTGAAAAGTCTTTAACGGTTCATGGTCCATTATCTATTTTAACTAAGAAGATATTTTCTTATCATAAAAATAAGAAATTAACAATTATATAAAACTTGAGAAACCTTGATGTAATCCTCATTTTCTCAAGTTAAAGATGAGGATTCAGACGTCACTAGTATTAGATAGTGACGGAGTGAGCCGAATGCTCACATCTTTTATCTCATAGTGACTTATTAAGGTTTTTTGTATAAACAGACTTCTTACCTCGTCTGAATCCAGTTCTTTTAGATTTCTTCTTGCCTTCAGGAGTACCCTGTTGATTACCCAAGGCCAAATTCATTCTTTGCATGTCATTTTGAAGTTTGGAAATCAGTTTGTTGTTCCTCTTGAATTTCCAACACTTACTTTGAACATGATTTGCATTTCCACAAAATTAACAAATCAAGGAAGATTTATTGTCTTGCTTATTTGCCTCCTGTTTATCACAACATTCATCATCAATTATCCAAAACCGGCTGGAACAAAAGAGTTGTTTGTGTCACAGTTTTGCTTTTGAACCCTAAACCATTTGTGTTTCCAAAATACTTCTGAATGAATAACATTGCTGAGATTTTGTCAGAACTTCCAGACAACCTTTGCAGGTCACACTTAAGGGTATTAATCTCTTTTTCTTTCAGAGATAGGGTCCTGGTGAATTCATCATTAAGATAATCTATCTCAAGATTTTTCACCTGAACTGATGATTCAAGTTTCTCCAACGAAGCCTTTAGTTGGAGATTTTCTTGGTGAATTTCTTCACACTTATCCAAGAATTCAAAAATCTCAGTGTCAGACTCAAAATCTGAATTAGAATTTGAGTAGGAAGAAGTTTCTGCTGCGAGAGCCAAAAATTCATTGCACACATCGGAAGTATCCAAGATATTGACAACCTGGGATGATTTTTCTTGTATTGAATCATCTGAACATTAACCAGGGAAAGACGTTTCTCACATATTTTGCTTATTTTTACAATATCCTTGATCTTTTATGTAATCAGTGATTTATCAAAATCAACATGATTGGAACAACATTTATCATCCCAAGACAAGTTAGAAGATTCGGTTGTGTTGGTCAAAGCATTGAACGCAGATGTTCTGATCAAGATCAAGTGTTTTTAACTTTCTAGCAAGAGTATTTATGGAAATCTATCAAGGTTATTTCCTTCAACGATGGCATGTTTCTTAGAATCGTATTTGGCTGGCAACGATCTGAGAATAATCATCACAATGTTCTTTTCAGGAATAGTCTTACCTAATGCAAAAGATGCATTAGCAATTTCAGACACTTTGTGATTAAACTCATAAAATGAATCTTCATCATCCATACGAAGGTTTTCCCAATTAGAATTTAGGTTTTGAAGCCTAGCTTCCTTTTCAGAGGTATTCCAATCGAATACAGTTTTTAAGATATCCCACGCATCTTTAGACTGAGTGCACGTAGTCACATGGTGCTGAAGATCTGGGGTAATGACATGAATGATAACATTTAAACCGTCAGAATTTTGCTTTGCAGCGAGAATCTCGTTAGGTTCATTTCTACCAATATGCTTTGCAATAGAAACACCGTCTACTGTAACTATTGGAGGATCATAGATATTAACAACATAAACCCATGGTTGAAAATCACGCGCTTGAAGAAAGGCACACATATCAATTTTCACCATAAGTAATTTGAGCCATCGAAGACTGGTGGTACGTTTACTGAGATAACACCTCTGTCCATAGAGTCATATCGCTACAAATACAGACCTATAAGGTCTTAAACGTGTTTTCCTGCTCTGATACCAATTGAAAAAGCGGGGGTCTGACAACCTCACCCAATATTTATTTTAGGAAATATGTATGGACAAACTCCAATATACTTTCAAGAGAATCAACTAGACAGTCAGACTCAATCTTAAGAAAAATATATCCAAGAGTTATATCCCAATTTCTCAATTCAATCTGCAATCAAACAAATAGGAATTCTCGAGCCCGATTGAATATAAGAAATAACTTGGACGATATCAAAAACCAATATCCAAGTATCAATTAATTTAATCAACAACCCAAAGGTTGGATTCACAAACCGATTGAACTTACGCACAACCTGTGATATTTAAATTATATAAACAAATATAATGCGGAAAAGAAATAACACAGACACCAGAAATTTTGTTAACGAGGAAACCACAAATGCAGAAAAACCCCGGTACCTATTCCATATTTGAACACCACATTGTATTAAGCCGCTACAAACACTAGCCTACTCCAAGTTAACTTCGGACTGGAATGTAGTTGAGCCCTAACCAATCTCATACTGATCAAGGTACAGTCGCGTTCCTTACGCCTCTGAATCCCAACAGGACTCTGCGCACTTTATTCCCTTAGTTGATCTCCCCCACAACTAAGAGTTGCTACGACCCAAAGTTGAAGACTTGATAAACCAATCTGTCTCACACAGAAAAGTCTATTGAATAGATAAATCTGTCTCCCACAAATATACCTAAGAGTTTTGTTCCGTATTTTGATAAATCAAGGTGAACATGAACCAATTGATACACCGGACTTATATTCCCTAAGAACAACCTATTAATATCAATCACCTCCCAATAATCTTAATCGTATGGTAGCGAAACAATGTATTGTTGAATCACAAACGATGAGACGAAGATGTTTGTGGCTACTTTTTATCTTGCCCATCGAAGATTAAATCTCGAGCAAATCTTAGACAAGATATTACTCAATACGATAGAAAACAGCAATATCAGAACAGGCAACTACAGATAAATAGTTGGGTCTGGCTTCACAATCTCAATGAAGTCTTTAAGTCGTTAACCTACAGGGTTTTGGAAAAATCTAAGGTTAAAGGAGAATCGACTCTAGTCGCAACTAGTATCACACAGGAGGTGTGGGGATTAGGTTTCCCAGTTGCTAGAGTTCTCCCTCATATAGTCTTCAAATCAGGTTTTGCAATCAATGTTACCTTGGTAACAAAACATTCAATATTCATCGTTAGATGGAAACTTGTGTTTGCACCCAGAAATATTTCCGGGCACTAAACACGACAATTTTTGTGTTGTTGATGAAAACATGGTTAAAAACATGAAATAGCATAAAGATGAGAGACACAAATTTAACGTGGTTCGGCAGAGTTTGCCTACATCCACGGACGAATCCCCTTGGGGAGTGATTTTTTATTGATAATAGAATTACATGGGATTTTTTCTCTAGCAGCTACCTCTTATCAGGATTATATTCTCTCTATTTATACAATTTTGAACTAGGCTCTTCCCTTCATTATGAGGTAAACATAATTGTATTTATTTCCCTTGCATGAAACCTCCTGGAATTAATTTTGCATGAAACCTCCTGGAATTAATACTGCATGCAACCTCCTGGAATTAATACTGCATGCATAACTCCCTGCATTAACCCTCCTTGCATGGCTCCTTGTATTGATTTGCGGGCCTCCCGTGTATTTTATACATAGTATAAACATCGCCCCCTCTTAAACTCCAACTTGTTGGGGGTTAAGAATTTCATTTTTCCTTCGCGTCGATCGTCGATGACGTAACTCGCCAGTTGCCCCCAAGCGTGAGTAGAGACATTACAAAGACGCCCCCAACTATGGTAACCTGCAATAAAATTTTCTCACGTGCTAGGAGAGAATTTTTGCCACGTGGTGGACTTGTGATGGTCGATAGCTAGTAGAGTCTTGAGTAGAATGTAGTGCGTGCTTGCGACCGGGGCAAGGATTTTTGCTCGCAACGTAACAAGGATAACGCTTGCTGCTCGGGCACGCTGGTTGTTGCTTGTGTTAAGTACGAGTCTTTGGACCAATATCGGGCATTGGGATCGTGGTTCAGACGAGACTTTATGCATGCCAAGCTGCAAGTCTTTCATTCTCGCGTGCAAGACGAGATTTTATGCTTGCGATAAAAGCAAGACTTATGTGCTCACATGCAAGGTGAGGCTTTAGGTTCTTGCGAAGTGATGCAAGGATAAATATTGAAGGTTCTAAGCAATCCTCGTCTAGAACTCGATCATGTCGCTATCCACGAACCACGAACTCGATCATGTCGTTATCTACGAACCTCGAACTCGATTATGTTGTTGCTCCAAGTGCATATAAAATTTTCTCGAACACATAAATTTTTGCTTCCATGCTGTAGGGAATTGAAAAACGGTTCTAACGAGCCAAAAATCACTCAATTCAGACTTCAGACGAAGAAGTTATTGGCGAAACATGATTTGGATGAAGCGGGTGAGTTTGCTGACGTGGCGTGATGATAGTGCAGAAGCACTGACGTGTACTGCTGACTGGGACAACATGGTTGACGTGGCACCCGAACGGTGCTGATTTTTGCATCGAAATTCATGGCATGATTTTTGAACTTTTGACGCACCTATCTCAATGATAAAACACGATTGTTTTACACGAATCCCCTTAGTCGGTGCCAATGTTTGTGCCCAGAAATATTTCTAGGCACTAAACACGATGATTTTGATAATTGATGTATAATTAGGTTAAGTTACTAATGAAGAAAAATAAGGAAGACATGTTTAACGTGGTTCGGCGATTGATGCCTACATCCACGGATAAAATCCCTTTAGGGAGAGATATTTTATTGATAAGAATTACAATGTTTTTCTCTCATTCTGAAAACCCTACCCCCATCAGAATTACATTTCCCTCTATTTATATAATTGCGAATCAGGGTCCCCCCCTAATTGTCATGTAGGAATAAATTGTATTAAGTTTCCCTGCATGCCTCCTGGAATTAATTTTGCATGAAACCTCCTGAAATTAATACTGCATGCAACCTCCTGGAACTAATACTGCATGCATAACTCCCGGCATTAACCTTCCTTGCATGGCTCCTTGTATTGATTTGCGGGCCTCCCGTGTATTTTATACATGGTACAAACAATTTGATTAGACTCAAGCTAATATCTTTCAACCATTAGATCGAACTTAGCTTGTTACACACAAATGAAAAGTGACTTCATTTGGATATGAGTAACCTTACCTAAATGTGTACACCTTGTTGGGTCAACAACAGTTAATCGAAGTTAGCCATATGAACACTTTCATATCAACCTTGTTCATATTAACCATAACTAATTCAAATGACTCAAATGAAACTAGTTCTAGAGTTGTTCAATTATTTATATTCTCATAAAAGTATACAAGACACAATTGAAGCAAAATCGATTTTGATTCACTCAAATTAATTCATAAATATTATAGCCATGGTTTCCGAAATATTTCATTCCTTAATATATAAATGTATTAAGTTCATGAACAAACCGATTTTAGAATATAACCTACTCAAGTATGCAAACGGGTACGCATACCTAAGTGTCCGGACTAAGTTTGGGTTCACCAGTATGCGAACGGGTAAGCACACCTTCCAAACTCAGTTGAATTTCCGGACATGAACTTTACGCCAGTATGCATACGGGTATGTATACTAAGTTCCGAGACTTTCATTAAACCAACCAGTACGCATGCTATGGTTCCCGGACTTGGATTAACATACAACAATTAGCATACAAGTACGCATACTGTGCTATATCCAATAATGGTTAATTTTTGTAAACTCCCATTTCAATCATTGAAACATTCTTAGAAGACGACAATAGCTGTCTCACACAAACTATTAACTTCGAAGCAATTTTCAAGTGATCGAATGATCAATATGAAACATTCCGAGTCTACATCAAATGAATGTCTCACACAAATCATGTAAGACGTTACCAGGCGATTTTCACATGATCATCTTTTGACTTTCGTCAAGAGTATAAGATGAACTTCGTTAAAGCGAAATCTAACCAACACATATTTCGAGAAATATGTAAGCGAGTTAAACTCAGCTCGAAATATCAAATGCGTATAATCGAAGTCTATATAGATATACGAATTTTATCTCAAATAGGAGATAAAGTAGATGGACTTTTGAGTGATGGATGAGTTCAAGTCTCCACATACCTTTTGTTGATGAAGTTCCACAAGCTCCCCTTAGTAGTTCTTCGTCTTCAATCGATGAACTTCGTGAAGTCTAACGCTCAACTACATTTTCTATCCTAATCCGAGAGTTAGCTATAAGAAGACTAGAAATCAAGACTTATAGTTTTGGAAACTAAACTTGACAAACAAGATTGAGATAGCAACGCTTGCGATTTCAACCGAGCAATGCTTTAACAATCTCCCATTTTTTCAATTTTAGTGACCAAACTATCAATACATATAGATTACAAAATAAATAAACTTTGTAGCTTCTCATCCAAATGCTTGATTTCCTTGGTTCTTCAACATTACTCGAAATCTTCGTCACTTCAAGTACTCCAGTGATTCTGAACGTGTTCAACTCAGCATCATAGTTGTTGAAGATATGTAGCTATAACAATGAGAAAACAATAGCTCTCAATCATTATTATACAATATCGTAGTATTATTACGCATCATCAAAGTCCAATTGTATCACAACTTTGACAACAATACTATAGTGATATGTATCACTCCCCCTTAGTCAATACTTCATCTCACATGAAAACCACTCCCCCTTACATAATGATCCGTAAACCATATGTATTTGTAGTGTGAACTACACATTAATTCTTCCCCTTTTGGTCAATATAAACTGGAAAAGGTACGAAAACTAGTGAGATGATAATGAGATTCTCATAGAAATACTTGATGACCAAAACAGAACATATCAACTTTGTTTCGATGATTTCACATAGTCGAAACTTAGTGTATTCATCAAGGAGTTTATCAAGATACAAGAAAACTACTACAATATTCCACAGCCGCACTTCCCACAAAGATTTGGCAATTAAGCACAAGTCCAATTAAGAAGTACTCCCCATAAAATGTCATTTCCGAAAGAACAATAAGAGCGGCCTTACTTTTGCAAGAAAAGAATGATGTCTTTGGACATTAATAAATTACATGAAACATGGATTTGTATCCAGAAACTCAATTAAATTAACCACAAGAGAACCCATGATTAATTTAATCGGAAATGCTCAACATAAGAGAACTTACGAAGCCGCACGGTACTTTAACATAGAAGTGGACCAGGGAAAGATCAATACTGCGGAATATTCAAAGATTCATTCTATTTTTCATCGATATTTGCATAAAGACATATAATAGACTTAATATTTGCAATCAAAAGTCCATCCTATCTTCCATCAATATTTGCATAATGACACAATAGGCTTAATTTTTGACATATATGGGACAATCATAGTTCACGGACGCAAACATACATATCCCATAACAATTTTTGCAATATATAAAACCAATAAAGACTAATACTGCAAAATCATCTTCCAAATAAATTTTAGAATTTAAATAAATAAATCGAAAAACATTGCAAGATGAAAATCGTTGGCAATAGCTATGTGTACTCACAATAATTGATATTCCAAACCCTAGTTATCCTTCTTAAAATACAAGAATAAATTCTCTTCAGAAGTTTCCTAGACATCGTAGAGATTTCTCAGAGCATCTACTGAGAATTCCTTCTCATTATTGAAAAACCCATTGATTATGGGATCATTCAATTCCTCCAAATCTTCAGAAATAACTCACTAAGTTCTCTTTTAAGTCCACACAAGGTGTTCTTTGTTAGAAACGACATATGTTCATAGTGAGTTATCTTTTTTAAAGTGAGAATGATTTGAGATTTCTTTGTGATTAAACTCATCAAATGAATCTTCATCATCCGTACGAAGGTTTTCTCAATCAGAATTTAGATTTTGAAGCCTAGCTTCCTTTTCAGAGGTATTACATTCGAATACAGTTTCTAAGATATCCCACGCATCTTTAGACCTAGTGCTTGTAGTCACATGGTGATGAAGAGCTGGGGTAATGACATGAATGATAACATTTAAACCGTCAGAATTTCTCTTTGCAGCGAGAATCTCGTTAGGTTCATATCTACCAACATCCTTTGCAATAGAAACACCCTCTACTGTAACCATTAGAATCATAGAAATTAACAACATAAACCCATGGTTGAAAATCACGAGCTTAAAGAAAGGCACACATATCAATTTTCACCATAAGTAATTTGAGCCATCGAAGTCTAGTGGTACGTTTACTGAGATAACGCTTCTGTCCACAGAGTCAGATCGCTACAAACACAGACTTATAAGGTCTTAAACGTGTTTGCCTGCTCTGATACCAATTGAAAAAGCGGGGGTCTAACAACCTGACCCAATATTTCGTTTACGCCATCTGTAAGGACTAACTCTAATATACTTTCAAGAGAATCAACTAGACATTCAGACTCAATTTTAAGAAAAATATATCCAAGAGTTGTATCTCAATTTCTCAATTCAATCTTCAATCAAACAAATAGGAATTTGCGAGCCCGATTGAATATAAGAAATAACTTGGACGGTATCCAAAAATGATATCCAAGTATCAATCAATTTAATCAACAACCCAAAGGTCGGATTCACAAACTGATTGAACTTACTCACAACCTGTGATATTTCAATTATATAAAGAAACATAATGCGGAAAAGAAATAACACAGACAACAAAAATTTTGTTAAAAAGGAAACCGAAAATACAGAAAAACCCTGGGAGTTAGTCCAGATTTAAACACCACAATATATTAAGACGCTACAGACACTAGCCTACTCCAAGTTAACCTCGGACTGAAATGTAGTTGAGCCCTAACCAATCTCACACTGATCAAGGTACAGTCACGTTCCTTACGCCTCTGAATCCCAGCAGGACTCTGCGTACCTGATTCCCTTAGTTGATCAAACCCACAACTAAGAGTTGCTACGACCCAAAGTTGAAGACTTGATAAACCAATCTGTCTCACACAGAAAAGTCTATTGAATGGATAAATCTGTCTCCCAAAAAAATACCTAAGAGTTTTGTTTCGTCTTTTGATAAATCAAGGTGAACATGAACCTATTGATACACCGAACTTATATTCCCGAAGAACAGCCTAGTAATATCAATCAACTCACAATAATCTTAATTGTATGGTAGCGAAACAATATATTGTTGAATCACAAACGATGATACGAAGATATTTGTGACTACTTTTTATCTTGCCTATCGAAGATTAAATCTCGAGAAAATCTTAGACAAGATATTACTCAATACGATAGAAAACAACAAGATCAGAATACGCAACTACAGAGAAATAGTTGGGTCTGGCTTCACAATCCCAATGAAGTCTTTAAGTCGTTAACCTACAGGGTTTTGGAAAAACCTAAAGTTAAAGGAGAATTGACTCTAGGCGCAACTAGTATCACACATGAGGTGTGGGGAATAGGTTTCCCAGTTGCTAGAGTTCTCCCTCATATAGTCTTCAAATCAGGTTTTGTAATCAATATTACCTTGATAACAAAGCATTCAATATTCACCGTTAGATGAAAACTTGTGTAGATGGGGAGAAAACGATTTTTTTTTTTTTTAGGAAAGTGAAGAGACAACGGTTCGTACGAGACTCCTCAACCGAGCAAACTGCTTAACCTCACACAGATGCACTGCACGTGACTGCTTTGAGTTCGAGAGATCAATCTGTAGGACTCCAGCCTAAACCAAGTCAATGGTCGTTCTAGAGTCAATTCGGTCACAAAGAGGGAGATGAGTTGATCTGTAAGAGGGAAGCTAAGAATTGTGTGGGATCAATGATGATCAAGGATTGTTGATGTGTTGTGGGTTTCTGCAAATTGGTGAACTGCTGAGTGCTGAGTTCTGTGAATAAGTTTCGATCGAGAGAATTATATATAGACGGATGTCCTTCTCAGTCATCGATTTTAGACTTATTTATATTGTCAGAATAGTGTACATATTGATCCCAGTAAGTGTGACGTTTTCTTGACTGAAAGAGTGGGAATTGAGAGATCATGGTAAAATTAGTTCCATGTCGTGTGGATACTTGGTTTATCGTCCACCCATTATGTTTCTAACTCCCTCAACCATTTGCACGACTTACTCACATTTTTCATCGTGGATGAACACACGTTCTGTAGGACGCCAGACCAAAACCCTAATTGATATCCCCCATGTGACGTGATTGATGTCTCACGGACGTGGAGTCTGCAAAGAAGACGTGTATTTGATTAGTCATTCGTTGACTTGATTATACAGTGAGTCTAAGCTTTGTTGAATTGAGAATGATTGACGAATGCTCAGTGATTCATGGATTGAACATGTCAGACGTACAGTTCTTGAATGATGTTGATATTGCTCGTATGAGAAAATATTGTAAATTCGATGAATTGTTGAATATTGAGTTGAATCAATATTCGACTCTCAATATTCGACGGTGAATTACTGAATATTGATAGATCAATATTTGAGCATTTGAGCGGGTATTCCTCATTCGACAAATTACTGAATATTGATAGTTGGATCAATATTCGAGCAACTGAGCAAGTATTACTCATTTCGATAAATTACTGAATATTGACAGTTGGATCAATATTCGAGCAACTGAGCAAGTATTGCTCAATTCGATAAATTACTGAATATTGACAGTTGTATCAATATTCGATCAACTGAGCAAGTATTGCTCAATTCGATAAATTACTGAATATTGACAGTTGGATCAATATTCGAGCAACTTAGCAAGTATTTCTCATTTGATGAATTATTGGTAACGTGACCCAATAAAATATTAATTAAAATATTGGTAGCCTGCCAAATATTATATAATTAATCCATATGTTGATTGTTGGGTCAACATAAATTTATTAGTGTTTGAAATTGCTCAAAATCATGATTTGCAGAGCATTTGTTCGAAACCCTAATTTTGATCAATTGTTCATCAATTGATGATTTATTGAAAATATGCCACTGAGTGAAGAAGTGACCGGCTACATGGAATGATGGACGACCATATAGCGCCCAAGTACTCAAGTGAGCGTGCACCAAAGTCCTTTGTTGACTGGTTGGTGAAAGGATGATTAAATGTTGGTTTAATCACTTATTAGAATAGTGCTCGTCTGAGCATTAGGTGATAAAACCTAATTATGGAGAAGTGAGGGACCGAGCAAGGGATCATAGGACCATCCCTTGGTGGTGTGGGACCATCTTACGGTCGATTGAGCAAATTCCAAGTTGGTTGGAAATAGTTTGGACCTAATATGAGCAATTGAGCAAATTAAGTCAGAATTATAAAGATGTGTGGGACCGGCTCCTTGCAAGCCTTAGGGTCGTCCTTGGTCGGTCAAGGAAGCATGCACGTGTCACCATAATGTTCGTGTCTCAGTACTGAGAGTTTTGGTATTTTCTGTGTTTGAGCAATTTTGGGTTTTCAGAAGAGTTTGATCTTTGACTGAAATTCTTGATTTTTGCTCGAATGAGCAAGTAGAACTTTGCTCGTTTGATCAAATTTTTAGAATATTAAAATAATAATATTTTAATATTTTTCATGAAAAGCCTAGTCGGTCATGTGACCATTTGACTTTTTGGCTTTATCATGGTTTGAGCAATATTTGAGAAAATATGAAGAAATCAAGATTTTAGCTCAAACGGAGGAGTTTCATGAGATGAGGGAAATAATAATTGTGAATACAAGGGGTTGCAAAGTGTGGGACCGACCATGGATAGGGCATGACCGTCCGACTAGGTAGCCTGAGTCCCATGACACTTTCCCCTATATTTATTATTCTTCATCGTTTAAGGAAAATATAGAGAAACCGTGAGTTTTGCTCAAACAAGGAAAGTAGCTATAATGAAGGAGTCTTCATGAGATCATGAAGATAATAAAACAAGAAAAAAATAAAGGAAGAGGCGTGGGGGACCGGCCACGACGGCATGACCGGCCTGATGGTGGGCCCGGCCCCTAGGCGCCTCTTTTATATTTATTATTATTATTATTATTATTATTTTCTTTCTCCTATTTTGTGTGGGATTCCTCGTTTGTCCATATTTTTGGATGCTCGTTCGTGCATTTGGGTGCTCGTTCGTGCAGCATCATTGAGTACACTTGCACCATTTTCTTGGGGCTTACTCGGTGATAGTCCAGCTGCCCGATTGTTGAGTAATTATTACTAATTCATGAAATTCAACGGAGAATGATTCATGAAACTGAGTAATAATTATGAATTGTTATCTACTACTAATCCATGAATCCAACCGGGGGATTCAGGGAACGGAGTAATAAGATATAATACATTTTTTTCTAGGAATTCAGTGGATGAATGTCACGGTAGAATTAATCTATTTGCAGAATCGAGATATGAGATAGTTGAAGCATCATACTCGTTCTGAAGGTTGCATATCAGGGAACAACGTGCAACATCGACGCCCTGAAGGCGTTAAGCCCTCTAACAAACAATTATGTCTTGGGAGCCGCTTGAATCTATACACCGTCTCTCTACATAGTCAGGGAACAACGTACAGCGTCGACGTCCTGAAGGCGTTAAGCCCTCTAACAAACAATTATGTCTAGAGGACCGCCCAATCATTATTCTATGTATAGGAGGGTCTCTCTATATAGTCAGGGAACAACGTGCAGCGTCGACATCCTGAAAGTGTTAAGCTCTCTAACAAACAATTATGTCTAGAGAACCGTCCAATCATTTGATTCTACATAGAGGTCATGATGAAACGTGCAACATCGAACGCTCAGCTGGGAGGCCTTTCGAGAAACATGTTCATCATGGCCCTGAGAGGAACGCTCACTCAGTCAGATATCATGAAACAGTTCATGGATCGTAAAATATGAATCCCCACATGCATTCCTGAAGCCGGGTCAGAAACATGCAGTATCATGATTTTACGATTTTGACCTTTGTCGAAAATCCACATCAACAACTTGATTATACTAAAGCTAATATCTTTCAACCGTTAGATCGAACTTAGCTTGTTACACACAAATGGAAAGTGACTTTATTTAGATATGAGTAACCGTACCTAAACGTGTACACCTTGTTGGCTCAACAATGGTTAACCGAAGTTAGCCATATGAACACTTTCATATCAACCTTGTTCATCTTAACCATAACTAGTTCAAATGACTCAAATGAAACTAGTTCTAGAGTTGTTCAATTGTTTATATTCTCATAAAAGTATATAAGACACAATTGAAGCAAAATCGATTTTGATTTACTCGAACCAATTCATGAATATTATAGCCACGGTTTGCAAAAGATTGCATTCCTTAATATATAAATGTATTAGTTCATGAACAAACCGATTTTAGAATATAACTTACTCATATGAAAATGGGTACGCATACCTAAGTGTCCGGACTAATTTTGGGTTCGCCAGTATGCGAACGGTACGCATACCTTCCAAACTCAGTTGAAATTTCCGGACATGAATTTTACGCCAGTACGCATACGGGTACGCATACTAAAGCCTAGTTTGGTATTGCTGTGAGTTTTACAAAAGTGCTTTTCTCTTGTGCTGTGTTGTGCTTTAAAAATAAAGTAGTCAGATGTTTGGTAAACTATAATTTGTCAAGTGATGTGGAACCAACAAACTGTAAATTTTGTTTGGTAAATTATCATGTTGAAGTGCTTAGAATGCGGCTAATGACGAAAATAGACATGGTTTAAATTTTTTTTTTTAACATTACGTCTATTAATAATAAAATATTTTTTTTTATTTTGAATATTATTTAAATTCAGATAAAAAATAATAATAATTCTTATTCATATTTTAATCATTTAATATATTAATTTTTACCTTTAAATACTACTATTATTATTGTTGTTGTAATTATTGTTTTATAACAAAACTTAATAAAATTTAATTAGTGAAATAATTGTACATAAATAATTATTTAAAGGTAGATTTTGTCTTTTTAATATAATAACAAGGTTAAAATAGAGAATCAATTAATTAAAATTGAGTGGGTCCACAACTTCTGCTTTTACTGCTTTTAAAAGCTACTCCTGGGTAGCTTTTAAAAGTTGGCCTAAAACAGAAGTGCTTTTGGAGAAAAGCGCTTTGAAAAAAGTTTGCTAAACACAATTTTCCTAAAAAGTTTGTTACAAAGTGCTTTTGTAGGGGAAAAAAAAAGCAATCCCAAACGGAGCTTAAATTCCGGGACTTTCAGTAAACCAACCAGTACGCATACGGGTATGCATACTATGGTTCCCGGACTTGGAATAACATGCAATAGTTAGCATACAAGTACGCGTACTGTGTTATATCCAATCATGGTTAATTGTTCTAAATTCCCATTTCAATCATTGAAACATTCTGTGAAGACGACAATAGTTGTTTCACACAAACTATTAGCTTCGAAGCAATTTTCAAGTGATCGAATGATCAATACGAAACATTCCGAGTCTATATCAAATGATTGTCTCACACAAATCATGTAAGATGTTACCAGGCGATTTTCACATGATCATCTTTTGATTTTCGTCAAGAATATAAGATGAACTTCGTTAAAGCAAAAGCTAACCAACATATATTTCGAGAAATATGTAAGCGAGTTAAACTCAGCTCGAAATATCAAAATGTGTATAATCGAAGTCTATATAGCTATACGAATTTTGTCTCAAATAGGAGATAAAGTAGATAGACTTTTGAGTGATGGATGAGTTCAAGTCTCCACATACCTTTTGTTGATGAAGTTCCACAAGCTCCCCTTAGTAGTTATTCGTCTTCAATCGATGAACGTCGTGAAGTCTAATGCTCAACTACACTTTCTATCCTAATCTGAGACTTAGATATAAGCAGACTAGAAATCAAGACTTATAGTTTTGGAAACTAAACTTGACAAACAAGCTTGATATAGCAACGCTTGCGAGTTCGACCGAGAAGTGCTCTAACAGGTCTGCCCTAAGGAAAATGGCAGTTGTAGAATAAAAGTCAATTGTAAAAGTACACATGTATTGATGATGATGTTGGTTACCTGTAAAAGAGGGTATCTAGCCATCCCGATGACAACTTTCCTACAAAAAGAAGTTTGTTTTGAGAGAGTCAGAACATATTTTTGTTAATGTTATATATTATCTATTGAAATTGTACCTTTAACTATTCATAGGTATTACAGTTTCAAAAATCCATCTGCATCCAATTCGCCGAGAGATGGATCGGGTGTCTACCCTCCAAAATGTATATCAGGTAAATTCCATGGATGTGGATGTTTTGCTCACCCATAGGACTCACTCGCTTAAAGGTGGGATTTTATGGAACTATGATTTTGGGCATACTGAAATCTTATTAGGCATACTGAATAAAGACAAAAAAGGATGTGAAATAACAAAATCAGAAATCCCCTTAACCAATTTTTTTTATAATGACAAATCTACCCTTTACGTATTAGTGTTAGTAATCTGGATTAGTGATTAAAATTTTTATTTAGTGATTAAGATAATTTTCAGAATTATAAAGGTTTGTTTAGATGAAAAAATTTTGGGAAAAAAAATCAAAGTTTTTATTGAGAAGGAGAGAAGGAGAAGGAGAAAGTGAGAAATTTTTTCTTCTTGATTGAATGGAGGATGAGGAGGGTCACTCTTCATCTAAAAAACCTAGGAAAATACATATCAACTACAACAATGATACAGAAATGGCTGATTTCTTAGATTATGAGAATGATTTTACACAAACTCAAACTCAAGATGATGATTTTTATGAGCCAAATCCAGATGATGAATACATAGATGAGGAACCCAATGCTTCTAACACATGTACACTTCTATTTTATGTTTAATCTCACTTTTGTAGCTTGAAATCATCAAAAAATTGTATTTTTCATCATGGTTCGGCGAACCAGGACTATGTTCAGCTTAAAAATATAAGCTGAACCACTAAATTGATGAACAATTCGGTTAGCTGAATTTGTTAACGTTATACGCCGAACCTTCATTTTCTAACTTCCAACCTATTTGCAAGATCCTAGTTCGGCTTATATTAAAGTCTAATAACAAGCCGAACTTATTCCTGAGAGTTAGGTTTGGTTCTCGCTCTAAATATCGTATCAGCCGAACTATATATTTTTCCAAGTTCGGCTCATATTCAAAAAATCACATCAGCTGAACATGATACTGATTTTCCATGAACACTTAAATTCATACACATTTAGGGGTTAGGATTTTTATTACATATGTTTTCTATTGTGCAGCCTTTTCATAGGATGAACCAAACAAAAAAAGTGGAAATTACTAAAAGTGTTAAGAAAATGAAGTCTAATGATGGAGAATACCAAGGTCCATATTAAACTCATTAAAATCAATTAGATCTTATCTTCTACTTCAAGAGAATGAAAAGACAAACACAACGCAAAAAGAATGAGGTCATTCCGACATCGGACGAAAAAGTTATGGCCAAAACAAGATCGAAAAACTTGAGTGTGCAAAGAGAAGGTTCGGCTGATAACTCAACAACACGAGCTAGCCGAACCTAGAGCCTGCAAATCAATATTTTCGAAGTGTTTACAGAGATAGGTTCGGCTTGAAAGTGATCTAATCGAGTCAGCCGAACCTGATAACTACCTGGGGTAAGTTTCACTTCTCAGGTTCGGCCGGGAAGGTTTGCAAGGTATTAGCCGAACCTGACACTGTTCTGGGACGTATTCAATACACATTTTGGGGTTCGGCTAAAAATTGACATTTACGGTTTAGCCGAACTGTTCATAGACACTTTCAGGGTAAAATTTCAAGAACAGTTCAGCTCAAAACTCAACTCAATTATCAGCCGAACCCGCTACGGTAATCGTCAAAAACCCTAAGTTTTTAGCAATTTAACCATTCAATCCATGAAAAACAACAAATAAAAGATTGGGTTTGTAGGGAATACCGTCTTATCCTCATTTCAGTATTTGGAGCTTCAAATGGTTGGATTTCCGATTCAATTTCTGGTTCAATTATAGTTTTTACACCTTCATCTTCAATTGGTTCTTCTTCTTTAATTCATGGATTGGAAGAGGATTTAGAACACCTGACGTTTGCTTTTTTCTTTGTACGATCCATTATATAGTTCAATTTAATCGATGATCGAATTTTCACGAATAGATAATTAATTACAGTGATGAAAAAAAAATTCCGAGAGAAAATGAAGGTGGTTTAGCTGGAGGAAGAAGAAGAGATGTTTAGGATAGTTTATTTTTTGATTTTAGGTTCAAGGATATATAGGTAATTGAACTACTCAATAGACACCCCTTATAAGGTCACCTAGGATGGGAAAACTATTTTGCATGCCTTGAAAGTTTTTGGTATGCCTAAAATCATAGTTCATTTTATGGGCAGACGATGATTTTCACAAAGGCCCACTAAATCCGTTGTGCTCAAACTTAAGCTGCGGGACACCCAGTAAGTTCCCTCAGATGTCCTTCGGGCTCCTTGCATTAGTCAAATTTGGATTGCCTCTAATTAAACAGAGTATGTGTTCCCTTTAGTTGCAATTAATCCTCATATATGTTTCTTAGAAGTACATTGTGTAATCCACATCTAAATTCAACATGGACAATAGTTCCCAATTAAGTGTTTGTGAAATTTATTCGTCACATGAGCAAGATGAATTCCGCTCCTGGAATTAGCCTCAATGTAGGCCTGCATATATAATGATCGCCAACCAGCTAGGCCCATTGATGCTATTAGAACTTGTGTGAGGATTTTGTCGGCATTAAATGGTCGTACTGCTCTACCGTGAACTTGGTATGGACCAGCAAACCATAATTTATTAAAACCAATTCTGATAAATCAAAGTTATGCATTTCTATCACAGGAAAATGAATTTACCATAAGACAAATCATGTTGTACTAAATGTTAAGAAAAGGGAGAGCGATTTAGATAACATAAGTCTTGTCATATTCAACAACCATATCACCAAGTCTATAAACATTTATTCTCAATGCATTCATATATTCGATAAATATCGATTTTCGTATAGTCCTTATAACGACGATATCGTGTTCCTAATAAGTA
This sequence comes from Papaver somniferum, assembly GCF_003573695.1. NCBI lineage: Eukaryota > Viridiplantae > Streptophyta > Magnoliopsida > Ranunculales > Papaveraceae > Papaver > Papaver somniferum. The sequence goes on along the minus strand of NC_039365.1, from coordinate 89,136,454 downwards.
CAACGAAATGTAGATTATCAAAATGGACTGATCACCACGGTTGCCATCGAAAGAGAATTGGGCCGTTGACGTTCACATATATATGCTGGTCCCCCACCAAAACTCAATGCCTTGGCCTGGTTACTTGCCTTTTTGTACCAAAGTAAGTATTTACCATAGGAAGGAATCATTAAATGTTAGCTCTAAATACAACCAAAACTAAACCGACATGAACGGGAGGCGTGGGATTTGGGGTAACTGTTGGTTTTTGGGTTGTTCTGGTAACTTATTATGACTGAGATTTGGTGGTTTGTTCAAGTTTGAAATAACTAGGTAGATTATATAGTTGTATGTAATGGTGAAAAGCAGATAAGAATTTCAGAACCAAGATTTAAATGCGTCTTTACATGAAAAACCGTACGCGACCCCATTTTATGACAGTGAAAATTTAAGGCCAATGTGGGGTCAAGAAGAGGATAAAAAATTAAAAACAGTGGTATGTGATGAGAATGAGATACAGCTTGCTGCTGCAAGATAGATACAAAAACCCTTCTTCCCTGATAGTAGAACAAAAGTTATTGAAAGAAGAGCAGAGTGAGTGAGTTTTATAAACTTATTGCTAAGAGCCCGCCTTGAATGCCGGGCAAACAGGGACAGGTCTGCCGTATGCGAAGCATAGATGCAGTCTATATATGGTCTCTATCAAACCCTCTCTCCTTCTTCTCTTGGGATACATCACAAATTTACAGGGGGGGAAATAAGAGATAGTGATGACTGATGAGAGAAACAAGTGAGAGAATGGAATTTTAAAGAGACAACAAGAGTGGCTTGAATTGAGAGAGAGAGAAGAGAGAATGAGAATGTGAGAAGAAGAACTGTGGTCGTCTCGTCTCGTCTGTGGATAAAAAGAGAGAGACGGAGAGAGATAGTGGTAATTTGATCCACTAACCCACAACCTAATCCACTTAATGCATGCTATATTCTCAAAACATTTAGCACATTCTGATTAACCATCCGGGTTGAAATGTTTTCTAGTTTTATTTTGTTTATCCGGGTCGGGTCATGAGTCGAATTTTGAGAGAGAGATATAGAGATAGAGAGAGGAGAGATGGAAATATTAACGATAAGAGGAGGTCAGACTGGGAGTAACCTGCTAGACTTGTGTGGGGTAGGTTTGATGTGAAAGGACAAAAGCATGTATATATATTTGTTTTCATGTATTAAAGACCTAGTGGGGCCCATAATTATATCTTAAGGTCAGAGAAGGGTCAATCATAAAGCAATTGAGTGCAAAATCATTTGCTCGATTCCCGCGCTCTTTTTTTTTTCCTTTTCCTTTTTGCTTTTTTCCTCTCTTTTTTTTTTGTTTTTTTACAGTACTCAGTTCTGTCTACTAAACACAATCAATTCAATCTCCTCAGTCCCCCATCTCCATTGGCTGCCCTGTCTAACTGCAGAAAACTCTGCCCCCATGCATTTGTTTTTGATTCAGTACAACAGGCACTACAATGATACGTCACTTCTTCTCTGCTACGTGTAAAGTCTGATTATCTTTTTCTACCAATTTCATTATTATCTTAGTATTACTATCAGTTTTGTTTCCCGCGTGATTCCCGCCTTATAATCTGTTCTCTTTGTTTGTTTCGTAAGAGAGAGCGAGAGACAGAGAAACTTCATAGTTTGAGTTTGTAAAGTTAATGAGTAAAATCAAATTTGTACTGTCCAGTAGAAAGTATATATGGTCATCACTTTTGATGGTCCCATCCATTCCTTCTTGGTATGCATCACCTCCTAAGTAATATATGTACCTTAACCAATTCATCATCTTTATAGACTTTTTGGTTTCATACCAACATGACTTTTCACTTATCGCTGCAACATGTGAGTTAAGTAAGAATCATAAAGAAGGAGGAGGTAGGGGCCTAACAACCATGGTTAAAGGGACTTTTGGTCATAGAATGACTGATCGACGTTTCCTATTTACCAAGCTATTTAATTAAGCATGTCGTTCAAGATTACAAATACTAGCAAAACCAGACAGGTGCTCCGTCCTAACCTCATAACTCAGAACTATATATGGTTAACCTGGTTGGATAAGTTATTAAGTTTGGGGTTCATCGACTCGGAATGATCTTGATTCGTGGCTGGAAGAGATGTAAGCATCATTTTATTTTAGTGCCTGAGAGGCATAGAGAGAATAGGACGAGGTGACAGAGAGATTACATGTTATTCAGATTCCTGCCATCTGCATATAAAGTCCGAAAAAGAAATGCCAACATGCATGGAGTCTCAATTAAACAAGAGAGTTTTGGGGTACAATACTAAATAAAAGAAATTTACTTTTTAAAGAAATTTACTTTATAAATAGATTTCTAATTCTATGTAATTAAATGCACGAATAATAATAATTCTTTCATCCTTTTCATTATCAATATTATATAGAAAAAGTGGCGTCTACGTGTCCAGGAAATAAGGATGGTCGAGATAGGCCAAATCGACTTTCAAGTTCAAGTTTATATATCTGTTTATTGATCGCGGTTTGTTGCTTTATATATGTTTTTTACTTTGTGCTTCAGAAAGCTGATGAAGAGGAAGAAAAGAATGAGAAGCTAAACATATATATATAAACGTTGAAACACTACTACATAAATTAGTAAGAGAAGATTGTTTAAACACCTCTTTTAGTCTTACTTTTTTTTTTCGTTCGTTACTATGGCATTAATCTGAATTTTTATTTCTATATATCTTTATCTTATCATAGTTACTGTGGAATGATTTAACAACAACATTTCACGATTAAAGAGATGATAATATTCATAATACAAATTTTTTGACATGAAAATTTCTCTTTGTTTGTTTCCGTTCTACGATACATTCTTCATCAGCTGATAAAAATCATTGTCAAGGGATCAATATAATCTTCATCAGCTGATAAAATCTTCATATCTTCATTAGCTCTACGATCAACACTTTCAAGTTCTAGAATTTTGGAGTCTCTCTAAATAATGATTTAAAGAAGAAAACCATGGGTAATCTCAGGTTACATTGATTTATTTTGAATCATTTAAACCCAATAATACATCTGCTAAAATACAAAACTCAACAACACCAGAAGAACATACTATTAAATGTTTGAATATGTTAGTTTTGATAATGTCGAAGTTTCAATTGATGTTATTGTACCTTGGTCCATTAAAATTGAACCTATGAAGTTTTCTGAATTAGATGAAGGTTAACTGAATCACAAATGATTACATGAATAAATTAGTAAAATATTTTAGTTATTTATAGGTATATGTTACTTAGATATGTCGATGTCCGTGTTATTCATGTGGTGGATGGATTCCTGAAATGGTCACTACCAGGTCCATGGGCTCTCCATAATAAACCTAGCTGGCGATAGATAATTTGAGATGAGATTAGTCATTTTTAGATGAAGAAATTATGAAGTCTTTTAGTCATTTATAGGCATGGGTTATTCAGATAATGACGATGTCAATGTTATTCATGTGGTGGATGGATTCCTAAAATGGACACTAATAGGTACCATGCATGGGCACCCCACAATATACCTAGCTGGCGATACAAAATCTGAGATGATATTATTGGTGTGAGATAGGTTGGTAATTATTTTTTCGAATTTTCACAGGTGTAGTCTCTTCATTGTTCACTTAGATATAGGAGTTATGCTTTTGGATGTCTTCTTCCGGTGGCTTTCGATCATACCCGTGGATTTAGTGATGTTGCAGTTGGGGAAGGTATTTTCGAAGCCTTAATGGTAGGCACATAGTTTCCTTTGTAATAGTGTGTTTCTTAACATTTCAATCAGAGAAATAACTTTTGATATGCTATTAAAATGCGTTTCATAGTCCTGTTCACATTTTTTTTGACTGTACAGAGAACAAGGAATGTCCAAGTTGTCTAGGAAACAAGGACGACAATGATCACCCCTATTATTTATTCTAACCAACTGCCCAGTACAAATTTGAGCTTACTTATTTAACTGGTTTTCCTAATCTTGACATACCACACCTCTAAAAAGGAACATAACAGTAACTCAAGGTTTACTTTTATTCTCTAAACAATTAACTATTAGATATTTCCCCAAAGCGAAACAAAATTCAATTTTCACTCTACTAAAAATATGAAAGATTCATGTGCATTTGCATTTGTTGTAATTTTATCGATGATGAGCCCAACATTTTTTCTGCCCTCCATTACATCTTCTACTTTAGCAATTCGAAAAAAGAGAACAATCTTTCGCAGGTTATCCTCTCATTATACTTTTGGGGGATATGAGTTTAGTCACTTGTTTCATTATATTCTTAATTGATCTATGATAATTATATTTCGATATATCATTAGCTTTGTAGTTCAAGATACCGGCCCTACTCTTTCTTTCCTCCCGCGAGATTTTCTGAGTGGTAAACGCCAAGCAATATTTAAGAAAGCAACTTGTTTTTGTACTGAATTGATTTTCCGGTCCATTGTACTAACCACACACCACTTCAAGTTGAGCAAGCTCAGAAATTCAATGGTTTAGAATATCTGAAGCAACTATCCAATAATTTAACGTTTTTCTAAATTTTAAACAATCCTCTTAGTTTCGAGCAGATGGAGTTGAAGGAGTTGAGATTATATCCCTTTTTCGGTCATCCAACTTATAAGTAAAGCCGACTCATGTGTTTAACTTCTAATTACAACCTTTGCAAGATTGTTATCACAAAACAACACTAACATGAGTCTGATACGTACTAAACTTTTTACTTAGGTGAAGTATCTTAAATAAAAATATTTTTTGCTTTCATATGAAAAAATAACATAGACAATATAATCAATACTTGCAAAAAAAAACAATTATAAGAAAGTACCAGATTTTCTAAAGACCTGTTTTCCTGTAATGTCAATGTGAAATCATCAACATAAAGACTGATTTATCCTGTAACATATAAAAACAATTCATTGACATTATATATCAAACTTTGTAAATAACATAACTACAAGAAATTACGAGATTTCTCGAACAACAATCTTCCCTGCAACCGCAATGCTAAATCATCAATTATAGCATCATCATCATTTGTGTAATTAAGTTTTACGAAATCCTAATAAGTCATTTATCAAAATACCAGCAATGGACTATATTCTATATGGCCGTATCAGGTAAACAAAAACCATACTAAAAAGAGATGACAGTGAAAAGGTATATTTAATATTGGATGCGTAGATTGTTTTATCAACTCACCTAGTCATCTATAAATGGGATATTGAGCAATATTTTTCTGAATTTATGGAGAAATCTATTCTTTGTGGCATGAAAAAAAACTTATAATTAGCTCGACTAACTAAAGGTAAATAAGAATTTGGAGGTCCTATGAGTGAGAGCTCTAGGGAGTGTGTATGCGGTTTACACCCTCGGTACTGGTCTTAAATGCCTTCCTAGTTTGGGGACCATGCCATATTTGGGTCTATCAAATTCCTCTCCCACCTTTCACAAATGGCTATGGGGTGTCAATTTAGCCCCAAAAATTATCCTTATACTAACCCATATAAATACTAATCCTTACGATTTTCAATAAAAAATCTAAAAAAAAAAATAAACTTTATATTCTCATCTAATCCTTCCAAATTCCATAAACCCTAATCAATTTATTTTTTTTGATCTTCTTCTCCAACTATTTCCGATCTAACCAAGAAAAGGTAATTCTCTATCAACCCGTTCTTTTATTAGCATTTATTAATTGATTTACATGCTTAAAACTTCAATTTTGAAAATCAAAATCTCTGAATTACCCAGAATCGGTTTATGTGGATCTATCGTATCAACCAATTCTGCGTTTTGTTTTTCGTCCATGAAGAGCATGTATAGAAATCGGTTTATAGGATGACTAGCATCGACCGATTCTGGGTAGTAATCCGAATATGAAAAGACATCACCAAAATTGGTTTTTATTTACGTGGTAATGTATCGAATGTGAAGTTGTCTCTTCAGATTCCATTCACAATCAGTTCTTATATATGTACCATATAAACCGATTCTTAGGGTTTCATTTTCCTATGTGTTTTTGTAGTTAGAATCGGATTACATGTTTTGTTTTATAAACCGATTATGTGGCTTGATTTTTTATTGTAGATATGGACTTCAGTCATCTGAGCTTCTTTAACCGCCCCATGGAGAAAGAGGATGGTGCCAGAAAACCGGAGATCATGGAAAGGAGCATGCACAAGTTCGCATTTGGAAGGAAGACCAAGTTGGAGCAGACGTTGAAACTTGCGGACCAACTTTCAATGGAAGAGATGATTGAGCTCATTCGATCTTCTAGAAGGAGGAGGAATAAAATTGCAGCACAGAGGGCAGTGGACGCTGAGGATGATATCTCGTGGAAAGAAATGTTTGGTGTTGTTGCAGCAGCTGCTGCTGAAGATGCCGGTGGTGTTGGAGCTGAAAATGACGTTGGTGTTGCTGATCCTTGATAACATTATATTATCATAACTATTTAAGTTTGAATTATCATGTTTCTGGTTTGGATAATTATGTTTCTTGTTTTGGATAATTATGTTTTATGTTTTAAGTTTGGATGATTATGTTTTAAGTTTAGATTACTATGTTTATGATTAGATTATTATGTTTGAAAATGGCTAAACAAGTTTACGCAGGCTACATACTTTGTTTTGCAAACACAGGCACACAATCAGACCATACGACTGCACCTATAAACCGATTGTTAATGCTCTACCATTGAATCAGTTTATGTGGGTGTCAATATAATATGATTCTTAATGCATCAGAAATGTCAGTTTTTTTGTACTCCCTCCGTCCTAAATTAAGAGTCTGCTTTGACTTTGTCAAGATCTTAAGGAAATCCTATAAAATATCACGACTAGCCCTTGACTAGCCTATTTAATGTTATATTATTACCAAAACTAAATTATTAGCTTAAATTTGATAGTATTATTATTTTAGGAAATATTTTAAGAAAATAAAAGCAAATTCATATTGCTTTTAGTATGGAATCCACAACTTAAGATATATTTGTTCCTCCATTTGATTTTGGTTTCCCGCACTAAAACTTTAGAGTCTTTGGAATTTTTATTTGAGAGGGAAAAAAAATTGAAAATGTAGATTATTTCCTCTTTAGATATACTCGACCATGGAAATTTGAGATTTTGTCATAAATTTTTTTGATCCTTTCCCATGTGTATCGCCATGTTTCAAAAAAAAGAGATGAAAAGATTAATACAGATGAAAAGGTTACGTAAGATATTGAGTAAGTTTTATTAGGAATTTTATAACTATCCATAAATGTTTTTATTTAAAAAAGAAATGATAATTAATACAAAGATATTGAGTAAGTTTTTTTCCTTATATATGGTGATATTATTTAAGATTTTGGTATTAAAAATGAATTTATGATTGTTAAAAATAAATGGTATATTCGATAGTTTAAGGGAAAAATATGTCTATAAACAGAGCGGACATATAAAAAGGGACAGACTAAAGTAGAAATTAGGACAGATAAAAAAAGACAGAGGGAGTATCTTTTTTAGTTAGAATCAGATTATATGTGCAAATATATAAACCGGTTATAATCGGTGGAAAGTTCTATTTTTTTTTTGTTGATTATCAGGCACAATTGGTTTATGTTGCCATATTCAAAGACCAATTCTTTTGGGCATGAAAACATAACCGATTTATATGGACATTCGAGAAGAGCGATTGTGCCAAATTATTTCATTTTTTTTTCGAAAAAACTAGCCATTGGGGTCTTTTCTGTATAAAGAGACCTCATCCTTGGTCCCAATTTGCCCCAAACTTGCTCATTATATTTTCTCCTACTCCATATACTCCACAACTGATCATTTCATACCTCCACATACAAGAAATGACATCGTTTGACTCCGCGGAAGATTTGGCAATCACCAAAGCATTGTACGCCGAAAGTCGAGCTGATCACTCCTTGTCCGAGAGCTTATGGGCGAAGATATATAACAAATTTAGGCAAGATTATGGGAACCGAATAGAAGAAGTATTCACAAATCCATGATAGGCACCAAGTTATCCTAGATGTGATAGTTGCTTTTATAGCTATCCAATGACGGATTTTGAGCGCTAGCCGCTTTAGCATGTCCCTTCAACAATTTGTGAGTATTTTTTATGGTTTATTCAACATGATCTAGTTTTGTAAATTTGTAATTAACAAAGTAAGTTTGTATTGTATTTTTGTAGCATGAAGTCGTGAAAGCGCGCTACTTGGAGGAAAAGAGGGAAGCATTCACATTTGATGAAAGCGATCACTTCATGGTATCCAAAATCTCGAAGTAGGGGCCGGAATTTATGGTGGGTGAATCAGACTCGGATTCCTCGAAAGAAGATTGATAGTTATAGTCGTTTTTGTGTAGGTTTTGTGGGTACACCTCTTGTACACCCTCACGAGACTATAACTCATCTACTAATAACTCGTCCACTAGGCTCACCTAGGGGTTCAAAGGCTTGATGCACGTGCTAAGTGCATCCGTGATTCTTACGAAAAGGAGTGGATTTGAAATAAATGAATTTTTTTTCTTACGAAAATGAAACAATTTGTTTATTATATATGACGCCAAAAATACCAATTACGAGAATCGGATTTTATATGTGCATACCTTAACCGATTCTTGGTGCCATTCTTTAGTACCAGAGAACACTACCCAAAATCAGTCTAAGAGTGCATTAACGTAAACCGATTCTGAGTAGTATTTCCGAATAAATTTTTTCTTTTGTTGGTTGTTTGATGTGTTGAAGATCGATTTACATTAGTTGATTCCACATCTAACACAGTTAATTAACATCAAAAATAAATAATTAACATTAATTAATCAGGAATAAAATGTATAATAAAATAATAGTTGGACACGGGTTGTGTGAAATTTATTTTTAATCATTTAGTAACATGCACCAAGTAAATGGCCTAGCCCCATACTAGGAAAGTTAAAATGACCGTCCATAAAAAGCAAAATTTTTAGGGTTTGGTCCGACTTTCTCTCTCCTGTTCTCTCTTCTTCCTCGTTCACTTTTCTGCACTTTTCTTGTGCCTCCCATGGAGGAACAGTTTCGATCTTTACCACCTGATATACGAGTCCAACCTCATACGAAGAATAACCTTAATCAACAAACGAACCGTTCCCGTTCCAAGTCGAGAACAAGGAAAGATTTCACCCAGCAAAATTCGAAAAACCCATCTGCTACTGTAGCAAAAAACCCTAACAATGGTGGTTTACCAGAAATAGTCAACAGATCCATCAATGGAGGCAACAATGGAGGCAGATCTGATGTGGGTTCACGCTCTTATGCTACCATAGTCAAGAAAAGGAGCCACGAGATGTCATCCATTGATGCAGATTCGCTATCCTACCCCCCTGTTCGTTCCTCAACATGTGAGATTCTAATTAAAATTCCAAAAGATTTAAGTTCTCGATCTAAGGAAGTTTGGAAATATAGTCTTGTGGGTCGTTTCAACTTCAAAACCCTTGGTCTGCAATTTGAGGAGGCTAAGCTGATCTTGTGTAACCAATGGAGTCTAACTGGCCAAGTTCAGTTCATCCCATGGAGAAGGGGATACTTCATTATCAAATTGTTCAATGAGGCAGATCGTAAGCGTGTCAGCTATGAAGGTCCATGGAAGGTTAAAAACCAACTGCTGAAGATGTTGCCATGGACTCCCATGTTCAACCCGGAGTCTGAAAAGATCTCAAGAGCTGCCGTTTGGGTTCGTTTCCCATACCTGCATCTAGAATACTGGGAGGAGGAAATCCTGTTCAGGATTGCTCGTGGTCTTGGCAAGCCAGTTGTTGTCGATCCTAGAACTCTAAAACATGAATATGGGTACTTTGCTGCTGTGCTCATTGATATTGATTTCTCCAAACCGCTTGGTAATATTATCATTGAGGATGAAGAGTTGCCTAAGGGGTTCTATATTGATTACGAGATCCATAACAAACCTGACTTCTGCGATCATTGAAAATCAATTGGGCATGCTGAAGCAAATTGCAGGAACAAGAAGTATAAGGACTTGAAGAAGGTGTATGACCAAGAAACTGATCAGGTGAAGAGAGCAGCTCTGAAAATTGAGTTGGATGAGCTGGAAAATGTTTGGAAAAAGAAGGAATACACGAAAACAAACTGGCAGGAAAAAGATAAGATGGATGAAATCTCAAAGAACCAAGTGGCTGGAGTGTGTTTTGAGGGGACCCATACGCTCTTCCCTAGTGCCTCTGCTAGTTCTAATGGTGATGAAGAGGAATTTGTGGATACATCAACTCAGCAAGACCAAGTGCAAGTTGGTTCTGTGGATGTTGCTGCTGTAGATGACGTTGTTGTAGATGATGTTGCTGTGCAGGTTGGTGCTGTTGATGTTGTTGCTGTAGAGGACGTTGCTGTAGATGATGTTGTTGTAGATGATGTTGCTTTAGATGATGTTGCTGTAGACGAGGCTGTTGAGCCTTGGCCTGAAGCTGAAAGTGCTGAGAGGGATAGCAATTTGGGAACTGATGCTTCAAACTTGGATAAAGAGGAAGAATTACTCTTTGTCTTCTATGAGGAACAGAAGAGGAAGGTGATTAACTTGGAAAGAGCTGCTGAGTTAGCTAGATCAGAGCAGGGTTTGGCTCTAGCTAAACTCCAGAATGTGAGAAGATCAATCATTGAGAAGAATCAACCTGCTGAACCAAGGAGTTCTGAAATACCAGTCGTTGCTGCTCCAGAAATTGCAGTCACAGCAGATGCAGATCCTCTGGGAGAGCTCACTGAAGGTGTAAGTTTTAGCTCCCCTGCTAAAACAGCTAGAAAAGTCTCTCCAATCAAACCTGCAGAGCCTCTTGTGGTCTCTAATCAATTCGTGATTGGTGCTGGTGGGGTGGAAATTGATTCAGATGGCTTACAACCTGTTCTACAATCTAGTAGTGCGACCAACTTGGTGGAAGATGAGACAGCTGTTTTGGAGTGGGGGGCTGCCAAAGATGAGGAAGATAGAGTTAAAAAAGTTCTGGCAGGGAAAAAGAAGTTAGATAGTCTGGCTACCAAGAAGACAAGCAAGACTGTAACGAAGAAAAAACCCAACAAGCAAGTCAACACTTCTGGCAAGGGGGAGGAAAAGGGTTCGGCAAGCCCTTCTTCAAACTTGGTTATTTAATGCGTGTTCTCTATTGGAATGCTCAAGGCTTGGCTAAGGATGGTGCTAAGGCCAAGCTAAAAGAGCTTCAGATTTTGCACAATCCTGATGTTATTTGTATTGCAGAAGCTCAGGTTTTCTGCTCTGTTCGTTTTGTCAGATCTTTGAGGTTGGTCGACTTCTCTGAGGATGTAGTTACGAATGAGGCTGGTGATGTTAAAGGCAATCTGTGGGTTATGTGGAAGAACTCGTTAGCTAGTCCTAGCATTCTTTCTTCTTCTAGGCAAGCTATTACAGTTGAGGTGGAAGGTAATATTATTACAGCAGTCCATGCTTCTTACAACCCAGTCACAAGAAAAATGCTGTGGCGTCAATTGGATTTGGGCTCTACTTCGCTCCCTTGGCTGGTCTTGGGTGATTTCAACTGTGTGTTACGCATGGAAGAAAAGAAGGGTGGAATTCCAATCAAAGAGGTCTATATAAATGAATTCAGAAGTTGGATATCAGATAATAGATTGGTGGAGGTAGACTCTCTGGGCAAGAAATACACATGGTCTAACCACCAAAAAGGTAGTAGAAGAATTGTTTCCAAGCATGATAGAGCTATGGTTAATGAGGCTTGGTTCTTCAAATATGAGAACTGGAGATGTAAGGCATTGCCTAGAATCTGTTCTGATCATTCTCCCCTTATTGGCTTTGCTTTCCAAAGCTCAAGACCGAAAAGAGCTCCTTTTAGAATTCAGAAAATGTGGATGTTGCATCCAAGTTTTATGAACTTGGTTAAAGAAAATTGGAATCTGAGTATGGTGGGTGCCCCTCCTTGGGTTTTTGCCAGCAAGCTTAGAAGACTTAAAGATGCGTTGAAAGTTTGGAACAGAACGGTGTTTGGTGATGTTCAATTTAGGTTGAAACAAGCTGAGCTTAAGCTGGATGCTGAAATGGACCTGCTTGATTTAGATCCAGCTGATGAAGTGCAGTTCTCTAGGGTGGCTGACGCCAAGAAAGCAGCTGATGATGTGCGGGTAGACCTGGCTTCTATGCTTCGTATGAAGTCGAGAGTTACTTGGCTGGAAGAAGGAGACCAAAACACTAGATTTTTCCACAATAGCATTCGCATGAGGAGAAGCCAAAACACTATCTCGGAGCTCAAAATTTCTACTAACTCTACTTTGTTTTTGCAGGAGGACATTAAAACTTTTCTTGTCAACCATTACAAGGATAAATTCAATGGTGGGGATACTTGTATTGATCCAAAGCTGTTTGACTTTGATCATGAGCGTATTTCTCCTCAGGAGAGTATTCTCATGGACGCTATTCCTTCCTTAGACGAGATTAAGGCTGCTGTGTTCGATTTGGGTGCTGATTCTGCGCCAGGCCCTGATGGCTTCTCTGGGAATTTCTACAGACTTTGCTGGGATACGATCTCTGCAGATCTTTGCAAGGCTATTGTCAATTGTTGGGAAATGCGGAAAATTCCAAATGGTATTAACTCAAGTTTCATTGTGCTCATCCCTAAAAATAGCAAGTCTGATGCTGTTAAAGACTACAGGCCAATTGGTTTGAGCAATTTCTTTTTCAAAATCATCACAAAGATAATGGCGACAAGGCTGAGCTCTGTGCTTAACAATTTGATTTCAGAGGAGCAAGTGGCTTTTATGAAGGGTAGAAACATTCATGAAAACATTGCTTTGGCTTCCGAGCTGGTCAATGAGATTAGTAGTAGCAGAAGGTATGGTAATATTGGCCTCAAACTTGATATTGCTCAAGCTTTTGATACGGTGAGTTGGGAGTTTATTGCTGAGGTTTTCCGTCAATATGGGTTTTCTGACAACTGGTGTGCTTGGATTCTTAACATTCTCAACTCAGCCAAAATCTCGATCATGGTGAATGGTAGCCCAGAAGGTTTCTTTAGCATTTCTAGAGGTTTAAGGCAAGGAGACCCTCTTTCTCCTCTAATTTTTGTCCTCATTGAAGATGTTCTGAGCTGTAATCTGTCCAAGCTCTTTGCTCGTCGTAGTATGCATCATATGGTTAAAAAGAAAGGTATTGCTCCCTCTCATCTGCTGTTTGCGGATGACATTCTTATTTTCTGCAGGGGCAATCTGCAAAGTCTTCAAAATCTGATTTCTCTTTTGGGTATGTATAAAAGAGCCTCTGGCCAGTGTGTGAATCTTGCCAAGAGTCAATTTTACTATGGAGGAGGTTCTTATTCGAGAGCTGTGGCAATTTCAAATTTCTTGGGAATGAGGAGAGCCTATTTCCCTGACAGATACCTTGGTATTCAACTTAAGCCTGGCATTGTTAGGACCATTCATGTTCGTGAGGTGGTGGAAAAGATCAGGGACAAGCTCGCGGGTTGGAAGGGTCAGCTCCTCTCCTTTCAAGCAAGATTGGTTCTGATTAAGTCTGTGATTTCGAGCTATATTATCCATTCAATGGTTGTTTATAAATGGCCATGTATGGCCATCAAGCAAGTTGAAAAGGCCATTAGAAATTTCCTTTGGTCGGGTGATGCGGAGAAACGTAAATACTTCACAGTTCGTTATGACAGCTTGTGTTGCTCAAAGAGTGAAGGAGGTTTGGGCCTCAAAAAGCTGTTAGACGTTAACAAAGCAATGTTGATGAAGCTTTGGATCTCTATAAGAGATTCTGACAAGATTTGGGCTAAGTTTCTGAGAGCTAAATACTTCAAGAGTAATGGCAATTTGATTGACTACAAGCTTGGTTCGTCTGTCTTTCCAGGGATTAGATTGGTTTTTAATTTTGTGCAAAAGCACACAAGATCAATTATAGGCAATGGCGAGAACTCTTCCCTTTTCTTTGATAATTGGTGTGGTGATTTTTCGATTGCCAAGAAGCTAGGCATTTCTTCTAAAGGGCCTAACGATTTCCAGGCAAGAGTGGGTGATATCATTGCCGATGGTATTTGGGCAATCCCTCAAGCTACAAGAAATCTGATGCTTCGTTGTAACATTGATGAAGAGAACTTGCCAATTATTGCTGGGGGTGACGATTATAAGATTTGGGACCTGGATAAAAAGGGTGTTTTCTCGGTCAAGTCTGCCAAGGCAGCCATCAACTCTCCACATGATGTTCAGCCCTGTGCTGCTTTATTCTCGAGAAAGGTGGTCCATCCTTCTTTGGGTGTGCAGTACTGGAAGATATGGACCAAACAATGTTGTGCAACTGATGACAACATCATTAAGAAGACTGGGAGAAGTTTGGCCTCAATGTGCCGCTTATGCCGCAAGAATTGTGAGACCTTAAGCCATATTACTCGGCACTGTAGCTTTGCTAGGAAGATCTGGGCTTGGGCTGCCGATATCTTCACTATCCAACCAATGGAGAACCTAGTGTCTTCCTACCAGGCTGCAAAAGGTGGTAGTAGGATGATTAAGGACTTGTGGCTGGTCACAAATCTTGCCATTGTCACGGAGCTGTGGAAGACTCGCAACAAGGCCTACTTTGAGAATGCTCCTATTCATTGGCCGGGTTTTAAAGGTCGGGTCTATCAATTGATCCGTGACAACTCAATTAGAATGAAGGGTCATATGTTCAACACTGTAGAAGATTTGAAGATCTTGAACTATTTCCGGGTCCAACACAGGTCTTGCAAGGTCTCCATCCCTCTTGAGATTAGATGGTCTCCTCCAAATCCTGATGAGTTAATGATTTGCTGCGACGGTGCGTCAATGGGAAACCCAGGCCCAGCTGGTGCGGGGGTTACGTTTCGTGATGCTAATTCAACGGTGCTTGGCGTTCTGTGCGTTGGGCTTGGCTGGCAAACCAACTTCTATGCAGAGGCCTGTGCAATCATTTATGGTACGATGTTGGCTAAGCGCTGGAGGAACACAAACATTTGCATTCGGTCTGATTCGAGGAGTTGTATTCAAGCTTTTGAGAAGGATGAATTACCCTGGCAGCTAAGACAGAAATGGAGAATGGCCAAGAAGTTTTACTCCAACTTTCGTTACATCCATAGCTATAGGGAGATAAATTTTTCTGCTGATGCTTTAGCTAAGCGAGCGTGTTTGCTGGCTGAAGACATATTTGAATTCTATGAGGGTCGGCCGGGTTTCTTTCTGCCTGTAAAATGGCCTGGCCAAAGTTATTTTCGTTTCAATTAGTTCTCTCTGGCGGTTAGCCTGTCTTTCGGCTGAGTGCTAGTCCGAACTCTCCCTGTTTTTTGCTTTTTAGCTTTTGCTCAATCCATTTTTGACCGAGTAAAAAAAATAAAATGACCGTCCATATCAGGGAATATCTAGTGGATCATAAAATATACCAAACAATTACCAAACTAGTGGTGATTGTAGATAAGGATTCTTAAGCTTGGGATGTCAAGAAAAATTAAAATTTTATGGAAAAAGCAAAGTCCAACCCTCACTTTCTTTTATCCTTACGAAAACCTAATAACATTGCCTTTTTCTCATATAGTTTAAAGTGATAAAACAACAAAATGTACTACTAAAAAGCTTTAAATTTATTTTCTAGCAGAGAAAAATAATAAAGTTTAAATCTTTAAGTACAACACCAACCAAACAGAGCCTACGTATTTATTTATGAAAGTAGTACTACCGAAATATTAACATCATATATGTTACACGTCGATATAATATATGTAAAGGAATGATGGAAAGGAATTCCATCCACTGTTAGGAGTCTTTCAAAAGAATTCTGTTTGAATCTCTAAAGTGGAGGCCCACTAAACATTCCTTTGATATGTACTTGTGTAGTATATTTTTATTTTAGCTACTAGACCCAAAACATGCAGGCAGGCTCATTGCATGTCCCGGATTGAAGATCCCCTTAGGATATGAAAAAAAGTGGGTAGCCGTTGGAAAATTTTAATGGGACCACCATTACCACCACCACATCAATGACAACTTTAATCAAACGATCCCCTTTTGTACATATTCCTACGCAACAAAGAGTTTCTAACATTTCAACTCTTTAATTATCGTTTTTTTCCGTCCGTATGTACCAATAGATGTGAGCTGGACGAAGGCAGTTTCAAGGTTCTGAAATCGCGATCTGTGTTTGTTTCTGGTTCTGTAATTGAATCATATATGGGGTGACTGACTGGTGAGCAAAATTACAGAAGTTTGGCTTATGTTTTTATCCTAGCGGCTTTCGGTCGGGAAGTACCACGAAGCTTTGAGCTGCATGTCGACTTGAATTGTCTCTCAAATTGCATATTGCATAATGCATATACCCTTTCATTTCACGGATAAGTTTGCCTGGTTTTATATAAGGACTAGATTTGTATCCATGCAACGGGTATTTTTTTTTCTTTTAACTTGGTGTGTGTGGGGCATCATCTTGGCTCGTGGTGATGCATTTTTGATTTGGAGTGCGGGGGCTTCGTCCCGCCTCGTGACGATGTATTTTTGATTTGGTGTGCGCAAGACTTCACCTGTCCCGTGGCGCCGCATTTTTGATTTGGTGTGGCAGGACGAATTCATTAAATAGGTAGGTAAAAGATACGGAATATTATATTTCTGAAGCATAAGATACGAAATATGTACGAGTTTATTTATTTTTTCCTTTTATTTCGCAGAAAATATGCGTGAAATATGTGTTCTTTTTTCCTTTATGTATTAATTTGGAAAAAAAAGGTTCCTAATATGATAGATACCCGACTTCCGAAATGAATTTGGACTTTTATAAAATTCCAAAAACGGTAAGTAAAAAGTCTGCCTATTTTGAAAGTACAATCTTATCCATCTTTACTGTGATATTGTACACCATGCAAAAATATGTAAAACGTACATTCCTTACTTACACTTTTCATTCAAGAAAAGGCACAACTATTTTACTCAATGCACATGATTATATGCATCAGACAGCTTCGAACAAATTGCTTTTGATTTTGTGCGATTAAGAGTTGGCGTTGTGTGTACTTTAATATATTATTTTTCCGAAGAAAAGGTTATATTAAAAAGAAAAAGATAAGAACAAATTACAAAGTTGATAACTCATTCATGAGATTTTCCCAATTGTTCCAAATGAGACTAGGGGGAACACATTTAAAGGAATCAGTATCGAAAGACCATAAAACTACGATTTGCTTAACAAGATTAATATTTTCCTTTTTTTCAACGCTTTTCTGGCGACCACCAAAAACTCTCCCATTCCGCTCCTTTCATAAGATCCAACAAATAGCGTAGTGGATAATCTTCCATACCTCCTTTCCCCTTCCTTGTAACACATTGGTAACCCATGCTACAAACAAAAGGAACAAAGTTCCAAGCATCGGCCATGATATTTTAAAGGCTTGATAAAATAATCCCATATCGCAAAAGAGTACGGATAACGAAGAAACATGTGATCATAAGTTTCTTTTTCTTCGTTACAAAGAACAAACAAATCACTTTGAATATTCATGCCACGATGAACCAACATGTCTCTAGTAGGGATTGAATCGTGAAAACTAGCCCAAAGAATGAAGCTTACCTTGTTTGGAATGTTGTTCTTCCATAGATGAGAATCGAAGTTGCAAGGAGGATCAATGGCTTCCAAAATCTCGTAGCACTTCTTAGCACTAAAATTCTCCATAATCTCCACTTCATCATCGGCTTCCACTAACTCCGGAAATGGGTAAGAATCTGTACTTGTTAGAGCACTGCTCGGTCGAACTCGCAAGCGTTGCTATCTCCAGCTTGTTTATCAAGTTTAGTTGTCAAAACTATAAGTCTTGATTTCTAGTCTACTTATACCTATGTATTGGATTAGGATAGAATGTGTAGTTGAGCTTTAGGCTTCACGGCGTTCATCGATTGAAGACGAAGAACTACTTAGCGGAGCTTGTGGAGCTTCATCAACAAAAGGTATGTGGAGACTTGAACTCATATATCACTCAGAAGTCTATTTATATTTTACCTCCTATGGAGACAAAAGTCGTATAACTATATAGACTTTATACACATTTGATATTTCGAGCTGAGTTTAACTCGCTTACATATTTCTCGAAATATGTGTTGGTAAGCTTTCGCTTTAACCAAGTTCACCTTTTATTCTTGACGAAAGTCAAAAGATGATCATGTGAAATCGCCTGGTAACATCTTATAGGATTTGTGTGAGACAATCATTTGATGTAGACTCGGAATGTTTCGTATTGATCTATTGATCACTTGAAAATTGCTTTGAAGCTAATAGTTTGTGTGAGACAACTATTCTCGTCTTCTAAGAATGTTTCAATAATTAAAATGGAGTTTAGAACGATTAACCTTTGATTGGATATAGCAGAGTATGCGTACTTGTATGCTAAATGTTGCAAGTTACTCCAAGTCCGGGAATCATAGTATGCATACCCGTATGCGTATTGGTTTAACAGTTGAAGTCCGGAACTTAGTATGCATACCCGTATGCATACTGGCTTAAAAGTTCAAGTCCGGGAATTTAGTATGCGTACCCGTTTGCATACTAATTCAACTGAGTTCGGTCGTGAACAACAGTATGAGTACACGTTCGGATACTGGCGGACATACGAAGTCCGGAACTCTAAGTATACGTACCCATTTGCATACGTGAGTAGGTTAAGTTCTAAAATCGGTTTATTCGTGAACAAATACATTTATATAATAAGGAATGCAATCTTTGCATACTTGAGTAAGCTAAGTTCAAAATCGATTTTTCTTCAATTGTATCTTGTATACTTCTATGAGAATATAAAAAATTGAACAACTCTATAAATAGTTTCGTTTGAGTCATTTGAACTAGTTTTGATTAAGATGAACAAGGTTGATATGAAAGTGTTCATATGGCTAACTTCGGTTAACTATTGTTGAGTCAACTAAGTGAACACGTTTAGGTACGGTTACCCATATCTAAATATATGTACATTTCATTTGTGTGTAACAAGCTAAGTCAATATAACGTTTGAAAGATATTAGATTGAATCTAATCAGGTTTTCATCTAACGATGAATATTGAATGCTTTGTTACCAACGTAACATTGATTGCAAACCCTGATTTGAAGACTATATAAGGGAGAACTCTAGCAACTGGGAAATATAATCCCGACACCTCTTGTGTAATACTAGTTGCGTCTAGAGTCGATTCTCCTTTAACCTAAGTTTTTCTAAAACCATTATAGGTTAACGTCTTAAAGACTTCATTGGGATTCTGAAGCCAGACCCAACTATTTTCTTTGTAGTTGCGTGTTCTGATCTTACTTTGTTCTATAGTCTTGAGTACTATCTTCTTTAAGATTTGCTCGAGATTCAATCTCCGATAGGTAAGATAAAAAGTAGTCACAAACATCTTCGTCTCATCGTTTGTGATTCATCAATATCTTGTTCCGCTTCCATACGGTTAAGATCATTGTGAGGTGATTGATATTACTAGGCTGTTCTTCGGGAATATAAGTCCGGTGTATCAATTTGAAAAAGCGGGGGTCTAACAACACCACCTAATATTTCGCTTAGCAATCCGTATGGACAAACTCGAATATACTTTTAAGAGAATCAACAAGACTCAATCAATTAAAAGTATATCAACGAGTTTATATCTCTCTTCTTGATTTGATTTACTCAAGCAAGAACTGCGAGTTCTAATCAAATACAAGGAATAACTTGGATGGTACCAAAGACCAATATCCAAGGATCAATCAATATCAATCGACAACCAAAGGTTGGATTTCCAATTGATTGATTCAAACACACAACCTGTATTATTTCAATTATATAAACAAATGTAATGCGGAAATAGAAATAACACAGACACCAGAAATTTTATTAACGAGGAAACCCCAAATGCAGAAAAACCCCGGGACCTAATCCAGATTGAACACACACTGTATTAATCCGCTACAGACACTAGCCTACTTCAAGCTAACTTCGGACTGGACTGTAGTTGAACCCCAATCAGTCTTCCACCGATCCAAAGTACAGTTGTACTCCCTACGCCTCTGATCCCAGCAGGATACTGTGCACTTGATTCCCTTAGCTGATCTCACCCACAACTAAGAGTTGCTACGATCCAAAATCGCAGGCTTTGACAATAAAAAAATCTGTCTCACACAGACAAGTCTATCAAACGATCAATTTGTCTCCCACAGATAATGAGACGAAGATGATTGTGATTACTTTTTATATCTTGCCTATCGGAGATATCAATCTCAAGACAATCAATCTGATTGTACTCGTACGATAGAAGATACAAGATCAGATCACACAACTACGATAAAAGTAGTATCGGTCAAAATCCCAATGAAGTCTTTAAGTCGTTAACCTGGTTTTAGAAGAAGAAAACCAAAGGTTAAAGGAGAAACGACTCTAGCACGCAAACTAGTATCACACGTAAGGTGTAGGGATTAGTTTTGCACAATACTAGATGTCTCCTTTATATAATCTTTCAAATTAGGGTTTGCAATTAAGTCACCTTGGTAACAAAGCAATCAATATCCACCATTAGATGAAAACCTGATTTAGATTCAAGCTAATATTTATCAACCGTTATATCGAAAACTTAGCTTGTTACACACACTTGACAATGCACGTTTCTAGGTTTGTTAACCGTACCCAAACGTATGCACTTGTTGGTTCAACAATAGTTAACCATATGAGCATTTCATATCAACCATGTTCTTCTTCACCATAACTAGTTCAAACGACTTCAAGATGAACTAGTTAGAGAGTTGTTCAATTGCAAGGAAATCTCATGTACTACACAAGACACAATTGAAGCAAAGATGATTTGATTCAATTGAATTGGTTCATGAATTTTTATAGCCACGGTTTGCAAACTGCATTCCTCAGTATTTTTAAGTTTAAGTTCAGAAATCATCTTCAGATATATAACCTTCTCAAGTTCGCAGACTAGGTTCGCGGACTTAAGTTACCGGGCAGAGTTTACAAACTCCAGCAGAAATTATCGGGTATGAGAACTTCGCCGGTTCACGGACTGGGTTTGCGGACTGAGTTCGCGGACTTTGCTTCACGCAAGTAGTTTGTCAACTCTAGCAGAAATTCTCGGGTTTGAGAACTTCGGCAGTTCGCGGACTTGGCTCACGCCATTCTTCTGGTTCTCTTGATCAACAAAGTTCGCAAACTTTGGTTCAAGGAATATGACTTATACATAAATGTATTTCCACAACAATGCTTATGTCTACCATTGGTTATGCAATCTAAACTCTCATTTCAATCATTGAAACATTCTTAGAGGACGTTATACAGTTGTTACACGATTTCTCGTCAAAGCAATTTTCAAGATGATTGAAACATATCATGACTTTCGTCACTAGGTAAAGATAAACTTGATCGAAGCAAAAAGCTTACCAACACATATTTCGAGATATAGATAGGTGAGGCATACTCGGCTCGAAATACCAAATGTGTATAATCCAAGTCTATATATATAGCATACGACTTCTTGTCTCAAAGAGTAGGAGATAGAGTAGATAAACTTTTGAGTGATAGATAAGTTCAAGTCTTCACATACCTTTTTGTCGAGAGGTTCCACCGGTTCCTTGAGTAGTTCTTCTACTTGTATGATGAATCGCCATGAAGTCCTTGAGCTCAACTACACTTTCTATCCTAGTCCGAGACTTAGCTATAATAGACTAGAAATAAAGACTTATAGTTTTGATCACTAACATTGACAAACATGCTTGAGATAACAATGCATGCGAGTTCGACCGAGCAATGCTCTAACACAATTGGTTCCTGTTCACCTTGGTTTATCAAAAGACGAAATAAAAACTCGTAGGTATTTCTGTGGGAGACAGATTTATCAATTCAATAGACTTTTCTGTGTGAGACAGATTTGTTTATCAAGTCTTCGACTTTGGGTCGTAGCAACTTTTAATTTTGGGTGAGATCAGCTAAGGGAATCAAGTGCGTGGAGTCCTGCTGGGATTCAGAGGCGTAAGGAACGCGATTGTACCTTAATCAGTGTGAGATTGGTTAGGGCTCAACTACATTACAATATGAAGTTAACTTGTAGTAGGCTAGAGTCTGTAACGTCTTAATACAATGTGGTGTTCAAATATGGACTAGGTCCCGAGGTTTTTCTGCATTTTCGGTTTCCTCGTTAACAAAATTTCTATTGTCTGTGTTATTTCTTTTCCGCATTATATTTTTTATATAATTGAAATATCACAGGTTGTGCGTAGTTCAATCAATCAGATAATCCAATATTTGGTTGTTGATATAAATTGAGTGACACTTGGAAGTTGGTCTTTGGTACCGTTCAAGTTGTTTCTCATAATAATCAGGCTCACGGATTTCTATCTGTTTGATTTGCTGATTACATTGAGAAACAGAGATATAACTCTTGGATGTATTTTTCTTGATTGAGTCTGACTGTCTAGTTGATTATCTTGGAAGTATATTGGAGTTAGTCCATACAGATTGCCTAAGCGAAATATTGGGTGTGGTTGTTAGACCCCATGCTTTTTCAATTGGTATTAGAGCAGGCAAACGCGCTAAGACCTCATAAGTCTGTGTTTGTAGCAATCTGATTATTATGGACGAGTCTATCTCTAATAACGTACCAGTTCAGAAATTACCAGATGATTCTGAAAGCTTGGATCCACCTGAGAAAAATGTCATATCTAAGTCAATATCTTAACATTCTTTTGATGTAGAAAATGTTGATTGAGAAACACGCCTAGAAGAACAGTTGGACGAACTTTCTGATGAAGGTGATTCAGATATTGATAGAGATGTTGATGAGGAAGTCTCATAGTATGTTAAGCTATTTAATTCGTTGGAAAATAAGAAGATGGAAACTTCTCATGTCACACCTCTTCTGACTTCTCTCTGTCGAGAAAACAAGAAATTGAAAAGGATTTACAGAGGTCTTTGTGTTTTGAATCGCTCTTGCGAATCGATCCTCAAAGATTCACGGAAAACCTGAGTAGAAAGTCACTTGAATGTGATAATGTTTATCAAAAATACTACTTGTTGGAAGAGAAACTTGCAGAAACTGAAGCAAGGATTAACTCTCAGCAAGCAAGTTTTGATGACAGAGAAAGCGCTTATCTCACTCGAGAAAAACGCCTTGCGGCGGATTTAGCTGTTGCTCTTGATAAAATCAAGATGTTGGAAGATGACTTGAAAAAGTTCAATACTAGTTCAAGCAAATTAACCACTATGCTAGGAGCAAGTAAAAATCAACGTGATGCACGAGTATTTGGATATAAGGGAATATATGCTTCAAGTACTAGAAAATAGGTAAAATTCGTCAAGGCTAGTGATTCTTCTCAACAAAAGCTTTCTACTGATGGCAAAAGTGAAATACCTTCACCAGTAGTTAAGGTTCAAAAGACCAAAGTTTATCAACCTTCAAAGCCAGCACATACGAATCCGGGTAAGAACATTCCTTATATTTGTCATTATTTTGGAATCAAAGGTCACCTGGAAAGGAGATGTCATTTTCGTATAAGGAATGAGAAACTTCATGATGTTTTTGTTTGGGAATCACAAGAAGTTATGAAACCAAGATCATATGTTAAAGCTAATCCCCTTAACATTACAGGTTGTAACTGTCCAACCTTTGGGCATAGGAATCAGTGTTGTGATAAATCTAGATTTGCCTATAAACATCATGAGAAGCCTTTTCACAAACGTAATAATTATCAATAGGATAACTTTGTAAAGACGAAGAAAAGATCCGATGCTCCAAACTGGAGAAAGACTATCTTGCAAAAGAATAGTAAATCCAATTCTCTTCCGAGAATTCTAGAAGAGAGTAATGGGAGGAAGGTTCTGGTTGTTCCTAAACGCACTCAAAAGTGGATACCAAAGAAATTCAGTGATGCTTTGAGTGTGAAAAGGAATGATCTCCCAGAAAATTCCATGACTATGAAGAAGGAAGTATCCATGATGTTGGAACTTAAAAAGTTCTTTGGAAAGATGGATTTGGAAGTGAAAGGTTCTAAAGGCAATCTCTTTCATAATAATCCAAAAGTGAAACAGAATAAGCCAAAAACTATAGATGGTGAAAAATCCATAGTTGCGGAAAAGTCTGTTTAAGTCACTTGTGGTGAGAAAGACTTGTTCACCTCAACACAACTTGATTGTGTTGTAAGTGCATCCTCACTAAGGAATGCCCTGTTATGTATACGATGAGGTAAGCACGAGTATTGGGGCACACAGATTATGTTTGGTAAGGCTGTAGAATTTGATTGGATTCCTCTAAAAAGGTATGTCTATAAACTTGAGCAAGATTTATGTTTTTATTATTTTCTTCAAGTACTTATAATGATCCATGTACCTTGTGTGTCGTTCATGTCTACCTAACTTGATTTGTGTTTAAGGTTCTTAAATGTTTAGGTTTGAAAATAGTAGTTCGGGATGTTTGGCCTTCATGGTACACATACCAGGTATGCATACTATCATTTAAATTTAAAATCCAGGGACTTCAGTTCGCATACTGGTATGCATACCCGTTTGCAAAAAGGCTTGTAGACGTCAAATTTTTGACAACTTGTTCACCTTGATCTATAAGTCCGATGTATCAATTGGTTCATTTTCACCTTGATTTATCAAAATACGGAACAAAAACTCGTTGGTATTTTTGTGGGAGACAAATTTATCTATTCAATAAACTTTTTTGTGTGAGACAGATTTGTTTATCAAGTCTTCGACTTTGGGTCGTAACAACTCTTAGTTGTGGGTGAGATCAGCTAAAGAAATCAAGTGCATAGAGTCCTGATGGGATTCAGAGGCGTAAGGAACGCGATTGTACCTTAATCAGTGTGAGATTGGTTAGGAGTACATTCCAGTCCGAAGTTAACTTGTAGTAGGCTAGAATTTGTAGAGGCTTAATACAATATGGTGTTCAAATCTGGACTAGGTCCCGGGGTTTTTCTGCATTTGCGGTTTCCCCGTTAACAAAATTTATTGTGTTTACGTTGTTTCTTTTCCACATTATATTTTCTATATAATTGAAATGTCACAGGTTGTGCGTAGTTCAATCAATTATATAATCCAACCTTTGGTTGTTGATATAAATTAATTGACACTTGAACATTGGTCTTTGGTACCGTTCAAGATGTTTCTCATTATAATCAGGCTCACGAATATCTATCTGCTTGATTTGTTGATTACATTGAGAAAAAAAGATAATACTCCTGGATGTTTTTCCCTTGATTGAGTCTGACTGTCTAGTTGATTCTATTGGAAGTATATTGGAGTTAGTCCATACAAATTGCCTAAGCGAAATATTGGGTGTGGTTGTTAGACCCCCGCCTTTTCAATACTGGTACCCTCTCCTTTTCAATTGGTATCTGAGTAGGTAAACACTATTAGACCTAACAAGTATGTTTTTGCGGCGATCTGAATCTATGAACAAGGTTTTAATCTCTATTAACGTGCCATCATCCTTCAATGACACAAATTACTTATGGTGGAAAATAACTATGTGCTCATTCCTTCAAGCTCGCGATTTTCAAACATGGGTTCTTGTTGTAAAGGGGTATAATCCTCTAACAGTTCGAAATGGCGAAACAACAATTGCTAAGGACATAGTTATTTATAGTGAAACTGAGGTCGGTGCTGCAAAGCATAATTCTGACCGATTTAATGATATTATCCATGCAATAATCCAAGATATGAAATATCACGTGTCTATGTGCACTACGTCAAAGCAATCTTGGGATGTCTTAGAAATTGTATTTGAAGGGAATACCTCAGGAAAGGAAGCAAAGCTTCAAAACCTAACATCTGAATGGGAAAACTTTCGTATGGCCGACGAAGATTCGTTTTAGGAATTTAATCACAAGTTATCCGAGATAGTGAATGCATCTCATGTGTTAGGTAGGTTTATTTTCGAAAGGGATATTGTGATGAAAATTTTGGGATCTTTACCAGCTCGATATGAGTCTAAAAAACATGTCATCATTGAAGGTTCGACCTTGTAACACTTTCCATATGCACCTCATTGGAAAGTTAAAGATCTTCGATCGTGAACATGACATTAAGGCTGGAAAATGTATTGCCTCCAGAGCATTATAAAACACTGAGGTATTTGATAAAAATGAAAGTATTGGTGCTTCTAAGAAACATCTTGTTGACGATTACCAATTATCAGATAAAAATCTTGACAAATTTGTATCTCTTATCACAAGACAATAAAAAATTCTTCTCGTGAAGAGAAATAAACGTTTATCCAAAGAGCCTCCCTCATCATCAAACTAGCCACACAATTGTATTCTACCTAAAGACAAGGACGCTAACGATAATGATGATGAGAATATGCCTCAGTGCTTCAAATATAGAGGGTTCGGTCGCTTTGCTAATGAGTGTCTATATAATAGAAAATACTAGCAATAAGGGACTTATTGCAACACTTGATGGATCATATGATCAGTATGACTCTGAAGGGGAAGGAATTTCCAGTGTTGCTCTGTCAATTTTGATGAATATAACAATACTCACATTAATCTTGACAACCTACTTGATGATTTTTCATCAAATACTCTGGAGGATATAATGGATTTTTCACTCATTAATGTTGTAAATATTTCAGGGCCATCACAAATGTATCTGTCAGCAAAAACTGACGGTGTTCCGAGTCTTTGTCCAACCGAACATGTCCATACTATATTTCTGAGGGACACGATCTCAAATAGTGCTTCAAGTGCAAACAAAAAGTAAGGTATGTTAAAAAACTGCAACGAAGGGTTAATCGCTTGAAAATTTTGCTTCAACTCATCCAAAGTCAAATCTATCCAAGGTATGTAAAGTTGTACCTTATTCTTCTAAACGTGTGAATGATTTTAAGACAAAGGATAAACCTAAAGGTAAGAAGAGATCTAGATCTAAACGATTAAGCAAAACGGATGTTATCAAACCGGTGCAAGAATCTAGTAGTGAGCTCACTGGTGATCACCTTACAACTTGATTGTGTTGAAAAGTGCATTCTTGTCTCACGTGCCTATTAATGAGACAAGAACTGTACAAAGTAAGGGCTTTGGATCAAACTATACTTAGTTTGTGTCTTGAATATTATTACTTAAAATTTCATCCTTGATATTTTATTTTGTTAATAATATGGGGGCTCTAGTTTTATGTCATCCTTTATCAAATAAAATTCAGTGTTTAGCTTTGCGCCATTGAGATATGTATAATACATATATCTCTTCTCTTGTCTAGTATTTTACCTAGTTACATAACTGCAATGTCAAATCATTCTCTATGCATCCTATGACTTGGTGCTACCACATTGCAAAACAGTATGTCCAAAATGTAATGACTCGATGTGGGTATCAATTAATCTGTTGGTCTCAGTGTAAAATTATCCCTGCCAATCTAACTCCTAAGTAAGAGATGGACACATGATCCATGAGAATTTTTACCTGACTAGCTAAGGTTTTGCGTATGCTATTAGAAAAATTAACAAATCATGTGATTGATATTTAAACTTTAAATTATGTCATGAATTAATGAAGTTTTCATATATTCTTGGGATGCATATCTACAACTCAGGTAATGATATTAAAGACTTTTCCTTGTACAAACTTTAAGAAAGGTTAAAATTGGTATTTCACCTTTCTTGTTTGATTTATATTTCTTGAACAGAGTTCTTAAATAAAAGAATTCTAAAAAATTCTGAAACTCCACACGGTTTGTCATCCTTCCTTTTCTAGCCTCATATTATTTTTGGAACTCTACAAAAAAATTGCTCACGGGGTGCTATATATATATGGTCTTTGTGATTACTAATTCATATTCGTAAGAATTATGGAGCCTTTAATCACAAAACATTCTAGTGAAACCTGTATTCCTATGGTTGTTGATAACCCCACTACTACGAGGGAAGATGAAAAGTCTTACCATAAGGAAAGAGATTCATTCTTTAAAAGAAATAAGAACAATATCAAAAATCCAGGAGCAAACTGCTCCAACCATCAAAGATTTGCAACCCTTCTTGAAGAACTTAAGAAGACTAAGATGGGAGTGCAGGGACTTAAAGCTATTCTGCAAAAATCGCTCGAGATTCAAGAAGTAATTGTCAAACAACAGCCTAATAGGTTCCAATGAGTCAATTCTCTTATTCATAAACCCTGTGTTCCAATACCGGTTGCTGACCACGAGTTCGAGAATGATGAAGAATTCTTTGAGGGTATATTTTCTAGTTAACTCCTTGTAGGAATTTTATTCTTATTTTTTTAAGGAGGAACACTAGCATTTGGAGTAGCCTATCCATGTGTTTTACATTAGCTATTCCAAATACTACCATCTTGCAACGATTAAAGTTTGTTTATTTTAAATTTTATTTTGGAGATGATTGCAATACCTAATCTTTATCGATCATTATGTCCATTGTTTATTTTGTGAGATTTGTTCTTTGCTATCATATTTTTGGTGATTAGAACAAATATCTTATGTGTTTTCATATGTAAAGATCTTAACTACTCTTTGAGTTCATTACTAAAGATTAGAGTGAACTTTTTTTGAGAATTAAAATATTGATCTTCCCACAATTGCACTTTTGTGAATATATTACAGGGACTCCGTAAGATGTTTTTAGTTGTCGCCTTTCCTCCCGAAACCGTAACTGAAAGGGAATAAGATCGAAAACTTTAATCTCTACATCCGTACATGGCTAGAGAAGATATAATTCTTATATTGAGTCATATCGCTTAAATTACGTTCTTTATTCGTATTTGGCCTAGAGAATTATTTTTGTCGATGATTATATTTCTCACGAAAGTAGTGTATCTTAGTGCCTCTAACATTAAGATGGTTGGTTTGAACTTCTTTGTTCCTAACTGGGGAGAATAGAGAAAATTATTTGGATACAAATTTCTTTTGTTCATAATGACGAGTAAATTTGTTAATGTCCAAGAAAATCCTTCTATCGCAGTTAGAAAAAGGCCACTCATGTTGTTATTTTTGGTATGACATCAAATGAGGGGGAGTTTAATTTGAACTTGTGCTTAGTTGGTATATCTTTGTGGTGAGTGTGGATGTGGAATTGTAGGAGATGACTGTACCTTTATGAAAACGAGAGGGTAACTAGTACACCACCAACTTTTTCGTTTGGGAACCTATATAGACAATACTTGTACAATATATAGGTTCAGTTATGAAACTGTATTTAAGATTATTTTAACAAGGTAAACTTAGTATGTGCCGGAACTGTCCACGAACCGAATTCCAACAAGAACAAGTCTTGTAATCTGTATTTTAATATATGAATTCAACAAGAACGAGGCATGTAGGTTCTTTACATTTGAGATAATACTATCTAGGTTTAAATACGTACAACCTGTGATATTTCAATTATAAAGATAAAACAATATAATGCGGAATACAAATAACACAGAAATCAGAGATTTTTGTTAACGAGGAAAACTACAATCTTGTAGAACAATCCCGGTACCTAGTTCAGATTGAACACTCACTGATTTAAGTTGTTACACCAATTACCTACTACCAGATTTTGGGACTAAATGTAATACCTTCTTCAGTTGTATTCGTGCACCTGTAGAACTCCTAGCAGAACACCAATTCTCTTTAAGAATTCCTCTTGTAAATCTTACAGCAGAACCTCAATTCTCTTTAGAAGATACTCTTGAAGATCCTCTAGCATAACGTTAATTCTCTTTAGAAGATACTACTCAACAATTAGGTTTTATGGTTCCGCAACCTAATTGATTCTTCCTCACAAGATCACCTAAAAAAATCTAGAGATATCTTGATCTATCAAATCCAGGGTTCATGAAAAACACCTAGAAACAGGTTCCATAACTATCAAACAAGACAGCTTCCATGTGCTTTACGGTCCCCATGTAAAGTCTTTTCAAACCTCACTCTTGTTCATGAAGAACAAAGATATAAAAAACAACCTTATGCAACACACACATAATTTTTCAGGATAGGCTGTGTTGTTACATGAAACCCTTATTTATATTGAATGATCAAGGCTAGGTTACTTGGAAATAAAAAAAACCTTGTCTAAGAAAGGAAACACCCAAATACTTGACCAAAATAGGATTTTAGTCTGACATTCTGACATTCACAGTTTTGGTTCGCGAACTGTTGCCAAAAGTTTGTGTATAATTTCCTATTTTCGAAATCAATCTTAACCATACTTATAAGTGTTGCTTGAATTAATCACTCGTAACTTCTACGTTATAACTCGGAATTGAGTGATTCTTGGCTCGTTGCATCGATATTCTCATTAACTACAACATGAGGACCTTTCTAGTGATAAAGGTAATTCTCATAAAAGTCATGGTCTCAAATATCCTCGATTGTATATATAAATATATACTTACCGTCATAGGAATTGTTTCATAGAGTGAGCACTTGTTTCAATATATATAGAGGTAGAGTAAATAAGAGAATCAAGAGTTTGTTACTAACCTTTAATGAAGTTCTCCAAGATTTCTTCATGTAGTCTTCAATCTCCATTATTCAAGGATATCTTTCATTCTATACTCTACTTCTTAAACCTAATCTAGTCCAAAACTGACTTTAGTGACTAAATCAAGAATGCGCTTTGTCATATAAATTTGACCACTAACTTGATATACTAGCGCTAGTGGGTTCAACCGAGCAGTGATCTAACACTTTATATCTCATTGATGAAGACAATAAGTTTACTTGGTGGAATCGTCTAAATAAAAAGGTGGCATGTAATCTATAGTCTCAATAGCTCTTTTGCATAATTCATTACGATATCTTGTTTTTTGCCTTTGCCAATTTTATTGACAAAAAAGGGGGAGAATTATTTAGTAGTTTTCTACTATAACAAATGGCTTTTCAGAACATTATGTAAGGAGGACTAGATTATATACTATAGGTTTTACCTATTATGCAAAAGAGGTAAGTAAAAACTAAGGGGAAGAACATATCACCATAATATTGCTTCAAAGTTTTGTCACAACTAGACTTTGAGGAAGGTAACAATGTTGAAAAAGCGGGGGTCTAACGACCACACCCAATATTTCGTTCGGCAATCTGAATAGACAAACTCCAATATACCTTCAAGAGAATCAACTAGACAGTCAGACTCAATCTAGAGAAAATTATATCAAAGAGTTTATATCTCAATTTCTCAATTCAATCTGCAATCAACAAATAGGAATTTGTGAGCCCGATTGAATAAGAGAAATAACTTGAACGGTACCAAAGACCAATGTTCAAGTGTCAATCGATTTATATCAACAACCAAAGGTTGGATTATATAATTGATTGATCTTAATGCACAACCTGTGATATTTCTATTATATAACAAAATATAATGCGGAAAAGAAATAACACAAACAACAGAATTTTGTTAACGAGGAAAACCACAAAAGCAGAAAAACCGCGGGACCTAGTCCAACTTTGAACACCACACTGTATTAAGCCACTACATACACTATCCTACTACCAATGAACTTCAAACTGGAATGTAATTGATCCCTAATCAATATCACACTGATCAAGGTACAGTTGCGCTCCTTACGTCTCTGAACCCTAGCAGGATTCTACACACTTGATTCCCTTAGCTGGTCTCACCCACAACCAAGAGTTGATATGCCCCAAAGTTGAAGACTTGATAAACAAATCTGTCTCACACGGAAAAGTCCATTGGAATAGATAAATATGTCTCTCATAGAAATACCTATGAGTTTTGTTCTGTCTTTTAACAAATCAAGGTGCACAGGAACCAATTGATAAACCGGACTTATATTCCAGAAGAACAGCCTAGTATTATCAATCACCTCACAATAATCTCAATCGTATGGGAGCGAAACAAGATATTGTGGAATCACAAACGATGAGATGAAGATGTTTGTGACCACTTTTAATCTTACCTATTGGAGATAAATCTCAGCAAATCTTAGCAAAGATAATACTCAATCATGATAGTAGAAGTAAGATCAGAACAAGCAACTACATAGAAATATTTGGGTCTGGATTCACAATCCCAGTGAAGTTTTTAAGTTGTTAACCTACAGGGTTTCGTGAAAAATCTAAGGTTAAAGGTGAATCGACTCTAGTCGCAACTAGTATCACACAGAAGGTGTGGGTATTAGGTTTCCCAGTTGCTAGAGTTCTCCCTTATATAGTTTTCAAATTAAGGTTTGCAATCTAAGTTACCTTGGTAACAAAGCATTCAATATTCATCGCTAGATGAAAACCTGATTAGATTCAAGATAATATCTTTTAACCGTTAGATCGAACTTAACTTGTTATACGTAAATGAAATATACCTTCATTTAGTTTTGAGTAACCGTACCTAAATGTTTACATTACGTTGGCTCAACAATAGTTAACCGAAGTTAGCTGTATGAACACTCTCATATCAACCTTATTCATCTTAACCACAACTAGTTCAAATGACTTAAATAAAACTAGTTATAGAGTTTTTCAATTGCTATATTCTCATAAAAGTATACAAGAACACAATTGAAGCAAAATCGGTTTGATTCACTCAAATTAATTCATTAACATTATAGCCACGGTTTGCAAAGAATGCATTCCTTATTATATAAATGTATTAGTTCATGAACAAACCGATTTTATAACTTTAACCACTCAAGTATGCAAACAGGTACGCATACTTAAAGTAACTGGTCTGAGTTTGGGTTCGCCAGTATGCAAACGGGTACGCATACTTCCAAACACAGCAGAAATTTCCGGACCCAAACTCTTCGCCAGTACGCGTACGGGTATGTGTACTTAGGTACTCAGAATTTCACAACTAACAGGTACGCATACGGGTATGCATACTATATTTCCGGTCATGGATCACATACATGCAAGAATGCATACTATGTTTATAATCCAACGAAGGTTAAGTGTTCTAAACTCTATTTAAATCACCGAAACTTTCTTAGAGGATGAAAATAGCCGTTTTCACACACTATTAGCATCAAAGCATTTTTCAAGTTATTGAAATAATCATAACAAAACATTCCAAGTCTACACCAAATGATTGTATCACACAAACCATGTAAGATGTTACTCGGCGATTTTCACATGATCATATTTTGACTTTCGTCAAGAATATAAGATGAACTTGGTTGAAGTGAAATCTTACCAACACATATTTCGAGAAATATGTATGCGAGTTAAACTCAGATCGAAATCTCAAATGTGCATAATCGAATACTATATAGTAATACGACTTTTATCTTAATATAGGAGATAGAGTAGAAATAGACTTCCCAAGTGATAGATGAGTTTTAGTCTCCACATACCTTTTGTTGATGAAGTTCCACAAGCTCTCCTTAGTAGTTCTTCTTCTTCAATTGATGAACGCCGCGAAGTCTAATGCTCAACTACACAATCTATCCTAGTCCGAGACATCACTATAAGTAGACTAGAAATCAAGACTTATAATATTGATCACTAACATTGACAAACAAGCTTGAGATAGCAATGCTTGCGAGTTCTATCGAGCAGTGCTCTAACAAATACTATGCATCCACATAATAATTTTTCAGTTGAGTGATTGTATCATTCTAGAAAATCTCGAAACGTGTATTCCTATATGTTGTTATCATTACTGATCTCCAACAATAAAGGTTCCGAAACGATCATATACAGAACCATAAAAGAATGTGAAGAACGAAGAATTCAA
This sequence comes from Papaver somniferum, assembly GCF_003573695.1. Taxonomy (NCBI): domain Eukaryota; kingdom Viridiplantae; phylum Streptophyta; class Magnoliopsida; order Ranunculales; family Papaveraceae; genus Papaver; species Papaver somniferum. The sequence goes on along the minus strand of NC_039365.1, from coordinate 89,102,798 downwards.
GACGATACTGAAGAACCAAAGAAATCAAGCATGATGCATTTTGGGATGAAAAGTTTATTTATTTTTGTTAGAGCACTGCTTGGTCGAACTCGCAAGTTTTGCTATCTCAAGCGTGTTGTCAAATTTAGTTGCACAAAACTATATCTTGATTTATAGTATACTTATTAATTAGGTCTCCGACTAGGATTAGAAGTGTGTAGTTGAGTATGAGACATCACTGAATCACCTATTGAAGACGGAGGACAACCGAAGACATTTGGAGAACTTCATCAACAAAAGGTATGTGGAGACTGAACCATCATATTACTCAAATATTCACCATTCTATCTTTGAGACTGAGTCGTATGACTATGTGGACTTTAAACACTACATAGAAGAAATTTCGAGCCAAGCTTGTCTTGTTAAATATCCCGAAATATGATAAAGCAATAGTCATTCATATACTTGATGGATTTAGTTAAGAACAATTTATTGTTATGAGCTAAGTTATGATTTAAGTTAATCGTTTAAAAATAGCTCGAGCGATGATATTCGTCATTGATATCATTTGGAAATGTTTCGAATTGATTAGAATAGAGTAATAGAACAACTAAAAATCTAGATACAGGGACGGTACACGTACCGGCATAATTGTATTGGTTCCGGATCGGTGGTATGCATACCCAGTACGCGTATTGGTGTAGCTCTAGTTCGGTAGCGGTTCATGGTACACGTAGCCATTACGCATACCAAAACAACATAAGTTCGTGAATTGTCTTATATTACGAGTACCCAGTACACATACCAAAAAAACCCGAGTTCGTAAATTGACTTACGATACACGAACCTAGTATGCGTACCAAAATAGTATGTCCAAAAATTTTCTTAAGGGTATAAATACCCGGTATACGTACCTTAAGAGTCTGAGTTCACGGATTGGGTCTAGTACACATACGCGGTACACGTACTTACGCTGCTGAATATTTTCAGATGCATTCGAACTATTTCTACGATATGTTTTGGAATTTGATTAACTCTCGAATACATGTCTAAGACATATTTGGTCACTTAATCACTTGTGATTGTGCATCTAGATTAAAGTATAAAGAGTTAAATGAATATGGCTAAGCTTATGGTTTAAATGGTTAACCGACCATGAACTATCATTATACACAGTTCGGTTACGGATGACCATAATGTATATTTTGTTATGTGATTTCAAGTCGAATTTCTCACATGCTTATGTGAAACCATAATCAGAGTTTCATCTAAATATAGAAAGTGTTTGCTTAGCTTGAATCTTAAGAGACATTCGATCTTGAAAGTTTTTAAATGGAGAGACGTAAACAACTATAAAATTCAATGCCCAACACTTTCGTGTGTCCTAGTTGTATGCTAGAGTCATCCCCTATTACCTAGGTTTTCTATATAAAACATAATATGTTAACGACTTAAAGACTTCACTTAGGGATTCGTGAATCCTGGCCTGACTGTCTTTTACTTTGATAGTTCGTATATCCTGATATTACTTTTATGTTATCGAGGTTTTCGCAATCTTTTTTAGGCAAGATAGGTAATAATCGGAAAGTTTCTTCATCTCAGATTTTCTGATTCCGCAAGATAGATATCTGATAACGATTATTAATTAAACTCGTCTAAGATTGTTCTTGTGAGGTGAGTAATAATCTAGGATGCCCTTCGGGGGTCATAAGTTCCGGATTTTGATATTCCCTAGCCTTATCTATTGCAAACAGATTTTCGCACCTTGATATCAAATGTAAATCATATATGCTTATCTGTTAGAGGTAGATTGGTATCAAAAGTCTCCACTTAGGTTGAAGAAACTCATACGCTGTAAAGGACGTCAGCTAAGGGAATAAATTACGTAGAACATTGCGAGGTTCAAGAGACATAAGGAGCACGACTGCAGCTAAATCGCTTGGAGTGTGGATTCGGTCTCAACTACATTCGAGTCCAAAGTTTTGATAGTATACTAGTGTCTGTAGTGGATTAATACAATTTGGTGTTCAAATCTAGATGAGGTCTCGGGGTTTTTCTACAGTTATGATTTACTCGTTAACAAAACTTCTTGTTCTTGTGCTTTTCCCTTTTTTTTTTACATGATATCGTTTATTTTTATAATAGGATTACCACAAGTAGTACGTAATCAATCGTAGTTATATAATCCATATTCATTGTGATCGACTATAAGAACTTGTTCTTATAGAATTCATATATTGAAAGATATATAACAAGTTTTGTACTCCGCATAACTCCTATCCGATTATTGTATTCAACTAGATTGAGCTTGGATATTGATAATTGGAATCATCCAAGTACTCTCACGGTTATATGATGTTCACTGACTTCTTGTCTAGAACTTTCTGATTGTAAGAAAAAAGAGATATAAACTCTTTGTACAATTTTTTTCAAGGATCATTAAGTTGGTATAATTATATTAAGGTTTTTTCCATACAGGTTGTGGAACGAAAATGTTGGTGGTGTACTTGGTACCCCATCGTTTTAAATTGGTATCACATCAGGAAAACACATTAAAACCTAATAAGTATGTGTTTGTGGCTATCTGAATCTATGGATAAAAGTACAATCTCTATAAACGTACCTCAAACCTTCGCTGACACAAATTAATTATGGTGGAAAGTTGCTATGAAGTCATTCTTACAAGCCCGTGACTTTCAGACATGAATTCTTGTTGTAAAGAGGTATAATCCTTCAATAGTTGTAAATTGTTGCCAAAGACATATCTGATTATAACGATATCGAAGTTAATGTTGCAAAGCATAATTCTGATGGGTTAAATGCTATTACCCATGCCATAAGCCAAGATCTTTAACACCATGTGTCTACGTGCACTAAGTCGAAAGATTCTTGGGATATCTTATAAATCGTATTTGAAGGGAATACCTCAGTGAAAGAAGCCGGGATTCAAAACTAACTTTTGACTAGGAAAACCTTTGTATGACTGATGAAGATTCATTCACAGACTTTAATCACAAAGTGTCTGAAATTATTAATGCATCTCATGCATTGAGTAATACTATCCCCGAAAAGGATATTCTAAAGAAAACTCTGAGATCTTTGCCATCTCGATACGACTCTAAGAAACATGCCATTTAGGAAGGAAATGACCTCGCCACACTTTCCCGAAACAGTCTCGTAGGAAAGTTAAAAATCTTTGATCACGGGAAAAACATGGCTAAGGATAAAGCTTCTGCTCGAAGTTGTGACCATTTCAAGTCCACCTCCTCCAAAGGTAGGCTTATCTTGGGAAGGCGAGTGTTGTGACGATCATGGTGATATAAAGACTACCATGTCTATCATTACACAACAAGTTACAAATCTCCTGAAGAAGCGGAGAGACAGACAGTCTGGGAAACGATTCTACAGATCCAGTGCTCATAATGACAAATGTGGTGGTTTCAGCCATGTTCAAAAGGAATTCCCAAGTAAGGAATACTATCAAGGAAATAATGCTCTTATAGTTTCTCTTGATAATTTTTCGAGCATCTATTTGAAGAGTATGCAGAATATTCAGCTTTCATAGCATAATAGGGGTTTAAGGGGTAACACAAAACGTGGTAGAGCTCAGCAAATCTGTTTTTGACTCAGCGACAGAATCTGTCTAAATTCTCAGATTTTTTTCGTTTTCTGCGTCGATTCTCTTCATTAATTCAGGTGTATATTGACTTCGATCTGATGATTGGTTCTTCAAATCATGTTAATAATCACTAAGGAGTATGTCGGATCTTGAGGAAAAACAAATCGAGACATGAATCTCGATCTAATCTAGAAAATTTGGAATCATCTTTTACTTTTTCTTCCGTTCAAAATTCTACTTCTACCATGGATATCCCATCTTTATTCATACCTGATGATGTTATAGATGATAGCTTAAATGAATGGAGATTTAGTTCGATATGAAGACTTGATTTTGTCAAATTGAAATTTGATGTAGCTTCAGCAACTTTGAAGAAACAATGGGTTTTAAAAGGATCTATTCAGTTAATTCTTCTGGGAAAAGGTTTTTTTATCATCAAATTGGATAATGAAGAAGATCGAAAACTAATTTGGAGTGGACTTTGGATGGTTGAATCACAGACTTTGAAGCTAAGAGCATGAGAGCCAAACTTTAATCCAGAAAATCAAAAATCTTCTTCAACTTTTGTTTGGGTAACTTTTCCTGGATTGAGCATTGAGTATCGGAAAGAAAGTATCATTCTCCAAATGGGAAGTAAAATTGGCAGAGCAATAAAAGTGGATGAAACAACATTAAAAAGGGAGATTGGGTATTATGCTAGTGTGTTGGTTGAAATAGATTTAGCTAAATTCATCCCCAGTAAAGTAGTCCTTGAATCAAAATATGACAAAATTGGACAAGGTATTCAATTCAATAAACTGCCTAAATATTGTAACCATTGCAAGAGTGTGGGTCATTTAGTAGCAGAATGCAAATCAAAGAGAAGACAAGTCCCTGTAAGTGAAGCAGCTCAAGAGGTTCTAGTAGAAAAACAAAAAAAAAACAATGGAAACCTAAACTGGTAGTTCCTCCTGGTCATAGTGGTTTTGACATATGTTTTCCTTCTAAGGATAATGATATAGAATATATCATTGATCACATTGATGAAAATATACTAAGTGATAATATTGATGCTATAATTCTACCAATTCAACATCAGGAAAGCTCATCTTTTGGAAGATTTCATATCTAACAAGATAACAATGAAGAATTCAGAGGTTCTTTAAATTCTTATAAATATTTTCCAAGTCTCTCAGTTGATAAACTTATTACTATGGTCTACAGTGCTCCTTCTACAAATTTAGTGGTAAATTTATAACCTCCAATTGGCATGACTGTAGTTGATTCTACTTCAACTGTTAGTAATCTGGAGACAATAATTCAAGAAGTAAATACTGGGAACAAAAAATTTGATACAGCAGAATGTTCAAGTGAGATTACAAGTTTTAGTGCTTCTCCTGTAACTAATATGAACCCAGTTACATCTTTGCAGTCTACATCTGATGCAGGAATGAGTAATGAGCTAGAGCCAGCTAAACAAAAAGCAGGTAAACCTCCAAGAACTATAAATACTAGAAAACAAACTGCTTTGTTAAATGTGAATGGAAGTAAAAACATTCAAGGGAAGAGAAGCCCTGCTTCTTCTCAACCCAATCATTCAAAATGAAAGTCTTGTATTGGAATGTCAGAGGCCTGAGAAGAATAAAGGCCAAAGATAAACTTAGGAGTATAATAAAACCTTTTTGTCCTTCTTTAGTTATTTTAGCAGAACCAAAAGTTTGGGTTACTTCTGAATTCTTGAAGAAATTAAAATTAAGAGGTATGCATTATAAAATAATTCATAATTCAAGTGAAGTGAAAAAAGGGAATATCTGGGTACTATGGAGTGCTTCAATAAGTCCCCCAATAATTGTCTCAAATACAAGACAAGAAATAACAGTGTATATAGGTGGTACATTGATCACTGGAGTACATGCAGCTGGTTTAACTGTAAATAGAAGAAGTCTGTGGGAGAAGCTAGTTAATTTAAACAACTTAAATAAACCATGGCTTGTGATAGGAGATTTTAACACAGTTACAAGCTTGGATGAAAAAATTGGTGGTCTACAACCTCTAAGGATTTCAATGCAGGAATTCAACGACTGTTTAAACACTTGTGGATTAATTCATGCTCCAAAAACTGGTCTGAAATTTTCTTGGTGCAACAATAGAGCTGGAATTAAAAGGATAGTTTGCAATTTCGACAGAGTTGTATTTAATGATAAACGACTTGATCTTTATCCAAGTTGGGGATATAAAGTGGGTGTAAGAGGATTTATGATCATGGTGTCTTGTATGGAACTAATGCAGAAATTAGAAAACCTAAAAATTTCCCTTTAAGGGTATTAAAAGTTTGTAAGAGTCATCCTGATTTCCTTCAGCTTATCAAAGATTCTTGGTAAGAAGAAATGATTGGTAATCCTGGATACATCTTTATGAGTAAATTGAAAAGACTGAAGAAGACTATACAAGAGTGGAACTGGAATATCTTTGGGGATGTAACAAAAAAGCTGAAACAAGCAGAAGAAACAGTAATACAGGAAACTTTAATCTCTGATAAAAATCCAATGGATACAGTCCTTCTCAATAATTTAGTAAGAGCAAGAGGTGTTCAAGAAGTATTACTAGAACAACAGAAGCAGATTATTCAGCAAAAATCAAGAGTTATGTGACTAAAAGAAAGGGCTTCTAATTCCATATTCTTTCATGTAAACCTAAAAGTTAGACAAGCCAAAAATGCTATTGCGGAATTAGAACATTCTGTATAGTGGCTAATCAAGATGAAATTGCAAATATATTGGTTTCATATTTTGAAAATAAGTTCAAATATCAAGAAGTGAACTCTGCTCCAGAATACTTTACAGATATATCAAAAGTAGTGACTGAAAAGGATAACTTTTTGTTAGATGCTACCCCAACTGATGAAGAAGTAAAAAAAAAAACAGTATTTGAATTATTCCCAGATAGTGCTCCTGGACCTGATGGATTTGCTGGATGGTTCTATAAAGAAGCATGGGAAATCATTGGTAAGGATTTTGTTAATGCAATTAAATTCTTTTGGAACAGAGGCTTTATTCCATCTGGATTGAATTCAAATTTCTTGTTACTGTTGCCTAAAGTGAAGAATGCCAAAAGAGCAAATCAATTTAGACCAATTGGTCAAATTAATTTTAGTTTTAAAGTGATCACAAAGATTATAGCTTCAAGATTAGGGGTGATAATTCAGAAAATTGTTTCTCCTCAACAAGTTGCATTCATTAAGGGAAGAAACATTCAAGACCAAATATCGCTGGTACCTGAATTGGTAAATGAATTGGATGCTCCAAGAAGAGGTGGTAACATAGGTTTAAAACTAGACGTCACTCAAGCTTATGATTCCTTAAGCTGGGAGTTTCTTTTTCAAGTCATAAGACACTTTGGCTTTTCAGAAAAAGGGATTTCTTGGTTACACACACTTCTTAAGTCAATAAAAATTTCAGTCCTTCTAAATGGTGGTCCTATGGGGTATTTTCAAGTGGGAAGAGGTTTAAGACAAGGAGATCCTTTGTCTCCTCTTCTTTTTGTAACTGCAGAAGACCTCTTGAGCAGAATTCTAACTAATAGAATACAAGAAAAAAAAATTGGTACCAATGGTAACAAGGAAAAATGTTCAGCCTTCCCACATCCTTTTTGCTGATGAAATTTTCCTTTTTTGTAATGGAGATAAAAGAAATGTCAGGAAACTTTTATTCATTCTTAGAGATTATCAATCAGCCTCTGGCCAGATCATCAGTCTTGAGAAGAGTAAGTGCTTCATATGAGGCACAAGTGAACCAAGAAAATCCCAAATTGCAGAAGAATGTAATATGGCCATATCAACTTTCCCAGATAAGTATGTGGGAGTAATTTTAAATCCTGGTAGAATCAATACATACATGTTTGGGGTTTTGTGGAGATGCTACAAGAAAGATTAGCTGGATGGATTGGAAAATTACTCTCATTCCAAGAAAGGTTAATACTAGTAAAATTTGTGCTCTGCAGTATCCCAATATACAATATGTCTATGTACAGATGGCCACAATGAGTTCTGAAAGAGAGTGAAAGAATCATAAGAAACTTTTTTTGTACAGGTGACCCAGCAACAAAAAATTGATTACTATCAAATGGTATTCAGTTTGTTCACCTATGTCTGAAGGTGGTTTAGGATTAAGAAGGCTGGAAATTATGAATAAATCTCTACTGGAGGATTCAAAATGGTACAACTGAAATGACAAAAATACTTCCAAGCTAAATACCAAAACACAAAGGATGAGTGGATTGAGTACTACAAAAAGTCGTCCATATGGCCAAGTTTGAAATGGATTATAAATGATGTCCATGAAAATACCAGATGGCTAGTAGGAAATGGGTCTAAAGTTTTAGTGAGAAAAGATACCTGGATTAAACAAAAAGCTCGTATTGATTTATATACAGATAATGCTCTTACTACAATACCCCGACATGAAGGTGGCTGATATATTATTGGATGGTGAATGGGTAATATCAAGTGAAATACTGGAAATGATTGAAGTAAATGAGCTTCTAGTTGTAAATAATGAAGATGATAAGAGAGTGTGGTGTGGCTCAATTACATGGGATTTTTCAGTAGCTTCAGCTGTGGAATGTATAAGGAAAAAAATATCCAAAACAGAAATGGTCTTCACAGGTATGAAATCCTTCTATCCATCCTAATATTTCAATCAATACGTGGAAACTTGTTAGAGGTGCATGTCCCACTGATGAAAAAATGAGAAAAACAAAATTCAACTTAGCATCAAGATGTGTTTTCTGCAAAAATTCTGAAGAAACCATAGAGCATATTTTATGGAATTGTGATTATAGTGAAATAACCTGGAAATGGTTAGGATACATGTTTTGCTTTGTTAACCCAAAATCCTTTTAGGATGTTCTTAAAGCTGTTAAAAGATTTAGTCCAGCTGTGCAAGAAATTTGGAGAATTGCATCTTTTATTACCTTGCAAGAATTGTGGTTCTTAAGGAATAAGTGTGTCTATGAAAATGAGAAGATAAATGATAATAATCTCAAGACCAAGATTATGCACTTTATTGTATACTGTGAAGTGAGAATGACAGCTCCAATGTGGAACTCAACATGTGATCTGCAAGTGTTAAAAAAATTTGTTCTGTATTGCAGAAAAGTAAAAATGACAAGAAACCATTTGTTACTCTGCTGTGATGGATCCTCCAAGGGTGACCCTGGGATTGCTGGATTTGGATTTATTGGCAGAAATAACATTGGATATTGTGTGATAGTTGTATCTGGTGGACTAGGAGTGGCTACAAATTTTTATGTAGAAGTCATGGCTGTTTTATGTGCAGGGGAGTGGGCAATTCAAAATGGTCACTTACAGATCATATTTAGATCAGATTCACAATCAGTAATTTTGAAGCCTTCAGATCAATGCATGTCCCCTGTTTGCAATCTCAAGATGGAAGAAAATATGTGAAAAAGCCTTGGACTGGAGATTCATACACAATTACTGAGAAGCAAACGTCTCTGCAAATACATTGGCAAAAAAAGGTGCAAATCTTCAAAGGGGTGAGTGCATCATCTACAATCATAGACCACCTTTCCTTATTGTTGATCCCATAAATGGGGTCAACTCCTGTTGTTGATACCATATTATGTGATCAACTCATGTTGTTGACACCATTTACTGGGAAAACATATACTTTATATTTGGCATTATTCATTCGTTCATTCACATAATAATAATGTTTAGTTTCTGAAATTATTTTTCATGCTTCTATTTGTCATTCATTTAATCCATGCTAGAAAATAGTTACGACATGTGAAATCATTGAACTCTTTTGTATACAAAGATGCATCACCTTATGCTTCAAACACTGAGAAACTAAATAGAAAGAATATTGATCACAAAGAACTGTTTGCAAAGTTGGTAGTATCACTGGGTTCTTGTATTTTGCAGTGATAGAGAACTTTTAGGTAAAAACTAACAAGTTTCTAGTATGCTAGAGAAGATAATGCCTCATATATTATATACGTACCAATGATCTAGTGACTAAAACTATAAGGTCGGACTCTCGTTGTAATCGACGTCGAGAATAAGGATCGTATTTGTGACTGCTGTACAAACATTGTTCCCTAAAATCTCAAAATTATCATAATTTTAACTAAGAAACGTATCTATGAATGTAATACAAATATTGTTTCCTAAAATCTCATAATAATCATAATTTCATCTCAAAATATTTAACATAAAAATAATAAAAACAAGCAACAAGGAACAATAATCTACTACATCACCTTAACATCCCAAATACATCACAATTAACAACATAAGTTGATTTTTGCTACTACCTAAATTAGTATTGTTAATTAACATCAACAATAGAGTTTTCTACCTGTAAAATTGGTTTTTTCTCCATTATTTACTCCAACGTCATAGTCAATTTTCATTTCGATCACATTCTACAGTAAACAACAACAACAACATTAGTATCGAATTGATCTGAAATTAATATCGTATCAAAAAAATTGAAAATCAAAATAAAAATCAGTGAATCAAACAAGTTAGATATAAAATAAAACTCTACTTCAATGGTAGAAAATACCAAACTAAACATGTATCAAGTTTTCAGAAATGAAAAACAAATTTCAAAATCAACTTTAAATGGTAATAGATTTCAAAGTTGACGAACATCAACCAAAATCAAACATTTTATAACTAATTATCATGAGTATATCATTCTTTACCTTTTGGCTGCATCGATTTTTTCATAAATAAAAATTGATTTCAAAATCAAACAGGAAGAAACCTAGTTTTGATTATTTCTATGGCGATTCTCATATTCTTTTAGCTAAAACTAATCTCTGTAATTTAGTTTGTAGTGAGTTTGCTTCCATTTGTTGTAGATCGACGACTCTTTTTCAATTTTTTCCGTTCGATTTTCAGATCAGGTTTTGAAAGAGGCAGAGAGAAGAAACAAAAAGAGAGAAGAAGAAAACGTGTAAATGATTTTTGTCACGGGTATAACATGTGATATATAGAAGGGTATTCTAGTAATCTAATAAATCGGATTTCTATCTTCTAAAAGGAGTAGGGGTATATTTATTTTGGGGCAGGTTATATTTGTTGCTTGTGAAATATAAGGATATTTAATTATTTTTCCCTACTGTATATGACTATTGGGAATGTTTCAAATTTAATTATGAGAGATACATAACTGTTTTGTGGAAGGTACATATACTTGTATGCATTACCTAGACAGTTTGACTTCCGCGAACTGTAGAAGTTTGCAAACCACGTTTGCATAACCTTTACATCTGAGTTCGGTAATGAGGGAACGTTTTCAAACCATTCGATTTGACTTCGTGAACTGGAAGAGATTTTCGTAGACACTTATAAGACAACTTTATTCTAAAAATCACTTCGGTCTTGTGGATGGTTGTTTGGTCTTGAGTGTTATTGACCACAGTTACTGCTTGTAAGTTCAAAGGCTTACTTAGCCGCTACGGACTATCATTGTACATGGTTTCAGAACTCCAGACGATAATGTATATTAATATGTGTAATTTTAATGCGGAATTTTTACATGCTTACACAATTTGCAATAAGAATTTTGTCTAAACTGAGAAAGTGTTTGCTTGAATCTCAAGAAACCTTAGCTTGAATCAAAAGCTATCCGTAGCTTTGAAAATCAATAAATAGAGCAACTCTTGCAACTTGATTATTTAATCCCTGGAAATCTTGTAATCTAGTTGTAAAGCTAGATTCGTCCTTTATAACCTAGGTTTCTTTATGAAACTGATCCTAGATAATGACTTTGAAGACTTCATTTAGGGATTAGTAAAGTACGATCAGACTATCTTTTTACTTGATAGTTCTTGTATTTGGATCTTTCTTTAACGATTATTGAAGATCACGAACTTTATATCTAGAAAAATGTTTATAAAAATTACAAAGTTCTCTTCATCTTAGACTTTGTGACTCCTCAAGATAGATATCTAAACTCTTCCTTTATTTGTTTGGATTGTTCTTGAGAGGTGGTAAGTGATCTAGGCTTCTCTTTTATAAGAGTATGAGTGTTTTGGATCCGTGAGGTTTGCTGGACTTTGTCTACTGTCAACAGATTTCCAAACTTAGATTGAAAAATATCAAAAGGAAAATCAAAATAGGTTTGCCTGTTAGAGGCAAATAAATATCGAAAGTCTTCACTGAGGTTGATTAAACTCTTAGGATGTAAAGGATGTCCGTTAAGGGAATCAAGTGCATAGAATCTTGCGAGGTTCAAGAGACGTAAAGAACATGACTGCAAATGAATTGCTTGGGAGGTTAATTATGTCTCAATTACATTCCAGTCTGAAGTATGATAGTAGGTTATTGTTTGTAGTAGTTTAATACAATCTGGTATTCTGTCGGTCCAGTTTTCATCATTATGAAAATTATGGTGTCTTGTCTTTTTTTTTTCCGCATTATATTGTTTATCTTTATAATAAGAATAACACAAGTAGTACATAATCAATCTAGATGGTTTAAGTCCTTATTGTTTGAGATAAAAAAACAAGATCATTTTTTCTTGTTGAATTCATATTTTAAAAGATAGATTACAAGTTTCATACTTGTTAGAAATCAGATCCTGATAACTCAGATACAACTAGATTGATCTTGGATATTGATTTTTGAGGTCGTCCAAAAAGTCTTATACATAATCAGGTATACAGACCTTTGATATATACATATTGATTGTGAAGTGAATGAGAAAAACTCTACATATAATCTGATTCAAGGGTCGTTACTTTTGACCTACTTGCGATTATATTGGATTTTGTCCATACAGGTTGCCGACAAAAAATCGTATACATATGACAACATACGAGAGCAATCGTATACATATTCGACGAAATAATGACCAAACCGGTAGGACTAGTGCCTCTTGACGTCCAAGGACCAATAACGCCACATGTCTAGTTCATTGCTATAGAGGCGAACGCATGTTTCCTAACCATATTGGCAAGCAAGTAGATCCATTACATGAAGTCATATCATCAATGTTGAATCTAAGTCTACCAAATTCTCCATATCAGAAGACACGATTAAGCTGAAAGGAAATCATAAAACATGTGGAAATATACGAAGAATAAATAAGGAATAAAAATGACGAACAAAAAATAGCGCAACGACGGAATGAACATTGCCGATAACGAAGCAAGGGATATAGTAACAATTAGGGGACGCAGAGATGCGCTCACCAATTTTATCAAGTATTAATGAAACTAAGTAATAAAATGAATATTATCTTCTTACCGTATTTAGAATAAGGAGAATGATCTCCGACTTAATTATTGTAATTCCCAAAAGATATTATGATTTTGATATAAAGTTGAATCCTGGAGAAGATAACTCTTCAAGGAAACTATTCCCAAATCCAAGATGGTATCAGCCAACCATCGATTCCTCTTCTAAAAACCTCACACAATGGCAGGAGAAAATAAATCTCTTCACCCGGCTTTTGCCGTCACAAACATCAAAACCCTTATCCCTGTTACCCTTGATATCAAACAGGACGAATATTCGTCATGGGTTTTTCTATTTGAACTTCATCTTCAAGTGCATCGATTACTCTTCCTAATTGATGGATCGCAATGATGTTGATGCTTATACTGAAAAACAGTTGGATGCCCTCTGCCGTCAATGGATTTTCGCTACCATGACTAAGGATTTAATGCTCACCATTCTAAAGAAAGGAAAAACTGGAAAGGAGATTTGGGATCACCTTAAAACGCTTTTTCAAGACAACAAAGGCAGCCGTGCTGCAAATCTTGAGATTAAGTTTGTGAATCTTAAATTTTCTGATTGTGCCAGTGTTGATGTTTATTGTGACAAGCTCAAATCTCTGTCCGATCGATTGCATGATCTTGATTTTCATATGAATGATAAACGCCTCGTAATCCAATTGGTGAATGGTCTTCCTGAGGAATACAATACCGTAGCCTCTTTTATACAACAATCCATGCCTACTTTTGATGATGCACGATCTCAACTCCGTACTGAAGAAATTAGACGAGCGCATCATTCAATCGCACCTGCTCCAACTGCTCTCGCTGCTGCTGCTTCTCCTATGGAAAGAACCAACTCTCGATCCCATCATAATTCCAACAAACGCGGTTACAAGCCCCAGACCTGTGATAGGGTATCTGGACCAAGCCCATCTACAGCTTCCAGTGCGATCCCACCTTTGTTGCAGACTCCAACTGGGCTCTGTACAAGCCCACCTTTGCTTCCAACTCCATCTCCAGCATACCCGCCATACTGGCCACCCTTTTGGGCCGTCCCTCCCTGCCCTACCCTACTCAGTCTCCCTGACAGCCATTCGCGCATCAAGCAGACCACCTAGTACCAACTTCCGCAACAATCAACGTGGTCGTTCCCCTGGAAGTGGTCGTGGACAAGCATACATTGCTCCTACAACTGAGACATTGCAACCCACAGACATTGCCGAGGCATATAGCTCCATGCATCTTCAAGAACCTGATGATGCCTTCTACATGGACACCGGGTCCACTTCGCATCTTACCGCGGATTCAGGTACTTTACATAACGTTTTCAATTATAGCAATGTACGATCCATCTTAGTTGGCAATGACAATAGCATTCCAGTTACGACTAGTGGTACCAAGCTTATAACCCTTCCTTCTCGCACTCTTCAACTCAAAAATACTCATGTTGTTCCCGATATCATTAAAAACTTAATTTCTGTTCGTAAGTTCACCACTGATAATCGTGTATCTGTTGAGTTTGATCCTTCTGGTTTTTCTGTGAAGGATCTGGGTTCGAGGAAGATTATCCTTCGATGTGATAGTTCTGGGGAGCTCTACCCTATCACCAACTCTGTCGTGCCACCTACAAAATCGTCACAGTCTTCTCCCATTACTCTCGTTGTCTGTTCGCCAGATATTTGGCATAACCGCCTTGGCCACCCTGGCAAGGCCGTTTTAGATGTCTCACGCATAAATAAATCTATTCATTGTAATAAGAAAAATTCTTCTCTACTTTTTCATTCATGTCAAGTTAGTAAACATGTTAGATTTCCATTTTATGAATCTAATTCCATTACTTTTGCACCTTTTGATATCATACATAGCGATTTATGGACCTCTCCATTACATATAGATACCGGTTATCGCTATTATCTTATATTGCTTGATAATTTTACCAACTATCTATGGGTCTTCTCTTTAACATTCAAGTCTCAAGTTTACAGAAAATTTTTGGAATTTCGTTCTTTCGGTCAAACTAAGTTTGAACGTAAAATAAAAAAAATTTCAATGTGACATGGGCCGTGAATTTGACAACTATTCCTTCCATACCTTTGCTCGTGACAATGGTCTTGTTTTTCGTTTCTCTTGCCCCCAAACTTCATCCCAAAATGGCAAGGCCGAACGCATGATACGTCATGTCAATGATATCACTCGTACCCTTATGTATCACGCTTCCGTTCCCACCAAATATTGGGTACACTCTCTTCATATGGCAGATTACCTACATAATCTTCTACCCACCAAAGTCCTTAATTTTCACTCACCGGTGTCTATTCTTTATCAACGATAACCTACGTATGAACATCTCTGTACTTTTGGTTGTCTTTGCTATCCAAATCTCTCATCCGAAACTCCTCACAAACTTTCCCCTCGTTCCACTAGGTGTGTCTTTCTCGGTTTTCCTCCCAACCACCATGGATATCGTTGCCTTGATCTTGCCACAAACAAAATTATTATCTCTCTTCATGTCACTTTTGACGAAAATGTCTTTCCCTTCACAAATCTCCATCCAAATACTTCTCCTAACGAAGAGTCTTCCCCTTATCTCACTCATCCTTCGTATAGTCTCTCCTATCCATCACCTGATGTCTCCCACAATTCTACATTCCCTGGACCGTACACTCCTCCCCACCGACGGTCAAACTCCTCTGACACAATTTCTCAGAACACTCGGCAAACTCCTACTACACGTCCCTTCACCTTCCCCTCCCCTATACAACAAACTCATTGTCCTACCAACTTACCCTCTGTGCTTCAGTCAACCACCTCCACGACTGTTCAACTCCCATCCACTTCTTTCCAATCCGCTCCACTACGTCTCTTTAACTTCCCTTCTCTACGTCAGCCAGTCCTTACTCCACCCACTACAGAACTGACGCCTGTACCTACTTCCCATACATCTGCTCCTCCACCTACTACTACTTCCTCTACTACCACTACTGCCCCTCCACCTACTAGTATTTACCCTATACCTGCTCCCTCCATCACTACTACAAATCCTCCCACAACTGCCCCTCCACCCACTACTGAATCTACAAGTTCCCCTCCTGTTCCTTCACGCCCTGTGAGTAGAGCTTCCCGTGGCATACAAAAACCAATCCACCGACTCAATCTTCATGTCCAAACTTTACAACATATCTCCCCAATTCCTCGCTCTCACTTGTATTCTCTTAGGGATATAAATTGGAATGCCGCCATGAAAGATGAGTACAATGCTATGTTGAAAACTAATACGTGGGAACTTGTACCACGACCACATGATGCTCATGTTATTCCTTCCATGTGGCTATTTCGTCACAAATATAATGTCGATGGTTCTTTGCAGCGACACAAGGCTCGTCTTGTTGCTAATGGTAAATCTCAGCAGGTTGGGGTTGATTGTTTTGAAACGTTTACCGGTTGTCAAACCTGCTACTATTCGTACTGTTCTTACTATTGCTACTTCGCATTCTTGGCCAATTCATCAACTAGATGTTAAGAATGATTTTCTCCATGGTGATCTGACCGAGATAGTTTATATGCATCAGCCTCCGGGATTTGTTGATCCTGATCACCCTGATTACGTATGTCGACTACGCAGATCGCTATATGGTCTCAAGCAGGCTCCTCGAGCGTGGTTCTGGGTATTACTGTCACTCGATCATCTTCAGGATTATATTTGTCTCAGTCATTATATGCTCAAGACATCATTTCTCGTGCCTCCATGACACAATGTAACACAGTGGCTACTCCGGTCGACACCAACTCCAAACTCAGTGCTACTTCAGGTCCTGCGGTTAAGGATCATACTCTATACAGAAGCCTAGCTGGAGCTTTACAGTACCTCACCTTCACCAGGCCAGACATCTCATACGCGGTTCAACAGGTATGCTTATTCATGCACGACCCCAGAGAGCCTCACATGCAGGCCCTTAAGAGGACCATTCACTATCTTCAGGGCACAATTCATCATGGTTTGTTTATCTCGGTCTCCACTACTTCTGGATCAACGACATACTCTGATGTTGATTGGGCGGGATGTCCTGATTCTCGTCAATCGACTTCGGGTTACTGTGTCTTTCTTGGTGACAACCTCGTCTCCTGGTCATTTAAACGTCAGGCAACAGTTTCTCGATCCAGTGGTGAAGTTGAATACCGGGGGGTAGCAAATGTTGTCGTTGAAACTACATGGCTTCGCAACCTCCTTCTAGAGCTTCATCTTCCTCTACGACGTGCTACTATCGTATATTGTAATAATGTGAGTGCGATTTATATGTCTGGAGACCCTGTTCAACATCAGCACACCAAGCATGTGGTAATTGATATACACTTTTTACGTGAACGCGTTCGTATTGGTGACATTCTTGTTCTTCACGTCCCCTCTGAAAAACAGTATGCTGACATCTTCACCAAGGGACTTCCTCGTCAGCTATTTGTTCGTTTTCGGTCTAGTCTTAGCGTTTGTTCCTCTCCAACTCAGACTAAGGGGGTGTAATAGAATGAATATTATCTTCTTACCGTATTTAGAATAAGGAGAATGATCTCCGACTTAATTATTGTAATTCCCAAAAGATATTATGATTTTAATATAAAGTTGAATCCTGGAGAAGATAACTCTCCAAGGAAACTATTCCCAAATCCAAGACTAAGCAAGTCAATGTAGGTATTGCGGTGGATAATTAGAGCACGATTGACAAAGAAATAAATGATGTATTATGCTGAATATTGCGGAGCAATGCATACAACACTTCTATCTGTGTAAAAGTGCTGAGGAAAGTCCAGGTCATATTCTTTAGGATTGTTCAGTTGCGCAACAATATTGGAATTGGTTGGCATGGATTTTCAACAGTTGGCATGTGGCTGATTTGAAAGCTTGTTACAAGACTATGACAAATAAAAGTGCATTAGCTAAAGACTTGTGGTTATTAGCTATTTAATTCAAAAGATCAGAATTATGGAAGACTCGTAATGCAGCGTGTTATGTAGGGGAATAAGCCAATATATATAAGCTTTGAAAACAAAGATTCTGCTGCTGATTGTGAATTATTCTCGGAGGAGTAAAAGTTTTATGCATAAAAACTCCGATACCTGGTCTGGATATCAAACCAAGATGGTAATGTTACTAAAGAAGAGGAGAAGCTGCCGATATACATCCACTATACGACTTGCTCGCGTGTGGATTAAAATCATGACTCAACGTATGCCACAAGCAGTACCTCGCTAGCTAGTTAATTCATGATCATCAATTTGTATAATCCATAAGAATTAGGTGAATGAGAAATGAGTTGTCTTTTTATCAGTGGTTAACTCAAACGAATAAATATAGAGGTAGATCAGAAGTCAATATCTTTTTTGCATGCAATGGTAATGGTAGGGTTCTCACAGAGGAGAAGAGAAAAACGGATGTGTGGTTGTCAGAATAAAGAAGAAGTATATAGGACGGTCATGAACACGTGCCCTCTCATACCCACAGTAAATTTAATGATAAGTGTAATCATTCTTTAATAATTTGACTTGCCTTTCCCTCTCTCACCTGTCCTATTCTCTCTTTGCATGCACTGCAAATCGATCTGCAATCACAACACCATCATGACTACTGTGATTAGTACGGACCCCCATCTTTGGTTCGTAGCTCAATGTATGTTCAGACTTTTTTTTACTGTTTTCTCCTGCCTCTTCTTTCTTATCCTGATCGATCCCCCATTAAATGTGGGGTTTAGACTAGAGAGAGAAAAAGAAAGAGAGATGTGTGGAATTTGGTATAGAGACACAAGGAATGGTCTATACTATACTACTGTTAGCTAGCGATTACTGTCTATTGGATTTTGGGATTGGGGGACCATTCATTATTTTTTATGTAACCCTAGCTAGTTAGTTAGTTAGCTATCTATTTACTCCCTAGAAGATTATTCTAGGAGTCTATTTTTACTATGGAGTTTGAACCGGAGACTGGATATGGTCAACTTCAAGTAATTAATTTGATGTCGTTTATACTATTTTTCCAAACCCATTTTTACCTTACAAAACCACTTGCCAATTGCATTTAATGGGATATTTTTTCTTTAATATTAGTTGGGTTTTAAGTGATGTTGTGGGGAGAGCCTTTTCTTGTTTTGTAAGGCTCAGCCAATGTTTTAACAACACCCATCTTACCAAGAAGAAGAAAGAAGAGAAGTGTTTATTTTCTGTTAATCACGGATGGAAATGGAAAAAACTGATGCCCATTCATTGGCGAGAAAGTGCATACACTTTTGGTTTGACCGTAATCTAGAATGATTGTAATCTTCGTATTCAATAAGCCTTTAGTAAGTTACAGGAATTCAAATCTAATCCTGTTGTTGGTATTATTATAGGCTCCTTGAGCTTTTCCTTCCTCCTTGTAAGTTTTCCATATATTTGAAGTATGCCAATATTTTTTTTCCTTCAAATTGAACGCAACTAAAAACTATTGGTAATGTGACAAAAAACTAAGATTAGCTAAATATTGGCGGTAAAACTGAGGATCAACTTGTGAATTTATATATGCGTCAAGAAATCCAACCTTAACACTACCCTTCTCTTGTTTAGGCTGGTTGGGAGTGGTCTTGAGCTAGTTAGACCCTCATGTCTTTCATAAATCTACGAGTTTAACTACATAATAAATCATACAAAAATTCCGTTTACAGAAATCAAAGTCCACTCGTAAGTGCTAGCATCAGTTCATACAATTTATAAAGGGGCAAAGTTATTCAAGATAGTTTTGGTTCATAAGAATTGGTTTTCCTGAAAGATTTTTCTCTGTATTAATTATGTTGATTTAGGTGTTCGACTATTTTGGATTGATAAAGGAAGAACATTTTACATTTCTAATTGGCGCAACCATTGACTGATATTCCATACATCAAAGTTATATATGCGGAGTTTTCAAATATCTAACCTTTAGAAAACAGATCATTATTTCAAAAAATTCTATCATTTTTTTTATAATTTATCCTTAACTTATTTCCAACAAATAAATTCTTTAAATAACTGTTTATAGTAAGTATGTAATTAAGGGCAGATGTGTCGAATATGACATTGAAATACGCCTATTTATTGGACATACAAATCTCTACTCTACCTATAAAACTTGGCCGGAAAGAATAATATCTGTCAATACATAGTAAAGTCAGTACCATGGTGGTGCGGTTTTAGTAAAGAAAGAAGGCCGTGTTAGTGTTTCTTTTTGTTGTTGAAAAGAAAATAAGCAGAAACTTCATAAGTGAAGGTCGTGTTAAATGTTAGCAAAATATAGAGTGGAAAATACAGTATACTAACACGTGAGGAATCACGTGGGGTGAGTCAAATATGCAACCCGACAACCTTGGCTGGGCTGAGTCAAAAGCAGAATGTAGCACTATCTCTCATTCTTTCTCTCTCACTAGAAATGAATGGAAATGGGAATTGAATTGAATGGGATTTCCTCAGCTAGTTATTTTATTATCTTAAAAAAGTAGACAGTGCAGTAATCATGACAGCAATTATTGATTCTAAAAGGCGATGATGAAACCTATTGGTCCCGACACGTGTCACTTTGTAATCCTCACAAAAACATTTCTTACCTCACTCGTAATTTACATTCTATTTTTAAGGTTTTATTTTAGTACTACAAGTATAAATATGTGCTTCGTATTTTAATTGTGCTATCTAAATAGAGATATATAATTAGAGATGTCTGTGATGTGTATCCAATAATGAAACCGAAGGCGAAGATCCATGTTTTTAAATTCGACTACTATAGTCTGAACTGCAAGAAAATCAACACATCTAGATACTTTTGAGCGTAAATTAGTGAAAACGGTCAAAATTCAAATTTTAAGTGAAATGCATGTTAATTTCTTCATTTCTATTAGAATACAATACAATCTGGATGTCTTTAATTTGTCAATTTTCCTTCATTGGATTTTTATGTCTTTCCTATTTTCTGACATGATACATCTATTTCTAGATTTGTTAGGATAGGTTTTCGTTTATTTTCATTCAGCAATTTATGTTTTGACTTTCAAAAGTTTTGGGTCTTCTTGGATTAACATTGTTGAGGAGAATGTTTGACTTAGTTAGCTTAGGACCCTGAGTTTTCTTAATTTAACACTATAAAAAAAATACTCATATAAAATAGTTTTCTCCCTTTTGTGTTTTTGATAATGCCATACAAGAAATGCCAAATAAAAGACCCAATGGAGGAAACATTTCTGTGAGTCCCCTTCTGAAACTTTGGCTTCCTATTTGGGGTACAAAAACTGAAAATTTTCAGTATATTTAACAACAAATATAGTAGGTTTTAAGAAAAAGCAGCAAACCATTTCATGCAAGAATGTAACGTGAATTTTCAAGATTACGGAAAAGAATTAATATATGTAGCATACATGGATGGGATTTCAAGAGAAAATGGAGCTAATTTGGCCAGTTAAAAACTCCATGTCTATGCATTTTTGATATATACTCATCAAGTCATTTGGAATATTCCGAACATGATGCAGATTGCAGGATATGTTACTTCTCGGCACAACATCACTGCTGGTGATGAGAGAGATAGTTCAGTTTTCGTTTTTTCTTTTATCCTTACCAGATATGATAATCCGCCCAACATGCTTCCTTATGGCCTAAAATTAATCGGTGGACCAACTGTCATTTAAGCCTGAACCTTCAATTTGTTTTATTTCACATAAACCTACTTATCAATTTCTTGAGTACTTCATTTGGTTTGATGGACAACATAATTAATTAATCTACAACTATTTATACACATGATTTGGCATCATTTCAACAATCAGATTTATGTTGTTGTCGTTGTTCTTAGTAAAGAAAACCAGTCTCTTGTCTTCTCTAAATCCGTCGGCAATAGAAGATTATGACGAACATTAATTCTTGGTAATTTATCAAGTTTCAGCGTAAGTCACAGCATAGAGTAGAAGAGATGGTTACATTCAACAACCAATAAACTTCTACTAAAACATTTAGATTAGATTAGATTAGTTTGATTTTGATTTTTGTGACAATAAAGTCTTCAAAAAGCTAATATTCCCAAAACGACCCTATAGAGAATAAACCAACATTCCTATAGTCTATATAATCTATGTATACTTTTCTATATACTCACCACCTATTTCAGCAAAAATTTCTTTCTTCTTTTTCTTTATCCCTTTGTAAGAAAAGACTAATTAAAGTAAGTCACGTGCAAATGCTTAACAAAGATGAAAAGCAAAAATTACAAACAAAACAAAGATTGCAGAGAAAAGAAAGAAAAAAAAAAGAACCAAAACCCACATTTATAAAATCCAATTGTTACAGGAAACTTAAAAAAGGCCCCATTACAAAATGGAAAAAAAGTTCTTCATCCTCCATTACAACAAACAAAAGTAAGATCTCTTCTTCCCTCATAAAACACTTTAACTTAAAGAGTTGAAGAATAATGATCTCTGGATTTCTTTCTTTTTCCTCTATTCTTTTTCTCATTCCTTTGCAACAGCAAAAACATATAAAAATCAATGTAGATTTTCTTTTTCTTCATTATATTTACCTTAAGAGAATATTATAATATTATTATATAATATGTTGGAATTCACGAGGTAGTCTTACACAGCTTTGCTAGAGGAAGAATGACTTCAACTTTTCTTTCTTTCAACCCTTTTCTTTTTTCCTTTTCTTTTCCTGTCTCTTTTGTCTCCTTGTCTTTCTTTCTTTTCTTCTCTGATTTTTGATGAAGTGGGTACCTGATTCCTATAACATCAACCATACTGATCTTCTCATAGATTTTATATAATGAGTTCAAAATGAGTAGTAAGTGTAAGTAGCAGTAAGTCATGACAAAATCATCATCATATAATAATGATCATTAAAATCATCATCAATGGGGTCTGCCCAATGTAAACTCCAAGTTAGGTTTCTTGGGGCTAGTCCCTAAAAGACTTGCTGTTGAGTTCAAATCTGATACTCTCTCTTGGCTTAAACACTTCGGGTCAATATCATTCTGTCACAAGGAAAAAAAGAATCAAAAACAAAAAGAAGTTAATAAAAATGGATAGAAAGTAAAATATTGCAGTACCACCTATTTGGTGTGTTGATGAAAACCTAAAAATCAAAATCAATGCAATATTTTGACCAAGGAAATTTGATAGTAATTTGAAACAAATGTATACCATTCTCAATGCATATCCTATTTCATACATTGACATCTTTTTCAACCCAAATCGAATATTGATCAAAACTTTGCCTTGATTAAGTTTAATGGGAATCACTGCTACAGATTGTTCAGTTATTGAGGTAACGTCTCGATCGACTAGTGTAGTTTTTATATGTAACCCTGTTTTTCGTCTTTCTATAAGTAAAACTTAACCTTGACTCTATGTTGTAGTGATCACTATTATTGACTTATGTTTGGTCATGGGAGATGGCCAAGATACTCTTTAGCAAACTACCCTCTTTGAAAGGTTTTTGTCTTTCTTCACTCTTCTTGCTTGAATGCTTGATATGTTGACGGAGTTAAAAGATTAGAGACAGAGAAGGGAACTAGTAGATATGATTCTTTAACTTTTGACTCTTTATATATTCATTCTTATAGAAAGAAAAAAGTTTCATATGAGGGGAACACTATTTTGCAGTTCTAGGTTTTAATCTTTTACTTTTTTTTTCTTTGCTTTTGTGGAGAAAGTAAGTTAGGGTGTTTAAGTGGGTACCTCAAAAGGGGGTGCAGTCCCTCCAAAATGATCTCTCCTTTTGCCATGCAACCAAGCTTCTCTACTGCAAAAAACAAACAGTATATAGAGCGAATAATTTCAATCAGTGGAAGCCATGCATGAAAAAATCAAAAAGCAAAAACTAAGAAAAGAAAGATATCATTATTTTACAATTAACTTGATAATTTAAACATAATCTTTAGCCTTATCATTTGGATTTGATTGAAAGTAAAGTTGATGAATATCAATAATCTCTCCCATGTGATAACCCATTATCCGTAATAAGAAACAAGAAGGAAATTTCAGAGGCGTTAGCTTTGGAACCAAGTTTTCTCTAACATATTATGCATGGGGGACCCTTGTGCTTTGCCCTAATTGACCCACAAAATCTAGATGAAAGAGAGACTTTCTTCATCTCAGGGTATATATATATATATATATATATATATATATGGGATCATCATCATCATCATTTGTTTTGGAATATTGGTATGAAGAGATTGTTTTATTCGTACGTGCTTTTGAACATCTACATAAGTTAGATTTAGATTATTACCCCATTATAGGTAGCTAGCTAGGGTTTCCATGCATATTTGCCTGATATCAGACATAGAACAAAACTAAGATATGGTATTTGTTCTTTTAGTGATCATTGTGTATAGATACTCATGGCATGCCAAAACACATTAAAGTATAATATTCACATAGTACTGCGTCTTATACAGTCGTAACATCAAAACTGCAGTGCCTTACTACAGTGGAATATGTTTTTCATGTTTTTTCATGGACTTGTACCTGTTGTCTGTACCTATTCTTGGGTAAAAGAGAGTCGGAACCGATCTACCAAGTCTTGGTTCCATATAATCACGGACTGAATAAAGGAAACACCTACTTTCAAGTGAACTGATTCACCAAGTCCCAAAACAAACTCACCACTCGGTATGTTAAGTTATATTATCGAAGGTTAAGTTATATTATCGAAGTCAAGCATACATGGAGAATCCTAACCAACATATATAGATAGACCAATAACAACTGGACCAGACTTTCTAATGGCTCGACAACTGCCTTTCTAGGTATTTCATTTGTTTTTTTTACAGCATATATTTGCTCTCATAACTAATACGTACGTACACGGTACACTTACTTAGAGAGGTCTTACAAAATATCTATAGGTATAACCATCCTTCCAGTGATGAAGTAAATTAAAGGCACTATTTCAAAGCATGTTACTTAGTACCTTCAATTTTCAAGAATTAATACACAAATCTTAAATATGATTAAATAAACTGAAGCAATCAGTAATTATTAATCAGTATTTACTGCCCATGAATATATATATATATATATATATATATATATATATATAGCTTCATTGAATTTGAACCTGGCCATATAGAAAAATGAAAACTAACCACTTAACACCCCAACTATCTTTAGTTTTATGCTCTAATAAGGATTCGAACTAATTACCGGGAAGTACCTGTACTCGGATTACAAAAGAAAAATTTAAATGTTGCAGTACCTTGAGGAATTGCTCCAGAGACTGCAATAATCTTGATCTTGGTTCATGTTATTATTTGGTCTTCCATGTTGCACTGATAGTTCAGATACACGAGGATGCTGAATATCAAGCGCGACATCGTTAGATATTTCTCCGGCTGACCCATTTTCAAATCCATCAGAATGACCTAAAAAAACAAAAACGAAGAACAAAATTTCATGCCCAATTTCTTATATATTTTATAATCAAACGATAAAAAGCAGAAACTTGATGAACGTATGGAATTTAGTATTCATATTAGAAATAGTTGATTACCCGAAGAAGCGGAAGGTCTGTCGGTGGTCTTTACCGTTCGATACATCTACAAACAAAAACAAACCAACTGATCACATTATAATCTAAAAATATACTACTATATTTTATTTCTCAATTAGAACCTACTAATGTTTATTTAACTTAACTAGTGTATATAAATATAAAGGTATAGTACATTCTGTGAGTGATAGATGTATGTATGAGTTTCATGGAAGATTTAGAAACCCAATGGATGAAGAAATCATTGAGAAATAATTAACAAATTGTACTTTCTTCTTATTTCTGCAAACTGCAAAAGTAGAGAAACCAAAAAATAATATGTTTCTGTTTTCTATTATATTTTATATGAAAACAAATTAGGTCTTGATTAATTCACTCAGTTTCTAAACCAGTAGTACCACTTCTGAAGTGTTTTTCAGGGCTTTGTCTTACATATATGTATCTCATCTTGACTCACTTTTTTTCTTACTTCTTTTATTAGAAATGATTTCTTCTACCAAGTAAAAAGCTGCTTGTTAACTTGCACAAATCTCAAATCAAGAGAAAAAAAAGTATTTATTGCGAAATTTTTTATTTTCTTTTTGAGAAACCCCATGTATAGATAGAAACCTTGATTCTTACAATGTCTGTTTGTATTGACAAATGACAATTATCCAATACACACACCCCATGTACTGTTGTAGTCTTCACAAGAATAATAAACCAAGAGAGTTTTAGAGAGAGAGAAAGAGTGAGAGTTTGTGCTACCCATTAGCTTGAGAAAGTTAAGAACTTAAAACCCATATGTGAAAAGAGGTCAGAGAGAGATTATTAATATACCTGTAAATGGGATTTAACATGAGCTAGAGTGAGATCTTTAACATCCATAAGTTCAAGTACTGATTTTGGTGTAGCCCCTAAAAACCGCAAAACAAAACCAAGAATCTAATTAATAAACCAAACTTGATTGAAATAGTTTAATTAATAAGTAATGCTGGAGGGAATAAGAAATCTAATAAATAAACCTAGAGAAGTAAATAGCTGGATTGTTAATTCAGTTGTTGAAGCTAGCTTACTTTCATGACCACCTAAGAGCTCAACAGCATGAACGAATCGATTATGAAGAGTAGTAGTCCATCGCATTCGAGGAGCTCTCATACTTCGTTTAGCCGGAAATCTTGTTAAAAATCTTGATCTCATAAGATGATTTTGGGATTGAAAAGAAGTTGAAGTAGTTGTACTTGAAGGAGAAGAGTTAGAAGTATCAAATGGTTGTTGATGAACAAAAGAAAATGAAGAATTTGGATTATGATAAACTGGAATTCCTCTTATGGGTTTTAAATAACCTAGTTCCTGATGATGATGATGATGACTGTGATTATGAAATGATTGCTGGCTCTGCTGCTGTTGTTGATAATAAGCTTGTTGATGATTATGATGTTGTTGGAATTGTTGGTTATGATTATGATGATGAAAATGATGATTTTGATGTTGATGATGAGGTTGGATAAGATTTCCTTGGTGATGATTAATATGAAGATTGTTAAAGTTAGATTCTGTTGAAACCCTAGTTGGATGATGATGATGATTATGATTATGATTTGTTAAAGAAAGTTCAAAAGAAGTATCAGATTTTGCAGCAGTAGTCGAAGCAGTATTATTAGAATCCAGTGCTCTTCTCCAGAACCCTAGATCCATCTCTTCTTCTTCATCGTCATCATCATCTCTTGTTGTTGTTCTTCTCCAACTAGATGTTGGTTTACTACTGGGAGGACTAATTTGTAGTGATAGATCAGGTTGTGCTGGAAACAGTTCCATCACCACTCCTACTCCTACTCCTACTCTTATAGAACACCAAACCTAACCAACACGATATGCCTAAGCTAGTAATCTTCTTCTTCTTTGATTGTTAATACTAGCTAGTTTGTTTTTGTTGATAAACTAAACAAAGAAAATGGTATCATAAAATTTGTGAAAACTTCTCTATCTATCTATCTATCTATCTATCTATCCATCTATAGCTAGGAATTTGGAGTTGGTTTTTGATTGAGATGAGAGAATGAAATTTGAGGGTGGTTGAAGAAATTTGATAGTTTTGGGTTTCAAAAGGATGGGAAAGAAAGGAAGGAAGAAAGAAAAGAAAGATATGACAAGTTTGTAGAGTGAAATAGTTGTGTGTGTCTTTGCTTGTTTGTGTGAAGTATATGTGAGACAACGACACTTAGTAAGAGCTAGCTCGGAAGGAGAGCAGAGAGAGAGTTGAGAGTGTATATAGAGAGAGATGAGGATGTTTTATTTTGTGGACGTGGGAGTAAGAATAAGATAGAAGAAAAAGATGAAAAAAAAAAAAGAAAAAAGGGAAAATTATAAGCTGCTTAAGACTTATTGATTCCTTTTTACTACTCACTCATTCACTCACTCTCTTCATCTTTTCTTGTTTTCTGTGAGACAAAAGAAAAAAATTTAGTGTAAGCTTTAACGTGTGGGTTTGTCTCTCAACCACTAAGGTGTACCTTCCCTTCTATCTATCTGACCATCTATTTCTTCTTTCTATTTTCTATTTTCTTTACAATTTTCTCTCGTATTCATTGAATTGAAAGTTTGGTTGTTGTTCTTTTCTAAAAACCCTAATTCTCTATTGCTTTAAAGATTTGACTTGATTAGCCTTTAGGTGTTTATACTTTGCTAATTCTAATCATAGGTTGAAACCAAGAACCCACTCTCAATCTATATCAACATTTTCTGTTCTTATAGATTCCTTTCATTCTCATGCATCAAACTCATTAATTCTCTGTCATCTTCAAAACTTTATTACCCTCCCATTAAATGCCACATTTTTGTTTTTGGAGACTACAAGATGTAGTTAAACAAATTATTCATTATATCAAAACAATCATGTTAAAGGTGCGGCGGATTCCACTGGAGGGGCTGCAGTGAATAGGACAAAAAAGATCATTACATGGTAATTCGAAGTGCCACTTATAAAAAAAACTGAAAATGACTAATTAACCCTTATATAGTTTAGTGTTGATAAACTAGTTTAGTGTTGATAATCAAATTTCACTTATATTAACTCTAAACCAAATCAAAATCAGATTTTTAGAGTTTAAAAAAAATTTAAAGGAGAAGAAAAGAAAAACTTTTATGATATTTGTGAAACCCTAAATTTTGATTCACTCAACCAAAATGAGTGATTCCAGTGACAAATTTGAGATGGGTGAATCTCTAAATTAGTTCTCATTAGCTTTTTGTCGCTCAAAATTATCTAAAGAACGTAAAAAAAATTTAAACTTTTAAAATTTCAGAAGAACTTACAGTTGGAATTTAGCTCGTTACCAACCGTAACTGAGAAGTATCGAATGCTAACCGTAACTGGTTCAATTTTGGGAAAACCCAATCGTAATACAAGTTACGGTTGGTAGAATGACAACATATAGCAACCGTAACAAATTACGGTTGGTAACTAATGAATCGAGATCAACCGTAACTAACCTACGGTTGGTAAGATTATTTGAGTTACAAGTCGTAACTCAAATACGGTTGATAACAGTGATGCAATTACAAACCGTAAAAAGAAAATGAAACATCCAAGACAACTTACGGTTCGTAACTTAAGTAACGAGACCAACCGTAAGTAATTTACGGTTGCAAAAAAAAATCGTAACTGAACATTTTATCTCAAAATCAAGAACTTACGATTGGTATTTGAGTTAAATGAACCGTAACATCAACCAAATCTATAGTTACGGTTCCAATTGGAGTTATTACCAACCGTAACTCACATGCAACACAGAAATTTCAATTTCAGTTTTAATCCAAAACCCTTATTTTTTGATACAAAACTAACTTAAATCA
This sequence comes from Papaver somniferum, assembly GCF_003573695.1. Taxonomy (NCBI): domain Eukaryota; kingdom Viridiplantae; phylum Streptophyta; class Magnoliopsida; order Ranunculales; family Papaveraceae; genus Papaver; species Papaver somniferum. Next base: position 89,073,595 of record NC_039365.1, on the reverse strand, counting down.
AACACAATAAACTAAACCCTAACTGGGTCTTTTCGAAATATAGTTTTCAATCAACGATTATCAATTTTTCATATCGCTGATTAATCGAGGACGATGAAATTTCAATTTTAATGGAGGAGGAGAAGAGAAGATGAAAAAATCAAAAAAGTTTTTTGATTTTTCTGATTCCATTAGGTTAAAAATTGGAGAGGGTAATCTAGTCAATTTACAGCCCCTATAGGACGCCCCCTAACCAATAAGAGGGACATTGCTATCATACTTTCCGCCCCTCTAATGGAACATGCCGCACCTATAACAGGGTTGTATCGAAATGGTATATATGTTAGGATGTAACTTCTTATATCACATACTTCTACAGAATTATTCCCGTCAAATTTTGCAGGCATAATATTGGTCCATCCCGCGACGTAAGAAGAATTCTACTTCGGCTAAAAGCAGTGGGATGTGTTGAAAATTAAATTTATAAGGGCTAAAATTACTTCAAAAAATACATGATTTATATAGGCTGATATCATTTAGAGATCCAACGGTCAGCATCGCTTAGGATGTTTTTGTCCTGTATGAAACAGTATCAGCCCTAGTAGCTCATATAAATCATGAAAAAATAGCCTTGAAATATCAACATCTTCGGAAATTCAAAAACTTAACTAAGCTCAAGCCATGCCACCTCTAATTTGTGACTCCAATTTTTACGGCTTGCATTGACCTGCTTACAAACGATCAATAATTAAAAAAAGGTAAAAGTTTGTACTATGTGCTTGAAAAATTAGTCGACAAAATTAACGTATTATGGATTTTTAGTTCCGTTTTAAGTAATGGTCATGCTAACAATATAACGCCTTTTTCTCTCAATTTACCAGTTCTTAATTAGTCCATGCATGGCTGTTGATAGAAAAGATCATAATGCAGTTATAACGTAGAACTATGATTTTAAACATACCAAAAACTTTCAAGGCATACAAAATAGTTTTCCCATCCTAGGTGATCTTATAAGGGGGGTTTATTGGGTAGTTCAATTTACCTATATACCCTTGAACCTAAAATCAAAAAATAAACTATCATAAACATCTCTTCTTCTTCCTCCAGCTAAACCACCTTCCTTTTTTCTCAGATTTTTTTTCTCATCACTGTAATTAATTATCGATTCATGAAAATTCGATCATCGGTTAAATTGAACTATATAATGGATCGTACAAAAAAAAAGCAAACAACAGGTGTTCTAAATCCTCTTCCAATCCATGAATTAAAGAAGAAGAACCAATTAAAGATGAAGGTGTAAAAACTATAATTGAACCGGAAGTTGAATCAGAAATTCAACCATTTGAAGCTCCAAATACTGAAATGAGGATAAGAAGGTATTCCCTACAAACCCAATCTTTTATTTGTTGTTTTTCATGGATTGAATGGGTTAAATTGCTAAAAACTTAAGGTTTTTGATGGTTACAGTAGCGGGTTCGGCTGATAATTGAGTTGAGTTTTGAGCCGAACTGTTCTTGAAATTTCACCCTGAAAGTGTCTATGAACAGTTCGGCTAAACTGTAAATGTCAATTTTTAGCCGAACCCCAAAATGTGTATTGAATACGTCCCAGAACAATATCAGGTTCGGCTAATACCTTGCAAACCTTCCCGGCCGAACCTGAGAAGTGAAATTTATCCCAGGTGGTTTTCAGGTTCGGCTGACTCGATTAGATCACTTTTAAGCCGAACCTCTCTCTGTAAACACTTCGAAAATATTGATGTGCAGGCTCTAGGTTCGGCTAGCTCGTGTTGTTGAGTTATCAGCCGAACCTTCTCTTTGCACACTCAAGTTTTTCGATCTTGTTTTTGCCATAACTTTTTCGTCCGATGTCGGAATGACCTTATTCTTTTTGCATTGTGTTTGTCTTTTCATTCTCTTGAAGTTGAAGATAAGATCTAATTTATTTTAATGAGTTTAATATGGACCTTGGTATTTTCCATCATTAGACTTCACTTTCTTAACACTTTTAGTAATTTCCACTTTTTTTGTTTGGTTCATCCTATGAAAAGGCTGCACAATAGAAAACATATGTAATAAAAAGCCTAACCCCTAAATGTGTATGAATTTAAGTGTTTCATGGAAAATCAGTATCATGTTCGGCTGATGTGATTTTTTGAATATGAGTCGAACTTGGAAAAATATATAGTTCGGCTGATACGATATTTAGAGTGAGAACCGAACCTAACTCTCAGGAATAAGTTCGGCTTGTTATTAGACTTTAATATAAGCCGAACTAGGATCTTGCAAATAGGTTGGAAGTTGGAAAATGAAGGTTCGGCGTATAACGTTAACAAATTCAACTAGCCGAACTGTTCATCAATTTAGTGGGTTTGGCTTATATTTTAAGCCGAACATAGTCCTGGTTCGCCGAACCATGATGAAAAATACAATTTTTTGATGATTTCAAGCTTCAAAAGTGAGATTAAACATAAAATAGAAGTGTACATGTGTGTTAGAAGCATTGGGCTCCTCATATATGTATTCATCATATGGATTTGGCTCATAAAAATCATCTTCTTGAGTTTGAGTTTGTGTAAAATCATTCTCACAATCTAAGAAATCAGCCATTTATGGATCATTGTTGTAGTTGATATGTATTTTCCTAGATTTTTTAGATAAAGAATGACCCTCCTCATCCTCCATTGAATCAAGAAGAAAATTTTTCTCACTTTCTCCTTTTCTCCTTCTCAATAAAAACTTTGATTTTTTTTCCCCAAATTTTTTCATCTAAACAAACCTTTATAACTCTAAAAATTATCTTAATCACTAAACAAAAGTTTTAATCACTAGTCCAGATTACTAACACTAATACGTAAAGGGTAGATTTGCCATTAAAAAAAATTGGTTAAGGAGATTTCTGATTTTGTTATTTCACATCCTTTTTTGTCTTTATTCAGTATGCCTAATAAGATTTCGGTATGCCCAAAATCATAGTTCATAATGTACTATAAATAATATAGGAGCAGATCCATACAACATAGATTCTCCTCTTTAGCAAATAAATTCCAGTACTACTAGCTCTCGCGCCTGAGCAAGTAGGCTTAATTTGCTCGTACATGGTTACCATTGAACTAGGGCACCTTGCAGCTTGCCCAAATTCTGCTTAAAGATTGATTGTATATGGACTAGGGTGTTATTACACATATGATTTAGGACCTTTACCCTACATAGGAGAATATATATGAGACAGATGACCTCACAGTAATAGCTGAATCAGTTTCCTTTACATTTGATAACCAGATCATCTACTAAATTAAGTGATGCTTCATCCATTCTCAAAGATAAGTGGATCCAATAAACAAAGGAACATAAAAAAGTTTAGTGAAAGAAATGAATTCACAGTAATTTGTTTCATGTGTAGGTGAATATATCTAAATTGAATTTGGGGAAGAAAAAAATATGAAATGTATTTCACACGATTATAGTATCTGATGACAACTGAATTTTCGACAATTGCTGAACTGTGTTTTTCTTTTTGTCCCCCTTCTTCTTTTTGCCTTCTTTGCTTACTAGAGGTTGTTTATAGTTTATACGTCCATTAATACAACTAGGTGGGAAAATGAATTAGCTAGCAAAATACAAAAAACATGTATATATTAAATGGGCCCTTTCCGGGTATAGAGGCCCAGTAGAACAAAACCGGTGTCATTTTTGTATCTGTGGCTGTGCCAACCTTGTAACATGAGCCCACATATTTCCACTTCTAGTTCACTCATGACTCACCACCTCGTATTTAACGCGCACATCGTTTGCATATTTTTCAGTCAAAAACAGTGTCGGCAAAAGAGTTATTAATCATGTTCATACTTTCTTCCCCATCGATGAAAAAAATCGTATTTCTTCCGCCAGCCGCGGGTTTTATGTCCTCTGCAAATTGTGCATAGATAGACCTTCAACTCTAGAACTTAAAAAGATTTTCTTCTCCATTTTTTTTGTGTGTGATAAAATGTGTTCGACAATTGTTTTTCTAAACAACCTTAGACAAACCACAATACATTTACCTTTAAAAAAGAGGAAATTCTAATCAGAGCGAAATCAGATGTGATGATTGATAAAAGTTGTAACAAGATAAAGAATTAATGCCCTTGTTGAGATTATTACTCCTGCATGGTATGGAAGCTCAAGACCCTGCTGTTTATAAGTCTTGGAAAATTTTAACCTTATAAGCCGGTTTTCAAGATAAGTTTCCATGGACTTCGATATGGTATTAGAGCATCTAATTTGTGATGGGTCATTTGACCACATACAACTTTATCCCGCGTTATTCAATTTAATGTTTGTCTACGTGTTAGACTCAATGAGGCCACATGTGATGGGGTGTGTTGAGATTATTAATCCCGCATGGTATATGAAGTTTAAGATCCTGCAATTTATAAGCTTTGGACAGCCCTAACCTTACAAGCCGGTTTTCGAGGTGAGTTACGTCCATGAACTTCAATAACCCATACATAATTTATTAAATTTTATAAAGCTAAAAGGTTAATTAAAAGAAATGAAAAATACAACCACGAGGGGACGTAAAGCCGGAACCTCATGAAAAAAGAAGTGGAAAGAAAAAATAAAAATGAAAAAGCTTGGAGAAACGAGAAATTACATCGACTAGCTCATTCAAAGCTTTCATCAAAAAATTATTTTCAATAGCCTTCAAGTAAATTCCTTGTTTTGTATTAGTATATTTTTTCTTTAAACCATGCAAAATTGGATGAGAATCATCTGATGGGGGAGAATAAGTATCTTCTACCACCATTTTTTCCAATAACGACGATGACGAAAATGTTGGATACTCATAATAAGTTATTTTCATCAGTATACATGTTTAGACTACTAAATCTGCTTTTATTAATATTAGCAATTATTTCTAACTTCTGAAAAGAGATCCATTGTCTGTTCCTACTCGTTGAGAATAAATTTAACCTTCGTCCTCAGATAAATATGCCCAGCGAGTCCCATTCAAAGAAAAAGGAGTCACATCATCAACAACATTATTGCGAGAACTAATACCAACATTTGGACTAGTTTCCTTAAGATCGCATCTTCTCTTAAGATTTACATTCATAAGGAAAAATTGAGGATAAATATGCTTTTAACATGCTTTTGAAATGTGATATTATGCGGTAATACATCACAACAGTCTCGTTGGACTTTATTTATTTGAAAATCTCGAAGGGATCGTTATAACTGATTATCTAGCGCCATCTGTAACAAATTTTAATATATCGATTGAAGTAGTTGATCCTTCGAAGCACAAAGTGATGGAGAGAGATATCTTTGAACAAAGGTTGCTGATATAGCCAGTAGGCAATGGTGAATTTTATATTCTTAATTAGGTTGGAGCGATAAAGAGACTTATTGTTCAAGGCACGCCGATTTCTCTCCTTCCATAGTTTCATAAGATGACAGTAGGGTGTTAATGACATAAGTTTTTCTGGATGTAGCTTTGGGATGAGGCCACGACTGAAGAGCAATATTTATAGAAGGATAAGTGACCAATAAAATGTTCAATTCTTGAACAAAAACATCCCAGACGTTTTTTCATCATTAATACACAGGTAGAAGTATTCACTGACACTCTTTATTTTATATTGGACAAATTGTCTTGAGTGAGATATTTTTTTTGGAAGCAAGCCAGAGAAAAAACACACCTTAGGGGCCATAATTGCGACCAAAGATTCTTGCATGAGGTACGCTCAATGTCAACTTACGGATTGGTGCGATGAACAAGTCATTGATAATATTTTTTAACAGAGAAATCTTCATCACTCCTGTGATCCATCCAGACCCTCTTATTTAGAGTGTTGTCGAGGGCCTCATTATTTTCCTTCCAAGCAAAAAGAAGACCTGCAACATTAAAAATAACGTGATCTTGGTTCCTCCTTGTAATTCCCAAAGGCCAAGCATGTTCGAAGTATTGTATATTTGCGCCACTGAATAGCTCCTTGCGTAAAGATGCCTAAAATAAATAAGGGAATTGTTCTGCAAGAGGGGTTCTACCTATACAAATGTGTCTCCGGAAGCTTATTATTTCACCGCTCCCACAATGAACTTGCAATTAGAACTAAATCTGCAATATGTTTCTGGATGCCTTTCCATATGCTGCAACCATTTGCATTTCTAAGGGTCTTAGAATTCCAGCCGATCACATCAGTGCCATATCTACGGGCAACGAGTTGTTCCCATAAATGTAATTCAACTTCACCAAACTTTTATAACCACTTCATTAGCCACACAATCTCCATAAATTTCCCAACACCCCCTCATATGGAGAATCAGTAACAATATCCCAATAAACCAAACAATATCTCTTGTTCTCTTCGCCATCATCCCAAAGAAAGTTTCACATAATTCTTTCAATTAACAATGCTTAATGGAGTCAAGAAATGGGAAAAGACATAAACTGGTAATGGAGTAAGAATATAATGTATAAGTGTTAATTTTCTTCTATGAGAAAGACATTAGGATCCAACTTGAAAGTCTATCTAGTAATTTTTCGATCACATTATTCCACTTGTTCATTGATCTGTACGCTTCTCGCAAATGAAGGCCAGGGTATTTAGTTGGCAACACTTGAATCTTACAACCTAGAACTTTGGCAGAAATATTTAGGTTCTCCACGTCACCAACAACCATATATAATAGAACTCTTATGAAAATTAATTTTGAGACCAAATATGAATTCAAACCAAATTAGAATATTGTGAAGATGATAGATACTTGTTGGATCATTTTTAATAAACACCAATGTATCATCAGAGAAATGAAGGTGGATAACTTTCGAACCTCCTGGAGATATGCCAAAATTCTGAATCCAACCAAGTTGAGCTGCCTTAAAAAATATTAAATTAAGATATTCCGCAATAACAAGAAATAAAAAGGGTGAAAACGGGTCGCCTTGTCTAAAATCCTTCGTACTTTTGAATATTTCATTAGAAGAACCATTGATTAAAATCGAGGAGTACACATAAGAAATTCCAACTTCGATCAACTTCCTCCATCTAATGCCAAAACCCATTCTTCTAAGAACATAATAAATAAAGGACCAAACAACATTGCCATAAGCCTTTTGAAAATATGTTTTGCAAGAAATGTTGTTTTTCTTGTAGAGGTGAGTTGGATTGATGCATTCATTTGCTATAATGATGTGATTCATGATTTGTCCGCCTTGTACATATGTTGACTGTTGATGACTAATAACTTAGGAAGCACCATTTTAAGCTAGTTGCAACAACCTTGGAGATAATTTTATAAATGATGCTCATAAGGCTTATCTGCTTAAAATCTGAAATTTTTTCAAGATTCTGACCTTGGGGATTAGCACCAAAAATCTTGACTTTAGCACTCTAATCAATTGGTTTGTTGTAGTGGAGCTCGTGCATCACCTGCATAATATCAGAATTCATAAAGTTCTAATATTTTGAAATTACGAAAATTGGCATACCATCGGGGCCAGGAGCTTTATCATGTCCCAACACCTTAACATCTTTCGACACTTTTCCCCGGCAAACTCTTCTTCAATTTTGTTCGCGTCACATGGAGAGGTTGAGGAAAACTACATATCATCTAATTGAGGTCTCAAATAAAATTCTTTTTCAAACAAACTTGGTCATAACCTACCAACTCTTTTTTGTTGATGATTTGACTCTAGTCATGACTCCATGAGTCTTTAGATGAGAGAAATTTTTATTTCTTGAACTTGAAGACTCGTACTTGTGAAAGATACAAGTATTATTTTCGTGTTCTTCAACCTAGTTAATGTTCGCCCTTTGCTTACAGAACTTATTATCCATTTTGGTCAATCCGTTAAATTCAGCAGCTGCAACAACTTGTTCATCCAAAAGCTGAGCATTGAGAGAATCTGTTGTAATTCTAATAGTAATGCTTTTAACTGAGACCGAGTTTTCTTGCACCGACCTATCAATTTTTCTAATCACAACTCAATTCCACACTTTCAGGTTATCTTTTAAAGCTTGCATCTCTTTTAAACCAGGAGCTACCAAATTTCCATAAAGCCTAAAACAGTGTCATCATAAACCCACCCCGCCATTCCTCTTCAAAAGAAAGTAAAATAGGAGTGTGGTCTGAGAAAGGCTTAGGGAGAGCACTGCTCGGTCGAACTCGCAAGTTTTTTTTATCTCAAGCTCGTTATCAATGTTAGATGCACAAAACTATATCTTGACTTCTAGTCTACTAAAGTCAAGTCTCGGACTAGGATTAGAGTACGGTGTCGAGTATGAAACATCCTTGAATAACCCTAGAAGATTGAAGACTAAAGATCAAAAGTAGGTACTCGGAGAACTTCATCGACAAAGATGTATGTGAAGACTAAGCCATCATATTTACTCATGACATTTACCATTCTATCTTTACGAGACTGTGTCATATGATTTTAGTAGATTTAATATTGCAAAAAGAAATTTCGAGTCAAGCTTGTCTTGGTAAATCTCTCGAAATATGATTCAAGCAATGGATGTTCTAGATCCTTGACAATCTTGGTTAAGAATAATTTATTGTTCATGAGTTATTTTTATTTCAAGTTGATCATTTGGAAATCACCTTAGTAATGATATTTACTATCTATGACCATAGGGAATGCTTTAAATTTTTTAAAGAGAGTTTTCAGAACATACTGAATTTTGGATACATGATAAGCACGCATACCCAATACACGTACCCTAGTGATATGAAATTCTGGAATGAGGATATATAGGTAGGCATACCGAGTATGCGTACCCCATGGTTTTGAGTTCGAGAATGGGGAAGGTATGCATACCCATGGGATCTGAGTTTGCGAATGTCTAGGGTATACATACCAGGTATGCGTACACTAGGAGTTTGAGTTTGCGAACTTCCCATTGCATACCCCATACGCATACCTACCCATTTCTGAATTAAGAAGATACTCATCAACCTATTTTCATAAATATGTTTGGCATTGCTATAGCTCTCATAAACACTTCTAAGTTAACTTTATTTATTAAATCACTCTGTGTTTGAGAATCATGGTTTAAGCCTTGAGTGTTAATGAACACGACTTATGCTTGTGAGTTTAAAAGGCATACTTGCCAACATGAACTATCATTTTACACGGTTCTAGATACCTGGACCACAGTGTATGTGTAATTTCAAGGTGGACTTGTCACATGCTTACATGAATTCCTAATAAGAATTTCATCTAAACTAAGAAAGTATTCGCTTGGATCTCAAGTTATCTTAGATTGAAATCAAAGATATCTATATCCTTAAAAATATATAAATAAAGAGATTCTTGCAACAAGATTTCTTAATTCCTGACAGAGTGGTCCTTGGATATTTATATGTCCTACTTGCTAAGATAGAGTGGTCCTCTATAAACCAGGTCCTTCGTGAACTGTATTCTAGGTTACGACTTGAAGAATTTATTTAGGGTTTCGTGAATCTCGGTCGGACTATCTTTTACCTGTTAGTTCTTGTATCCAGATCCTGTTTTTATTGATCATTGTGGTTTTCGTAATCTCATATCAAGAACGAGATAAATAAAAATTACAAAGTTCTCTTCATCTCAAATTTTGTGATTCTTCAAAATATATATCTAAACTCTTCTTTGATTTATTTGGATTGTTCTTAAGAGGTGGTTAGTAGTCCAGGCTTCTCAGCTAACTGAGTGTAAGTGTTCCGAATTCGTGAGGTTTGCTTGACTTTGTCTATTGCAAATAGATTTCTAAACCTAAATTTAAAAGTCAAAAGGGAAATTAAATAGGACAGACGCATATTGGTATCAAAAGTCAAGCAACTCTTAAGATGTAAAAGACGTCAGTTTAGGGAATCAGTTGCGTAGAGCCTTTCGAGATCCAGGAGATGTAAGGAGTACGAATGTAGCTGAATTTCTTGGGGCGTTAATTCGGTCTCAACTACATTCCGGTCTGAAGTCTGATAGTAAGATAGTGTCTGCAAAAGCTTAATACAGTTTGGCTTGATGAGGTCTCGGAATTTTCTGCAGACGTAGTTTTCTCCGGTAACAAAATTCTTATGTGTGTGCATTTTTTATTTTTATTTTTAAATTTCGCATCTTTTGATTGTTAAAAGTATTGTACAGGTTCATAGTCTTATTAAACGAAAAAGTTGTTGGTTTCCTCTTCTTTCCACCATCAACAAGATCAGAACGATTTACCAAGACTCCTTTGCCGACTCAGGCCGATTCACCGAGACTCGGACCATTTTCGACCAAACCAAAATACCGATGCCAATCATTGTTATTATTGTTACCGTTACCTCCTTTTAAAATTATTAAAAATAATGGATTTTTTGAAAATCCTTGGGTGGATATTTTAAAGATCCCACTGCAGCATATGCAATTATGCAAATCTGTTTTGGTTAAAATATATGTTGTTTTTTAGCTTTGTTCTGCTAGTGCTACTGTTTCTGTCTCAATGTTTCCTTGTACAGGAGGAACGGTTGAGTCTGTTGAAAATTTTGATCAAAAATTGAAAGAATATGTTTGAGACCTGTATTATGTTAGTAACCACCGTAACCATTCCGATTTTAAATTGTCCCTATCAATATAACTCTAATTTTATGAAAAATAAAATAAATCTTCTGACCAACCAACGTTTATAATGTAATCTCAATAAGTTATATGGGGAATTTTATAAGGTACTTTAGTTTTGAAAGTACACAAGCATGGTATCCGATTTTTAAAAACATTTTTGGAGAACCCTTTTTTTTACCTTTTTTTTTCTTCATATGGTCGACATCCTGTTAAATGCTAGGTGACAGTTATCTCACATATTCAAAATCTTATTTACCCTTGAACCACATCTACTTAGGAGGGACGGCGAATGATTCCACGCTCCTGAAAGCGGTGTAATAATACGGAATTAGGCTCGACGAACCTGAAATCGGTGTAATGATCATAAACCAGGATCCACGAACCTGAAAAAGTGTTGTAGAAGGTCGATTCTCCACCAACTAAAAACTCTAAGACACTCGGGAATGATGGACCCTTTTTGGAAAATGATGTAACGAACCTGAACCTAGCTCAACGAACCTGAAAGATGATATAGAAGGTCGTGGTAGCAAGTAAAGGGTAAATAAAGAAACTTTAAAAGAGTCAACTAGTCTTGACTAATTTAGATGGAAAACTAAAATGTGAGGATACTTTCGAAAAGTCTCAAATTCCAGGGTAGTATTTAAAGAACGCACAATTAGGGGATACATAAAGTAATTGGGGGATGTAAAAAAAAGACAAAAACGGAATTTTAATAGTAAATCAAGTTCACCCCCTATCTGGATAATTTATATAATTCCTAATTCAACCCTCACTAATCATTTTTAGTGGTTAATTCCAATCATTATCATTGAATTTGTTGCTGCAACAACATTAAATCAAGATGTTTATGATCATGAAAGTTTAGGTGAAGAACCAACCCAGGAAAGTAACAAGTTGAACATACAAGTGCTCCAATTACTCATGTATAGGTATTAATGTATTGAAATTCGACTTTTTTCATTGAATTCGCCATTTTTACGCCTGAAAAACTCATTGTCGGCATGATAAAAGTATGAAACCATGTTGGTCGGGCCCAAATCGCATAGTATTCATACTTTTACCATGCCGATACACAATATCCCCCAATTTTGAAATTGTAAGTAAACTGCCGGCACAGAAAGTTCATTATCGAGCATGTCGGTAGTAGTGCCGGCATGGTACATTGCTTAACTTGCTATGCCGGCACATGATGCAAATTTTTCAGAAATTTGAGTTTTTTTCACTTGGCTATTGGCATTGATAGATTTCTATCTAGCATTCCGGTAATTAATAATTTCGGCATGGTAAAAATACTAAAAACAGTGTCGTCATAGTAAAACGGCATGGTGTTTATACTAAAACTATGCCGGTATTAACGGAAACTGAAAATTTTCAGTTACAATTTTTGATTCTAACCTAAACGAATTCTTTTAAAACAGATCGATGATTAGGCTTTTTTCAAAGAGGCATATTTATATAATAGATTAAATTGTCGATTCTTTTTCTGAAACAACGACGAAACCATGTTAAAATCGATGATGGAGAAATGAAAATCAAAGAGAGGAGCCGATAGAGAATCGGAGAAGAGAAGAAAAAGAGAAGTTCAAATACTAAAGGATATTTTAGTATTTCCGTACCCAAAAATCACCCCTTAATAGAAACTATTGGACGAAGATATTAATTTAAAGGGGGCCAAAAGAAGAACCGAGGTATTTTGTCAAATGTTTCTGTAATCGGTGTCCATGAACGTGTCCGTGAGAATATACCAAAGAGTGTCAAGGTGGTGTAAGTAGAGTAAAAATTTATATTTTTTTTTGAAAAGAGGATTTTTTATTAACTTAACCAGTTTGAACTTCTCTTGGGTAACGAGTCCCCATTGAGTCATTCGTTACAATTACATTGATGAAATCCGGAACTGTGTGTTCCCAAATGTGAGTTGAGTTGTTGACGGTGAGTGCATTCCCCGCCTGTAATTTTTTTCTTTGCCGCATAGTCTGCAAGTCCATATGCTGCCTGGTTGGCTTCCCTGTATGTGTGAGTTATCACATATGGTTGTACTTGTTGCAGACGTAGTCGTATCTCCTGCAGCATATGACGAATGATCCATGTAGCTTCGTCTGCTTCCTTTGATAACAACGTTAAAAGTGTTGCTGAGTCCGTCTCAAATTGGATGTGGTTCCATTCTCTGATAGCCGCTATTCTAACAGCTAATAGCAGCGCCCATGTTTCTGCCACGATAGTTGTTGTTTTTCTAATCGGTGCCGCCATTGCCATTACAACTCGTCCGTATGCATCTCTGCAAATCCATCCCGCACCAGCCGTCTCGGGTATCCCCTGAGAATCCATCTTACTAGCGCCATCCGTGTTTATTTTTATCCAATGATGTTGTGGTGCATTCCACTTTATCCAGAGTGTTGTTGAAGTCCTCCTTTGTTGTTGCTGTTCCGTTGTATTCCTTGCGCAGATCTTATGTTGGATTGCCCATCTATATTTCTGACTCAGCAGTAAAGAAATTTGGAAGTTGTGATTTGGTGTGTGTATGTTGTCATAAACCTTTGCATTTCTTGAGATCCAGATATTCCATAGTGTGTAACAAGCCAACGTGAAGATTTTCTTGTGTCCCTGTATCTCCAGAAAGTCTCCAAAATTTAGTGGCGGCTGTATCAGGATGGTAGACGTTTGACCTCTTCCTGGTTGGTGGGTATTAGCTGTTGCGCTCTGGTGTTGTCTTGGTTGACCTATGATTGTTGGTAATGGATGCGGTGGTAGTTCAATGTTGTTGTAAACATTTTGGCGGCTTGCACTGCTGTTGGCATGTCTACAGAAAAGATACCATGTCCTCTTGGATGTTGCACAGTCGAAAAGACAATGCTGTACTGTTTCCGGTTGTTGATTGCATATTGGGCACATATTGATGTTGGTAATGTGTCTATAGTGCAATGCATCAAACGTTGGTAATCCATTGTGGCTGATTTTCCAAAGGATAAGTCGGATTTTTGGGGGAAATCTGCTTTCCATAATGATCTATATCTTTTCTATGTTGGGTGTACTCATATGTGGAAACGTATTAGTTGCAACTGTTTGAGTATGTATAAGCATCTCATAGCCACTTTTCACCGTGTACTGCCCCTTTCTTGCATGAGGCCAGAGAGTCCTATCGGGAGTAGATGGGTTTGGGATGTGAATGGCTCTAATTGCATTGCTAATGCTTAGGGGAAAAGTCTGATCTATCAAAGTGGTGTTCCAATTGAAAGAGTGTGGTACCATTAGGGTACTTACCAGCTTGTTTCCTAACTCTCCTAGGTTTGGCATACGAGCATGCATGGGTATCCAATTGTCCTTAATTGTTGTCGACTTTCCATCTCCAATCTGGATCGCATAATGTTCCTGCACAAAGTGCGAGATTTTCATTATGTTTTTCCATGTCGGGCTAGCTGTTGGTTGTGGAGTTGGGGGTTTCCGTAGGATCGACTCATTTCCCATGTATTTTGTTCTATAAAACGTGTTACAGATTGTATCTAGGTTTGCATGTATTTGCCACACCCTTTTGCCCAGTAATGCAAAGTTGTGTTTGCGCGAGTCCCTGATTCCCAATCCTCCAAGCCTGATTGGTAGGTGTAGTTTTTCTTTCCCCACCATATGCAATTTTCTGGTTTCCTTGTCATGCCCCCCAAAAAAAATCCTGGCAATCTTGTCTTTTTATGATGGACATGTGCTGGTAGTAGCTGTGTCTGCATAATGTGATTGGTTGTAGGTATCAGACTTGTATTGATGAGAAGCCATCTTCCCGCCTGATTGAGACATTTGGCCATCCACCCTTTGGCATTTCTTTCCAATCTCTGTATAAGTTGTGCAAAAATTGGTGACGAGTTTCTTCCAATCTTAAACTCCACACCTAAGTATTTAGGTGGGTTTGCTGTTGTTGGAATGTTGAACATCTGAGTCAGTCAATCTGTCACACTTTGGGTTGTGTTAGGATGATGAGTGATAACTGACTTCTAGAGATTGATTGCTTGTCCCGCTGAGCTCGAGTAGCTATGTAACGTATTCTTCAATTTCTCACATGTATCCTGGTTTGTTGTGCAAGTAATAAGCAAGTCATCATCATACATCAAATGGAGTATTGGTGGGTTGTACGCTGAGATGCTTGGTCCTTTTAGTCTGCCAGCATTTTCCAGTATTTCCAAGTTGGTGGAGAGTATTTCTGCGCACGATGAAGATGTATGGGGACGGAGAGTCCCCCTGCCGTAGTCCTCGAGTTGGCGTGATACAACCCTGAGGATTTCCATTGATGTTGATAGCATACGTCACTGAGGTTATACACAACATTATATATTCCACAAATTTGTTTGGGAAACCCAAAGAACATAGAGTTTTCCTCACAAATCCCCAATCGAGGCTGTCATAATATTTCTTGATGTCAAGCTTCATGACAATTTTTGGGTTTTTTGTTGGCAGAGTGGAACGAATGTGATGAAAATTTTCAGTGGCAATGGCTATATTATCATGAATTGCTCTGTTAGGAACGAAAGCACTCTGGTATGGACTGATCATAAATTGTAAAATTGGTCTCAACCTATCTACCAAAAGTTTAGAGATGATTTTATAGACCACATAGCATAAACCTATGGCTCTATAATCATTCACGAAATTCGGGTTTTCAGATTTTGGAATGAGAGTAATGCTGGTGTGGTTGAAAGGATATGCAAGTTCAACGTTATCAAAGAAATTGGAAACTAGGTCTATGATCTGTGGTTTGGTTGTGTCCCAAAAGGTCTTGAAAAACTTACTTGAGTATCCATCCGGCCCATGAGCCTTGTCTGATCCAATACTCTGTAGTGCTTTGTGGATTTCCTCAGTTGTTGGAGTTCTCATCAGCTGTAAGCAGTGGTATTGAGATATTCTTGGGTTTACATTGGCAAAAAGTTGCATGTCAATATCTGTTGGTGCCGCTATATATTGTTGTTCATAGTGTTGTATCATCATTTTAACAATTTGGCTTTGATTGTAAACCCATCTCTGATTAGCATCTTCTAACTGGTGAATGTGATTGATTCTGTTGTTGATAGTAGCTTTTGTGTGAAAGAATCTAGTGTTGAGGTCACCATTGTTCAGCCACTCAATTCTTGATCTTTGTTTCTGATTTAAAATTTTTCGTGTGGTTGTAGTAATAGTGGTTATAAAATAGGGTTCTTTTCAGACTTGTGAAAGCAGATTTTTTTAGATTTAATAAAAATTATATACAAAAAAATATTAACAATGGTAGAGAGTTACTGGGACTAAAGATTCGGCCATTTTTCATTTTCAAGTGGTTCAGAATTTAATTCTAGGCGATTATAGTTCAAAACAAAACAAATATTAACTCTAGTTTATTGCCAAGATAGATTTTATAAAATATTATTTGTATTTCTTAAGCATGGAATATCAAAAATCCCTAGGACTAAGCATACTCCATCAAATGAAATCACAAGTAATTAATTTAAAATCTTATTTCAATTAAAAATGTTGCAAAAAGTAAATAAAGAATTAATTTAAATTACCACATGGATGAAACACGGCCTCCTCCGTCGTCCCAGTGTTGGGTTTAGTTCATCATGGTGAAAAACCTCTCAAAATATTTCATTGATCCTCAAAAGTGTTTTACAATGAAGAGAAAGATAAGTAAATGTTCTAAAACAGGATTCTGCGACCCACAGAAGGCGTCCAGAATCAACGACAGAGCTGAGGTGCTGTTGTCGTTGAAGAACTACGACACACATACGACAGTCGATTTCACTGTTGAAGAACGACTGCTGCTGCGAGTCCGTTCTTCGTGTTCTTCAGGCGTGTTAATGGCAGCAGCAGCAGCAGGTAACTTCTCTGCAACTCCTCCTGCGCCTCTCTGCTCGCCTCCAAACCTCCCAAAACTCTCGACAGACATTCTAGTAGACCCAAAGATCATATTTATACTCAAAGACACGCTGAAATCCCTCGCCATAACTCCAAATAATTCGTCTTTACTCGGCAGTGAATAACATTATTTTTGAATATTTTCTTACCAGATTTAGAATTTCACACGTAAACTTGGATCCTGCACGCTCTAGTAAGGCTTATACATGCCTCATAAGTCATCCAACTCCTCCAAAACACTTCCATGCACAACCAAAACACACACAACACCGTGTACAGGTCGTGTTCACTCCGTGTAGCTCTGTTTTGAGCTCGAGAATCAAATCGATATTTCCAGCCAATTCCGATCAAATTAGACACCCAAACTATCTTCCTTAGGCTAAATCACATCTTTATACCAAAATTCAGCCATTGAATCGACCTACCACTACTTCATTTCTTTGATCGAAAATTCTCCTGTGTGTGAACATTTTTCCCGCCAATTTTGAGAATTTGAATTGTTGAAGAAGGTGCCCCTTATCCTGGATTGGGGTGCGAATAGCAGATGCCTTGGGGGTGACCTGGGGGTGCCCCTTAGTAATTAGGTTACCCCTTTTCCAAACTCGGGAGTCCGAATAACACGTGCCCTCCGGGTGCCAAAATCAACTTTTCGAGCCGAATTTTCTTAAAATATTTATTTCCAAAAAATACCTACAAATACATAAAATAACAAAATTAGTACAAAATCGAGTGCCAACAATATATAGTATTGAGATCAAATTAGACACAAAAATGTGTCTATCAAATACCCCCAAACTTATTATTTGCTAGTCCTCGAGCAAAATTTATTCTTGAAAAGTGACCGAGTTAATCTCGGGTGGGTTTATCAGAGGTGTACCCACAAAAACCAATACTCCAGATCCTAGCTATCTACGCAGAACCTTGGAAAGCACTAAAGAACCTCCTTGGTTGGCATACAATTATTGATTCTAAGAGGAAGAACCCTCATGCGAAATTCCAATTGCTGTACACGAGTTTGCACTCAAGCATACTAAAATTCATATAAGTGACAGAGCTCTACTAAGATAGTTTCACGATGGACATCATACTCGGAGTCAGACTAATCACATGAAAAGATTAAGAAGATGGAAAAAGAAAAATGTAGATGGTTGAAAAGTGAACGGTGTTTCCCATATCTGTCTGAAGGCCTCTGCCAAGATGAACCTAACCTAAATGACTGAGATACCGGTCTGACTAATATTAACACACTGGCATATACAAGGGAACCAGTGGTCAATAACTTAAATCTAGATCAACAAACTGGCAAATACAAGGGAACCAGCAGTTGACTACACATAACAATAACATTTTTTTTTTTTTTTAACTTAACGGCATGAATAGATCTTTTTGATCCAAGCGCATGCTTCTTGTCAGCAGATTACACGATAGTTCCCACGGGTCCTGCATTCCACGCTTGCTTAGGCGACGGAAACAGGGAGAACACACGCATATTGCTATCCAAGTGTTAATACTTATTCCGATTGGTCTAACTGGTCCGGTCTAATTTTTTTTTTTTTTTTTTTTTTTTTTTTTTTTTTTTTTGGAAAAGGTAACTCAGTCACTCTATTTCACCCTAGCAAAGGTAACAACTTGAATCGTGTGCCCCACCAAATCACTTGAAATAAAAGAAAAAATAGAACGTGAAAAGGACTCGACGAGATATGGCGAAACTATCATGTTATTTCTAACACCTGAGCTCTGTGCTTTTATGAATAGACTCTATAGATGTTTCCATCTAGTCAGATTGGTTCCTCAACTCCTAAAACAAAAATGTTTCCATCCACTTAGATTGGTTAGTGCTATCCTTAATAGGCATAAATTTCTAGGCTCTGGAGTTTATTTATTGCAACTAAAAAGTTTCTCCCATACCCCCAAACTTAAATCTAACATTGTCCTCAATGTTCTAAAGATGAAACTAAAAGCATGAACAAGGAGAAACTGTTACCACTTGAAGCAAAAGAGATAAGGAAGGATATTACCGTGTCGCAAGAATATTGGGTTACCTCCCAAGAAGTGCTAAGTTTAAAGTCTTCAGCCAGACTTAGGAAAGGATTAGTCAACTCGAACCATAAAGTAACAGTCGAAATAACTGTGGGTCTTCAAAACCAAATAGAGCTGACCAAAGGAAACTGCAGTGAACCAAGAAAATGGACAAGAATAGCATGCCCTTACCTAGTTTCCTGAAAACTATCGCTAATTGCGGTTCAGGTTCAGGTTCTATGAAAGGGTCTAAATAGAATATTTTCATTGGCTGCGTTTCTTCATAGATGGGATCCGAATCACTAGGTCTTAGAGTCTGTGAAAACTCAAATACGAACTTAGAATCACGAAGTAATAACCTAAATAATTGCGGATCATCTAAGTCAATCAGATATGACTTACATAGTTGACCACAGTGAGAGTAGTGGTCATTCTTAGGAAAATGTGTCGATTCCATTAACCTAAAGTACTTAGGCTTAGTCTCAGAACTTAATATTCGACTCATTTGAAACGTTCCCACAGTTGGAAGAAAACTATTTGGTGGGAAAACAAAGTCAATCTGGGTATCATAGCCTGGGAAAACCACATCAACCAGAGGATGGGTTTCTAACGACTGAACTCCTTTTTGGACATCATTAGGTTCGGGAAAACGTGTATGAAGATAATCTTGTAAAATGGTCGAGGCAGAGATATCAAGTCCTAAGTGTGGGGACTTTCTGAGAGTTAAAGGTAAGGCACTAGGGAAGTGATAATCACCCCCAAACTTAGAGTTTTCAGTGTCTCTAGATAGACCTCTAATTATGTCTTGAATTTCCGTATCTTCAGAGTTCTTAAAATATTCAAGAGATTCTTCTAAGTTATTATCAGGTAGTGCATCTTTACTCATCTCTACGGGTCTATCTTCTTCTTCCAAGACTATTGTTTCTAAGTCGCTAGACTCTAAAACAGTATTTTCGAAATGAACCCGTTCCTCTAAACCACTATCGGCTTCGTAAACAGGAAATACTACGTCGTCTAAAACGGTGGTATCCCTAATCAAATCCTCGTCCTTTTGAATAGGTGAATAATCATAAAAATTATTTGGATTTGAACTAGAAATAATATAATCATTATACAACTCAATTGGATTACTAGACTCCTGATCACTATGCCTACATATTTCAGATTCTTCATTACTGCTATCCTCATCATCATAGTACGAAAATGATTGAACCTTATCTAAATAAGTAGTGTCTTTTATTCTAACCTCGTCCTCTAAATTAGGCAAATATTCACTATTTACATCAAGGGTAAAATTGGAAGCACTATTTTGGAAATTTAGATTATTTCGAGCAGCATTAGCTAACTGTTCATTTTCTGCCTCTAAACGTGCTTGAATTTCACTGAGTGTAACACTTATACTTTCACAAGTCTCATTGAATATCTTAGACCGCGTGTACTCTCTTCTCTTGAACTAACTGCACGTTCATACTCCCTTCGAATTTGTTGGTAGGTTTCTTCTAAAGATTGAACAGGTTTAGAAATGTCATAATCAGGACTAGTTTTTAAGTAATTTTCCAAAAACGCATGACTAGTACTATAATATTCCTGATTTTCTTGCTCGTAAGACCAATTCGTGTGTGGATAATAATTGGGCTCACTATGGTATGAACCATAACCTTGAAAAGGTTGGCGTTCCCAACTACTATTCCCACCATGGTCATAAAACTGATGATGTCCATATTCAAATTCAGGTCGATACTCATTGTATTGGCTTCTATCATACCAGTTCGACATTCTTAGTTGCAAGGGAATTCTACACAATCACAAACAAGGCCGACTCGACTCCACCAAAACAAACCTAAAGATTTCTAGCAAACAAAAAGCATGATGGCTCCACTTAGATTGTTTCTAGACCAGCTTCTATCTTTCGAAAGGGAATTCGTTGCAATTTGAGCAAACCCCTCTGGAATCAATCTGAGTCAAAGTAAGTTGAATAGAGGCGAGGGAAGCTTAGTAGAGCTTTGATACCCAAGGCCTCACCGCTATCACAAGGCGGCGCAGTCACGCATTCAACTCACAGAAACCATCATGAACTTTGGAGTGTGCTTAAAGAGCAACCAATATTTTTCGAACGAGTTTCCTATTAAGCTCGTTACCCTATCGGTCTCGTTCTATTCCAAATTTTAAGCTTAGGTTCGCGTTCGGTTTCGTTTTCCTAAGGCGGGCAAGAAGAGAACGGTGATGAAATCCGAACCCTTATCTTGTTTAGGCCAGGCCTTGCCCTTTACTAGGAAAATAAAGACAGTCCGGTTCGTCCTCAAACAATTACACCTTAAGGCAGACAGTAACCCACTTGCAGGAGATTCGCGGGTGTTTCGATTGGACTTACCTCCCGTACCAGACGGGCGATGAACCGTTGTCGTCGACTCGGGCCACGACTCCTATGCCGTGTGCGAACCCGAGGGGCCGAGACGATATAGTAATCGTCGTCCTTCCCTGCACACAGTTTATATAATTTTTTTTTTTTTTAATAAAAATACCCTTCGTAGGGTTAAAAAAATAATAATAATAAAGTCCAAGAGTCCAGTCCAAAGTCCAAATAAAGTAAAGTGCAAAAGAAAAAGAAAAATAACCTAAAAAAAAAATATAAAAAAAATCTCTCTTTTTTTTTCTCTCTTTTCTATATATAAAACAAAAAAAAAAATTCCTCTTTCGCTCCTTTCGCTTTAAGCTTTTCCTTCCAAGGTCCTTAGTACTCCACTTCGAACCTGCAAATCAAAGACAAAAAGAAACGTAAAAAGGAAAAAAAAATAATAAACCTAAAAAAATTCTACCTAAGCACAGGTCCGTGTCGGCGGCGCCAAAATGATTTAAAATTTTTCGTGTGGTTGTAGTAATAGTGGTTATAAAATAGGGTTCTTTTCAGACTTGTGAAAGCAGATTTTTTTAGATTTAATAAAAATTATATACAAAAAAATATTAACAATGGTAGAGAGTTACTGGGACTAAAGATTCGGCCATTTTTCATTTTCAAGTGGTTCAGAATTTAATTCTAGGCGATTATAGTTCAAAACAAAACAAATATTAACTCTAGTTTATTGCCAAGATAGATTTTATAAAATATTATTTGTATTTCTTAAGCATGGAATATCAAAAATCCCTAGGACTAAGCATACTCCATCAAATGAAATCACAAGTAATTAATTTAAAATCTTATTTCAATTAAAAATGTTGCAAAAAGTAAATAAAGAATTAATTTAAATTACCACATGGATGAAACACGGCCTCCTCCGTCGTCCCAGTGTTGGGTTTAGCTCATCATGGTGAAAAACCTCTCAAA
The DNA here is from genome assembly GCF_003573695.1 of Papaver somniferum. Lineage (NCBI taxonomy): Eukaryota > Viridiplantae > Streptophyta > Magnoliopsida > Ranunculales > Papaveraceae > Papaver > Papaver somniferum. The sequence continues at coordinate 89,051,844 of NC_039365.1, read as the reverse complement.
ATATTTCATTGATGCTCAAAAGTGTTTTACAATGAAGAGAAAGATAAGTAAATGTTCTAAAACAGGATTCTGCGACCCACAGAAGGCGTCCAGAATCAACGACAGAGATGAGGTGCTGTTGTCGTTGAAGAACTACGACACACATACGACAGTCGATTTCACTGTTGAAGAACGACTGCTGCTGCGAGTCCGTTCTTCGTGTTCTTCAGGCGTGTTAATGGCAGCAGCAGCAGCAGGTAACTTCTCTGCAACTCCTCCTGCGCCTCTCTGCTCGCCTCCAAACCTCCCAAAACTCTCGACAGACATTCTAGTAGACCCAAAGATCATATTTATACTCAAAGACACGCTGAAATCCCTCGCCATAACTCCAAATAATCCGTCTTTACTCGGCAGTGAATAACATTATTTTTGAATATTTTCTTACCAGATTTAGAATTTCACACGTAAACTTGGATCCTGCACGCTCTAGTAAGGCTTATACATGCCTCATAAGTCATCCAACTCCTCCAAAACACTTCCATGCACAACCAAAACACACACAACACCGTGTACAGGTCGTGTTCACTCCGTGTAGCTCTGTTTTGAGCTCGAGAATCAAATCGATATTTCCAGCCAATTCCGATCAAATTAGACACCCAAACTATCTTCCTTAGGCTAAATCACATCTTTATACCAAAATTCAGCCATTGAATCGACCTACCACTACTTCATTTCTTTGATCGAAAATTCTCCTGTGTGTGAACATTTTTCCCGCCAATTTTGAGAATTTGAATTGTTGAAGAAGGTGCCCCTTATCCTGGATTGGGGTGCGAATAGCAGATGCCTTGGGGGTGACCTGGGGGTGCCCCTTAGTAATTAGGTTACCCCTTTTCCAAACTCGGGAGTCCGAATAACACGTGCCCTCCGGGTGCCAAAATCAACTTTTCGAGCCGAATTTTCTTAAAATATTTATTTCCAAAAAATACCTACAAATACATAAAATAACAAAATTAGTACAAAATCGAGTGCCAACAATATATAGTATTGAGATCAAATTAGACACAAAAATGTGTCTATCAGTTTCCAGTATTCATCATGGCAGTGAAGGAGCATGAGGTGTGAATTCCTTGTCTCATTTTCATGTTGTAACCAAAACAGTAGCTCAGTGCATGTTGTTGTTGCGCACTTCGATTAGGCTAATTGTATTTGAAATTCAGCTTCTTTTAGTAATTCTGGGAGATGTCCAAAGGTCTGCTTATTCCACTGTTGTAGAGTTATGGCAGTTTCTTTCATTTTGGTGAGCATCTTTTGGCCTGCAGTTGCTGCTTCCAATTGAGAAAAATTTTGTTGCCACGCATTAATAACAATGTCCTTCATTTGTGGGTGTAGAAACCACAAGTGTTCAACACGAAAGTTTTTTGTACCCCGCCTTTCCATTGCTCTTTCATTTAGTAGAAGTGGTGCATGATCAGATCCAATTCTTGGTAAATGTCTGAGTAGTGCTTGTGGGTTGTTATCTAACCATTGTTGAGAATCTAGGCCTCTGTCTAATCTCTCCATGATGAACTTTCCATCAGTTTGATTATTGGTCCAGGTAAAAGTATCTCCCTGAAAACCTAAATCAATGAGGCCATGATAGTTTATGAAATTGTTGAAAATTCTGACTTGACCATTTGTGACAAGCCTTCCACCTTTATTTTCATGTTGCTCTAAAACTTCATTGAAATCCCCCATAAGCATCTAAGGGATGGTGGAGTGATGATGTTGTCAAAATTTTGCCACATTGCAAATCTTGGAGTTGGTTGAGGAGGTCCATAGACGCCAGTAAACATCCATGGAGAAGTTGGTTGAGGTTGAGTTGTAGTGTTGTAGGCATGAATAACATTCTGATTAACAACTAAAAGTGAGACATTAAGATGGGATGTCCACTATAAGTATAGTCCACCTTTATGTCCTTCACAAAGAACTGAGAAAGAACCAAAAAAACCTAGAGAAGTACCCAAAAAAGACATATGCGACACAGTCTCCAAAGTTTCAGACAATAAAATTAACGAAGGTCTAAATTTACGTGTGTATTCACGTAATTTAGAGACTATCAAAGCATTGTGAATTCCTTGACAGCTCCAAGCCAAGTAACTCATGACCTAGGGGTGTGTTGGTTCAAGCCAACACCACACACAATCTTTTCCTCAGCTTCGGCGATAGTCCTTGTATCTAAGGATAACCTCCAAGCTGGTCTGGCTGTAGTTGAAGATGAGTTGTTTCCACCACTGTTGTTCACCAAATTTGTGTTGTCCCTTGTATTGGTTGTGGATTCAGGAGTCCCGGTGTTCCTTGCCTGCTGAAACATGCTTCTGGCAGATCTTGGTTTCCGTTGTCTCGGAGTTGGGATTTCAAAAGTTGGATTCCATGGCCTCATTATCGGTTGTTGTCCTAACTGAGCAATGGAAGCAAACTTGCGAACTTTAGCATGAGGTGGTTGAGCTGCGAACTCCGGAGTGTTGGGGATCATTAGGTGTTCTGGTAGCCTTGTTGGTGTCCTAATAGTCCGTCTCTTGTAAGTCTTCAAAGAGAGTTGTGGCGAGGTGGTCACCGTGACATCAGGCTTTCCATCGTTCATGTGAACCAGTAAATTCACTTGCATGCCCCTGTTTTGCACCTCATTCAAAAGAACCTTAATGTATTCATTAGTAAAAAAAGTCAACATTCGATTTATACCCTGTTTAGCTTTGGGTTGTGGAGATGCTTCCGGGTTCGGGTTTGGATGTTTCTCCACTGATCCAGAGTCAGTGGTCTGAACCTCTTCTTGTTTGGCTTTTCGTTTACCTTTGTCTTTGGGCTTGTCCGCTACCGGTCCAGGCACATGTGGATGGGTTTTCTTTATCTGATTGTCAGGTCCAATTGGCTTGTTAGCTGGCAGGGCTGACGTGGATTCGAGTGGGCTCTTCTCCTCGGTAACTTTCCCGACATTCTTATCCTTTCAGATTCTTTTTCAGAGGTTTGTGCATGGGCACATTCTTTGTTGCTTCCCTGTGGCGGCTGGGTTGTCTTGCTTGTGTCAGTTGCCTTTTCAGGGTGCTTTTGCTTAATCACCAGGTTCCAGGCAAGTCCCCTCCGAGTCATTTCATCAGCTAACTCAGCAGGAAACGGCGGTGGTGGTGGTGGTGTTTGCATTTATTCTGTAACCCTAATTTCCTGAGCAACGTCCTTCTGCACTTCTCGGATCGATTCGGCCTATCTAAACTGAGTTTGATCAGCAGTATCCTTTATATCAGATCTTTGTGACTGTGCCTTATCATCTCTTGTTGAGGATGAATCCCCCAAAAACGTCTGAGAAGAACGGTATTCCTGCATGCAGTTTGGTATGGTACCTCTTGAAGGTGGTGCCTTCATCTTAGCATTGAGTTTAGTGTAAGGAAAGTCAGGAAACTTCCTATGATGCATGAGTTCGGTCAAGCCAGTTGAGTATGACAGTCTCTAAAGACATGTCCAGGAAATCCACAAACAAAACATAAAACCGGTATCCCTTCATAAGCAAATTGAACCCAGACTCCCTTACCCATGCTTAACATCACTCCAGGCATGAAAGGTTTGTTTAAGTCCATCATAACATAGGCTCTAGGTGGTGACGTCTCCATATCAACCTGTATAACCGTCCCTTTTCCTGAACGTTCTATAATATTCTTAATTGCTTCTTCATCCAAAAACAACCTAGGAAGATTGAGAACTTGTAACCAGAACGGGGAAAACTTAAAGCAGCTATGGGGGTGTTGCACAAAAAAATTTCCGTCTTCATGGGGACCTGCAATCCATGGTTGGTTTGCTAAAATAAAATCCTTATCAGCTTTGTGTTTTAGAGACATCTGTATTACCTGGAAGGTTCCATTCGTCTCAATATGATGGATCTGCATGGGGAAGATTCGGTTGCTTATGGATCTCTTGATCTGTGAGAAATCCTCATACCCATCAACGACTTTCAGTGCCACTGTGCTCATTATGTGATTGCATTAAGCTCTGCATCCATTTAGTTAGATGGAAAATGGGGATGTGTAAATATTTTTTCTTTTTTGAAAAGGATGGTTTGCTGGGTGGTTCTTTTGATTGATTATGTGGGTCTTGAAGGTTGGTAGATTTCCTGATATGATGTGCAGTTGATTGTTTGGTTGTAAATCCACGGTTTGTTTCTTCTTCTTTTGTAGAAAGTTTCTCTGAGTTGCTCGAAACAGATGAAGAAGAAAAGGGGAAGAAGCTCTGTTGGGAATCCTTAGAAAGGTTTCCATTCATCTTCTGATTGTTGTCATTAGTCGATGTCGATTCTGCTGAAGGAGACACACGTGCTGCACTTTGCGAGAATCTATGGAGCTTTTCAGAGCATTTGGAGTGAAGCAATGTATGATGCATGATAGAAGCAGATGAATCTAGGCACGTATTGGCGCAGGAGGGAGGTGTCAGCTGAGCCATTGGCGAAAACGGAGGTGGGTGAAAAATAAAAAACCCAGTAATTCAGCCACTAACTGGTATTGATAGAATATCTTTCCAATGAATTTCCTAATTGATAACTTGATTAAAATCAGGGTCCCGCAACACTCAAGATTGAAAAAGATTCTTTAAAATCAAAAAGAAAGGAAGTGGTGATATGAAGTTATTGATATTCCTAAAACCTAACTAACATCCATTTTCCAAATGGTCGAGTCAATTAACGAATCGACTCACCGATACTCAGAGAGGAGAGAGAGGAAAGATCCTTTTGAACGGCGAGTAAAAATGTATATAGGAATAGGATGACCAAATACACAACAATCTGCATTTTTCCTCCATAAATTATGATACCTTTATCATAGGATTGTTATTAAAAATCGACATAAGATGATGCCAAGAGGCAGCACACAGAAAGTCTTTGGTACTTCTAGGGTTTCTAAGAAAATCTTATTGGAAATAAATCTCTGAAACATTTTTTTTTTAATCTATGTAGCCTAGTTAGTAAGTTCGCGAATGATTCGCAAATCATTCGCGAATTTTTCCGTATCACGAATTTTACCGTCTTATTCGCGTACGTTTGCAACTCCGAATCCAAGTAGCGTATTATGTGGCATTCCCGGATTATTCGCGAATCGTTCACGAATTTTACGTATCCCGAATGATACGTCCGCTTAATTCGCCATAAATTCTTTAGCTTTTACTTTTCAAAGACTCCACTTTTTGGGCTTTACTGTCTCCCGAACATACACGACCGAATATTAGACGTGTTGTAATTTTTATGAAACAAAAACGACTGAAGAGATTTGAAGGTGAAGGTGAGAGCGATCTCAAACTCACTAACCAAGCATCTAAACCACCATACGACGTCCTTTTGGATAACTAATGTTGTATATATTATTAATATCATCATATTGAGTTTATTTTTCCTTAAATAACTCACACATATGCATAAAAATTGGTCTATGACCTTATAAATACAAATTATTTGTTTTATATAGATACCGAATTTTCAGAGCCGAACTCACATTTATAAATCGAATTATACACGTACGTATGCCGTTCCGAATTAATGACGAATCACGTCCCGTTGACCGAATTTTGGACCGAATCTGAATTTTACAAAACCGTATAATACTCGTACGTTTGCCGTTCCGTACGTTTGCCGAATCCCGAATTGCTAACTAGGCTATGTAGTTTTATGTGTCTCCGGTCTTTTGTTTTTGTGTGTTTTGATTATTAGATGATGAAAATATGGGTTACTGCACCAGACAAGTTACAGAGATCAATGACTGACATTTTGTTTTTATACTGTAAGTTAGTAATTATAGCTATAGACTTTATATCATCAAGGTTAATATAAATTAATTAAGATTAACATACATTGTCAATATCTAATCAATCATCGTCAACTCTGCATCGAAAGCGCGAAAGAAATCGTATTAAAAAAGAGGATTTAGAAGCATCTTAGTCTGTCATAAGTAGAATTCGATGCTCATTTACCGTTCTTCAGCTTCCCTAGGCCGTGGGTTAAGTTAAGAATTAGTATTAGATTTTGCGAGCGAATCTTTACATTCAATCGAGGAAATTACACTAAGATAATGAATTTGGCTTCGTAAATGGTTTAACCACGTGATTTTGTTAATTTTGCGAAGAATGTGACGACTTCAGAGTATATCAGATATTACATATTTAATTTTTGTCGGATGGGAATCAAATAATGTTACGATGTCCGTGCAACGATGGCCGAATAGTTTTCAGACACGATTCAGTATAGTACCAAGATAATCAGGGTTGATAACTTAATTAGGTTTGATTAGTAAAGTACTAATGAAACTAGAGTTTAATGAAGATCAGTAAGCTGTCTGTCTGTCCTTTCTACTAATATGGAGATTTCTTTTCATGTTCTTAACATATTTTGGCAAAATTGACCAAATATGTAGAAAAGGGTTTTTCTTCTTATTATTAAAAGTAGACATACAACAAACATTTGAATTTACTCAGAAACTTTATTAAAGGAGGAATGAGGACTCTTTTTTGTAGGGCATCTTTTACAAAATTAAGTTCCTTAATTATTATATAGAATAATAATGGAGGAGGGACTGGATGTTTTGATTTTGTACCTATGACTTGTGAGAGAATGAGATGTGGACAATGGGGTTGAAAATAAAAATACATAAATTTCCATTCCTTCCATCCATGTCTTTCAAATCTTGTTGTACCATATGATCCGCAAGGGATGTCCCAAATGTTGAACCAAAGGCTTTGTGTGCCTTAGTGCATGTGGGTCAAAAATGTCATAAATTTTCACCATGTGAATCACAGTCTAGGTCTAAACAGTTTGACCTTTTCAAGTACATAAAATAGATCTCCATTTAATGGCTCGGTCCCAAGTTTACTTATAGTTAAATTTCCACTTCCATAAATTAACAGTCGTATTAATCAATAAAATAATGGTATTAATTTTCTCTTGATGGTTCTAACTTCTATAATATCATTATGTATTTTAGCCACGGTTCTGATTACATCCAAGGTCAAAGAAGTTCGAAACAGCGACTGTAAGTTCCTTGAGGTTGAGATGTAAATGTCACTCATCGTTATTAGATGATGATCTAGCACTCCCTCATTTGTCCAAAATTTAATAAATAGGGGAATAATTAGATACAACTATTCTCATCTTATATGTACCATCTCTTTCTTTTAATAATTTGAACGGGTTGTTTTGATTCACTCCATTGTGGACATATTCATTTTCAATTTAAATATGTTAAAAGGTCAAGTGAAGGAAGTATTAATATGAGCCACAAGTGTCTATTCTTATGGACTTTTTGTACCAAATAGTAGTTAGGTACACATTAATTACTGATATGACGCGTGTGTGTTTTCTAATATGCATGGTACCTCAAAAGTTGGTTGTGTGAATTTACTAACTCAAATCGTCCGCTTCAAAAGAAAAACACTCAAATTGTTGAGATTAGTCCCACAAGATATGGAAACTATAGATCCTGCGGCTTATAAGTTTCGGGTAATTTCGTGGTTAGTTGGGTGAATTTTGATATGGCATCAGAGCGGGCAATTTCATGACAAGTCTTTTTATCATATTTTTACTCCATGTCATCCGATTTAATGTGTTCATGATGTACTAGATCCAAAAAGATTTCATGTGAGGAACCGTGTTGAGATTAGTCCCACATAGTATGGAAACTATACATCATGCTTTTCATAAGCGTTGTCAATCTTAACCTTGCAAGCCGATTTTCGAAATTAGTTAAGCCCATAAACTTCAATACAAACACAAAGTGTCTGGTGTCTGCACGTGTCCAAGTTGTAAGACAATTTCTTTTACCATTTATCGCTACTCAACCGGGATGCACCTGGCAAAAACACGTATATGTACACGGCCCGACACAAATACAATTATATGTCAACTTTTAAAACAATTAGGATACAAATAATTATGTATTCAACGATATTTCATAGTGAAATGTATGTATTAAGAATATGACTTCTCGATGATATCAAGAAATTGTTGATAAACAATTTCTTTTTATTATGGATGAATTTGCAGCCCAAGTTTTGTTTCTTCAATACAAACTATAAAGATTGTTATAATTACAACTCCAACTTTAAAGGTTCATCTATAGTTAAATATACTACTCCCTCCGTCTCTAATATAAAGGCGGAGAACTAAAATTCTTTAGTCTCAATCGATAGGCATAAAACCAATTCCAATGTGGTTTCTTCCATATTTATCCTTATTAAAGAGTATGACATTGACAAGCTTAGTTAATGTATTTGGTAATTCCCAAGAAGAATTATACTATTTTAATATTTTAGTGGGATAAAAACTCTTACTTTATTGATATTTTCCATGTTTCCTAGACAAATATATTGGAACTGATGAGGGTAAATCAGACAACATTAGAGAAATTTATAAAAACAAATTTTTTTTTCTTATTCTAAGAGAAGAACTCTACTTCTCCGCCTATATATAGGATACAGAGGGAGTATAAAAACTACAGATATGTTTGGCCCACAAGAATGCTTAAATTTATAAACAAATAGCCTAACTACAGTAACAATATCTAAACACTTCCCCTCAAGGTGGTGGATAGATATTACACATGTCTAACTTGATTATGGAGTCACAACATGATGAGTTTAATACTTCCTTAGTCAACATATCTTCCAGTTGTTCAGAAGAACAAATGAATGGTATTTCAATAATTTTATTTTTTGACTTCTCATAAACAAAATTACCATTAAACTCAACTCGATCATGTTGAACATGATTCTGTGCAATCTGATTGCTGATTGATTATCATAGAATAATTTCATAATAGATTTTGTAAACAAACTAAGCCCCCACATAATTTTTTTAAGCCGCACTACGTAACTCACATATTCATTTGACCATTGCGCTACCTCTGCATTAGACAAAGAAATAACCTTCTGCGTTTTACTCTTCCAAGTAATAAGATTACCTTTAACAAATGTGAAATAACATGTACGTAGTTGAGTTAGTATAACATGAAATTTTAAGATTTCCATGGTTCGAAAACATAAAACCTCTTCTAGGTGCAGATTTTATATACCTAAGCATTCGCACAACGACATCACTTATTGCGCATAAACCTACTGACAACACTTATTGCGTAAGTAGTATCGGGCCTAGTATGAGAAAGATAAATCAATGCCTTGATAACCTTTGATATTGTTATTTATCTAGTGGAAATTGATTAAAATATGCATCTAGTTTGTGACTTTTTTCAGCAAGAGAACATATAGGCTAACAACCTAACATACTTGTTCCCTTCACTAAATCAAGCACGTATATATCTTGGGATAAGAAAATACCTTGTTTGGACTGTAAAACTTTAATTACTAAATATTTGAGGTTCCCCAGATCATTCATTTCAAATAAAGAAGACAAGTATATGTCTTCAAGTTCCAGATCTCATCGGCGTCATTGCCAACCATATCCGAGTGATGTCAAATTACTGTCGGACTTCTTCAAAGACAAAGTGTGATCAACATCACTTTTATTTATAACTAAAAAATTTCATTGCATTTCAAAATCTTCCAAACCAAGCACGTGGAGATTGCTTCAAACTATACAATGTCTTCTTCAATCTACACACAACATTGGGATTATTCAAATCACCAAACCTAGTGGAAACAACATATAAACTTTTGCTTGTAAATCTCTATGTAAAAAAGCATTTTTTACATCATATTGTTGTACCCGCCACCCCAAATTTTCTTCTATAGACAACAATACCCAGATGATATTTATTTCTGCTACATGAGTAAAAGTCTATTGATAATCTATATCACATGTTTGAGTAAATCCTCTAGCAACAAGTCTCGCCTTATACTGATAAACATAACCATCGGGCTTAATCTTGACAATATCGACCCACTTACATCCAACTGATTTCTTCCCCTTTTGTAGTGGTACTAACACCCATATATGATTCTTTCCAAGTGCTCGCATTTCATCAATCAGAGCATCAAACCACTTATGTTGAGCATTTCCGACTAAATTAATTGATTAGATCTTCTTGTGATTAATTTATTCAACTTTTATGGATACAAATTCATGTTTCATGTAATTTGTTAATGTCCAAAGAAATCCTTCTTTTCTTGTGAAAGTAACATCGCTCTTTTGTTCTTTCGGGAATGACATTTTATGGGGGAGAGTTCTTAATTGAACTTGTGCATAAGTGCCAAATCTTTGTGGGGAGTGTGGCTGTGGAATATTGTGGGAGTTATTAACTCATTGATGAATACACTAAGTTTCAACTATGTGAAATCATTGAAACAAAGTTGATATGTTCTCTTTTAGTCATGAATTATCTCTTTGAGAGTTTCATTATGATCCCGTAATTTTCGTACCTTTGCCAATTTATATTGACAAAAAGGGGAAGAATTATTTGGTAGTTCACACTACATACATATGGTTACAGATCATTATGTAAGAGGGAGTGGTTTTCATTGTGAGATGGAAGTATTGACTAAGGGGGAGTGATACATATCACCGTAGTATTATTGTCAAAGTTGTGATACAATTAGACTTTGATGACAATACTATGACACTGTATAACAATGATTGAGAACATATGTTTTTCAAATGTTTTCTTATTGTTATGACTACGGATCTTCAACAACAATGATGTTGCGTTGAACACGTTCAGAATCACCGAAGTACTTGGAGTGGCGAAGAATTCAAGGAATGTTGAAGAGCCAAGGAAATCAAGCATGATGGAGGAGAAGATACAAAGTTTATTTATTTTGTAATCCATATGTATTGATAGTTTTGTCACTAAAATTAAAAAAGGGGGAGATTGTTAGAGCATTGCTCGGTCGAACTCGCAAGCGTTGCTATCTCAAGCTTGTTTTTCAAGTTTAGTTGATCAAAACTATAGTCTTGATTTCTAGTCTACTTATAGTTATGTCTCGAATTATGATAGAATATGTAGTTGAGCTTTAGACTTCACGACGTTCATCGATTGAAGACGAAGATCTACTGGGGAGAGCTTGGAGGAACTTCATCAACAAAAGGTATGTGGAGACTAAAACTTATCTATCACTCATAAGTATATTCTGTTCTATCTCTTAATGAGACTAAGCCGTATAGCTATATATACTTTTATATTATACACATTTGATATTTCGAGCTGAGTTTAACTCGCTTATCTATTTATCGAAATATGTGTTGGAAGCTTTTTGCTTTAGCTACGTTCATCATATTCTTGACGAGTTCAGTTGGAAACAATTTATTTGTTGGAAACCAAATAATAAGTCAAAACATGATCATGTGATGTCGACTCGGAAAGTTTCGTATTGATCGTTCGATCACTTGAAAATTACTTATAAGCTAATAGTTTGTGTGACAGCTATTGTGTCTTCTAAGGATGTTTCAACGATTGGAATGGGAGTTTAGAACAAAAACCTTTTTCTAGATACAACACAGTATGTACCTAGTATGCAAATTGTTTTGTATGATTCAAGTCAGGGAACCCCGTTTGCATACCTAGTATGTGAATGGTTTTAACTGTTAAAGTCCGGGAACCTTGTTTGCATACTAATATGCGAACGGTTCTACCTGAGTCAGGTCCGTGACTACTGTTTGCATATCCGTTTGCAAATGGCTGGACAAGACCAAAGCCCGGAAGCTATAGTTTGCATACCTGTTTGCAAACTTAGTGGTTTAAGTTCTAAAATCAGTCAACTATGTTTTTCATACTTATTAAAAAATACATTTATGAATTAAGGAATGCAAGTTTTGCAAACTGTGGCTTAATGTTCATGAATTGATTCTTGCGAATCAAATCGATTTTGATTCAATTGGTTCATATATATTTATATGAGATAGTGAACAATTGAACAACTCTATGAGGAACACAATCAGATTCATTTGATTATCTTTCATGATTGATTGATCATCATAGTTGATCTAGAAGTGTTGGATGAATGTGGTTAAGATAAAAGTGTTCATATGGCTAACTTCGGCTAACTGTTATTGAGCCAACTCAATATACACGTTTAGGTACGATTACCAAAATATAAATGAAGGTATATTTAATTTGTGTGTAACAAGATAACTTCGGTGGAGAGATATTGCTTTGGTTTTAAGCAGACTTATCTTGAATATTAAATCAGGTTTTCATCTAACGGTGAATATTGAATGCTTTGTTACTAAGTGTTAGAGCATTGCTCGGTTGAACCCACCAAGCGTTGGTATGTCAAGTTTGGTTATCATATTTTAGTGAACCAAAACTCATTTAAAGAGTCGCTTGATTATTTACGAGACTCAACTTCGTATAAGTTAGCTAGAAAGTTATTAGGATATGGACTTACAAGTATTACTCGAAGACTTGAACAATGTAAAGAAGTAAAGAGTTACATCGACGACATCATCCTTCCTCTTGAGGTTAATAATATTTTGACTATTACTGTTTCATTCCTAACGTATTTTTCAAGTCGTGCTATATTGAAAACATAACTGCGAAGCTGTGAATGATTATACTCTAGTTAGACGTAGTAAGGAATTATAATACGAAGTATAACGCCTATATTTTGGAATTTGTATATAAGACATCGACATAATCGTATGAATGCTATAGTGATTATGTTGGGTATGGGTGAAAATTTCGTCCTAGGAAACAATGTTTTACATTCGTTTAAAGGAAGTACAATTCACAAACTTGTTTTATGAATCGAAAGGGAAATCGCTAGGCTTATTGATATTGCTATTCATTGCAAATCTTTGGATTACCAATATGTGTGTTAGTATAACTGCTCATAACTTGTTTATGTATCTTGGTAAAACTATTCAAAATGCCTGGCTTATGTATCGGTATGAATTTTATTAGTGAAACCAATCTTAAGTAATCACCTGAGATGGTATGATCGATATTTGTAATTGGTGTGACCATTCATAGTCATTGGGTAACCGATCCTAGAACTTGGTGGGACTAATCACAAGATGTGTAATCGATCCTTGTAGTAGGTTAACAAGTTTTAGTAATTGGTGTAACCGATCCTATAACTTGTGCAACCTGTTGATGGGGAAAAATGATTTGCTAGTTTTTAAGGAATTGAGGAGACGACGGTTTGGACGAGACTCCTCGAACCTAGCAAACTGCTTAACCTCATACAGATGCACTACACGGGAGTGCTTTTAGTTCGAGAGATCAATTTGTAGGACTCTGGCCTAAACCAAGTCAATGTCCGTTCCAGAGTCAATTCGGTCACAAAGAGAGAGATGGGTTGATCTGTAGGAGGAAAGCTGCGAATTGTAGGATCAATGGTGATCAAGGATTGTGGATATGTTGAATGTTTCTACAAATATGTGTAAATAAGTTTGATCGAGAGAACTTGTGTATAGACCAATTGTTGATCCTTCATTCATTAATTCACAACTTATTTATATTGTCAGAATAGCGAACACATTGATCCCAGTAAGTGTGACGGTTTCATGAGTGGAAGAGTGGGAAAGTGGGAGATCGTGGTAAAACCTATTCCGTATCGTATGGAGACTTGGTTGATCGTCCACCCAATACTTTGATAAATCCTTCAACCATTTGCACGACTTACTCACATTTATCATCTTGGATGAACACACGTGTCGTAGGCCTCCATACCAAAACCTTAATTGATATCCCCCCATGTGACGTGATTGATGTCTCACGAACGTGGAGTCTGCAAAGCAGATGTGTATTTATTAGTAACTCATTGACTTATTAGACAGTGAGTCTAAGTTCTGTTGAATTGAGCATGAGTGACGAATGCTCAGTGATTCATGGATTGAACATAGCAGTCGTACAGTTATTATGTTGATATTGCTCTTCTGAGCAACTGAGCAAGTATTGCTCGATTCGACGAATTACTGAATATTGATAGTTGGATCAATATTCGAGCAACTGAGCAAGTATTACTCGACGAATTACTGAATATTGATAGTTGGATCAATATTCGAGCAACTGAGAAAGTATTGCTCAATTCGACGAATTACTGATAAATTACTAAATATTAATAGTTGGATCAATATTCGAGCAACTGAGCAAGTATTTCTTAATTCGACGAATTATTTATTGGTGACGTGACTCAATAAAATATTAATTAAAATATTGGTAGACTACCAAATATTATATAATTAATTCATATGTTGATTGTTTGATCAACATAAATTTATTAGTGTTTGAACTTGCTCAGAATGATGATTTGTGGAGTGTTTGTTCGAAACCCTAATTTTGATCAATTGTTCGTCAATTGATTAATTGTTGAAAATATGTCATGAGCGAGGGAGGGACCGACCACATGGGATGATGGATGACCATGTGGTTCCCAAGTGCTTGAGTGAGCATGCACCAGGGTCCTTAGTTGTCGGTTGGTGAAAGAATGATCAAATGCTGGTGTTGACCATTTATTAGAATAATGCCCGTGTGAGCGTTAGGTGATAAAACCTAATTATAGAGAGGTGAGGGACCGACCAAGGGAGCATATGACCGACCCTTGGTGGTGTGGGACCAGCTGATGGTCGATTGAGCAAATTCCAAGTTGGTTGGAAAGAGTTTGGACATAATATGAGCGATTGAGCAAATTAGGTTAAAATTATGAAAAAGTGTGGGACCGGGTCCTTGCAAGCCTAAGGGCCGACCATGGTCCGTCAAGGTGGCATGCTCGTGTCACCATACTGCCTATGTCTGAGAGTTTTGGTATTTTCTGGTGCGCGTTTGAGCAATATTTTGGATTTTCAGAAGAGTTTGATCTTGACTGAAACTCTCAATTTTGCTCGAATGAGCAAGTTGAGCTTTGCTCGTGCGACCAATATTTTGAGAATATTAAAATAATAATATTTTAATTTTTTACGTGAGAAGACTAGTCGGTCATGTGACCTTTTGACCTTTTGGTTTTTTCATGGTTTGGGCAATATTTGAGAAAATATGAAGAAACCATGATTTTTGCTCAAACAGAGGAGTTTCATGAGATGAGGGAAATAATAATTATGAAAACAAGGGATTGCAAGGTGTGGGACTGTCCACGGCTAGTATCCCGATAACGCGACACCTTTCTCTGTTTTATTATTTTTCATGAAACCGTGAAAATATGGAGAAACCGTGAGTTTTGCTCAAACAAGGAAAGTTGCTCGAATGAAGGAGTTTTCATGGAAATAAGAAAATAATAATAAAAAATAGAAAAGAGGCGCCTAGGGACAGGGCGGAGAATGATTCATGAAACGGAGCAATAATTATGAATTGTGCATCTATTACTAATCCATGGAGTCAACCGGGGATTCACGGAACGGAGTAATGAGATATAATAGATTATTTTCTAAGAATTCAGTGGCGAATGTCACGGTAGAATTAATTTATTGTAGAATCGAGATATGAGATAGTTGAAGCATCATACTCGTTCTGAAAGGTGTATAGTCAGGGAACAACGTTCAGCGTTGTTAACGTCCTGAAGGGGTTTAGACCCCTCAACAAAAAATTATGTACGAGAGCCGCCTGAATCTCTACACAGTCTCTCTACATAGTTAGGGAACAACGAGTGTTGCCGACGTCCTGAAGGCATTAAGCCCTCTCCACAAACAATTATATAGGAGGACCGCCCAATCGTTCTTCTATGTAGAAGTGGTTCTCTCTATGTAGTCAGGGAACATCGAGTATCGTCGACCGGAAGGCGTTAAGCCCTCTCAACAAACAATTATGTAGGAGGACCTCCCAATCATGTTATTTAACATAGAGATCATGATGAAATGTGCATCATCGAATGCTCAGCTAGTGGGAGGCCTTTCGAGAATCATATTCATCATAGCTCTGAGAGGAACTCGATCAGAGATCGTGAAACAGTTCACGGATCATAAAATATAAATCGTCACATGCGTTCCTGAAGCCGGGTCAGAAACATGAAGTATCATGATTTTACGATTTTGACCTTTGTCGAAAATCCACCATCAACATTAAGTCCCCTGCTTAGTGAGGAACAGTCATATTCTGCGGTAAGCATTAGATGGTGATTTTCCAGTCAACGAGATAAGCAGTTAAACTCGGTCGTACAAAGGTATTTTCAGAATCCTCGATTTGCTCCAACGGTGTCATGTACGAGCAAATGCTCAGGTAAGGACCCTAAGAGTATGATATAGCGTCATCCCTTGAGCATGGAGAGATGAAGCACTGCTGATTTGGACGATCGGGCATCCTGTTTTGGTCGGTTTAATGTTTGCGGGCTCGAGCCCAAAAAGGAAATCCATGTTTTATTAGGTTTTGGAAATAATTTTGCTATAAAAGGGACGAAGCCCTAATTTTTTTTTTTTTTTTTGATTGACCGACCACCCTCACTCTTCAACACTTTCACGCATGCAGTTGGAGGAGAAAGGAATTTTCACGCTTGAATACTAGTCATCGGCGCCACCGACCACCCAGTTTCCGGGCGGCACCGACCAGGTACGTGAATTTTTTTTTTTATTGAAGTTCAGTTGTTCAAAATAAAATTCCATGTGTGCATGTATGTGTAGGTTCTGTGAATTGTTTTTTAGAAAATACATGCTCGTTCGTTAGTTTTAGGAAACGAGCAATAATCCCTAATATGAAAGAGATACATGAATTCTTGAATATACATGGTCTAGTTGCAGTAGAGAAAATCTTGTTTATGAGGTTTCATAAAAATAAAAATTTTACTTTCAAAGCATGAATTTTCACACAAATACCTTTAGGAAACGTATATCCGTTCGTAGTTAAAGTAATAAACACTAATCCTAAGATATTTTTGATGTAGACCTGCACTTCATGATAAAATTTTGTTTGTAGACTTTCAGAATTTTATTTAGAATATATGAAATTTTAAAAAAATAGAAAAGACCCTCGTTTCATAGACGAATGCTCGTTTGAGCAAAACAAAAGTTTTTTTTTTTTAAACAACAACTCACGTAAAAAGAGATTTTTTTTTTTGAAAATTCCGTGAGTTATTTACTCACGTCAAAATGTTATATTTTTTTTTTATGTACATGACTTTAAAAAAGAATTTTGTTAAAGAAATCAAATTTTGATTTTTGAGTAATTGCTGAAAGCAAACAATGTTTTCATGAATTTGTGATTTCATAGTGTATGTACACATGGTAAAATCAGTGAATGTTTACATGAAAAGATTATGTGAATTGCGCAAAATTTCGTGAAAGGTCAAGTGTTGACTTTATATAATGAGTGTTGCTCATCTTTGCAGGTTTTCAAGGAGCGAGCAAGATTTTCGAAGTTTTACGTTATTATCACTAAGTTCATGAAACCGTAAATAGGTAAAAGTTGAGGATTACCATTTTATAGACGCTGATGTGAGCATCCTAATTAATTATTCCGTTGTACTTTAGTTCCATTGTGTCGATGAAATTTGTTATATGGATGTCACAACAACTTTCCAAAGATGACTGATTCCCATGGTAGCAGCACTTCTGAAGACGATGTTTCCAGAGAGGAGTCTTCTGGAGAGGATGCTTCTGCAGATGTATCTTCTAGAAATGATGATTCTGGGACTTCCAGGGAAAAAGAGGACACTCCTAAAACCAAGAAAATTCCAAATTCTGGGGATGAATTCTTTGTGTTTCAGTATAAGCCCGAAAAGCGTACATCAGGTTCCTCGTTTCGTCTGCTCATAAATTCCAGAAGTACTACTCAGAACAAGTTGGTATCTCCTCAAGCAATAACTCGGTTCTGTTTGCAAGGGAAACACTACTTGGGATCACATATAGAATTAAATCTTTCCCGAAAGACTTTGAAGGATTTTTCTGGATGGGCAAGACATATGCTGGGTTATATCCATGTAAGGAACATGCATAGGTAACACGAGTTATTCAAGCAGCTGGAGAATTAATCATTCATCATAATTTCCGAGGTATGGTGGCTTTGCTCGTTGGTGCGTTTATACTTAAACTTTTATATGTGGATGGGGAGAATTCACCAGTACTCTGGAAGATGTAGTCGCTTTATTGCATCTCCCGATTACTGGTAATTTCCCTGGAGAGCTCTCAGCAGAGGAGACTGCAATATATGATGTATTGAAAGCTATGATGCATGAATTCAACAAGTCACCCATATTTTGTTATGCTCGATGGTTGAAGCATTGGTGGCCAAGAGATAGAATTCCTGAAGAACCTGTTGATGGTGCATTAACCATTGCTACCTTCTTATGTTTGTGGATCTCCAGAGACGTTCTTGAGGATAGTGGACATTTGTTGAAGCCGTTTGTGATTCCTTTTGCTACTAAAATGGATAAAGGTGAGAAAATTCCTATAGGTAGTCTGTTTTTGGGTTCAATGTTTTCCAATTTAGACTCCTTAGTCATAGACTCCAGCGTTTCTAACGGTTTCATGAAGATTGAAACATATGCTAATACTATGTTCCTTCAAGCTTTGATGTGGGGGCACCTTGAGAATTATGCTCCAATTCCTCGTAGCGTCTTGCAAGGACCCAATGTTGATACTAGTCATGCTTTCCTCGAGAAAGATAATGCTAGGATTATGCGTTGGTCTACAAAGCATCCACAACACAAAATATGCCTCACCAGTGTCTTAGATAGGGAATCTGAGTTTAAAGTGTCGGTTCCTCCTCTCTTCTCACAATTGATCACTTTCAATACCGCTGAAGAAAATGCCACGTTGAAAACTGGCGTCGATTTGAGTGATAGAGAGAAATATTTTATATTGAGTAGAACTATTGGTTACTTAGTGTCAGTAATGCACGGATAATTCCAGGTGGAAGAATATAACATTGATAGAGCAGCTCAACAAATGGGTCTTGATCAGTGTACTCCAGGTTATCAGATGAATAAGCCATCAGTTGATCATTTGAAGGCTCACTTAGATTGCACACACGTGGAAGGAAATGATTACCTGTTTCCTTGTTTCGACCGAGCCACTTATGTAACTCCCGGTTATATACACTTCTGGCATCAACAACTGGAGCGATTGCATAAGTTTGCGATGGATGTTAAGTCCCTGGTAAGAGAGTTTCCTCCTCCTGATATGATTGCTGATCGACCAAGATTGAAACATCTTTCTAGTGGTGATAAGAGAAAAACACCTCCGGATTGTTCACAGGTAAGTTTTCTCCTTATGATTTTGGTGAATGCATGATAACCACATCTTAATTATTTTATTGACTTTGTTGTAGGATGGCCGTGTTGTGAGATCTCGAACTCATGTAGACTTTTCAGAATTTCAAGAAAGTCCTTAGGGTGGAGAAAACAGGAGCATGACATCTTATAGGATGATACCGAACAATGTGAAGTCCCCAGCCACTTCTTTGGTGAGTTGTTAGCACTTCCTTTATCATCGCGATTTTCT
Organism: Papaver somniferum; assembly: GCF_003573695.1. Lineage (NCBI taxonomy): Eukaryota > Viridiplantae > Streptophyta > Magnoliopsida > Ranunculales > Papaveraceae > Papaver > Papaver somniferum. The sequence goes on along the minus strand of NC_039365.1, from coordinate 89,032,547 downwards.
TGTCCGTGTAATTAGAATCCCAAAAGATTATTGTTAATTTGTTTCAGAATTTTGCTCCATCGGTCATTGACGGTCTTCATCTTGCCTTTATACGAACAATCCATGAATCCAGCACCGATGAAGAGGTTGAAGTAAGTATCTCCTTTTGTGTAAGCGATTATGGAATTTCCTTAAATGAAGTAATGACAATTGTGATTGACGCATCCAGGAGGAGATTGCCGTGGAAATCCAACACGGCCAGGCTGTTCTTTCGTCTTCAAATAGTGGTGAGAAAGAGAACCTTCAAGAATTGGGACCGAATGGAGGTAATGGTGCTCCCAATGTTGATGCTGACCATATTAATCCTTTGAATGATTTGGAAACACCTCAAGTAAGTATCTATCTCATATTCTTTTAGTAGAAGTATGATATTGCTGATTTGTGAATGAACGAATGAGAATCCACACGAATGAATGAAAATTTTTAGTGAAATACGTCGCCAGAAAATTCAGAACACAGTCTTTTAACAAAACTACCATAAAATCTTCATCCGATGTCTGATTTTCGCGATCTACCCATGTATTCTTATGCTCAGAAGATTTCCAAGCTTTAGAAAAGAAGATTTTTGAGTTTTGAGCATATTTAGGAGCCTATATCAGTGAAACAGTAAACTTCCAGGAGACCTTCAGGAATTTTTCAGCTGGCATGTAGTTCAATGTTTTGGCCACAACTCTTTACTCGTTTATCCAATTGATATGAAATTCTGATATGTTGTATAAAACATAAACACGAAGAGAATGGTATATGAATCAACCTTATATTACTTACCAATTGCTCCAAGTTTGTCGTATTATACATGGCAGTATAAAATCTCTTCAGACGAGCTTGTTGAAAAACGTGTTTTATGACTTCCACAGTATTTGCTCATGTATTGGATGTATATAAAGAACTTAGATAGTGTTAGTTCACTTACATGCTAGATTTTATGATTGCCTTTTTGTTTCCATGCTTGAATTGCTCTAATCTCATATAATCTTCGTATTAGGTACCAAAATGCCGAAGTTGAGAATAACGGAGCGAATGATGATTCAAACCATATGGTGAATCGAGTTGACGATGTTAATATCTCTGCATCTCAATTCCATGCGAATATTTCTACTGAAGTTGTCAAGGAGAATGAAGCTCAAATCATCGTTACTTCAGAGATAAAAGCAACCGGACCCAGGATGGAAGAAACTGCTCCCACAATTGCTGAAGCTGCTCCATTAATTGAGAACTGCATAATAGTGCATGAATACCTTTTTTTGATGGTGGATTTTCGACAAGGGATAAAATCGTAAAACCATAATTATACATGCTCCTGATCCAGCAATCAGATGAGTATTGAGGCTCATGTCTCTCATCGAAGCATGCGAGCTCATGCCGCAAGAATCTCTGTCTGAGAATACTTTCTCTCAGAGTATATGTAGATGTGTAGTCTCTCAGCTGAGGCAACGGCATATCTCATGAATACTGACCAATTTCAGTAATTACTTCTATATAGAATCGAAAGATTGGACGACTCCTAGACAGCTTGCCTGCTAGTGTAGAGCAATAACATCTTCAGGATGTAACAATGTTTTCCATGACTATATAAAGGAAACATGACGCTTCAACAAGCTCATATTACTCAATTCTCAGATAATTAATGCTCCTAGACAGCATGCCTGCTAGTATAGAGCCATCAATTAATTATTTCTAATCCTTAAATTCATTAACTGAATATTCGGAAATATTATACGTTCTTCATAATATTTCATTACCTCAATTTGTGGCTCCTCCTAGTAGAATTTCATGGGTTAGTAATAATATTCAACGTACGGGCATCTGAGCCGCTATCGAGTAAGCCCCGACCAAAAATGGTGCAAGTGTATTCAGCAATAATGCACTAACGAGCACCTGAATGCACGAACAAGCATTCTAAAATACGAAGGAACTATGAACATATGCAAAATAGGAAGAAAAATAATAATTAACTAAGGCGCTAGGAGAATGGGCCCACCGGACGGCCAGTCACGCCGTGGCCAGTCCCACGCCTAATTCTTTATTTTATTATGTTTTATTATTTTTCCTTGATCTCATGAAAATCCCTTCATTTGAACAAATATCCTACACTTTAAGGAAACTCCTCAGTTTCATGGTGTTTCCTCCGTATCAAGGAAATAATAAAAATTAGGAAAGGTGTCACGGGACCGAGCTCACTATCCGGCCGGTCATGCCCTAGTTGTGGTCGGTGCCACACCTTGCATTCCTTATTATTTTATTATTATTATTTCCTTCATCCCATGAAATTCCTTGATTTCATGACATCTCCTTCACATCAAGGAAAAGATATAAAATTAGGGATGACTCACGGGACCGGGCCACTAGCCGGCCGACCATGCCCTAGCCATGGCCGGTCCCACATGCCCCTTATTTTATTATTATTATTGTTATTATTATTATTTTTAATTTTTTAATTTTTTTATGTAAGTCACTTTAGAGGGCTTTTATTGAAAATAAACAATGTTCATATAGATTTTGTTGGTAGTCGAGCTACCAACTGGGTGCCAACACCCTTTTGGATTGCAATGCCAATTTTATGAAAAAGAAAGCTGCTAGAGTCGCTAGCATCATTGTTAGCCAGGCAATTCTTCAATCTCTTTAAGAATATGGTAGTGTCTTCCCCAAGTTCACCTAGTGTGGTGAAAGCTAAAGTACCCAGCTCGTATCCATTTGCTTCACAAGTAGCGAGATACTTGTTGTGTTTGCGAAATAGAGCCTTTGCAATTGCTTGACCGGGTGCAAAATAACGAATGTCACTCGTGAAAGGAGACACACCGGTGATGTCGAAACAAGTATCCTTGCCGTTGATCCAATTGTACACCAGCAAATCCGCGGGTAGCATAGTGGTAGTCCCTGAAGAGAGACCTAGTGACGCTTTTTTCCTTGCCGAAATACCAGCCCTAAAACAGATGTCGACAAAGATATCCCGTACAAGATCATGGCGGAATTTAATCCCGACCTCACTGGCACAATGTAGTGCATGGTCCCCGTATATGTCCATTTCTCTGTTGCAACAAGAACAACGACTTTCTGCTTCGAACAGGGGGATGCCGTAATGGTAGCTGAGGACGCATCTGAAATGACAAGGGATGATTGTTTGGTTTAAGCCGCTGATGGGTATTTCCAGTAGGTAGTCCTGTGCATGCTTTATTTTGTTACTCTGCCAAAGCACAATGTCTCTCACAGACATGGTATAGGCCGTGGGGGTCTGTCTCTTGATAGCTTCAAAATATTTTACAGCCAACGAATGCATGGAATGCATCGGTAGGGGGCTGTAGTATCAAAGCTAAGAGGAGGAGACTGAGTTCCGCATGCCTGATTGTATGTCTGCAGGGCTAGCTATGAAGTTTCACTCGGTCCTGAAGTTGCAACCTGTTGCAATATGGTTCTTTGGACCGTCTACATCTGGAACTACGAGGCAAGGTACCAATATTTAGACGTGTCAGACATCGTGTAGACTCCCAGAACTAAAGTGGGCCAAAACCGGAGCCATCTGCTGTAATTAATGGCCGAAGGTATTGATGAAGGGAGTCATCATAGTGAGAGGCAGCATGCTCAACAGCAGCTGGCGCTGTCGTGCGCATTGTGAAGTACAATGTAGAGACTCCTACACAGTTGCGCAACAATAATATCTCGCATTGGGGGTCTTTAAGCTTTTTCACCATGTTCATAAGGTGGACAGTCTTCTCTACTCGTTGGGAGACCATGTCTTTGCAGAACTGTAGGTCTAGGCTAACCAGGCCACCTAATAGTTTGACTCCGGTTGTTGTCCTTCCAATGTCAGGCGGGAAAACGTCTTTGTTGTCCTTCCAATGCCAGAATACCTCCGTTTTGTGAATATTGAGATGTAGACCTCGACTGGTACCTTCCTCCTTAATGATATGTAGAGATTTAGAAACTTCTAGGGTATCACCAATGATCGTGCCGTCATTCTAAGTACCACGCCTGTAAGTCCAGTTTGCACTTGGTTGCAATGTTCTTCACAACGGGGTGCAGTTTGAGAGCGGATAATAAGGGTCCAAGGGGGTCTCCCTGTTGGACCGCTTGCACCGAGGAGAGGATGAAATCCTTATAGTATAACCTGGATGGAGACGCATAGCAGAATTCGACCCATCGAGAAAAAGCTGAGCAGTGTAACCTTACCTCCTGAATATGTGCAGTACGATCCACCATGTTAAATGCATTCATGAAATCAATGAGTAACATGGTGGTGTCTGAACTATTGCCTTTGATGTCCAGTAGCCTGTTGACTGCGTGAAGGATGCTTTCACCGCCGCATGGGACCCCAACGCCAAACTGATAATCTCCGAGGTACGACGACATTTCTTTCCCTACCTTTGTGGCAGCCAGTTTGGATACCAATCTCCTCCAAATGGTGCCTACGTAAATAGGCCGAATGCCACCACCAGGCTCAAGTATATTTTGTTTGTTTCTTAAACTAACGAACGAACGAAGGTCTGTTCCTAAAACAAGGATTTCCTTTCTTGGGCCCTGACCCGTGAATCCTAAATCGACCAAGCTTCCATCACAAAATCAGCAGTGCTACACCAATTTACGCTTGTCAGACGATGCTCTATCATGCTACTGGCATCTTCGTTCAAGCCATGGCTCGCTCGTATAATCTAAAATCCGGTACATTCTATCTTACGACCAAGTTCAATTACTTATTCCGTCTGTAACTAGAAAAATCACTATCTAGTGCTTACTGAGGAACATGACTGTCCCTCACTAAGCAAGGGACTTAATGTTGATGGTGGATTTTCGACAAGGGCTAAAATCGTAAAACCGTAATTATACATGCTCCTGATCCAGCAATCAGATGAGTATTGAGGCTCATGTCTCTCATTGAAGCATGCAAGCTCATGCCGCAAGAATCTCTGACTGAGAATACTGTCTCTCAAAGTATATGTAGATGTGTAGTCTCTCAGCTGAGGCAACGGCATATCTCATGAATACTGAGCAATTTCAGTAATTACTTCTATATAGAATCGAAAGATTGGACGGCTCCTAGACAGCTTTCCTGCTAGTATATAACAATAACGTCTTCAGAATGTAACAATGTTTTCCCTGACTATATAAAGGAAATATGACGCTTCAACAAGCTCATATTACTCAATTCTCAGATAATTAATGCTCTTAGACAGCGTGCCTGCTAGTATAGATCCATCAATTAATTATTTCTAATCCTTAAATTCATTAACAGAATATTCAAAAATATTTTACGTTCTTCATAATATTTCATTACTTCAATTCGTGATTCCTCCCAGTAGAATTCTATGGGTTATTAATAAATATTCAACCTACGGGCATCTGAGACGCTATCGAGTAATCCCCGACCAAAAATGGTGCAAGTGTATTCAGCAACAATATACTAACGAGCACCTGAATGCACGAACGAGCATTCTAAAATACGAAGGAACGATGAACCTATGAACCTAGGGGACTGCGCCCACCGGCAGTCCAGTCACGCCTTGGCCAGTCCTAGACCTAATTTTTTATTTTATTATGTTTTATTATTTTTTGTTGATCTCAAATCCCTTCATTTGAACAAATATCCTTCACTTTAAGGAAACTCCTCAGTTTCATGGTGTTTCCTCCGTATCAAGGAAATAATAAAAATTAGGAAAGGTGTCGCGGGACCGAGCTAACTAGTCGGCCGGTCATGCCCTAGTTATGGCCGGTCCCACACCTTGCATTCCTTATTATTTTATTATTATTATTTCCTTCATCCCATGAAATTCCTTGATTTCATATATTTCCTTCACACCAAGGAAAAGATATAAAATTAGGGATGACTCACGGACCGGGCCACTAGCCGGCCGACCATGCCCTAGCTATGGCCGGTCCCACACGCCCCTTATTTTTTTTATTATTATTATAAAAAGGTACCTCTGAGGGCATTTATTGAAATAAATAAAGATCCGTTTATACAGAGTTTGTTGGTAATCTAGCCACCAACTGGGCACCAACGCCCTTTTGAATTACAATTCCTGTTCTATGAAACAAAAAGCAACCATTGTCACAGTTTGCATTGTTGTTGGCGAGGCAGTTCTTCGGTCTCTTCAAGAATGTGATTGTGTCGTCGCCTAATTCACCTAGGGTGGTGAATGCGAGAATACCTAACCCATATCCATGCGTATCACAAGTGGCCAGGTATTTATTACGCTTGCGAAGAACCGCTCTATCTATAACTTGGCCTGGTTTGAAGTAACGGATGTCACCAGTGAACGGTGAAACACCGGTGATATCTAGGCAACTGTCCTTTCCATTCTCCCAGTTATATACGAGCAAATCAGCTGGCAACAAGGTTGTGTTGTTGTTGGAGGTGAAACCCAGGGCTGCTTCTTTATTATTATTATTATAAAAGGGGCCACGAAGGCTTTTATTATGAATCAAAATCAGTATTACAGGGGAAGGCGGGTAACGTAGCAACAAGTTGGGCACCAACACCTTTTTGAATAACTATTCCTAGTCTGTGAAAAAGAGAATTGCCTATCTTAAAATTAGCATCATGTCTAGCCATACAATTTCTCAATCTCTTTAAAAAGGATGTTAAATCAGGACTAAGCTCCCCGAAAGTGGTAAAGGCTAGAACCCCAAAACCATAGCCGAGTGAAGTGCACTTGTCCATGTACTTATTGTTCTTGCGAGTGATGGTTGCAGAAATAGCAGACCCTGGTATAAAGTTTCGAGTCCTAGCACTAGTAAAAGGAGAAACCCCGGTGACATCCATACACACATCTCTGCCGTTTTCTCAGTTATAGACCATGATATCCGCCGTCCGAAGTTCCTTGTTGTCTGCTGAAATAAGCCTTAGAGACACCTCTTTCCTAGCCATAATCCTTGCTTTGTAACATATATCCGCTAAGACATCTTTGGCCATGTCATGTATAAATTTAAGCCCTACCTCACTAGCACAATGAATAGCATGATCTCCAAAAATATCCATATGTTTACCACAACATGCACATTTGCTATCCTTCTCAAAGAGAGGTATCCCTAAACGATACTGTAGGACAGAACTGAACTGTCTAGGCCCAACAACTTGGCTAAGCCCTGGAATAAGGATAGCCTTAAGAAAATCCATTGCATGCTCTTCCCTATTACATTGCCAAATGGTGGATTCACGCGTAGATAACGAGAAGCAAGAGGGTACCTTTTCCTTGACAACACCGAAGTAGATAACTGCCAGAGAATTCATGAAATGGGGGGAAGCGTCATTGATGTTGAAATCGGATAAGGATATACCACAAGCTTGGGTGAAGCCTTGTATCGCGTGTTGAAAACCTTGAGACAGTTCAGTTGTTGCTGGCAGCTTCAGAATTGAATTCTGTAAGTGTTGAGTCTGAGCCTGAGATGCTAAGTAACAGTACTTCATAGTATCCTGCATAGTGAGTACGCCAAAACCACCATCTTTGATTGGAAGGGTGTCTAATCGTTGTTGAATCAAACCAAAACCATCCCCATCTCCAACCACAAGACGGCGCAGATACTGCATAAGGTGGTCATCAAAGCGAGACCCTGCTACCTGGAGTGCCTCGGGGCAGGTGGTGCGAAGAGCGAAATATAACCTTGAGACACCAGCGCAACTACGCAAAAGCAACAACTCAATTTGGGGGTCTTGTAGTTCTTGAATATTATTCATAAGCTGCAAGGTTTTATCCACCCGACCCCGAACAATGTTGCTTTAAAACTCTATATCCAAGCTGACCGGTCCACCAAGAAGTGTAACACCACCCGCTGGTCTGCCAATATTGGTAGGAAAGACATTGTCCAAATCTCGTCTCGGATCATAAGATGGCCAAAACAGTTCCGTCTTCGCGATGTTCAAGTGTAAACCAGAGCTAGGTCCATCTTCCTGGAGAATTTTAAGAGCTTTAGACACTTCCATAGTATCACCCGCAATAGTGCCGTCATCTAAGTACCAAGCATGGAAGTCTAAAGTACAATTAGTAGCAATCTTCTCGGCAAGAGGATGAAGAACCAAAGCAAATAAAAAGGACCAAGGGGATCACCCTGTTGAACACCCATGGCATAAGAGAGAACATGATCTTGATAATACAGCCTAGCTGGTTTCGCATAGAAAAACTCGACCCAATAAGAGATGCTTGGACAATGGGTTCTCACCTCCTTAATTATAGTGGAACGGTCGACAAGATTGAAAGCATTTGAGAAGTCTATCAACAACATAGACCGGGTGTGGTCGGCACCCATTAGCTCCAATAACCTATTCGCAGAGTGCAAAATACCTTCCCCACCACAAGGAATACCAACACCATACTGATAAGCTAGGTATTCGGTCATATCCTTTGTGACAGACGTGGCAGCCAATTTCGAGCAAAGTCTACGCCAGATGGTACCGACTGCAATTGGTCTCAGACCGCCGCCAGGCTTGAGTAATGGAGTTAGGGGCGCACTAGCTACGAACTCACCCAGAATGGAAGGGCACTTACCAGAGATCCATAGGTTAACAACACCGGTAATAGACGACAATAACTCCTCAGCAACGCAACACCGGCTCCACTCATAGCATCCAACAAATGTTGATCCCTGAGGCCATCTCTCCCACACGAGGTACCTTTAGGGAAGATTTTGAGGGAAAGGAGGACATCTTTGGGAATAACACGTAAGGCTGGTGTCGAGATGTCTTCCGCTGGTATCAGAGGCAGTCCAGCAGGAGGATGCTTTTGCTGAAGTTCGAATAATGTGTCCGGAGTTGGAGGAGCCACACCACTGGACGAAAGAATGCGTATAGCCGCTGTGTAATGGCCATAACTCATTTTCCGCCTACAAGCAATCAGCTTTTTACTGCTCTTCTTACTCGGTTGTTGCTGTTTCGGGAGAGTCTTGGTCAGACCTAGTAGCTGTCGAACCAAAGTGGTACATCCCGCAGGCTCTCTCCAAATCGTCAAGGCATTTTTTATAGACGCGATTTGCATCTATTTTCGACACCCGGATCGTTCCTCTCTGGAACTGTTAGGCACAAATAAGTTTAAAGTACAGGTGGGCAGCAACAACAAACGAACCCAGGCCGCAATTCTCACTGGATTCGCAATCACGGAGTCCAGAGATGATTTTAGGATGCAAGAAAAAGTTAGTCTGCATGGTGCCGGAATACTTACCGTGGTGGCAATCTGTCTCAACAACACCTGGTTTAATAATTCTACATTGAGGCTTCCATCTTCACACAAATCAGCTTGGACAGTGGAAGAAAGAACTGCGCCAGCCAGCGCCGGTTCAGCTGACTGTTCAGTTGACCCAGCTGAAACCGGACCAACAACAGCTGCATCAACAACGTGTACCTGCATTGGCTTCACAGCATAATCTGTGCTAACAGCAGAAAGGAGAGCATCAACGGGCAGTGGCTTCTGGAATGCATCAGGTAGTGGCTTCTGGACTGCATCAACAGCATCAGCAGGATATATAGGTGGTCTCTGAACTGCAACAACAGCATCAGCAAGACATTTCTGAACTGCACCAACTGGCTTCACAGCACCGTAGATCAAAAAATCTACTCCTACACCGTTAAAAGGACATTGGACTACCTTCGCAGGATGAGTTTGTGACCTGCAAGACATCTTCCAGGCGTGAATGTGCATACATTCCAAGCATAACCAGCTCTGCATATCCCTTAGTACGTTCTCCCATGATGCGAAACAGCTCTCAGTCGATGTTATCCGGTTTTGGAAAACTTATTTCGCATGTTCAGTTGGGAAGTGATGATCCATAAGGTGACGGTATATGGCACTCCGGGCATAGCCTTTACCTCCCCTTCCACCCTTACAGCCATCGTAACTTTCAAACGGACAAGGAATCTTGTCCTCTGAGAACCTTGTCCCTGGGAAGAAACTGACCCCTGTGAAGATGACTGCGATAAGAAATCCGGAGGAACACATACCTGGGATGATGTCTGTGAGGAAGAAGGACTGGTAAGCTCAGTTTTCAGACTGTTAGACGTCCTAGCTCGAGTCCGAGACATGAACACAACAGGAAAACTAAACTGAGCTACGTATGAACATCTCTGAGACTAACGTCTGTGCTGTTGAACGTTCTCAGGGAGCAAGGTCGAAGTTCTCAGGGAGAAAGGTCGAGCTCCGTTTCATGAAACCACAGGAAAACCCCAAAAACCTAAGAGTATCCGCACCTGTGGCCTGGGCTAAAACCTCTAGGGTATCAAATCTGGGATGATGTCTGTGAGGAAGAAGGACTGGTCGAGCTCAGTTTCATGAAACAACAGGAAAACCCCAAAACCCTAAAAGTAGCCGCACCTGTGGCCTGAGCTAAAACCTCTAGGGTATCAAAACTGCATCTCCATATGCGGCAAACAATAACAAGAGGAAGAGGAGGATTAGTATGAACATTGAAAAACCAGAAATCAAAGATCGACGAACTGGTTTTCAATCACCAGAAATCGTCGTCTTCTTCTATTATTATTTTTATTATTATTATTATTATTATTATTATTATTATTATTTTTTTTTTTTTTTTTATTATATTATTGGATGAATAATATTACATGAAACTAGTTGGAAGCCTAACAAGCTAAGCTCCAACGACATACTAATACATTAATTGAACAGGTTGTTGTGCTAATCTACCAGCGAGCCTCATGGGTAACCTAGCCAAGGGAGCCGAAACGGCGGGAGGGGGGGCTGAGATTGTGTCACAAGGGGGGCAAACTAACACTACCTTCCATGTTATTATTATTATTATTATTATATTTTATAAAAAACTAATAACTAGATAAAGAGTATTACATTAACTAGTTGGAAGCCTAACTGGAAAAAGAGTATTATTATTATTATTATTATTATGAAACGTACCTCTGAGGGCTTTTATTGAAAATAGGGAAAAGATTAATATTACATGAAAAGTGTTGGTAACCTAGCTACAAGCTGAGAACCAACACCCTTTTGAATAACAATACCTAAACGATGAAAAAGAAAACTGCCAGTGCCACAATTTGCGTCATTGTGAGATAGACAGTTCGTTAACCTCTTTACAAAAGCCACCGTGTCCTCACTTAGTTCACCTAATGTAGTGAAAGCGAGAATATGAAAGCCATATCCGTGAGACTCACACTTCTCTAAATATTTGTTGCGTTTACGGAGAATCGCCTTAGAGAGAGCTTGGCCCGGGGTGAAAGAACGAATTTCCCCAGTGAAGGGAGAAACGCCTGTGACATCGAAGCATGTATCTCTGCCGTTTTCCCAGTGTGTACTAATAAGTCAGCAGGCCTCAAAGCAGCATTCTCATCTGAAAGAAAACCTAAGGCTGCTTCTTTACGTGATGCGGCACCGTCTTTGATACATATATCCATAAAAATGCCACGTACCAGATCGTGCCGTAATTTGAGTCCAACGTCGCTAGCACAATGTAAGGCATGGTCTCCAAATATGTCCATCTCCTTATTACAGCTTGAACAATGACTGCCTTCGGGAAACAGCGGGATGCCAAGTCGGTAGCTGAGAACGCATCTGAAATGACGAGGTCCAAGGGTTTGATTCAAACCAGCAATGGGTATGGCAAGTAAATAATCTTGGGCGTGTTTGAGCTTGTTGCACTGCCATAATACACTGTCACGTACACTCAAATTATAGGTTGTGGGTATCCGTTTCTTCACTGCTTCGAAGTATAAAACAGCCAGGGAGTGCATAGAATGAGGGGCTGTATCGTCAAAGCTATGTGAGGAAGAGGTAAGACCAAAAACTTGGATGTAGGCTGCTAAGGCTTGCTGATATGTTGAGCTTGAACTGTTAGGAGGGATGTCCTTCAATATGACATCCTGTATAGCCCGAGTTTGAAACTGTGAATCCAAGTAGCAGTAATTGTTGGTGTCATGCATCGTATATACGCCTAGACCTCCGTCTTTGATTGGTAGGGTAGCGATGCGGTATTGCAATGGACCAAATCCTGCCCCATCTGCAGTAATAAGTTATCGCAAATAATGAAAGAGGTGATCGTCAAAGTGAGTCATAGCTTGCTGCAATACTAAGGGATTTGTTGTGCGCATAGTAAAGTATAATCTGGAGACCCCAGTACAATTGCGCAATAATAATAGTTCGTTCTGCGGATCCTTGAGCTTCTTGACGACTGACATGAGGTTGATGGTTTTAGTCAATCTCTGCATCACCATTTCCTTGCAGAATTGCAAATCTAGACTGACAGGACCACCTAGGATTTTGACACCAGTTGAGGGTCGACCAATGTTGGCAGGAAAAACGCCTGGAATTAAACTCCGTTGATCTGGTGTAGGCCAAATTAACTCGGTTTTGGTGATGTTGAGGTGAAGACCCCTGCGGACACCTTCAGATTGAATTATATCCAAGGCCTTGGAGATTTCCAACGTATCACCAATGATGGTGCCGTCGTCGAGGTACCATGCATTTAAGTCTAACTTTCACTTGGAGGCGATGCTCAATACAACAGGATGGAAAGTAAGTGCGAAGAGAAATGGACCAAGGGGGTCACCTTGTTGCACTCCCTTAGCCGAGGATAAGATGAACTCATTATAGTATAGCCGAGCCGGTTTAGCATAACAAAATTCGACCCATTGAGCAATTGCAGGACAATGGGATCTGACCTCTTGGATTAGTGTTGTACGATCAACCATGTTGAATGCGTTAAAGAAGTCGATGAGTAACATGGAAGTATTGTTCATTGTACCTTTTAACTCCATGAGTCTGTTGACGGAATGGAGGATACTTTCCCCACCACATGGCACTCCCACTCCAAACTGGTAGTCACCCAAATAGGTAGACATTTCTTTTCCAATTTTCACAGCTGCAACTTTGGAAACTAGCCTGCGCCATATAGTACCCACTGCAATGGGTCTAAGCCCACCACCAGGTTTCTGCAATGGTGTAAGGGGAGCACTAGCAATGTATTCACCTAGAATGGCAGGGCATTTTCCTGCAAGTAAGATATTTACCACCTTTGTGATTGATGTGACAAGCTCATCTGCAACTGCACTTGCTGCTCCACTCATGGCATCAAGTAGATGATGTGCCCTGAGACCATCCCTGCCACAGGATGTTCCTTTGGGGAATTTTTTTATAGCACCAAGGACTGCACCTGTGTCTACAACAATGGGATCAGCAGAGATTGGTTCAGTGGGTATAGTAGGAGGGTGAGCATGTGGGTGTTTTTCCTGCAGTTCCGTGAGTGTATCTGTAGTGCATGGTGCAATACCATTTGATGAGAGAACTCGAATAGCCGATGTATAATGCCCAAAACTCAACTTCTTCCTGCAAGCCTGCAAGTTGGCACTCTCTTGAGTCTTCTTGCTTCTTGGTTTTCTCAATGGTTCACGCCTTGGTACTTCCAACAGTTTGGTGATGAGAGTAACACATCCATTATGTTCTCTCCAGGTGAGTATTGCACGATTGATAGAGGCAACTTGCAAGAGTTTCCTGTTGCCAGAACGCTCTTCAGGTGTGCTCTTAGGAGTGTAGAAACTCCTTCACTTATTATTATTATTATTATTATTATTGTGGTTTCCTTCATCTCATGAAAACTCCTTCACTTCAAGGAAACTCCTTAGTTTCTACAAACTCATTGATTTCATGATATAAAATCATGAAAATAATATAAAATTAGGAAAAGTGCCATGGGACCGGGCTTATTGGCCGGACGGCCATCCCCTAGCCATATCCGGTCCCACACTTCATGATTCCTTATTTTTATTATTATTATTTCCTTCATCTTATGAAGTTTCCTCAGTTTGAGCAAAAACATTGAATTCTTCATATTTTCTCAAAATGTTGCTCAAACGCGCATCAGAAAATATAAAAATTCTCAGGACTGAGACACGAACACTTTGGTGACATGAGCATATTACCTTGACAGATCAGGGTTGACTCTTTGGCTTGCAAGATGACGGTCCCACACATTCTCATTATTTAACCTAATTTGTTCATATTAGGTTCAATCCCTTCCAAGCAATTTGGAATTTCATCAAATGATCGTCATTCGATCCCATGATCAACCAGGGCCGATTCCATGACCCCTTGGTCGGTCCCTCATCTCTTCATCATTAGGTTTTATCACCTAAAGCTTAGACGAGCACCATTTTAATAAATGATTAAACCAGCATTTAATTATCCTTTCACCAACTGGTCTTCAATAGACTTTGGTATTTGCTCACTCGAACATATGGGAACTACATGGCCGATCCATCATCCCATGTATCCGGTGCCTCCTTCACTCCATGGTTTGATTTTCAATAAATCATCAATTGATCAAAATTAGGGTTTTGAATCCAAGGCTCATAATTCTGAGCAGGTTCAAACACTGATAGTTTTACGTTGATCCCGTGATCAAGATTTTAATTATTATACTCGGTTCAGTTGCCAGTATTTTAAATTAATATTTATTTGGTTCTGTTACCAATAATTCATCAAACGAGCAACATTTGCTCAGACTAAGGAATATTGGTTCAACTATCATTATTCAACAATTCATCGAATGAGTAATATTTTCTCACCTTAAGTATCAACATTTACTCGAGAATTATACCTCTGTTTCAACAGACACATTCAATTCATGAGTCTTAGAACATTTACAAATCACGTTCGACTCAGCAATACAAGGACGCATCGTCGCATAAAGTCAGCAACTGACTAACTAAATACACGTCTGCCTTGCAGACTCCACAATCACGAGACATCAATCGTGTCACATGAGGGGATATTAACTAGGTTTTCGGTCTGGCGGTCTACAGCACGTGTGTTCATACACACGATGAGAATATGAGCAAGTCGTGCAATCAGTTGGAGGAGTTAGCAAAGTAGTGGATAGAAAATCAACCAAGTCTTCGCACGATGAGCAACTGGTTTTAACACGATTTCCACTTCCCCACTCTTTGACTCCAGCAACTGTCACACTTCATGGTATCAAGGTGTTTACAACTCTAGCAATATAAATAAGTTTCTGAATCATGATTGAAAAAAACAATCTCTCGTCAACAGACAACAAGAGATTAAGAACTCAGTGTCTGAGCAATTACTCTCAACAGAGAAAATTCAATCAATCAGAACTTGTCTTATTTCTTCACGCAGAATAAATAACACACCTACAATCTTTGATCACCATTGATCTCACACATTTCTCAGCTTCCCTCCTTCAGATCGACCCATCCTCTCTTATGACCAAATTGACTCTGGAACGGCCATTTTCTAGGTTTAGGCCAGAGTCCTACAGATTGATCTCTCGAATTCAAAGAATCTCCTCATTGCAGTGCATCTGTGTGAGGTTAAGTAGTTTTCTCGGTTCAAGGAGTTTCCTCCGCACGATCGTCTCCTCAATCCCTTAAAAAACAGCAAATCGTTTTTCCCTATTTACAACCCTAATGCAGGGATTATCTGTGATCCTCCACTCGGTGAGTCACTCTCATATTACACATCAGTTTGTGGATTTAGAGTTCCCATAGGGTATGCTGATATGTATGAGAAATTGTGGAAAATGTATGGTCACATTGTTGTCACCAAGGATCCAAAACACAGTTACTTCTTGAAAATGCAAGTAGGAATTATCTTGCGTGTCATGGATGACATAAGGACCAGGGAGAGAAGTACTGTTACTCAAGATGTACTCTTTGATTGGGAGTACAATTTGGAGAAATCTGAAGAACTTGGTTTCAACTTGAAGTGGCTTCGTCAGAGGATCAACATCATCAGGAATGTAGTAGAGAACAACATACCTTTTACCAGTGATGTTGTGGTGGAGAAAATGGCTAAGATTGTTGAATTGACTGAAAATCTGGAGTTGGAGAAAGTGGCCTTGCAAGTCTTGGAGAATGCAGAGAAGTAGAAATCTTACTTTGCCGGCTTACTTTAGTTTTCCTTTCCATTATCTCTTGAACCTTGAACTTCTGAGAGATGTGAGATTTTATTTTTGTTTTGACTTTTTGATTGGTTTTGAATAAGCGAGTGATTAAGGATTTTGGAATTGATAGATATTTTCTTAAAATAAAAGAATTTAATAAATTGTTGAACTCAAATACTGAATGCAAGAATTGCAAACTCTTGGTGGAATTGAAAATACATGTGAAATCAAATCCTAAAATGAAAACGTTAGTTGTCTCGAGAGTTCATGCATTGAACATAAAACACCTTGGGACGCTGAATTTCTTATGCGTCAAAAACCTTTTGCCAGTTCTCGTGAATCACTGGCACACTTTTCTTGCCTTTCATGTCAGCCAATTTGTAATATCCTCCGACTGCTGACTTGGCAATCATAAAGGCCCTTCCCAGTTAGACCTCCTTGTGGAATGGAGATTACGCTTAGCTGCCTTGAGAACTAAATACCCTTCATGAAATTTTTTAGGATTGGTTGCTTGTGCCCTTAATATCTTCTGCTGGTTCGGAATTCCTTATATAGCGGGATTCCATGTTGGTGGAGCTTTCCAATCCTGCGGCACATGTGGCACTCACGCAAAGGAGAGTACCTAGGATATTGATTATCGTGCTCGGTCATTATTCTAGCAATGACCGTGTCAGTAAGACGCTGGATTCGGAGAGGCTCTGCGTCCAACCATTTGGTGAAATATTGCTGAGGAGAGACTAACCACTCATAACGTTGGGTGATAGCTTGGTTATGAGTAAAATTGAGTCCCCGGACCAGGGTAGCATATTTGAAAGTTGATAATATGGACGCATTGGGGGGAATAAGACTTGCCTGAGTACGAAATCTTTTGACGAATTAATGTGCGCTCTCTTCAGGTTTTTGTGTAAGTCCTATCAGGGCTTGAACTTTCTCTAGTTTCTCGAATGATAGAGTGTCCTATATTTCTTCTGAGTCGGAGCTTTCTTCAACAAAGAAATGTGCAATTGAAGGTGTTGGAGCTACCTTTTCAGCATGAATCCATGTTCGTCCAAGGATCATATCATATCCTGGGTCCTCCCTAATTATGTAGAATTTGGTTTCTTCCCAGGTTGAGCCAGTTTTTACCTTGAGAATGATATAACCATAAGCATCCTTGGAGATTCCTTCGTGATCTCTGACTGAGACAGGAGCATGAGTGGCTTATGGTCGGGTGATGCCTGCAACTTTGATAGTTTTTAAAGGGATGATATTGACAGTAGTGCTAACAACGTCCAATGCTCGCTTGAATTCATTTCCTTTCAGGTGTATCGTGGTGAGAAGTCCCCAGTCGTACATCTCTTTGTCAGTGACTGGAGGTTCAAGGAGCACATCTGAGATATATAAACACTTCCCAAACATTATATGGTTCAAAGCCGTGAACATGTCCCCTCTTTGAGATTTTTACAGGTAAAGCAATTCACATACATGCTCGATCAATGATTGAACTGCTTCTTTGACTGGATGTTCAGAGAGTGTAAAGGTTCTGATTAGGAGAGGATTCTTGTGTACTCCTTCAGTCCCCAGTTCTACTGAATCAGCCTTTTCCTTGAATACATGTTTCAGAGTTCTGCAATCACTTATTGGATGAATGACATACCTATGAAAACGACAGTGACGCGGATTCTCCACTTTCTCATCTGTCGGCTCTCTCTTGACGGGAGGTAAGTTGATTGCACCATCTTGGATACAAACTTCCAATAACTCGATCACCTCTTCAATAGGGAAAGGAAAGTCTGGTACTTCCTGATCATTCCGCTGACATTGAGCCGGTGCTTGTGCGTTTCGAGTTTGGTTGTCCTTCCTTAGTGCTTTCGTATACGTTGGAGGAGCATTCTTATGTTGTTGCGCATCAGCTTTCCTTTTGCTCCCTTCATCAACATTCACGGAAGGTTGAACATTGTACTGTTTGTTGATCAGGCGCCTGGTGCCATTTCTAGTGTCTCGCGGCTCCTCGGGTTTGACGATTTTTGTTCTTTCTAGCAAGGATGGAGCAGTAATTGTTGATCGCTTGGCTTCTTCATGGAGCTTTGAAAAATTCTGGAACCGGAGATTTTCCAGCAAGGCTATGTAAACTGGGATCATCCCGTTGATGCATAAGTCCACCAATTGTTATTCAATAACATTAGGGTCATGACAATACAAAGCTTTGATTCTGAATCTTTTCACATATTCATTCGGATGTTCGGCATTCTTCTGAGACATTCTTCCTAAGTCAGAGAGACCAACTTGTTCAGAGACAAAGAAATATTTCTTGTAGAAGGCATTAACTATTTCTCCCCAACTAGCGATGCTCCCAGGTGCAATGTTATTGTACCAGGTGTATGCTCGGCCGGTTAGAGATTTAGAGAATTCCTTCACACGGACGACATGGTTGTGTTCGTGCTCTCCTAGTTCTTCCAGGAATCGAGAAACATGTTCTCGAGCGTTTCCTATTCCGTTGTACAATGTGAACGTTGGAGAGGTGTAGCCCTTTGGGAGAGGGATCCTTTCTGTAGCAGCAGGATATGGAGGTTGATGACGATGAACAGATGGTATCTTGTCTTTTCCTCGAGCCTCAATGAAGCGTTCCATATCTTCACAGGTGATGAAACCTGCAGAGTCCTTCTCAGGTTGATTTTCTGCAGCTTTGCAGGTTTCATTATCATCAACCACATGGATTGGTGAAATTTCAGGGTCTGTCAAGTGCTCCTTGAACCTCCAGTCACTGACAAAGATATGTACGACTGGGGACTTCTCACCACGGTACACCTGAAAGGAAATGAATTCAAGCGAGCGTTGGACGTTGTTAGCACTACTGTCAATATCATCCCTTGAAAAACTATCAAAGTTGCAGGCACGTTGTTAGCACTACTGTCAATATCATCTCTCGATTGAGCGTGCACCAGGGTCCCTAGTTGACCGGTTGGTGAAAGAATGATCAAATGCTGGTGTTGACCATTTATTAGAATAATACATGTGTGAGCGTTAGGTGATAAAGCCTAATTAAATAGAGGTGAGGGACCGACAAAGGGAGCATATGACCGGCCCTTGGTGGTGTGGGACCATCTGATGGGCGATTGAGCAAATTCCAAGTTGGTTGGAAAGAGTTTGGACTCAATATGAGCGATTGAGCAAATTAGGTCAAAATTATGAAAAAGTGTGGGACCGGCTCCTTGCAAGCCTAAGGGACGACCATGGTCGGTCAAGGTGGCATTCCCGTGTCACCATACTTCCCATGTATCAGTCCTAAGAGTTTTGGTATTTTTTGGTGCGCGTTTGAGCAATATTTTGGATTTTCAGAAGAGTTTGATCATGACTGAAACTCTCAATTTTCCTCGTATGAGCAAGTTGAGCTTTGCTCGTGCAACCAATATTTTGAGAATATTAAAATAATAATATTTTAATTTTTGACGTGAGAAGCGTAGTCGGTCATGTGACCATTTGACTTTTTGGCTTTTTCATGGTTTGGCCAATATTTGATAAAATATGAAGAAACCATGATTTTTGCTCAAACGGAGGAGTTTCATGAGATAAGGGAAATAATAATTATGAAAACAAGGGATTGCAAGGTGTGGGACCGACCACGGCTAGTAGCACGGTCCCGCGACACCTTTCCATGTTTTATTATTTTTCATGAAACCGTGAAAATATGGAGAAACTGTGAGTTTTGCTCAAATAAGGAAAGTTGCTCGAATGAAGGAGTTTTCATGAGTTCATGAAAATAAAAAAATAAAAAAAATAAAGGGAAGAGGCGTGGGCCTGGTCCCCAGGCACCTCTTTTCTATTTTTTATTATTATTTTCTCTCTCCTATTTTGTGTAGGATTCCCCATTTGTCCATATTTTCGAATGCTCGTTCGTGCATTTGGGTGCTCGTTCGTGCATCATTGTTGAGTACACTTGCAACATTTTATTGGGGCTTACTCGATGATAGTCCAGATGCCCGACTGTTGAGTAATTATTACTAATTCATGAAATTCAGCGGAGAATGATTCATGAAACGGAGCAATAATTATGAATTGTGCATCTATTACTAATCCATGGAGTCAAACGGGGATTCATGGAACGGAGTAATGAGATATAATAGATTATTTTCTAAGAATTCAGTGGCTAATGTCACGGTAGAATTAATCTATTGTATAATCAAGATATGAGATAGTTGAAGCATCATACTCGTTCTGAAAGGTGTATATTCAGGGAACGGCGTGCGTCCTGGAGGCGTTTAGCCCCCTCAAAAAAAAATTATGTAGGAGAGCCGCCTGAATCTATGCACAGTCTCTCTACATAGTCAGGGAACAATGAGTATCGCCGACGTCCTGCAGGCGTTAATCCCTCTCAACAAACAATTATTTAGGAGGAACCACCAATTGTTCTTTTATGTAGTGGTGGGTCTCTCTATGTAGTCAGGGAAGAGCGAGTATCACCAACGTCCTGAAGGCGTTATGCCCTCTCAACAAACAATTATGTAGGAGGACCGCCCAATCATGTTATTCTACATAGAGGTCATGATGAAATTCGCAACATCGAACGCTCAGCTAGTGGGAGGCCTTTCGAGAATCATATTCATCATGGCTCTGAGAGGAACTCAATTGGAGATCGTGAAATGGTTCACGGATCGTAAGATATTGGATCGTCACATGAGTTCCTAAAGTCGGGTCAGAAACATGCAGTATCATGATTTTGCGATTTTGACCTTTGTCGAAAATCCACCATCAACACAAACGATCACAAGTAAGTACCATAAATAATGGTAACCGATCCTGGTACATAGTTAGCAATTTTATGAAAACTAGTGTAACCGATCCTAGTATCCACTTGAGGGTAGAACCGAACTTGTGTTTGGTAGAACCATTAAACCAATAAATGGTGATTGGATGTTTTTGATCAATCACATAGGTCTTGGAAATCAGATGAACCCATTCTAAACTCGTTTGGAAGTGTGGCAAATCGGTTCCAAGATTGTAAAGATGAAAAAGGATTTACAAAGTAAAGATGTCGACAAGTAATTTTTATCTATTATTGTTCAAAGATATTCCTATAGATGGGGAAAAACGATTTGCTGGTTTTTATGGAATTGAGGAGATGACCGTGTGGAGACTCCTTGAACCGAGCAAATGCTCAAACTCACACGGATGCACTGCAATAAGGGAGTGCTTTAAGTTAGAGAGATCAATCTGTAGGACTCCGGCCTAAACCAAGACAATGGCCGTTCCAGAGTCAATTCGGTCACAAGAGAGGATGTGCTGATCTGTAGGAGGAAAGCTGAGAAATGTGTGAGATCAATGGTGATCGAGATTGTAGGTGTGTTGTGTATTCTGCGCAAGAAGGTTCTAAATGATTGAATTTACTCAGTTGAGAGTGATTGCTCAGGCGATGAGTTCGTGTAGACGAAAAATTGTCTGTGTGAACTTGTCGAGAAATTCTTGTCTGTTTCAATCATGATTCAGAGGCCTTTTATATTGCTGAATTGAAAACACCATGATCCCATGAAGTGTGACAGTTGCTGGAGTCAAAGAGTGGGGAAGTGGAAAATCGTTTTGAAACCAGTTGCTCATCGTGTGGAGACTTGGTTAACTTTCCACCCACTACTTTGCTAACTCCTCCAACTGATTACACGACTTGCTCAAATTCTCATCGTGTGTATGAAAACACGTGCCGTAAACCGCCAGACCAAAACCCTAGTTAATATCCCCCCATGTGACACGATTGATATCTCATGAATGTGGAGTCTGCAAGACAGACGTGTATTTAGTTAGTCAGTTGCTGACTTTATGGGACGATGAGTCCTTGTATTGCTGTGTTGAACATAAGTTGCAAATGTTCTGAGACTCATGAATTGAACATGTCTGTTGAGACAAAAAATATCATTGTCGAATAAATGTTGATAACCTGAGCAAACCGTGGTGCTGAATCGTTGAATATTGATAGTTGAACTAATATTCCTTAGTCTGAGGAAATGTTGCTCATCTGATGAATTATTGAATATTGATAGTTGAACTAACATTCTTCAGCGTGAACAAATATTGTCCATTTGAGAGAATGTTGCTCATTTGATGAATTGTTGAATATTAATAGCTGAACCAATATTCTTTGGTGCGAGCAAATGTTGCTCGTTTGAGGAATCATTGGTAACAGAACCAAGATAAATATTAATTTAAAATACTGGCAGTTGAGCCGAGTATAATTAATTAGGGTGTTGATCATGGGATCAACATAAAAATTATTGGCATTTGAATCTACTCAGAATTACGTTTTTGCAGAGCTCTGGATTCGAAATCCTAATTTTGATCAATTGCTGATCAGTTGATGATTTATTGAAAATCAACCACGGAAATGAAGGAGGGATCGGATACATGGGATGATGAGTCGACCATGTAGCGCGCAGATGCTCAAGTGAGCAAAACTACCAAAGTCTCTTGAAGACCAGTTGGTGAAAAGATGATTAAATACTGGTTTAATCATTTATTAAAATAATGCTCGTGTGAGCGTCAGGTAGTAAAACCTGATTATACAGAGATGAGGGACCGACCAAGGGGGCATGAAACCGTCCCTTGGTGATCATGGGACCAGTTGATGGTCGTTTGAGCAAACTCCAAGTTGTTTGGGAAGAGTTTGGACCCAATATGAGCAATTGAGCAAATTAGGTCAAAATTGTTAAAACACGTGGGACCGACTCTTTGCAATCCTCAGGGCCATCTTTGGTCGGTCAAGGAGACATTCTTGTGTCACCATAATGTACGTGTCCCAGTCCTGAGAGTTTCGGTATTTTCTGATGCGCGTCTGAGCAACATTTTGAGAAAATATGAAGGATTCGGGGTTTTGCTGAAACTGGGGAATCTTCATGAGATGATGAAAAATAATTAATAAAATAGAGGATTGCAAGGTGTGGTACCGACCACGGCTAGGGCATGACCGGCCAGCTAGCAAGCTCGGTCCCGCAGCACCTTTCCCAATTTTATGTATATTCCCTGATGTGAGGGAAATATCATGAAACTTAGGAATTCCATAAAGTTGAGGAATTTCCATGAGATTATGGAAATAATAATAATAAGATAGGGAGTCATGAAGTGTGGTACCGGCTATGGCCAAGGCATGGCCGGCCGGCCAAAGAGCCCATCCCAAGGCACTTTTCCAAATTTTGTAATATTTTTCATGATTTTAGGGAAATATCATAAAATCAAGAGGTTTTTTGAAACCAAGGAATTTATTGAAATCAAGGAATTTGTTGAAATCAGAGAGTTTCCATGAGATGAAGGAAACATAAAAAATAATAATAATAAAATGGGGCGTGTGGGACCGACTAGGGCCCGGTCCCACGAGTTTTCCTAATTTTACATTATTTTCATGACTTGAGGGAAATTTCATGAATTCAAGGAATTTTCATGGGATGAGGGAAATAATAATAAAATAAAAAGGAGTCATGAGGTGTGGGACCGGCCACGGCTAGGGCATGGCCGGCCGGCTAGTGAGTCCGGTCCCACGACATCTTTCCTAAGTTATTATTATTTCTTTGATACAAGGAAACACCATGAGACTGGGGAGTTTCTTTGACACGAAGGATATTTGCTCAAATGAAGGGATTTTCATGAGATCAGGGAAAATAATAAAAATATGATAAAATATAAAATTGGGCGTGGGACTGGCCATGGCATGACCGGCCGGCCGGTGGGCCCAGTATTAGCGCCTCGATTAATATTTTATTATTTATTATTTTCTTCCTATTTTGTATAGGTTCATCGTTCCTTCGTGTTTTCGAATGCTCGCTTGTGCATTCAGATGCTCGTTTGTGCATTATTGCTGAGTACACTTGCACCATTTTAGTCGGGGCTTACTCGAGAGCTGCTCAGATGCCCGTACGTCAAATATTTATCACTAACCCATGGAATTCTGCTGGGAAGAACCACAAATTGAAGTGACAAGATATTAAGAAGGATCGTAGAATATTGTTGAATATTCAGTTAACAGTTAGAGATAATTAATTGATGGCTCTATACTAGCAGGCATGCTGTCTAGGAGCATTAATTATCTGAAAATTGAGAGATATGAGCTTGTTGAAACGTCACATTTCCTTTATATAGTCAGAGAAAACCTTGTTGCATCCTGAAGACGTTATTGCTTTATACTAGCAGCCAAGAAATAACGTCCTCCCTTCATCACCTTCACGCCTGAGTTCAGAGGAGCAGGAGAATTTTGCTGGAGCTGTTGATCGCCGTCCGACCGGAGCAACCAACGTCCGACCATCTTCCGACCGGCGCCGACCAGGTACGCGACCAAATTATTATTTTTTTGCTTGCTGATTTCGTGAGTTGCTCATGCTTTGATCATGTTAAAATTTTGTACATGTGTATATATGAGTGTGAGTTTTGTAGAAAAACCCTTATTTTATTAAACGTATGTTTGTTCGATCATTAGTTCAAGAGACTAGCAATAATCCCTAACTTGAGAGATATTTTTCTTTTGAAATAGACCTGTATCCAGTGATAAATTTTTTTTTATGAGCTTTCAAGGAAACAAAAACTTTATCTTAAAAGATGTGAGCTTTTCACAAAACCGAAAGAAACCTTCGTTTCAAAGAAAAACGATCATACGAAGGAAGAGATTTTTTTTATTATGAGACCGTGACATATTATATAAAATATAATGCCATATATTTATTTACGTGAGTTTGCTCATGTTAGATAAAAAATTTGAAAATTTACGTGAGTTATACACGTTAATTATTATTTCGTAAAATCAAAACATGGGTTTTGAGGAACCCTCAAAATTAGACAATTTATTTATGATGAACTATTGTCTTGGTGTAAATTTCATAGCCCAGCTGTGGATGTTTGTATTATGAAAATTATGTTCATGGTTTTATGAAAAATCAGTTTCGATTTTCAAATGATAATGCTTTGTTCATTACTGCAGGTTCCAAAGAACGAACTAATTTGGAGTGTTAACTCTTATATCACAATTACCATGTTAGTGAAACTGTAAAGAGATAAGAGTTAAGAATTACCATTTTTTGTAGATATCTGCATAAGCATTCTGCTATCAGATTATATAACTCTATCATATTGTCGAAGTTTGCACCTTGTATGATGATACACTGAAGTAGAATGCTTTGTGCACATTACAGCTACTTCACAAGGATGTCTGACTCCCAGGAAAATGATGCCTCCAGAGACGATACATGTATGGATTAGACTTATGCTGGTGAACAAGAAGAAGAAACTCCTAGGCTCAAAAACGTTCCAAACATAGATGATGCATTTTTTGCGGTTCAACAGGGAACTGAAAAACGTCTTTAATCTCCAGCATTTCGCCTTTTGATAAATCCTAGAGAGGTCGTTCAGAAGAAACTGGTGACTCCTCGAGCAGCCATTCGATTTTGTCTTGAATGAGGACTTTTCCTTGCATCGATTATAGAATCCAAGCTTTCTCGACGGCCTTTAGAAAAATTCTCTGGATGGGCGAGACATGTGCTGGGTTTTCCTCGCGTTATAGGCATGTTGGATAGAGAACAGGTGACAAGAGCTATCCAAGCATCTAGAGATTTTTTTCATTTTTCATGACGCACGAGGTATTGTAGCTCTACTTGCTCGCTGGTGCATTCTAACTCACACCTTCATATGCATATGGGGAGAGTTTACAATTAACTTGGAGGATGTAGTTGCTTTATTGCATCTCCCGATCACAGGTAACTTCCCTGAAGAGCTTTCAACAGAGGAGACAGCAGTTTCCAATATCTTGACAACCGAGATGGAGAGAATTAATAAGGCGTCTGGAAAAGGTTGTTGTGCCCACTAGTTAACACACTGGTGGGCACGAGATATTTCTCTTGACGAGCCTTATGGTATGTTATCTATTGCCGCTTTCTTGTGTTTATGGCTGTCTATGAACGTGTTTGAAGACATCAGAACTTTGCTAAAACCATTTGTAATTCCCTTTGCTATTAAGATGGCACAAGGTGAACAACTTCCCATAGGTAGTCTATTCTTGGGTTCTTTGTACTCTAACCTGGATTCCTTGGTTATAGACTCCAGTGTTTCGAATGGCTTTATGAAGATTGAATGCTACGCCAATACGATGTTTCTCCAGGCCTTGATGTGGGAACGCTTCAAGAGTTATGCACCTATTCCCGGCAACATCTTGCAAGGGCTAAATGCTGCTGATTCTCGTCGTATTTTTTCTGAGAGGGATAATGCCAGGATTATGCGCTGGTCTATGAAAAAACCTCAGTCCAAGACACGCTTCATTGATGTGTTAGACAATGAATCTGAGTTTAATTTCCGCCCCTGGGTGTTGATTCCTCCTTATGTTTCTCAGTTGCAAACTTTCAATACCAGAGAAAGTATGACTTTGAAATCTGGAGTTGACTTGAGCGATGGCGAGAGATCTTTTATGTTGAGTTGTACTCCAGGTCACTTAATATCAACAATATA
This sequence comes from Papaver somniferum, assembly GCF_003573695.1. Taxonomy (NCBI): domain Eukaryota; kingdom Viridiplantae; phylum Streptophyta; class Magnoliopsida; order Ranunculales; family Papaveraceae; genus Papaver; species Papaver somniferum. The sequence goes on along the minus strand of NC_039365.1, from coordinate 89,006,216 downwards.
TGGAAACTTTTCAGTAGAAGAATGCAACATTGATACAGCAGCTCGTGAGATGGGCATGGATCAATGCGTTCCATCTTTTCGAAGGAAGAAACCACCAGTGGAACAACTTAAAACCTGTTTAGATCGCACACGTGTGGAAGGAGGTTCTTACTGGTTACCTAGTTCTGAACGAATTATATATGTAACTCCAGGTTACATAGACTTCTGGGATCAGCAGATTGAGCGTTTACACGATTTCATAATGGTTGGCCAACCTTTAGTGAAAGAGCCTCCTTCTGCTGATATGATTGCTTCCCGACCAAGATTGAAACACATCTCCGGCGGCGATAAGCGAAGACATCTCCAGGATGTTCACCAGTATGTATCTTTTTGCACATTCTTCATAAAATTAAAATAATTACCTTTGATTATCGCATCAATTTCTTTTTGCAGGACGATCGTGCTGTGAGACCTCGTCTTGAAGTGAATTTCTCGGAAGCAGAAACAGTCATTCACGGTGGAGAAGGTAGGAATAAGAATTGTAAGTTGCTGCCTAACACCATAAAGTCCCCGGTTGTTTCTTTGGTGAGTTGTCAACACATTTCCGTCGTGACTTCTTATATCCGCATTATTAAGATCGTAAAACCAATATTTGTTATTTGGTTACAGAACTTTGCTCCGTCAAGTATTGACGGTCTTCAATTCTCTGCTGCTGGGCAGAAAATTTATGATTTGAGCGTTGAAGAAGTAAATGATGTGAGTACTCTTCCACATAGCCAAATATGATGCTTCATATATAAAATGTTATTGTTTGAGAATATGTCCAGGAGGATGTCATTACAGAAGTGGAGAGTGTTGATGCCCGTTCATCCTCGGAGAATAGAGATAAAGAAAATTCCCAGGGTTCGAAACCGAATGGAAGTAATGAGCCTCTTGATGCTGACACGGGAAATTCCGATTCCTTGAACGTTTCAGAGACCCCCCAAGTAAGTATTTCCCTTGAAATTTATCCATGGAAGTATAAAATTGTTGATTTATGATTGAGTGAATGAGAATCCACGTGCATATACGAAAAACTTTGTCAAAATTCGTCATCAGAAAATTCAGAACTCAGTCTCTTAGAAAAACACCATAAAACCTTCATCTGGAGTCGGATTTTTATGGTCTGCATATGTATCTTTAAGCCCGGAGAATTTCCAAGCTATTTCGAAGAAGCTTTTTAATTTTTGAGCACGTTCAGGGCCTGAAAAAGGAGAAACAGTAAACTTCCAAGAGACTTTCAGAACTTTTTCAGACTGTACGTTGTCCAATGTTTTGACCACATTTCCTTTCTCCTTCATCGGATTGTTATAAAATTTTGATATGTTGTAGAGGACATCCATACAAAGAGAATGGTATATAACCCATCCACGGATTCCTTGTAGATTGCTCCCAGTTCGTCATCTTGTACAGGGTAGAGTAAAATCTCTTCTGACGAGCTTGCCGCAAAACGTGTTTTTATGACTTTCACGCTATTTATTCATGTCTTGAGTGCATAATGATGAACCTTGATGATGTTGGACTGATTGTATGTTGTAATTTATGATCCCATTTGGTTTCCATGTTCAGATTGCTCTAACCTCATGTAATCTTCGTATTAGGTGCCAAATACTGAAGTTGAGGATACTGAAACCAATAAGGATAATTCGAGCAGCCATAGAGTTATTGATGAAGAGACAACCATCCCTGAACTTCAAGGCCATGAGACAGTTGTCACTGAAGTTATGAAAACCTCGATTGTTGCTGCTTCAGTGATAGAAGAAACCGAGCCACCAGTAGAGGAGACTAAAGAAACTGTTGCCATGACTGTAGAAGTTGCTCCAGTAATTGAGAACCGTATAGTGGTGCATGAATATCCAAGTGCAGGAGTTGCTTTTGATCCTCCATTTGATGCATCACTCCCATATCATGAGCTAGTTGGTGGCAGCATTCCCATTGGATATGCAGGCTTGTATGAGAAAATATGGAGGAAGTTTGGCCACATCATTGTTAACAGGGATCCCAGACGCTCGTATGCTTTAACAATGCAAGTAAGTGTTATCTTGCGTGTTGTAAGTGATATATGCTCTGGGTCCAGAAATACTGTGATCCAGATGTACTCTTTGATTGAGAGTTCAACTTGGAGAATTCTGTAAGACTTGGCTTCAACGTGAAGTGGCTTCGTAAGAAAATAGATGATATCAAGAACTCGTATGAGAATAACATACCCTTTCCCAATGATGCTGTGATGGAGAAAGAAGACAAGATTGCTAAGCTGACTGGGGAGCTGAACATGGAGAAGGCGGCCTTGCAAGTCTTGAAGTATGCAGAGGAGCGAAAATCCTTCTTTGATGATTTTCTTTGATTTCCTTTTCATAATCTCTTGGACTTATGGACTTCTGAGAGATGTGAGGTTTTATTTTGGTTTTGATATTGGTTGGTTTTGGATTGGTAGATGATTGATGATTTTCTTTTGGATTTGTTAGATATTTTCTTTAAGCAAAATGAACTGAACTTTGATAAATTGCTGAATTCAAACACTGAATGCAAGTTTTGCAAATGTTTTGGAGAAATTGAAATACAATGAAAGAAAATCCTAAACACCAAATCCCAAACGCCATGAATGCTCAAACTCCCGGTACCTCAAATGTCCAATAATTTCAGGCGTCAAATACCTTAAGCCAATTCTCATGGATCACCGGCAGGGTCCTCCCATCTGTGTTGATCAGTTTGTAGTAGCCTCCAGTTATGGATCTTGCGACCATGAAAGGTCCTTCCCAATTGGAGCTCCTCGCAGGATGAAGATCACGCTTAGTTGCCTTAAGAACTAGATCTCCTTCCTTGAATTTGTTAGGCTTGGTCGTCTGATAGGTGTCTAAAACACCTAATTTTATATCTAGTATTTATGCTTTCTTTGCATTGTCTTTGTGAATTGTGTCTCTTATGTTTGATTTTGAGTTTATTAGGTACGATGGAGTCATTGGGAGAAAAAGAAGGAATAATCATCCATTTGGAGTAAGAAGGGCAATTTGTTCATTTTTCAGGTGGGTGATACCTGGAGCCCAGTCAGGGATAAAGGACAATCAGTGAAGTTTAATAAGAATCACTAAAAGCACCCATGGGTGTTAATAGCTGTCCCAGGCTATTATACCTAACTAGGTCGAATTGGTCTTGTGGTTTCAGACAACACAGCCATTCTTTTATTCAAATTCAGACAGATGCAGATGAAGAACTCAGGGAGAAGATGGAAATCGAAATGAGGGTTTATGAGCTTCAACTGAAAACAAAATGGGTTCGGTAGATTGTCTCAGACGGATAGAAGACATGAGCAGATTTATGAAGACCTAAGGTTCTACTGTATTGAATGATTGATAGAATCAGCGCTAGGGTTTGTGTTGGATGTATGACTCTGTGACAGATTTGAACATTCGAAGTGATTAAAGGGGAAGCTGAGCTCGATTTCAATCATAAGAAAATGGGTTTGAAGTATGAAGACGGCAGAATTGAATCTGATTGAATTGGTTTTAATGGATTTCCGAAGTTGAGAAGAACAAGAAGTTGCTGCCAGTATTGGTGTTAGGAAGGAAGAAATTGAAAATATGGGTTCTCTGTGTAGTGGTATTATTGAAGAATAGGAATGGGATCTGATGAAGATGATGGCAATTAGAAGGAATGGGCTTGAATTGATTCCGCGAGAAAGAGATGAAAACAGTAACTCCTGCCGTCGATTGTGAGAGAAGAAAATTAGAGTCTGTTATTGATTCAGGAGATGAAGAAGAACAATGGGTATTGAGCAACTGGTATTGGTGGTATGTCTCTGGAACAGTTGGTATTGAGCTGATGATGTTGGTTCAGCTGCTACTGTGTGCAGTAATGAGAATGAGCTGCAGGGATTACTGTGGAGCTAAGAAGCTGAAATGGTGGTGCAAATAGTGCAATGAGCTACAGATGATGTAATTGGAGTTGAGGAATGATGAAATGATGGGTTTGTGGTGAATTGACACAGGTGAACATGAGAAGCAGATGAGGAGTTTCAGGTTATGCTTTGTGCTGAGAAAGGAGGAAGTTGGTTTCTGTGGTTGGCAGCTAGAATTCGAAATGGCTCGAGGTTGTGGCTAAAAGGTCAAGCCAACGGTGTTACTGCTAATGAGATGAGCTCTAATTGCAATTGCAGGGAGGAGAAGAACGAGAATGCAACAGTGACAGAGGTGGTGGTGCTGTTATGCTACTACAATGGACTGGCAAGTATATGCAGTTACAGATGGTAAAGGAGATTTGTTGCAGTCGAGAATCAAGTGGAGTTTCAAGACCCTCAATCAATCAAGTAGGGTTTAGGGAAGATGGGTTGCAGCTGAGGACTCAAAGCTTGAGCAGGGGAGATAAGTTGCAGCTGAACTAGTGGTGTTGGTTGCTATTGAAGCTGCAGAATGGAACTGGTGGTGAGTTTAGATGAATAGCTGGTAGCTTGGATGAATTGTAGGTGCAATGGTACTATGGACTGATGCACTGAAGTGGAGTTGCAGGTGTGGTTCGATGGCTGGAGGATTTAGCTGCAATGGAGATTGAAGACGAGAAGAAAGCATGATGTTGTTGGTTCAATGACTAAGTAGACATGCACAGAGTTTGGGAGCTGTTCTTGCTGCTGAGGTTTGCGAGCAGCTATTGCAGGAGATGAAAAATAAGTAGAGAAGAATTGAGAGTCTGAAGTGATGGAGCTGTCATGGCAGTGGTGGAATTGGAGCTATAGGAAATAGATGGGAATGTGTTGCAATGCAATGAAGGCAAGGATCTGTAGCTGTTGCTGCAAATAGGAGCCTTGCTGCATTAGATATTTGTGTGACTGAATGGGTATGAATGCTAGATGAATGTTAGGTTTGCAGGGAAGAAGAAAATAGCCAGAAATTGGCCTGATAATTGTCTTGAAACAAAGGAGACTTTGTTGGATTTTTCACTGTAGCGAGTTAACTCAGTGACCCGGTCCGACTCAGCTGACTGGTTCAACTCGAATGGACTTGGACCTGCCTTGACTGGGCTTCATTCATGGGCTGCGCCAGAGACTGATTTTTGGGCGTGACAGAAATCAGTGGAGAAAGAAAAAAAGAGATAAAAAGGAACTTTTGTCTCAATTATTTGATACATGATCTTCTTCTACAACTTTGGTTTTCTAGGGTTTAGGAACATGATAGGTTTTCTCTTCCTTTTTGTTATGAACTCCTATGCTATGAGTACCTAGTTTTATTATTGGTTTGAGGAATAAGTTGGATTTCCAAATATGGGTTTTTATGAAATGAATTAGTTATGTCTCCATATTATCGTTTATGATTCACCATTAATATTGTTACATGATTGAATGTTTGTTTGGTTGAGTCTAGAATCAATCGAGTTTGTTTTCATCTCTATTGCTAGATTAGGATTTATTATACGCAAAAGTGATAGATTCCTGATTACAAGTAGCATAATTGTGATTATTGCTTGTAGTGATACATCCTAGTAGTCACAAGTGAGTCATAATCTTTGTTACATCGGATAAGTGCTTTTACACGTTCGATTGCTTTGATTGGCCTGATTTCATAGAACTTAATGCATCTAGGGAATTAAATTTGATTAGTGCTTTTACACGTTAGGTTGTTCTCTAAGATAGAATTCATATTCACATCTTTTAATGTGTTTGTTGATGACAAGAGGAGATTCGCGGGATATACTTGCGATCAAGGTATCTTAGGGCCTTTGATAAAAGAGAGATTAAATATCAATTCTAGTTATTGTAAAAAAGCATGTTTGTGAATGAAAACGATATCCTTAACCAATATCTTTACATCTTAATTTGTGTGCTTTATTTGCTTTTATTTTAGTTTACTTTTTAAAATCAGAAAACCCTCCATTGGTATTTATAGAAAACCGAAACAATTTGACAACCCTAGTCCTCTCTGTGGGAATGATCCTTTCTTTCCCTTGCTATATTTATATTTTGAGTAGTAAGAAAGTGTAATTTATTTTTGACGCATACGAAAGCGATCATCGTCCGCGCCTTGAATATCTTATGCTGATTCAGAATTCCTTGCATGATGGGATTCCAGGGTTGCGGCACATATGGACACTCGTGCAGAGGGAAGTATCCGGCATACTGTCTGTCATGCTTAGACAAATCTTCAGCAATAAAGTTTTTGATAGAACGATCAATTTGAAGAGGATCTGTACTCAACCATTTGGTGTAATATTGCTGAGGTGAGGCTATCCACTTATAGCACTTGGCTAAGCTTTTGGTGGGAAGAAGTCCCCGGACCAGGGCAATATGATTAAACATTGGTATTATAGATGCATGAAGGGGAATCAGACTTGCCTGGTATGGAACCTTTTGATGAAAGAGTGTGCACTTTCTCCAGGTTGCTATGCTAATTCCACCAAGGATTTAACCTCCTCCAGATGCTCGAATGATGGAGTATCTTCTATTTCTTCTGAGTCGGAGCTTTCTTCAATCGAAGGCATTAGAGTCGCCTTTCCGGTATGAATCCACGGTCGTCCAAGAATCATGTCATATCCTGGATCTTCCTGGATTATATAAAACTTGGTCTCAGTGCAGGCCGAATTTTCTCTGACTTTGAGGGTGATGTGGCCGTATGCATCTCTGAGTGTCCCTTCGTGATCTCTGATTGATATGGGAGCATGTGTAGCTTCTTGTCGAGTAATTCCAGCGGCTCTAAGAGTTTTCAAAGGAATGATGTTGATGGAAGTGCCAACATCAACAAATGCTCTCTTGAATTCATTTCCCTTAATATGGACCGTTGTGAGCAGTCCCCAGTCATACATTTCCTTGTCAGTGGCTGGAGGTTCAGGAGGTACTTCTGGAATCAGTAGACGTTTCCCAGACACTATGTGGTTCAGAGCCATGAACATGTCTCCCCTCTGCGCCTTCGACAGATAGAGCAATTCGCAGAATGCTCAATCAATGACTAAACTGCTTCTTTAACTGGTTGTTCAGAGATGGAGAAAGTCCTGACTGGGAGAGGATCTTTGTGTACTCCTTCAGTCCCCAAGTTAAGCTCTCCCGATTCAATCTTTTCCCTAAATATGCGCTTTTGTAGATGGTGGATTTTCGACAAGGGTTAAAATCGTAAAACCCATAATTATACATACTCCGGATCCGGCAATCGGATGAGTATTGAGACTCATGTTTCTCCTCAAAGCATGAAGCTCATGCCATTAATCTATGACTGATAAGGATGTCTCTCAGAGTATATGTAGATGTGTAGTCTCTCAGCTGAGACCACGGCACATCTCATAAATACTGAGCAATTTCAGTAATTATTTTATATAGAATCGAAAGATTGGACAGCTCCTAGACAGATTTCCTGCTAGTATATAGCGATAACGTCTTCAGGATGCAACCTGGTTTTTCCTGACTATATAAGAGAAATATGACGCTTCAGCAAGCTCATGTTACTCCACCCTCAGATAATTAATGCTCCTAGACAGCATGCCTGCTAGTATAGATCCATCAAGTTAATTATCTCTAATCGTCTGAATATCCAGCAATATTCTACGATTCTTTGTAATATTTCGTCACTTCAATTCGTGGTTCTTCCCAGCAGAATTCCATGGGTTAGTGATAAATATTCAATGCACAGGCATCTGAGCGTCGAATAATCCCTGAATAAAATGGTGCAAGTATACTTAGCAATAATGCACGGACCAACATTTGAATGCGCAAACGAGCATTTCAAAAATACGAAGGAATGATAAACCTATGCAAAATAAGAAGGAAAATAATAATAATAAAATATTAGCAAAGGCGCCAGGGGACGGGGCTAGCCAGCCGGACAGTCACGCCGTGACCATTCCCATGCCCATTTTATATTTTATCACGTTTTATTATTTTTTCCTTGGTTTCATGAAAATCCTTTCATTTGAGAAAATCTCCTTCATTTCAAGGAAATTCTCTAATTTCATGGTATTTCCTTATGTCAAAGAAAATAATAAAATTAGTAAAAGGTGTCACGGGACCGAGCACTAGCCGGTCGGCCATGCCCTAGCCGTGGCCGGTCCCACAACTCATAGTTCCTCATTATTTTATTATTTCCCTCAACTCAAAAAAATTCCCTGATTTCATGATTTTTTCCCTAAACCCATGAAAAATATTACAAAATTAAGGAAACTCGTGGGACCGGGCCCTAGCCGGCCGGTCATTCCCTAGCCGGTCCCACACTCCCCTTATTTTATTATTATTATTACTTGTTTTGCTTTCCTCATTCCATGAAAACTCCCTGATTTCAACAAAATACCTTGGTTTCAACAAACCTCTTTGATTTTATGCAAATTCCCTAAAATCATGAAAAAAATATTATAAAATTGGGAGGAGTGTCTTGGGACCGTGCCTGTTGGCCGGCCGGCCACGCCCTGGCCATTGTCGGTCCCACACTCCGTGACTCCCTATTTTATTTGTTATTTTTATTTCCCTAATCTCATGAAAGTTCCCTAATTTCATAAAATTCTTCAGTTTCATGAAATTTCCCTCAATTCAGAGAAAATACATAAAATTATATAAAAGTGGGAAAAGAGGACCGGGCTTGCTAGCCGGCTGGACGTGCCATAGACGTGGCCCGTCCCACACCTTGCAATCCCCTGTTTTATTTATTATTTTTCATCATCTCATGAATTTTTCCTAGTTTCAGCAAAACCCTGGATTCTGCATATTTTCTCAAAATGTTGCTCAAACGCGCATAGGAAAATATCGGAACTCTCAGGAGTGAGACACGGATACCATGGTGACACGGGCACATCCCCTTGACCGACCAAGGGTGGCCCTAAGGCTTGCAAATGGCCGGTCTCACATGTTTTGATTATTTTGACCTAATTTGCTCTATTGCCCGTATTAGGTCCAAATTCTTTTCAAACAATGGAAGGTTTTCTCAAATGACCATCATTTTGGTCTCACGACCACCAAGGGCCGGTCTCATGACCTCTTGGTCGGTCTCTCATCTTTTCATGGCTAGGTTTTACTACCTGTCGCTCACATGAGAGTTATTATAATAAATGATTGAACCAACATTTAATCATCCTTTCACCAACTGGTCTTCAAGAGACTTTGGTATTTTGCTCATTAGAGCATCTGGGCGTTACTTGGTCGACTCATCGTCCCATGTAGCCGGACAAAAAGTTCATTTCACTGCGAGCAATATTGGCAGCCCATCTAAGGATAAGGGGCAACCCACAGAAGTGCTAAAAGCACCCAGCAAGAGACTATGAGACACCCAGTATGGGGGTGGATCTTATCCCTTGGGTGTACCAAATCCAACCCACCTCATAAACCTACATGAGAGACGAATTTCCTCTCATTCATCACATTTCTATTTTCCTGAAATTGAGAAAAGAAGAGAAGCAGCAGCTGCTGCTGTTGATGAGACATTGAGACTAGATCGAGAGTTAGACAGAGAAATCGTGAGAAATTGGAAAGGAATGTTCATAGCTCGTAGAGAGGAAGAATCGAGAAACAGTGACGAAATTAAGGGGGATCTGTGGGTTTTCTTGAAATCAACAGATGAGAAGAAATAAGGGTCTGGTGGTGATATGAAGATCTGAAGATGTTTTGTGTTAATGGGTTTTCGGTGTAAGATGGAGTGAAGAACGAGATGGGTTCTGTTGTTGGATTGAAGGTTCAAATCGAGAATTTGTAAAGAAATTGGAGGTGTTGGGAGGCGATGGATTTCGATCTGAGATATGAATAAGTGGGTTCGAGTGAAGAAGGGAAACTGCAGGTCTGAATTGCAGTTAAAGGAGGTGGAATTTGTGGTGATTTCTGGTGAAAGTTTACACTCGGATTGCAGTTTGGCCGTAGTACTGAAGCGTAGAAGAATTGATAAAATGGGAATGGTTGTTTGTCAGAGAAGGAGGAATTAATGTTTGATCAAGATTGAGATTCAGGAAAGATCGAGATGTAGAAGATGCGGTTGTGTAAAAAGGGGATCTGGTATTGAAGTTCATGGGTTTCGAGTGGAGGAAAGTAGATGAGTTTTAATTAATAGGTTTCGTCTGGTATTGGTGATGGTTAATCTGAGCTCAACAGAGAAGAGATCGAAGGAGGAATCGAGCTCGTTCTTGAGCTGTTATGATATACAGGGAAAGATGGGAAATTGGTGGTTGAAATTATGAGCTGATGTTGTTAAATCGATGGATACTGATACTGTGAAGAACAGATGAAGATGGGTGTTAGAATTTGAGATCGAAAAGACGAAAAGAAGTGATGGGTTTTGAGAGAACAGAAGAACCCAATTGATGTTGTTGATTTTCATGGGAATGAGGCTGAGTTGATGATGAATCAAGAGGTGAAGAGGAAATGGGGTGGTTCTGATACTGCCATTGAATCTGTTGAATCGATAAACAGGAAGAAAGAAGGCCTTATGCTGCCAAGGTTGAATTGAAGAATGTATTGTGATTGAATGATTGATTAGATGAATGTTAAGAATTGTTTACAGGAAATGGAGCTAAAAATTTCCTGAGATTTGGCCTGAGAGTCGACCAGAAACAAAGGATACTCTGCTGAAATTTTCCTCTGACGAGTCGACCCAGTGGCTCGTCGAACCTAACTCAGTGAGTCAGATGACTAAACCCTGATTAAGACGAACTGACTGAAGCTGACTCTCTCTTTTTTGACCCAGTTGACTAACGAAGACCGTCAGTTTGACCGTTACTTATGACGGTATCTGAACGGAATATTCCCTAACCAGAGGAGAATCTCAGATAATCGGCGGTGACTTTTCCGGCATATTTCCGGTGATCCCGAGAGCTTTTCCGGCTACCCAATATGTGCAAAATTTTGTGAGGAGTATGCTAGACTCATGGGTGTGAAGACTTGGACTTAGAATTAGATGAAGAGTTGGGCTTGGATTTGGAAAGAAGATGGAAGGAGTTGAGAAAGACTTGGATTTGGAAGTTGAGCTATTACGGAAAAGGGATTCTATTCCTTGGAGGATTTGAAGAGCATTGAAGTTTATAAATAGAGAAGTTGTATATACTTTTATAGACACATCGACACCTTTTACACACAACACTTCTCTTTTCTCTATTCTTTGTGTGAACTCCTTAGCATGAGTAGTTAATTTTATTGATTGAGGATGAATTCCTAGTTCTTAACATGTTTTGAGTTTTGTTTTAAATCTACTTTGAAGTTTTTACATGATTATCGTTTGTTTTCACTAATAGGAATGTTTATACATTCATGGTTGATTGATAGGTCGTTTAGGATGCATACTAAATTGATTTGTTAATTAATCTAAAGCTAGTGAAAGTTAGGGGATAAGTAATCGTTTCTTGACTCTTTACACAAGTGGCAAACACGAGACCTTGCGGAGGGATTCCGTGGAGCAATTGTGTGTGAAAACAATGTTAGCAAGTAGACCTTGCGCTAAGAGTCTAACTACTAATATCAACCTAATAAATTCATAAATATTAATGCGTTTAACTAAATTACATCTTGAGTGAGCTACTACTAGGTGGTTTGGTGAATAGAATCCGGTAGTCGAGAACTTTTGTACCCGGTGATATTAGGGATTTAGGGGTTTAGAACTGAGCTAGCTGCTTTACCTACGGTTGGTGATAATCTGTGACTAATAAAAAGTGGAAAAGAACATAACTTGATTTATTGTTTTGCAACGAAAAAGGATTCCTTGATCTAATCTCTCTTATTGGTTTCAACATATACTTTTAATTGCTTTGTTTATTTTCTTTTGTTTTTAAAATCTAAAACCAATCCCCCCTTTTTGTGACAACTAAACAACTAAAACCTCTTGCTCCTCGTGGGAACGAACTTGACTACACTATATTACTTGTTAATTATGGGAAAAAATATTAATTAATTTGTTGTGGTTACGACATGCATCAAATTTTGGCGCCGCTGCTGGGGAGCAGCGAAGCAACTTTAGTTGTTTTTATTTTCGTTTTATTTTTGGTTTTTAACTTTGTTTTCTAGAATTTTTATTTCAGGTACCAGTTTTCCATGTACGGTGGACAAGAGCAAGCATATTACAACAATCAATATGGTTTTCAACCTCAACATTATGGCAACTTCCAAACATCTTTAAGATACAATCAAAACCAATCTTTTGGATATGATAAATTTCCTACAAAACCTTATGGATATTCTCATACATATCAACAACCTTGTAGTAGGTATGTAAGTCAAGCACCAAGGTGGGATAAGTCTACTTATAATTGGCTTCATTCGAGATGTATGCAGATTATGAATGAATTGCAAGATATGCGACAAATACTAGACCAACTTGACTGTGATAGAAAGAACGTTGCACAAACCAATTTCTACAACACTTTTTCTTACCTGATATGGATCGTAGTTATGATCATTCACCCATTCAAAGGGAAGAGTCCTTGGAAAGAGAACCTATTGTAGCCAACGGTGGTAAGCGTGTGAATGTTAAGAAACTTGCACAGAAATTATACAAGTTGGAAGATGATGGAACCTCGGAAGAGCTTGTCGCAGAAATTAGTAGGACCATTCATATGGAACTTAAACGACGTCTGGATAAAGGTTATGAAACCGATGAAGATTCTTATTATGGTGAATCTGAAAGTGAAGATGGTTGTGTTGAAAAGGACCAACCTTTGGAGACTTTTGATGACGCTAGTGTAGCTTACTCGAGACTTGATCTTAATAATGATCAATTACCTATTCAAAAGGTAGAGCTTGAGGAAGATGCAATTAGTGCTTTTAAAAAATTCCTTAGGGAAAGAAATGAGTCCGCGGTAGTGTATGAGCGTTGCAACAAGGATAAAGTTATTCCAACTCGGGATCATAATAATGATCCTTCACCTATTCAAAAGGAGGAGATTGGGTGTGACTTGACTATTGTTATAAATGGTGTAACACCCTCAAAAGAAGATCTTTCAATTTGTACCGAAGAAGATTTTATGAGAGAGGAATGGCCCGATTCTGATGACGAGGATGTTGAAGAGGTGATTCTTGAGAATGAAACCGAATTGAATGATATTGTGGAAGACCCAATTGAACTTGCCAATGATTTTAATGATGCCAAGACTTTGGTTAAGGTAGAAAACGACGAAGAATGGTTGCAAGGTTTGATAGAAGACCATGATATACAAGAAGTAAGTAATTCACTTGAATTTTTTAAGGATGAATAGGATTCCGTAATACAAGAGATTATGCAAGGTTTGTCTAACTCTTTGCATATTGATTCTTCTCCTTTACCTCTTATTGGTTTGAATGTATGTGCTTCGAAAGTATTTTTGGATGATTTTGTTTCTAGATATCCACCATTGGAAGCACTTGATGCTAACACTAGGTTTTCCAAGAGAAATACATGGAAGTTCCCAAATTCTATGTTCTTTATACACTTCCGAGTGTGGACAAGACTAAGTGTGGGGGAAATTTCTATCGAGCGATAATTTCACTATTATTTTCTTGTGCTAACATTTGTATGGAGTTATTGTTTGCAAAACAGGTACTATGGGTGGATCCCAAAATTTTCCGATTGTTAGTATGTGGGGAGTGAATCTTACAAGTGGCAAGTCGGATCTTCGACTTTAAAACAAGCGCTTAATGGGAGGCAACCCATAGGTTTTGTATTTCTTATCCTGTTACTTTTTATTTTCTTTTTGTTTCGTTTATTTATTTTTCTTGTTCCATATCATGTTAGGATTTCCCACCTTAACTTTGCTAGGAGGATTCAATTACATTGAGGACAATGTAAGGTTTAAGTGTGGGGGATTGGTTAAGCATATTTAAAAAAAAAAATTGCATAAAACCTCCAACTTTTAGAGATTTTAGAGTCACTAGCATACTTTTAGGTATGTTTACATAGAGAATTCTGATCGACATAACTGAACTTAGAAGTGTTAGGGAACTACGTTCGGATTTCTTTCTTGTTAGAGTGTTAAATAATGGATTTTATCATGTCGGTGATGCAGATTAGGAGCAGGGAGACATGCATTATTAGAGTTGCTGATCAATCATTAGTGGAGACTAACCTATTTATATCATGCGAGGCACCGACCATATTTCTTTATCAATAACTAAAGAGCTTTCTTTTGAGTGTGTGTCACCGTACATTAATTCCGGGTAGAATGGTGAGCTACCCAACCTACCACCAATAGAAGCACTACTTTTTGATCTCTTGAGTGTTAATTTTGTCAATCATGAGGGTGACGTCTATAGATGAAAGCCTCCTTCTTGTAGTTCGATTTGCAGTTAGCACCATTCTCTCTCTCGACAACAACGGGTCCATAGAAACACCATCATCATCAACAAGGGATCGACATCAAAATCTACAAGGAAAGTTGAAAACGTTCAAGGTTTACAAGCAACGGAACAAGAAAAGAGTAAATTTCATATCCAAGTAAATCAACATAAAATGAGCAGATTTTTATATATACATGTTGAAGACTTACATAGCAATGAGCATAATTTTATATCCAAGTTGAAGACTTATTTACAAGAGCAAAGAAAAGCAAAAGGTGAGAATTATTGAAGTTTATGATTTCGAGACGATACAAGTTGTGAAGAATCAAGCGGTAGAGTATTTTTCCCACGGCTATGGTTTGTTTTTATTTTCACTTTGTTTTGTATTTTATTTCTCTTGTCTCTAAAAAAAATAAAAAAATAAAAAAAGAGAAGAAAAAAAAAGAAAGAAAAAAACGAGACAAGAGAAATTTTATTTTTGTTTTATTTAATGAGCCGTGGGGAAGAAAAAATCTATAAGGAAGTTTCAAGCGACAAGGATTTAAGGTAAAGGGTTACAAATTGTCAAGGAATTATGAAGTTTGAGCATTTATCATCAATAGTTGAAGCCGAAGACCAAGAAGATGAAAACGAGGAGCGGAATATGTTTTTATTGGATGCCGTGAGAGTGGTGTTACCATAATTGACAATCTGATGTGAAGGTAAGTAAGTAATCTCATCCTCGATAATAGTGGTTGATTTCCTTTCTTAGAGATAGTCAGAAAAATGGTTTTTCAAAATGTTAAAAGATGTGGGTTTTTAAAATATTTCGGAAGTTGTCCTTCCCACCATTCAACGTGTTGCATGAATTCTCTCTTCATTCCTACTTGCACACAAGTGAGAACCATAAAAGTACGTCTTTGAGTGCAATTTCATAAAACCCTTTTTGGTGAGGCAGAAGTCGAGGCGAAATGCTTATTGATCGCTTCTCAAACACGCGTTCTCTCATTATGGTGTGGTTATTTCTCACTCAACAATTAAGAATGAGAACATGTTATTTGGTATTTCTAATTTCTTATTACTAGCATGCAGAAACTTTATGTCCTCATAACTCTTTGGATGCTTGCGGCGCTGGAAAGCTTTGAAGTTGTATGTTTTAGTTTAATTTGCTCGAGGACTAGCAAAGTCTAAGTGTGGGGGAATTTGATAGGATGTAGAATACACCTTATTTACTATCTATTGGTTATGCTTTCTTTGTTACTTTTCGTGTGAATTATGTATATTACGTGTGTTTTTGAGTTATTAGGTACTCTGGAGTCACATGGAAGAAAAGAAGAAGAAACCATCCAAAATTGAAAAAGAAATGACAAAAAGGTCATTTCACTGCGAGCAATATTGGCAGCCCATCTAAGGATAAGGGACAACCCAAAGAAGTGTTAAAAGCACCCAACAAAAGACTATGAGACACCCAGTCTGGGGTGGATCTTATCCCTTGGGTGTACCAAATCCAACCCACCTCATAACCCTACATGAGAGACGACTTTCCTCTCATTCATCACATTTCCATTTTCCTGAAATTGAGAAAAGAAGAGAAGCAGCAGATGCTGTTGTTGATGAGACATTGAGACTAGATCGAGAGTTAGACAAAGAAATCGTGAGAAATTGGAAAGGAATGTTCATAGCTCGTAGAGAGGAAGAATCAGCGAGGCCTGTTGCTGGAATCGATTTGGATCGAGAAACAGTGAAGAAATTAAGGGGGATCTGTGGGTTTTCTTGAAATCAACAGATGGGAAGAAATAAGGGTCTGGTGGTGATATGAAGATCTGAAGATGTTTTGTGTTAATGGGTTTTCGGTGTAAGATGGAGTGAAGAACGAGATGGGTTCTGTTGTTGGATTGAAGGTTCAAATCGAGAATTTGTAAAGAAATTGGAGGTGTTGGAAGGCGATGGATTTGGATCTGAGATATGAATAAATGGGTTCGAGTGAAGAAGGGAAACTGCAGGTCTGAATTTCAGTTGAAGGAGATGGAATTGGTGGTGATTTCTGGTGAAGGTTTACACTCGGATTGGAGTTTGGACGTAGTGCTGAAGCGTAGAAGAATTGATAAAATGGGAATGGTTGTTTGTCAGAGAAGGAGGAATTAGTGTTTGATCGAGATTGAGATTCAGAGAAGATCGAGATGTAGAAGATGCGGTTGTGTAAAATGGGGATCTGATATTAACGTTCATGGGTTTCGAGTGGAGGAAAGTAGATGAGTTTGAATTAATGGGTTCCGTCTGGTATTGGTGATGGTTAATCTGAGCTCAACAGATAAGAGAATCGAAGGAGGAATCGAGATCGTTCTTGAGCTGTTATGATATACAGGGAAAGAGGAGAATTTGGTGGTTGAAATTATGAGCTGATGTTGTTAAATCGTTGGATACTGATACTGTGAAGAACAGATGAAGATGGGTGTTTGAATTTGAGATCGAAAAGACGAAAAGAAGTGATGGGTTTTGAGAGACCAGAAGAACCCAATTGATGTTGTTGATTTTCATGGGAATGAGGCTGAGTTACTGATGAATCGAGAAGTGAAGAGGAAATGGGGTGGTTCTGATACTGTCATTGAATCTGTTGAATCGATAAACAGGAAGAAAGAAGGCCTTATGCTGCCAAGGTTGAATTGAAGAATGTGTTGTGATTGAATGATTGATTAGATGAATGTTAGGAATTGTGTACAGGAAATGGAGCTAAAAATTGCCTGCGATTTGGCCTGAGAGTCGACCAGAAACAAAGGATACTCTGCTGAAATTTTCCTCTGACGAGTCGACCCAGTGGCTCGTCGAACCTAACTCAGTGAGTCAGATGAGTAAGCCCTGATTAAGACGAACTGACTGAAGCTGACTCTCTCTTCTTTGACCCGGTTGACTAACGAAGACCGTCAGTTTGACCGTTACTTATGACGGAATCTGAACGGTATATTCCCTAACCAGAGGAGAATCTCAGATAATCGGCGGTGACTTTTCCGGCATATTTCCGGTGATCCCGAGAGCTTTTCCGGCTACCCAATATGTGCACAATTTTGTGAGAAGTATGCTAGACTCATGGGTGTGAAGACTTGGACTTGGAATTAGATGAAGAGTTGGGCTTGGATTTGGAAAGAAGATGGAAGGAGTTGGGAAAGACTTGGATTTGGAAGTTGAGCTATTACGGGAAAGGGATTCTATTCCTTGGAGGATTTGAAGAGCATTGAAGTCTATAAACAAAGAAGTTGTCTATACTTTTCTAGACACTTCGACACCTTTTACGCACACAACACTTCTCTTTTCTTTATTCTTTGTGTGAACTCCTTAGCATGAGTATTTAATTTTATTGATTGGGGATGAATTCCTAGTTCTTAACATGTTTTGAGTTTTGTTTTAAATCTACTTTGAAGTTTTCACGTGATTATCGTTTGTTTTTACTAATAGGAATGTTTATACATTCATGGTTGATTGATAGATCGTTTAGGATGCATACTAAATTGTTTTGTTAATTAATCTAAAGCTAGTGAAAGTTAGGGGATAAGTAATCATTTCTTGACTCTTTACACAAGTGGAAAACACGAGACCTTGCGGAGGGATTCCGTGGAGCAATTGTGTGTGAAAACAACGTTAGCAAGTAGACCTTGATCTAAGAGTCTAACTACTAATATCAACCTAATAAATTCATAAATCTTAATGTGTTTAACTAAATTACATCTTGAGTGAGCTACTACTAGGTTGTTTGGTGAATAGAATCCGGTAGTCGAGAACTTCCGTATCCGGTAGTCGAGAACTTCCGTATCCGGTGATATTAGGGATTTAGGGGTTTAGCACTGAGCTAGCTGCTTTACCTACGGTTGGTGATAATCTGTGACTAATAAAAAGTGGAAAAGAACATAACTTGATTTATTGTTTTGCAACGAAGAAGGATTCCTTGATCTAATCTCTCTTATTGGTTTCAACATACACTTTTAATTGCTTTGTTTATTTTCTTTTGTTTTTAAAATCTAAAACCAATCCCCCCTTTTTGTGACAACTAAACAACTAAAACCTCTTGCTCCTCGTGGGAACGAACTTGGCTACACTATATTACTTGTTAATTAGGTGGAAAAATATTAATTAATTTGTTGTGGTTACGACACGCATCAGTTGATCATGGGATCAACATAAAAATTATTGGCGTTTGAATCTACTCAGAATTACGTTTTTGCAGAGCTCTGGATTCGATACCCTAATTTTGATCAACTGCTGATCAATTGATGATTTATTGAAAATCAACCACGGAAATGAAGGAGGGACCGGATACATGGGATTGAGTCGACCATGTAGCGCGCAGATGCTCAAGTGAGCAAAAATACCAAAGTCTCTTGAAGACCAGTTGGTGAAAAGATGATTAAATGCTGGTTTAATAATTTATTAAAATAATGCTCGTGTGAGCGTCAGATAGTAAAACCTGATTATGGAGAGATGAGGGACCGACCAAGGGGGCATGAGACCAGCCCTTGGTGATCATGGGACCAGCTGATGGTCGTTTGAGAAAACTCCGAGTTGTTTGGGTAGAGTTTGGACCCAATATGAGCAATTGAGCAAATTGGGTCAAAATTGTTAAAACACGTGGGACCGGATCTTTTCAAGCCTCAGGGCCAGCCTTGGTCGGTCAAGGATACATGCCCGTGTCACCATAATGTCCGTGTCTCAGTCCTGAGAGTTTCGATATTTTCTGATGCGCGTTTGAGCAACATTTTGAGAAAATATGAAGGATTCAAGGTTTTGCAGAAACTGGGGAATCTTCATGAGATGATGAAAAATAATTTATAAAATAGGAGATTGCAATGTGTGGGACCGGCCACGGCTAGGCATGATCGGCCAGCTAGAAAGCTCGGTCCCGCAACACCTTTCCCAATTTTATGTATTTTCCCTGATGTGAGAGAAATATCATGAAACTGAGGAATTTCATGAAGTTAAGGAATTTCCATGAGATTATGGAAATAATAATAATAAAATAGGGATTCATGAAGTGTGGGACCGGCTATGGCCAAGGCATGGCCGGCCGGCCAAAGAGCCCGTCCCATGGCACTTTTCCAAATTTTATAATATTTTTCATGATTTTAGGGAAATATCATAAATTCAAGAGGTTTGTTGAAACCAAGGAATTTGTTGAAATAAGGGAGTTTCCATGAGATGAGGGAAACATAAAAAATGATAATAATAAAATAAGGGGCGTGTGGGACCGGCTAGGGCCCGGTCCCACGAGTTTCCCTAATTTTACATTATTTTCATGACTTGAGGGAAATTTCATGAATTCAAGGAATTTTCATGGGATGAGGGAAATAATAATAAAATAATGAGGAGTCATGAGGTATGGGACCGGCCACGGCTAGGGCATGGACGGCCGGCTAGTGAGTCAGGTCCCACGACATCTTTTCTAAATTATTATTATTTCTTTGATACAAGGAAACACCATCAGACTGGGGAGTTTCTTTGAGACGAGGGAGATTTGATCAAATGAAGAGATTTTCATGAGATCAGGGAAAATAATAGAAATATGATAAAATATAAAATTGGGCGTGGGACTGGTCATGACACGACCGGACGTCCGATGGGCCCAGTTCTCAGCGCCTCTATTAATATTTTATTATTTTATTATTTTCTTCCTATTTTGCATAGGCTCATCGTCCCTTCGTGTTTTGGAATGCTCGCTTGTGCATTATTGTTGAGTACACTTGCACCATTTGGTCGGGGCTTACTCGAGAGCTGCTGAGATCCCCATACGTCAAATATTTATCACTAACCCATGGAATTCTGCTGGGAAGAACCACAAATTGAAGTGACGAGATATTACGAAGGATCGTAGAATATTGTTGAATATTCAGTTAACGATTAGAGACAATTAATTGATGGCTCTATACTAGCAGGCATGCTGTCTATGAGCATTAATTATCTGAGAATTGAGAGATATGAGCTTCTTGAAACGTCATATTTTCTTTATATAGTCAGGGAAAACCTTGTTGCATCCTGAAGACGTTATTGCTCTATACTAGCAGGCAAGCTGTCTAGGAGCCGTCCAATCTTTCGATTATATATAGAAATAATTAATGATATTGCTCAGTATTTATGAGATGTGCCGTTGCCTCAGCTGAGAGACTACACATCTACATATACTCTGAGAGACAACATTCTCAGTCAGAGATTTTGTGGCATGAGCTTTCATGCTTTCGACGAGATACATGAGTCTCAGTACTCATCTGATTTCTAGATCAGGAGTGCTATAATTATGGTTTTACGATTTCAACCCTTGTCGAAAATCCACCATCTACAATTCCTTAATAACTAAAGGAGAATCACGGATCGAAATAAATTGAGAATCTTTTAATTAAGGTTTTTAATTTTATATGCTTTTAATTTCCAGCAATTAAATGCACATCTTTAGAAAATAAAAATTGGTAATATTCATTTACTAATTGGAGATTTTCTACTGAGATTTCAGTGAATATTTGACAAAGTATTTCCAGGAATAATGAAAACCGGTTTTGGCTTTATTGCATATCTTTGAGAATATTTGGTTTTGGAAATTCCTTGGTGTCCAAACTTCCTTTGTTCATAAATATTGAAGTTTTCATTTAGAGCAAACTAATCCTCAGAGCCAGCAAAACTACCTAGTTGTGTTGTTACTGGTGGAGTCATCTATTCGGAGAGGAATGTACCCTAATTAGGCGAAATCTTTTACGGCCGCTCGTTTTAAAGACTTATTTGGGATTGAGAAGCTCTACGAGTACCGTTGGTGGGAAACTAGATAATTGCAGTTTATTATTAGTTTTCGATTGATTTAATTAACTAACGGTGTTGAACTTTAATTGCACATAGTTTGTTTATGCTTGAGAATCTTCTCTTCTGATATAAGATTCACTCAAACTAGATCAAAGTTTCGACGGGGTTCTTTAGACTGTTTGTAGATCTAAAGACATCTTATGATAATCCATCGTTAACAGACTCCGTTTTGTGTGTGATTGATCACAAGAGATTCAAGTTATTTGTGTGCAGGTGTTTATTGAAGATCTAAGAAAATTCGAAGACAAAGAAGATTTCTTATTTGAGTTCATGATCTTTGGTGTGCACAAAACTTGATCTGCTGGGGATCCAACTATAATCGATTTATCTTTTGATTGATTGGATTGATTCGTTGTGTAGATCGGCATCAGTATCTAGTATCTTGATCAGATCCTATTATTGATTTCATAGTCTAAACAATTACTTTGGTAGTTGTTGAATAGATTGATCTAAGACCCCGATAATGGAGTTTATTGGTTAACGGAAGAGCCTTTGGTCAAACTCATATCACGTTGTTAGAAAAGAGTTGTTACCAAACAGATTTGTTGTTACTTTATTGTTTGGAATACGAACCAAAGGAATTGTTCCAAGTGCGTGACTTATTGCAAGTTGGAGGCGCAGGGATACTGAGGGAACTAGGTTAACTATAGGTTTATTTGCTTGGTCTCAACTATACGAAGTTGGTTTAGATTTTGTGTAGCGGCTTAATTCTGAGAGTATTCAATTCTGGACAAGGTCCCAGGGTTTTTCTGCATTTGCGGTTTCCTCGTTAACAAAATCTTGTTGTGTCTTTTACTTTTCTATTTCCGCAATTATAATTGATTTATTATAATTAGAAGTAAAATACACAAACGTTAATTCCTAATTACTTGATTGCAATCCTATAGTGTTTGGTTAAGTCCGAACCTATTATCAAGTAATCATACTTCATTGTGATATTGTCTCGATCTTGTATCCTTAGTCAATCACTCAAGTTATCTTGTTGTCGTATTGGCTCGATCTCGTATCCATAGACGATCACACGAAGTGTGAACCGATTACTTTGGTAGTTGTTAAGAGATTGATCTAAGAGACTGACAAAGGAGTTTATTGTGATAAACGGAAGAGCCTTTTGTCAAACTCATATCACTTGTTTGAAAAGAGTTGTTACCGAACAGATTTATTGTTACTTTACTGTTTGGAATACGAACCAAAAGAATTGTTCCAAGTGGGTGACTTATTGCAAGTTGGAGGCGCAAATATGTAGACGGAACTAGGTGAACTATAGGTTTAGTTGTTTGGTCTCAACTATACGAAGTTGGTTTAGATTTTGTATAGCGGCTTAATCCTGGGAGTATTTAATTTTGGACAAGGTCCCGGGGTTTTTATGCATTTGCGGTTTCCTCGTTAATAAAATCTTGTTGTGTCTTTTACTTTTCTATTTCCGTAATTATAATTGTTCTTTTTTAAATTAGAAGTAAAATACACAAACGTGAATTCCTAATTACTTGATAGCAATCATATTGTGTTTGGTTAAGTCCGAACCTATTATCAAGTAATCATACTTCGTTGTTGTATTGTCTCGATCTTGTATCCATAGTCAATCACGCAAGTTATCTTGTTGTTGTATTGTCTCGATCTCACATCCATAAACGATCACACAAAGTGTGAACTGATTAGTTGTATTGTCTTGACTTAGTACATATACAATCATTTTCAGAGAAAGGACTTATAGGTGGAAAAGTTTTAGATTGAGGTATATTTGGGTACCCTCGTCTTTTCAATTGGTATCAGAACAGGCAAACACGAAAAGATCTAACAATCTGTGTTTGGTGCGATCCATCCTATAAGAAAATGAATCTAATGAGTGATTCAGTTAACGTAGCGCCAAGATTTAATGGGACAGACTACCCATTATGGAAATCTGAGATTTTCTTCAATCCCGAGTTTTTAATACTTGGTTATTAATCGAAGATGGATATCAACAACTGATGGATTATTCGGAGACAGAGTTTAAACGCTTAGTGTTCTATACTCATGAAGAAAGAGTTCTTGCAAAGCCAAATTCTGATGGTTTGAATGCCATCATACACGCAGTTATTTCATGATCTTCTACATCATGTACTGACCTGTAAAATTTCTAAAGAAGCATGGGATATTCTTGAGACTGTATTTGAGGGAGATGACTCTTAAAAAGAAGCAAGACTTATTTCCTTTTCATCTGAATGGGAACACCTCAAAATGGATGATAATGATACCTTTGAGGAGTTTAACTCTAAACTTTCTGAGATCGTTAATGCATCTTTCTTTCTTGGAAAGGCTATACCTAAAAGGAAATAGTATACAAAATTCTCAGATCGTTACCATCCAAATACGTGTCTAAGAAACATGTCATAATAGAAGCCAATGATCTTTCTATACTTTCTCGAAGCTCTCTTGTAGAAAAGTTAAAGATATTTGATAAAGAGACTCTGCTGAAGAGCCGAAATATAACAAGTCAATCTTCGAAAGAAGTATGAATAAGACTGAGAAACGTTGTCAAGAGGACGAAATACTTAACTCAAAAATTCTTCTTCTAACACAATATATTAAGGATGTTTTATTGAAAGATAACTTTAATCCTGATAAAGAAATCCAATGTTTCAAGTGCCGAAGATTCGGACATATGGCAAAACATTGTTCCAGCAGAAGAGCTCGGAAGTGCAACAAGGCTTATGTCTCTACTCTCGATAATATTCCGGAGGAAGAACCCTATGAAGGAATATCTAACTGTAATGCACTTCTTGTCAAGTCTAACAATAATGAAAAACTTGAGTTGGGATTTAAGGAAAATAAAAGGTTAAGCCTAGTACTTGAAAACCTTTTGAAATTCCTTTCAGATAAAACCCGAGAGGTAAAATCTGAGCAAGAAAAAATGGTTGAAAAATCAAGAGGGTCGGAAACTAGTTTTTATGATAATATACTAAGTTATTCTTTTGGAGGAAGTAACCATGCTGCAATCTTCCATGGAAATCTCCAACAAAATAAATTTATCAAGGCTCTTCGCAAGGGGATAGAGATTTTGAAGGCTGTTAAGTTTATTAGATCTCAAAAGAAAATTACAAACTCTTGCAATTACAAGAGAAAGAAAGAACGTAAGGAAACACAGTCTATTGTGTTTATAAGTCATCCTAAGGATGTCTTTGTTACCTATGGTGAGAATATTTCTTATCCCAACACACACTGATTGTGTTGAAAAATGCGTCCTCACTTGTTGCCCAAAATTCGGATTGTGAGGATGCATAAATCTGGGAAGGATGTACATATATGTTCCTTAAGTAAAAATATTCTTAATTGATATCTCTTACTTTTAGAAAAATATATTTGGTTTCCATAACCAAATTATCCCTTGATTTTCTCCCATTATGTATATATTTTTCTTGTCCGAAAGAAGACTATATTGCTTCAATGGAGAATCCGGCAAAAGAAGGATCGTCTCTTGATGATTTAGCACTATGTGCATCAGTTCTGACTGAAACTCTTGATGTATCTCAGCATGATAATCCTCAAGATTCTCTAAGAAAACAGATTCTTACTGTTAGAAGTTGCATTATACATCATGAGCTGATGATAAAGGATTCAAAAGAAGTACTAGCTGATCTTCATTCTCAACTGTTTGAGATGAACAAGTCATCTACTGGGAAAGGAAGTGCTCAGAAGAATTTGAATCCAGCTTTTGAAAGCAATCTTCACAAGAATTGAGATTAGAAAGAGAATAAACATCAGTTTTTTATTTCTTTCAATAATTGTATAAGGTCTATTATGAATAAAACTATCGTATTTATGAATAAAATTATTATTTTATAATTTTTCTTGTGATAGTTTTCGATTACATAGCATGTGCTTGAATGCTTTATTTTATTGTTATGTGTTTATGAGATGATTGATTTCAGTTTTCATAACCCTAATATTCGATCTCATATTGTGTGAACCCTTATGGTTTGGGTGACTTTTTGGTTTAACAGGATTAAGTTCTATCCCATGTTGGTAGGCTTTATCAAAGGATCATAAGGTGTTCCGATTGACACTAATATGTGAAAAAGTCACAATATACTGAACCGTTTGGTTTAACATAAAGCATATGTGTTTCAGGGTTTCAATTTTTGCTATGCATTAGTTAAAACCGATTTTCAACCTTTCTCTGGTAAAGGTTGGTTTTTGGTTTTTTTCTTTTGTCTTGTAAGAGGATGACAACACATTTATATTCCTCCCCGGAAAGATGCAAAGAAAAGGATAAGAGGATGCAGAATTTGAGGTAACGAATTTGTTAGTTAATCGTTTTCCTGTTTAAGAAAATCCTGATTTTATTGCATATATTTATTGCTTTTTCTTAACAAAATTTCGGTACAATTGATGTTTATTCCATTATTTGTGTATGGATGTGTGTGTGATTCAATTGTTTCCGGTTAAGAAAAACTATTGTTATCTTGCTTTATTGTTCTCAATTGTTTAGGCTTACGAATTTACAGTGCAATTGCGGTACTTTAATGTCTATGTTTGTTCCAATTGCTTCCGGTTGAGGTAAATAATTATGCAAGTTGATTTATTTGGTTTGTATGAATTGCTTATGGCTTAAAAAAAAGGTTTTCGGGATCAATTGTTTAGTCCGATTCGATTCCGGATAAGAGAAACTAAGTTATTTCTGATCTTAGTTAGACTTATCAAAGGGGAGGTTTCGGTTATTCAAGTATAATCGAATGATTTAGCAAGAAATGCTAGTTGACTAACCTAGTACTTGTCTTGTTTAAAAGTGAAAGGTCTAAGTTATTATTTGAATAATTAAAACCTGGTGAGAAAAATAAAGTTAATTTTGATCCTTATTTTGGTCTTATCGAACAAGCGATTGTATTTGTACAATCGGTTTAGCAAAAGAACTAAGGTTCTTAGTCGATTTATAATTTGCTAAACTATTAGGGAAAATTGCTTCGGGAAATTGTTTCCGTGGTAACATATCAAAAAAAAAATTACTTTGTGTTTCGTTTTTGATATTGGTTATCTAAAATGGTTTGTGGAACCCTCGTGCTTAACTCTTATAGATTGCAAGTCTTTTGAGATTTGTAAGATCCTTTCAGTTTGTCTTTTATTTGCTCGTACCTTTGACATTTTGTGACAAAAAGGGGGAGAAATATATGGAGTAAACAAGTGATTTGGTATCACTAAGGAAAGGAGAATGGTGCTTAGACGTTATATCTATCAAAAGAGTAAAGCATAGACTAAGGGGGGGTAACATATCATATTGATACTTGTGGTTATCTTAACTACAAAGGGAATAACAAAGACGTGCGGATTGAAAATCTACCTATCTTACCTTTAGGGGGAGTATTAGTTTTGTTATTATAATGTCAACAACGGCATTTATGGATTGAACGAATACAAGTTATTGTGCTATTGAAACTTGGAATCAAGCGTATGTGTAATGAATTCTTGTAATTTGTTTATCCATACGATGTAAGAGTTTTGTCACTAAAATTTACAAAGGGGGAGATTGTTAGAGTATAGATCGGTTGGTATGTCAAGTTTGGTTGTCATATTTTAGTGAGCCAAAACTCATTTAAAGAGTCGCTTGATTATTTACTAGAGTCAACTTCGTATAGGTTAGATAGAAAGTTACTAGGATATGAGACTTACAAGTATTACTCGAAGACTTGAAGAATGTGAAGAAGTAAAGAGCTACAACGATAACATCGTCCTTCCTCTTGAGGTTAGTAATATTTGACTTAAACGGTTTCATTCCTAACGTATCTTTCAAGTCGTGCATATTGAAAACAAAACTGCTAAGCTGTGAATGATTATACTCTAGTTAGACATAGTATTAAGGAATTATAATACGAAGCATAACGTCTATCTTTTGAACTTCGTATATAAGACATCGACATAATCGTATGAATGTTATTTTGATTATATATGGGTATGGGTGAATATCTCTTCCTAGGAAACAATGTTTTACATTCGTTTAAAGGAAGTACAATTCATAAACTTGTTTTATGAATCGAAAGGGAAATCGCTAGGCTTATTGGTATTGTTATTCATTGAAAATCTTTGGATTACCATTATGTGTGTTTAGTATAACCGCTCATAACTTGTTTATGTATCTTGTTAAAACTATTCAGAATGCGTAACTTTTGTATTGGTGTGACTTTTATTAGTGAAACCGATCTTAAGTAATCACCTGAGATGGTATGATCGATATATTGTAATTGGTATGACCAACTCTAAACATTGGGGAACCGATCCTTGTAAGAGGTACAACAAGTATTAGTAATTGGTAACCGATCCTATGACTTGTGCAACCGATTACAAGTTAAGTACCATAACTATATGGTAACCGATCCTAGTACCTAGTCAACCAATATTTAGAAAGATAGTGTGACCGATCCTAGTACCCACATGGAGGTAGAACCGAAGCCTTATGTTTTGGTAGAACCGTGAAACCCATTAATGATGATTTGATAGGATAATCAATCACATAGTTCTTGGAAGTCAGATGAACCAATTCTAAACTCGTTTGGAAGTGTGGAAAATCGGTTCCAAGATTTTAAATATGAAAAAGGATTTACAAAGTAAAGATGTCGACATACTTTGAACATGTGTAGTAACTCTTATCTTTTATTGTTCAAAGATATTCCTTAATAACTAAAGGACAATCCCGGATCAAAATAAATTGAGAATCTTTTAATTAAGGTTTTAAGTTTTATATGCTTTTAATTTCCAGCAATTAAAATGCATATCTTTAGAAAATAAAAATTGGTAATGTGCATCTACTAATTGGAGATTTCTACTGAGATTTCGGTCAATATTTGGACAGAGCATTTCCAGGAATTATGAAAACCGAATTTGGAAATATATTGCATATCTTGAAAATATTTTCGGTTTTGGAAATTCCTTGGTGTCCAAACTTCTTTGGTCTATAAATATTGAAGTTTTCATTTCAAGCAAACTAATCTTCAGAGCCATCAAAACTACCTAGTTGTGTTGTTACTAGTAAAGCCGTCTATTCGGAGAGGAAAGTACCCTAATTAGGAGAAATCTCTTACGACCGCTTGTTTTAAAGACTTCTTTGGGATTGGGAAGCTCTACGAGTACCGTTGGTGGGAAACTAGATAACTACAGTTTATTATTAGTTTTCGATTGATTTGATTGACTAACGGTTGTTGAATTTTGATTGCACCTAGTTTGTTTATGCTTGAGAATCTTCACTTCTGATATAATATTCACTCAAACTAGATCGAAGTATCGATGGGGATCTTTAGACTGTTTCTAGATCTAAAGACGTCTTGTGATAATCCATTGGTAACAGACTCCGTTCTATGTGTGATTGATCACAATAGATTCAAGGTGTTTCTGTGAAGGTGTTTATTGAAGATCTAAGAAGACTTGAACTGTTTCATTCCCTGACGTATCTTTCAACTGCGAAGCATGTTTGAACTCTAGATAGACATAGTTTTAAGAAATACAATACGAGGTTTATTGCTTAACCATTAAACTTTGTAGATAAGACATCGCCATAATCATTTGGATTCTATTGTGATTATGTATGGGTATGAGGTGAAGATTTCATCATAGGGAACAATGTTTACATGTGTTCTAAGGAAGTAAATTCATGAACTTGGTTTGTGAATCGAAAAGGAAATCGCCAGGTGTAATTGGTATTGTTATTCATTGCATATCTTTTGAACAACCAATATGTGTGATTAGTATAACCGTTCATGACATTTTTGTGTTCTTGGTAAAACTATTCACAAAGGCCTGACTTATGTATTAGTATGACTTTTATTAGTGAAATCGATCTTAAGTAATCACCTGAGATGGTATGATCGAGTTTGTGATTTTATATCTGACCAAATCTGGGAAAAGGGGAACCGATCCTAGTAAGAGGTGAAGTACATCACAAAGGGGAATCGATCCTTGTATGAGGTGCAACAGTTTTATAGCAGAATGGGGAACCGATCATATGTACATGTGCAACACGTTTTTAGGCAAAGAGGAACCAATCCTATGGACATGTGCAACACATTCAAGTTAGATACTATATATATGTGGGGAACCGATCCTAGTACCTAGTCAACCGAATTTTGGAAAGCTAGTGTGACTATGCACAATACTCACATGGAGGTAGAATCGTTACACCCATGTTTTGTGATTGAATGTTATTTGATCAATCACATAGTTCTTGAAAGTCAGATGAACCAATTCTAAACTTGTTTGGAAGTGTGGCAAATCGGTTTCAAGGTTGTAAGTATGAAATAGGACTTACAAAGTAAGGATGTCGACACACTTTGAACACGTGCTGTGAATTTTTATATTTGATTGTTCAAAGTTATTCCTTAATAGCTAAGGGAAGAGAATCCCAGGATCGAAACATAAATAAGTTAAGAATCTTTTAATCAGTGACGGAGCCAGCCATTTTCTAAATGGGGGTGAATTCATATAGTAAACTTCTGTGCATAATAGCGAGTAAGCGGCCGGAGGCCACTCGATTTTTTTCACAAAATTGGTTAAAAATACCAAAATCAACAAATCCTGGGTGAAAAGGACATTTAGATTTTGATACTGTTTAAATGGACAAAAATGTAAAAATAACCAGGATGTAAACAATTTCATCCTACCCATTTTTAAATACTTTTTCTTATTTTTAATTTACATCAGGATGCATCCAGTTTCATCCTTGCTATTTTTTAAGTTTAAGTCTGGATGAATCCAGTTTCATCCTTGCTATTTTTTTGGTGTCCATTTCACCCATAATAATTTTACCCGTCCATTTGAACCATGTTTTAAAAATATTTGGACAAATGACCCATTTTCCGATTTTTTTTTTTGACAATTTTATTTACTTTTTAGTTTTTACTAAGTCAAAATAAAATCACAAAATATTTTAATTACATTAAACATAAAAATTTAGATGAATTTTTATTTTTAAGTCGCACATTTGATGTATTTTTATTAATTTGATATGAGTTTTATAGTATTGATTCCATTAAAAATGAAAATCCAATTCTAATTAGCATATTTGCCCCTGCAAGATCCGTAAATTACAAAATGGTAAGCCTATACCAAAGGAATTTCAAAATCTAGTGGGGGCTGGGGACCCATTTGTCCTCATTTCCCTCCGTCCCTGCTTTTAATTAAGGTTATTAATTTCATTTTTAGGAAAATGAACTTTGATTGCACCTAGTTTGTTTATGCTTGAGGATCTTCTCTTCTGATATAAGATTCACTCAAACTAGTTCATAGTTTCGACATGGATCTTTTAAACTGTTTGTAGTTATAAAGACGATCTTGTGATAATCCATTGTTAACAGACTCAGTTCTGTGCGTGATTGATCACAAGAGATTCAAGTTGTTGTGTGCAGGTATTTATTGAAGATCTAAGAAGATTTGAAGACAAAGAAGATATTAAAGATTTCTGATTTGCGGTTCATAATCTTTGGTGTGCACAATACTTGTTTCGTTAAAAAAAGGATCCAATTAATAATCGGTTTTATCCTTGTGATAGAATTGGATTGATTAATTGAGTAGATCGGCATCAACACAATTCTTTGGATTAAGAGCGTTGATCGCAAAATCTTAACGATTACTTAGTAATTGAATATAAGATAGATCTAAGGACCTGACTAAGGAGTTTATGTTAAGATAAACAGAAGAGCCTTTGTCCGACTCATATCACTTGGTTGAATAAAGTTGATACCAAAAAGATTTGTTGTTCTTTTACTGTTTAGAATACGAACCAAAAGAATTGTTCCAAGTACGTGACTTATTTTTAAGTTGGAGGCGTGTGAATACAGACGAAACTAGGTGAACTATAGGTTTAGTTGCTTGGTCTCAACCATACGAAGTTAGGCTATTTTGTATAACGGCTTAATCCTGAGAGTATTCAATTCTGGAAAATGTCCCGGAGTTTTTATGTATTTGCGGTTTCCTCGTTAACAAAATCTTGTTGTGTCATTTACTTTTATGTTCCGCATTATAATTGTTTTATTATAATTAAAGTAAATTACACAAACGTTAATTCCTATTTACTTGATAAGTGAATCCTATTGTGTTTGGTTAAGTCAGAACCTTTTTATCAAGTAAACATACTTCGTTGTTGTATTGTCTCGATCTCGTATCCGTAGACGATCACACGAAGTGTAAACAGATTAGTTGCATTGTCTCGACTCAGTCCCTAGACAATCACTTTCGGAGAAAGGACTTATAGGTAGGAAAAGTTTTAGATTGAGGTATATTTGGGTATCCTCGTCTTTTAAATTGGTATCAGAGCAGGAAAACACGAAAAGATCTAACAATCTGTGTTTGGTGCGATCCAACCTATAAGAAATTGAATCCATGATCGATTCGGTTAACGTTTCAAGATCCTCAGAAGATCTTCAACAATATTCAGATGAATATTTCTCAAGCCTTGTCAAGATGTTAGATAAAGGGATTGAACAAAAACGGTCATTTACTGATGAAATCAGTAATATTATAAGTGATAGAAAGATGGTAAAAATTATGGTATGGAAGAAAACCCAATCTGAGTTATTTGAGGGTTTTCGGAAGCAAATGTTATATTCTCAAAGATAGAGAACATAGAGGAAAATTTGATTCCAAAAGTAATGAAGGAATCTTTCTTGGCTATGCCTTTGATAGTCATGCCTTCCGCGTATACAACCTCAGAACCAAAGTCATTATGGAATCAATTAATGTGGTTATTGATGACATTAGTGATTTTACTCAAGACAATCACACTGCAGCAGAGCTTTCTCTCTCTGAAACTGTTATTAAAGAAAAACAGACTGAAGAAGAACCATCTGTGGTTCCTCTAATTAGTGACATAGATGATAAAGATGATAATGAACGTATTGTTGAACAACCCAATGATACTGAAAATATTTTCCAAAAAACTGCCAAGTGAGTACATCAAAGACACTCTACTGAAGATATTATTGGAGATGCCAATGCTAGAATTATGACTCAAAGAGAACTTCAGAATGTCTGTCACTATTCATGTTTTTTATCTTCAATAGAACCAAAAAATATTGAGGAGGCACTCAGTGAACCATCTTGGGTAGGCTCTATGCATGAGGAACTCAATCAATTTAAAAGGCAAGAAGTGTGGGAACTTGTTCCAAAACCAGCAAGAGTAAACATTGTTGGAACTAAGTGGATCTACAAGAACAAATCAGACGAATTCGGAACAATTGTCAGGAAAAAATCCAGGCTTGTTGCTCAAGGATATTCTCAAATTTAAGGTATTGATTTTGATGAAACTTTTGCTCATGTTGCTCGTTTAGAATCAATTAGACTTTTACTTGCTTATGCCTGCTATCTTAAGATAAAACTGTTTCAAATGGATATCAAGTCTGCATTTTTGAATGGGGATCTAAAAGAAGAAGTTTTTATAGCTCAACCAAAAGTATTTGAAGATCCATTGTTCCCAGATTATGTCTTTAAACTTAAAAAGGCCTTGTATGGTCTAAAAAATGACATCCTTTTTACTTCAAAAAGGATTCTCTAGAGGTGGTGATAATAAAACACTTTTCACCAAGTGGAGTGGTAAAAATGTTCTCATAGCACAAATATATGTAGATGACATCATATATGGATCCACCTCAAAATCTCTAACAGATGAATTCCTAAATCTTATGAGTGGAGAATTCAAAATGAGTAATGTCGGAAAATTGTCATACTTTATTGGTTTGGAAATACAACAACAAAAAGACAATATTCTTCTTTCTCAAGAAAATATGCAAGGAACTTAGTTGAGAAATTCGAATTAAAAGGATCAACATCTATGGCAACTCCAATGCCAACTACTGAGAACTCCAATCCAATCCAGGAGAAAAATCGGTTGATCTAAAACTATACAGATCCATGATAGGAAGCTTGCTATACTTAACTGCAACAAGACCATACATTGCTTTCAGTGTGGGATGTTGTGCACGATTTCAAGCAGATAATATAGAATCACATCTAAAAGTTGTAAAACGGATTATAAGATACATTAATGGTACTCTAGATTATGGCTTATCATACTCTATGGATACAAACAACAGCCTTGTTGCCTATTAAGATGCTGATTGGGCGGGATGTGTAGAATATCGGAAAAGCACTTCTGGTGGTTGATTTTATGTTAGTGAAAACCTTGTTGCTTGAACTTCAAAAAACAGAATTCACAGTCTTTGTCAACCTGTGAAGCAGAATACATTGTTGTTGGTACATGTTGTACCCAACTACTGTGCATGAAACAAATGCTCATCGACTATGGAATAAAATTTCAACTATGAGCATTCTTTGTGATAACTCAAGTGATATTCGCTTGACTGGAATCCAGTTGAACATTCTCGTACTAAACACATAGATATTAGATATCAGTTTATTAAAAAATTATATGAGAATGGAGTTATCGAATTAGAATATGTTCCATTTGAACGACAACTTGTTGATATTCTCACTAAACCCTTAGATAGAGCAACCTTCGAAAATCTAAGGAAATCCATAGGGATTGTCAAGGTACATTAGTACCTTGTGGTTGCGGTTTTCAACTTTTGCTTGCAATTGTTAAAACCGATTTTCAACCTTTCTGTGGTAAAGGTTGGTTATTGTTATTCTTTTGTTTTTGCATAAGGATGACAACATCATGATATTTTGATATCAATTCTCCCTGGACGAATATGCAAACATATTGGAGAAGTGGATGCGAAATTTGAGGTAATGAGTTTGTTAGTTAATCGTTTTCCTGTTTAAGAAAAGCCTGAGTTTATTTCATATATATCTATTGCTTTTGCTTAACAAAATTTCGGTCCAATTGATGTTTATTCCATTATGTGTGTATGGATGTATGTGTGATTCAATTGGTTCCGGTTAAGAAAAACTACTGTTATCTTGCTTTATTGTGTGGTATTAATTATTTAGGCTTACAAAACCTTGGTCCAATTGCGGTGCTTTAATGTCTATGTTGTTTCAATTGCTTCCGGTTGAGGTGAATAATTATGCAAGTTGATTTATTTGGTTTGTATGAATTATTTATGGCTTAACTGAAAGAAAAGGTTTACGGGATGAGTTGTTTAGTCCAATTCAATTCCGGATAAGAGAAACTAAGTAAATTCTGATCTTAGTTAGACTTATCGAAGTGAGGTTTCGGTTATTCAAGTCTAATTGAATGCCTTAACAAGAAATGCTAGTTAACTAACCTAGTACTTGTCTTGTTTAAAATTGAAAGGTCTAAGTTTATGGATAATTAGAACCTGATGAGAAAAATAGAGTTATCTTTATTTTGGTCTTATCGAATAAGCGATTGTTTTTATACAATCGGTTTAGCAAAGGAACTAAGATGCTTAGTTGATTTTTGGTTTACTAAACTTAAATGGAAAAAATGTTTCGGACAATTGTTTCCTTGGTAACATATCAAAATAAAACTACTTGTAGTTTCGGTTTTGATATTGGTTATCAGAACATGGTGTGTGGAACCCTCGTGCTTAACTCTACAGGTTGCAAGTCTATATTGAGATTTGTAAGATTCTTTTCTGTTTGTCCTTTATTTTTTCGTTTCTTTGTCATTTTGTGACAAAAAGGGGGAGAAATATATGGAGTAAACAAGTGATACTGGCATTGATTTTATATTGATTGGTATCACTAAGGAAAAGAACATTGGTGCTTAAACGTTTATCTAAACGAAAGAGTGAAAGCACAGAATAAGAGGGAGTAACATATCATATTAAGTGGTATAACAAAAACGTGCGGATTGAAAATATACATATCTTCCTTAGGGGGAGTATTAGATTTGTTATTATAATATCAACATCGACATTTTTAAGGATTGAATGTATGCAAATTACTGTACTGTTGAATTCGGGAATCAAACGTATGTATAATGAATTCTTGTAATTTGTTTTTCCATATGATGTAAGAGTTTTGTCACTAAAATTGACAAAGGGGGAGATTGTTAGAGAATAGCTCGGTTGAAACCACCAAGCGTTGGTATGTCAAGTTTGGTTGTCATATTTTAGTGAATCAAAACTCATGTTAAGAGTCGCTTGATTATGTACTAGAGTCAACTTCGTATAGGTTAGCTTGAAAGTATTAGGAAAATGATACTTTACAAGTATTGCGAAGACTTAAAGATGTGAAGAACCAAGGAGATACAACGACAACATCATCCTTCCACTTGAGGTTAGTGATATTTGACTTGAACGGTTTCATTCCCTAACGTATCTTTCAAGTCATGCATATTGAAAACAAAACTGCGAAGCATGTTTGAACTCTAAATAAACATAGTATTAAGGAATACAATATGAGGTTTATTGCTTAACCATTATATTTTGTAGATAAGACATATCCATAATCATTTGAATGCTATTGTGATTATGTATGGGTATGAGGTGAGGATTTCATCTTAGGGAACAATGTTTACATGTGTTCTAAGGAAGTAAATTCTTGAACTTGATTTGTGAATCGAAAAGGAAATCGTCAGGTGTTATTGGTACTAGGTGGTACACCCGTGCGCCGCACGGGATTAGATTGGTTATCCCGAAATACCTCGCGTAGTGTTCTCCAAAAATATGTCGTGTCACTACCAATCACCCTCCATGTTAAAATACTTTAATCAGTTTTACATTAGTTACTGGATTTCATGCAGAAACAATTCCCATGTTTATTGCAACTCGCTGATAATTCTTCAACTACATGTATTGTTACATAATTGGATTTTATGCAGAAACCCAAAATTACATGATAGGATCCCAAGATTATTACATGTCCCAAAATGTGCTTAGTTAGCAACACATTAGAGCTGTCCTCAATACGAAGGAGAACATGGTTCCCAGAAATATGGTGCTTTGACCCGTGTCTCGGGGACTATCTTCCTTCTCCCTCAACCATCAGAAAGGAAAAGAACGTAAAACACACTCCATGAAATAAACGTTCATAAAAAAACATCAAAAGATCATCATGTTATCTTTATAACCATGTTCGTAAAAACCAAAGATATACACATGAAATTTTCATGTAATTGCATAAGCACTTGAACGTTGAAGATATATACCGGAAACTAATATAACAATCTGTCCAAGTAAAATCATATTGGTTATCTCTTATTTGCGCCTTCAACAATTGTTCTAGACAAATTTTTTCCTAGTTGTTTGTGAAATTCCTTCTGTGCATAAAAAGAAGTCTCGTTTTTTGTTCATGATATATAATTAAAGAAGCCAACGAAATTACTATAGAGTCTCAGATGATCAACTATTATACACAAAGAGGTTTACCCAAATTAAAGAAACCAAAGCAAGACTAAACTCCAACAATAATGTACGTGTTGAAAATTCATAAAACATTAAAAATCGATCCAATGGTACCATAATAAAATAATAAATTTAGCTCTAAAAGCATAGCCGAAGCAATTATTGGCTTACTGTCTGAAAGTATCAGTAATATTGTTAACTGCGCACCCGTGGACGGGTCTAACCACGACTGCCTGCTATCCAGAGTCATGGAGGTTAGTTGCTAATTAGGTCGATCGAGCGAAGCGAGGGAGGACCTTTATATCATGGTTTTTAAAAGCGTACGGTTCACGCTTCGGAGCGTACGCTTCGCTTCAAATTTTAGCATTTTGCTCCGAAGCGTTCATGTGAAGCGAATCTTTCATGAAGCGTACGCTTCACGCTTCAGAGCGTATGCTTCACTTCAAATGTACGCTTCACGCTTCGCTTCAACTTTCAGCATTTTGCTCTGAAGCGGTCATGTGAAGCACATCTTTCATGAAGGATGAAGCTTTAAAATTTTCGCCTAATTTTCAAAGCTTTTAAAAGAAAAATTTGAATGTTTTAAGGGGGAATAGAACACCCCACCTCCCACTTGTCTGGAGTAGGTTGAACTGGTGTACACACGCTTTGTTTTTGATAAAAATTAGACTTATATAAAATTTATATAGATATTATCTTCCTAATAAATTTATAATATATAGTTACGAATAATTTATTTATAAGAAAACATCCGCTTCAAACATCAACCATGAAGCGACGCTTCACGCTTCGACATACACATCGCTTCCTAAAAATAAAAAACGCTTCACGCTCCGCTTCACGCTTTTAATACCTTGCTTTATATGGCCACTTTTTTGTAAAATGTAAGTGATCAATTGACACAAAAAGATTGGAAATGGTTAGGCCCGAAAAACCAAAAATGTCCCTCCCTTTTAGTCCAATTACTATAACTCTCTATGTATCTTATCTTTCCAGGGGTATAATTGGAAAACAAACTTTAGTAAAACATACTCCCTCCGTCCCTAATTAGATGACCTATACCATAAATAAGTGGAGTGATAGATTAGTATTATTATAAGGAATATGTAAAATTTGATAGCCATATTTATATTCATTAGATAGGTGTTTTAAAATGCTTTCCGATGATACAAAGTTTACGAAAATCCGTTGTATAGTTTGAGAGATATATCATTTCTAAATTTACTAGTAAATTTTAACTAGGTCATCTAATTAGGGACGGAGGTAGTATCTAAATATTCGTTCTTTGAAATTTTACAAATTTTATCTGGTTGGAAAGGTTATAAAAAACTCTACGCAACGAGTACAAACAACAATATCAAATTTAGAGTTTTTACGAAAAATTTGGAGATATTTGTCATTTTAGGCTTAAAAGTGTATCCATTATGCAAACCACCACAAATGATACATAATACTTTAGTGGAAATTTCTGAGGAACCCAAGTTTGGTTTCCCTTTCTTCCAGAAACCCTTCAATAAGGTTGTATATATGTGTAGCCCAAAATACAAGATGTACGGTTAAGATTAATCGTTTTAGTTTGAATCTAAATTTTCATATTTTATACTAGACTAAATTAACCTTCTCAAAATTAAGAGAAATGAAAGAACAAGTAATTTCAGTTATAGTCAGTCAACAAATTAGTCATTGGCGTATTTTGTGGGCGTTTTTTTGGGTGACAGTTTCTCCTTTTCTATTTCCTTTTAAATATCGTCAAACTATTCACTTCGATAAAATCACTTTTTTTTTGGTAAGGTGTTCGACACTTCGAGGGGTTTCTCAAACTTATATCTCTTATTAGGTTATTTGATCCATTCTTCTTACATTTTCTTCACCTCTTTAGTTAAGTGTTTGGTTTGGGTTTGGCAACGAGTTGGAGGAAAACTTGATAACCAGGTAACAATTTTCTCGTGATTATATGAGTTTGATGGGTCAATTAATGTGTGCACATATTTCATCATCAAACACGTGTATATAGGAACATACGTGGAGAGCATGCGGACAAAGTCATCAAAGCATGATGACATGTGCCCACAACCAAGATGCTCATCCCGCCGACGTTGGATCGTTGTTGTACTGCGGAGCACCAAATAACTCCCAAAGAGTTACTTTATATCATCCCCAAAAGAATCCAAGATCAACGATGGAGAGAAGATGTACTGACATAGACGCGACAGAGGCAGAGAACACTTGCCTGACACGAGCAGGCGCCTCAACTACCCGCATTAAACACTCTGAGCAACATACGTGTCGATCAACCCGTGGAACGAACGAGGATGACTCTGCGTGATGAAGTTACAAACGAAGACCTCTGCGTGATGGACACAAAACACAAGAAGATAAGGTTCCAACGGCCTTCAGAGATGGGCCCACACTCTAACCCTACAAATACCCCCTCTCCACCAAGAGTAAAGGGAGGGAAAAAAGGGGGGAAGGAGAGAGAGAAAAGATTGTAAGTGTAAGTTAGTCCTTTACAATAGATAGACCAATGTAAACTACAAAGTTACTCGACTATTTTTGTAACCATCAAGTACATAGTGAAACAACAACCCCGTGGATGTAGGCCTTAGTGCTGAACCACGTAAATCCCGGTCTCATTTACACTTCAGCACTTTATTTTTGTCTAACGCTTCATGAGTTTTACTTTTATGCTTCGTTTTCTTTATCTCCCCTTGCGTAAATGCCACTCGCAGTATTCTTAGATGAGGCTATGATAAACCCGAAGGTTTTGAGCCAGGGAATCAATGCCATTGTATTATCAGCACGAGTTGGTACCTAGAGTTTGAATAATTGTTTGTGAACATATAGATGCCTACGTGATTTACGTGTTCACAATTTGGCGCTAGAAACAGGGACTTCGTCCCGGTAAAAGATTTATCTTATCCTGTGATTTCATAATTAAATTAGCGTAAGATTGCTCTGCTTCATTATCTTTAACAGTATTTATCTTTTATTAACTTTGCCATGTTCAAAAACGCACCCGTTGTCTTCGGTACTACCGACAGTATCGTCGTTTACTGGTTAAAATATTTATTACTTAGATCCACGGATCTACATTTTTCTAGATCTCGTACGGACCTATCTTTCCGTTGGGCTTTCGTAAGTTTTCAAAGGATTTACGTGCAGTTTTAAAAGGGGTTTTCTCGCGTTTCCTCATACTTTCAATGAATTCGCACTTTTAATAAGAATTTAATCCATATACTTTTAACTCATGTTTGAATCAAATGGGCTACCCTAAGAGTTCTCTGTGGCCCTCGGCCAGTTTCTCCCTATCGTGGAATTAGGAATTTTCGCAAACTAACCCGATCCGCACGGACATTTCTGTTTCCCGCTGTTTGAAATTCCCTTGTGCAGAAATATGCAAGAAGTAGGAAAATCCAGAGCCACGTCGAAGGAAGCACCGAGGACAACCCCGGTCATCACCCGGAGCAAGCAGAAAGGAGACAAATCCAAAATGACCAGTCAGAGACAGGACACTGCGGAAATCACTTCGCCTATGAATGCTAATTCCGTTGCAGCCGCGGCCCTCAGAGCAGCGGCGACAAAATATAATACGACAGCGGCAGTCCCGAAGACTACGAAAGCCGTGAAAACTCTTGCTACAAATCGATTTCACCAACCAAAAGAAAGGGTGGATGAATCCAGAACGTACCAACCCGCGCACCCGCCAACCTTCAGAATGCCATCAACCAATGAGTTGAATCAAACTGTGCAGGTGGCTCTAACACCGCAGATGGGCACTCCGCCCGATCTGGGAATGCCAACAATCGAAGCTGAACCTCCCCCGCCTTTAGTACAAACCATAGAAGAAGGCGGCACGGTGGCCGTAATAGCACGAGCTGGGACTCCCAATCAAGGGTCGAACCAATCAGACCGATTGATGGCCGAACTTGAAGAATTGAAGAAAAGCTAAAAGGTTTACGCGGATGCTGTGGCTTTGTTGGCCAAAGAAAACCAGGATTTAAAAGACCGGATTTCCTTAAGCACAAAGACGATCCAACAACTCGATGAAGCAAATTCAAAGGCACCCGAACCAAACCGAGACCGAAGAGTCATCGTAGCGGCCAATGGAAACGCGTCCAGAGGAAGTAGTGCATCCGACCCAGATTATAACGATGAAGAGTCAAGCTATCATGAGCAGAGGAATGTAGGGCACCACCGCGCGATGGAAGAGCTGCGTGATGAAATGATGGCAGAGATCAGGCAATTAAAAAGTAGACAAGGCGGAGGAAGGTTGGAAGAAGTCATGAGAGAGGCTAACTCCACACCCTTAACTCATCTCCTGGCCAACACACCTATTCCACTCAAATGCCCTGTCCCGACATTCGAATGCTATGACGGATCCAGCGATCCCGCTGCACACATTCGGTATTATAACCGTGTACTGGCTAGATGGAGCCAGAACGACGCAGTACTCTGTAGATACTTCCCATCGAGTCTGAAGGGATCGACATTGTCTTGGTTTGATAATCTGCCGCCAAACTCCATCCACTCCTACGACCAACTCGCAGAAAAGTTCTTAAGAACTTACATGTACAACAAGGCTGTTAATACTGGAATGGATAAGCTTTTTTCACTAGCAATCGGATATAAGGAAACCACGAGGGAATACACCAACAGATGGCACAAGGTCTGCCAAGCCATAGGAAGTGTGGACCCTGTGGTAAGTATCAACTGCTACAAGTGGGGATTAGACCGAATGAGTCCACTGTTTGTTGAGATTCATGGAAGCGTGCCCAATACAGAGGGGGATCTTCGAATAATTATTGAAAAACACGCTCGTCTTGAAGAAATCCAACGTGAAAACCAGAGGGCGTACCCACAGAGAACTCACCGTACGAATTCCGCAGAACAAACCACTGGAACCAAAAGGAATTGCTCGGTGGAACGACCCCACGAAGATAGGAAAGAACGAAGGGACGAAAGGCGAAAAGACGATCGGAAGTTCGAAGATCAAGTTTACACAAAGCTCAATGCTAGCTATGCTCGGATCCTGCGAGAGGTCAAAGGAAGGGAAAATCTGGAATGGCCATGGTCTAAGGGAAAACAACCCCCAAGAACCGAGAAATCCAAAGATTACTGTGAATACCACTGTTTCAACGGGCACCAGACCGAAAATGTAAAAACCTCAAAATAATGATCCAGAAATTGATTGATGCGGGCGAGCTCAAACATTACATACGAAAGGATGTCGCAGAGGATAGATCTAAACGAACCAAGCCAGTCCAACTTCCAGAAGGGAACCGCACAATCAACACCATCTCATGTTCTGAAACCGCAGGGCCCTCACTTACAGCACAGATAGGAAAGAGGTTACGGAAGCAGTTCGAGGACCGATGCGAATTGTATAAGATCGATGGGATAGAGGTGGACGAACATGAAGAGTGGATGGACTCACCTATTATCTTCGATGCTGAAGATATCGACGAAGATATGGAAGACCATAACGACCCCTTGGTCCTCACACTACCCGTGGCTGGATGTAACCTTAAAAAGATCCTCATAGACGGGGGGAGCTCAGTGAACGTTCTATTCTACGATGCATTCAAACGAATGAAGCTCCATGAAGAACAGCTAATGACCTCTTATTACACCATCTACGGATTTAATGGAGCACCCACGAAGCCCTTGGGAGACATCGTGTTGCAGGTTGACGCTGGACCCATGAAAGTAGAAACACGGTTCAGCGTAGTACGCCCCGTCCCCCTACAATGCCATCATTGGACGAAAATGGTTACATAAACTCAAGGGGTGGCGGCAACGTACTACCAATATCTCAGATTCCCTACACCTGAGGGAGTAATGGAAATCAAGGGAGATCGGGTCTCTGCAAGAGAGTGCCAAGCCACTCAGGATCGCATCAACAACGAACAAGAAAAGCAACACAAAACCCGAAGACTTAAAAATAAAGAAGCTGCGAAAGAGAAGGCCATAGACCAGTTCCTCAAGGAAACTACAGGAAGGGATTTGACCAAAGATGATAATGTCCGGAACACAGAGACAAGTACTTCAGCAGCCAACGCTGGACAGAAACATACCAAGTAGCAATTAAAGAACGCCCCAGTCCTCGGGGATCCGAAGCCGGTTTTCACGCCAGTAGAGCCCGTAAAAGAAATCAACATAGGAACGGAGGAAAACCCGAAGATGATCAAAGTAGGGACCATAATGGACGAAAAGAGAGAAGATTCCCTGACCAAGTTACTTAAAGAATACGCAGATGTATTCGCCTGGAAATTAGGAGATATGCCTGGGATTGACCCAAAAATAATCCAACATGAGCTGCGCATCAAACCAGGCACGCCAACTTTCAGACAGAAAATAAGAAAAGTCGCGCCGGAATATCATAAGGCAGTGGAAAAAGAACTTCGAAAACTACTAGACGCAGGTTTCATCAAGGAGGTCAAGTACCCTACGTGGATCTCCAATATGGTCGTCGTTCCTAAGAAAAATGGAGGGGTTAGGATATGCATCGATTTCACTAACCTCAACAAAGCATGTCCAAAGGATAGCTATCCATTGCCAAGCATAGACCAGCTGGTAGAAGCAGTAGAAGGATATG
Source organism: Papaver somniferum (assembly GCF_003573695.1). Lineage (NCBI taxonomy): Eukaryota > Viridiplantae > Streptophyta > Magnoliopsida > Ranunculales > Papaveraceae > Papaver > Papaver somniferum. The sequence goes on along the minus strand of NC_039365.1, from coordinate 88,963,375 downwards.
AAGAACTGTCATTCATGGATGGACATTCTGGCTACAACCAAGTGGCACTGGCAGAAGAGGATCATCCACACACAGCGTTCTACACACCACATGGTCTTTATTGCTACACTAGAATGCCTTTCGGACTTCGAAACGCAGGGGCAACATACCAAAGAATGGTCGATGCTATTTTCAGGCCATGGATTGGAAGCACCTTAGAAGTCTACGTTGACGATATGCTCGTCAAAAGCAAGCTGCGCAAAAATCACCACAAGGATCTGAGAGACATCTTCGAAGCAATGAGGAAACACCGCATGAAAGTAAATCCAGAGAAATGTACTTTCGGTGTCACCTCAGGGAAATTCCTCGGGTATTTGAATGGACCGCATAATGCGAAGAAGCCTTCCAAAAAAATCAAAGAACACCTAGCTTCGATTACGATCCTGCAGAAGCCGGATCCTGATGAGGTTTTGGCATTATACATAGCAGCAACCGAAGACGCAGTCAGCGCAGTGTTGGTCAAAACCAATACGAAGATAGAACAACCTATCTATTACGTCAGTAAGACCCTCAATTCTGCGGAAAGGAACTACACAAAGATCGAACAGCTTATCCTAGCATTGGTATGGGCTACTCAAAAGCTGAGAACCTACTTCCTAACTCACTTCGTCCGGGTCCCATGCAAAGCACCACTGGAAGCAGTCCTCAAAAGCACGGGAAAAGTGGGCAGAATAGCCAAGTGGAACACCCACCTGGAACAATTCAACATCATTCATGAAATTCAACATTCTCGAAAATCCCAAGTTTTGGCGGATTTCTTAGCAGACCTTCCCCTGGACAACGACGATGAGATTAAGGGAATACCGGAAGCCGAGGAAGAAATCAAGGATCCAATGGATATCCTCGAACCCTCGAGTCAAAGACAATGGGAAGTCTTCGTCGACGGTTCCAAAAATAAGGAAGGAGCAGGAATAGGCATTGTCATCACCACCCCAACCGGAGAAAGGATTGTACAGGCACTCAGGTTAGAATTCAAAGAGCATACCAACAATATCGTCGAATACGAGGCAGTCGTACATGCCCTCCGAATAATAATAGAGATAGGAGTAGCCGACGTAAGACTAACAAGTGATTCACAGCTTGTCATACGACAAATAGGGCTCGAGTACAACGTGTACGATGACACCCTCTCAGCTTACATGGTCTTGGTCCAAACATTGGCGTCACAAATTCCGAACATCAAGTTCCGGCACTTATGCAGAAGGGATCTCAGGCACGCAGATGCCCTGGCATATATATCATCCATGCTGAAGGACGAAAGCATCGAAGCTATTAAAATAACAAGGGTATACGAGACTTCGATTACACCTCAATTCTCCTTCGCTACCAATCAAGATACGTGGAAGAAAATACCGAAGACCAGGTAGAGAGGAATCCATAACGATTTCGACGAAGAAGATATCCTGTCAAGAGCAAATCAAACGAAGACTTCAGCAACGAAGATGATTAGAACGGTGATCCATGCGTTTCTCGAAAAGGGAAGTTTACCCGCGGACCATAAACAGGCTAGGAAAATACCTCCAAGCAGGAAGATATGATCTTCGGGATGGGGTCCTGTACAAGAAATCCTTCCTCGGACCGTTACTACGTTGCTTATCTCGAAAAGAGGGGCACCGAATTCTAAATGACATCCATTATGGGGACGCAGGGAATCATAGCGGTATGAGATCACTAGCCGACAAAGCCAAAACGCAAGGATATTACTGGCCCACGATGATACAGGATGCCGCAAGAATGTCCCGACGATGCGAAGATGTCAGCGTTTCGCCAAAAAGATACACGCGCCAGCAACAATGTTAAATTTGTAGATAGCCCATGGCCATTCGCAAAATGGGGCATAGATATCTTCGGGCCTTTGATCGAAGGATCAGGGAAAGACGATTTTTGATAGAGCCTCGGACTACTTCAGTAAATGGGTGGAAGCTAAAGCCCTAGCTAGGATCAGAGACGTGGATGTGTTTTACTTTCATATTCCAGAACATCATCTGCAGTTCGGCATACCAACAGAAATCGTATCCGATAATGGTAAGCAATTACAAGGGAAAAACATAGACATGCTCTTCGATGCTTTCAAAATAAGGAAGAACAAATCCACACCCTATATTACCCTCAAAGCAACGGACAAGCGGATCCACCAACAAGACCCTCTCCCTTATCCTCAAAAAACAATTAGACGAACATAAGGGGCGTGTGTGAACAGTTACACAATGTGTTATGGGCATACAGGACAACGCGAAGATCTGCCACTGGGGAATCCCACGTTCTTCTCACTTATGGAGCTGAAGCAGTCATCCCTACAAAGATACTCATGCCAACCACAAAGACCGAAGCGTGGGAGAAAAATCTCACAACAGACATGATGTTAGAGAGATTGGACGACCTAGAAGAAAGAAGGGAAGCAGCATTGCAGAAGATGGAAAATTACCAACGAAGACTTGCAAGGGAGTACAACAAAAAGGTAAAGCTTCGGAATTTTGTAGAGGGGCAGTATGTGTTGAGAACAATCCCACAGTATCAACGAGAGAAGAGATGGGGAAAGTTAGCACCTACGTGGGGAGGACCTTTTATAATACACGATATTGCGGGAAGCGGTTCCTACTACCTTCGTAATCTGAAAGGCGAAGTCCTCCGACATCCTTGGAATGCTAAGTGGCTCAAACCATACTTCCCATAGGGGCAACGCAGCCTTGCAACTGCGTGAAGGGTACCAGAAGAAGAAGGGAGCGTGACCACTCTACATGTTTCTATCTCTGGACGAGGAATTGCAGGCCTCAACCTATCAATCAAACAAGCTTTCTATATATCAACTAAACCTATCGACAATATTGGGGAAAGTAGTTAATCTACAATCTCTCAGGGCTCCCCCGTCAGTGTCCATAAGTGTAAGACCAGGGGGAAGGCACCCAGCAGAAAGAGATACCCAACCAATCTTAAGGCAACGGGTCGACGGAATGGGTGTATGTAAATTTTTTAACCCCATATCCTAGAACGTTGCCTCGGCCCCCACCGTCTGGGAATCCTCTGGCCAAGGGTTCGCCAGCGGGGTGACAGGTCTCAAGCCGATCACGAAGGTACCTCCCTTCGGGATCGCACCCAAACACTTCAAATCCTCTTATTTTTAGAGTCTTTCATCACAATGACTAAAATAAAACAACAAACTGATATTGCAGGTATATCAAAAAAATGATCCATTTCATAAAGGTTGGTTACAAAAAGCGACAAGGCCATGGATTGTAAATATACACATCCAAAATTTACAAGGAATACACACCAAAAATATTCTCTTTTCACCAAAAATTTACAAGGAATCTCAACGGAAGGATAACGATGCTGCGGTCTCTACTTAGAAGAGGCCACCACATCAGCAGGATTGTTCCGAAGAGTTGAAGGGACGCTCCCACCAGAGGGTCCCGAAGAGCCAGGCAGGGAAGCAGGCACTGGACGACGTGGATAGCTTTTCACAAGGCCATGCTCGGTCTTAAGGCCAAGCTCAATCTTCTCCAGCATCTTGTTTGTCTCCTCAGCCAATTGACACCGAGCCTTGTGCTTAATAACTATCGTCCGCTGTTGGGCTTGGGATAACAATGAAGACAGACGATTCACTTCTTTAGAAGCTGCACCAACGGCCTCTTCGCGGGACGCCGCCAAACTCTTAAAATGATTAGTCTGTTCTTCCTGCTGCGTTAAGGAAGATTGAGCCTTTTTAAGCTTTTCATTTGCAACGCGGAGTTGTCCCTCGAGCTCTGAAAAAGACAACACAAGGGAGTTAGCACAGTAAAGACACAATCACACTCGATGAAATAGAGTTATACCTTCGACACAAGCCGAAGCCTCTTCATACTCATTAACAACCGCATCTCGCGCTTCATCAAGATGGTCATATTCCGCGGATAATTTCTTATAATCTAGTTGAAGGTTGGTGAGAGTAAATTGACTGGCATCTAATTCTACCTGCTTCATCGAATCCATGTGACGAAGGTGGTCGACCTCTTTGTTTATCTCTGATACCCCCTTGCTCAATCTGTACATACACACTTCAAGATTTCTCTCAGACTCAGCCTGACGAGCTACTTCAGCGCGGGACGCGGCAAGGGCCTTGCTTAGAGCATCGGCTTCGGCACGGGCATTGTCCCTTTCTCTGGCAAGACACAACACACTATCCTTAACTCCTGGAAAAGGGAGGGATCGAGCCTTTTGTAATTCCTCTTCCAGAAGTTGTATCCTAGACTCCAACAAGGAAGTACGCTCATGGGATTCCCGCAAATTCTCACGTGTCCACAACAGTGTACCGTTGAATAAAGCACGGTCATGGTTATACAGATTCTGCATATCAACTATCTGAACATGCCTTGCGCGCCATACCTCAGCCCGAGCGTCCCACTTTTTGGCTTCGCTTTTAATTTTCTCAACAAGCTCTTTGATACGAGATTTCTGCCGTGCCCTTTCATTGCGGAGCCATATCAGCTCGGGGATGCCACCCACTGAAGATAGCGTGGGGAGACTCAGACAGAACACCCTAAGTAATGAAGGAATTATGACACATTGCGAGGGAAAAAGAGGAAAAAGAGCCAAACCTGTGAAAGCTGAAACTTGGCCGCGAGTTTGTTCTAACTCGGCGCGAACGACTGCAAGCTCTGAACGAAGACCAGCCTCCGCTTCACCCAGCTTTTCTTTCTCTTTGAGGTTTTTCTTCAGCTCTTCAATTTCCACCTCAGCCGCAGATAATTCCTTTTCTCTGTGACGAAGCTTAGCCTCGAGCTTCAGAGATTTCGCTTTGAAGAACTGATACAGCACGTGGTTACAATGCTCACTCCTCATCATCTACACATCAAGACGACAAACATTATTTTACCGAAGAATTCGATCGTCACGAAGAAATATGTACGAAAATTTACCTCCAAGACACGCTGCTGAGGAAAGCCATATTGATACCCGTCGGCTATGGCCATCATATCCGCAACGGAAGAAGGAGGCTCAGACACAAGGGTAGCTTCGGGAACACTCAAATTTCTTCCCCAGGCCTCAGATACCCGCGCCTTGGAAGACATTTCCATCATACGACGGGTATACGCATCAGAATCCTTTTCACCAGTAATAACCGGGGCGGGATGAGGGACAAATAGCAGATCCTTTTTCTTGAGCCAATCCATTATGGCGTCCTCACCCTCAGATGTCGGCGAATGAGGAAGATCCGCGGCAGGCGAATCAATCACCGACTTCCCCTTTTCTGATACGGCCCCTTCAGCACAAATGTCGGCACCAACATGCGCACCATGCTCCTCCGCGCCACCATCCTGAACAGCAGCGTCTTCGTTATCAGCAACCCCGAGCACATCCCAATCGTCATTGGGGGAAAGTAGAGAGAAGTCCTCAGGAAAATCGAGGGCATCGTCGAAGAACTCCCCTGTGGAATACATCCGGTCAAAAGAAAACTCTTGAGAAAGGGGGGGAGAGTATCCGCGGCATCACCAGCAGGGACAGAAATATCACCATTAACACCGCCATCAGCTACCACGGCGTTGTTTCTCCCTTCATCACCATCATGACCCGCACGGACCTCTTCTTCGACATTGAGAGGGGAAGTATCAGTACGTTCCTCCCCATCTGTAATCTCCTCATCCTCAGCAAACTCTTCGTTCACCGGACTGGTAACTTCTTCATGAGCCTCAGCCTCACCCATCACAATGGTAGAAGACTTTCGACTTAATCTTTTTCTTCTTCGACACCTGAACCAACACCACAAAAAGAGTTATTTTTCCCCGAACAGTTGAATTTCTAAAGAAGGAAAAGCGCAGCTAGAAACCGCATACCTGGGCAGTCGAGGCACTCCTCGGTGGAAGTATAGCACCAGAACCTTCCTCCTCGTCTCCCTCAACGACGTCAAGGGCATAAGGAAAATTCATACCTGAGAAGTTTAAACGCCAGGGACAGAAATCTCCATAACGAGCAGGAGGAGATTCACGTGGCCTGCTACTCTCAGTAGGACGCCAACCGCGTGGACCGGGAATCCAACCGTACGCCCAAGGACCAACAACTTCGATAACGGTAGCGTGCCACTCGTAGTCATGGTCGCGCTTGATCCTCTCGCGTGCCGGAAAAAGTTTCCGCTGACTAGACCCTTCCGTGCCGGGAACATACTTCAGCTTGGCATCGCTGACCTCATTTAACAGACGAATTTCGCCCCGAGGAGCAGCAAGATTCCGAAGGCTAACACTCCACGGCTTACGGTTCCTACTATTGACGTAATCACCGAAGGAGTTATTGAAATTCTCAGGAGTATACCATTCCTTCTCCGCGGGATTGGGAACGTAACAAGTCATTGTCGTCTCCCTTACTCCGCAGATAGCACTCCCTCAGTGCACGGAGATAATTCCCCGATAGTTGCGATACAGAACGGCTGTGAGTATTGGTGGAAGAGCCTTCACGACTAGCAAGCACATCATAGTAGAAGGAATCACCTGACTTGTTAACGGCAGCATAAGACCAGCTTCGAACGCTCCAACCGTAGTCAACAAATGAAATTCATCGAACTCATACCTTGAGATAAGCTCATAAGTAATATCATCCTCAGGGGCATAGAAACGAACCTCGAAGGCTTGAAGCTCATGCTTTTCCTTGAATATTTCGAGATCAATATGCTTGAACGTTACTTTTTTCTTGCTGACCGAAACGCTGCGTATCAATGGGGCAGCCTCATCCTCGGCGGGACCGGATGAACCAATGAAAGCCTCGGAAGCCTTTCTCTTCAAAGAAGGATTTTTTGAAGACTCAGCCCTCGGAACACCACCTTTGGTATTCTTCCCTTTAAAAGAACTTATAGGAGGGGGCGGCAGATGACGCTCGGGCTCTACAGAACGTAGAGGAGGAACATCAAAAGCGACAGCACGAGTCGGTGGCTGCGTACTCCTAACATCATCACGAGGACGAGACACCGCGCGATCGACAACTCTTCGAGACCCAGAAGGATTTGTCGAAGGAACCTCTTCCCTAGAAGATGAGGCCTTCGCCCCAGAAGAAACTCGATTTCTACGAACATCATCTTGAGACTCTCTACGCGGAGGAGATCTCGATAGACCAGAACCAGGAGTCTGATAAGGAAGCCGCGGACAGTCAGACATGGCTGCGAAAAGATTAATCATAAACAAGTCAAAAACAAACACAAGGACATCATAAGATCAAAAAATCCACATAAATAGCAATCCACACACGATAACGCAGAAACCCTAAAATTAGCATACATGCTCGAAACTCCCTAAATCACTACCCTGAAAGGCTCAAGCAAAACAATGACCTCCTTGATTTAAGACGAAGAACAGGGGAAAACTAGCATGCAAGCATTAAAAGAAGTTCTTCATCACAAACAAGGGACAACAGTAGCAGAAAATTTACAAATCAACATAGCGTAAAACAGTGGAAACAAAGAAAAGAAAAAACTTACCAGCAAAAAACAGCAGCAGAAAGAACAAATCAGAAATAAAGAGGAGGCAAGTGTGATTAATGCTAAGGCGGAGAGAATTTAAGGACTGAAGAATGAAGACTGACAGAGAATTTAAATGAAGACTGACAGAGAATTTAAGGGCTGAAGAACAAGGAATGAAGAGCAAGGAATGAAGACGGAGAGAATGAAATTAATTTTTCTCTCTTCCTTAATATACTCGAAAGAAAGAGGAGGAAGTTAAGAGAGGAATGAGAAACGTGCCCATTAAATGAGCAATTAATGCACGTATAAAGAAACATGCCCAAGTATCTAGGAGAAGTTATTAGGAGAGAGGAAGAATATGTAACGACTATTTTCTTCAATGCTCCCGCTAAACACTCAAGCCCGAAGAAAAGGGGCAAATTGTGTGCACATATTTCATCATCAAACACGTGTATATAGGAACATACGTGGAGAGCATGCGGACAAAGTCATCAAAGCATGATGACATGTGTCCACAACCAAGATGCCCATCCCGCCGACGTTGGATCGTTGCCCGAGCAAATCTAAGGGAAGAAGTTAAAGGATGTTCCGGTAACACGCTGTACTGCGGAGCACCAAATAACTCCCAAAGAGTTACTTTATCTCATCCCCAAAAGAAGCCAAGATCAACGATGGAGAGAAGATGTACTGACATAGACGCGACAGAGGCAGAGAACACTTGCCTGACACGAGCAGGCGCCTCAACTACCCGCATTAAACACTCTGAGCAGCATACGTGTCGATCAACCCGTGGAACGAACGAGGATGACTCTGCGTGATGAAGTTACAAACGAAGACCTCTGCGTGATGGACACAAAACACAAGAAGATAAGGTTCCAACGGCCTTCAGAGATGGGTCCCACACTCTAACCCTATAAATACCCCCTCTCCACCAAGAGTAAAGGGAGGGAAAAAAGGGGGGAAGGAGAGAGAGAAAATATTGTAAGTGTAAGTTATTCCTTTACAATAGATAGACCACTGTAAACTACAAAGTCACTCGACTATCTTTGTAACCATCAAGTACATAGTGAAACAACAACCCCGTGGATGTAGGCCTTAGTGCTGAACCACGTAAATCCCGGTCTCATTTACACTTCAGCACTTTATTTTTGTCTAACGCTTCATGAGTTTTACTTTTATGCTTCGTTTTCTTTATCTCCCCTTGCGTAAACGCCACTCGTAGTATTCTTAGACGAGGCTATGATAAACCCGAAGGTTTTGAACCAAGGAATCAATGTCATTGTATTATCAGCACGAGTTGGTACCTAGAGTTTGAATATTGTTTGTGAACATATAGATGCCTACGTGATTTACGTGTTCACAATTAAGTTGTAATCAGATTAGCATTGGCGTTTTTTTTTATATGCGTTTTAGGGTTTGTGTTTTGATCAGGGATAACATCTGTTATTACGCTCAGCGTTACTTTGAAGCCACTGATAATTGCAGTTATCATATGTAATAATTATTGTTATCACATGCCCGTGAATTCTATAATTTTCACGGATGAATCTTTTTAGGATTGAGCTGATATTTTTCATTTTTTATTTTTTACCAGGTGATAGAAATGAGTGTTGAAGTCATTATTAACTTTGAAGAGGATTCATTACCCAATATCGCCGTCCCTTCCCCAAACAAAGGAACTCCAAGAACTCAGTAAAACACCCTGCTTTAGGATCATCAAACCCACTTCAGAGGTCATCTTTCTTTCTCCATCTACCATCTTCCCACAATCCCACAATCCCACAAAATTGTGCATTTTCAAGTGTTAGACGACCGAGAGGACGAATAGATTAGGAAAATGAGACAATGATGTTCTGGGTTTTTGATGCTGGCCGCAACTTAAGACGGAATATGATACCATGTACATTTTTAGATGATTTCCTTTTCATGCATTTTCTGGATTTTCAAACTTGTGGCTAGTACTTTACTGCAATTATTAATAGTTTAGGACCACGACTAACACTACTTCGTGGAAATTTTATTTAAGATTCATTTCACCGGTGAGTTAGGGTGTTTCATTTTTCATATATGAAACGACCAACTTAGTGTCGATAGTATGCGTGATAATAAAAAAGGACGACGATTCTGTACCCATATGTACTGCTAGTTTTTCATTTACATTTTCCTCACTGAATTAACGTCTTTAAGACTCCACAATATTACTTCCTCCGTCCCACCATTAAATGACCTATTTACTTTTAGATTTTGTCCCACCATTAAGTGACCTATATCACTAAATAAGAGATATTTCTAAAATTATCCTTTTAATTGATTATAAGAAATATAAGAAATATGCATAATTTGATAAGCATATTTATATTCGTTACATAGGTGTTTTAAAATGCTTTTCAATGGTATGAAGTTTGCGAACATCCGTGGTGTAATTTGAGAGATAAATCATTTCAAAATTTCACTAGTTATTATCTATAAGAATATAATTGTAAAAAATGCTTAAATATACTCTTTTTCCTTAAAAATTGTGCAAACTTAAACAAGGTCACTTAATAGTGGGACGGAGGGAGTACATATTAAAGTATGTCGGATGTGAAAGATCAAACTTTTACTTCTATTTCACGTGAAAACTTCAACTATCACCCTAATATCCAAGGAAAACCAAATTATCATCCATTTCTAAGGTGAAAAATTAAATTTTTTTCATTGTTATAATGTGAAATCTCCAATTATCCCGGCTGAAAAATGAAATTATCATTCATTTCCAAAGGCATAAGAATCAATGTGCGTCGTTAAGTCAAGGGTGATAACTGGTTTTGTGATATGGAGAAAAACTTGGAAAAGAAATTGAGGAAAGATATGGGATTGTGGAAGTTCTAGAAAAAAGATGAATTTTCACCGGGAACAATGAGTGATAAACTGATAATTGAATTTTCACCGGAAATAATTGGTGATAAACTATCTTTAAGAATTTTTATTGGTATTGGAACGAAAAACAAACAAAACGAGATAACATGGTTGGGATATAACATTATTTTAGGGCGTGATTTACGTCGATAGTCAAACAGATATAAATGCGTTTTTTAAGGGAATAGCATTTTTAAATAAAAATCGGAGAAATGGAATTACTTTCCTCGTTTAAATTTAAGGTTATTTTTGTAATCAAACATTATTATTGTTAGTTATGGGTCGTATATATATAGAATCTTTAGTGGTGGGTTTTTAATATGGAAAATTAATGAATTGGGGTTCAAATATTTTTTTCTCTAATACTTTATGTAGCAACATTTTGGTTTATGCATCAACTAATTTTCCGTTATAAATAATAAAATGATGTACTCCCTCCGTTTAAAGAAAAAGTGATATTTTCACTTTTTCCGAAACGGGGAGAAAGTATCACTTTTTCCGAAACGGGGAGAAAATATCATTTTTGTCGAAACAGGGAGAAAGTATCACTTTTTCTGAAACATGGCGAAAGTATCACTTTTTCTAAAACGGGGTGAAAGTATCATATTTTCTTAAACATGACGAAAATAGTCGCAGACAAACCCCATCTGAAGATTCTTCTTCGATCGGCACTCCAACCGTGCAACTGTCGTACTAGTTTATGTCAAGGAATAAAACTATAAAAACAAACTAAAAATAAAATCCAAAAGACAAATGAGCACAGTATGTATATTGGCAAAAGAGGATGAGGTTGTAAGCCCATTTCTTCCATTGCCAGGTGCAATAAGATTAAAATTTTACAGAAACTCACTTGATCATTTGCGCAATCAATAGATATAAAATGTAAGATTAATTATGTTAAAAAATACCTAATTAGTTCACGTTGATTGTTTGGAGGACCCGTAAAACAAAAACGACGAATTAGAGGTACCGTACAACTGTGACATTAATGTATTTTACAAAGAAGGGCTTATCGTGTAATGGATGTTAAAACCACATTTATCAAACAGAAGAAAGTTTCGATAGGCATCTGCATTCTTATAACAGTCAAGGATATTCTTTCAAGCAGTCGCAGTCCATTTTTTATTTATTTTACATATTATGGGCGAGATGGAGACGTTACGGAGATGCCGATAGTTCCATCTAGGGAATCAACGGTCCACATATGATTGCACTTTGTTTCATAGAGAACTAAGGATCTACACAGCAATAACTTCATTAATAGAAGAAAAAGAAAAGTAAAGAGATTTAATTAAGCAAACCTTTGCAGTTTGTTTGTTATTTGGGTGAATGGAATCTTCACGTAGAGCATACGTATTATTTTGGTTTTGAGCAGCAAAAGGGTCAGGTGCAAAAGGCTACACCACAACTAATGTAAAAAGCTACCAAATCAACAAAAGGCAAGCCATTCTTAATGGATTCTTAGGCACACCAGCCAGAACAAAAGAAACAAATACAGAGCAAGAGAAGCAGTACAAATAGGAGAAAAAATAATGGTTCTGCCTACAGAAAAATACGATCTGTAGATGAGGCGAGAAAGAAAGAATAGAGAACAGGGGATGCCGCTAGAGAAATAAAATTGGGTTTTGAAGTAATATCTAATATTGCAAGCGAAAGAAAAAAAGGAGTGGGGTCGAAGATAGCTAAAATTGGTGGTGTGAAAAAACCAAAGATTTTTATTGGTCTAAATATTTGTGGCGGGGCCAGAAGCTATAGAAATTGAGCTTGATTCAGCTTTTAATCATAATAAAGGAAAATCACTTGAAATCATTTTATTAATTGTTATTCATTGCATATCTTTTGAACAACCAATATGTGTGATTAGTATAACCGTTCATGACTTGTTTGTGTTCTTGGTAAAACTATTCACAAAGGCCTGACTTATGTATTGGTATGACTTTTATTAGTGAAACCGATCTTAAGTAATCATCTGAGATGGTATGATCGAGTTTGTGATTTTATGTCTGACCAAATCTGGGAAAAGGGGAACCGATCCTAGTAAGAGGTGCAGTACATCACAAAGAGGAATCGATCCTTGTATGAGGTGCAACAGGTTTATAGCAGAAAGAGGAACCGATCATATGTACATGTGCAGCACGTTTTTAGGCAAAGGCGAACCGATCCTATGGACATGTGCAACACATTCAAGTTAGATACCATATATATGTGGGGAACCGATCCTAGTACCTAGTCAACCGAATTTTGGAAAGCTAGTGTAACTATGCACAATACTCACATAGAGATAGAACCGAAACTTGTTTTGGTAGAACCATTACACCCATGTTTTGTGATTGAATGTTATTTGATCAATCACATAGTTCTTGAAAGTCAGATGAACCAATTCTAAACTTGTTTGGAAGTGTGGCAAACTGGTTTCAAGGTTATATGTATGAAATAGGACTTACAAAGTAAGGATATCGACACACTTTGAACACGTACTGTGAATGTTTATATTTAATTGTTCAAAGTTATTTCTTAGTAGCTAAGGAAGATAATCTCAGGATCGAAAAATAAATAAGTTAAGAATCTTTTAATTAAGGTTATTAATTTCATTTTTAGGAAAAATAAGAATTAATAATGTGCATTTACTAATTAGAGATTTTCCGAGAGATTTCAATCATTATTTTTGGACGAAGCATTTCCAGGAATTATGGAAACTGAATTTGTGCTTTAATGAATATCTTGAGAATATTTTCGGTTTTGGAAATTCCTTGGTGTCCAAACTTCCTAGTCTATAAATACTTGAAGTTTGCATATCTAGCAAACTAATCCTTCGTAACAGCAAACTACCTCTTGTTGTGCTGCTACTGGTGAAGCCGCCTATTCGGAGAGGAGAGTAACCTAATTAGGTGACATCTCTTACGGCCGCTCAGTTTAAAATCTTCTTTGGGATTGAGAAGCTCTATTAGTACCGTTGGTGGGAAACTGAATAATTGTGGTTTATCTTTTGTTTTCATTGATTTGATTGACTAACGGTGGTTGAACTTTGATTGCACTTAGTTTGTTTATGCTTGAGGATCTTCTCTTTTGATATAAGATTCACTCAAGCTAGTTAGAGTTTCGACATGGATCTTTAGACTGTTTGTAGTTCTAAAGATGATCTTGTGATAATCCATTGTTAACAGACTCCGTTCTGTGCGTGATTGATCACAAGAGATTCAAGTTGTTGTGTGCAGGTATTTATCGAATATCTAAGAATATTTGAAGACAAAGAATATATTGAAGATTTCTGATTTGGGGTTCATAATCTTTGGTGTGCACAATACTTGTTTCGGTAAAAAGAGGATCCAATTAATAATCGGTTTTATCCTTGTGATAGAATTGGATTGACTAGTTGAGTAGATCTGCATCAACACAATCTTTGGACTAAGAGTGTTGATCACAAAATCTTAACGATTACTTCGGTAATTGAACATAAGATAGATCCAAGGACCTGACGAAGGAGTTTATGTTAAGATAAACAGAAGAGCCTTTGTTCGACTCATATCACTTGGTTGAAGAGAGTTGATACCAAACAGATTTATTGTTCCTTTACTGTTTGGAATACGAACCAAAGGAATTGTTCCAAGTACGTGACTTATTTTTAAGTTGGAGTCGTGGGAATACAGACGGAACTAGGTGAACTATAGGTTTAGTTGCTTGGTCTCAACTATACGAAGTTATGTTATTTTGTATAACGGCTTAATCCTGAGAGTATTCAATTCTGGACAAGGTCCCGGGGTTTTTATGCATTTGCGGTTTCCTCGTTAACAAAATCTTGATGTGTGATTTACTTTTATTTTCCGCATTATAATTGTTTTATGATATTAAAGTAAATTACACAAACGTTAATTCATATTTACTTGATAAGTGAATCATATTGTGTTTGGTTAAGTCCGAACCTTTTTATCAAGTAAACATACTTCGTTGTTGTATTTTGTCGATCTCGTATCCATAGACGATCACACGAAGTGTGAACCGATTAGTTGCATTGTCTCGACTCAGTCCATAGGCAATCACTTTCGGAGAAAGGACTTATAGGTAGGAAAAGTTTTATATTGAGGTATATTTGTGTACCCTCGTATTTTCAATTTGTATCAGAGCACGCAAACACGAAAAGATCTAACAATCTGTGTTTGGTGCGATCCAACCTATAAGAAAATGAATATTATGAATGATTCAGTTAACGTACCGCCAAGATTTAATGGGATGAATTACCCATTTTGGAAAGCTTCTATCAGAACCTTTCTTCAATCCCGAGATTTTAATACTTGGCTATTAATCGAAGAAGGATATGAAATACCAAGAGTAGAATATCCAGAAGCAGAGTTTAAACGCTTAGCATTTTATAGTTTTGAAGAAAGAGATCTTTCAAAGCAGAACTCTGATGGTCTAAATGCCATCATACACGCAGTAAGTGATGATCTTCGTCATCATGTTCTGTCATGTGAAACTTCTAAGGAGGCATGGGATACTCTTGAGACCGTATTCGAAGGAAATGATTCTGAAAAAGAAGCGCGACTTCTGTCCCTTTCATCTGAATGGGAATACCTTAAAATAGATGATAACGATACCTTTGAGGAGTTTAACACTAAACTTTCTGAGATTGTCAATGCTACTTTCTTACTAGGAAAGTCTATACCTAAACAGGAAATCGTATACAAAATTCTCAGATCGTTACCATCCAGATACGAGTCTAAGAAACATGCCATAATAGAAGTAAATGATATTTCAACACTTTCTTAAATCTCTCTTGTAGGAAAGTTAAATATCTTTGATAGAGAAATTCTGTTGAAGAATCAAACTGAAAAACTTTTCCAAAAGGACAAGGTACCTGTTGAAAAGGAGCTTGACTCAACAATTGTGCTTCTAGCGCAACAAATTAAGGACATATTAATAAATGATAAACATGTTCCTGAAACATTATTGTTTTTTCTTAAAAAACGTAGTGAAGAAGTCCAATGCTTCAAGTGTCATAGATTTGGACATATGGCAAAACATTGTTCCAGTAGAAAAACTCAGAAGTGCAACAAGGCTTATGTCTCTACTCTTGATGATATTCCAGAGGAAGAACCCTATGAAGGAATATCTAATTGTAACAGTGTTGAATCCTGAAAGTCTAATCAACTCCTAAAAAAACTTGAGTTTGGATTTAAGGAAAATAAAAGGTTAAGCCTAGTACTTGAAAACCTTTTGAAATTCCTTTCAGATAAAACCCGAAAGGTAAAATCTGAGCAAGAAAAAATGGTTAAAAAACCAAGAGGGTCAGAAATTAGTTTTTCTGATAATATACTAAGTTCTTCTTGTGGAGAAAGTAATCGTGCTGCAATCTTCCATGGAAATATCCATTAAAATAAATTTATCAAAGCTCTTTGCAAGGGGATAGAGATTTTGAAGGCTGGTAAGCTTATTAGATCTCAAAAAGGAATTACAAACTCTTGCAATTATAAGAGAAAAAAAGAACGTAAGGAAACACAGTTGTGTTTATAAGTCCTAAGGACGTCTTTGTTACCTGTGGTGAGAATATTTCTCATCCTAACACACACTGATTGTGTTGAAAAATGCATCCTCACTTGTTGCCCAAAATTCTAAAAATGCATCCTCAGGTTGTATATATATGTTTCTTCAGTGAAAATAATAGATATCTTTTATTTTTGGTAAAAATATATTCGGTTTCCATAAACCAAATTTCCTTGATTTTCTCCCTATTATATACTTCTTCTTGTCCGAAAGAAGACTATTTTGTTTCAATGGAGAAATCGGTAAAAGAAGAGTCATCTACTGATGATTTAGCACTATGTGCATCAATTATGACTGAAACTCATGATGTCCATCTTCATGATAATTCTCAAGATTCTCTAAGAAAACAGATTCTTACTGTTAAAGGTTGCATTAGATATCATGATATGATTATAAAAGATTCAAAAGAAGTACTAGCTAATCTTCATTCTCAACTGTTTGAGATGAACAAACTGTCTATTGAAAAAGAAAGTACTCAGAAGAATTTGAATCCAGTTTTTGAAAGCAATCTTCACAAGAATTGAGATTAGAAAGAAAATAGACATTAGTTTTTGTTTTGTTTTTTCAATAATTGTATAAGGTCTATTTTGAATAAAACTATCGTATTTATGAATTAAATTATTATTTTATAATTTTTTTTGTGATAGTTTTCGCTTACTGTTGATGATGGATTTTCAGCAAGGGATAAAATCATAAAATCATGATACTGCATGTTTCTGACCCGGCTTCAGGAACGCATGTGACGATTTGTGTTTTTACGATCTGTGAACCGTTTTCACGATCTCTGATCGATTACCTCTCAGAGCCGCGTTGAATATGCTTCTCGAAAGGCCTCCCACTTGTAGAGCGTTCGATGCTACGAATTTCATCGTGCCTCTCTATGTAGAAGAAAGATTGGGCGATCGTCCTACATAATTGCTTGTTGAGAGGACAAAACACCTTCAGGACGTCGGCGATACTCGTTGTTCCCTGACTACATAGAGAGACCGTGTATAAATTCAGGCGGCTCTCCTACATAATTGTTTGTTGAGGGGGATAAGCGCCTTCAGGAAAAAACGCTGCATGTTGTTCCCTGACTATACACCTTTCAGAACGAGTATGATGCTTCATTATCTCATATCTCGATTCTACAATAGATTAATTCTATCATGACATTCGCCACTGGATTCCTAGAAAATAATCTATTGTATCTCGTTACTCTGTTCCATGAATCCCCGGCTGACTTCATGGATTAGTAATAGATAATCAAATCATCTCAATGCCCCGTTCCTTGAATTCCCCGGCTGGATTCATGGATTGGTAATAGATGCACAATTCATGATTATTGCTCCATTTCATGAATCATTCTCCGCTGAATTTCATGAATTAGTAATAATTACTCAACAATCAGGCATCTGACTATCACTTAGTAAGCCCCAATAAAATGGTGCAAGTGTACTCAATAATGATGCACGAACGAGCATTCGAGAATATGGAAAAATGAGGAATCCTACACAAAACAGGAGAGAGAAAATAATTAAAAAAAAAATAGAAAAGAGGCACCTAGGGACCGAGCCCACCGGCCGACCCGCCATACCGCGTGGCCGGTCCCCCACGCCTCTTCCTTTTATTTTTCTTATTTTGTTTATTTTCATGAACTCATGAAAACTCCTTCATTCAAGCAACTTTCCTTGTTTGAGCAAAACTCACGGTTTTTCCATATTTTCACGGTTTCATGGAAAATAATAAAATAGGGAAAGGTGTTGCGGGACCGGGCTACCTAGATGGCCGGCCATGCCCTAGTCGTGGCCGGTCCCACACCTTGCAATCCCTTGTTTCCATAATTATTATTTCCCTCATCTCATGAAACTCCTCCGTTTGAGCAAAAATCATGGTTTCTTCATATTTTCTCAAATATTGCACAAACCATGAAAAATCCAAAAAGTCAAAGGTCACATGATCGACTAGGATACTCACACCAAATACTAAAATATTATTATTTTAATATTCTCCAAGTTTTGATCAAACGAGCAAAGTCCTACTTGCTCATTCGAGCAAAATCAAGAATTTCATTCAAAGATCAAACTCTTCTGAAAATCCAAAATATTGCTCAAACGCACACCAGAAAATACCGAAACTCTCAGGACTGAGACACAGATATTGTGGTGACACGGGCATGCTCCATTGACCTACCAAGGCCGTCCCTAAGGCTTGCAAGGATCCGGTCCCACACATTTTCATACTTTTGACCTAATTTGCTCAATTGCTCATATTGGGTCCAAACTCTTTCCAACCAACTTGGAATTTTCTCAATCGACCATCATCTGGTCCCACACCACTAAGGGCCGGTTCTATGCCCTCTTGGCCGGTCCCTCACTTCTCCATAAATTAGGTTTATTACCTAATGCTCAGACGAGCACTATTTTAATAAATGATGAAACCGACATTTAATCATCATTCTTTCACCAACCGTTCAACTGAGGACCCTGGTGCACGCTCACTCGAGCACTTGGGCACCACTTGGTCGTCCATCATCCCATGTGGTGGGTCCCTCCCTCACTTATGATCTATTTTCAGCAATTCATCAATTGACGGAGAATTGATCAAAAATTAGGGTTTCGAACAAACGCTCCACAAGTCATCATTCTGAGCAAGTTCAAACACTAATAAATTTATGTTGATCCAGCAATTAACATCTGTATTAATTATACAATATTCGGTAGTCTACTAATATTTTAATTTATATTTTATTGGGTCATGTCACCGATAAATAATTCGTCGAATTTAGCAATACTTGCTCAGTTGCTCGAATATTGATCCAACTATCAATATTCAGTAATTCATCAGTAATTCGTCCAATTGAGTAATACTTGCTCAGTTGCTCGAATATTAATCCAACTATCAATATTCAGTAATTTATCAGTAATTCGTCGAATTGAGCAATACTTTCCAAGTTGATCGAATATTGATCCAACTATCAATATTCAATAATTTGTCGAATTGAGCAATACTTGCTCAGTTGCTCGAATATTGATCCAACTATCAATATTCAGTAATTTATCAGTAATTCGTCGAATTGAGCAATACTTGCTCAGTTGCTCGAATATTCATCCAACTATCAATATTCAGTAATTTTTCGAATTGAGCAATACTTGCTCAGTTGCTTGAATATTGATCCAACTATCAATATTCAGTAATTCATCGAATCGATGCTCAGTTGTCGAATTTACAATATTTGCTAATACAAGCAATGTCAACATCATTCAATAACTATACGTCTCAACAGACATATACGATCCATGAATCACTGAGCATTCGTCACTCATGCTCAATTCAACAAAACGTAGACTCATTGTCTAATAAGTCAACGACCGACTAATCAAATACATGTTTGCTTTGCAGACTCCACGTTCGTGAGATATCAATCACGTCACATGGGGGGATATTACTTAGGGTTTTGGTCTGGCGGCCTACGACACGTGTGTTCATCCACGATGAGAAATGTGAGTAAGTCGTGCAAACGGTTGAAGGAGTTAGCAAAGTAGTGGGTGGACGGTTAACCAGGTCTCCGCACGACCTGGAACTGGTTTCACCACGATCTCCCACTTTCCCACTCTTTCACTCAAGAAACCGTCACACTTACTGGGATCAAGGTATTCACTATTTTGAAAATATAAATAAGTCTCGGAATCCATGATTGGGGGGACATAAAATCCACGAGATATTGAACAGACAATCCATCGTCTAACCAAGAATTATCGTGTGAGAAACACTCTCTCAATCATTCAAAAACTATTTACACAAACTTGCAGAAACCTTCAACACATCCACAATCCTTGATCATAATCGATCCCACAATTCTCAGCTTCCCTCCTATAGATCAACCCATCTCCCTCTTTGTGACCGAATTGACTCTGGAACGGCCATTGACTGGTTTAGACCGGAGTCCTACAGATTGATCTCTCGAACTCAAAGCACTCTCGTGCAGTGCATCTGTGTGAGGTTAAGAAGCTTGCTTGGTTCGAGGATTCTCGTCTGAACCGTCGTCTCCTCAATTTCTTAAAAACCAGCAAATCGTTTTCCCCCATCTACACTTACATAGCATGTGCTTGAGTGCTTTATATTATTGCTATGTATGTTATGAGATGTTTGATTTCGGTTTTCATAACCTTGATATAAAATCTCATATGGTGTGAACCCTTATGGTTTGGGTGACTTTTTGATTTAGAAGGATTAAGTTCTATCCCATGTTGGTAGTCTTTATCAAAGGATCATAAGGGATTCTGATTGAAACTAATATGTGAAAAAGTCACAATATGTTGAATCGTTTTTGGTTTAGCATAAAAGCATATGTGTTTCGGGGTTTCAACTTTCGCATCGCATTAGTTAAAACCGGTTTTTAACCTTTCTCTGGTAAAGGTTGGGTTTTGTTGTTGTTCTTTTGTCTTGCGAGAGGATGACAACACAACGGGGGAGAGTTGTAATTTGAACTTGCGCTTAATGACATATCTTTTAGGGGTGAATAGGATGCGGAAATTGAGGTAACGAATTTGTTAGTTATTCATTTTCTTATTTAAGAAAAGCCTGATTTTATTGCATATATTATTGCTTTTGCTTAACAAAATTCGGTACAGTTGATGTTTATTCGGTTATTTGTGTATGGATGTGTGTGTGATTCAATTGTTTCCGGTTAAGAAAAACTATTTCTATCTTTCTTTATGGTTTGGTATCAATTGTTTAGGCTTATAAAATTTCGGTGCAATTGCAGTACTTTAATGTATATGTTTGTTTCAATTGCTTCCGGTTGAG
Organism: Papaver somniferum; assembly: GCF_003573695.1. NCBI lineage: Eukaryota > Viridiplantae > Streptophyta > Magnoliopsida > Ranunculales > Papaveraceae > Papaver > Papaver somniferum. The sequence goes on along the minus strand of NC_039365.1, from coordinate 88,942,692 downwards.
GTAAATAAATAATTATGCAAGTTGATTTATTTGGTTTGTAAGAATTTTTTATGGCTTAACAAAAAGGTTTTCGGGATGAATTGTTTAGTCCAATTCGATTCCGGATAAGAGAAACTAAATTAATTCTGATCTTAGTTAGACTTATCAAAGTGGAGGTTTCGGTTATTCAAGTCTAATCGAATGCCTTAACAAGAAATGTTATTTAACTAACCTAGTACGTGTCTTGTTTAAAAGTGAAAGGTCTAAGTTATTATTTGAATAATTAGAACTTGATGAGAGTTAATTCTGATCTTTATTTTGGTCTTATCGAACAAGCGGTTGTATTTGTACAATCGGTTTAGCAAAAGAACTAAGGTGCTTAGTCAATTTTTGATTTGATAAACTATTAGGGAAAATTTCTTAGGGAAATTGTTTCCTTGGTAACATATCAAAACAAAATTACTTTGTAGTTTCGATTTTGACATTGGTTAACTAAAATAGTGTTTGGAACCCTCGTGCTTATCTCTTATAGGATTTGCAAGTCTTTTGAGATTTGTAAGATCCTTTCGGTTTGTCTTTTATTTACTCGTACCTTTTTCATTTTTTGACAAAAATGGGGAGAAATATATGGAGTAAACAAGTGATTTGGTATCACTAAGGAAAGGACAATGGTGTTTAAACGTTATATCTTACGAAAGAGTAAAGCATAGACTAAGGGGGAGTGTTAGAGCACTGCTCGGTCAAACTCGCATAGGATGCTATCTCAAGCATGTTTGTCAATGTTAGTTGTCAAAACTGTAAGTCTTGATTTCTAGCCTATTTATAGATGTCTCGGACTAGGACATAGTTTATGTAGTTGAGCTTAGACTTCACGACGTTTATCACTTGAATACGAAGAACTACTAATGAGAGCTTGTGGAACTTCATCGACAAAAGGTATGTGGAGACCTAAACTCATCTATCACTTGGAAAGTCTATTTCTACTCTATCTCCTATATTGAGACATAAGTCGTGTTACGATATAGTTTTCTCTATACACATTTGAGATTTCGAGCTGAGTATATCTAGCTTACATATTTCTCGAAATATGTGTTGGTAAGCTTTCGCTTCGACCAAGTTCATCTTATATCATAAGAAAATTTCCGAGTAACATCTTACATGGTTTGTGTGATACAATCATTAGGTGTAAGAGTTGGAATGTTTCGATAATGATTATTTCAATATCTTGAAAATTGCTTTGATGCTAATAGTGTGTGAAAACAGCTGTAGTCATTATAGAAGAATGTTTCATTGATCGAAATAAAGAGTTTTAGAATCTTGTAACCATCTTTGGATATAAGCATAGTGTGTTCGCAGATTAGTGTATAAGTCCAAAACCGGGAGCCAAAAGTATGCATACTTGTGTGTATACAAAAAGGTTGTAGGAGACTGGGTAAGTATGCGTACCCGTATGCATACTGGCGGAAGTTCACGTCCGTGAATTTCTGCTGAGTTTGAGAACCAAAACCAAACTCATCTGGTTACCTAAAGTACGCGTACTCGTACGCATACTGGCGGAAAGTTCACGTCCGTGAATTTCTGCTGAGTTTGAAAACTAAAACAAACTCAAATATGGTTACTTAAGTACGCATACCTATACGCATACTTAAGTAGGTTACTTTCTAAAATCGGTTGTACATGAACCTAAAAAATTTATAAATAAGGAACGCAATCTTTGCAAACCGTGGTTGTAATTTTCATGTATTGATTCGAGTGAATCAAACCGATTTTTCTTCAATTGTGTTCTTGTATAAATCCATGAGAATATAGCAATTGAACAACTATTTAACTAGTTTCATTTGAGTTATTTGAACTAGTTATGGTTAAGATGAATAAGGTTGATATGAGAGTAATCATATGGCTAACCTCGGTTAACTATTTGTGAACTGACATGGTGTACACGTTTGGGTACGGTTACATAAACCTAAATGAGGGTACATTTCATTTGTGTGTAACAAGCTAAGTTCGATCTAACGGTTGAAAGATATTAGCTTGGTTGAATCAGGTTTTTCATCTAACGGTGAATATTGAATGCTTTGTTACCAAGGTAACTTGGATTCCAAACCCTGATTTGAAAACTATATAAAGAAGAACTCTAACAACTGGGAAACCTAATCCTCACACCTCCTGTGTGTTACTAGTTGCATAACTAGAGTCGATTCTCCTTTAACCTTAGGTTTCTTCTCGAGACCCTGTAGGTTAACGATTTGAAGACTTCATTAGGATTGTGAAGCTAGACCCAACTATTCTCTTTGTAGCTGCGTGATCTGATCTTGCTGTTTCAATCGTGATTGAGTGCAACTGTAAAATTGGCTTGAGATTTATATCTCCGATAGGCAAGATAGAAAAGTAGTCACAACACCTTAGTCTCATCATTTGTGATTTCACAATAACTTGTTTCGCTAGTCGATTAAGTTTATTGTGAGGTGATTGATAATACTAGGTTGTTCTTCGGGAATATAAGTCCGGTTTATCAATTGGTTCATGTTCACCTTGATTTATCAAAATACGGAACAAAAGCTCTTAGGTATTTCTGTCGGAGACAGATTTATTCAATCCTATAGACTTTTCTGTGCGAGACAGATTTGTTATCAAGTCTTCGAATTTGGGTCGTAGCAACTCTTAGTTGTGGGTGAGATCAGCTAAGGGAATCAAGTGTGTAGTATCCTGCTGGGATCAGAGACATAAGGAATGGAACTGTACCTTGAATCAGTGTGAGGTTGATTAGGGTTCAAATACAGTCCATTCCGAAGTTAATTGGTAGTAGGCTAGTGTCTGTAGCGGCTTAATACAGTGTGGTGTTCAATATGGACTAGGTCCCGGGGTTTTTCTGCATTTGCGGTTTCCTCGTTAACAAAATTCTGGTGTTTGTGTTATTTCTTTTCCGCATTTTATTTTGTTATATAATTGATATATCATAGGTTGTGTGTTAAGATCAATCAATTAGAATATCCAACCTTCGTTGTTGATTTACATTGATTGACACCTGAGCATTTGTCTTTGGTACCGTTCAAGTAATTCCTCTTATATTCAATCGGGCTCGCAGATTTCTATTTGTTGATTGCGGATTGAATTAAGAGTTAGAGATATTAAACTCTTTGATATACTTTATTCTAGATTGAGTCTGACTGTCTAGTTGATTCTCTAGAAAGTGTATTGGAGTAAGTCCTCTCAGATTTCCAAACGAATTGTTGGGTGTGGTTGTTAGACCCTCGCATTTTCAATTGGTATCAGAGCAGGCAAACACGTTAAAGACCTTATAAGTCTGTGTTTGTAGCAATCTTATTTTTATGGACGAGTCTATCTCTAATAACGTACCAGTTCATAAATTACCAGATGTTTTTCAAAGCTCGGATTCACCTGAGAGAACCGTCACATCTAGGTCAGTATCTAAACATTCCCTTAGTGTAGAATCTGTTGAAGTCTGGGAAACACGCCTAGAAGAACATTTGGATGAACTTTCTGATGAAGGTGATTCAGATATTGATAGAGATGTTGATAAGGAAGTCTCAGAGTATGTTAAGATTTTGAATTTGTTGGAAAAGAAAAAGATTACAAATTCTCATGTCACACCTTTTCTGACTAATATTTGTCGTACAAATAAAAAATTGAGAAGATGTTACGCAGGTGTTTATGTTTCGAATCGTTCTAACGAATCGATCCTCAAGGATTTTGAGGAAAACCTACGTATGAAGTCACTTGAATGTGATAAAATTTATCAAAAGTACTTCTTGTTGGAATAAAAACTTGCAGAAACTGAAGCAAGGATTAAATCTCAGCAAGCAAGTTTTGATGACAGAGAAAGCGCTTATCTCGCTCGAGATAAACGCCTTGAGGATGATTTAGATGCTGCTCTTGATAAAATCAAAATGTTAGAAGATGACTTGAAAAAGTTCAATACTAGTTCAAGCAAATTAACCATTATGCTAGGAGCAAGTAAAAATCATCGTGATACACGAGGATTGGGCTATAAGGGAATAAATGCTCCAAGTATTAGCAAAGAGGTAAAATTTGTCAAGGATAGTGATTCTTCTCAACAAAAGATTTCCACTGATGGCAAAAGTGAAATACCTTTTTAAGATTCGAAAGATCAAAGTATATCAACCTCCAAAGTCAGCACACATGGATCAAAGTAAGAACATTCCTTATGTTTGCCACTATTGCGGAAATAAAGGTCACCTGGAAAGGAGATGTTGTTTCCGTATAAGGAATGAGAAACTTCATGATGTTCTTGTTTGGGAATCACAAGAAGTTGCGAAACCAATATCATATGTTAAGAGTAATCCCTTTAACTCTACAAGTTGTAACTGTCCAACCTTTACGCAATGGAATCATTGCTGTGATAAATCTAGATTTGCCTATAAACGTCATACGACTCCTTTTCACAATAGTAATGGTTATCAAAAGGATAACTTCGTAAATACTAAGACAAGATTTGATGCTCCCAATTGGAGAAAGACTAACTTGCAAAACAATAGTCAATCCAATTCTCCTCCAAGAAATCTCGAAGAGAGTAACGGGAAGAAGGTTCCGGTTGTTTCTAAATGGACTCATAAGTGGGTTCCAAAGAAAGTCAATGACGCTTTGAGTGTGAAAATGAATGATCTCCTAGAAAATTCTAGGACTATGGAGAAGGCAGTATCCATGATGTTGGAACTTAAAGAATTCTTTGGAAAGATGGATTTGGATGTGAAAGGTTCTAAAAGCGATCTCTTTCATGATAATTCAAAAGTCACTTGTGGTGAGCAAGACATTGTTCACCTCAACACAACTTGAGTGTGTTGTAAGTGCATCCTCACCAAGGAATGCCCTGTTATGTATACGGTGAGGGAAGCACGAAAATTGGGGCACACATATGATCAGTAAGGCTGTAGAATTCAACTGGATTCTTCTAAAATGGTATGTCTATAAACTTGAGTAAGATTTGTGTTTTTATTTTCTTAGAGAACTTATAATGATCCACGTACTTTCTTAACGTTCATTTCTACCTAACTTGATCAGTGTTTAAGGTTCTTAAATGTTTAGGTTTGAAAATAATAGTTCGGAATGTTTGGACTACAGGGTACACATACCAGGTATGCATAACATCATTTAAAATCAAAATCCAGGGGTTTAAGTATGCATACCCGTTTGCATACTACTCCATGATATGAAAATTCGTTTGCAAACCTGTATGCATACTTGACGTCGATATTCGGTAAAAAAAATTTCGCCGTAATTTCTTCGTCCGAACTCGGAGTGACCTCATTCTTTTTGAATTCTCTTACTCTTTGAATTCTCTTCAAAATGGTGATGCGAAATCTTAAATTTTAATGAGTTGAGGTTGGTCTTTGTCCCGTATCTTTTTTTTGAATAATTTGCTCCGTTTCGTCGCACTTGTTCTACTTCTGTTGGACTTGGGAACTTGGATTCTTGGAGTAATTACCTTATAAGGTTATTTGTAGCTTTTACAAAAATAATGTTGGTAAATCACAAAGAAGGAAGTTTAAGAATAGGAAGTAGTACGCATTGCTATAGGATTCTTGAATGTTCACAATCATCTTATGTGAACTATGATGCATGGTCTTTAATGACTTTGTATGTTCTTCTTTGTTAAGAAAATATTTTTATATGCCTGATGTAGTTTTTACAAGTGGTAAGAAATGGATTCGATTTTCGGACTCTTCAAAGATTTGGTTTTAGGACTAATGAAGGAAAGAAGAAATACTAAACAAGAATTGCTAAAATAGACCAAAAGATTGATATGGTGATTTTGTATTCAAATAGGGCAAAAATCCAGGATTTCGAGATTCCACCGCTATTATGTATACTAGAATGTTAAATAATTTTCTAAAATTTCTCCGGAAATCTCAAGACCATTTAGGACACAAAGTACGTCTTGGAAAATAAATCGTTTAAATCAGTAAAAATTCTTAAATGACTAATAATTTTCTTCACTGGTATGCTGGTCTCTATGATAGATATATAACTCATTAGTCAAGCATTAAGACACGTAAAGATTAATTATTATCGTTACTACACAAGAATATAAGGGGGCCATGGAGAAACGATAATATATAAAATAATCTAAAACACTCTAGCATACATAATATGGTTTCCTCTCTAAGCCTTGAAAAAATAATTTAGCTACTCATAACTGAAAGTAATAATGCAAAAAAATTAAGGGAATTCATTTTTATTCAACTCAAATGGGCTTACAGAGTTTGCGTATTTTATATCCAACTTCCCGTTTGCTCCCTTTCAATTACAAAAATGATAGGTGTAAAGATCAAAATGAATACAAAGACAGGACAAAAGATCACCACTCGCACCGATCTCTCCAAACTCGAGCTCCCCCGTGAACATATAAGGCCCCCATTTTATACTCTTTCAATCCAAGGTGTCTTCAAAATGATGTCGACATCATGTTACCTGCTCACGCCACTAAGACCTTTGTTAATCTTGGTAAGAATATATATTGTTGACTCATTATATTGCATTCTTTCCTTGCATGCACATGGTGCCTTTGGTGCAAACAAATTTGGAGAAGATTTTATAACTTCAAATTATTCTTCCATTTGTGATTGTTGAACATTCGTGGGATTCATGAAAAGCACGTGGCAACAACATTTCTAGCTCATGTCCGATCGCTCTTCCAACTATACGGCACATGCATTAGTATTCTATCTCACCAACTCTTTAGCTGCGTCGCCATACCCACATGCCGTTAGTATATGGTAAGTCCATCCAAATGGCATATTCAACTAATATTGACCTCTGCTTAGTGATTCTTGGTGAATGATGAGTGTTTCGGGCTTCTTTAGAGAAAAAAGTTGATTCGGCCAATGACGCTTCTTCAGTGGTGAAGTACTCCCACAACGACTTTGCCATCTCGTACTGTTTCAGTGGTGTCCTTTAATATCTGGATTACCCTTCATTTGTTGGGTAAAATTTTGTGTTTTAGTTCCATTAAGTTTTATTTTATTAAATTCTGCAAAACTAAACAAAAACATTAAATTGTACAAAATAGAAAACTAAATAATTGTAAATTGAGATGTAAAAATGTCGTGTTTACACACTCATCAGATATCCCCAAACCTATATTTTGCTAGTCCCGAGCAAACCTCTCGAGAGGGTTTAACAGAGGTGTACCCATAAAATCATTTACTCCAAATTGGTCACAAGTATTCAAAGAGCTATGATGACATACATATTCTCAACCTATCTCCAAGTAACTAGAATGTCAGAGAAATTAAAGGTACCAGCTCTAAAGCTGAATAAAGAATAGGGGAGACACATCCGCAATACTGCTAGATAAAGAGATATACGCTACAAAAACTAGATAAACATTGTAAGATGCATCCGCTTTACAGCTGGATAAGATTAGTAAAGAGATAAAGATGAGAGGGACATCTGCTACACAGCTGGACAAATTACGTGTGATGAGTTGAACCAGTGCTAGAAAGATCTTGTGCCAGATGGAAAGCGTACTAACAAAGCAACCAATATGCATCTCTCTTCGACTCTCTAATAGTGCTCAGTAGAAACAACGTCTTCTTCGGCTTCAACTATTGATGATAAACTCTCGAACCTTGTAGAACCTTGACAATTAACTCTTCTCTTTAATTCTTCAATTTCTTGCTTGAAACTTCCCTAAAGATTTCTACTTCCCTATGGCCTTTTTGAACAAAAATTTAAATGTATAAATATATATTTATTTATTTATCATTTTTTTCATTATTTTTTTAATGGAACAATGATAACAAGACTAAAATTTACATGGCCATGAGAGAAGGATTTTAGCACTTGGATCTTTTCGACGTGTAATGTCTTGGTATCATGTACTTCAACAACTTTCATCGTTTGATTTTCCTTGCTCTTGTAACTAAATCTTCAACTTTGATTTTTGAATTATTCTTTCTAATGTTGCTTCTAAACCATAAACTCTTCAACTTTCATCATATATTTTGATGTCACTCCACTTGTTGATGATGATAAGTTTCTACTGAGAGAGAGTCGTAATCCAGTAAATAAGACTACATTGTGAGGTTGCTTTGTCTTTCTGGCATTTCCTTCAGGCCTAATTGCCTTTCCATCATGGATGGTTCAGTCCATCACGATTACCCTCTAAAAGGAACATGTTCTCTCCTGAATGTAAAAGATCTCAATGTCTTTTTCTCTAATGTCTCAATAGAATATTATCCCTAGCAATTCCAATTTCCATCTTTTCAGTGAGAAACAGTATGTAAACTTAGCTAACTGAATACTACGTGACTCTAAATGTTGGAGATTCTTGGTTTAACTAAAATTTTTCTCCCTTAACCCCAAACCTAAAATGAACATAGTCCTCGATGTTCAAGATATAAATAAATGAATGCATGAACAAAGAGAAATGCTGATCAAAAGAAAAGAGATAGGGAAAGATGTTACCAGGACCAAGTACCACAAAGGTGGGTTGCCTCCCATAAAGCGCTAAGTTTAATGTCTTCATCCAGACATGACTGTACCTGCAGAAAATAGTCGTGATAAACGGGATCCTGTAAATTTGTATTTTCCACTTCAGGGTTGGTCAATTCGATAAATGGTTTCAACCGCTAACTTTAAAAGTCTCTCTAGTATCATTGTTCCTAACCTCAACAACACCGTGCGGATAAACAGTCTTGACATAGAATGGGCCAGTCCAACGAGATCTAAGCTTACCAGGAAAAAGGTGAAGGCGAGAATTATACAAGAGAACTTTTTGTCCTGGTGTAAACGAATTTCGAAAAATCGATTTGTCGTGAAAAACTTTGGTTTTCTCCTTGTAAATTTTCACATTTTGGTAAGAATCATTACGAATTTCTTCTAACTCATTGAGCTGAAGTCTACGGTTATCACCAGCAGTAGGTAGGTCAAAGTTTAGCCTTTTAATGACCCAATAAGCTCGGTGTTCTAATTCTACAGGAAAATGACAGTCTTTACCGAAGACTAGTCTATACGGAAACATCCCAAGTGGAGTCTTAAAAGCAGTTCGGTAAGCCCACAAAGCTTCTATTAAGCGGAAATACCAATCCTTCCGGGTAGGGTTTACGGTCTTCTCTAAAATCTATTTAATCTGCCTATTAGACACTTCTACTTGGCCACAAGTTTGTGGGTGGTAAGGTGTAGAAACCTTATGGGTAATAGAGTATTTCTTCATGAGCGTCTCAAAAGACCTGTTACAAAAATGGGAACCTCCGTCACTAATGATTGCTCTAGGCATACCAAATCGGGAGAAAATATTGTCTCTAACAAACTTGATCACAACGTGGCGATCATTTTTCTTGGTAGCTATTGCTTCAACCCACTTAGACACATAGTCAACGGTTAATAAGATGTAAAAGTTACCATAGGAATTGACAAAAGGACCCATAAAGTCTATACCCCATAAATCAAATATTTCTACTATTAGTATAGGATTAAGTGGCATCATATTACGGCGGGTCAACTTCCCTAACTTTTGACATCTCTCACAACTTTGACAAAATAGGTGGGAGTCCTTAAACAGGGTTGGCCAATAAATACCAGATTGTAAAACCTTCGCAGCTGTTTTCTTAGAATTAAAGTGACCCCCACAAGCTCCAAAGTTATAAAAAGTCAGGACACTGGAGATTTCGTTGTCAGGAATACAACGACGGATGATATGATCAGGGAAGTACTTGAATAAGTATGGATCATCCCAGAAAAAGTATTTGACCTCAGACAAGAACTTAACTCTATCCTGTTTAGACCAATGGTCAGGAATTTGACCAGTTACCAAATAATTAACAATGTCAGCAAACCAGTGTAACTTAGAGATGGCAAATAATTGTTCATCGGGTAACGCATCATGTATTGGTCTCTCATCATCTCTAGTCTCATCAAGTATACGGGATAAATGGTCAGCTACTACATTTTCAGACCCTTTCTTATCACGAATATCTAGAGTAAATTCTTGGAAAAGTAATACCCATCTAATCAGCCTAGGTTTTGAGTCCTTCTTCAAAAGGAGATATTTAAGAGCGGCATGATCAGAATATACTATGACCTTATACCCTAGGAGATATGATCTAAATTTCTCCAAGGAAAAAATGATGGCTAACATTTCTTTCTCAGTGGTACTGTAATTTAACTGGGCATCGTTTAGGGTCCTACTGGCATAATAAATCACACTGGGTGCTTTATCACGTCGTTGGCCAAGGACAACACCAACCGCATAATCGGACGCATCACACATGAGTTCAAATGGGAGGTTCCAATCGGGTGGTTGGATGGTAGGGCAGAAGTCAACAATGATTTCATCTTCTCAAAAACTTGAATACAGGCTTCATCAAATATGAATGCAGTATTTTTAGAAAGTAGGTTCCACAGAGGTATGGAAATCTTGCTAAAGTCTTTGATGAAACGTCGATAAAATCCAGCATGGCCAAGGAAAGATCTAACATCTGTTACATTCTTAGGTGGTCTTAATTTTGAAATTAGGTCAACCTTGGATTGATCAACTTCTATTCCCTTAGAGGACACCACATGTTCTAACACTATTCCATATTTAACCATAAAATGACACTTTTCCCAATTAAGGACTAAGTTTTTTTCTTTACAATGTTCTAGAACTAGTGTAAGGTGGTGCAAGCATTCATCGAAAGAGGAACCAAACACCGAAAAATCGTCCATAAAGACCTCGAGAAATCGCTCAACCATGTCCGAGAAGATACTTAGCATGCAACGTTGGAATGTTGCAGGTGCATTACACAACCCAAAAGGCATACGCCTGTAAGAAAAAGTACCAAATGGACATGTGAAGGTTGTCTTCTCTTGGTCCTCCGGTGCTATAGAGATTTGGTTATAACCAGAATATCCATCTAGGAAACAATAATGTCTATAGCCATCTAATCTTTCTAACATCTGGTCGATGAATGGTAAAGCAAAGTGGTCTTTCCTAGAGGTTGAGTTCAGCTTATGGTAGTCTATACATACTCTCCACCCGGTGGTAACACGGGTAGGGATCATTTCATTGTTCTCATTCGCAACTATCGTAATCCCAGACTTCTTTGGGACAACAGGGCTGATCCATTTACTATCAGATATGGGGTATATGATACCCGCATCTAACAATTTGAGCACCTCGGTGCGAACAACTTCTTTCATATTAGGATTTAAACGTCTTTGCATTTCTCTTGAGGTTTTGGCACCTTCTTCTAAGTAGATGTGGTGCATACAATATGCAGGACTAATTTATTTCAAGTCTATTATGGTCCAACCTATTGCATTCTTGTGCTATCGGAGAACACTAACTAGTCTACTTTCCTGATTGGGCTCTAAGTCAGAGGCAATTATGGCAGGAAGAGTATTTTCATTACCAAGAAATACATATTTCAGTGTATCTGGTAGCGGTTTTAATTCAAGGGTGGGTGCCTTAACTGGTGATGGGAGGGTTTTATCTATGGTCGGCGGAAGAGGTTCTGGTTTACGCTGTCATTTTCTATAATTCATTACTGGTGAAGAGTCTAACAACGCATTAACTTCTTCAAAATGACTATCCTCATCATAATAGGCTCCGAAGTGGGCCAAGCACGCCTCTAAAGGATCATTAACACTATTAGTGGTAAAGGTATTCTCAACTAGAGAATCAATTTATGCACATGGACTCATAGTGTTCAGGGTCCGGTGGGGCTTGTAACGCTTTAAAAACGTTCACCGAGATTTTCTGATTCCCAAAGAAAAACTCTACCAGGCCAGTTTGACAATGTATGACTGCATTTGTAGTGGCTAGAAACGGACGACCTAGAATAATTGGGATATTGATATTTTGAATAGAGACAGGTTGAGTGTCTAAAATCACAAAGTCAACTGGATAGATAAAGTTTTCTACCTGAACCAAAACGTATTCATAATTCCACGTGGGATTTTGACTGACCTATCGGCTAACTGTAGTGTTTTCCTAGTTGGTTTCATCTCCCTTAGTCCAAGTTGTTCATATACCGAGAAAGGTAAAAGATTCACACTAGCCCCAAGATCTAATATAGCATTGTCAATGGTTTGTTTACCTATGACACATGTGACAGTAAGACAACCAGGATCTTTAAATTTTACTGGGTACTTTTGTGAGATTATAGAACTAACTTGTTGATGAGCACGAACGTGAGAAGCATTTTCACCCATAAATACATTAGCTGGGACTCATTTTGTCACTAATAAACTTGTTTGTAGGTGTTTTTGTGAAATAAGCTCTTACGGAGAAAGTTGCTCGAAAAGTGGTTTTTGTACCCTGGAGGACACATGTTAAACAAAACCCTAATTTGGATAAGGGGCACTCAATTACTAAGGGGCACCTCAATTAATATTTGAACCCCAAACGCCAACTGCTAACCGCACCCTATCACTGGATAAGGGGCGATCATCACCATCTTCATCACTGTTTAAAGAATACATTTTGGCGGGAAAATAATTTCAGATTCCGTAACTTCCTGTGTTGATTTCTGGGCTGATTTGTTGGGATCTTTTCGCTGGAATTGATTTGGGAATATCCTGTTGCATTAAAACAGGAATGGTATGCAAGTTAAAATCGATAAAATAAGAAGATTTCACGTGATAAATACTTGATATTCTGGATTTGATCATGGGAGATACGTGAACTGTGAGAAGATTTTACTCTCTGGATTATATTCTATTGATTGAAAGAGATTTCTTTGCCAACTCAGAGACGTGTGAAAGTGTAGAACATAAAAGAAGATATATCGGGAATTCTTGTTGGCTTTGGAAGTTTAAAGGGAAGAAGATAAACCGGAGATATTCTGTTTCAACGGGAAGGTGTTGTTTTGGGAAGTTAGCGTATATCTGCTGCGTGTTAGAGTCATCTGAGACGAGTAATCAACGTGCTTGGAAAAATTCAACGCAAACAGATGCGTGAGAATAAATAAAAAGAAAGTAAATCCCGTGACTTGAAGAAAAAAATAAAGAAAATATTCTCGAATAATATTGAGTTATTGTGGAGATTGGATGGGTCTGTTGAGTATAAAAGAGATTGTGGAAGTAAGAGGAAGGCTATGGAGTGATTTGGGGCGAGAACAGAGTGATGAACAAGAAGTTGCAGAGCTTTATGCACCTGCAGAAAGATAAGAAGACGAAGAACAATAAGCTGTCAAAGCCCGTCGTCAATAAACCGTGGTTTATTCACGGTTTTGCAACAGTCTTTGCAGCGACATATAAACAGTGACAACAACACTATTCTTTTATCGTATATTGTAACTGTTTCCTTGCAACAATTGTTCAGAAGTGTAATTGTAACAGTAGTTTCTGTAACGCCAACAAAGCGTTGCGAACTTCTGTTTTCATTAGTTTTCCATCTATAAAAGCATCATTTGAGCTATGAGCTATATTTTTGAGTGTGTTTTCACCATGCGGAGTTAGAACCCATCACTGGGACAACGGAGGAAGTTGTTTTTCACCCACGTGGTAATTAAATTAATTCTTTTATAACTATTTGCATAGAATTTAATTGTTTTATGATTTCTATTAATTATTTGTTATTTTGTCTGATGTCGCATGCTTAGTTTTCATTACTTTTGATGCGTCATGCTCACAACTTACAACTAATGTTTTATGAAATCTACTTTGGCAAGGAATAGAGTTAATATTACTTTTATTTTGAGCTATAATTGCCTAGGATTAATTTCTGAATCACTTGAATATGAAAAACAATGAAATCCCTGTCCCAGTAAATTCTTCATCCTGTGACAATAATTTGTATATAATTTCTTATTTTTAGTATTTTTATATTTAAACCTTGAATCAATTCAACAAAGTCCGAGTGAACGACAACCTTATTTACCACTATCTAAAATTTGATCACTTGTTGGGTCAAAAATGCCTTTTTATGGACACCAGCGTCTCTCTTGACGGTGCACATCTCTTTTAAGAACTTGACCATAGTCGGTACATGTTTGATTGCATCTAACAAAGGCAGGTTGATCTTAAGTTGCTTAAAGATGTCTAGGATTTCAACATCTGTACTAGGCTTTTTCTTAGCTAGTCTCTGAGGAAATGGTGCAGGTGGTATATACGCTCTCTCAGGAATATCTTTCTCACTTGGACTCTTAGCACTCTCAGGCCCATTAGGGTCCTTAGACAAAGTTTTGTGAACTTCAGTCTCATTTTCAGTTGGACTACTATCCTTGGGTGGTTATACCGAGTTCTCTAGAGTTTTACCACTCCTAAGGGTGATAACTGCTTTGACATGATCATTGTGGTTAGAACTACCTGATCTATTACCCTGGTTAACTCCTTTAGGGTTTGGAGTCGTTTGGCTAGGAAATGTCCCGTCCTCCCTATCATTTAACCGGTTCGAAAGTTGACTTATTCGAGTCTCTAAGTTGGCTATAGCTCGGTCGCTATTTTGTTGGTTACGCTGACTCAACAAGATAAAATCATCGAATTTTTGGTTACTCTGAACAACACTTTGGGAAAAAAGTTTCATAGATTCCTCTAAAGTCATCATCTTAGGATCAACTGGGCTTGGTACTTGAGGATGGTTCCTAGAAAAACCTGGTGGTGGGTTGCTAGATGGGCCACCCTGATGCGCACCTTTAGACCACGAGAAATTCGGGTTATGTCTCCAACCGGGGTTATAGGTATTAGAGTATGGGTCAAACTTGGGTCGACCCTCATATTTAGAGCTCATGCCGCCATGTAGGACACTAACCTGATCACGGGTAGTTTCACTAGGGTAAAACAGGGGAAAATAGGGTCCAATATGACTTTAACCACCGCAGATCGTACATGGATAAGTTCTGGGCTCACTATTACAGCTCATAGTCTGGTTGGACCCATGGTTTATCTCTAAGGCCTCTAGACTCCTAAGGATATCAGACCCATTATCCACTCTATTGACCCTGTGGATAGGGTTCCTAGTTATTTCGGGCTCCCTCATTGAAGCCCATTGACGAGTCTTTTCAGCTAACTCGATGAACTCGTCAAAACATTCATCTGGGTCCTGATGGGTAAAATCTCCACCACTCATTGTTTCTACCTGCATTCTAGTTTCACTATCAAGGCCCTCATATAAAATTTGAGCCATGTGGTCTTTATCAAAGCCATGATGTGGGCATTGGTATGACAACTCATTAAACCTTTCTACATAATCATGTAGGATCTCACCTATTTTCTGCTTAAAGGTTTGGATTGACTGTCGTACAGCAGCAGTCTTATGGCGTGGGTAGAATTTCTTAACGAAAACCTCTACAGGTCCATCCCAGGTAGTGATTGTTTTAGAAGGAATGATATGATACCACTCACCGGCTCTCTCTTCTAGGGAAAAAGGAAACAAACGCAACCTGACATCGGCTTTGGTGACATTCGAATAACTCATGGTGTCACAAATCATCTCAAAGTCTCAGATATGGGTATACGGGTTCTCATTCTCAATCCCCCTAAACTTACGTAGCATTCCAAATGTCTCAGGTTTAATATCAAACTTAACAATAGTGGCCGGTATAAGAACCCTAGGTTCACGTATCACTCTAGACGGGTTTAAACGGTCCCTAAGGGTTTTGGTTGGCGGGACTTCACCATCATTTTCATTAACCATTTCGACAAAAATAGAACCACCACAAAAATCTGTGTAACGGGTCGGACTCAAACTAAAAAGGTCGTTTTCCACAAGTCTAGCTCCTACCCGTTTCCAACGGTGCATACACAAGCAATAATACTAGTGAAGCAAGAAAATCGTGCACATGCAAATGCAGGGTTTACTAAATTAGGTAAGCTTGGGTTACCTCAGCAAAATATACCTAAAGGTACGAGGCTGAGGCTTGTGAAATTTCGGCTGGTAACTCCCGTAAAGCCCAAGGCACGGGTTCAACGTACTTTTCCACGGGTTTCCTAAATTCGGTAATTCTGAAGATGCAATATGGTGTGTGCAACGTGTATTTTTTTTTATTTTTTTTTATAATGGAAATATATACAAAAGGAAATAAAATCAAAAAGAATAAATAAAAATTTGGGTTTTATAACTTACCTCTTTTGGTAGGCAATTCCACAATAAAAACAAGAAAATACCCAAGTAAAATCAAATAAAATAAAATAAAATAAAACAAAAATAAAATAAAAAATCTAAACCTAACCTAAAGGAAAGTCCGCGTCGGCGGCGCCAAAAACTGATGTAGTTTTTACAAGTGGTAAGAAATGGATTCGATTCTCGGACTCTTCAAAGATTTGGTTTTAGGACTAATGAAGGAAAGAAGAAATACTAATCAAGAATTGCTAAAATAGACCAAAAGATTGATATGGTGATTTTGTATTCAAATTGGGCGAAAATCCAGGATTTCGAGATTCCACCGCTATTATGTATACTAGAATGTTAGATAATTTTCTAAAATTTCTCCGGGAATCTCAAGACGATTTAGGACACAAAGTACGTCTCGGAAAATAAATCGTTTAAATCAATAAAAATTCTTAAATGACTAATAATTTTCTTCATTGATATACTGGTCTCTATGATAGATATATAACTCATTAGTCAAGCATTGGGACATGTAAATATTAATTATTATCGTCACTACATTAAAATATAAGGGCCATGGAGAAACGATAGTATAGAAAATAATCTAAAACACTCTAGCATACATAATATGGTTTCCTCTCTAATCCTAAAAAAATAATTTAGCTACTCATAACTGAAAGTAATAATGCAAAAGAATTAACGGAATTCATTTTTATTCAACTCAAATGGACTTACAGAGTTTGCGTATTTTATATACAACTTCCCGTTTGCTCACTTTCAATTACAAAAATGATAGGTGTAAAGATCAAAATGAATACAAAGACAGGACAAAAGATCACCACTCGCACCGATCTCTCCAAACTCGAGCTCCCCCGTGAACATATAAGGCCCCCCATTTTATACTCTTTCAATCCAAGGTGTCTTCAAAATGATGTCGACATCATGTTACCTGCTCACGCCACTAAGACCTTTGTTAATCTTGGTAAGAATATATATTGTTGACTCATTATATTGCATTCTTTCCTTGCATGCACATGGTGCCTTTGGTGCAAACAAATTTGGAGAAGATTTTATAACTTCAAATTATTCTTCCATTTGTGATTGTGAAACATTCGTGGGATCCATGAAAAGCACGTGGCAACAACATTTCTAGCTCATGTCCGTTCGCTCTTCCAACTCTACGGAACATGCATTAGTACTCTATCTAACCAACTCTTTAGCTGCGTTGCCATATCCACATGCCGTTAGTATATGGTAAGTCCATCCAAATGGCATATTCAAATAATATTGACCTCTGCCCTTAGTGATTCTTGCTGAATGATGAGTGCTTCGGGCTTCTTTAGAGGAAAATAGTTGATTCGGCCAATGACGCTTCTTCAGTGGTGAAGTACTCCCACAACGACTTTGCCATCTCGTACTGGTTCAGTGGTGTCCTGTAATATCTGGATTACTCTTCATTTGTTGGGTGAAACTCCGTGTTTTAGTTCCATTAAGTTTTATTTTATTAAATTCTGTAAAACTAAACAAAAACATCAAATTGTACAAAATAGAGAACTAAATAATTGTAAATTGAGATGTAAAAATGTCATGTTAACACAGTCATCAACGCCTTTGGTAACCACTCTTGGTGTAAATCCGTGCGAAAAAGATTGATTCTACCTTCAAATGGTAAAGATTATTTTTGCAACATTAATCTTTATTGGTTTTATATATTACAATTTATTATGGGATATGTGTGTTTGCGTCCGTGAACTATGATTGTCCCATACGTGGTCAAAAGTTATCTCTTTCGTATGTCGATATGCAAGTATTGATAAAAGATTGAATGAACTTTTGACAAAAAAAAATTGAACCTATTATGTCATTATGAAAATAATTGATGGAAGATAGGATGAATTTTTGTCTACAAAGATTATGTCTATTATATATCGTTATGCAAATAGTGATGAAAATAGGATGAATCTTTGTCTATTCCGCAGTATTGATCTTCCCTGATCCATATCTTTATGTATATAATGTGCGGCTCCGTAAGTCTTATTATGTGAGCATTTCCAACTAGATTAATCATGAATTTTTTTGTGGTTAATTTGGTTGAGTTTTCCAATTAAATTAATCATGGGTTCTCTTGTGGTTATTTTGGTTGAGATTTTTTGGATACAAAATCATTTCCTTTTGTGATTTTTGGTGTCCAATGAAATCCTTCTTTTCTCGTGAAAGTAAGGTCGCTCTTGTTGTTCTTTCGGGAATGACATTTTATGGAGGAGAGTTCTTTTTGAACTTGTGCTTAATTGCCAAATCTTTGTGGGGAGTGTGGCTGTGGAATATTATAGGGGTTATCTTGTATTTTTATAAACTCCTTGATGAATGCATTTAGCTTCGGATTTATGATGGCATCTAAATAAGTTAATATGGTATTCTCTTTTGGCCATGAAGTATCTCTATGAAAATTTCATGAGGATCCCACTAGTTTTCGTACCTTTGCCAATTTATATTGACAAAAAGAGGGAGAATTAATGTGTAGTGTGATACTACAAATACATATGATTTACGGATCATTATGTAAGGGGGAGTGGTTTTCATGTCGAGATGAAGTATTGGCTAAGGGGGAGTGACATATCACCGTAGTATTGTTGTCAAAGTTGTGATACAATTGAATTTCAATGTTGTGTAATAACACTATGACACTGTATAACAATGATTGAGAGCACTTTGTTTTCTCATTGTTATCACTACGGATCTTCAACAACTATGATGCTGAACTTACAACCTTTAGGATCATGGAGTACTTGGAAGTGACGAAGATTTCGAGTCGCATTGAAGATTCCAAGGAGAACAAGCATTTGGATGACAAGCTATAATTTTTATTTATTTTGTAATCCATATGTATTGATAGTTTTGTCACTAAAATTGACAAAGGGGGAGATTATTGGACCACTGCTAGGTCGAACTCGCATGCGTTGCTATCTCAAGCATGTTTTTCAATTTTAGTGATTAAAACTATAAGTCTTGATTTCTAGCCTATTTATAGATGTCTCGGACTAGGACATAGTCTGTGTAGTTGAGCTTAAACTTCACGACGTTTATCACTTGAAGACGAAGAACTACTAAGGAGAGCTTGTGTAACTTCATCGACAAAAGGTATGTGGAGACTTAAACTCATCTATCACTTGGAAAGTCTATTTCTACTATATCTATTATATTGATACATAAGTCCTGTTACGATATAGTTTTCTCTATACACATTTGAGATTTCGAGCTGAGTATATATCGCTTACATATTTCTCGAAATATGTGTTGGTAAGCTTTCGCTTCGACCAAGTTCATCTTATATCATGATAAAATTTCCGAGTAACATCTTACATGGTTTATGTGATACAATCATTAGGTGTAAGAGTTGGAATGTTTAGATAATGATTATTTCAATATCTTGAAAATTGCTTTGATGCTAATAGTGTGTGAAAACGGCTGTTGTCATTATAGAATATTTCAATGATCGAAATAAAGAGTTTATACCATATTTGGATATAAGCATAGTGTGTTCGCACATTAGTGTATAAGTCCAAAACCGGGAGCCTAAAGTATGCATACTTGTGTGTATACAAAAAGGTTGTAGGAGACTGGGTAAGTATGCGTACCCGTATGCATACTGGCGAAAGTTCATGTCCGTGAATTTCTGCTGAGTTTGAAAACCAAAACCAAACTCATCTGATTACTTAAAGTACGCGTACCCGTACGCATACTGGCGGAAAGTTCACGTCCGTGAATTTCTGCTGAGTTTGAAAACTAAAAAAAACTCAAATCCGGTTACTTAAGTATGCATAACCGTACGCATGCTTAAGTAGGTTACTTTCTGAAATCGGTTGTACATGAACCTAATACATTTATCAATAAGGAATGCAATCTTTGCAAACCGTGGCTATAATGTTCATGTACTGATTCGAGTGAATCAAACCGATTTTGCTTTAATTGTGTTCTTGTATAAATCCATGATAATATAGAAATTGAACAAGTCTTTAACTAGTTTCATTTGAGTCATTTGAACTAGTTATGGTTAAGATGAATAAGGATGATATGAGAGTAATCATATGGCTAACCTCGGTTTACTATTTGTGAACCAACATGGTGTACACGTTTGGGTATGGTTACATAAACCTAAATGAGGGTACATTTCATTTGTGCGTAACAAGCTAAGTTCGATCTAACGGTTGAAAGATATTAGCATGGTTGAATCAGTTTTTTCATCTAACAGTGAATATTGAATGCTTTGTTACCAAGGTAAATTCGATTGCAAACTATGATTTGAAAACTATTTAAAGGAGAACTCTAGCAACTGGGAAACCTAATCCCCACACCTAATGTGTGTTACTAGTTGCATAACTAGTGTTGATTCTCCTTTAACCTTAGGTTTCTTCTCGAGACCCTATAGGTTAACGACTTGAAGACTTCATTGGGATTGTGAAGCCAGACCCAACTATTCTCTTTGTAGTTGCGTGATCTGATCTTGTTGTTTCTATCGTGATTGAGTGCAACTGTAAAATTGGCTTGAGATTTATATCTCCGATAGGTAAGATAGAAAAGTAATCACAAACACCTTCATCTCATCGTTTGTGATTCCAGAATAACTTGTTTCGCTAGTCGATTAAGTTTATTGTGAGGTGATTGATAATACTAGGCTGTTCTTCGGGAATATAAGTCTGGTTTATCAATTGGTTCCTGTTCACCTTGATTTATCAAAAGACGGAACAAAAAATCTTGGTGTTTCTGTGGGAGACTGATTTATTCAATCCTACAGACTTTTCTTTTTGAGACAGATTTGTTTATCAAGTCTTCGACTTTGGGTCGTAAAAACTCTTAGTTGTGGGTGAGATCAGCTAAGGGAATCAAGTGCATAGTATCCTGCTAGGATCAGAGACGTAAATAGCGCAACTGTACCTTGAATTAGTGTGAGATTGATTAGGGTTCAACTACAGTACATTCCGAAGTTAATTGGTAGTAGGCTAGTGTCTTGCGGCTTAATACAGTGTGGTGTTCAATATGGACTAGGTCCCGGGTTTTTTTTTCATTTCAGGTTTCCTCGTTAATAAAATTCTGGTGTCTGTGTTATTTATTTTCCGTATTATATTTTGTTATATAATTGAAATATCACAGGTTGTGCGTTAAAATCAATCAATTAGAATATCCAACCTTTGGTTGTTGATTTACATCGATTAACACTTGAACATTTGTCTTTGGTACCGTTCAAGTAATTCCTCTTATATTCAATCGGGCTCACAGATTTCTATTTGCTGATTGCGGATTGAATTAAGAGTTAGAGATATTAAACTCTTTGATATACTTTGTTCTAGATGGAGTCTGACTGTCTAGTTGATTCTCTAGAAAGTGTATTGGAGTAAGTCCAATCATATTGCCAAATGAATTGTTGGGTGTGGTTGTTAGACCCCCGCATTTTCAGGGAGTAACATATCATATTGATACTTGTGGTTATCTTAATCACAAAGGGAATAACAAAGACGTGCGGATTGAAAATCTACCTATCTTACCTTTAGGGGGAGTATTAGCTTTGTTATTATAATATCAACAGCGGCATTTATGGATTAAATGTATACAGGTTATTGTGTTGTGGAAACTTGGAATCAAGCGTATGTGTAATGAATTCTTCTAATTTGTTTATACATATAATGTAAGAGTTTTGTCATTAAAATTGACAAAGGGGGAGATTGTTAGAGCATAGCTCGGTTGAACCCACCAAGCGTTGGTATGTCAAGGTTGGTTGTCATATTTTAGTGAATCAAAAACTCATTTAAAGAGTCGCTTGATTATTTACTAGAGTCAACTTCGTATATGTTAGCTAGAAAGTTACTAGGATATGAGACTTACAAGTATTACATGAAGACTTGAAGAATGTGAAGAAGTAAAGAGCTACAACGACGACATCATCCTTCCACTTGAGGTTAGTAATATTTGAATTGAACTGTTTCATTCCAAACGTATCTTTCAAGTCGTGAATATTGAAAACATAACTGCGAAGCTGTGAATGATTATACTCTAGTTAGACATAGTATTAAGGAATTACAATACGAAGTATAACGTCTATCTTTTGAACTTCGTATATAAGACATCGACATAATCGTATGAATGTTATTGTGATTATGTGTATGGGTATGGGTGAAGATTTCGTCCTAAGAAACAATGTTTTACATTCATTTAAGGGAAGTACAGTTCATAAACTTGTTTTATGAATCGAAAGGGAAATCGCTAGGATTATTGGTATTGTTATTCATTGCAAATCTTTGGAATACCAATATGTCTGTTTAGTATAACCGCTCATAACTTTTTTATGTATCTTGGTAAAACTATTCACAAGGCCTGAATTTTGTATTGGTATGACTTTTATTAGTGAAACTGATCCTAAGTAATCACCTGAGATGGTATGATCGATATTTATAATTGGTGTGACCATTCCTGGTCATTGGGTAACCAATCCTAGAGCTTGGTTGGGACTAATCACAAGATGTGTAATCGATCCTTGTAGTAGGTTAACAAGTTTTAGTAATGGTGTGACTGATCCTATAACCTGTGAAACCGATCAAAAGTATGTACCATAAATAAGTGGTAATTGATCCTAGTACTTAGTTAATAATATTTTGTGAAAAGACGAGGGTACCCAAATTTACCTCAATCTAAAAGTGAGTGGACATATTCTTCTAAATCATTATCATCGTCATCGTAACATGAGTAGTTTATCCCATCAAAAATCATAGTATTTTCAGTCCATTCATTTGTTTCTAAAACAGGTTCATATGCAATATCAGTTGCAAGAGTAAGACTAGACACACTATTTTCACAATTTATTTCATTAGGACAAACAAACATTTCATCTTGAAATTCCTCCCTTCCTACATTTTCTAAATGAATCAGATTCATTCTTAATATCATATTAAGTTGTTCAATAGGGAGTCTTCACTAGTGGGTGTACTCGTTTCATATGGATATTCAATACATGTTTGTGCTTGAGGTTCACTACCGAAGGGAAATTCAGATGTGTTGCTATATGGATGATCATGCAATGCTTGCAATTCAAATCTGGCATTATTGTGTTCAATCAGTTTGAGATTTTCCACCACAGATTACATACAAGGGCTCATGGGAGTACAAAATTGTTCAACATCCCCTGGTAATGGATGATACATGTGTGAATAATCATTAGGTTTTGTATATTGAGGCTCAGGTCTATGAAAATGTCCATAATAATCCCTATAATTATTGACACCATGGTCTGTTGGAAAATCATAACATGAAACATGCTCTTGGCAAGTTCTCTAATGTGTTTGTGCGATGAAGTCTCATCCCTAGTTGCAGACCAAAATCCTGACATGATTTTTTTTTACTAGACTGAGTTATCGGAGACAAGACAGTCACAGGGTTTCACAAAGTTTGAGAGACGCACGGTGATATAACAATTCAGCTAGTGGGTATTCACTCAACTACTACAGGATCATGCACTATGTTTGCAGGGTTCGATAAGGCTATGCAAAGCAACTAGTTCAGCACGCATACATGGAAATCAGTTTAAGAACATCAATCAACATGTTATGGCTATCGGACAAGCAGTAATGGGAAAATCTGGAAAACAGGGATTGCAAAGCTATTAAGAATCAGATTCAGGGTCGAAAGCACACAGACACGCTGTTCTTCAGAAATTAACAACTCCATCTAGCCATAATATTAGTCAGGTATCACAGAATTAGGCACATGGACTCCAGATGTTGCAGGGTTTTGAGTAATGTTTAGTTAGGCGACTCGCTTAGCAGGTAAACATGGCGTTTCATTCAAGACAGAGCATCAAGTTCGAGAATACGATAACGCTGGTATAACCAGGTTTAGGTATGCCACGGATTTCCTCCTTTTTCCTTCTCCTTGGTTTATGTTTCAGCTTCACAAGTACCTGGTTCCGGTACGACACATGGAGAAGACCAACAATTTTGATCTATTTTCTCTTCTCTTTCTTTCTTTCTTTCCTTTGGTTTGCACGGTAGAAATTTTAGGTACCTACATAAACAATTTAAATTCCAGAAGTACACGGGTAAAGCAAAGACAAGGAGATCTCACTATTGATTAAAATGAGCTGTGAAGAATCTACAACATGACAGGGATCTGAACTATTCTGCTGAATTGTTAACTAAGGAAGATTAAGCTTATCATAAACTGCATGGTTGCAGTGGAACAGGTCCAGGCTGACACATAATACAATGATGGACAAGTTTTGAACTACAATTGCGCTTACAGACCCTAATGCTTCACTTACTATAAAAGTTACAAGAGATAAGATATATTAGAGTATTCACAGCTGCAAAGATAGAGTGTTTGATGAGCCGTTTAACCTTGCATCTGAAGCGACTCAAGTGTTCTACTCGGAGGATCTTTCTGACGAGGGATGGTCCATGGTGTTGCACTCACATCATGGGTTGACATTTTCAGTAGATAAATTTGAAGTTCCTGCAGCTTATCAGTCAGTTCTTACTGATAATGAGAATTTCGAAAAGCTGTTATCCATTGGTTCTATTTGAAATGAAACTGATGCCACTTTTGCAATGTGTTACACTTCACAAATATCTATAAATAGAATGACTGTCCTTTTTTGTGATTTGTTTTGTTTTTGTTTAGTTTTATTTGATCGCTTGTTATTTGAGAGGTGTTATTAGTAGGATAAGGAAACCTACAATTGTATTAAACTGCAAGTGCACAATGTCAATATGCAACACAAGGCAAGCACAGGTTGATCCACAGGGAGTTGGTGGGTGCAGAGTTGAAGTTATGGTCTTACTACAACTAACTTAGAACAAAGAGTAACCAAAAGAAGGTTTTGTTTGCGTCAACATGACAAAGTGATGGATGATTATAAAAAAATAAATAAGATTACAGAGCAATAAATGGTAAACTAGGGCTTTGAATCCACCCTCAAAACGCATAGAATCTCTAATTTGATATACTAGTTCTCCATTAATCAAGGAGTTATAGAGATGCTAGCCTCAATCTACCTTGAAGATGTGATATAATCACTTATACACATATATGACTTAACCTCGGCTAATATGTCAATACCTAGAATTACTTGTCTTTCTAAGGCACAAGTAATCAAAGATTGAACTAAAATCAGTCCACATAGGCTTGAATTTTGACAAAGAGTTAACCAAACTACCTAGGATGCTTGACATACAAGATGAAAGCAAATTGGCAAAATTCAGAAATTAAGACATGTTTATCAATAAAATTCCATGAAGAAGAACAAGTAAAATCAAATAAGAGAATTCAAATTATTAAAGGGTTTCATCTATGCCCTAACATATATTTTAGAACATAACAAACATTGAAATAAACCCAAAACCTAAAACTACAATCACTTGCACCGGCTACTCCGGGCTTGCCTTACAAACTGAAAACTCCCCCTATTTATACAAGACTTCTCCGAAAAATCAATACCTATTTTTAACAAATTAATTACCATCAGAAAATTAAGGATTTGATGTTTCTGAGACTCACCACTGATGCACAACCACCCTATTGTCTTTGCAAACGGTCTGATGTTGTAGGTGTTGCAAGGAATTCAGATTTCAGACCTTAAACTAGACAAATCATGTTGCTTTTGTTCTTCACTGCCACCCTATTGCTGTCATTTCTCTGCTGCCATTGTTGGTATTATAGAGGTTTTCAACAACGATGATGCATTTGGGATCATTGGAGTACTTGGAAGTGACGAATATTTCAAGTAATGTTGAAGATTAGACTTGTGGAATAGGAGCTAAAAAAGTTAATTTATTTATTTTTTGTATTCCATATGTATTGATAGTTTTGTCACTAAAATTGACAAAGGGGGAGATTGTTAGAGCACTGCGCGGTCGAACTCGCATGCGTTGCTATCTCAAGCATGTTTTTCAATGTTAGTGATCAAAACTATAAGTCTTGATTTCTAGTCTACTATAGCTAAGGTCTCGGACTAGGATAGAAAGTGTAGTTGAGCTCAAGAACTCCATGGCAATCATCATACAAGACGAAAGACTACTCAAGGAACCGGTGGATCTTCATCGACTAAAAGGTATGTGGAGAATTGAATTTATCCATCACTCAAAAGTCTATTTATCTCTTATCTTGAGACAAAAGTCGTTTTGCTATATAGACTTAGATTATACACATTTGTTATTTCGAGCCGAGTTTATCTCGCCTATCTATTTCTCGAAATATGCGTTGGTAAGATTTCGCTTTAACCAAGTTCATCTTTACCTAGTGGCGAAAGTCATGACAAGTTTCAATCACTTTGGAAATTGCTTACTTTGACGGAAAATAGTTTGTGAATAACAACTGTAGAATATCAACGTCCTCTAAGAATGTTCCAATGATTGAAATGAGAGTTTAGATTATATAACCATTGAAGGATATAAGCATTGTTGTGGGAACACATATATGCATAAGTCCTTATTCCTTGAACCGAAGTTTGCGAACTTTGTTGATCAAGAGAACCGGAATAGTGGCGTGAGCTAAGTCCGCGAACCCAGTTCACGAACTGGCGGAAGTTCTCGACCCGAGAAAATCTGCTGGAGTTTGTGAAATCCATCCGGGAACTTAAGTCTGCGAACCCAGTCCGCGAACTTGAGTAGGTTATATCTAAAAACGATGTTTGTGAACTTATTATTATATAAACTAAGGAATGAAAATTTCAAACGATGGCTATATAGTTCATGAACCGACTCGAGTGAACCAAATCGTTTTTGTTTCGATTGTGTCTTATGTAGTTACATAAGATTTCCTTGCAATTGAACAACTCTCTAACTAGTTCATTTGAGTCACTTGAACTAGTTATGGTGAAGAATAATATGGTTTATATGAAAGTGATCATATGGCTAACCATTTGGTTGACTTTGAACCAACAAATTTACAAGTTTGGGTACGGTTACACAAACCTAAAACGTGCATTTCATTTGTGTGTAACAAGATAGTTTTAGATCTAACGGTTGAAAGATATTAGCTTGAATCTAAATCAGTTTTTTCTAACGGTGAATATTGAATGGTTTGTTACTAAGCTAACATTGATTCCAAACCCTGATTTGAAATACTATATAAGGGAGAACTCTAGCAACTGGGAAACCTAATCCCCACACCTTCTGTGTGATACTAGTTGTGCTAATCTAGATTCAATTCTCCTTTAACCTTTGGTTTTCTTCTTCTAAAACCAGGTTAACGACTTAAAGACTTCATTGGGATTGTGAAGCCAGACCGATACTACTTTCTTGTAGTTGTGTGATCTGATCTTTCTGTTTCTATCGTACAAGTACAATTGTAATAATTGGCTTGAGATTGATATCTCTGATAGGCAAGATATAAAAGAAATCACAAACAATTCGTCTCATCATTTGTGATTCCGCAATATCTTTTTTCGTTGCATCGATTAAGATTATTGTGAGGTGATTGATAATACTAGGTTGTTCTTCGGGAATATAAGTCTGGGTTATCGATTGGTTCTTGTTCACCTTGATTTATCAAAAGACGGAACAAAACCCGTAGGTATATTTGTGGGAGACAGATTTATCTATTACTGTAGACT
This sequence comes from Papaver somniferum, assembly GCF_003573695.1. Taxonomy (NCBI): domain Eukaryota; kingdom Viridiplantae; phylum Streptophyta; class Magnoliopsida; order Ranunculales; family Papaveraceae; genus Papaver; species Papaver somniferum. Next base: position 88,915,102 of record NC_039365.1, on the reverse strand, counting down.
TTTCTCTGTGATACATATTTGTTTATTCAAGTCTTCGACTTTGGGTCGTAGCAACTCTTAGTTATGGGTAAGATCAGCTAAGGGAATCAAGTACGTAGCTTCCTCGTAGGAGCATAACTGTACCTTGGATCAGTGTGAGATTGGTTGGGGTTCAACTACAGTCCAGACCGAAGTTAATTTGGAGTAGTCTAGTGTCTGTGGCGGATTAATACAGTATGGTGTTCAATCTAGACTAGGTCCCGGGGGTTTTCTGCATTTGCGGTTTCCTCGTTAACAAAATTCTGGTGTTTGTGTTATTTCTTTTCCACATTATATTTTGTTATATAATTGAAATATCACAGGTTGTGCGTTGTTCAATCAATTAGAATATCCGACCTTTTCGTTGTTGATTTAAATTGATTGACACTTGGATATTGGTCTTTGGTACCATCCAAGTTATCTCTCTTTGATAAAGACTCGCAGATTTCTATTTGCTTGAGTAAAGATCAAATCGAGAGATTGAGATATAAACTCTTTGATATACTTTTCTCTAGATTGAGTCTGACTGTCTAGTTGATTCTCTAGAAAGTATATTGGAGTTTGTCCATATAGATTGCTAAGCGAAATATTGGGTGCGGTTGTTGTACCCCCGCTTTTCAGTGTGAACTACATATTAATTCTCCCCCATTTTGTCAATAAAATTGGCAAAGGTACGAAAACAGGATCCTAATGAAATTTCCAAAATAGACATTTCATGACCAAAAGAAAGCACATATCAAATTATTTAGATGCAATCATATAGCCGAAGCTAAATGATTTCATCAAGGAGTTTATAAAGATACAAGATAACCCCTATAATATTCCACAACCGCACTCCCCACAAAGATTTGGCAATTAAGCACAAGTTCAATTAAGAACTCTCCCCCATAATATGTCATTCCCGAAAGAACAACAAGAGCGACCTTAATTTCAAATGAAAAGAAGGATTTCTTTGGACATAACAAATCACATACGAGTATGAATTTGAATCCAAAAATACTCAATTAAATTAACCACAAGAGAACCCATGATTAATTTAATCGGAAATATACAATCAAATTTACCACACAAAGTGATGAATTTAATTGGTCATGCTCGAAATAAGAGAACTTACGGAGCCTCACAATATAAACATAATATGGATCAGGGAAGATCAATACTGCGGAATACACAAGGATTCATTCTATTTTCCATCACTATTCACACAATGAAATACAATAGACATAATCCTTGTAATAGGCTTAACTTTTGAAATGTCAAAAGCTCATTCATTCTTTTATCAATACATGCATATCGACATATGAAGGACTTAACTTTTGATAAGGTATGGGATAATCATAGTTCACGGATGCAAACACACATATCCCATAACAAATTGCAATATATAAAACCATAAAGATTAATACTGCAAAAATCATCTTCAAAACAATTTCATAATTTAAACAAATAAACCTAAAAACATGAAGATGAAAACGTTGGACATAGATATGTGTAATCACAATAATGACTATTCCAAACTCTAGTTATTCTTCTAAACAAAACAAGAAAATAAACTTCTTAGCCTAAGATTTACTAGGCATAACTATCAAATTACTCAACATCTTCATTATCGGAAACACTCCAAGATGCTTGAATCGTGTTCAATTCTTCCTTGAGCTCAGGAAACTTAGTTGCAACCAATGATAATTGTTCTTGCACACACTTCACCCTTGAATTTACCTCACACACACCTTTGTGAATTTTTTGAAGAAGACTCAAGGTGGCAGGATCACAAACGTCAAGGGAATCATCTCTTTGTCTTTTGCACACATTCTCCCTTATACGTTTGAAGGTACAAAGACGAACCAGTTTGGGAACCCCAAGAGAATTGCCAATTGCATCAATACCACGTTCACGGAAAATTTTACCAATCAAGCAAGGGTAACCTAACTTCTTGTTGGGTGAAGTCATCGAAGTCATTTGAGAAATAATGAAACCACAAATATCGAGACTCGGAACACCCAATTCAAGGAAATAGACCAATTCCGCAAACTCGTGACTCCACCGAGAATTCTCAATTGTGGAGGGACAAAGATTAGAAATACCAAGTTTACCAAAAGCCGTCAAAGCAACACTAAGAACATTAGTAGGAAACTTTCCTTGATTCCAAGACACCTTCTTACCGCAAATTCCAAGAGAGATGTCATCACGCGATGGTCGTTCATTACTTGGCCTATGTTGATGAACATTTCCGAATGGAATTTTGGTAATCATCTAAATCAACTCTCTATTAACAAGAAATATTTCTCTATTTATCATGGTTTTGAATTCCGTTTTACCAAGATCAACATCATGAATGTTAGCATAGCAGATTCTTGTGAGAGTATCAAATCCTTGACCAAGACCATCAAAGATGTTTCCAAGATTGAATTTTTCAAAGCAAACTAAATCCTCTTTATGTCCACTAGAAGAATCCAATTTCTTTTCTAAAATAAAACCCATAGATGAAATACTTTCAAAAACATTAGCACAAGAATCATTGACAAATCTAATTCTAATAGAATTTTGGTCTAAAGGTAGATTCATGCTAGAGGAACCCAAACTCTTTGAAGTTCTTTTTGAACCTTTGAAATTCATCATGAGATCTAGAAATTGGAGGAGACGAACAAGAGGAAATTACTTACTTGGAATGAACCTTGATCACCCCTTTGTCTTGTTTTCCTCCAAGGAAGATTTAATGGAGAAAAAAATATGAACCCTAGAAAGTTCACGTACGCGGACTGATGAGAGGAAGAAGAAGGTCCGCGTACCTCTTATTTATAGGCTCACTAATGGGCATGGACCCGTTTATGAACCGTGACCCACAAAAGGAATGTGGGATTTTCTTTGATGTTCGCACATCAATGTAGCGTATTCCGTGACGACACAAATATGTGAGAGGAACCGGATGCAGTAGAAAGCTTGATCGAAAAATAACCCAACTGTACACAAATCCAACCATTTCTTGCCCCATCTCAAGATATATACAAATGGGGTAGTGCCAGGCATGTTATCACGAGGCATGATGTGCAGAGGGATTCTCATGCAGCATTTCTGGTTGATATTTGTGAATAATTCCAGTGATGTAATCAAAGTAATGATAATAATCAGGGTTGTCAGAGCTTTCTATCTTCCTTTTTAGATGACTAGACAGAAGATTCTTCCGATTTTTAGTTCTTACGTTATAATTTGATTTTCCATGTACAGAACTTTCATCGGGTTGATTCTTAGACTTAACAGAATTAAGTTTTTCTAAGAATCTAAAAAAACTTTCGAAGGCTCTGAATAGATCTTTGTCTATTAATCCATTACGATAGTATTTCTCAAAAAGATTAAGAGTTAATCTAGTGAGAGTCCATATCTTTGAGCGTAACGAACGTTTCTTCAATCTTCTTTTATTTTTATTTTTTCCTTTAGATTGCTTCTCATCATCTAAAATTTCCTTTTTAGATGATATGAGATTATCATGAGAAACCGGAGGTTTTATCCATAATAATCCTTGAGCAATCTTTAAGGATTTCTGGTGTGCGTTACAGATGCCAAGAGAAAGTTTTCCAAAGAAATTTCCCATAGGGCAATTTTAAGGACCGAACAAACACAAACTTATCAGGTTTAAAGTATTTGCCTGCTCTGATACCAATTGAAAAAGTGGGGTACAACAACCTCACCCACTATTTCGATTAGCAATCTGTATGGACTAACTCCAATATACTTTAAAGAGAATCAACTAGACTCAATATTAATAAAGTATATCAAAGAGTTACAATACCTCTATTTCTCAATGTAATCAGCAAATCGAAAAGATAGAAATCCATGAGCCTGATTATTATGTGAAATAACTTGAACGGTACCAAAGACCAATGTTCAAGTGTCAATCAATGTAAATCAACAACCAAATGTTGGATATTCTAATTGATTGATCTTAGCGCACAACCTGTGATATTTCAATTATATAACAAAATATAATGCGGAAAAGAAATAACACAGAAAACAGAATTTTGTTAACGAGGAAAACGCAAATGCAGAAAAACCCCGGGACCTAGTCCAGATTGAACACACACTGTATTAAGCCGCTACAAACACTATCCTACTACAAACTAACTTCGGTCTGGACTTTAGTTGAACTCAAATCAATCTCACACTGATCCAAGGTACATTTGCGCTCTTTACGTCTCTGATCCCACCAGAATACTACGCACTTGATTCCCTTAGCTGATTTCATCCACAACTAAGAGTTGCTACGACCCAAAGTCGAAGACTTTAATAAAAAAATCTGTATCACACAGAAAAGTCTATGATAATAGATAAATCTGTCTCCCGCAGAAATACCTACAAGTTTTGTTCCGTCTTTTGATAAATCAAGGTGAACATGAACCAATTGATAACCCGGACTTATATTCCCGAAGAACAGCCTAGTATTATCAATCACCTCACAATAATCTTAATCGAAGTGGAGAAAGAAGATATTGTGGAATCACAAACGATGAGACGAAGATGTTTGTGACTACTTTTGTATCTTGCCTATCGGAGATATTAATCTCAATCCAATCGTTTCGATTGTACTCAACACGATAGAATCAGCAAGATCAGATCACACAACTACAAGAAAGTAGTGTCGGTCTGGATTCACAATCCTAATGAAGTCTTCAAGTCGTTAACCTACAAGGTCTCGGGAAGAAACCTAATGTTAAAGGAGAATCGATTCTAGATTACACAACTAGTACCACACAGGAGGTGTGGGGATTAGATTTCCCAGTTGCTAGAGTTCTCCCTTACATAGTCTTTCAAATCAGGGTTTGCAATCAATGTTAGCTTAGTAACAAAGCATTCAATATTCACCGTTAGATGAAAACCTGATTAGATTCAATCTAATATCTTTCAACCGTTGGATCGAAAACTTAGCTTGTTACACACAAATGGAATGCACGATTTTAGGTTTGTGTAACCGTACCCAAACATGTACATTTGTTGGTTCAACAGTAGTTAACCAAATGGTTAGCCATATGAGCACTTTCATATCAACCATATTCTTCTTCACCGTAACTAGTTCAAATGACTCAAATGAACTAGTTAGAGAGTTGTTCAATTTTATAAATCTTATATAACTGCACAAGACACAATTGAAGCAAAAACGATTTGATTCACTCGAATCGATTCATGAACTTTATAGCCACGGTTTGCAAACTGCGTTCCTTAGTTAATATAAATATAAGTTCACAAATAATCGTCTTTAGATATAACCAACTCAAGTACGCAGACTTAAGTTCCCGGAAGGAGTTCACATACTCCAACAGATTTTCTCGGGATGAGAACTTCCGCTAGTTAGCGTACTGGGTTCGCGGACTGAGTTCACAGCTCTTGTTCTGGTTTTCCTGATCAATAAAGTACGCATACTTTGGTTCAAGGAATAAGGACTTATACATATATGTGTTACCACACAATGCTTATATCCAACATTGGTTATATAATCTAAAGTCTCATTTCAATCATTAAAACATTCTTGGAGGACGTTATATAGTTGTTATTCACAAACCATTTTTCGTCAAAGCCATTTTCAACGTGATTGAAACATAACATGACTTTCGTCACTAGGTAAAGATGAACTTGACCAAAGCGAAAGCTTACCAACACGTATTTAGAGAAATAGAAAAGCGAGATAAACTCGGCTCGAAATAGCAAATGTGTATAATCAAAGTTTATATAGCAAAACGACTTTCGTCTCATGATAGGAGATAGAGTAGTTCAAGTCTCCACATAATTTTAGTCGATGAAGTTCCACCAATTCCTTGAGTAGTTCTTCGTCTTGTATGATGATTGCCATGGAGTTCTTGAGCTCAACTACACTTTCTATCATAGTCCGAGATTTAGCTATAATAGACTACAAATCAAGAATTATAGTTTTGATCACTAACATTGACAAACATGCTTGAGATAGAAATGCATGTGAGTTCGACCGAGCAGTGCTCTAACAATCAGGATCACAAGCTATAACAAGTTCACCTGTTGGGAATATGGTGTCACCAGTTGCATCAGGAGTACGTGGCATGCCGCGTTGTTCATTAATGAACTACGAGGGTGAAGTGGTTGCAACTGGTAATTAAGCTACGTACTGGTGCTTCATCAAGTACGTGTCACGGAGATCATGTACCTATACATCTTGCCAACGTATGTCTCGATCATATTCTCAAGCCAGATGAAATAACTGCGAGAGATAACAAGTTTTCGGGGACCTTCAAAGAAGTTGGAATTGGAGGATATGTGCTTCACCCCAAAGATGTGCCTCTTTATTAACGACGAACCATGTATTTCTTTTTGAGCCAAGTTCATAGTCTTTGACATCGCGTATATCTGCCTCAAATTTTATGGTTCTTTTTTGTTCTTTTTGCGCAATTCACACTTTTGTACGTATGCTGACTGATATGCATACTCTCTTGCAGTTGTGCATAACAAGTGTTTAGGCTTATTTTGTTCTTTTTTTTGGAAGTTCACACTTTTGTCGTATGCTGACTGATACACATATTTATTTATTTTCTGATGTAACTTTTTCCTGTGTATGTGAACACAGACCGGCTTATGAATGGATACACACTTTCAGTTCATCATTTATTTGTATATATGTTAGTTGTTGTTCTGTTATATGTGAATGCACAGGTCACACAAGGTAAGTTGAAGCAGTAGTAGCCATCTGGGGAAATATCAATCCCTGGTAAGTACTTCACTTGGTTATACTTGTACTGTAAAGTTTAAATTTGTGGATTTTGACCTTAAGTTTATACTTGCGAGGTATGATGGTGGGGGGGAAGTGAACGACATTTGGATTGGCATCAACTAGTGTGCTTTTATTGTAAAATAGCTAGATTACCTGGTAAGTACTTTACTTGTATACTCGCTAGATTCCCTGTTAGCTTATGAACTTTGGTTTGTTGCAGGATTAATGGTTGCAGTTGATAAGAACGTAAGTGCGACACTTTTTCTCCCATAATTACATTAGTTATGACTCATTTTATTGCTAATAAACTTGTTTTAAGTGTTTTCAAGGAAATAAGTTCTTATGGAGAAATCGGTTCGAAAAGCGGTTATTTGGACCTCTGGAGAAAATTACTAAAGGCACACAGAAAAAGTGTTAAAGGCATCCCCAGAAATTTTACTATTTACAACCCAAAATTACTTCTTGTAGCCCACAATTTGCTATTTGCACCCCAAGAAATCCTATTTGTACCCTAAATTGCTAAAGGGACACCGCTGCTGGATAAGGGGAGGTCATCTTCAACCTTTTGAATGTTTAAATTTTGGCGGGAAAACTGTTTATCAATGGCAGAAATTAGGGTTTGAAATTTGAGTGGGTTATAATGAGACTAAAGATCTGAAATCAAATGGGTTTGTTCTAATGGGACATGAGCTGTATTGAAATGGAATTTAGTTGCCGGTGTCTGTTCTACATCACTAGGACGCATGAGAAAATGTAAAAGGGTATCGTATGTTGTGCAGCAACCGTTAGTGGTTCGATAGTTTGCTTGAGATGATTGAAAGAAGCCCAGGTGAAGTCTTATCGGCTGGTGGTGTAGCTGAAATAGAAAACAACAAATGAAGAAAGGTGCAATGGCATGGATTTATCGACAGAGAAAAGCTGGTGTTGTTTTGATTCAAGGTATGGATGTTCGAATGGATTGGCAGCAAAATCTTGGATCCAAACTGGTGGGGATTGGCTGAGTTGAATAGTGTTGTGTGGGTGATTATCTGAGCTCTTACAACTAGTGGATGACTGAGATGTTTTGCATGGAGCTGATCGGTGAAATTAAGAACCGTGTGTGCATATTGATAAGTTCAATGAAGAACTAATGGGAAGCAATACACGCAGTCGATGGAGGAAAGTTGGTCTCTGTCAATGGAGGAGCTAGTGGTTCGACGTGAGTTGGGTTCTTTGAAGGACTAAGAGGAAATGGAGTTAGGCAGTGACGAACTTTGGTAACTGTCTCAAAAGAATCCAGTGATGTGGTTAGGACTAAGTTGATGATGTGAACGAGAAGTTCGATGGTAGAGTTAATGGATCCGAATGGACTGGGCCTTGGCAGATGATTGGTAGGTTTTATGTCTTATTTTGGTGGATTGGCAGCAAGATATATAGGGAGAGATTTCTCTCGGGACGAAAAAAAAGAGGGGGAGGCTGCTGCAGAGCCGAGTAGTGGAGAAACAAGGGTTTTGTGATTTTGATTTCATTTTCTCCATGGTTTGGTAAATCGTTTGTTAGGGTTTAGATGGAAGCAAATTAATTGTTTAAACACTACGATGATATCTGTAATAATAATTCATTGACTAGTAATTTCTCTTCATATAGCTTGGTGATTAACTGTTTATGTGGTTTTCTTGATTATTTATGCTTTTCAATTTATATTTCGTGCTTTGGTTAAATCCCTTGACGTGATATGCTTTAGGATTGATAGGTAATGCTTTATAATCACTACCCATAAAGCGAAGGAAGTTACAGCGGAGAAACTATATTTCAGAACTTAATATATCATCTTCTGAGACATGAGATTGATTTCGAAATTTGTCTTGAGTAATAAATAGAGATTAGTAGAGTTTATATGATTACATTGGTGGAAATCGAAAACCCTAATAACCCACTCTCATTTTGTTTATTTATTTTTTTTGGATTGTAATGGTTATATTAAGAAAGAAAAGGAAGAGTACAAGGGATTGAGTTGTTCATAACATCACATATGAATAAAAGTCTCCCACTGAAACAAAACTTGGTTTACACTAACATGATCAAACACATATTTCTAAGAACACCCAAGCACAATATTCTGCTTAACCAACATTAAGACCTCCTCCACTGTCATAACTCTGCCTCCATTATTTCTTCTGTTTCTCTCAGTCCACAGTTGCCAACACACTGCATAAATCACCTTCCACCATATCCTTTTACATCTGTCATGGAGGTTGTTCAAATTCCAAGCTAGAAATAAATTCTTCACTGAAATAGGAGCAACCCAGGATAGTTTAAATGCCTTAATGAAATGACACCAAACTTCATGGGTTAAAGAGCATCCAACAAAAAAATGGTATGCACATTCCTCGTCCCTCTTACAGAAAAGACACAAGGTGTTTTCAATATCCAGCCCTTTGTGCTTGAGCATTGAAAGAGTAGGTAGAGAATCATGAAATGTAGCCCAGAGCATGAAACTTACCTTAGGTGGTATACCTTGTTTCCATAAAAACCTGTTAAAGTCCCATCTAGTATCATCTTGAACTAATAACTCATAGCACTTCTTAACTGAAAAATCTTCCATGACCTCCACCACATATTCTTCTTCATTCAATCCATGAACATGACCAAGATCATTACACAACATATCCCATTCAAATTGTTCATTCTGGTATAATCTTCTTCTAGTCTGACATTTCAACCTCCCATTCTCAATCATATCCAAAAGAGAAGCATTCTTATTGCTGAGTGCCTTAAAAATAGTTGGATATCTGTTCTTCAGTGGGCCAAAGAAGACCAACTGTCAATCCAGAATCTTACAACCTTGCCATTATTCAGCTTAACCTTAACATGTTTCTCCAAAAAAGAACCAGATTTCAAAATGCGTTTTCAATTGCTTTTACCAATTGTTGTACAATCATCAGAAGGCAAACCCACTTCAACACCATTCTTCATCTTCTGTTGAACTATTCTTCTCCATAAATCTCTCTTCTCATTTACATATCTCCAAACCCATTTAGCTTTTAAAGCTTTGCTTGTACATCTTAAGTTCTGAATGCCCAAACCACCTAAATGTTTTGGTTTACAAATCTTAAGCCATGATACCCAAAACATTCTTATTCTCTCTTCAGTAGAATCCCACAAGAAATTCCTCATCAACTTGTTAAGCTTCTTCTCTACACTAACAGGCATATGAATAAGTGACAGAAAATACACAGGGAGACTTGAAAGACAGCTTCTAATCAGTACTCACCTTCCAGCTTTTGAAAGAAATCTTTTCTTCCATGTAACCAACTTTACTTCCATTCTTTTGATAACCTCCTCCCAAACACTTGTGCATCTTGTTGTAGCACCAATAGGTAATCCTAAGTATTTAAATGGTAATTTCTCCACCTTACAACCCAACTCCAAAGCTAGATCACCAATAAATTCATCAGCACCTACACTTATCATGGAACTCTTCTCCAACTTCAGTTTCATAATTTTCAATAACTCAAAAGAAGTAAGAATAATCAACAATCTTCTAACATCCTCCACATTAGCATCAACAAAGAGTAATGTATCATCTGCAAACTGCAAATGAGAAATAACAGTTTCTTCATCTTCCACCTGAAAACCTGTAATTTTCTTTCTCAACACAGCATCATCTACCAACTTTGAAAGAATCTCCATAACCAGCAGAAACAAAAATGGAGAAAGAGAATCTCTTTGTCTTAACCCTTTTCAAGGCTTAAAATTTTCAGTAAATGCCCCATTCACCAACACTGAAATATGAGAAGTAGACACACACCATTTTATCCAAGAAAGACACCTCCTCCCAAAACCATGCTTCTCTAGAATTCTCAGCAGTGTACTCCATCTGACATTATCAAATACCTTCTCCATATCAACTTTGCACAGAATACCAGGTTTCTTAGAATTCAGCCTACTATCCACACATTCACCAGCAATAAGAGCACCATCAAGAATCTGTTTACCTTTTATAAATGTACCCTGAAATTCAGAAACTAATTTATGCATCACCTTCTTCAATCTATTAGCCAACACTTTAAAAAGAATTTTATAAGCACTACCAAGAAGACTTAAAGGCCTATAATTATTTCATTTTGTTTATTTTTATAGTTATTTATTATTTCATTTTGTCGGAATTTATGAAAACTCTCAAAAACATCATATTGTTGATAACTTAGTTTTTGGTATTAGTTGGTAGAGTATTTCAAATTCCTCGTGGGAACGACCTGTACTTGCTATTGTCTACTAGTTAGACGCCGTGCGATTGCGATTATCACATATAGGGTTCTTTCAGAATCCTATCAGTTTTTGGCGCCGCCGACGCGGACTTGCCTTTAGGATTAGGTTTAGATTTTTATTTTTATTTTATTTTATTCTTTATTTTTATTATTCTTTTATTTTTATTCTCTTTGATTTTACTTGGATATATTCTTGTTTTTGTTGTGCAGGTAATTTCTACATTTATTGTGGAATTGCCTACCAAAAGAGGTAAGTAGTAAAACCCAACTTTTATTTAGGTTTTATTTTCTTTTGTAAATATATTTTCTTTATTTTCTTTTATTTTTTTTTATTTTTTTTAAAAAACACGCACACACCAATTGCATTTCGTCTGACACCGATGTTAGGAACACACGTGGTTTAGTACGGTAAACCCTCTGGGCGTTATCACCCGAAACACTGCAAACCTCACCCCTGTACCTGTGACCAGTCTTTGACTGTAGGTATATTTTGCTGTAGGTAACCCAAGCTTACCTGAATTAGTGAACCCCGGCATTTGCATGTGCACAATTTCTTGTCGAACCCTGGTATTCTTGCTTGTGTATGCGCCGTTGGAAACGGGTAGGAGATAGACTTGTGGAAAACGACCTTTTTAATTTGAGTCCGACCCGTTACACGGATCTAGATAGTACTTTTATTTTTGTCGAAATGGTTAATGAAAATGATGGTGAAGCCCCGCCGCCAACCAAAACCCTTAGGGACCGTTTGAACCCGTCTAGAGTGATACGTGAACCTGGGGTTGTGTTACCAGCCATTACCGTTAAGTTTTATATTAAACCTGGGACATTTGGCATGTTTCGAAAATTTAGAGGAATAGAGAATGAAAACCCGTATATGATAGACACAGTTTTGTGTCCGATTTGTCTCGATTCTATATATTGTTAGGGCTCATTTTTGTACTTATTATGGTGTTTTATTTATTTGTAGGTATTTTTGGCCAATAAACATTTTTGGAAAAAATTGGCTCAAAAAGTTGTTGGAAAGCACCCGGAGGACATTTGCTATTCGGACTCTCACTTTGGATAAGGGGTAACCTAATTACTAAGGGACATACCATTTCCAGGCAGTTGCTAATCGCACCCCTACTCTGGATAAGGGGCAACCATCTTCAACATTTCAAAAAACCAGGTTTTGGCGGGAAAATAGTGCAGTGAAGAAAAGTTTTGGCAATCGTGATTTGGAGGAGTTTGAGGTCGATTAAACCTCTGATTTTCATAGGATAGACTCCTTATGGGTCTAGGAATCTGATATGGGTGTTTAAATCGATTAGACTGGGCTCAATCGACGGATTTTTCTCACAACAGAAAATATGGAAAGTCACATATGTGACCTGTTTTAGGGAATTTTAGAGAGATTAAAGCGCTGTAAACCTTCCCAAAGATTTGTATCTATCTAAGGAAGAGTTTAGAATAAAAAGGAAAGCTCAGAAACGCGTAGAAATTCTAAAACAAGAAATTGCCGCAACTTGGCCGTGAAGAGAAGGAAAGAGATTTTAGAAGATTTGGGAGAGATTTAATCGGTAGTTTTGATATAAATAGATGTCTTGGGTCATATAGAAGAGGTGTCGAGAGTTTGGGAACCTAAGGAAAGCCAGAGAAGAAGAAATCAGAGCTTTACCAAACTCTGTTTATGTTGCTGCTGCTGCTGAAGAAGAAGAAGGCGAAGAACATTGACGCACGGGAAACAGTCGCAGAACAGTGTCGTTGTTTAACAGCTGAAGAACATTAAGCTGCGCAGGGCAGTCGTATTCTAGGGTCTTAAAATCAGCGACAAAGCAACAGTTTTTCTATAACAGTTCCATTGTAACAGCTGTTTTGCAACACCAATACACTGTTGCAAGCAGTCTGTGTTATTACTTTTCACTCTTTTAATCATCTTTTGAGCAACAACACATATTTTGAGATCATGATTAATATGAGGAACTAAACCCCATTGCTGAGGCGATAGAGGAAGCTATTTTTCCAACAAAAAGTGGTATATTCTATTTTATATTTTTATTTGCAACAATTATATGATTATTTGCCTTGAACTATTATTGAATATGATTTTTATTTGAGTGATTATGATCTATTTTGATGGAGTATGCTTAGTTATAAGACTTTTGATGCTTCATACTTGGTATTTACAATTATTACTTTTGAAAATCTACTTGTTGCAATATTTTAGAATCAAATTAAACAAGAAAATTGCATAAATATAAGTATTGGTTTAATCACTTTGAACTTGGAAAATAGTGGAATTTTAGCCTCAGTGTTTCTTTTAGTATTGATATCATCTTTGATTGAGTTTGCTATAATTTTTAGTGAATTTTCTATTTTAATATTAGAATTTAAGTCTAATTAATATCCTTCACAAGTCTGAGAATCGAACCACTTTTATCACTATCAACAAATCACATCAATTTTTGGCGCCGCCGAAGCGGACTTGTTTTTAGGGTTTTAGATTTATTTTATTATTATTTTTGTCCTTTTTTATGTTTTTGGGTATTTATCTTGTGTCTACAGGTTCTGGATCATAAAGAAAATTGGGCCAAGGAGTTTGGTGATTTCATAAAGACTTGGAGCTAAAGATTAAAGCAAAAAGAACAGAAAAGAAGACAATTTTATTTTAGACAATTTTAGTTTAGGGTTTGTTTATTTTATTAAAAAAAAAAACTGTATTAAGGTTTATTATTTTTGTAATTTTTCTTTATTTTTTTGGACTTTTGGACTTTGGGACATTATTTTTTTTTACTACCCTACGGAAGGGTACTTTAAATATAAACTGTTTGCAGAGAAGGAGGACAATTACGATATTGTCTCTGAACCTTGGGTTCATACAGTAGACATCGGAGTCAGTGGCCCGAGTCGACTACAACCGATTCATCCCCCGTCTGGAATGGGAGGTAAGATTCTAAACACTCGCGAATCCCCTGTCAGCGAGTTACTGGACTCCTTCGTATGCATATATGTTGAGGACTGAATACGGACATTTATTTTTCTAGTAGAGGGCAAGGCCTGGCCATACAAGATAAGGGTTCGGATTTCATCACCGTTCTCTTCTTGCCCGCTTTAGGAACACGTAACCTACGCGAACCTAAGCCTAAAATTTTTACTAGAACGAGACCGATAGGGTAACGAGCTTAACAGGAAAGTCATTCAAAAAATATTGGTTACTCTTTTAAGCATAATTCGAAGTTCTTGACGGTTTCTGTAAGTTGAATGCGTGACTGCGCCGCCTTGTACCGGTGAGGCCTTGGGTATCAAAGCTCCACCGAGCTTCCCTAGCCTCTATTCAACTTACGTTAACTCGGATTGATTCCAGAGGGATTTGCTTAAATTGTAACGAATTCCCGTTCGAAGGATTAGAAGCTGGTCTATAAACAATCTAAGTGGAGCCATCATGCTTTTTGTTTGCTAGAAATCAATAGGTTTGATTTGGTTGAGTCGGCCTTGATCTGTGTTTGCTTACCCTTCCAATTTAGAAAATTCTATTGTATGCCTGAACGTAAAAGAGACGCACTAGGTAGATTTGTTAAAGAGAAACCTAGTAGTTTGAAGCGTCTCGATTACCTTAATCTAGAAAGTCCGGCTTTTGAAGAGTCTGTTTTTGAACGTTCTTTGACTGAGGAGAGAATCCTGTTGCTCCGATAGCGCCAGAAATGGCAACTTTGAAAGCTTTGTTGAATCCAACTAGGACTACCCGTCCTTCGTGTATTAAGTTAGCTGAAACGGAGGCACCCTATGAACTGAAACCTGGGACCTTACAGATGCTCCCAATTTTTAGGGAAAGAAAATGAAAACCCTTATTACCATGTTAGGGATTTTGAGGAAATTTGTAGTACTCTAAGAATTAGAGGCTTAGATGATGATGCTTTGAAACTTAGGTTATTCCCATTTTCCCTGAAAGATAAGGCCAAGTCGTGGTGTATAGTTTGGACTCCGAGTCAATTGAGACATATGAACAACTTACATCTGCCTTTTTCAATAAGTTTTTCCCTAGGCACAAAACATCGTCTATTAGGACGCAAATATGCACATTTTCACAACAAGAGGGAGAATCTTTATATAGGTATTTGGAAAGGTTCAATGATTTATTATCCCAGTGTCCTCATCATGGTTTAGAAAAGGTTAGGCTAGTTCAGATCCTTTATGAGGGTTTAGATTATTCCACAACGACCATGGTTGAGTCTCTATGCACTGGTGGATTTGAAAACCAAACTGTTGATGCGGCGATGGAATTTTTTAATGAAATCGCCGAAAAAACCCAGCAATGGGAAAATAGTAGGGCACCCCAGAAAACAATTCTTTTAAGTAGAGGAAACGTTAATAGGGTAGAAGGAGGCTATGAATCAGATGCCAAAATTGCTGCTATAGCAAAAAGGTTAGAAGCCTTAGAAGTGGGCCAGACTAGTGGTAGAGTGGAGCCTTTTTGGGAAGGCCAGAATATTGAAGAGCAGGCCAATGCTCTTTATAATAACACTAGATTTGATAACCGTCAAAAGATTGACCCATATTCAGAAACCTATAATCCTGGTTGGAGAAACCATCCGAACCTTTCGTGGTCTAAGGGCCAAAGTCAAGGTCAGTTTAGTAATTCTAATGCTCCCCCAGGTTTTGCTATACTAAGAATCCTTCAGGACTAGCTCAGTTTCAGAATCAGTCAGATAAGAAAATCCTAAGTTTAGAGGAATCTCTCGCCTTGTTAACTCAGCAAACTGCAAAATTCCAGTTATCCGTAGAACAGAGTCTACAAGCTAGTAACAGGATAGGACAAGAAAATAGTCAGGCTATTTCCGAGTTAAAAACCCAGGTTGGTCTGATAAGTGATTCTTTGAGAGAAAAAGGTAAGTTTCCTAGTCAAACACAACCCAACCCTAGAGGAGTTCATGAATTAGGTGCAAAACCATCGAATCAATTGAATGTTGTTAGAACCCTTAGAAGTGGTAGAGTTGTAGACAATAAGGTAACCATGCCCGATAGTGAACATACTGTAGTTCACCCCTCAGGATCTCACCTCTCAGGACCAGTAGCTGAAGAGACTGATAAAGTTTCTGATGATGTGAATTCGGTTCCTGAAAGGTCTGATTTTAGGCCTAGAGCCCCATTTCCTCAGCTATTAGTACCAACAAAGAAGGAATCGAACTTTAATGACATAGTGGAGGTTTTTAAGCAAGTTACCATAAACCTTCCCTTATTAGATGCAATTAGGCAAATTCCTGCTTATGCCAAGTTCCTTAAGGATATGTGTACGCGAAAGCGAAAACTTAGCGTCCATAAGAAAGCCTTTTTAGCTAGTCACGTAAGTTCAATCATTCAAACACCACAACTCCAAAGTACAAAGACCCAGGTTCTCCTACCATTGCTTGCACAATAGGTAACTTCCGGGTAGAAAAAGCTTTACTTGACTTAGGAGCCAGTGTGAACTTACTGCCATTCCATGTATACTTACAGCTAGGACTTGGTGAAATGAAACCTACTCAGATGACACTGCAGTTAGCTGATAGGTCTGTTAAAATCCCTCGAGGTGTTATCGAGGATGTTCTTATTGAGGTCGACAAGTTTATTTATCCAGTGGATTTCGTGGTCCTAGATACCCAACCTGTCCCTGACCCAGAGAACCAGATACCTGTGATTTTAGGTCGCCCATTTTTAGCTACGTCTAATGCGATCATTAACTGTCGAAATGGTGTGATGAGTTTATCTTTTGGTAATATGACTATGGAGATGAACATTTTTAATGTCAGTAAGCAACCTCATGAGCTAGATGACACATGTGTTGAGGAGGTGAACATGATAGAAGCCTTAGTTCAGGAGTCATTACCAAACATCTTGTCTGAAGACCCATTAGAAAGTTGTCTATCCCATTTTGGTTTAGATTTTGACGACGATAGCACTATTGAACAGGTGAATGCTCTATTAGATTCTACCCCTGTGTTAGACACTGATAGATGGAAAGCTAGGTTCGAACCGTTACCAGTTTCTGAGACTACCCTAATTCCTTCTTTAGAAGAGCCCCCAAAGTTGGACCTTAAACCACTACCCGATACTCTAAAGTATGTGTTTTTAGGCCCATCTGAGACTTTACCTGTGATTGTAGCTTCCAATTTGGATAGTGATCAGGAAAGTAGGCTAGTAAATGTACTTCAAGACAATAAGGAAGCTTTAGGGTGGACTATAGCAGACATTAAGGGTATAAGTCCTACTGTGTGTATGCATCAGATTCATTTAGAGGAAGACTCCAAACCTTCTAGGGAGATGCAACGTCGACTGAACCCTAACATGAAAGAGGTAGTTCGAAAAGAGGTGCTTAAGTTGTTAGATGCGGGTATTATTTACCCAATTTCAGACAGTAAGTGGGTCAGCCCTGTTCAGGTTGTCCCCAAGAAATCAGGTATCACTGTAGTCCAGAATGATAATAATGAATTAATCCCAACCCGAGTGACCACGGGATGGCGTGTGTGTATTGACTATAGGAAATTGAACAAGGTCACAAGGAAGGATCACTTTCCCCTTCCTTTTATCGACCAAATGCTAGAGCGATTAGCTGGACATAGTCACTATTGCTTCTTAGATGGCTACTCCGGTTATAATCAGATCGTTATTGCCCCAGAAGACCAAGAGAAAACCACTTTTACCTGTCCCTTTGGTACCTTTGCGTATAGACGCATGCCTTTCGGGCTATGTAATGCCCCTGCAACTTTTCAGCGTTGTATGATGAGCATATTTTTGATATGGTAGAACGGTTCTTAGAGGTCTTTATGGATGATTTTTCAGTGTTTGGTTCATCTTTCGATGAGTGCTTGCATCATTTGACATTAGTGTTGACTAGGTGTAAGGAAAAAAATTTAGTGCTTAATTGGGAAAAATGCCATTTCATGGTTAAATCAGGAATTGTATTAGGGCACATCGTCTCTTCAAAGGGTATAGAGGTAGACAAAGCCAAAGTTGACCTTATTAAGACTTTACAGGTCCCAAAAACCGTAAAAGATATTAGGTCATTCCTAGGGCATGCAGGTTTTTACCGTCGATTCATTAAGGATTTTAGCTTGATTTCTAGACCTCTTTGCAATTTGCTTGCAAAAGATGTTAAGTTTGTCTTTGATGATGCTTGTTTAGAGGCTTTTGAGAAGCTTAAAACTTTACTCACTACTGCCCCGATAGTCCAGGCACCTAACTGGAACCTACCCTTTGAGATTATGTGTGATTCTTCAGATTATGCTATAGGCGTCGTTTTAGGACAACGAGAAAACAAATTACTTCATGTGATTTATTATGCTAGCAAAACTCTGAATGATGCCCAAATGAACTACACAACTACCGAGAAGGAACTTTTAGCCATCGTGTTTGCCTTGGATAAGTTTAGGTCCTACCTATTAGGTTCTAAGATCATAATCTATACAGATCATGCTGCTTTGAAATACCTTTTATCTAAGAAGGATACCAAACCTAGATTGATTAGATGGATCCTATTGTTACAGGAATTTTCCCCAGACATTAGAGACAAAAAGGGTGCAGAAAATGTAGTAGCAGATCACTTGTCTAGGCTAGTTGTTAGTTCCCCTAGTGATTCCCTTCCTATAAGGGATAGCTTTCCTGATGAACAATTGTTCTCTGTTTCCCAATCACCTTGGTATGCAAATATAGTGAATTATCTTGTTACTGGTCGAACCCCTCAACATTGGGGTAAGCAAGATCGTTCTAGGTTTTTAGCCGAGGTTAAGCATTTCTTTTGGGACGATCCTTATCTGTTTAAGTATTGTCCGGACCAGATTATTAGGAGATGTGTATCTGAGAGTGACCAGTCTAGTATTATCTCCTTTTGTCATGAACATGCATGTGGGGGTCATTTTAGTGCTAAGAAGACTGCTGCTAAGATTTTGCAGTGTGGATTTTACTGGCCTTCGTTGTTTAAAGATTCCCATAGTCATTGTGTTTCTTGTGAGCGTTGCCAGAAGTTAGGAACCATTTCCCGTAGAAATATGATGCCTTTGAACCCTATTTTAGTGATTGAGGTCTTTGATGTGTGGGGCATTGATTTTATGGGTCCATTTCCTATTTCGTTTGGTTATCTTTACATACTTGTCGCTGTAGACTATGTGTCTAAGTGGGTTGAGGCGGTTCCGTGTAAACGAATGACCACAGGGTCGTAGTCCAGTTTTTGAAAGAGAATATACTTACACGTTTTGGTACGCCGCGAGCTATAATTAGTGATGGAGGTTCACACTTTTGTAATAGACCGTTTTCTCTTTTAATGAAAAATACGGTATTACCCATAAAGTAGCAACCCCATATCACCCTCAGACTAGTGGTCAGGTAGAGGTTTCCAATAGGGAAATTAAACGTATTCTAGAGAAAACAGTTAATCCAAATAGGAAAGACTGGTCGTCGAGGCTTACTGATGCCTTATGGGCTTACCGTACTGCGTTTAAGACACCCATTGGAATGTCACCTTATCGTTTAGTGTTTGGCAAGGCATGTCACCTGCCTGTTGAGTTAGAGCATCGAGCCTATTGGGCTATTAAGAACTTAAACTTTTCACTTGACAAGGCAGGAGCTCAAAGAAAGCTCCAGCTCAATGAGTTGGACGAGATTCGTAGAGATGCATACGATAGTGCTAAGGAGTATAAGAACAAAATGAAACTTGTGCATGATAGGAATATTTTACGAAAGTCATTTTCTCCAGGTCAAAAAGTTCTTCTGTATGACACTCGTTTGCATCTATTCCCCGGGAAGTTGCGCTCTCGGTGGACCGGTCCTTTTGTGGTCCGTACTGTTTTTCCTCATGGCGCTGTTGAGATTGAGACACCAGATGGTAGTAGTTCTTCGAAGGTTAACGGTCAGCGATTGAAGCCCTTTTTAGAGCCTTTTCCTACAGGTGATGTTGAGGAGGTCCCTCTGGAGGACCCTGTTTACCTTGATTGACCATCGAGGCGATTTTGTATGTTGTATAATATTTTTGTAGGTTTTTGGTTACACTTCACCCAGGTACTATCTTTCCGACTTCTCTCTTTACTATTTCCTCATGTTACTTATATTTTTGGTACTGTTCTTTGATTAGAAACATTGAGGACAATGTTAGATTTAAGTTTGGGGGTGGGGTAGAACTTTTTGTTACCTTTTCGTTGCAATAAATAAACTCCAGAGCCTAGAAATTTATCCCTATTAAGGATGGCACTAACCAATCTAAGTGGATGGAAGCATTTTGGTTGTAGGAGTTGAGGAACCAATCTGACTAGATGGCAACATCTAAAGAGTCTATTCATAAAAGCACAGAGCTCAGGTGTTAGAAATAACATGATAGTTTCACCATATCTCGTTGAGTCCTTTTCACTTCTGTTTTTATTTTGTTTTGTTTTTAAACTATGTTTCTCTAAGTGATTAGGTGGGGCTCACGATTCAAGTTGTTACCAATGCTAGGGTGAATTAGAGTGATTGAGATACAAGAAAAAAAAAAAGACCAGACCACCAGACCAACTGGAATAAATTCAATAAAGTCGACCACTGGAACCCTTGTATATGCCCGTTGTCCTTGTATATGCCAGTGTGTTGATATTAGTCAGACCGGTATCTCAGTCCATTAGGATAAGTTCATTTTGGCGGAGGCCCTCAGACAGATATGAGAAACACCGTTCACCTAGTAAATATCAAAACCATCTATGTTTTTCTATATCCATCTTCTTGATCTATCCATGAGATTAGTTTTGACTTCGGATATTGATGTCCATAGTGTGAATATCTGAGTAGAGCTCTGTCACTTCATATGAATTTTAGTATGCTTGAGTGCAAACTCGTGTACAACAATTGGAATTTCGCATCAGGGTACTTCCTCCTGTAGTCAATAAGTATGCCAACCAAGGAGATTCTTTAGTGCCTTCCAAGGTTCTGTGTAGATAGCTAGGGTCTGGAGTATAAAGGTTTTGTGGGTATACCTCTGGTAAGCCCTCCGGAGACAACACTCCGCCTAGGGCACCTAGGGGTTTAAAGGCTTATTGCATACGCTAAATGCAATCGACGATGCCTGCGACAGTGAGTTAGGATTTTATTTCTATTTTATTTTTGCTCGAGGACTAGCAAATAATAGGTTTGGGGGTATTTGATAGACACATTTTTGTGTCCGATTTGTCTCGATTCTATATATTGTTAGGGCTCATTTTTGTACTTATTATGGTGTTTTATTTATTTGTAGGTATTTTTGGAAATAAACATTTTTGGAAAAAAATGGCTCGAAAAGTTGTCGGAAGCACCCAGGACATTTGCTATTCGGACTCTCACTTTGGATAAGGGGTAACCTAATTACTAAGGGGCATCCCATTTCCAGGCAGTTGCTAATCGCACCCCTACTCTGGATAAGGGGCAACCATCTTCAACATTTCAAAAACCAGGTTTTGGCGGGAAAATAGTGCAGTGAAGAAAGTTTTGGCAATCGTGATTTGGAGGAGTTTGAGGTCGATTAAACCTCTGATTTTCATAGGATAGACTCCTTATGGGTCTAGGAATCTGATATGGGTGTTTAAATCGATTAGACTGGGCTCAATCGACGGATTTTTCTCACAACAGAAAATATGGAAAGTCACGTGTGTGACCTGTTTTAGGGAATTTTAGAGAGATTAAAGCGCTGTAAACCTTCCCAAAGGTTTGTATCTATCTAAGGAATAGTTTAGAATAAAAAGGAAAGCTCAGAAACGCGTAGAAATTCTAAAACAAGAAATTGCCGCAACTTGGCCGTGAAGAGAAGGAAGGAGATTTGGGAGAGATTTAATCGGTATTTTTGATATAAATATATGTCTTGGGTCATATAGAAGAGGTGTCGAGAGTTTGGGAACCTAAGGAGAGCCAGAGAAGAAGAAATCAGAGCTTTACCAAACTCTGTTTCTGCTCTGCTGCTGCTGAAGAAGAAGAACGCGAAGAACATTGACGCACGGGAAACAGTCGCAGAACAGTGTCGTTGTTTAACATCTGAAGAACATTAAGCTATGCAGGGCAGTCGTATTCTAGGGTCTTAAAATCGGCGACAAAGCAACAGTTTTTCTGTAACAGTTCCATTGTAACAGCTGTTTTGCAACACCAATACATTGTTGCAAACAGTCTGTGTTATTACTTTTCACTCTTTTAATCATCTTTTGAGCAACAAACACATATTTTGAGATCATGATTAATATGAGGAGACAAACCCCATTGCTGAGGCGGTAGAGGAAGCTATTTTTCCAACAAAAAGTGGTATATTCTTTTTTATCTTTTTATTTGCAATAATTATATGATTATTTGCCTTGAACTATTATTGAATATGATTTTTATTTGAGTGATTGTGATCTATTTTGATGGAGTATGCTTAGTTTTAAGACTTTTGATGCTTCATACTTGGTATTTTCAATTATTACTTTTGAAAATCTACTTGTTGCAATATTTTAGAATCAAATTAAACAAGAAAATTGCATAAATATAAGTATTGGTTTAATGACTTTGAACTTGGAAAATAGTGGAATTTTAGCCTCAGTGTTTCTTTTAGTATTGATATCATCTTTGATTGAGTTTGCTATAATTTTTAGTGAGTTTTCTATTTTAATATTAGAATTTAAGTCTAATTAATATCCTTCACAAGTCTGAGAATCGAACCACTTTTACCACTATCTACAAATCACATCAGTATACCCATGTAAGAGACTTTGAAATGATCTGTGACACAATGAGTTACCCGAATATCTCTAAAGATGTGGTTAGGTTGCGTTTGTTTCATTTTTCCCTAGAAGAGAGAGCCAATGAGTGGTACCATTTGATTCCCTCTGAAACAATCACTACCTGAGATGGCCTTGTAGAGGCCTTTGTTAAGAAGTTCTACCCACACCACAAGACTTTTGTTGTTAGGCAGTCTATTCAAACCTTTAAGCAGAAAATAGGTGAACACCCACACGATTATGTAGAAAGGTTTAATGAGTTGTTATACCAATGCCCACATCATGGCTTTGATAAAGGCCAGATGGCCCAAATATTATATGAGGTCCTGGATAGTGAAACCAGAATGCAGGTAGAAACAATGAGTGGTGGAGAATTTACCCATCAAGACCCAGATGAATGTTTTGACGAGTTCATCGGGTTAGCTGAGAAGACTCGTCAATGGGCTTCAATGAGGGAGCCTGAAATAACTAGGAACCATATCCATAGGGTCAATAGAGTTGATAATGGGTCTGATATCCTTAGGCGTCTAGAGGCCTTAGAGATGAACCATGGGTCCAATTAGACTATGAGATATAACAGTGAGCCCAGAACCTATCCATGTACTATCTGTGGTGACCAAAATCATATTGGACCTCATTGTCCCTATTTTACCCTAGTGAAAGTACTCGTGACCAGGTTAGTATCCTACATGGTGGTATGAACTGTAAGTATGAGGGTCGACCCAAGTTCAACCCATACTCTAATACCTATAACCCTGGTTGGAGACATAACCCGAATTTCTCGTGGTCTAAAGGTAACCATCAAGGTGGCCCATCTAGCAACCCACCACCAGGTTTTTCTAGGAACCAAGCTCAAGTCCAAGAACCAAGACAAGTTGATAAAAAGGTGTCATCTCTAGAGGAAAGTATAAGACTCTTAGTTTAGGGTAATGCCCTAAACAATTCCCAGACTACCCAAAATATCAACCATTTAAGTCAAAAGCTCGATGACTTTATCTTGACGAGTCAACGGTACCAACAAAATAGTGACCGAGCAATTAGCAACTTAGAGACTCATGAAAGTCAACTTTCAAGCAGGTTAAATGATAGGGAGAACGGGAGATTTCCTAGCCAACCGACTCCGAATCCAAAAGGAGTTAACCAGGTTAATGGGCCAGTAGTTCTAATCATAACAAACATGTCAAAGCAGTTATCACCCTTAGGAGTGGTAAAACATCAGAGAAGTCGGTAGAACCACCTAAGGATAGTAATCCAGCTGAAAAAGAGACCGAGGTTGACCAAACTTCGTCTAAAGACTCTAATGATCTTGAGAGTGCCAAGCGTCCAAGTGAGGAAGCTACCCCTGAGAGAGTGTACATACAACCTTCACCATTTCCTCAGAGACTCGCTAAGAAAAAGCCTAGTACATATGCTGAAATCCTAGACATCTTTAAGAAAGTTAAGATTAACCTTCCCTTGTTAGATGAAATTAAACATGTACCGACTATGGTCAAGTTCCTAAAAGAGATGTGTACTGTCAAGAGAGACGCGAGTGTCCACAAAAAGGCGTTTTTTACCCAACAAGTTAGTTCCATAATCTCACAAAAGTACCCGGTCAAATTTAAAGATCCTGGTTGTCCTACTGTCACATGTGTCATAGGTAAACACACGATAGACAATGCTCTATTAGATCTTGGGGCTAGTGTGAATCTTTTACCGTTCTCGGTATATGAACAACTTGGACTAGGTAAGATGAAACTAACTCGGATAACACTACAGTTATCCGATAGGTCAGTCAAAATCCCACGTGGAATTATTGAAGACGTTTTGGTTCAGGTAGAAAACTTTATCTATCCAGTTGACTTTGTGATTTTGGACACTCAACCCGTCTCTCGTCAAGATATCAATATCCCAATCATCCTAGGTCGTCCATTTTGAGCCACTGCAAATGCGGTCATACATTGTCAAACTGGCCTAGTAGAATTTTCCTTTGGGAATCAGAAAATCTCAGTGAACGTTTTTAAGGCGTTACAAGCCCCACCGTACCTCGAACACAATGAGTCTATATGCATGATTGATTCTCTCGTTGAGAATACCTTTACCACCAATAGTGTTAGTGATCCTTTAGAGGCGTGCTTGGCCCACTTTGGAGCCTACTATGATGAGGATAGTCATTTTGAAGAAGTTAATGCGTTGTTAGATTCTGCGCCAGTAATGAATTATTGAAAATGGCAGCGTAAACCAGAACCTCTTACGCCGACCGTAGATAAACCCCTACCACCATCAGTCAAGGCACCCACCCTTGAATTAAATTCGCTGCCATATACACCGAAATATGTATTTCTTGGTAGTGAAAATACTCTTCCTTACATAATTACCTCTGACTTAGAGCATGATCAGGAAAGTAGACTAGTTAGTGTTCTCTGAGAGCACAAGACTGCAATAGGGTGGACTATAGAAGATTTGAAAGGAATTAGTTATGTTGATTGTATGCACCACATCTATCTAGAAGAAGGTGTCAAGACTTTAAGAGAAATGCAGAGACGTTTGAATCCTAATATGAAAGAAGTTGTTCGCACTGAGGTGCTCAAATTATTAGATGCGGGTATCATATACCCCATATCTGACAGTAAATGGGTCAGTCATGTCCAGGTTGTCCCAAAGAAGTCTAGGATTACAATAGTTGCGAATGAGAATAATGAATTGATCCCTACCCGTGTTACTACCGGGTGGAGAGTATGTATAGACTACCGTAAGCTGAACTCAACCTCTAGGAAAGAACACTTTCCCCTACCATTCATCGACCAGATGTTAGAAAGATTAGCTGGCCACAGCCATTATTGTTTCTTAGATGGATATTCTGGTTATAACCAAATTCCTATAGCATTGGAGGACCAAGAGAAAAAAACCTTCACATGTCCATTTGGTACTTTTGCTTACAGGCGTATGCCTTGTGGGTTGTGTAATGCACCCGCAACATTCCAACGTTGCATGCTAAGTATCTTTTCGGACATGGTCGAGCGATTTCTCGAGGCCTTTATGGACGATTTCTCGGTTTTTGGATCCTCTTTCGATGAATGTTTGCACCACCTTACACTAGTTCTAGAACGTTGTAAAGAAAATAACTTAGTCCTTAATTGGGAAAAGTGTCATTTTATGGTTAAATCTGGAATAGTGTTAGGACATGTGGTATCCTCTAAGGGAATAGAAGTTGATAAAGACAAGGTTGAACTAATTTCAAAATTAAGACCACCTAAGAATGTAACAGATGTTAGATCTTTTCTTTGCCATGCTGGATTTTATAGACGTTTCATCAAAGACTTTAGTAAGATTGCTTTACCCCTGTCAAACCTACTTGCTAAAGATACTGCCTATGTATTTTATGAAGCCTGTGTTGCGGCTTTTGAGAAGCTAAATTCATTGTTGACTTCTCCCCCTATTATCCAACCACCCGATTGGAACCTCCCATTTGAACTCATGTGTGATGCGTCTGATTATGCGGTTGGTGTTGTCCTTGGCCAACGACGTGATAAAGCACCTAGTGTGATTTATTATGCTAGTAGGACCCTAAACGATGCCCAGTTGAATTATACAACCACTGAGAAATAAATGTTAGCCATCGTTTTCGCTTTGGAGAAATTTAGATCATATCTCCTAGGGTTTAAGGTCATAGTTTATTCTGATCATGCGGCACTCAAATATCTCCTTTCAAAGAAGGACTCAAAACCTCGGCTGATCAGATATGTATTATTGTTCCAAGAATTTACTCTAGATATTCATGATAAGAAAGGGCCTGAAAATGTAGTAGGTGACCATTTATCCCGTATCCTTGATAAAACTAGAGATGATGAGAGACCGATCCTTGACACGTTCCCTGATGAATAATTATTTTCCATCTCTTTGTTACCCTGGTTCGCAGATATTGTGAATTATTTGGTAACCGGTCAAATGCCCGACCATTGGTCTAAACAGGATAGAGCTAAATTCTTGTCTGAGGTTAAATACTTTTTCTGGGATGATCCATACTTATTTAAATACTGCCCTGATCAGATCATCCGTCGTTGTATTCCTGACAACGAAATCTCCAGTGTCCTGACTTTTTGTCATTCTGGAGCTTGTGGGGTCACTTTAGTTCTAAGAAAACAGCTGCGAAGGTTTTGCAATCCGGTCTTTATTGGCCAACTCTGTTTAAGGACTCCCACCTATTTTGTCAAAGTTGTGATAGATGTCAAAAGTTAGGGAAGTTGACCCGACGTAATATGATGCCACTTAGTCCTATACTAATAATAGAAATATTTGATGTGTAGGGTATAGATTTTATAGGCCCTTTTGTCAATTCTTGTGGCAACTTTTACATCTTATTAGTTGTTGACTATGTTTCTAAGTGGTTTGAAGCAATATCTACCAAGACAAACGATCGCCACGTTGTGATCAAGTTTGTTAGAGATAATATTTTCTCTCGATTTGGTATGCCTAGAGCAATCATTAGTGATGGAGGTTCCCATTTTTGTAACCGGTATTTTGAGATTCTCATGAAGAAATACTCCATTACCCATAAGGTTTCTACACCTTACCACCCACAAACTTGTGGCCAAGTAGAAGTATCTAATAGGCAATCAAACAGATTTTAGAAAAGACCGTAAACCCTACCCGAAAGGATTGGTCTCTGCGCTTAGTAGAAGCATTGTGGGCTTACCGAACCTCTTTTAAGACTCCACTTGGGATGTCTCCGTATAGACTTGTCCTCGGTAAAGCCTGCCACTTGCCTGTAGAATTAGAACACCGAGCTTATTGGGTCATTAAATGGCTAAACTTTGACCTATCTACTGCTGGTGATCACCGTAGACTGCAACTTAATGAGTTAGAAGAAATTCGTAATGATTCTTACCAGAGTGCGAAAATTTATAAGGAGAAAACAAAAATATTTCATGATAAATCGATTATTCGAAAAACATTTGAACCAGGTCAAAAAGTTCTCATTTACAATTCTCGCCTACATCTTTTCCCTGGTAAATTGAGGTCTCGGTGGACCGGACCATACTTTATCAAAAAAAAAATTCCTCATGGTGCAGTTGAAGTTGAAAATCCTAAGAACGGAGAAACTTTCAAGGTTAACGGTCAACGGTTGAAACCATTCTTGGAGTTACCCAGTAATAGAAGAATCGGAGCTGAGAGATCCTCTCTACCAGGATTAATTTTTAACGGGTAACAAAGTCTGGCTGAAGACACTAAACTTAGCGCTTTATGGGAGGCAACCCAAACTCTTGTTGTAAATTTGTGAAATTCTCTTTCTTGTTCCCCACGGAAGAATTGCTATGCTTCATCCAGGTACTATCTTTCTGATCTCTTTACTGATTCCTCATGTTACTTCACTTTTAGTACTGTGCTTTCATTGGAAACATTGAGGACAATGTTAGATTTAAGTGTGAGGGAGTAGTTAACTTTTTGCATAATATGACCAGCTGTTGAGCGAGTCTATTGTAGGGCATTTTCTTGCACGGTTTTAAAAATAAAAAATAAAAAAATGGTCCAGCTGTTTAGACTGGGTCTTATGGACATGCCCAAGGGCTTCCCAACTCACTTTACACCTCAGCCTGAGAAGGGCCTGGGTCTTGTGGTTTTTCCCAGAGACTTCCCGGGACGGCTAATTGTTAGCCATTTTGAGAGAAAAAAACGGGCATTGATCAGCCGTTCTCCATATAACGGTCATTAATCTACCGTTTTGAGTGAAACAGTTAATGGTTA
Source organism: Papaver somniferum (assembly GCF_003573695.1). Lineage (NCBI taxonomy): Eukaryota > Viridiplantae > Streptophyta > Magnoliopsida > Ranunculales > Papaveraceae > Papaver > Papaver somniferum. Next base: position 88,886,690 of record NC_039365.1, on the reverse strand, counting down.
ACCGTTCTACTTATCTTGACCGGTCAAAATCGATTGAACCGGGTAGCCATTAACCGTTCCACTATTTATCCTAAATTCATCCAGAGAACTCGACAGAGAGTTCTTTGCTTCTTCTGTTGTTTTTTTCCATCCACAGTTCTTCTTTCCCCCTCCATTAAAAATCTCCAAACATCGTTTTCTTCCATTTTTTGTGTGGGTTTGTGGAACAAAGGGTGAATTTGAAGTTGGGATCGATTTGAAGGGGATTTGACCACCCAATCCTTAAAGGTAAACTAATTTAACCTAAAACCCTAGTTTCCAATTTCCTTTTCAATTAAGATTAATTGTGCAAGATTGATAGGTTATTAACAATAATTGAATGCCACAACTATTAGTTACTGATTTATGTTTGTTAACAGCTGAACAATAAATATTACTCCAACAAGTCTCAAAACGAGTACATTGTAACCAGAAATCATAAAAGAAAACGTAAATTCCAAATGAGTGTAAAGGGAGTGTTAACAAATAAAGGTCAAGGAACGGCTAGTCATTAACCGTTCCAGGAAAGAAAAGACGGCCAATGGTTAGCCGTTCCACAGGAACGGTTAATGGTTCACCGTTATTTTCCACAAGAACGGTTAATGGCTAACCGTTATCTGCTTTTTGAGAATGGATAACCATTAGTCGTCCCCAGACTCTTCCCGCTGGGATTCCCGCACACTAGGGAACCCTTGCGAGAATCACCCCTTTTGGCCACGCTTTTTTGGTCTGGGAAGCCCTTGGGCATTGCCCATAAGACTCAGTCTTAGAAGGTCTTTCTGTCTAGCTGTTTAGCGGACCCATTTTGCTGTTTAGCAGACATTTTTTTCGGTCTTGCTGTTTAGCGGATCTGTCTCGTTGTTTAGCAGACATCACCCGTTATCCAGCTGTTTAGCGGATACATTTTCTGTTCTGCTCGAGGACTAGCAAAATGTAAATGTGGGGGAATTTGATAAGCATGTAAGTGCGACGCTTTTACTCCAATAATTACATTAGTTATGACTCGTTTTATTTCTAATAAACTTGTTTTAAGTGTTTTCAAGGAAATAAGTTCTTATGGAGAAATCGGTTCGAAAAGCGGTTATTTGGACCTCCGGAGAAAATTACTAAAGGCACACAGAAAAAGTGTTAAAGGCATCCCCAGAAATTTTATTATTTACAACCCAAAATTACTTCTTGTAGCCCACAATTTGCTATTTGCACCCCAGGAAATCCGATTTGTAACCAAATTGCTAAAGGGACACCGCTGTTGGATAAGGGGAGGTCATCTTCAACCTTTTGAATGTTTAAATTTTGGCGGGAAAACTTTTTATCAATGGCAGAAACTAGGGTTTGAGATTTGAGTGGATTATAATGAGACTAAAGATCTGAAATCAAATGGGTTTGTTCTAATGGGAGATGAGCTGTATTGAAATGGAATTTAGTTGCTGGTGTCTGTTCTACATCACTAGGACGCATGAGAAAATGTAAAAGGGTATCGTATGTTGTGCAGCAACCGTTAGTGGTTCGATAATTTGCTGGAGATGATTGAAAGAAGCCCAGGTGAAGTCTTATCGGCTCGTGGTGTAGCTTAAATAGAAAACAACAAATGATGAAAGGTGCAATGGCCCGGATTTATCGACAGAGAAAAGCTGGTGTTGTTTTGATTCAAAGTATGGATGTTCGAATGGATTGGAAGCAAAAGCTTGGATCCAAACTGGTGGGGATTGTCTGAGTTGAATGGTGTTGTGTGGGTGATTAGCTGAGCTCTTGCAACTAGTGGTTGATTGAGATGTTTTGCATGGAGCTGATCGGTGAAATTGAGAACCGTGCGTGCATATTGATAAGTTCAAGGAAGAACTAATGGGAAGCAATACACGCAGTCGATGGAGGAAAGTTGATCTCTGTCAATGGAGGAGCTAGTGGTTCGAAGTGAGTTGGGTTCTCTGAAGGACTAAGAAGAAATGGAGTTAGGCAGTGACCGAACTTTGGTAACTGTCTCAAAAGAATCCAGTGCTGTGGTTAGGACTAAATTGATGCTGTGTAGTGGACCCGAATGGACTGGGCCTTGGCAGATGATTGCTAGGTTTTATGTCTTATTTCGGTGGATTGGCAGCAAGATATACAGGGAGAGATTTCTCTCGGGACGAAAAAAAGGAACCCTGATTTTGGGCATACCAAAATCTTTCTAGGCATACAAAACCATAGTCCCATCTTGGGAGACCTTATAAGGGGTACCCTATGGGTAGTTCAATTACCTATATACCCTTAATACAAAAATGTAAAATCAGTTTTCTAAAAAATCAAAATCAGTTTCCCTTACCATCTCTTCTTCCTCCTCCTCCTCTAGCCGAACTCTTCCCCCTCCTGCGAAAAAAAAATTCATCATCGTGATTAATTGTCGATTCGTAAAAATTTGATCGTCGATTAAACTCAACCACATAATGACTCCTACAAAGAAAAGCAGGGACTAGGCAAACCAAATCGTCTTCTAATCCATCAATTGAAGAAGAAGAACCAATTGAAGATGAAGGTGTAGAAACTGAAAATCAACCACAAATTGAACTAGAAATTGAACCAACTGCATCTCCAACTCCGGAAATGAGGATAAGAAAGCAAGTTTTACAAACCCAATCTCCTATTTGCTGTTTTTCATCGATTAAATGACGGTTACAGTGTTGGGTTCGGCTCAAAATTGAGTTGCGTTTTTAGCCGAACTGTTCTTCACAAAAACTTCCTGTAAGTGTATATGAACAGTTCGGCATGAAATTTCATGAAATTTCAAGCCGAACCTAGTCACAGATAGAGATGCATAGGGGTTCGACGTATTCGATAATCATAATATGTGCCGAACCTAGCACATTAACGAGGTTCGGCTATTACGATATTCTCAATATGTGCCGAACCAATAACAATATTTTAACCCAAAAAATAACAAATTGATGTTCGGCTCATACGATTTTCGAAATATAAGCCGAACCGGTAATTATTTTTTTCCGAGCTATTCAGGATGTTGTTCGGCTTACTATGAAACTTTCATATAAGCGGAACTAGTGTCTAGCAAACAGTTCGGCACATGCAATAAACAGATTCAGTAAGCCGAACCGTTCATCAATTGGTAGATTCGGCTCATAGATGTGAGCCGAACCTCAACCTGTTTCGCCGAACCATGATTCAAAAAACCTAACTTTTGATAATTGAGAGCTATAGAAGTGAGATTAAGTATAGGATATAAGTGTATCTATGTATTAGAAGCATTGGGTTCCTCATCAATGTCTTCATCATCAGGATTTGGCTCATAAAAATCATCATCTTGAGTTTGTGTTTGAGTTTGAGCTTGAGTTTGAGTGGGTGTAAAATCATTCTCATAATCTAAGAAATCAGCCATTTCTGGATCATTGTTGTAGTTGATATGTATTTTTCTAGGTTTTTTAGATGAATGATGACCCTCCTCATCCTCCATTGAATCAAGAATTAGAATTTTCTCACTTTCTCCTTCTCTTTCTCTCCTTCTTAACCAAACCAAAACTTTGATTTTTTTTTCCTCAAATTTTTCATCTAAACAACTCTTATAATTCTGAAAATTATTTTAATCACTAAACAAAATATTTAATCACTAATCAAGATTATTAACACTAATACGTAAAGGGCAGATTTGCCATTAAAAAAATTTTGGGTTAAGGGGTTATCTGATTTTGCTATTTCACAACCTTTTTTGTCTTCATTCAGTATGCCTTGGAAGATTTTGGTATGCCCAAAATTATAGTTCAAAAAAAGAGGGGGAGGCGGCTGCAGAACCGAGTAGAGGAGAAACAAGAGTTTTGTGATTTTGATTTTACTTTCTCCATGGTTTGGTATATCGTTTGTTAGGGTTTAGATGGAAGCCAATTAATTGTTTAAACATTACGATGATATCTCTAATAATAATTCATTGACTAGTAATTTCTCTTCATATAGCTTGGTGATTAATTGTTTATGTGGTTTTCTTGATTATTTATGCTTTTCAATTGATATTTCGTGCTTTGGTTAAATCCCTTGAGGTGATATGCTTTAGGATTGATAGGTAATGCTTTATAATCACTACCTAAGAAGCGAAGGAAGTTACAACAGAGAAACTATATTTCATAACTTAATATATCATCTTCCGAGACATGAAATTGATTTCGAAATTTGTCCTGAGTAATAAATAGAGACTAGATTTGTGCCCGTGCTATGCATCGGGCATCTTTTTTCTTCTTTTTAATCATATTTTCGATTTGGTTGCGCGGGACTTTCCCCCGCCTCGTGGCGATGAGTTTTGGATTTGGCCTTACCATATATTTTTGATTTGGTGTTCCAATAGTACGACGTAGTTGCCAATACAGTGGCATGAGGGAGGATAAATTTCCTAGAATGCGTTCTTAACAATCTCCTCATTCTAGCATTATTCCTTTTTCAAGCACCTATTTTTTACAGTGATATCTTGAACCAAAGTAGATATATATGGAGCTAGAAAGGAGGTATACGCACCATGTCAGCATCCAGTTCATTGGCGTCAGGTAACATAATTTTTTTTTATTGTCATTAATATCAACCATCGCACATACATAAATTAAATGCAAACATGTGACTAAAATACATGTTCCAGTTTCACCTAAACTTTTTACACGAAACATGCAGTGCACCATTGCAATATTGAAATGTAGATATGGGTGGTAAATTATATTATCTTGACAACTAAAATCTATATTAAAATACAATGTCAAATACCTTAGCAGTTTCAAAATCTCGGTACAGAAATTCAACTCGACGACAATCTTACCACCATGAGCCCAATGACCTGAAAAGGAGATGGTTGGAAAAGGTTAAAAGTATACATAGTGAGTACTGGTTAAACTCATAAACTAATATCGCAGTCATTCATACAAAATAATTAAGTAACTTCTTGGATAGATCGTCAAACTCATAAGTTTAAACCAATCTGAAGACTGCATTTTGACTCGCATGTAGCACTACAATTAATAAAGTACATGAACACAAACTATTGAGAAGCCTTAGAGAAACAACAACATCAACAGAACTTTATGCAAAGATCTACCGACAACAACAAAACTTTTGCAAAGATCTACCACATGACAGCTTGTTACTTATGAATCTCGGACATATCTTTCCCCAAGTAATAAAACAACAACTACCTAATCGAAAATTCCTTTCAACATTGAATAACATCTCCTAGACGGCTAGACAAACAATAAAGTCCTCAACCTAACAGATGTTGCACTTCCCCGTCTCATGTTATACAAAATTAAACAAACACCAAAGTTTATGACATGCAATACCAACAGACTAATTAAGTCTCGTGAATTGGATGGATCTTTTAGTTACTAATCTTCTTTTTTCTTTTTTTTTTAATTCCCTAGTGATGGATGGGGTGGTGATGGCTGTAGTACAAAAGATGGACTGCGAACTGAATAACAGCTGCTACTATAGCTTTTGGAGAGGAGCAAAGCTCACCTATAGGGAATTAGTTCGAGCAGTTGGTGTGTAGTCCATGATGTCTTCTTGCTGTAGCTTAGGTTCTTATTTTATACACCTCTTTCTTGCTCCTTGATCTTGCAACCCTTCTAGTCAAATTCAAACTTTAAATCACTTCAAAATAAGTCACCATTCTGAAACATCTCTAGCCATGTTTTTCTTGGTCAAAACACTGCCAGATACAATGTAAACTTGGTGGAAATTCAAACCTTCTTCGCTACAACTTATAATTCATCAGATAATTGAAACTATCTTCTTTCACCCAATCTGTTTGTCATAATCTTCAACGGCAACAGCTCCTTTTCTTCCTTGTATTTCCGTTTTCTTGCTGTCCAATGAATCTGTGAATAACCATTCTCTTCTAATCCCATCCAAACTCTAGAACACCACTCAATTTATACGAGTAATCATATGTGACCAACGTCATCGAATTCTTCTTTTCGGCACAATTCACCTGTCTAAAACCTTTAAGGATTGATCTTTGGTGATCTGTGTTTAGACATTAGAGAAAAGAAGATTTTACGTTGCCTGATTTCCTTTCTAACTCGATTTCCATACTAAGAGCTTCTCCAATGGAATATATGTGAAGATAAATGTCTAGGTCCATATAGGATAGACATTCATTTTTCCTAAAATCCTTCTCCAACCCCAACTTCTTAAATCAATGTAAAGATGATGCGGCTTAATTTTTGTTAGACATTGTCAAGATGAATGTCAAGTTTTAGACATTCACCTTCACAGTGTCAAGCTATCCTAGTAAAGCTTTGGCTTACCTAATTTAATTTAATACATTAAATAACAATTTTTAACTCTAATAAAATTTAAAAACTACTAAAAAAAAATTTACATTTAATTCATAAAACATCACAAACAACACCATTGGAGATGAACCATTTTTCCTCCCTAAACTTAAGGAAAAACTGGAATGAAAATGTCTTATTTGTGTTTCCACCTAGGAAATACACACAACCACCATTGGAGAAGCTCTAATAGACTAACACAATTTCCTTAATTAGGTATACAAAAGCTGAATCACTGATTTTCTTTGTAACACGATTTCCATAATTAAATAGGAAGCAAAGAGTTTTACGATCTTTTTTTATTTATTTTTCTAACGATTTTAATGTATGTGTCGGCCACCTTTGACGGTGTTAGTAACGTACAGTTAAGTTTTGGTGTAAACACGGTGTAACAAAATTATTTGAGTTCAAATTCTGACATAAGTATTGTTCACCTACTTTTTTGTCTACACCGTTACTAACGAACAGTTAAGAATTTGTTGTAAATAAAGTGTAACCAAATTTTAATTATTACAACCAATAGAGTCATGCCAAATGTCCTCACCATAGCTTCTGCATTAGAAAAGGCCTATTTCAGCCAGTAGGAAGCGAGGGTTTAATCACCGTTTAACATGAGAGTTTTATTTGTCAAGGCCTTTAAAGGGGAAGATTAGTAGAGTTTATATGATTACTTTGGTGGAAATCGAAACCCTAATAACCCACTCTCATTTTGTTTATTGTTATAGTTATTTATTATTTCATTTTTTCTGAATTTCTGAAAACTCTCAAAAACATCATACTGTTGATTACTTAGTTTTTGGTATTAGTTGGTAGAGTATTTCACATTCCTCGTGGGAACGACCTGTACTTGCTATTGTCTACTAGTTAGACGCCGTGCGATTGCGGTTATCACATATAGGGTTCTTCCAGAATCCTATCAGCAGTTGAAGTTGAATGGAAATGGTTATTGAATTAAATTTCCATGGTACTTGATTATGTACATTGATGCTTCAAAGGCAAAAATGGCCGAGGTTTAGGTTTTCGTAAGAAACTTGTTAGACCTCGGTCGTTTTTATCTTGGAAGACATCAATGTAAATGGTTAATGAATTGTTGTTGGAGATGTTATACTTATGGATCCAGATAGTGAAATGATAAATTCTTGATGACTAAATCATGGATTTGTTCTTTAATACAAAAACATTGTAAGTATTTCTCAATTATTCTTTTATTCAATTGATATTTTTATGTAATTTCATCATTATGTATGCTTGTGGATGTTTTTGGTTTGTTTGGTGTAGTATGGGATGAAATTATGAACTTAAAGCAAGGGATGAAGAATGCTGCAAGGATAACATAGGGGCTAATTTGTACATCTGGGATGGTAAGTTACTTGCGGTAGTAACCTCGTAGCTTTGGTTTGTTTCGTGTAGTATGGGTTCTAATTGAATGATGCTCTGCTACAAGTTTGGAGCATAAAGGTTAGAGAGCAGTTGCAAATTATGTAAGTTTCTATGTATAAATTCTAAGTTAGCCGAATTTGTGAGCATAGAAAATTCTAATGAACTGAACTTAGTAAGTTCCTATGTATTATTCCGTTAGTATTTGATACTTAATTAAAAAAAATGGTGCTTAGAAAAATTTATGTGATAAGGATTGATTGATTGTGAAATGAATTTGATTGAAGAAGATATTATTGATTATGGAGGATGGAATGAAAAGTGTATCCATGTTATTTGTAATTTCGGCGTATTTCCGGCAGAAAATGAACCAATTTTGACCAGGTCAATATTGACTTGCAGTAATTTTTTTCTGTTAAAAAAAAGTTCGTAAAGGCAGACGGTTGTTACACCTTAGAGTTACAAAATAATTTCGTAACGGCTCAAGTATGTTACGAAAATGCCACGTAGCAATGGCCGCTAGCCATACAACCGCCGTCGCAAACAGAATTCGTAAAGGCTAGTGGGTCGTTGCAAGAAAATTGTAGCACCCCGTTTCGTAACAGATCAGAACCGTTACAACCCCAATTTGTAATGCTCGAAAACCGTTTCGAATCGGGAAAATGGTGTAGTGGAAGAACTTGATGTTGTTGTAGTTGCCTTTCTTTACTTTGCAATAGCTGAAGTTGTTCTTGTTGTTGTTGTTCTTTTTTTTTTGATTCCATACCAGAGAAGAACACAAAACCCAAATAAGATAGTAAAAAATGAAAGCACGCCATCATGAACCCAGATTTAACATCTAAAGCAAAACCAGATCTAAAAAATCCTAGATCGGTAGATAGACCAAAATCATGAAATTTATATAAATTTAAAACAAAGAAAATAAAAAAAAATTATCACCGAGGTCACGGAAGAAATCAGTGGATCTTCCTAAATTTGATGGAGATGATGTTGCTTCAAAAACTGATATTTAAGTTTTTATCTACTCATGGATTAACATTGAAAGTGAAGAACTGCTCTGCTTTCTTCTTTGCAAAAGATCACATCTAATCCCTGCACTTACAACCACAAATCCTAAAAACAAATACATACCCGAGCAAGGAGAGCAGGTGAAGAATCTAATCCCTGCACTAATTTTTCTTAATGCTGATATTGAGCAGGTGAAGAATCTAAGACTTATCCTTATTTCTTTTGAGATGCTCACTGGTCTTAAAATTAATTTTGCTAAAAGTCAGATTTATGGTGTGGGTATGATGGGGATCTAAATGTTTTCTCTTCTCTTCTTGGTTGCTATACTAGTGAACTGCCAACTATTTACTTGGGTCTGCCTTCGGGGGATAAGTGTAGTGGAGTGGTTAAATGGGACAGAGTGGTGGACAAAGTTATTTCTAGATTGCCAGGTTGGAAGAAGCCTCTCTTGTCTAGAGCAGGTAAGTTAACTATCATAAATAGTGTGCTTGCTAGTCTCCCAGTATACTACATGTCATTATTTGAAATCCCTGCTTCTGTCTTAAAGAAACTAGAAAAAATTATGAGAGATTTTCTGTGATGTGATAACAAAGGAAAAAAGGAAATTCATCATGTTAAGTGGACTGTTGTGTGTAAGAAGAAGAAGTATGGAGGCTTAGGAATTAAAAACTTGAAGTTGGTCAATCAAGCTTTACTTTCTAAATGGTCATGGAGATATGCTACTGAGAATGATGTCATGTGGAAACAAATTTTTGATGAAAAGTATGGCTTAAGTGATATTGGTTGGTCTCCTAATATTCCATAATGTACTTATGGCAGATCAGTTTGGAAGTCTATCATGAAGAGTAATTCTTTATTTTTGAAATTTGTCAGATTCAAGGTGAACAATGGTATTCAGGTGAGGTTTTGGCATGACAATTGGTTATATCCTGATCCTATCAAAACTTGTTTTCCAAATTTATTTGCTATTTCAAGAGCAAAGAATCTTTCTGTTGTTGAAATGTATGTGTCCATTGGAAATTCTTTTAACTGGAATCTGCAAATTCCAAGAAGAATAAATGTTACTGCTCAAGTGGAGTTAAACTTACTTATGCCTGACCTTCTTTCTGTTCAGCTCAATGTCAGTAAAGAAGATGAGTTGTTCTGGCCTTTCACTTCAAACAAATGCTTTTCTGTTAATTCTGTGTATGATAAGCTCTCTTTAGAGGATGAGAATGTGCAGGAGTCAGCTGTTTTTAATTACATTTGGAGTTTGAAATGTCCTCCAAAGATTGGTTTTTTTCTTTGGCTTATCGCTCATGGAAGACTGCCTACTTGGGTTTCTTACTGAAAAGAAGAATTGATGTGCCTGTGACTTGTGTGTTCTGTCCTATTGCAGAAACTACTTCTCATTTGCTTATTCATTGTGTCTTTGCTAGACAGGTTTGGGATACTTTGACAGCAAAGATCAACTGGCTCTTTGCAATGCCTGAAGATGTGATTTCTTCTTTATAGGCATGACAACTTTGCTTTACTGACAAGGTAAAAAGAGATATATGGAAGTTGGTTCCTGTGGCCATTATTTGGTGTGCGTGGAAGGAAAGAAATAATAGAGTTTTCAGTGATGTTCAAAACTCGGCTATTACAGTTGGTAATAAGGCAGTGTATATGCTTTTTACTTGGTCTCTAGCTTTCAAAGAATTTGAATATATTGATTCGAAGGAGGTTATGAAACAGTGGTATAAAATTTTCTTTGACATTTCCTAAGTGCTCTTAGCTTGTTTTGAGCACTTCTTTTCTTTTTTCTTCTTTCATTTTGGCTAGGGTGGCATGATCTTGTATGCCCTCTATTTTTTGGTTTAATCTATCTTTTCTTTACCGATCAAAAAAAAAAAAAAAGAGAGCAGGATCGAAGTAACTAAAACAAGAAAAAACAAAGCAGATATGAAAAATCATAGTGAAAGAGAGTAATCGGTGGTGTTTGATTTGTTCATATCAACTCCAAAATAGCCGATTTGAGCAGAAAAAGATTTGTGATAGATAATTTTTTCTGGTGAGAGGGTTAAGAGAACTTTTTCAGGTGAAAGAGTGTCTATCAGAAGTATTAGAGTTTCGTCACATCAAATTTGTATATAATTAATGTCACTTTTTTCCTGCAGCAATATAATTAATAATGCTTAAATACACTTTCATATAGCACAATAGAAAAGTAAATAAAACTCATTTACCTAACGGATCAGAAAATTATTGTATAATTCAAATAAATTGTATTAAAACTTGACTAAGCATGTATCATTGTTTGCAATGTTCGTACAGTTCATCTACGTGCACCCGCTCTTAACCTGGGGTGCACATTCCTCCCATCATTATTGGTTCCTCCTTAACTCTAGTTTGTGTTGGTTTGATTATTATATTTTTTAATAGAAATTCGATATACGTGGAATTTGAGGCATAAAGATAGGGCCCTATATTGCAATGCTGATTAATGCGCTCTTCCATGAAATCAAACGGTCTAAATTGCTTAACAATAATTAATTTTTCCATCTTGATCCTTAGCTGTATATTCTGGTTTCTAAAATTCCGTCACTGTAATCTCATCTGCAACATGGATGTGATGGATTGAAAACGGTGATTTACGGTAGAATAAGTACAGACACACCGTGATTTTTTCACGATCAAATCAGCGCGTGACACAGAAATCGTGGGATCCACAATAAATAAAAAACCAACTCCCTTTTCTTCGGTGGATTCCAGGGGATTCTCTCACTCGTGAAAAAATCACCGTGTGTCTAGCGCAGCCGTTTCCAGTATCCGAAAACAAATCAGTCTAAACACTGCTAGCTTACACCTCGATAAGAATTTTCAAAGCATCTGGGTGTTCTTATATCAAAGTTTATTTTTCTCTTTTTCGAATAAAAACAAAATAATCGAAGTAATAATAGCATAAAAATGGCTTGATTGAATGATTTTCGCCTGATCATTTCTTTCCGAACATGATTTCTGGGCACAAATAATTTTATGTTTTTTTCTTCTCTTTTAGTACTTATTGTATTTAAACACAAGCAGGAATTTTGATTTTTTTTTTTTAATGGTAGTATCCTTCGCTGATTCTTTCACCTCCATTAAAATTTAATGGCAGTATCCTTCGCTCGTTGTTGATCAAGTACCTCACCAGTTGAACTCTATGAAATTGTTAGGGACTAGGGTCCCAACAGAAATCATGGCTTACCCCCATCCCCACCCTTCCTTATGCCGTAATAGTATATAATCTTTACAAGTGTTGCTTCTTCGAAGTCTCATCTTATATGATATGGAGATGGAGATTTTAGCCACTACTCCTATAATACTATATATATAGAAGATCAAGAAAGTCAGTCTGTTCCTAACTTCTTAATTTGTTTTCTTAACGATGAGAAGAAGAAAAAATTTCAAGTTCCGAGAAGCAGATTTCACCAACTCCCTTATATGTATTTTTGAACTATACATAATTAACCAATAGCAAAGGGATGAATGTGCACCCCAGGTTAAGAGGGGGTGCACATGCATGGACTCATGTTCGTAACAATAATAACAACGCCGTAAGATATTAAAAGAAATAAAGTAAAGCAAATAAATTTGACAATTTCCGAAGTGATAAGTGAAAACCAACAATACAATTTCAAGATGATGTGAAATCTGAAATCATATGAACGATTATTACTATTATTATTTTGGTAAGTTAAAAATTGTATTATTATTACTATTAGTGAACGGGTATGTAGCTCAGCTGATCATCCCCGTTTTTTAAAATTTCATGCATTTTAAGAGGTCCTAGGCGTGATTTTTCAATGACGTAATATTGCAAAAATTAACATGGAAGGTAGAGTTAGTTTGCCCCCTTGTGACATAATCTCAGCCCCACCATCCGCTTCGGCTCCCTTGGCTAGGTTATCCATAAGGCTCGCTGATAGGTTAGCTCAGCAACCTGTTCAATTAATATAGTAGTATGTTGTTGGAACTTAGCTTGTTGGGTTTCCAACTAGTTAATGTAATACTCTTTCCCTTCCATTTTAGATGATGTTTTTGGAGTTTTCACGTAGATTAAGAAATTGAGAGAGATATGAAGATTTTCCATCTATACCCTTAAAAAAAGTCTTCAAACATAATTGTTATTAGTACACTAAAAAAGAAAACTTATAGTTCCAAGAAAAAAAAATTAGGGTGTTATTGGTAGTTTTGTGGAAAAATATGAAAACTTGCAAATATTGTGGAACAAAAAAATAATCCTAAAACATCATCTAAAATGGGACGGATGGAGTATTCTTTATCCAATAAAAATAAATAACAATTTAAAATTATATTAATAAAAATAAATAATAATTTAAAATTGTATTAATAAAAATAAATATTTAGAAAAAATTTACAAAAAAATAGGCCATAAAATCATATGAAAGAACAAGTTTTCTGAAGTGAAACACATCGTTAATTTAGTAAATACTTGTTAAAATTTATATATCTTTAATATAGTATGAAAACTTGTGAAGTTTTGTCGTAACAGTTTTGGAAATTGATATCTAACAATGAAACTTTTGTGTGGAAACTTGTGCAACACCTAATATTCGCATGACTTTTTAATTTTGAATCAGTCTATATTAGAAGATATAAATGAGTGAAAAGAAAGCTTAGAGCGTCCACAGTGGTACGATCAAAACCAAAGATCAAAGACCAAAACAAACGATCAAATTTGAGTTTAGTTTGTAGTGTCACGTTAAGGTAGTGGAGTATATTTAGTCGGGCGGTTGTATAATCCACGCTTGCACGTGGAGCGTTGGTATAATCTTCGTTTGGGCCGGGCGGAGATATAGTTAACGCTGGTTGTGGGGCGTTGGTAAAGAATACGCTTGTTGTGGGGCGTATATATAGTTCACGCTCGGAGAAGGGGCGTAGGTATAATCTACGCCTGGTGTGGCGAACGTATAATCAACGCCTGAATGAAGCGTACGTATAATCAACGCCTGTTTTGAGGCGTACGTATAATCAACGCCTGTTTCAGGCGAACGTATAATCAACGCCTGTTTTGAGGCGTACGTATAATCAACGCCTGTTTCAGGCGAACGTATAATCAACGCCTCATTCAGGCGTACGTATAATCAACGCCTCACTCAGGCGTACGTATAATCAACGCTTCTCTCAGGCGTACGTATAATCAACGCCTCACTCTTCTCTCAGGCGTACGTATAATCAACGCTTGGTTTCACTCAGGCGAATGAAGGAATCAACGCCTCATGGCAGGCGTACGTATAGTGTTGGACTTCTATTAACACACGTATCGAGCACGTGTGACATTAAAGCCCAGACAATCTCTAACCACCACGTATAGCCCACGTGTTCACTTTCCCTTTACCCTAATCTTCTCCGTCTTCTTCTTTTCTTTTCTACCTCCTCTTTGTTTCTACCGCCCACAAACACAACTTCTAAACCAACACATCACAGTAACGAGCAATAAAAGAAAAGAAAAAAACGAGATACTTGATGAACCCGGGTTACAAAAGAGGTATGTTTTTTCTTTCTTAATCTCTTTTGTTTTATCCATATTGTTGTATAATTTATTTAGGGTTTTATTTGTTAAAATTAGTTTATCTAAAATTGGGTTTTAACGAACAAATATGAATATGAAATTGGTTAAATTTAATTGGGTGTGTGTGTTTTATGTTTTTTTAGAGATTAATATGTATGTGAAAAAAACCATATTTGATGCTTATGTAAATTTGGTTAAATTTTTTTTAAAATAGTTATAAAAGATCTAATTTGTGGGTGGAATAGATTTATAATTTTTGGGTATTGTAAAAATCGTGGTTATGTAGATTATGTGGGAAATAGTTCTCACCCTTCATCTGTTTCAATCAACCTATTTCAATTGAGAGCTTCCTTTTATTGCTTTTCTTCATGTTGTCTGTTGGTAATTAATTTTAGTGAATATGGTTATCAATAATTGTAGTTATGTAAATTATTGGATTAATTTTAAAATTATTGGATTAATTTTAAATTATTGTAAATTATTGTAGTTATGTAAATTATTGGATTAATTATTTCTTTTCTGCATGTTGTATGTGAATATGGTTACCAATAATTGAATTTGTATTGTTTTTTATTGAATTTTGAGGTGATTAATTTTAGTTATGTAAATTGTAGTTATGCAAATTTTGGGAGTTACATATGTAGAAGAGCTAATTGCGTGAGTATGGAATTGATTTTTTAGTGATTTTTATGGAATCTTGAAGTGATTAAATTGGGTTGTGGAATCTTGTAATGATTTTCGAAATGCATCGGTGACGATTTAATTTGTGTTTCTGGAATTATAGAATTTGGAATTGATATGGTTTGGGTTAAGGATTTATAGTATTTGGAATATAAATGGTGATGGACTAATAAAAATATTCGTTAATGAGGGTTGGTCTTTTAATAATGTAACTGCATCTATATTGTGTGTGCACAGATGTTGAACAAATTCACAGCGCGTTTCAATGGTCGCATGAAGACGAACAAGAAACAAAAATCTGTAGCCGAAGAGGATTATAACTTAATCTCTACTGGTACAATTAAGGAGGTTGATATTCCCCGGTTAGGGAGGTTTCCTATACTGCAAGATGATAAACCGCACGCTACTACGGACATCACATTTACAGGGGAGCACAAATTGAAGTATCAACATCGTGGATCTTTGGCATCGGTAATTCATCACTATCAAACTATTTCACAACACTGTCCAAGAGCTAAATATATTATTGAAAAAGCGGGATGGCAAAATTTACTGGACATACAATGTAGCGAAACCAACCATTCAATGGTTGATTATATTGCTGAGCGGTTTTGGGATACAACAAACACTTTTCACTTCCCATTTGGTGAGATGGGATTCACCCCCTAGATTGGATCATGTTGACTGGACTGAGTATCGGTGATGGGCCTGATGTTCCTTATGATTCGGGGAAGTACCAATTTGAACATGTTCGTGAGCATATCTTTACGGATATCCAAGATGTCACGCTCTGTCCAAAAGCACCGTCGTGGGTTTCAAATTCAATTACAATTAAATATTTAAGGTCATATTTCTTCGAAGACAAGTTGGTTGCGGCTGAAAATGATAGCACCCTTGCTCATAGAGTAGCAATTGCCTTTTTCATGTATGTTTTGGGACATTTTTTCTTTTCTAATGCAAAGACTTATATTGATGTTGGATGGTTAGCTGCTTTTGAAAATCTTGATGTAGTATCCACGTATGACTGGGGTGGTGCTGCGTTTTCGAAATTGTATGCGGCTCTCCGTTTATCTGGGAGGAGACCGAAGGCACTATGTGGTCCATTCCAAGTATTAGAGGTATTCTTTCAATCTAGTTATTTTTCCTCTCATTGTTTATTTTGTTGCTAAGTTATTAAATTGGCTAATTATTTTGATGGAGTAGTTTTGGGGGTATGAATACCTGGGCATATGTCGACCAGAAATCCCAGAGGCGAGTACAGAACAAAAATGGCCCGTATCTTCTAAATGGAATGTACCGAAGAATACAAATGATATTTTCCGTTGTAGGGATTTACTAAGTAAGCTTACTGCTGAACAAGTGACATGGCGCCCATGGGAATCATACAGAGAAGTTCTTGCATCTGATATGGGATGCACGGCTACGCGGCTATCAGACTCGAGATATATTTTCTTACATGGGCATTGTGAGTTAATTTGTAAATTTTATTATATAACATACTTTTTTCTATAACATACTTACTATATAACATACTTTTTTTCTATATAACATACTTACTAAATTCTTATTCCCTTTCTAACTGTACAGCACAACATGTATCTTGGTGAAAGGTGTTGGCGGCAAAACCATTGTACTTTCGCTGTTCCTATAAGACTACACACAGTTATAGGGGATATTGGCAATATTCAAGCCGAACGCCTAAAAAAAGAAGGTTTGGTCGATGCAACAGAGATAGTGCAAGTTGTTAAAGATTATGATATATATTTACAATACTGGACAATGGTAACCAACTCCAAAGATTACGTGACTCATCCTATTTGGGAAGCCCAAACATATGGGTATGTCGGTGACTTGTATACGGTCCCAATTGAACAACCTGTTGAACATGTACATATCCCTCCTCCACATCTATTATCCCACGTAAGTGTACTTTCGACTTTTTATTGTACGTTCGATTTTTGTTGGTATATTTGTACTTATTATTTTTATTTTTCTTGACAGCATGAAGCTTACACATTATTTCAAGAAAATGCTGATTTTAATCAACAATTTCGCGAATTTACATTAAAACAAACGAAGGAGAGGATGGACGTTATTATGTCGAAAGAAGCAGAAATACAAAGGCTAAATAATGCGAACGTTGATTTGCAGCAACAACTATCTCTTTTCCGTATGCCGCACACTGTCCAACCTCTCCTTGGATACGGTTCCTTTTCCCAAACTGCCATCACAAGTTTGGAGTGGTATGAATCAAGGATCAGCTTCAACAATGTCCTCAGTCAATACCAATCCGAGAACGCACATGCCTTTTGTGGCACCAAGATCGTCCACTTCGGATAATGATAATATGAAGGGTTAATTTGTTATGACTATTTAGATGACCTGTCTTTGGAGTTATCTTTTCTTATCTTATATAGTATAGTCATATCATATATAGTATAGTCATATCAGGTCACTGACAAACACTTTATCTTTTTTGGAAAACACTTTTGCGTGAACCCAAAAAAATATCTTTTTTGGTTTTTTTAATGCTCTTGAAAATGGGTTATAAATTAAAGACCTGATCACTCAATATATGAATAACAATACATCTCTTCTGCTTCATATAGTAATGGAACACTATGAGAAAACCGCTCATTATTGCTCTTCTGTTTCTTCTTCATTCTTCTTCTAATAGTAGTTTTTATTCCTCGGATGATGATGCAATAGCAATTATGCAAAATAACATGGCCGTTAGTTTGGGAGTCCTTGTTACAAATTCAAAATGGCCTCAAACTCGTATCAGAATACCAAGAGATCGTGAGTCAGGGGCTGAACTTCTATGGAACGACTATTTCTCTCCGTACCCAAACCAACCACCCAATGTTTTTCGCAGAAGATTTAGAATGCGTCGACAATTGTTTAACCGGATAGTGGAAGGTGTTACCAATGCAAACAGATATTTTGTTCAAAAGCCCGATGCTTGTGGAGTTTTAGGATTAAACCCTCATCAAAAAGTAACAGCAGCAGTACGAATGTTAGCTTACGGATGTGCGGCAGATGCAATAGACGAGTACTTACGCATAGGAGAAACAACTGTGCTGGAAGCTACTCGTAGGTTCTGTAAGACGATTGTGAATGTGTATGGGAAAGAATATTTGCGTGAACCAACGGCTGGTGATATTGAACTGTTGCTCAAGCAAAACAAAGACCGGGGATTTCCTGGGATGCTGGGTAGTCTAGATTGCATGCATTGGAAATGGGATAAATGTCCGTCGGCAGAATCTGGGGCTTACACCGCGTATAAAGGGAGCGAAAGTATCGTGTTGGAGGCAGTGGTGTCGTATGACCTATGGTTTTGGCATGCTTTTTTTGGTATGCCCGGTTCTAACAACGATATTAATGTTATGAACCGTTCATATGTTTTTCGAAGTCTTGTAACAGGAAAAGCACCGCCGGTGAGCTATGAGGTGAACGGACATTCATATGATATGCCGTATTATCTAGGTGATGGAATATACCCAGAGATTCCTACTATTATTATGGCCATTAAACATCCGGTTGGTAGGAAAAAGGAAATTTTTCATCGATGCAAGAGGGTGCAAGAAAAGATGTTGAACGGGGATTTGGTGTACTTCAACAACAATTTGGAATCATCAAACAACCTGCAAGAATGTGGAATCCAGATGTGCTTGCCTATATCATGAAAACTTGTATTATCTTACATAATATGATAGTCGAGGATGAGCGTCTACCCGGTGACTGGCCACATGTTTATGAACAACGTAGCAACGCAGCACCGGTTAATATATTAAGAGGCAATAGTGACGAGTTTTCCCAAATTAGAGCTCAGCAACGCCGACGTGCAATGCGTAACAAAGATGCACATATTCGCTTGCGTGATGACTTGATCGAATATATATGGGCAGAATATGGGAATTAAAAATTGTCGTTTGTCATTTCCTTTCTATTATCTCTTTGTATGTAAACATCCTCAAGTTTTAATTAAGGTCGTATGTTTCAAAAAAGTAGAAATTTAATTCAAATCAACGGAAGTAAATTTAAAATCCAAAAATTACATAATAATAATGCTAATTGTTCAGATAATAAGAAATTTAAAACATAATAATACTAATAATACTACTAATCACTAAATAGGAGAAATAATTAAGGTTTGAACTATTCCGCCTTTGTGTTAAGATTGGTTTCTTTTATTCCGAACTATGTCCGCCCTGCGAAGTCGGAAGTACTCTTGTTGTACAGGTTCCATTTTTTCAAGATCCATCATAATGATGCGAAATTCTTCGTCTTCAGTTTGCTTGGCTATTTTTGCCGCATGTTCAGCTTGTTTTGCTGCAAACTCTGCTGCTCTTTGTTCCATCTTGAATCTTGATTGTGCTTGGTAATGAGTATTGAAATTTTGTTGTTCTTTAATAATTATTCCCATCAATTCCTCTTGGTGACTGGATTTCTCTCTCCCTGTTTTCTTCAATCTTTTTGCTGCTTTTTCCCCATCTTACGAAGATATGTGTTCTCTATGTCTCCCCCATCTGTGTCGTTACCGGTCTCTCCTTGAGTTGTTGTTTGCGGTCCTTCATCATCTTCCTCGTTATTCTCATAAGTGTCCAAATCATGCGTCGTATCGAATACAAAAGTCGATCGTCGATTATATTTTATATTTTCTAACACAACTGGGTAGCACTCTTCGTGCTTAAATTTTTTCCCATCGTTGCATTCCTTGAACCTCTTGTTAACTTCTTCAAGCTGTTAATGTTTTTAAAAACACTTAAGTACATGGGCGCTTATTAAATATTAGAAAACAATTGTTCGAAAAATCAAGAATGCTTACCTTCTTTTCAGGACCCCATCCAGTATGATATTCACCTTCAACTTCTGCCTCTTTTGCCGAAAATAACGCCACATCTTTACTTATTCCCTGATATCGTTTTTTCCAAGAACTCCAAGACCGCTCTGGATTATTAGGTAAATGAAGTTCAATATCATCCTTGATACGAGTCCACAACGTCGCCTCTGATTGATCAGCTCCAACACTAGAATCTTGAGATATAGATAAATGAATTTTACACATTGTTACATCTTCGATTGTCGTAAAATTTGGACCTCGTGCTACTCTTGGTGCCATTGTAAGCGAATCCGTGAAAATTTTCCAAATGATTTGAAAGCAGAAATAATATTTCTTCTTATTGGTGTGATAGATAGTTTGAAGTATTAGTTGGAGGAAAATGTCACAGGATCTCATGTGTATATATAGGTGTTTCTTCCGAAATTTTCAACGTTCCAAAATGTCTTCCAAACTTTCCAACGTTCCAAATTATCCAACGTTCCATTTTCTTCAACGTTCGAATTACCAACGGTATAAAAAAATTTCAAAATCAATTTTGTCTAACGTTTTAAATTTTTTTTTTAAACTCAAGCTTGGGGCGGAGATATTAAGTCCGCTCAACAACAGGCGTTAACTATATAAACGCCTGGTGTGGGGCGTTAACAATATCAACGTCGGGCTGGGGCGTTAACTATATATACGCCTGGAGTGGGGCGTTAACTATATCAACGCCGGAATGGGGCGTTAACTATATGTACGCCTGGCGTGGGGCGTTAACAATATCAACGCCGGGCTGGGGCGTTAACTATATCAACGCCTGGCGTGGGGCGTTAACAATATCAACGCCGGGCTGGGGTGTTTGTATAATCTTCGTCTGAATGGGGCGTCAATTTTATGAACGCCTGGCGTGGGGCGTAAACTTTATCAACGTCCCAACGGGCGAACATTTCAGCAACGCCTGAACTGGGCGTAACTTATATACACGCCTCTTTATGGGGCGGTGACTTTACGTACGTTTCACAACATGCGTAGATTATATACACGCCCGATGACAAACGGTGATTATACATCCGCTCCACTATATATAGTTTTGGTCTTGGTCCCAGACCAAATATGGTCCTGAATTTGGTTTTGGTCCAGATTTTAATCTTTACTCCGTCCCGTTGCGTCTTGTTCATGGATCATAATTATAGGTTTGGTCGTCCACTGCAGTTGCTCTTAGAGCCATAGAGCTATCACGTGTGATATTAGGCGGTGATATTAGTTTTATTCTTTTTCATACCAGATTTTATTTTACTACAATGCCTGGTAAGGAACTCCAGTGTACTAGATAATATGCTTGGGTAAGAGATGCAACATCTCTAATTAAGGATTAAAATAATCGATAAATACGAGTGACACATGAGAAAATATCTTAATATTATTAGTTTAGATAGGTTTTCTCCCAGATTGGTTTTTAGTGATGGATGACCCGATAATGGTTAAGAGACAACCAGAAGATTCCCACCATCCCGGTCTCCACTTGACCTTACAATGTAACTTTCCTAAATGTAGACTTACGTGAATACAGTAAAACTCGTTTATAAGAATATTTTAGGGACCATAAAAAAATATTCTTATATGGAGGTCTAACTTGAATAGACCAAAAGAAAAAATTTCATATGTATATTTGGGCATATTCATGCGTACGTATAAGAAAAATAGGATTTTTCTTTATATATATTTAGGTATATATAATTTTTTTTAATAAAACGATTCACATACGTCACAATTACCATATCGAAAATCGACAAATGAAATCAAATGAATATGAAGATATTCATACTAAGTTGTGCACAAAAAAAATCAAAAAATCCATTTTGAAGCAAAACGAACTTGTAATATGGTTACAAGAATCTTTTCATCTTAAACTTTGATGTATGACAAGTGTTATATATTTATATTATGATGTCAATTATTTTTATATGAAGGTAGGTTCCTTAAAACGGGACCAGAAAAAATTATAACTTATTCCAATATGGAGTTTATTCTTAAATATAACTGGCCCAAGTCGGGACCATAAATTTTTATTATTAAATGGAGTTTATTCCTATACGGAATATTCCTCCGGAGAGGTTTTACTATAATTCTAAAATGAATTGCATTCTTTAATAGCTGAACAAGGTCAATTCTGTACTTGACAATGATGTTGTAAGGCTTAGTCATATGGGCAACATATCTAGCTGCTAGATTGACCATCCACGTCAGCATGGGCAACCTCATAAGTCCTATGGGATGGCGAATCTAGCAGAGAAACGCTGAATCAAACAGCGTTAAACGCTGAACCAAACAACGTTCACCATTTAAATTTATTTCTCTCTCCTTATTTTCCTCTCTTTTCACGTTTCTCTCTCTTTGCCTCTCTCTCCCTCTTTTTCTTCTCTCTCCTTCTTTTACACTTTCTCTCTCGCTCTTTTCATTCTCTCTCCATCTTTTCCTCTCTCTCCATGAGAAAAAATTATATAGCGCTGAATGGTTCAGCGTTTTGGTTACTTTTTGAGCGCTGAACGGTTCAGCTTTTGAAACTAGCTGATAGTTGGACTGCGAGCAAATGCTAGGTGAGAGAACTATCAACTATCACTGTTAACTTTTTTCATGATTTGCAACACTTTTTTTCCAATCTAGCAGTTCAATCTAATCCATAGGGGTTAGCCTAACTCGTTAGAATAAAAACTTATTATATTACCTATTAAATAATCATATTTCGTATTTTTATGTCATCTTTTAGACGTAATAAGTCTTTTCATATAAACCCCATCATTCAAAAATTGGTGTGTTTGGTAATATTTTAATCTAATCATGTAAGTTTGGAGTCAAAATTAGAAAAACATAAATAATGCAGTCGTAAGAAAAAAATGTTTCAATAACATGTGTTTTCCATTAAAACAGTAAAACATCTAAATACTAAGCCGAAAAGTTTACAAGTTCATTATAAGAAACAAAGCGGTGTATCCTTATTTTCTGATTCTCTTTACCTTGCATAAGTTGTCGTTTTGTTTCTTGCAATGGTGTTGATGATGGTGGTGGTGGGTATTGTTGGGGATGATGATTTTTAGGGTTCAATTATTTTATTTTTCAAGGGTTTCAATTCGATACAAATTAGGACTTCAGTTGAGGTTTATTTAGTGCTTCGGTTTGCGTGAGAATTTGGTTCGTTTTTGTGTTGCTTTATGCATTAGTTGATTTCAAATAGATTTTCAGTTATAGTTATTCAACAAAATGGAAATATAGATACGTATTGGAAAATTTCTGAGATAAAGGTCCAAACGAAATTATTCAACAAAATGGAAAGACGGATATATATTGAAAGTTTTGTAAAATGAAGGGTCAAACGAAAAATATAAATTGTTAGAGCATTACTCGGTTAAACCCACAGACGTACCATGTCAAGTTTGTATTGTGAAGTTTGGATGCGAAAAATATACTCTTAAGATACTACTACTGAGTTCAACTACGATTAGGTTAGATCTAGGTAGTAAGATCATTTAGGATCAAAAATAACTTTAAGTTACCCTTACAGATTAAAGAACAAATAAAAAGGTACACAGAAAAAATCTATGAAGATGTTTCTATTCAACATAGGTTAACAACGTGAAGATTGAATCTTCTTTATGAATTATATTCATTCTATACATTTATCAATCAAAAGTGTTCACTCTTTGGACCGATACCAGTGACGGTATAATATTCTTTATGTATATACAACCTAGAAGATATGGGTATATGTTGGGAATATATATTTAAAACATAAATTTATTTCACAATAAATATAAAGAAATTTTTTAATAGCATTTAAGTTTCTTAAATAAAAACTAATTTTGGTTATAATTGAGTTTGACCGTTTCATATTTTGCTTTATTAATAGTATTTAATACACCATAATAACTTCTCATTGAATGGCATTAAAAAAAAAGTTTTGAGTACAAAATCAGAATTTGGTTGGAAGAAGAAAGAGAGTTTCATCTTTTAAGAGTGAGTTTCTATTATGTCTCTTGAGTTTACAAAAATAAAGATGAAAATTAAAAGAATTATAGGAGTTGTTGAAGCCTTTTTTCTTATGGAGAGTTTTTCTTATATGTTTCTTGAATTTAAAAGCAAAATGAATTATTGTGAGAAAGAAAAACAAGTGTGTGATCATCCTTGGTTTTTAATAAGTTTATGAGCAAGAATGAAGTGTAAAAGTTTCACATCCTCTCATCATGCAAGAGTGCTTGTGTAAGAGATTGATCTCGGCTGTTTTATCCTGGGGACGACGCGACATTGAAGAACTGCTCGCACAATCTTGGGCAGAGCCGCGAAACGTCTTAAAGAAAGAGACCTAGTCTGCGACTCAGCCATGACGTTATTTGTTTTATGTTGATTTTATTTGTTGTGCAGGAATAATTTGGCAATTGTTCCAACAATTCTAAGACGTTTCATTCTGCCATGGATATCAAATGAAAACAATAGCTCAAACACGATAAGTATCATTGTTTAATTTGTTTTATAGAATTATATGAATGGTATAACTTTTCTTTAACGATTTAGCATGATGCTTGGAATTAGGTTACTTGGTACCTAAAGTAAATTTATAACTGATGTTAATGGACTAGGAATTTCATGGTTAAATATTTTTCTTCATTAATATTTAGCATAGATAAAAAAATATATATATGTTTTTGATGATAAACAAATGTTTTTAAGATGTTGTAGGTTTTATTTTTATCTCCTACACGAAAATGAATTGGGTCTAGAAATTTTTACTAGATATACTAGACATCATGAGGATAATGCACGTTAAATTTCAGAATATTTGGATACCAAAAGTATTTTTAAGATATTTTATAAAACCGCATAACGTTGCTGAAATTTTTGATGGGCAGAAATTTATCCCTAATTGAATTCGTATGTCCCAATCTTTGTATAACTATTTTGAATTTGTGGATATGAAACTTGTAGATCGGGATTTTATTTTCAAAATCCATTTTGAAATTTCCCATTTATATTTTTGGTTTGAGAAATATGGTGATTTTAAAATCGTTGTGTATATCTATCCAAAATAAGGGATTTGACACTTGAGATTAGAGATTAGAGATATAAGAAATTACATTAAAAAAATCATGTTTTGATTCTAGTACTTCATAGTCTAGTTTTTGTAATGTAAAAGAAGATCATTGTTAGAAATCAAACTATTGCGCCACAGGTGTTTGATAATATGCTTAGTAGAAAGTTATAACTACATGTATGATGTTATGACTATATAACTTTGAATCTTTGTTTGAAATTTAAGAGAAACTTGAAGTGATATGTTTCATTTGATTTTTAAGTAATTATGTGAGTGCATACCTTACTTATTTTTTGGCTTCAAATGCTCACGTGTAAATGATTGTGGCAGGTGATAATTCACTTACTTGAGCAAGTTTTTATTTTCCAATGAAATAAAAATTGCGGGAGATTAATCGAGGTGAGGAGCAATGAGGTTGCTGATTTCTTTGATGGTGCGCAGAGAATGGAAAATGGTTTATAACCAACTGAGCTTTAAAAGCAATTGAGGTGTGTTTGATGAACTATTTGTAGTAATTGTAGTGATCAAATAATGACATTCTAAATTGAATAAATTGATTGTTCAATCTTAGAATAAATTTTAGGGATACAAGATATTGAGAATTATTGTGTATGACAATAAACATGTAACTCATATAAGTTTGGAACTTATGAGATGAAATTTTATACGAGCCCAAAACCGAAATAATTAAAAACCTAGTCAAAACTAATGTGAATATCAACTCTCTCCAAGAAATGAACATAATATTTATTATGAATTTATTTGCTATTCTTGCACAACATTGCAAGGATATCAAATGTTATTAACAACGCTTTTCAAGCTAAGTTAACGTGAATTGTGGATACAGTGAAAGGTTGGTATATATTGGTGTTTTACACCATGTTTGTTTTGATAGGTTATGGTTCAAAATTTGAACCAAATCGTTTGAAAGAAAGTGGTGTTGAGATATACTCACATCACTAGGATTTCCGGTATTGGTATGGTTTCAAAGTTTACTTCGGGTAGAACAATTTTATTAAAAATGTTCATACTTCCGAAATGAGAAAGAATCTAGTTTCCTCCTAGATTGAGATTATAAATTTGTTGAATTTGATCATTGCAATACTACAAATGATATGTTATAGATAAAATGATTGAGCATAATATTGCAATTTTATCATAACATAAATTGAATTTTCAATATTTGAAATATCATATTTTGTCATGCTTTTTAAGAAATCAACGAGTTAGTGATGAATATGAGCATGTTATATTTTCTTATAAACTTGGTGAATTTTTTGAGTAACATGTATGTAATGTTACCTAACTCATAAAAGCATGTACACTTTCAAATCTTACGCAACTTGATATTGGATGAAATAAAATATTTGAGAATTTTATAAAGATGCTTCGAGTAACTTGTCTTGATATCAAATATGATCTTTTGAGTAGTGAATTAGGCGATGTTGTTTTCACAAAAATTGTTTGAATTTTTATTCATTATATTGTGCAAAACGCTTTGGGTTTAAATCATTGGTTCATTATTTTTCACAATTTTTGGAGTCTTTTGATATTGTTTTGAAATTCTTGTTTGAGTCAAAAAATATTGGGGGTTCCATATCCTATGTTTTAACATATTTGATTTAAATTAGAGGAACTAGAAAAATGAAAATGACAAGTAATTAACTAAGAATGAACCTAGAAAATCATATATAGTGAGATTAAATTTTAGTCATGAATATTTTGTTGATTATAATTTTGAAGATAACTTCTCATAGAAAGTAACTTCGTTCTTAAAGATTTAATCTTTGGAGAAATAAATTCGTGAGCCTATTGTTTTTAGACAGGCAAACAGAAAATCATTGACACTTGTATTCATGTCGCTAAAATTAATTCACATGCTTGTTTTGTTGATGTTGTTTCTACGATGTATGATTTGTTATAGTCATAAGTAGAAATATATATACTTTTGTGTAAGTCAAAGATGAGAATATATATGTAAACCAAGCATGGAAAACTATGTAGTTTCTACCATAAAAGAAAGCATATAAGTTATATAATATATCATTTATATTCTGAAAACAACTTTAAAACAATTTAAAAGAAATAAAATTGTTTACTTGATTCATTCGGATGATTTCAGAATTGATGAAAGTGAAATGCACAATACTCTTTGTTTTGTATGCACATGTGATGTGTTGAATTTTTATTCTAACTTATAGGATGAAAATGAAATTAAGAACATGCTTAGTTTACTATTTGACGTGAAAGACTTGAATGAAGATGGTGCATGATGTTAATAATAGATTTTTCTTTGGATCTATTTCATTTCAATGAAAATAGAATTTTAAAAGAGATAGAAATTTATGTAGTCTGACTGTAAACTATCTTTCACTCATTTGGTTTAGTGCTAATGCTTTTGAGATTGTGTGTGATTGCACTAGACATGAGTATGGTATCTAAGTATGTTTCTTTGCTACGTGATTGACTATATATAAGTATTTTTTGTAGTGGGGGTATATTACCTCCGTAGTGGAGGTTATATATTCAGATTTACCAATCTTAGTATGGAAAATTGGTAAAATTTTGAGAAGGTTATGAGGTATTTCAAACACACCTTACACCTAGAAGTTCACTATCTAAATGGTTACCGCAATCCTTTAAGGATGTTGCGAAGCTGATTGGACATCCTTTCAGTTGAATCCTTTAAGGGATGGGGTGATTCGATCCTCTATAGTGGATAGAGGAAAAGACATATTAATCCAATGTGATAGTACCGTGGCTATTTCAAGAATTGAGAACTTTATGACAACTACAAGAGTTGATGTTATGAGAATGGATTATATAGTATCTGGAAAGAGATTTCATTAGTCCTTTGATGAAAGGATTGATAAGAAAATGTGAATATATCTTATGGATGAGGTTGATGCCCATTGAGGTTGAGTCATCTATGATGGATACCCAACCTAGAAATAGGTTCAAAGGGACTAGACGAAGTCATAAATGATATAGAGATGCGAGAATCATGCTTTGAAGAATTCATCCCATGGCATGATATCCTGAAGAGAGTAGAGGTTGAGTTTAATTTTTAATTTTAAACTCTTAATGATGTTTATACCTATATTTAGAGTGGGGTACTTTCAGGAGTACTCTTGATAAATTTACCTATGTGAATGTGAAAGTGTGGCCGCTTTCTATGAGAATATGGGCAGTTCTCTAGATCACTCATTAAACTGGGATACAAGCGCAGGGACGTAATGCGTTGGCTTTAGACTTTACACTAGTGTAGTCGTGTGTGTTAAGCAAACTTATTATCTCATAGATTTCAAGACTTATGTTCACTATATGGTCGGATTTTAAGGGAGCCTATTAACACTATGTAAAGGCTCAAGTCGCAGACACCTTTGCTTATGCACAACTCTATACGTTCTTGCTCAATGTTTTAAAAATATAAGTGGGGGATTGTTGGGAATATATATTTAAAACATAAATTTATTTCCCAATAAATATAAAGAAAGTTTTTAATAGCATTTAAGTTTCTTAAATAAAAACTAATTTTGGTTATAATCGAGTTTGACTGTTTCATATTTTGCTTTATTAATAGTATTTAATACAGCATAATAGCTTATCATTGAATGACATTAAAAAAAAAAGTTTTGAGTATAAAATCAGAATTTGGTTGGAAGAAGAAAGAGAATTTCATCTTTTAAGAGTGAGTTTCTATTATGTCTCTTGAGTTTAAAAAAATAAAAATGAAAATGAAAAGAATTAGAGGAGTTGTTGAAGCCTTTTTTCTTATGGAGAGTTTTTCTTATATGTTTCTTGAATTTAAAAGCAAAATGAATTATTGTAAGAAAGAAAAACAAGTATGTGTTTTTCTAAATGAGTTTCTGAGCAAGAATGAAGTGTAAAAGTTTCACATCCTATCACCGTACAAGAGTGCTTGTGTAAGAGATTGATCTCGGCTATTTTATCCTGAGGACGAAGCGACATTGAAGAACTGCTTGCACAATCTTGGGCAGAGCCGCGAAACGTCTTAAAGAAAGCGACCAAGTCCGCGACTCAGCCATGACGTTATTTGTTTTATGTTTGATTTTATTTGTTGTGCAGGCATAATTTGACAATTATTCCAACATTATATGATTTTAGTGAGAGTGATCATTGATCGTTGACTAAGTAAGATAATAAATGAACAAGAAAATGACTTGTATTCTTGGAAGGTTTGGTGTTGGTTTCGAAATCATGCCTTCTAGGATGCTAGTTATGGACTAGTTGAGGATAAAAGTCTTAGACACTTTTTCTACTAAGTTCAACCAACCGTTTTAGGTTTCGGAACCTGTATACATGATGCAATGCTATATTGGTCATGTTTTGAAGTTTCCTAATCAAGTTAAGGAGACTAATTCTTGCAGGACGAAAAGTCGATAATGCCGGCTGATATAAAACTTCCAAAGTTTTATGTACAATCAAAGGTGTTACCGACATTGAAACTAAACTTGAGAAGCAACGCCTGCAGTTGCAGAGCTAGAAAATAATATCAAGGGGGGCTACAAAAAAGTTTATGAAAATGTGAAGACTTATTAGACTAAATTTAAATATTTAGTGTGCTAAACCAAAAATGTAACATAAAATAAAGAATTTTTCTGCAATTTTGAAGATTTTATGGCGGATAAAGCCATGCTTGACTCAGTCCCTAAACACCGGAATTAGTAGTCGGCGTTGTATGCAATCTAAAATCAATGTCGTTTTTGGACATGCAATATCTAGTGATTATAGACATCTTTGTCGGCATGGTTTTCATATCTAAAACAATTCTGAAACCAGTACCGGTATGGCATTCATATGAAATACAATGCAGACACGCATTGCCGGAAGCGTCTTCAATATAGATTCAATACCGACAGTTGATTGTAACTGAAAATTTTCAGTTAGGGTTCATCATTCTAGCCTAAACCCACTACTTTAAATCAACAAAAACACTTATAAAGTAATTCAGAATCACTTACCTTCTCACAGAAGCCATTTGATTGAGAGTTTGATCATCCGATTCGGTTTCTTCTTCAACGACAATTCGATGTAACCTATCTTTGAGTATTTGTTGCGCTTTCGATTTTGATTGAGTCGCAACTCCCACTTTCGGATCAGGTTTAGGGTTTTGAGTTCGTTTACGATGAGGCATTTTAATAGAAGTGATTAAATTTTGGAGGCAACGATTAGTTGTCGATAAAATCGTGTGAAAGAGATGATGATAAACCTTTTATTTTTGTCAAACCTAACCAACAGAGAAGAGAAAGATGAGGGATATGAGAATGATTTTAAATTTTAAGTTTTTATTTAATGCGAAGGATACCATAATAATTTTCCTATATTTTTAATTAATACTCCCCCTATATATATATAGGCAGAAAAGTGAAATTCTCTAAGAATAATTTTTTTTTTGGTTTTTATAAATTTTCCTTATGTTCCTTGATTTACCCTCATCAATTCCAATATATTTATCTAGGAAATATGGAAAATATCAATTTATTAAGAGTTTTTATCCATTCGAAAGTGTAATTGTTCTTGGGAATTACTAAAGACATTAACTAAGTTTATTAATATCATGTTCTTTAATAAGGGTAAACATGGAAGAAACCACATTGAAGTCTTTTTTTATGCCTATCTACAGGGACTAAAGAATTTTAGTTCTCCGGAGGAAGTATATAACTTCGGCTTAAAAAGCAAAAGAGAAAAAGAAAAAAAACTTTGCAAAAAAACTAAGGATGGGAAAAGTAGTTATACCCGCCAATCGTGGATTGATTCTATTATACGCTCAAATTATTTATATGCTCTTAATCACATTCGATTAAAATAAGGGCAAATTTCTAGCCAAAAGATCCGGGCGCTCTTTAAAATTTACCCTAGTGTAGGTACGGGGTTTAAAACGATGCCCCTGTAATTGTTTCTTCCCGGCGTAGTAGAGGCCTAAATTTGTAATTTTACACCGCATGGGCCCCCGCGATCCTAATGATTTTCTAGGTGTGTGGTCCAAATTTTCACAAGGGTATTTACAAAAACGGTCACAGTTCATAATTCCGGTTTACAAAAAAGTCCCACTGTTACAAAGTATTAACAAAGCAGTCACTAGACAACTAACGACTCCGTTATATCACGTGTCAGCGTTATGTCAGTTGCCGCAGTTACCTAATTACCCTTATATCAAATCTCTAAAAAACTAGGGTTGTCGGATCATTACCTTCAAAGCAAAACCCTAACACAAATACTCTACAGATCCATATCCTGCCTCATTTGCCCCCGCTTCTGCCCGATATTTTCACCTCTGAAGAGATGGAGATGATGAAGGCGAAACCATGAATCATAGTAAAACCTTGTTCATGCCCTAATTTGATTCTGTGATTTTGAAGATGGGAGATGGAAAGAGGTAAGATCTAACAACCCTAGTTTTATTTTGTGATTTTGAATCAGTAATTAAACGGTGGTAATGATTGTGTACAAATTACAGGAATTCGATGAAGGGGTGTAGATTCAGGTGAAACTAGGGTTTGAACGAAGAATTAGGAACCAAGAATGGGTTTTTGAGTGAATGGTGAAGGACTTAGTCAAGTAGTTGCAGGTTGAATTTGTTGATTACAGGGAAGAAGGAATTGGAGGTTGTTGTCTACGGTGAATTAGAAGCTTAGAAGATGGTATTGCGGTGGTTGGAGGTGGTGGTGCATAAGAGAGACGAATCTGGTTTGTTGGGGGTTTCTAATGGAATGAATTTGGTGATGGGTTGGAGCTAAGTTGCTTGGTGGTGGTGGTGTTGGTTATAAACAGTGGTGTTGCTTGCTGCTGGTGTGTTGTTGTTGCTTGTAGGGGGTGGTGTTGCTGCTGCTGGTTGCTGTTGCTGGTGAAATAGATTAGGATCCTTACATGGCATCGGAACTTCAGCCCGCATTCAGTATCGTTACATCACATTCCCTCAAAGGATTCACCGTTTCCTCTTCTGGTATAGCCGCCATCACCACCACCACCACCACCAGTTCATCACCATCACTTCAACAAATCGGGAAGGGTGTTTAAGACAAAAGTCACACTGTTTTTCTCAAAGCAGTTAAGTCGGATGGGAAAATACCACTTTGCAAACACTAATTAAAGCTATGATCATTTTGTAAAACTAATTAAGGGAGTGTAATAATTTTGTAAAACACCCTTTTCACAATTAGCTTGGTAGCTTGGTCCATCTTTATTCCATTTCACAATGCCTGTCTTTTTTTATTTGTTCTGTATTCTATTTTGGTCTGTCTTTTTTATATGTCCGTTTTGCTTATAGATATATTTTTCCCTTAAACTATCAAATATATCCCTTATTTCTTATAATCATAAAATCATTTTTAATTCAAACTTAATTAAAAATCTTAAATAGTATCATCATATATAGGAGAAAAATCTATTCAATACATTTATGGATAGTTATAAAATATTTCATAAAATAATAATATTACCCAATTTATATTTTTTAATTATATTTTTTAATTATTGGATAAAGAGTATTACATTAACTAGTTTGAAGCCTAACAAGCTAAGCTCCAATAACATACTACTACATTAATTGAACAAGTTGTTGTGCTAGCCTACCAGTGGGTAACCTAGCCAAGAAAACCGAAGTGGATGGCGTCTGAGATTATGTCACAGGGGGCAAACTAATTATACTTTTCATGTTAATTTCTGCAATATTTGTTAATATATACTTCTTTTAAATAAGGGTAATTTTAATTTTAGTAATAACAAAATATTAAATAGGACTAGTCAAGCATTAATCATGACAATTTGTAGGATTTGCTTAGTATTTTGACTATATCAAATAAAAAAGATGGAGGGAAGTATATGCCTGAAGGAGTTCATCACTTCCCAGCGAATTAACATCAGCTAATTATTTTTTTCGTCGTGCAATCTAATTAGAGTGGCTATTTAAGGTTGTCCAACATGAAAGATTGCAGTTAAAAATATCACTCGGAAGAATTTTAATCATCCATATTTTTTTCTCTGATTGTAATTTTTTTAACAGGAGTGCCTACCGATACATAATTCTAGCATGTAACACCACCATTGCTGATTTGATTATGCAAGCTGAGCATTACTATGTATATATATATATATATATATATATATATATATATATATATATATATATATATATAACTTCCGTATTCTAAATGAACAAGTGAACAACAATGTGGGTCACCCGACCGGTCTCTATTTCTCTGCATTTTAGGCTTCCTAAAAATGCAATTTTCGTCCAAGAATTTCGGACCAGTTTTTGCATGGGATCGGCATTTGCTTCTGGCTAATATCAGGGGAACACACTCTTCTTACGGGACTGATAAACCGAACTTCAATATCTGAATCTTCTCAAACAGACAACAGTTCACGGCTACCAAAAGTTTCGTTTTCTGCAAGCGCTTGACAAGGTATGCTTGGGTCATGGGAGAGCAATGAGCACATCATCAAAGCTTTAACCTCAATTGTCTACGGCAAAAGATTCCGATCTGCAGACATCCCCGCGGCAAAGTGGACATACCCTGCAGAAACATGAAAGAATCTGAATATGATCAAAACTTTATAAACATGTCTCGGATTGTATGATAATTGAGCATTTTACCACAGCAAAACAAAACTGATTCGCAGTTGTAACAGATATCATTTTACTTGCGCGTGTAAGGATGTGATTAACTAAAGATATATATCAGATTAAGAGCATTTAATTAACTGCATTTGCTTTGGTTCGTTGATTAAGAGCGGCTAAATCAACGACTGTGTACAAACAGATGGTTTCACGAACAAAATGGGGAAAGGACCCATCCGTTGCATTTACCTATGAATCTCTTTCAGCCATTTGTCTACACATGTCTGGTGGAATTCATGATGACGAGGCAAGATATAATATCAGATGAAGAGCCTTTAACTGACTGCATTATTTTGGTTTGTTGTTTAGAACGGCTAAATCAACGACTGTATATGATAATCCAAAATACAAACAGATGGTTTCGCGAACAGATTGGGGAAAGGAACCTTTCGTTGCTTATACCTGTGAATCTCTTTCAGCCATTTGTCTACACATGTCTGGTGGAATTCATGATGACAAGGCAAAATTCGCATGCAATCTCCTTCCTCATACTCTACAAGGCATATGTAACATCTGCCGCCGAAGGCAAAATTTGGAATGAAAAGGTTATGACGCTGCTGAAAAAATAATGAGTAACTTAAAATGTACGACAAGATTAAATCTCTCTAAAAGGCATAAGAAAATATCTAAAATCTGGACTCTGAAGTCAAAAGAAACATGTGGAGTGACTCCAGGGTTTTCTAATATTAAGCATAGCATGGAATGGTTATTCATGAAAACAATTGCCATGCATATGTCTGAAAACAAAATTACATGTATAGAGCAGTTAAAAGCGCCTCAATAACGTGGAAAACCCTTATATCCTGTGCTTAGATATTCTGTTTTTTCATATGCAATGTTTGTTCTTAAGCAACCAGTAGATAATTATCTGCTAAACCAAAGGTACAAGTAGTTCCACTAACAAATTATCAAACTTACCAACCTAGCATCCTAGACAACGATCAACAACAATAGACGAACTTAGGGAATACTAAATCAAACAGACTAAGTTACTTCCCTCAACTGTGTAAGTTGCATTCTACAGCAGTCGGTCCACGTTTGTTCTCTTGATTTTTGACACTTTCCATTAAGCAGTAGCATCTGGAAGGACATTTGTATCTCTCCATCCTGCATCAGTATCAGCTCCCAAGGATCAAGGCAGAAAGCTCTTAAACCAAAAACTTTCAGACCTTGACTTCCTTCTTTTACAGAGTTCAGAACGTACATCTATGACAGGTAGGAATACTAATACTGTTTTATGCATGACCATGGAGACCATGGAATATGGTGTTGGGCACTCGTAAGGACATGGATTTAAATTCATATATTACTCGTCAGTGAACAGGATTGTAAATTAATTCATACATATCAAAAGAATTTTATAAGGTTAGACGAAGTCACGAAGTATGAGTTTTCTGATAGTCCAGCCATGTAGTAGGTCTTCGCTCAATTAACAGTTAAATTTTCGAAAGACTTGTATTTACTCGTATAGGTTAAACAGAAATCTGTCATTACAGAAAATGGATGTTTTAAAGTTCTGAAATTGGAGACTACTAGTAGTTCTAGATGCCAAGTTTATGTGATAAAATTACGGAAAGTCTGATGTGTATGCTGCAATAGGTTTACCAAATAAAAAATACATGGTTTCCATGATTAAAGGCAACGAGAACAACAATGTATACATACTGTGCAGCATCGTCATTCTGTTGTTTCTGTGACTTCGCATATATCTTTACAGGCATAGATTCCACCACCTCTTTTGGTGCTGGGACAGATCCAATTGAAGATACAGAGGGCCGAGAGGATAAAACCACAGATTGCTGGTGGATTTCATCCAGAACCTAATTAAGAGAGTTCACCAAAAATAGGTTTATGTCCCGTGGAAGTACTAAGCCCACCAGATATAGTTTACATCATACAAATTTTCCATAATCAAAACAAGATATAACACTACCTCAAATAAAGCTTCTGCTAACATAACTATTCTAGATATGCTAGCTCTAGCACTTGTGTCATCATCTGGGTTGGTGTTGGTCCTGTTAATCGTTCGGCATGTGCAAAGGCCAGTTCTATGCTGGCCAGACAATATACATGATCTTTCATGCCCAGACAAGTTCTCGAAGCGACTACCCAACCTCTGAAGTGCGCGGACCTACACTCCAGAAAAGCAAGCGGTTGACGTTGTTGCCAATTAAATCAGCACAAATTTAAGAGACAAAACCTATTTAAAATGGAAAGGAGAAATAACAGACCCTCAGAAACATACAACTTCCAAACAGCTTATACAATTATAAACTATCAGTCCAATTCTTTTCAAATACATTAATCTTGACAATTTTTTTCTCTTTGTCTGGTTATACGCTTCGTATTATCCACAGGATTTAATTTCGTCCAACCCCTAAGAAATGTAAAAAGACACATGGTACCTTATCCCATCTACTACTGCTTAGTACTACTTCCATTCCACAAAAAGTGGGTCTTTCACTTTTCTAATTTTGCCTATTTTTAGGCAAAAATGACAAGCTGAAAGCCCACTTTTCGTGGGACGGAGGGAGTATAATAATTTCAACAAAATGGTTAGTTCATATTTTTCTATTTGAAAGATGATACTGACCTGAGATCTAATTCTTCTTCTCCTCTCCAGAAAATCTGTTCTACGCTCCATTATTTCGTGATACCTAGCTTCTCTGGTTCGTGAGGCGTCGACATCATAACCTTGACTGTTGTAGATAGAGTTCAATTCACTAGGAGGATAACTAGATGAAGCTTGTGTCTGTTCAGCAGTCCCATTAGAATCCAAGGGTCTTGTAATGCCAGCCCAGGCTTGTGCTCCGTTATCTTGACTAGAATCTCTAACAACTCTGTCTTCTTGAAGCCGACCAAACAATGCATCCGAAAATGAAGATCTTCGAAGAACCCTGTCTCGCAGTCTGCCAACACTCAGGGTTCGGCTAAACCGAACACTCCTCTCAACAGGTTCTCGTGATCTAATCCGTCTATCCGGACGTCTTGATTCCATGCTTTCTACATCTGTAATATTCCTCAACAGATTCCCACTTACACCAGACCCAGTATTCTCATTATTTCGAGCCATATCTCGAGCGGAAATGATTTCAACATCCTGTAAATGAACGGGAAGCCTTGGAACCAAAGAATCTACTTGTAATACACTGTCAACCTGCGCAGCAGGTAATCTACTAATACTGCATTCAGGAAGCAATTGGGTCTCTTGATGGACTTCATTTCTGTTAATCGAACTAATGGTGGAATCAGTATGTACAGGAAAACCTTCTTCAGCGTTTGAACCCGTGAAACCATTAGGGAAAAGAGAATAAGCCCTTGATGACCCTAAGCTGGCTGCTCTACTCAGCCTGAAACTTATATTACCAGGAAAGAAACTAAAGCGCGAACGTGAACGACTTGAAGCAACTTGAGAAGAGCTGCCATCAGCTATAGAAGCTACAGAAGAAGTTCGTGCAACATCATTAACTTGGCCCCACTCGTCATCAAGCTCACTTTCAATAGATATTGAAGGTACTTCACTAGAATCTTCTAAAACTTTAACCTTTCCACGCTTCACTTGGATTGATTCTGCTCTATTTTGCTCTACACTTAGGGTTTCACCACTCAGTCGCCTACTTGCCTTGTTGCGCTCATTAGAAACCTATAGTACATAAGAACTTAATCATAAGAATCATCTCCAACAAGTTACAAAAATGAAACCTGATAAGAATGTGTGAGTTACATACAAAATTACGTGCAGTTGAAGACAAGAAAGTTCAATTCTTCAATTGCAGGATCAAAATAGGGTTATTTACACTATCAAGAAGAACTAAGAGAAAACAAGATTATCAAAGGTTTGCAACTTCTTTTTCAATTCCTTTGCTATACAAATAGAATATTTAATGCTTCAAAAAAATCCAAAACTTTAAATGAAAGCAAAAGGAGAAAAAATTACTGCTTCACCTCATCTTCACTAGCATCAGTTTCATAAGATCCAGATGATAGACCACCGAGACATGAACACTTGGAAACCGTAGTTGCAATCAATTGATTCTTTCGACGACCGTTGGTTGAGGACGGGAATGAAGATGAAGATCCGACAACATTTTTGCTACTACTCGAACCCATCACCTTCTGAAATTATACTCAGCTCTACCCAAAATGTACCCTGAACTCCCCCATTATCAGCATCACCAACAAACCCTAATTTAACAGAATAAACAAAAATGAAACCCTAAAAAATTTATAAGCACTACTACAACTGCGACTGCCTTAAATCCCTCTGAACTAACCAATAATGGAATTGAATTGATTATAATAATATAATATAATTATAATAATCAATAATCAGGTTAAATAAAATCGGTGCACCGCTCCAGCCTGATCCAGATTTACAGGAACATTGTTTGTTTTTCTTTTACCTTTGAATGAAAATTAAAAAGAATTGTATAAAATAAAATAATAAAAATGTAAATTGAATCCATACAAAATCAATAAATTCAATATGAACGGCTTGATTTTGAGTTCAAATTACTGTGCTTTTTTATATATAATATGAATATCTTTGTTACCTTCTGAACCTCCAGGCTTTGATAGATAAACTAATCAATTGCCATTTTTTTTTTTGGATGTTTTCTGAAAGAGTTGTTTGGTTGCAGACAGAGAGAGAGGGGGGGAGGGAGGAGGACCCTTTAAGACATGAAAATGTTTTAGGGTCGAAGAGAAGTGGAATGTCGTAAAGAGTTTTCATTTTGGGAGGGGGTCTTTGGATCAAGGGAGAGGGAAAAACGTATTCAACTCACCTATACTACCGATCCAAAAATTTCCTACGAGTCAGACAATTCTACCCTTACACAAAATCCACCTTCCAAAACAACCCAAATATTCATGCTTCTTCTTTCCATGGACGGTGAAGTTTAAGTGTAAATCCTAGATTTGATTTTTCAAAACCTATGAAATATTTTAAACTCACAATCCGCAACAGGGGTTAATCAAGGTATAATTGGACAACGTAACATGATTCTCTATTCTTTTTTCTATGTACTATTGGCGTTTAAAACATGGTTCTCTCTTTTTTCCATATATGTATCAAAATATGTCCGTAAAAGCTTGGTTCGTTTGTACCACTGAAAAAGAAATAAAAGATTCACGTTCATAATTCAAAACGCGAATTGTAAATATCTCTACCACTCAAAAAATTAGTGATGGTGAAATGCAACATTCCACTACCATCTATTTAGTTAGTCTCACTAATTTGAATAGGTTGCTCCATTTCGGTTCTACCTAAGAATGAAGAATTCCTACGCCCCTATCTTACGATTCCTCCAACCATATATAATATAACTACTTCGATGTCTATGGTAAACGAGAATTATAAAAAAAACTTGAGAACATATGTCTTCCACTCCAAACATCGAGAAGTATTAATTTCTCTACAACCAAAGTGAAAGAGAATGAAAAAAATAAATTCTGAGAGAGTTGTTTAGCTCACGTTCATTATAGAGGTCGAGAAACGGTTCTCCTAGTTATGTCCGGAGAGCGAGATGTATCACTTTCTCGTTTACCAGGAAAAACGAGAATGAAATAAAATCCTTATCTCACGCATTGAATAAGCGTAAATAAATTTTACTATCGCTTAAGCCTTAAGGATTATCCGGACCCGTAGTCTGCCTGTATCTTTCAATTAAGTTTTTATGTTGGCCATAATAAAAACTGGCGTTTTTAGGGGCCACTCAAAAGAATTTAGGGGCCAACAATAAAACAAAAAAGGTCACCCAAAGGGAAAATGTAGCCAGCCCTTATCTCGCGTAATTCGTAATGGCGAAATTACCCTTATATATTCGGAGGATATGATAACATTGTTACCCTCCGAATGCAATCGGAGGCCAAAATATTTGTCAGACGTCCGATTATACGAGGTGCAGTATTTCTTGGTTCGTGTTTTGGATTCAGCGTTAATCGGGAGTTAAATATATTACAAAACCTACCGATTATAAGTTGCCGCAAATTCAAATTTTGAAAGCTACCATAATCGGTAGATATGCTAAATCCAATACCTACCGATTATTGGTTTCTCCACATTCAACTTTCGTCAAATTAGCCGTTGGAGTTTTTGGGAAAAACAAAAAGAGCCGTTGGACCCTAAACCTATATAAAGAAACTCATATCTATCACCCCAATTGCACCAAACTCTTTCCTCTCTTCAGTTTTAATTTTCATAACAAAAAACATGGATATTGCTTTTGCCGAAGAAGAAGATTGTGCTATTTATAGAGCGTGGGTTGTGGTAACTACTCATGATCGTGTTCACAAGCTCCACAAATCGGAATCCGAAGAGCAGATATGGAACCGTATCTTAATGGTATTTGAGGCCTTAGATGGTAATCGAATTCGAAGATCATCCAATGACATTAAGATGAGAAAGAATGCGCTAGATAAGGAGATTGACAAACTTGAAGATGAGGAACGGTTTGTTAGGAACGCTTTTCCTTGGTGGACGTATGAAAAACGAGTAAGTATCTCTGTAACTCCAATTCACATTAAGAAAAGTTAGTACTAACTTGTTACTCATTCGTAATTTCAGAGAAATCTTGCGGATCGCCGGTATGTGGACCTCT
This sequence comes from Papaver somniferum, assembly GCF_003573695.1. Lineage (NCBI taxonomy): Eukaryota > Viridiplantae > Streptophyta > Magnoliopsida > Ranunculales > Papaveraceae > Papaver > Papaver somniferum. Next base: position 88,846,629 of record NC_039365.1, on the reverse strand, counting down.
ACGGGAAACGATTTGAACATGAAGGATGCTACAAAATCAAGAGGGACAATTTCTATGGTCACTGGAAGTTATGATCTGTTTTAATACTTTTATGGTCAATTAGGAGTATGGATTTAGGTGCTTTTGACGAAATTGTAAGGTTAAGGCCGTTTGAACTTTATGTAATGGATGTAATCGGAGTATTATTAATATAAAAACTAGCCGATTATACGAAATCGGTAGATTATTTTGTTAAACAACCTACCGATTGTAATATACGGTTATTTTATGAGTCAACTTTCTTTCCGATTATGGTGTTGTTTGGTTCCAGGAAACAGTTTTTTTTGAACTTGTAATATTCGGAGGATAATGTTTTTGTAAAGTTCCGAATGTACGATGGCCCAAAAATCAGAATTTGGAAAAACTTATACTTTTCAAATTTTGTCTTTGAAATAATAGGACGTTAAATTAGTTACCAAAACTTCCGAATATGGGATGTCTAACCTTCAATATGGGCCCTTGGAACCACCTGGAGCCATGGCGTGGTTTGTGTTTGAACTTGTGATATTCGGAGGATAGGTTTTTTTTAAAGTTCCGAATGTACGATGGCCCAAAAATCAGAATTTGGAAAAACTTATACTTTTCAAATTTTGTCTTTGAAATAATCGGACGTTAAATTAGTTACCAAAACTTCCGAATATGGGATGTCTAACCTTCAATATTGGCCCTTGGAACCACCTGCAGCCATGGCGTGGTTTGTTTTCAACTTGTGATATTCGTAGGATAGGTTTTTTATAAAGTTCCGAATGTACGATGGCCCAAAAATCAGAATTTGGAAAAACTTATACTTTTCAAATTTTGTCTTTGAAATAATCGGAAGTTAAATTAGTTACCAAAACTTCCGAATATGGTATGTCTAACCTTCAATATGGGCCCTTGGAACCACCTGGAGCCATGGCGTGGTTTGTTTTGAACTTGTGATATTCGGAGGATAGGTTTTTTATAAAGTTCCGAATGTACGATGGCCCAAAAATCAGAATTTGGAAAAACTTATACTTTTCAAATTTTGTCTTTGAAATAATCGGACGTTAAATTAGTTACCAAAACTTCCGAATATGGGATGTCTAACCTTCAATATTGGCCCTTGGAACCACCTGTAGCCATGGCGTGGTTTGTTTTGAACTTGTGATATTCGGAGGATAGGTTTTTTATAAAGTTCCGAATGTACGATGGCCCAAAAATCAGAATTTGGAAAAACTTATACTTTTCAAATTTTGTCTTTGAAATAATCGGAAGTTAAATTAGTTACCAAAACTTCCGAATATACCACACAAATCATTGTCATTTGAACTTGTCTAACTTAGTTACCCAAACAAATTTCCGAATGTACAACAAAAATCATTGTCATTTATCTGCTCTTCTTTACTTTACGACCGTGACTACCTCCCAGTCCTGCACGACCACGGGTTTGAGCACCTTCAGTTTGAGCACCTTCAGTTGGAGCAGCTTCAGTTGGAGCAGCTTCAGCGCTCGATGAAGCTCGAGTTCTTTTACCCGTCTTTGATACTGCCACCTTGGGCTGATGCCTCTTCGTGACTTTCTCCCCAAACTGGGCAGCATAATCTTCGTTATCCATATTATCAACTAGATCTCTAGCCTCTTTGATCTTCTCAGCTGGCATGGGATCTCTGCTCTTCAAGCATGCAGTTAAAATTTTGGAAACACGCTTGAACCTATTCACCTGTTTTTTATACGTAATGACATAACATCAAACGGTAATTACCTAAGATTTATAGGAATAATATAAAATGAACAAAAATATAAGAACACGCACCAGTCTATCATAACCAGCTGGTTTGTCTTTGATGATACAATCATAACTTGAACCCGCCGCAGTAGTGTTGGATTTGATTTCACGGATAACCAAAGGATGTGATACCTTGTTATACCAACTCATATAGTCTGGAGAATTTTCATCACCTCGGATGGTTCGTCTACCAGTGTCGATAATGAAGTCATTCCTCTTATCCCAGTTATCAAGAACAGCAGGTGGGCCTGTGTGAACAATCGTGAGATTGTCACCACTAGAAGAACACAACTCCAACTCCAATTTGTAGTAATCCCCCATTTTCTCCAGAGGTTGATGTTGTATATACCCGTGTTGTCGCATCACCCTAGAGGGGTTATACATCACATATCCTGTGGGGTGCCACAATGGTCCAAAATAAAGGGACAAGTCCGACCGAACATTTATATGCACACTGACTCGATCTTCCTTGTATGGATCAAAGCATACGTCTGAGGCCTTCAATTGGTCCAAAATCTCCCTCATGCGAATCAACTGCTGCTCCTTTGTCCTAGAACGGTTGTCTTCAAATATATACTTTGTTCCTCTAGGAGTACCTTTGCACCACCCCGGGTTCTCTCCAGCCAACTTCAGGATAGGGAAGTGGTCATAGATCCATGCCTATATACATAAGAAACCAAGTTTTAGTAAATAGATTGTGTATATTCGGTAGTAATTTCCAAACATAATTTCCGATTATATATAATCGGAAACAAAACTGAGTAGTTATCCACCGAATACACAACATTCGAAAATATATATGGATCATTTCCTACCGAATATGCGTCATTTGGAGTTCAGTAACCTATAGCTTTTCTGGCCTGTATATTCGGTTCTAATATCAAAAGAATATTTCCGATTGTATATAATCGGGAAAACAATTAAGTACCTAGCCACCGAATAACCAACATTCGGAAAATAAGATGGATCAATTCCTACCGAATATGCGTCATTTGGAGTTCAGTAACCTATAGCTTTTCTGGCCTGTATATTCGGTTCTAATATCAAAAGAATATTTCCGATTGTATATAATCGGAAAACAAAGTAAGTACTTAACCACCGAATAACCAACATTCGGGAAAAGAGATGGATAATTTCCTACCGAATATGCGTCATTTGGAGTTATGGATATGCATCATATGTATTGTCTACTGAATAACTATAGATTGAGTTATAGAGTTAAAGAAAAAACCTGCAATAGAGCCACATTCCCGGCAACTTGGCAGGTTCCTAGCCTCGAAGCCTTTCTCAACTCTTCCATCAAGAATGCTAGGCATGTCGTGCCCCAAGAATAGTCACCGACTTCATGGAGAGGATCCAAAAGTTGTATAAGGTTGGCGTCGATCCGGTTGCCAGAAGTATTGGGGAATATGACACATCCCAATACACAAAGGAGATATGCGGTGGCAGCGTGGTTCACTTGCTCATCAGTTAACGTTCCATTCTTTTCCTTCTCCAAGGTGCCTCGAAACATATTCATCAAAGCTGTAATGTTGATCTGTCTTGTTCTGTAACTTGCATGCCTCCTAAACTCTGCTGTTGTTGTCTCTTCATCCCAACCTAAGCACTTGTTAGTTAGAGAATAAAGTTGTGCCCAACTTAACTGCTTTGTGTAGTTAAACTTCACAGCTGTGCCTTGGTCGGGAAGGTTAAGAATCTGCACAACATCATCCGGGGTGATCGTCATCTCCCCAAACGGCATATGGAAAGTATCGGTCTCAGGATACATTCTATCCACGAACGCCGATATGGCCACACGATCATGTTCCAACAATGAACTAGGCGGCATTAGCTAACCCCGAGTTGGCAACAATTGTCTTGAACCTTTCACATTCACCGGATAAAGGCCACACAAGTATTTTTGTTGGTGCGACGGTAGGTTTGAGTAGACGGACCGCATCTTGATGATCCTATTAATACAAGTATTACGATATAACACATAGACAATACATTAATAAAAAATAGTAATTTTATTACCTCGGTTTCATATATTTCTCTGGCCCATGAGTCTTTGTATCCAAATAGAAATTTTCCTCCATCAGTTGGTAGTCCAAGGATTGTGCCTGCTGGAATACCCTTCTTCTTCAAGTGCTGAGGGACAAGATGTGATGCTTTCTTAGCAATATCCTTCCTTACAACATCTTTTCCTTTTTTGGCTTTTTGGGTACCACTTGGTTGTCCTTCTTCTTCTACTCTTGCCACTGGATCAAGTGGTTCAACACTTGGTCCTGCACTTTGTTGAGCGGCTTGTTCAACACTTGGTCGCACCCCTTGTTCACTGCCTTGTTGTTCAACAGTTGGTTGCACTCCTTGTTGACTGCTTTGTTCTTGTTCGCTTTGTTGAGCACCTGAATTATCTTTGGCACTCCTTTCCCTCCTAGCACTAGCTGTCACTTTCTTCCTCCCTTCTCGACTTTGTCTAAACAACAAAGAAAGGAACAATATTTACAAACTATACAATCGGAAGACAAAGTATGGAAATATAACCCGAATGTACACATTCGGACGTAAGAAGACACATATTGTTCCCGAATACAAAATAATCGGAAGCTAACTAAACATATTTGCAACCGAATATACATCAATTGGAGTTCAGAAGCTGTAAATTTTTCATCCTACACAATCGGAAGAAAAAGTGCACCTCTATAACCCGAATGTACAAATTCGGAAGTAAGAAGACACATATTTTTTCCGAATGAAAAACAATCAGAATATAACTAAACACGTTTACAACCGAATATTCATCAACTGGAGTTCAGAAACTCTAAAATTTTATCCTACACAATCGGAGGTATAAAACATTATATTGTCTTCCGAATAAATACTGGCCCCAAAATGGGATTTTTCCTATATCATAAATTTTGAGATTTTTTTCAATATATACATTCGGTAGTGAGTGTTCTTCCGAATACTTTGTGTCTACTTAAATATATTCGGTAGCCAAAAAATTCATTAAACTACCGATTATTAGCAGTTTGTATCCAGGAAGATATGGCCACCAATATTCGGCAGATAATCATCAAATCTTTCTCCCGAATACTGTCGATGTTCTTGAAAAATGAAGAACACGACTATATTCGGAAGTAAATGAGCATGCATATCGTCCGAATCTGGATAAATAACCGAAAACCCTAGAAATTTTTTTTCTCGATTCGACGAATTAAAGCGAAATAAACCCCAAAAATGATAGATTCTTACCTAATTGGGGCCATTTGAAGTTGACGAAGTGTTTGAGTCTCGGAATCGCCACCACCGACTACATTGCCGGGTACTTGTTCTTCGCGTTCTTCGCGTTCTTCTTCATTTGCAGCAAGAATTTCTTTATTTCTTGCTAAAATTCCAATATTTGGATCGATACCCCGAGCAACATTTTTGGTTCTAGGTCTGTGGGTTTCATTTCTCTTATCCATTGTTTTATAATCGAATCGACGATGTTTTGATTTTACGATTCGCGGCGATGTTTCGGTTGAACGAGGAAATTTTTTTTTTCTTCCACAATCGGAAGATAATATGAAACTGGAAGAAGAAGAGTTAAAATGAGTAGAATTGTTTTTGATTTGGTTTTTATACAGTTTTACCAGAAGGGCATTTATGTAACTTCAATATCATATAGGGTACCCCTTAACTAGAGTCTTTGGCTGGGTATAAATTGATGGCCCCTAAATCCTTTGGGATGGCCCCTAAAAACGCCAGGCAATAAAAATGTAAGAAAGTGGAAACAAAAGAAAACAATAAAACTAGTTTACTGTTTTTCCTCCAACCTTATTCGGAGTACTGCATTAGTCACTTTACTCATCTAAGGTTCATTTTGCAAAATTACTGCATGGGCAAATAACATAAAACAAATAGGTTTAACAAGAGACCCATAGCATAAATAAAAGCAGGCTTAACATTTCAAAGTGTACTAAGAAAAAGAATTCAAAATTCAAATACAATAGACCGAAAACGTAAAACTAAGGGCTATGAGAGTTGGTTCTTGAAGTTTTTGAGCTTCTTCTTCTGTTGAAGCATCGGCGAAGGTGGAGACAGGCATGTCATCAAAGGAACAAGGGAAAATATCGACGCTTTCATAGTTATCACTTATCATGAAAGTCTTATTGGCTCTTAGTGGTTGCCCTTCCAATTCAGAGCAAGAAACAGGTTTATAAGCCTTTTGGATGTTCCGTTTCTGAACACAAACAAGTCCCAATTACGTTAGAGATAATTAATAAGGAAGATAGCAAAAAAAAATTGGTACGGCTATAATTGCAGCTTTGGTATTTGGTCCATCGGTGAAAGGTTTGGCAAGGAAGACGTGATAAAAATTTGTTTAGTCTTCTTCTTTTACAGGCTTACAGCAACCCAACTTCGAAAGCTACAGTAATGAGAAGGGGCATCAACTATATGTATACACTCTTCATTCTGATCATTACTAGTTCGGATTTAGTTTCCTTTCGAGTCTGTGACTATTTCAAGTTCTAGTTAGATAACCAAAAGATCACCAATCTAAATCCATTCATCACAAAACAAGATAAAAACCATTTAGTGAAAAAAAATTAATTCTCCATTTCAAATTGAATAATAAAAGATCAATTAAACATCAAACCATCTAATAATAAAACGTGAAACTTAATATGCACATGACTATCATGAACATGATTGGAGAGGTTTAGAAAAACAATTCTGAGGTTTATGTTTTCTCTTCGCAGTTGATGGAAAGAAGAACAAGCAATGGGATAATATGATTTGGGTTGTTTTAAAAAGTGGGTTTTGTATAAGGATAGAGTTGTCCAACTCATAGTAAAGTTTTGAATCGGTAGTATTGGGTGGGGTGACTACGATTTTCCCACTCCCTTGATCCAAAGACTCCCACCTATAACAAAAGTGATGTCAACGAGACCTCCTATTCCCTCTCAAGCTGCATCTCAATTTGTGCAATGAAGGTCCAGTGTTGTTGCATCTCCGCCACCTCCACCTCCACCTCCACCATCTTCTCAACCTGAGGTCAGAGAAAGTAGGAAGCGAAAGAACACATCTTGGGTATGGGAGCATTTCACGAAGAGTGTTGATGACGATGGTATTAAATGGGGGAAGTGTAACTACTGTGAAGGTGGTAAATATAAGGCTGGTGGTAAGGAGTATGGAACATCAAATTTGAACTATCATTTGACTAAGTGTCAAAAGTATTTGAAACACTAGAATATGCACAGTTGGAACAACACTCTCTCGGTCAACCTAGCAATATGAGAGATGAGCAGCAAACAGCTGGGGTTACGTTCTGTCAAGATGCATGTAGGAGAGCCTTGATAAAGTTCATTATCACAGATGAACAGTCTTTCGGAATGGTTGAAGGAGAAGGATTTATAGCATTTTGTAGATATCTTGAGCGGAGGTTCAAGCTTCCATCACGGATGACCGCCTATCATGATATCTGCAGACTGTTTGCGAATGAAAAAACCAATGTGGTGAATTATTTCAAGATGAACAAGGTTAGAGTTTGTCTCACAACCGATACCTGGACATCCATTCAGAACTACAACTACATGGTAGTTACTGCTCACTTTATCGATGACAACTAGAAGTTACACAAAAGAATCATATGTTTCTGTCAAATCATTAGTCATGGAGGCGAGCATATTGGAAGAGCATTGGAGAAATGTTTGATAGAGTGGGGTCTTGAGAGAGTGTTCACCATCACTCTCGATAATGCATCTGCAAATAAAAAAGCAATTGAATATGTCACAAAGAAAGTTATAAGTTGGGGATCGTCAATTGTTGGAGGTAAACATTTACATGTTAGGTGTGCTGCCCACGTATTAGATTTAGTTGTTAAGGATGGGTTGAAGAAGTATCATACTTCAGTGGGAAGAATCAGGTTAGTGGTTAAATACGTCACGACCTCTCCTGCTATAATGAAGAAGTTCTTAGATGCCTTATTTCTTGAAAGAATGGAATATAGAAAGGGATTAGTATTGGATGTGAAAACAAGATGAAACTCCATTTACTTGATGTTGGATGCAGCGGAGAAATATGAAAATGTCTTTATAAGGCTAGGACGGTCAGATAAATCATTTCGTGAGAGGTTTATCTTTGATATTCCCGATGAACCAGTAATGGGTGATAATGTTGATGATATTGACAGTACAGATATTCCTGATGAATTAGAATCTAGTTCTTCTGATTCTGATGCTCCTGAAGAACCCTTATCTGGTCGAAGAAAAGCCAAGAAGAAAAATCCTCGCGTGCATGCTCCTGAAAAGTATGACTTGGCTAATGCTCGAGTCCTAGTTCAGTTTCTACAGGTATTTTAAATCTCATTCTCTTTAACTATCAGCATGATTATAAATATTTAAGATTGTAGCCATAAACTTGGGAAAATCAGTTGGTTCTCAGTAGTCAAGAGCATACTTGTACATATTTTTTTTGACATGTATTAATCATTGTAGTACCATGCTTAGAGACAATAAAACCTAGCATGTAATGTACTGATGCCAAAATGAAGTGTCTGACAGGGACTGTAAGACAGAAGTCACCTTAGAACAACTTCTAAACTTACTATCTCTAAAAATCGAGAAACTTTTGTTCTCCTGTAGGTTACATTCACCAACAAACATAATGTATTTAACTAATTACAAAGAAACCTCTGGAGTAGTAACGGCTCATAAAAGATAGTTATTCTCTATGAATATATGTTCTGTAATCAGTTGGGTCTCCATTTTTTTTGACATATGAAGTCTCAGACAGAGCATACTTGTACATATTTTGTTTGACATGTATTAATCATTGTAGTACCATGCTTAGAGACAATAAATTTATCAATTTATCTTGAAAAGATGTTGTTTGAGATAACAATAAATTTATCAATTTATCTTGACATGTATTAATCTGTATATGAAGTTTCTATGCTTACTTAGATAACAATTAAAATTGTTTCTACAGGTATTTTTTGAAGCCACTGTTGAGTTTTCTGGTTCTACATATGTTACTTCGCATACATTTTTGGAGGAAATTTGTGATGTACGTGGAGAGTTAAATGAATGGAAAAAAACTCATTATGATCCTCACTTAAGCCATATGGGTGAGAAGATGTTACTTAAATACAAAAAGTATTGGGGTGAGTATAAAAACATGAATCCTTTATTGTTTATTGTGGTGCTTCTTGATCCAAGAGAAAAAGAACGTGGACTGCAAGTAATACTAGAAGACTTGATTATGCATGATATTCCTTGGATGAAACAAAGATTGGTAAAAAATTGGTTAGATAAAGTGAAAGAGGATTTTAATAAGTTATTTACAGCTTATAAGACAGAATATACAGGTGTAGGAAGTGTGTTAGCCTCGTCAGAGTCCGTAGGTGATACTGGTGGTAGTCCTAGTCAAGATAGTTCGAGTTCTAGTTTTACGTTACATAGAAAGAGAAGACATAAGTCCCATAGAGAAGATCGTAAAACCCATTTGTCTATAATGGAGGATGTTGACAAATCAGAGGTGGAAAGATAATTATCGGAGAAGATTTACTCACCAACAAAAGACAACAAAGAAGGTTCAAAGTTTGATATACTGACTTTGTGAAAAAGCAATGATGCAAGGTTTGATATTCTGTCACTTATAGCAAGAAACGTACTTGTTATTCATGTATCTTCAGTTGCAAGTGAATCCGCTTTCAGTACTGGAAAGCGAATACTTGGTCATTTTCGAAGTTCTTTAAGACCCCGAACTGTGGAAGCATTGATTCTCCAACAAAACTGGTTGAGGACACCAATTGATATGGATCCATCTACATTTGGAGCTGAAGAGAAGGAGGATGATGTCTTAGAGTCAGGTATGGAACTTGCTGCTATTGAATTTTACATGGATCCTTCTAACTCATTATACACTATACTTCTGCTACCTACTCGGTGCATTGAGATTTTTATGTTGATTGTCTTTATCTGTTGTTTTGCAGATTTATTTGGTGATCTTAGTACTTATTCCATCATCGTAGACGATGATTGAAGAATAATGTCATATGAAGAGCTTTTGGTGATGATACTAATGTTTTTACAAGACCCTACCATCAGTTTTTTATCCAACTCTTGTTCATATTATCGTTAATTCTCTGTTGGTTACTGTTGAAAAGAGAATTATTCTTTTGGTGCTCAGCTTGTGCCATGCAGAAGCTATTTCTAAATTTTGATAGAGATATTAGGCTGGTTTATGGTATTGTTATCTGCATTTGGTAGCTTTTGTTTTTCCCTGTCATTGTCATATCTATCCTAGTCTTTTATGTCTGCAGGGGAATCATATTGCCAGTCATATCATTTTATTTGGCCTTTTTGTTTCCTTCTGCATCATCTTCTTTGTTTTCTAATCTATCCATCTAATACTCAAAAGTGTTTTCCAATTGGTTATAGTGTTGGAAGGAGGGTAGACTGGTCCATTTCCCCTTCCCTTGCATCGATGAATGACTTCCCCGTTAATGCCTGTTTTGACTGTCAGACTCCCCCCCTCCCCCTCAAAAAAAAAAGTGGTTATACCCGCCACCCGACCCGACCCGTTATTAAATGGGTAGGGTAGGATCTTACCCGCTTAATGACGGGTAGGGTGGCGGGTAAAAAATTTCTTATCCGCCCTACCCACCATACCCATTGTGCAGCTCTAGCCACACCCATTAATAGGGATTTTATTATTGACTTCTGATTATAATTCAACAATTACCGACTTAGCTCAGTGGTAGAGCGCATGACTTTTAATCTCGTGGTCAAGGGTTCGATCCCCTTTTTTTTTTTGCATTTTAAGGTACGAAAAGATCGGCATTGGACAAATCACAAGGAACAAATGCACTACCAGAAATTCAAGAAATTCGATATCATTCCAAACGACCATACAGTGACGGAGTTAGAAATTTATGTCTGGGTGGGCTATTTTTTTTCATGTATTCTAGATTTCATTCATCTCAAATTCGATAAAAATAATACAGCAAAATATCTAAAATGAACATTTCTGCAAATACGTTGTCTTTCTCTTTGAAGCACAAAACTTTGAATCAAATTTGTGTTATACCTTGTGCATCAGATACGCAAAACATAACCATAAATTAGGGTATTGGAAGTCATTACTTTGATTTAATAAGACGGCCGAAGGCCGCGAAAACACTAAAATAATTATTTCTTAGTAATTTATTTTAAATATATGCTCTTTTTTTCTTCTTTTTTGTTCATGCAAACAAATTGTTAAACCAAAATATATTTTAAACGTGTGCATATAAACATGATAAGTTTTAACATTTGTTTTGTGGTTATCCCCAACTATAGAACATTTTAAGATTTACATTTTTTATATCTGTCCTCATAACGACACACAGCATTTTGAGTTTTGAATTACATACAAGCAATGCAAACTAATTTTTTAGATGCATGCGTACATGTAAATGTGTCCTCACTCTCTCTTCATACCATTTAATGGTAAACTATACTATATCATTAGATCTTAGTTTATCAAACTATGCATATGTTACAGGGCGTTGGATTATCTTTATACGTCAAGTTTGATTAATGGGCTATCCTAATTTTTACCTGGGCTTTTCATTTCTTCCTAAGAAGTTGCTAAGGTGAAAATTAGCTTTTACTGATTTTGGGGTGGGCTGCAGCCCAGGTGAGCCACCCACCTCCGTCACTGCGATCATACTTCTATTTATGATCATCGTTTATCACGAAATAATCAAACACCGTTTAGCCCCGAAACAGCTTCTTTAATAAAGAAAGAGTGGAAGAGAGTGGAAAAAAGCCTTCCCGATTCGATCTATGTCAGGGCATATGAAGGAAGAATCGATCTACTTAGAGCTGTAGTCGTTGGACAACCAGGTACACCTTATTACCAAGGTTTATTCTTTTATGATATTCAACTCACTTTGGGTTACCCAAATTCACCTCCAAAAATCGTTTCTCTTCTCACCGAAGGTAACCTGTTAAAACCTAGTAATGATATGATTTTCTATAGACCTGAACGGAGCAACAATAAGGATTTTAGGATACTAAAAGTATTACTAACGATTCATGAACATGTAGTTACTACCGATTCTTACTTTAACTACAAACTCGCGAAACCCAGTCATGATCCATCCAATTATTATTTGATTACCCACTGGGGCATGTGGCAGGAGAAGAAGTTTCTAAGTTACGATCAAGAAATGTTTCTTTTAAATTGTAAAACCATGTTGGGTGTTCTTGATAAGCCATATAAACATTTTGAAGAATTTGTTGGTCAACATTTTCGTGACCATGCAAAAAGTATATTGATTACTGCTCAGGGTTATATTGACGATGAAGGTCGATCGAGGGTTTCTAAGTTTGTTGATGACGATCATATCATACAAATTGTTAAGCCTAGAATCAAAGATGAACTGGAAGAATATCGAAAATCCATGAGCATTACTTATGTGAAGCTTATAAAGACATTTATAAAGAATGGGTCTCCTGATTATTTAGAGTGTTACTACAATTTGAATGATGATATCCATGATAATATCCAAGAAGATGGTGGTGCAAAAAAGAAGACATGCGATCCGTTCAAACTTTTGATTATAATTGTGGGAGCGACATATTCTATTTGCGTACTTTTGGCTCGTTTGGTATCACAAAATCCTGGTTTGTTAAGCTAGTTAGTGTGATAGTGACAATATAGAATTTTTCAAAAGATCGGTATAGTGACTTTTATTTTTATTTTATTGATGGTATGACTGTTAATCTTCATGATAATATTGTTCTTTTTCTTTTAACAGTGCATCTCAACAGGTTTTGATATAAACGTGTGAACGACTTTTTTTTTTTTTTTTAAAGGGAAAAGGAGCTCAACAGAACTCCACTTTATTGAGGGACCTCAAGAATAGAGGTTTGAAAGGATACATAAAGGTGGAGAATCTGCATTCCACCACATATTTACATTCTCATGCATAACATGATGGCATAACACATGAGCCATATTGTTTGCATTTTCAGGAATAGAGACAAAAGAAACATTGCTAAAAGATAATGCCATATTCCTAACTTCTAAAATTGTAGATCTGTACTCCAAGGAATTTGCGAAACTTCACCAAGGACATCAGAAGTAACATTCGTGGCATCCCCTTCTATGATAATTTCTTCCAGACCCAATATTTCCCCTAACTCCAATCCTAGTTTACAAGCCAAAGATTCTGCTAATAAGGATGAAGTAGAATCGAAAGTACTGGTACCACAACCAAGGAAAGTTCCATTATGGTCTCTTGCAACAACTCCCGCGACTCCGTTGTTTGGAATAAAAGCAGCATCAACATTGATATTGACAAAAGGAATAGGAGGAGGTGACCGATGAAGATCGAGTATCCTGAGAATTAGAAATATCGTCTGGAACTCCTTGAAAATACAAATTGAAATCATGTGTTGCATTTTTGATTATGAGATATTCTGAGAAGTTCGCATGAGAAAACACCATGTCGTTTCTCATCTTCCATAGGTTCCAGATAGGGCTGGCAACGGATAACCGATATCCGATATCCATTTCCGAAATCCGACATCCTATAGAATTTAATCCGACATATCGGATATCGGATATCGGAATCCGATATTCTATCGAATATTTCCTCTTAACGATAACGGTATCGGAATAGGCTGCTTCCGTTAGGTTAATATCCGATATCCGATAATCTAGGGGTTTACTTGTAATTTCCTACCCCTAGGTATTATCTATCAACTGTCGGAGAACCTAATCTTCTCTATTCTCTAGTCTCTCTAAGCGTTTTTCACCCCAACACAGAAGACTTAGAGAAGAGATTCGAGAAGTTTGAGAAGATTGATAGAGAGGAACTGAGTGACCGAGTGAACTACATCTATTTTATGAAGAGTGTGATGATCAGAGACTCTCAGAGAAGTAAGTCATGAACCTAATCTATTGTTTCAAAGTCAGGTTTCATTTCCCCCCTAAATCGATTGCATATTTTGATGTTTAATTTTGATGTTCTTCTAATCTAATCGAAACCCTAAGGAAGTCATGAATGTTTCTATGTTTAATTTTGAGATTCTGAAAATCATTTTTTTCCAGAGAAAATTAGGGTTACTAATGCATTTAAAAAATTATCAAGTTTTGAAGTTTATAAAGATTATAGGAAATTGGTTTCCGAATTCACTAAAGCTGGTTTGTATGAGAAAAATGGTCACGGGGTTGCAATTTCTGTGATTGTTATTGTGGTTTTGTTGTTTCTAAGTATTTATGGTATTTTAATGTCTGATAAATTTTGATGATGTCTATCATGATTTTGTTATCTTTGCGATGTAGTGTTTGATAAAATTGCTCACCCGAATGTGAAAATATTTAGTGAATTAGTCTTTGAGACGCATATGTACCTAACATGATACTATTTTTCTAGTTGCAGAAGCATAGTCCTGGAAGACAATGAGACGTTCAAGAGATTTAAAAGGTATCTCTCTTTGTCAATCCTGCTGAATTGTTGTTTGGTTTTGTTGTAGTCGTTGTCGTATCATTCATTGCATTGGTGGAGATATTATTTTGTTTAGTATGTCATGTATGCATGTTTTTAGCGATGTGAGGCCTAAATAGCTAGTTGTAACTTATCTACTTATCTTATTTTATAAAATTAGTTCTGCAGTTCTGCTTTTCTGCTTTGGGTGTCTCTGCATACTATCCAAAGCTATTCTGCTTTGAATTGGTCCCTTTTCTGTCATTGAGTTCAGGATTCACCTGATTCAGAACTCAATCTTTAAAAGTTATTCTACAAAATCTATCTTTTATATTGTGGTTGGTTAGACTCGGTAATAGTTGGTTAAGGAAATTTTGTGAACATTCTTATCAGTATTTGGTGAAGTTATATCCCAGTGTTATTTAATTGGTACTTGTTTAAGCTCATTTTATAAACTGGTACTTGTTTCTTATCTGTGCATTCAATTTCTGTACAATTATCTAGATTGTGTGTCTGTTCATTGTCTGGTTGATATTTGAGAATTTTAGCAAACTGAATTCCAATGGCTCGGCTTAGTTTCCACTAGTGCATTGTGGCCTGTCTTGAACTTAGAATTCTGAAGTTATATCTGGTTGTTTAAGTTGTTTGTACGTGACAAGTCTAGAACTCCTCTTGTTGTGTACAGTCAATCTCAGCTATATTTTGAACAGTAGTAGCAGTGTCAGTGTCGTTGTGAGTGTTTGTAAGAGGGTAAGAAGAGTAAATCATTAACATGAGTCTGCAGTTAGCCATCATTCTTGCTTCTGATAAGTAGTTCTCTTGCTCAATTATTGGATCTTTCAGTCATGAAATTCTTGAGGGCTAGAGACATTGTTCATTGGATAATGGATATAATGAATATGTCTTTATGGTTTTCATAGTGATATTTGGTATAATTTAGTAATGATAGTGCAGTTGATGGCTAATAGCTTAGTGATTGATGCTACTGCTGTCTTATATACCCTGCCATATGTTAAAACAATTATCTTCAGTTTGCAGAAAACAGATGGAAAGAGTTAATTTGATAAGTATGTATCTCAGATAAATATTTGATAAGCATTGCTATGCTTAAGTGATTGGCTGCCAGACTTCTTTGATACATGTAAATATTTGTTTCTTTTCCTTTGCTTTTTTAGGTACCAAAATCTTATCTATTGTAAACTTCATTAGTACTATATGACCAGTTTTATGAGTTCTCTTGTGCACTCAAGGGTATCAATCTGACAGATTATTAACCTTGTTAGGTCTTCTGTGCACTGACCATGATGATATTAACCTAGGTCCACTGCATCTCTTAGAACAGAACCACAATTATATTGTACTGCTCTCTGAAACCAGGTCTTGACAGATGAATAAATCAATTGTACTGCTCTCTGAAACCAGGTTTTTGTGAATGCATATATGGAAGTCGTCGACTGAAGTTGATGCAACATGCAACCAGCAAAGAAGATCCAGCCTGTTTGAGTGTAGTTTGTTTTTGTTTGTAGTTGCAGATTCTTTTATTTGTTTTTTCATGTGTGATGTGACTGAGGTGTTTGTGTGGTTTGCTTTTCTTACACTGAACAAAAAAGACTCTATTAAGAAACTTAAAAATCTTAAATTTTCAGCATTTGTTTCTGTGGGAACAAAATCGGATTTTAACGAATAAAAATCCGATAGCTTAACCTTAACCTTATCGAATTGCATTTTTTGATATCCGCCGGATGTTATCGGATATCGGATATCCGATAACCCTTAACCTTAACCTTATCGGTTTGTCAAATATCCGACGGATATTTATCCATTGACAGCCCTAGTTCCAGATAACGCACATCTTCATTATAAACGAATTGTTTATATTAGTTTCCATCCATTCTTCTAATAGCTGTTGAACATTTTGCACTGGAGAAGCGTAGTTGCAATCCAAGTTTTCTCTACTGAAAACTTGTTTAGCTCTCAAACAATAAAGAAGGAGATGTGTAGTGGATTCTTCCTCAAGGCCACAAAAGGAACAACTAGTTTCAAATGATGAAACATACCTGCCGATATTCCCTTTAACTGCAATACCATTATGAATTACCTTCCAAACAAAGATCTGGATTTTCGGTTGAAGGTTGTTGAAAGACCAAAATTTCTTCCATGGAAACGAGCTTATGGCTGATGATGAAGGTGAGTTGTTTGCTAGAAGACAGTAGCAAGACTTGGTAGAGAATTTTCCCGATGGAGTACATGACCAGATTAGAGTATCTGTTGAAGTCGCTTCAGAACTGAGATATATGGAAGTGATACACTGAACAATATCTGGAGGAAATAATTCATTCAGCAGATCTACATTCCACGACCTAGTATTTGGAATTATTAGGTCAGAAACCCTAGTTGCATTGTTTGTCGAAGATACATGCCTGCTAATAAGATGGTCCATATTCTGTTGGAGACACGGATCATTCCATATATGTATCGAATTCCCATTGTTTACTTGCCAGAAGATTTTATTCTCCAGAATATGACGGACCTCGAGCATACTGCTCCAAGTTGCAGAACATTTGTCAGGTTTCTATGCTAGCCAGAAAGAATTTCCTTCTACATATTTTGTCGATAGTAACTGCATCCACATTGCCTCCTCGTCTTCTAGAAATCTCCAAACCAACTTACATATCAAAGCTATATTCATCATTTGTATGTTTTTGATTTCCAAGCCACCAAATTATTTTCTTAACTCCATCTTAGCCCAGTTTATAAAATGTAACTTCCGTTCCTCCGTTGAGTGACCCCACCAGAAGCATCATTGAACCTTTTCGATTTCCTGTATAACACCCTTAGGCAGTAAACAAAAACCCATGAAATATACTAGAATGGAAGCAATAGTTGATTTAGATAAAACGGTTCTCCCTGCAGAATTAACGAAGTGAATTCTCCATCCTGGTAACCTAGAAGTGATCTTATTCAATAGAAAAACAAAACTTGAGATTCTATAATCCTATTTTAGGGGATATATGCCTAGATATTTGTCTTCACAAGTCATCAGTCTGATACCAAGATCTTGAATTGTCACTTGTTTCATCCAATCTGGAATGCCTCTACTGAGGTGGATCGATGATTTGTCATAATTAATTTGCTGCCATGACAAGTCTGCATATTCTTTGAGAAGTTTCTTCAAATTCTGGACATTCACTCTTGTATTTTTTCCAAAGAAAAATAGAACATCGGCGAGCATGAGATGAGATATTGTAGGTGCACGACTATTAATTTTGAACCCCTGAAATATACCCTGATGTTCAAACTGCTGCATAAGCATGGATAACCCTTGTGAACAGATTATGAATAGAGTTTGAGACGAGGGACATCCCTGTCGAATGCCTCATTCACTACAGAAGTTTCCTTTAGGTGATCCATTAATATTGATTGAGAAAGTTGATGTTGTGACACACTCCATGATCAAACTGTGAGCAAGTGCTGACACACCCATAATACTTAACATATCACCTAAAAATTTCCAATTAACCCTATCATATGCCTTAGCCATGTCCACTTGTAAAGCAAAATGGTCATTCACTGCTCTAGAATTGTTCATTCAATGAAGTAATTCTTTTGCAATGATGATGTTGTCTATAATTTGACGCCCAGGAACAAAAGAATTTTGTGACCAACAAATAAAATCTTCTAAATAGGGTTTGATCCTATCTGATAAAATTTTTGCTACCACCTTGTACAAAACGCTACATAGTGATATTGGACGAAAATCAGAAGGAGATGCAGGGTTCCTTATCTTCGGAATCAGGGTTATATTAGTGTGATTCAATAACGCCAGAAAAGAAGAAGATTGAAATATCTGTTGGACCAACCTGAAAACGTCGGAGGCTACTGTATCCCAGCAATTTTTGTAAAACACAGGAGAAAATCCATCCGGACCCGGAGAAGTATAAGACCCCATGTTGTTGATCACAGCTTTGATTTCTTCCATATTTGGGACTCTGCATAAAGCTTCATTATCCATTTCAAAGGACGATTGTGGTTGAAACAAAAATTGAGGAGTGTCTTGCAATTCTGGTTGGTGAAAGAGAGTCTGAAAATGATGAATAAGCACGTGAGTAATTTCTTCTTGATCTGAAATCCAACCTTGATTATCAACCAACAGATGGCTAATAGTATTCTTGTGTCTTCTTTGTTGGATAGATAAATGAAACAGTCATGTGTTAGGATCGCCATTTTTCGCCCATTGTTGTTTCATACGTTGGTCCCAATATGTAGCCTCCATGATAAGATATTCATTCAGTTCTGCCATGACTAGTTTCTCTCTTTGAATGTTAGCAGCAGTGGGTCTCCATCCTTGGATTCTCAGTAATTTAGATTTAAGAATCGTTATTTTGTATTTGATGCAACCAATTCTTCCTTTACTCCATGCTTGACGAAAAGACCCCAGCTTCCTTAACTTAGACTGAATACTTTCATTCTCATCTTCTGACCAACATTCTCGAACTTTATCCATGAATTCAGGGTGCGCTAGCCATAAAGCCTCAAAATTGTACTCGGGTGGAGAAGTAGCCACATGTCTGCAGGTGTTTAGGAGGATTGGAGAGTGATCACTTGCAATTCTTGGAAGATGCAACACAGCAGCATTATGAAAAGCAATGCACCATTCTGGATTTTCCATGACTCTATCCAAACGTTGTCTAATCAACCTTTCTATTGAACGATTATTTGTCCAAGTTTACGTCGGACCCTTGTAGACCATATCAATAAGGTGATTCTATTAGATGAAGTTGTTAAAGTATGAAATATTTGAGTTTAACACCGGTAAAACTCCAAATTTTTCATTGTTAGAGCGTATGACATTAAAGTCTCCAATAAAACATTTACAACCATGGAAATTTTGAACATAACTAGTCATATTTTCCCATAATCTTGTTCTATGGAAAGTTACAGGTGGACCATAAACACAAAAAAGGTGCCATGGAATGTTAATATCTTCCTGAGAGACTCTAACATGAATTAAATTAAGAGACTGAGATATGATCTCCAGATGAACATCTTCCTTCCATAGGAGCCACAAACCTCCACTTCTTCCCACAGATGAGACAATACATGAGTTTGGAAATCCAAATTGGTTAATCCTTGTGGCAGACATATTTTCTGACATATTTGTTTCAGATAAAAATATGATAGATGGATTGGTACCTCTGAGGAAATTCTTCAGAGCGCGAATTGTTGGAGGATTCCCCAACCCCCAACAATTCCAAGAAAAAATTAACATTTATCTTGCGGCTGTTTAGGATTTGCCGCCTGACCATCAACAAAAGAACCCCCAGAAACCAATTTCCTTTGGGCTTTTGGATGTGGAGAGTTATTTTGAACATAATTTTCATCTTGTCTTCTCTTGGGAGTTTTTACTTCAGTAGAGTGATGCACTTTTGATGCAGGATTTGTTGCAACTTTCCTTCATTTATCAGTACCAAGAACTCTTGTGTCTGCATTTAGAGAAGATCTATGAACTGTGGGGATTGACATACCAGCACCAGAGATTTATCCTTGAGTATCCCTCAACAACATCTGATTCCCTGAACCTTCACCTTGATAGCTCATCGTAGTCCTTCTACTTCGTTCTGCTCCATATCCATATGGGAATACTAGAATTAGATTTAGACAATCTGGGTTTTCGGTGACAGACAATATAACTTACGGATTAAAGTTTGGTGGCCATTGATTCTCTACTCTTGCAGGATTACCGGTTGACGATTCTACCAAGTGCATATGCTGTTTTCCCTTATTTCGGATAGTAGAACAATTATCTGCAATATTGGATGGAAAATCTGTATATGATGGTCTCCGCTCGAAGTTTAAGAATTCCATTGATCTTCCTCAACCCTGAAATTATCTGGGATGACGATTTCTGATCTTAGCCTTGTAGAATGCAAGTTTCCCATAGCAGACATACTCTCAGAACTTTGTTGGTTTACAACTTGAAAATAAAGTGATGGTGGAGATATTGTAGGGATTGCAGTAGAGTTTGTTGATGTGAAATTGGACCTTGGAGCCGTATTGGTAACCTCATTAGCCACATAGATATTCTTGAAGCTTGGAATTTCAACAATCTTTGCCTTGTAGGAAGCATTTATTGATGGCGAGAAATCAGGCTGTATCATTTCCATAGCTTGATCATGCAATGATTCTGGATAGTTGGCAAAGATGTGATATTTGAGAATGCAGACCTTTGGACAAACTTTCATTGAATTGCCTATGCGACCACAAAATAAACAGAATTTGGGTAATCTGTCATATTTGATAGTGACCACATATTCAGGGTTGTTTGGTAATGGAAAAGCCAAAGCCTGTGGAAGAGGATTATTGATGTTGATATGAGTTTTTGTTCTCGCAAATTTCCCCCAAGTAGTGGCTTCATAGCTTCGAATAGGTCTGGTTGTTCCTAGTTGAGAGATGTATTCAAAAGCGAATAATGAAGATAAGTTTTCAACAGGAAGACTATGAATTTGAAGTCCAAATTCCACAGTTTCGAATTTATAATCTGATGATAGTTTTCCTGGTAAACATCTTTCCAGAGCGTATAGTTCTTATATGATAATCCATGGAGTCTCCTCTAAGATCATAACAACATCTGCTTGAGATTCAAATTTGATTAAGAAAGATTTGTTTGTAAAAATTGATACATAATATGGATGGTTTGTTTTCCAGAAATTTTGTAGAATTTCTCTAATAGTGTTGATTGGTGGAGGGTTTTTCTTGATGATCTTTAGGACTAGGCAATTATGATGATTGATTTTTGCATCAGGAAAATTTGTGTTTAGGTTTATGGTAGAAGATGATTTTTCCTGAGATAAAAGATTGGAGAAGTGTTGAAGAAAATCACCCTCAGCATTGTATTGATCATAATACATTCTGATAGCAGATTTGTTGGATGAAGAGAATAAGTGCCTAAAAAGGCAATAAAAAGGGTTTGAATAAAACCGATAGGAAGCAGTTATTAAGTAGTTTTTAGCAATTACAAATCAAAGTGATTCCTGTAACTGTAAGTAATGGGTTGGGAAGGAAGGTATTCTTGACACGATGGAGATCATGGAGAAAGTGGGATTGTATGAATGACTATAACACTGATTTCCTGGGAGGGAAATCAGGTTAGTAGATGAACTGTCGTGGGTTTAAAGTTCCATGAACTCCTTTTTATTCAATTAGGAAAGGTTTGGGACTCTCGAAAATTAATTAACGAATATAATAATGGTAATGATTACACCCAATGATTAGAAGTTAAAGAGTTGTAATAGAATCAGTGATGTATTACAAAAGATAATGATAACCTTTAAGATTAAATCATTAAGGATTCGACAAAAAACGATGAAGAAAGTTGCAGAGGTAAAGAGAGAAAGATAGTTGCAGAGGTAAAGAGAGAAAGAAAGTTGCAGAAAGATCACAAAATGAAAAATTACTTGTTGATCTTGAACGTGTGAACGCATTATTATTTCAGAAAATGACATTTGGCCAGTACAATGGTAAGCTATTTCGCTTAGTCATAATTGTATCTAAATCAACTACAATGGTATTTTTTGTTGCTTAAATATAATGAAAAATTCTTTAACTACACTTTAAAGTTGATCAGATCTGATGCATGTGGTAGCTCAGCAAAATCAAAAGAAATCATTGTTTCCGTTGAAAAATCAGAATGTGTGCTCGGATTTTCACGGGTCTTTATTTATTTTTTTTGAAACTAGGCATAGGCCCGTCCTGCCCTCTGACAGCGTAGACACCGGCTTACTCCCCACTGAGCAAACTCGGTCCCCTTCCCGCATTAGTAAGTTAATAATAATTACACGAGATCTCCAATGTTTGAGCGGAGACTCGAACTGCTGACCTCCTACTTGAGAATCATACTCCTAATCAACTGAGCTACCCCAGATGGTTCACGGGTCTTTATCTTAGCCGGATTTTCTCGGGAGATTTTGTTTTCGCCTGCCTGAAAAGTACAAGGTTTCAGTTTTAAGTTTAATTACTGCAAAGCCTCGAGCCTTCTTTCTTTCTTTTGTTTTTTAGGATACCAGTATCATTTACAAACCTGGAAACTACAAAGCCTTTAAATTTAACTTTTGAGTTACATCTTATGAAACCTTCTGGGCAAAGTTTTCTTGCCCAATTATGTTTAAATATACCTCTAAAGTCACCCATAACTAACAGAACTGGGTGAGCATTTGTGATTTAATCCGGCCATCTGTTTTTTGTACCAGTGGATGTCTGATCCTTATATTAATGGATTGGTAATGAGTGATTTTTATGGGGCTATGTAGAAAATCTAATATCAAAGACTTAATAAAAACAGAACAAGATACTCTAAAATACTTCTCTCAATTGATATCTTTCGACTCATGTCTCAACAACCTATTTATATGATTAACAAACTTGACTCTCAAGTAATAAACACTTTCCTAACATAATCAAACTCTAACAAGACTCTTCTAGAAAACTCCTACGTAAACAAACTCTTAAAACTAGTAATACTTTCAACCCAAGCAAACTTCTAAACATTGTACCACCGTGTCAACAATACTTGTTGATCCATTCACATCATATTAACTGTACCAGTTGATTCAACCAATTCTGTCAGCTCTCATAGTTGATCCATACTATTGTATCAATAACACTTGTTGATCCCTTATGTCTTCTTCATAGTATCTTGGTTTATTCTTCAACATCCTCCCTTAAACCAAGATACTCTTTGCTAATCATTCCCAATTTTCCACGCAAGTACAAAAAAGTGTTAGATTTCAAAGACTTGGTGAAAATACCATCCACTTTCTCTTCACTCTCAACAAACTCCGCAGCTATCTCCTTATTATTTACAAGCTCTCTGATGTAATGCTATTTGATATCAATGTGCTTACTTCTTCCATGAAGCACATGATTCTTAGTTAATGAAATTGTAGACTTGTTATCATAAACTATTGTTGTAGGTGTCTTCTGTTCTTGAAATAATGCCTTCAACATCATTCTCAGCTACACAGCTTGTGTAGCACAGTTAGTAGCATCTATATATCCATTTTCTGTTGTAGACAGAGCAACAACTTGTTGCTTGTTTGATGACCAGGAGAAAAAACCAGTTCCTAACTGAAATCCATAACCTGATGTGATGTTTCTTCCTTCTGTATCACCAGCCCAATAACTATCAGTAAATCCAACTAATTTTGGATCTTCTGAAACATTATAGAGAATTCCCAAACTAGTTGGTCCTCTAACATATCTCAGAATACGTTTTGCAGCTTGTAAATGTGATTGTCTGGGTTCTTCCATAAATCTACTTACCAAACCAAATGCATACACAATGTCAGGTCTTGTAGCAGTCAGATATCTAAGACATCCAACAAGACCTTTAAAGTCTTTTGAATTCACAAGTTCTCCTGACCCTTCTCTTGTCAACTTCAATCTCTCATCTACTGGTGTTAAGATTGGATCGCAATTATCCATCTTGAAACGTTTTAGTATACCTTCTGCATATCTTTACTGATTGATAAAAATTCCTCTTTCAGTTTGTTGTACTTTTATGCCAAGAAAATATGACATTAAACCAAGATCTGTCATCTCAAACTCCTTCACCATATCCTCTCTGAATTCATTGATCATCTCAAAACTATTTCCAGTGAAAATAAAATCATCTACATACAAACATACTATAATATGATTGCCAAGAGTATCATCTTTCAAATATAAAGTATGCTCATGTGGACATCTTTTAAATCCTTTCTTAATGAAATAAGAATATATTCTTGTATACCAAGCTCTTGGTGCTTGATTCAAACCATACAGGGCTTTGTTTAGCTTGTATACTTCATTATCCTTCCCCTCAATAATGTAACCTGCTGGTTGTTCTACATAAACTTCTTCTTCCAAAACTCCATTCAAGAATGTTGACTTAACATCCATTTGAAAAATCTTCCAATGCTTCTGTGCAGCTAAAGCAATTATCATTCTTACTGTGTCAAGTCCTGCAACTGGTGCAAATACTTCTGAGTAATATACTCCTTGTCTTTGTATATATCCCTTAGAAACTAACCTTGCTTTCAGTCTATCTACTTCACCATTTGACTTGTATTTTGTTTTATAAACCCAGTTAACACCAATGGGTTTCTTTCCTGGTGGAAGTTTTGTTAATTCCCATGTGTCATTCTTCTCAATTGACTTCAGTTCTCCATTCATTGCTTGAATCTAACCTTGTTCTTTAGATGCTTCTTCATAAGTTACAAGATCACAATCTCCAAACAATGCAAAGTTCACCACATCATCATCAATATCTTAATCATCTCTTGTTAAAACATAATTATTCAACCTAGCAGGTATGATATATTTTCTTCTTGGTCTTGTAGTTTCTTGTTGTGGTACTTCTTCTTCTCTTATTTCTCCATGGTGTTCTTCAACAATGTCTTGAATCTGCACTTCTTCTTCAACTACAATTGGAATTGTTCAGACAGCAGTAGGTGGATCAACATTCCTTGTTGATCCAGTATGTGGATCGACATTCCTTGTTGACCCAGAATTTGGATCAACATTGTTTGTTGACCCAGTATTCTAATTCCATTGTGACTCTTCATCAAAGATCACATCTCTACTTGTAATAACTTTTTCTGTCTCTGGATTAAACAATTTATATCCTTTGGTTACTGATTTATAACCAACAAGAATACATTCTTCACTTTTGTCATCCAACTTATTTCTAAGTTCTTTAGGTACATGTGCATATGTGATACAACCAAAAACTCTCAGATGTCTTACACTTGGTCTTACACCTCTCCAAGCTTCTTCTGGTGTCATATTATTCAAACTATTTGTAGGACATATGTTAAGTAAGTATACGGTTGTGTCTACTGCATAACCCCAAAAATTCTTTGGTAAATCTTTTGTTCTCATTATAGTTCTTTCCATCTCCATTATGGTTCTATTCTTCCTCTCTGCAACTCCATTCTGTTGTGGTGTATATCTTGCAGTTAATTGATGTTGAATGCCATGTTCTTCCATAAAACTGTCAACAACAGTATACTCTTTGCCTCTATCAGTTCTTAAAATCCTGATACTCTTACCAATTTGTTTCTCAGCATAATCTTTAAAACTTCTAAAAGCTTGAAAAACATCACTCTTTTTTCTAAGTAGATATACCCATGCTTTTCTACTAAAATCATCAATGAAATTTATAAAGTAATTATTACCTCCATGTGATGTTACTTCAATATGACCACATAAGTCACTATGAGCAATCTCCAGTTGTTGTTCTGCTCTTATTGCTTTATTCACTGGGAATGGATCTTTGTGTTGTTTTACAAAGATGTAATTCTCACATCTTGATTCAGGGAGCTCAATAAAAGGTAAACTAGATACCATCTCTTTCTTTGCTAAAACTTGTAAACTGTCAAAGTTGACATGACCCATTCTCTTGTGCCATAACCAAGAATTAGTATGAACATAACTACTCTAACATATTTCCTTTTGATACTGAATGTTCAAAGAAAACAATATATTCTTAGTCATCTGTACTCTTGTAATAAGTCTTCTAAAATGATCACGAATTGTACAAACACCATTGAAGATGTTCATAGAATAACCTCTTTCTGATAATTGACCCATACTTAACAAATTTTGATGCAATCCTGGTATATAAAACACATCCATGATATATGTTTTAGCACCATTCTTTAGAACTATTCCAATTCTCCCTTTTCCCATAACTGGAATTGTAGAATTGTTTCCAAACTTTACAGTTGAACGCACTGATTCATCAAGATTATCAAATAAATCTTTTCTTCCACACATATTATTGCTGCAACCTGTATCTAGATACCACTTATGTTGAGGTTATTCTTCAGGAGTATGACAAGCCAACAATATATTTTCTTTCTTTTCTTCTTCTTCCTCTTCTTGACTTTATGCAATATTAGCTTTGAAATTTTCCTTGTAGTTATTAGCTGTTGTATTTCTTGGTTTTGGACACTCAGTAGAAATGTGTCCAAAACCTCTACAATTGTAACATTGTATTTTTGATCTATCTAATGGCTTCCTTCCCTGATAGCTTCCATTATTTGATCTTCCTCTATTGTTATATCATCCTTGAAAACCTACAACATTAGATTTTCCTTGATTGCTTCTCCAGCTAACTTGACTCTGAAGTGCCTCTTCAGCTTGTTTTGCAGCAACAATTTTCTCCAACAACCTTTGTTCATAAGATTGTAATGAGCCTAACAACTCATTAAGTGTTATAGTTGCAACTGTGTTGCATTCCTCTATAGCTGTAACTTTTGATTCAAACTTCTCAGGCAAGCTTCTTAAAATTTTCTCTACAATGACTGAATCTTTTATAGTATCACCATTAGCTTTCATCTCATTGACAATATTCAATGTCTTTAAGAAAAAGTCTGATATTATTTCAGTAGTCTCTATCTGTAGTAATTTATATTTTCTTTTCAAGGTTTGTAATCTAGCCTTCTTGACCTTGTCAGATCCTATATAATAACTTATCAATCCATCTCATGCTCTTTTAACGTCTTTCATATAGATAACTCTATCCATGATAGATTCATGAATACCCTGATGAAGAATATATGTAGCTTTAGAATTCTTCTTTCTGTTTTCAGTTAATAGAGTTTGCGCAGCTCCTTTAAGTACAACTCCTTCTGCTGGTTCTACATAACCATCTTTCACTATATCCCATACCTCTTGGTATATGAAAATATTCTCCATCTGCAACCTCCAGTGTTCAAAGTTTTTACCTTTTAACACAGGTACCTTAATTGAACTTAAACTCGTCACCTTCTTCAACTTAACAACTCATACCCACAGCCCTAGAACCTGATACCAGTGCTCTGATACCAGATGTAGAAAATCTGATATCAAAGACTTAATGAAAACAGGACAAGATACTCTAAAATACTCCTCTCAATTGATATCTTTCGACTCATGGCTCAACATCCTATTTATATTATTAACAAACTTGACTCTCAAGTAATAAACACTTTCCTAACATAATCAAACTCTAACAAGACTCTTCTAGAAAAATCTTACGTAAAAAAACTCTTAAAACTAGTAATACTTGCAACCCAAGCAAACTTCTAAATACCGTACCACCATGTCAACAATACTTGTTTATCCAGTCACATCGTATCAACTGTACCAGTTGATCCAACCAATTTTGTCAACTCTCATAGTTGATCCATACTACAGTATCAACAACACTTGTTGATCCCTCTGTCTTCTTCATAGTATCTTGGTTTATTCTTCAACATGCTTTTATTCTTTAACATGCTAGTATAATATTTCAAGAAAGGCAAAGTGAAAAGTGAAAAGTGAAAACATGCAATAATTGTGCAATATGCATGCATTTGTTGTAAAGACTTATTTTTGTTTGAAAGTAAAACGGATGTCAAACTTATAATCCGGATGTCAAACTTGAAATCCGTTAGGTATACGGATGAAACTAAAGTTTAAAACCGATCCTGTTAGAGCATTGCTCGGTTGAACCCACCAAGCGTTGGTATGTCAAGTTTAGTTGTCATATTTTAGTGAATCAAAACTCAAGTTAAGAGTCGCTTGATTATGTACTAGAGTCAACTTCGTATAGGTTAGCTTGAAAGTATTAGGATATGAGACATTACAAGTATTGTGAAGTCTTGAAGATGTGAAGAAGCAAGGAGCTACAACGACAAAAATCATCCTTCCACTTGAGGTTAGTGATATTTGAGTTGAACTGTTTCATTCCCTAACGTATCTTTCAAGTCGTGCATATTGAAAACATAACTGTGAAGCATATCTGAACTCTAGATAGACATAGTATTAAGGAATACAATACGAGGTTTATTGCTTAACCATTAAACTTTAT
Organism: Papaver somniferum; assembly: GCF_003573695.1. Taxonomy (NCBI): domain Eukaryota; kingdom Viridiplantae; phylum Streptophyta; class Magnoliopsida; order Ranunculales; family Papaveraceae; genus Papaver; species Papaver somniferum. The sequence continues at coordinate 88,818,519 of NC_039365.1, read as the reverse complement.
AGATAAGACATCACCATAATCATTTGAATGCTTTTGTGATTATGTATGGGTATGAGGTGAGGATTTCATCCTAGGGAACAATGTTTACATGTGTTCTAAGGAAGTAAGTTCATAAATTTGTTTGTGGACCGAAAGGAAATTTCCAGGTGTTATTGGTTTTGTTATTCATTGTATATCTTATGAAAAACCAATATGTCTGATTGAGTATAACCGCTCACAACTTGTTTGTGTTCTTGGTAGAACTATTCACAAAGGCCTGACTTATGTATTAGTATAACTTTTATTAGTAAAACCGATCTTAAGTAATCACCTGTGGTATGATCGAGTTTGTGTGTCTTACCAATTAATGGGAAAGGGGAAGCGATCCTAGTAAGGGGTGCAGTACATCATAAGGGGAACCGATCCTTGTATGGGGTGCATCAAAGTTTATAGCAGAAAGGGGAACCGATCCTATGGACATGTGCAACACATATAAGTTAGATACCATATATATGTAGGGAACCGATCCTAGTACCTAGTCAGACGAATTTTTGGAAGCTAGTGTGACTATGCACAATACTCACATGGAGGTAGAATCGAAACTTGTTTTGGTAGAACGATTAAACCCATGATTGTGATTGAATGTTGGTTTGATCAATCACATAGTTCTTGAAAGTCAGATGAACCAATTCTAAACTTGTTTGGAAGTGTGGCAAATCGGTTTCAAGGTTGTAAGTGTGAAAGAGAACTTACAAAGTAAAGATGTCGACAAACTTTGAACACGTGCTATGAATGTTTATTTCTTTAATTGTTCAAAGATATTCCTTAACGGCTAAGGGAAGAGAATCCCAGGATCGAAACACAAGTAAGTTAAGAATCTTCTAAGTAAGGTTATTAATTTCATTTTGTAGGGAAATTCCAGAATTAGTAATGTACATTTACTAATTAGATTTTCTGAGAGATTTCGATTGTTATTTTTGGACAAAGCATTCCCAGGAATTATGAAAACCGAATCTGTGCTTTAAATGAATATCTTGAGAATATTTTCGGTTTTGGAAATTCCTTGGTGTCCAAACTTCCTTGTCTATAAATACACGAATTTTGCCTTTCTCGCAAACTAATCCTTCGTAACAACAAACTTCCTCTTTTGTTGTTGTTACTGGTGTAGCTACCTATTCGGAGAGGAGAGTAACCTAATCAGGAGAAATCTCTTACGGACGCTCAGTTTGAAGTCTTCTTTGAGATTGAGAAGCTCTAGCGTGTACCGTTGGTGGGAAACTAGATAATTGTGGTTTATCTTTTGTTTTCGATTGATTTGATTGACTAATGGTGGTTGAAATTTGATTGCAACTAGTTTGTTTATTCTTGAGAATCTTCTCTTCTGATATAAGATTCATTCAAACTAGTTCAGAGTTTCGACAGGAATCTTTAGACTGTTGTGAGTTCTAAAGACGATCTTGTGATAATCCATTGTTAACAGAGTCCGCTCTATGCGTGATTGATCACAAGAGGTTCAAGTGATTGTGTGCAGGTTTTTATTGAAGATTTAAGAAGATTTGAAGACAAAGAATATATTGAAGATCTGACTTGGGTTTTATAATCTTTGGTGTGCACAATACTTGTTTCGCTAAAATAGGATCCAATTAATAATCGGTTTATCCTTGTGGTAGATTGGATTGATTAATTTAGTAGATCGGCATCAACACAGTTATTCGGATTAAAGGTGTTGTTGGCTTAATCTCAAACGATCACTTTGGTAATTGAATATAAGATAGATATAAGGACCTGACGAAGGAGTTTATGTTAAGATAAACAGAAGAGCCTTTGTCCGACTCATATCACTTGGTTGAATATAGTTGATACCAAACAGATTTGTTGTTCCTTTACTGTTTGGAATACGAACCAAAGGAATTGTTCCAAGTACGTGACTTATTTATAAGTTGGAGGCGTGGGAATACAGGCGGAACTAGGTGAACTATAGGTTTAGTTGCTTGGTCTCAACTATACGAAGTTGGTGTAATTTTGTGTAGCGGCTTAATCCTGAGAGCATTCAATTCTGGACTAGGTCCCGGGGTTTTTCTACATTCGCGGTTTTCTCGTTAACAAAATCTTGTTGTGTCATTTACTTTTGTTTTCTGCATTATAATTGTTTTATTATAATTAAATTAAATTACACAATTCCTATTTACTTGATAAGAAATCCTATTGTGTTTGGTTAAGTCCGAACCTTTGTATCAAGTAAACATACTTCGTTGTTATATTGTATCGATCTTGTATCCATAGACGATTACACGAAGTGTGAACCGATTAGTTGTATTGTCTCGACTCAGTCCATAGACAATCACTTTCGGAGAAAGGACTTATAGGTAGGAAAAGTTTTAGCTTGAGGTATATTTGGGTACCCTCGCCTTTTCAGATCCAATCCGGACTAGCTCACCCTTTTTTTTTCTCGAGAAGAAATGATATATATTAAAGGGGAAAAAATATTTACAGTATTTGGATTAAGAGATCCCCGTGAAATAAAAAGAGAAAGTGTTTAAAGATTCACAATATCCTCCCGTTGATATAGATTTGATTCATAGAAATATCTTTGAATATCTCTGTCGAAGAACTCCATAAACAGACATCTACGACAACAACTTGTATCAACTCATCCGTCGATTTGATCCTTCCTCCATGTACCCTGCTGTTACTTTGCAACCATATCTCCCAAGTAATTGCAAATGGCAGAAGATGCCAAACAATTTTCTTCTTCTTGAAACTAATATCCAATCTCCAACCTTTCAGCAAAGAAACAAAATCTCTGTCCCTCACCCAGTTAAGCCGTGAAGTAGTTCCATAGAAATAATGCCCAGCTGCAACTAAGAAATAGATGGTCCTGTGTTTCTACAACAGAGTTACATATTGGACATAGATTACACACAATATCAACCCTTCTACCTTGTAGCATACTTCTTTTAGGAAGAGAATCGTGAAGCGCAGCTCAGATAATGAACAAAACCTTTGGTGGTGCTAATTTACTTTCTGCTACTTTATAAAACTCCCATTCTTCCTCCACTTCAGATAGTCTTTTGTAAGAAGCTTTATACAAAAATTCTCCCTCAATGCAGTCTTCCTTGATGTAGAACTACATTCCTTATATCATGTTTTAGTTCCAATAGATCAATTCATTCCGCCGGGTCTAAAACTCTAGAGAAGATCAGATTTCATCTTGTGTCAGCAGCCAGCAAGTTAGCTATAGTTTCATTCTTTTGACGACTAATTCTGTAAAGCCTTGGATATTTATCCTTCAGAGACGCCTTATGAATCCACCAATCATGCCAAAATCTCATTGTTCTTCCAATATTAACCTGTATAATGACAGAATCATAAAAATCTTTGTTAGATTTAAGAATCTCAAACCACATGCTTTTACCAGATGCCTCATTGACTTGCATTGGAACCAAACAAGTCTCATCAGCTTTTGATTTTTCACACATAATTTTCCTCCACCAGGCTGTCTTCTCAATGCAAAATCTTCCATCCACTTAGCTAGTAAAGATCTATTTCCTAATCTAATGTTACGGATCCCCAATCCTCCTCTATTTTTTGGCTTGCACACTTTCTGCCATGCTACCCAGCCCATCTTCTTTGTATTTTCGTCTTCTCCCCATAAGAATTTCCGCATAATGCTATTGAGTTTTTTCTCCACCGAAACTGGCAAATAATACAAAGAAAGAAAATAAGTAGCCACGCTTTCTAAAGATATCTTAATCAAAGTGATTCTACCAGCCTTTTTTAGATATTTTCTTTTCCACGGTGCCAATTTCTTTTGCATTTTTTGAATGACAGTCTCCCAAATTGTTGCGCTTCTTCTATTCGCACCTATAGGCATAACAATATAGGTGATGGGTAGACTATCAGTTTTACATCCCAGTTCCTCAGCCAAGTCCTGCACCAAATCATCAGCACTGATACTAGTTATCGAACTTTTCTCTAAGTTCAATTTCATACCTGTTAACAACTCAAACATCATTAGAATTATGAACAATCTTCGTACCTCCACATTAAAAGCATTGAGAAATATTAGTGTATCATCTGCAAATTGTAAATGCGAAATTGGAGTGCCTCCTTCTAACACCTTAAAACCACTCGGTCTGTTTGACTCGACAGCTTCAGTCATTAAATTTGATAAAACCTCCACCACAGGTAGGAACAAAAAAGGTGACAGCGGATCTCCTTGGTGAATTTCTTTGGACAGCTTAATTCTAGAAGTAGCAGCCCATTAACTAGAATAGAGAACTGTGCACCTGTAACATACCAGTGAATCCACTTGATCCCTTTATCTCCAAAAATTTTTTTTCTCAAAATAGAAAACAAAGAATTCCAGATGACATTATCGAATGCTTTCTCCATATCTATTTTGCAAAGAATATCAGGTTTATTTTGCTTCAATCTGCTATCAATACACTCATTCGCTATCAAAATGCCATCTAAAATCTGTTTTTTATGAATGAAAGCTCCTTGCGCATTAGAAATAAAGCTTGGCATCACCATTTTCATCCTCTCCGCAAGCAGCTTTGAGATTATCTTGTAGAATCTGCTTATAAGGCTCAAAGGTCTGAAGTCTTTAGGTGTTGCTGAATCTTCTTTCTTCAGAATAAGTTTAAGAAAGGCCATGTTTAACCTCCAATCTAACTTACCTTTTAAGTAAAACTCGTTCGCTGCTGCCATCACATCATGCCGCATAAAACTCCAGCACGCTTTAAAGAATTCTATGTTGTAACCATCTGGCCCTGGTGCCTTATTAGAACCGCAACTCTTGATTTCCTTCATCACTTCCTCCTCCTCAAACGATATCTCCAACCATTCTAATTGTGTGTTATCTAAGCTCTTGAAATTCATTCCTTCAAAAGTGGGTGAAACTGCATTATTGGAAGTAAACAGATTAGAATAGAACTGTTAAATTTCGTTTTTAATAGCATCCTGGTTGAAAACATCAACTCCATCAATTTCCAGTTTGGTGATACAATTTCTCTATCTCTTTACGTTTCCTATTCTATGGAAATAATAAGTAGTTTTATCTCCCTCCTGAAAACCCCTTACTTTAGCCCTCTGATACGCCATTCGTGCTCTGGTTAGTTTGACATTATTGAGTTGTACCAACAGGTTGGATATATTTTCATTCTGTTGATTAGATAGTGCAGCAGAATCCTCCAGCAAATTCAATGAACCAATTTTGCCGTTTAGTTCTTCCTCTTGAAGTTTAACCTGCCCGAAAGTAGCTTTGCTCCAAGGCTTTATGAAGAACTTCAAATTCTGCAACTTTCTAAAGAGAATGTAACCCGGCGTTCCAGAAAAACTCATAGCATCCCACCACGATTAAACTAGCTTAATAAAATCAGGGTGTTTAAGCTATTGGTTCTCAATCTTGAAGCTAGAAGAATTTTGTATACTGGTAGTTAACTCCAACAAAATTGGGTTATGATCAGAAATAGTTCTGACTAGCGTTGTTTGGATTGTATTACAGAACTTAACATTGAAATAAGTACATACCAGAGTTCTATCCAATCTGCAATTGTTAAGAAGTACATACCAGAGTTCTATCTAATCTGCAAAGCAGTGGATCGTCTTGTTTATTGCTCCATGTATATGAACCACCATTCAAAGGTAAGTCCACTAATTCCTGTGAAGTAATGAAATTATTTAAGAAAGCCATGTTCCTTAAATCTCCACCAGATTTATTTCTCTCCGCATCACTACGAGCTGCGTTTAAATCCCCCATTAGACACCAGGCTTCAGTGCACCAACTCCTTATCAAAGTTAAGTCATTCCAAAAATCTTCTCTCAGATTATAATCACATGGAGAATATGCGTTGGTCATGATAAACATGAACCCATTGATCATGAATCTAAATAAAATGGAAATTGAATTATAACCAATTCTCTTATCTAGAAGCTCCAAAGCTGCGTTATCCCAAATTGTGAGTAAACCACCACTATTTCCAGCTACACCTTGTGAAGATATAAACTCGAAACCAAAGTCTGCATCAAACCAAAGCTGTTTAATAAACCAAAAAGAAAAGTTACTCATTTTAGTTTCCTGCAGTGAACATACTAGACACTTATATGCAACAATTAATTCCTTCACAGCTATCTGCTTATCATAAGCGTTCCGCCCTCTTATGTTCTAGTTTAGAAACTTATTCTCCATCGTCTACCACCTTCTCCATGGAATTGACTTCATCCACCTCAGTTTCTTCATTTGAGTTGATTGAGTCGCAACTATCTTGCACATTTTTTCCAGCTTCAATTGCTTTATATCTATCTCTATATTTGAATAAGATCTCTGCAATGATCTCCTTTGCCTGATGTTCATCCTTGGTTGTGATACCACCCAACCTACTGCATAGTTCTACCACCGACTTCGAAGTGGAAAAAATCACTTCGTTTGAGTCTATATTTTTGTTCTGTATGTCACCTAGGTTAATGACAATATTGTCTTCAACCACCGACAAGAGATTATCCGACTCTAAAGCAATTAGCAAGCTGTGCTGAACTAATTCAGGTGAATGAGTAACAGTTCTATCTGCACCAAAATTCTCATGCATAACCATTTGAAGGTCGTCAGGTTCACAACCTGAGGAAGAAAACCTTATGTCTGCATGAGTATCTTTTAGGATATTCTCTAAACATAGAGTTGTAAGAACACCAACTTCACTTCTACCAACTCCAGAAGAGACAAATCCATGGCTATCTAAAATAATTGGTGCTTCAGAATGTTTGGGAACTTCGCCTATCCAACCCCATTCTGAATACCTGAAACTTCAACAGCCAAAACACTATCAATTATTTCCAGCCTAGATGAAACCCCATTTTGACCTACAAAATTATAACACACAATCATTATGCGACACTTGCAGCCATGTCATACAAGCCCATATATCCAATAGGTCGTGAAAGTCGGCCCACATCTTAGTCCAGTAAGAGAGGCTCAAGTCAAGTACTTCGAGTCAGCAGTCATTTTAATTTTTATACAGCTTAAGCAAAGTAATTTTGCTCGTTATTCCTTCAAGAGCATCATTTCCAATTGGCTTGCGGAAATTGTATTGTCAAAAATTTAAAACAACAAATTACTATTTATCTTCGGAAAGAAACACAATGGCAAAATCAATGATAATTTTTACCCCTTTTAAGGCTAAGTGTGGATTTTTGTACACTGTTTAAGGTTGGGCATATCTCAAAGTGATTACACGAACTTAAAAAACTCATTCTCATTTTCTCAATATGAGTACATGATTTGAAAATGTGTTACAATTTTTTTTAACCCAAACTAATTGTGTACGAAAATAAACTCGAGTGTTGTTATAAATGTTGCCAAATGTTTGGAGGACAAACTTACCAAATGTTTGTGGCTTGCATCTTGCATATGCTTTCTTGTACTTCAAACTAGAGTTAGGTTCCCAAAACTACAAGTAGTTTTCCACTCTTTTCTACATTGAAAATTTTTAATCTACTTCACATTCAGCTATCTCCATCATCTCAAGTTTTCCGAGGTTCCGGTTTAAAAATCTCAATGAAATACCGGAATGGTAAAGATAAAATCATAGAATCCGTTAGTAAGGATTTCTAAAAGCTTAGATCTTCAAGAGAATTTGTTAATTTGTGTTAGCTGCTCTATACGTACTCTACCAATTTATAGTGGTGTATTCAAAATTGGATTCGGGTTCCCCTTTATTATATCATCAAAGAATAAAAAAAAACATCCCTCATGTAACTTAAACACTCCTGATTCACACATAAGCCATGAAAGCTTCGTCTTTGGTTTTATTTTTTACCCGGTCTTATCACTGATGGATCAGTTTTGAAAGCTGAAAATAAAGAACACCGCTGATTTGCTTAGACCGATTAGTTGACCAGATGATATTGCCACATCATCCTCCCAATTTAGGACATTACAAACTACACCAACAGACCTAAAGTTGAGCTGGTGTTGCAACGATATGATTATTAAAGATAAAATTCATTTTAGGAAAGATGGGTGGTAAGAGAAATTTGCAAAGTGAGGCCAACTGCTTTAACTTATCATATTTGGTTTAGCGCCAAGCTAGAAACTAGACTAATGTTCCGAAACCAGGGGAAATTACTAAAATATCATTGTGAACGTTCAAACCTCAAACAACACTGTGTGTATCTTCAGGCCAACAATTAATGAAAATAAAATGCATATAGATTGTATATTAGACGGTTGAAAACTAAAGTAATAAGCTTCAATTAAGATTACAAAATAACATTTTGGGAGAAGTTCATGGTATTTGTCCATTTTATGACTCAATGACTACATTTTATTGTGTTTGAAACTGATCATCCAAAACTTCTACTTATATAATCCAAAAAGAACGTATCTCTGTTTCACCAGTTACTCTTACCAAACTTCACAAATTCTCCCATCTTTAGAAGGATTTGCATGCAGATTTACAACATGGGGTGTATTGTGCACATCTTTCATCCCACGTCTTCTTTCCACTTCAAACTATAACAACCTTCCATCGATTTGTCTGGCAGCACTAAACAACTTCAATTAACTTCACATTTAATTATCTTCTCCATCTCAATATTTTTTGAGTTTCCAATATAAAGATCTCAACAACATATAATAGTAGTAAACATAGAACTTGGAAAGGGCTAGAAATATTTTCCCCCTATTATAAAGGCTTAGATCTTTGAGAGAATCGGTTTTATTTGTGCTAGCTATGTTCTATATTATACCAATTTTGCACTTGTTTTCTCCGTTTTTGTATAGTAAACGCATACAAAAAGCTTCCCTCATAAAAACTACAAAATTCACATATAAGACATGAGAGTTTCTTCGAACTAAACTACACTTTTAGTTTCATTTGATCACCATGGTGGCACATTTTCTACCCCGTCATATGAAAATATTGGCTACACCACCACTAATACCAGGACAGCTCATTGAAGACCTTAACTGAATCGGTACCAGAACGATATTTGTGAACTGTTATATACAGGAAGGGTGAAACTAGAATGTCACACCCACAAACACTCCTCAAACTGAAGCTATTTGATAGTCATCACGTGATTGATCGGTAGGCGGAAATCGCATTCAATCAACAAAAAAATTTACTGAATTTTGTAATGGGAGATTGTTTGTAACGCCAGGGAAGTGAGATGACTGGTGGTGCCATTCATTTTTAGAGTGCTAGTACTCGTCAAAAGGAAGTCTTAGTCGTAATATGAATAAAATTATTAATCCATCCAGTTGGACTAGAGCAACAACTTTGTCCCAATTGGGGAGCCACGAAAGAACAAACCGATGTGGAGTTCAATTTAGCATTTTTGAGAATAATCTGCCACCTAGGCTCTAGCTAATAGAGAAATACACGGTGACCATAGAGCCAAAGAAGAAAAAAACTACCACATGTGATCTAAATCGTATGGCATCAATAACCCATATCATCACAGTAAAAGTCAAAAGAGTATGGGAGTGTAAATGTTGATAGATAAACCTTATTATGCTTCCGAACAAGCAAAATGATTTTTTCTATATGTTAATGAAGTGGAACTTGAACTTTGTATTAGTTTTCCAAATTACTAGCTTTGACAATATCCACCGATCATAATCATATTGTCAAACATCTTCGGATAATGTTGAAATAAATCAGTATTTCGTAATTTAAGAAGACTGAAAGCAGATGAAAATGTGACGATAAACAAAAGTTGCTATAGTTTTAATTTTGTTGTTGCTTCAAGCATATTAGAAATTCAGAATATGGTTCAAGTGGTCAAACTTGGAACATAATGTAGAGTTTATAATTATGAAAATCTAAGTATTGTAAATTTTCTTGAGCTCATTCTAAAAATATAAATTTTCAATAAAACCCGATTTATATTTTCAAAGGTAAAATTTTCTTGCAATTAATTTTAAATTGGAAAGAGCAAAAATAAAATTGAAAGTACAAGGCAAATTTGACTAATTTTTTTGTATCCTTTTCAATCAGACATATATTTTAGAAATCCGTTACTTCCATACTTTACCATTTTTGGAAAAATGATATATTTTCCAGATTAAAATTAATTAGCTGTTAATATTTATACATATTTCATCAGAAACTTAGATGTTTTCAAAGCTAGCTTCGCGAGAATGATCTAATCATTAGACTTTTGCACGAAAATGTTTTATCAGTACAACATAAAAGAGTGGATCGATAAAACATGCTTTGGATGTTATTGGGATCACAAGATTGCAGTAACCCTTTGTTCTACCAACATCTAAGGTTGTGTTTGATAGCGTTTATTTCCATGGAATTAACCCATTTTCCACGGAATTCGTTCATATTCCGTCGTCTGGTGCGATAACTAGTTCCCTGAATCAATTCCTCACGTGACCTCTTTCCCCGGAAAGGTTGTCGTTTTTATTCCCCCCCTCGGAAAATAATCTAGGGAAAGAATGGAAATCCTAAAATGGAAAGATTGTACAAAAATTTCTTTTGGAGATTTCATCCCAGAATACTGTATAACAATATTCTCCGACCTTTGTTTTCCCTCCGTGCATGTTTTCCTTTGTGTTTATTATTGTAACAATGATCTATTGACCTTCAGCTCATTATTCTGTCGAGTGTTGGGAGCAAACATCAAAGAGAAGAGGACGAGATTGTCAGGTTTGATTTTTGTATGCTTTCTTTCTTTTTTTTCAACATGACTGTATGTATGAGAAGTTAACTGCTAGTTTGTTATGTACCATCCTTTTGTGTAATCTATTTTTTCTATCTGTATACATGCTCCTTTAATGTTTGTAAAAATGCCTCAAACGATGGAATGATTCCTTTCCATGGAATAGCTACATGACAACAACCAGAGGAATTGACAAGATTCCATGAAAATTACCCTTATTACGTGGAATTAATTCTCTGCTATCAAACACAGCCTAATAGATAGGCCATGAATATTGCCATGAACCAATCTGATTTAATTATAAATATATGTCCAGTTGAAGATGTTGGTATAAAATCATAAATCAATCCTAATTGAGTTTGGAATAAGTTCTTCCCGGAAGCTTGATATGAAACACACCAAATCCCTCTGTTTTGTTTTCTTTATTAACTTCAGCAGATTAATAAAGAGGAGAAATGTTGATTACCCAATATTTACGGGGGTGTATTGGATCCGGATTTATTTGGATAACTAAATATCTGTTGTAGCAAAAATGTTCCTACAACACTCCTCGAGATTTGTACAGAAATGATATAATCTTAACCGTTGGATGGCGTAAGATTAATACGTTGTAGACCGTTGAGATGATCCATAGCTTTTTCTTGTGATGCGTCCTTGATTGTAGGAAAGATCCTACTCGGCTCTTCAATGCTCTGGGCTTTCTAATACTCTTAATGAATATAGAAAGGGGGTAATTGCAAAGACACTCTAATGCCTCAATGAGTAAGGAGCTCCAAACAGGTTTTAGTGGAGAGAAAATGATTAGAACTGTGTACCTTTATTGTTGAAATCCTTCCTCTATTTATAGGTAATAGAGGGTATGCATCCAGTCAATTACCTATCTGCATTCATTTTGATAACGCACCTGGACCAAATACCGTCCAGGTTCATCATTATTTAAATCAGAATTATGTATCTTGACATTTAGAGATGTATTTGGCCCAATAATTAACCGTTATCCATTCCCTCATTTCAGGGTGACCAGGTTAATAATGTACTTGGACCAAATATATATCTAGATTAGTTCTAAATTCTTGGGTTGAACAGATTCATCCCCTTTCAAGATACGATGAATGTAGTCACCTTTAATAAAGGCTAACAGATTTGATTCTTAATTTTTTATGGGCTTAAGCTTTAACCCATGAACCAAGATTTCTGTTTAAGGCTAATGAAACTGATGACCCTATTAAGCCCATTCCAAATATATATGGTCCAAACATCGCCCCCTCTTAATTCCCAATTTATTGGTGGATTAAGAAGAGTGTCCTGGATCAGTTGTATCATAGTTGTACTCTAACGCCCCCAAGCTACGTATTGAAGCGGTATGGCAGTATGCTTGCGAACAAGGTTTCTCTTGGTGTTGCCGGACGAGAGTTTTCCAAAGTTGAATATCAACGATGCTTCATGATTATATCACGAGTTTCAAGTTATGTGTTTGTTGTTGTAATAGGTCTTCTTGCTTGCAGCACAACAAATTATTTTTTTCGCTGTGACAGCTATTGCACTGGCTGCTATAAATGTTGACACATCTCTTGGATAATTGTATCTCGTTTTTGAGAAAAGAGTTCGTGGTTGCACTGGCGCAAAACTTGGTGAAATCTTGCGCTTGCGATGAGTGCAAGACTTAACTCTTCACTTGTTATTTGAGTCCGTAGATGCCAACACAACGGAATACTTTCTGCTCGTACTATAGTTGTTGTATAACTTCACAGTATGGAAAAAACTGGCTTTTTTTTTCTGTGGAGTATAGACCATTGTGCTTAGATCCGTATGATGCTGTATAAATATACTCCGATTGATGTTCCAATAATGATGGCGATGCCAAATCATTATCTACACATTTTAGATGGTTGTAAAATATCACAACTGCTCATGCATTGAGAGCTTGATAAGTGATGTTCTTCTAATGCTTTTTCGAGTGGTGCTTCAATATATCTTTATTTATTTTTTTCCTTTTTTTTTTTTGCATCCATGTCCAACAAAGCCTCTTCATGCAAATATATATATTTTTCCTCGTTTCAGCTCCAAAAAAGCCTCTTTATGATATAATAATCGATTTGATTTTTTTTTTATCTCCTTTCGCTCCCGCTCCAGTAAAGCTTCCTTTTAAAAATATATATATATATATTTTCCATTTTCGCTCCCGCTCCAACAAAGTTTCTGTATGCATTTTTTTTTACTCCATCCAAGTTTCTTCGTTTTTTTTTTTTTTGGTTTGTTCCTTGGAAATCTTTATTGAAATAAAATTATTATTATTTTTTTTAGACTGTGCAGCCTTTCCAATTCTGAATTTTCATTACCCTGAAACGGGTTTAATTGCCTATGAAACAAGGTCCTTGCTCATTCTAAGCCTGCGCTAATATTAGCTTGCTTATAAATTCGCGCAAGATTGATTAAGATTAAGCGAGGGTTATATTCCCTCTAATCAAAGACAATTTGTTTAGTTCTCATTGCCCTGAGATGGGGTTCCATTACCCATGCAACGAGGTCCTTGCTATTTTTGAGCATGCGCTAACTGGTTTAGCTTGCTCGCAAATTGCACAAGTATTGACTAAGACCGTGCAAGGAAAATGTTTCCTCTAATCAAAGTCAAGTTGGAATCGGTGCTGGCTATGTGAATTATGCATTTCTTGTAGGACTATGAAATACGAATATTGCAAACAAATTAAACAATTGTTTAGGTTTACCTTATGAGGCGTGAATGGATCCAACATCACAAATATGCATTCCGCAGTCAATTGTGACCTATTTCCAAGTTGTCGAAGTTCTAAGTTTTGGGATTTTGCTGCTCTTCACTCAATATAACTTTCTCTTGCTAGCTTATCTATCAGGTATGGTCTTCCACAGATGCCCCCAGCTGTTTGAATATCATGAGTAAAACTCGCGATGGTGTGTAGCTCCATTTGTTTTAAACTCGTGAAAGTTTTAAGTTGTATCCATCTGATAGACCAAGGGCGAATGTGCAAGCAAGTAACTCTGAAATTGGAGTAGAGACATAATGAAGATGTTTTCTCTGATTTGTTGTGAGATACAACTTGAGATTGTTGATATCTGCGAGGCTAGGCTAAGAGAATGTGTGTGAATTGAATATGCTGATTGTGTTGGCATAAGACTATTTCCATAAACAACATCCATGGAAATTTTCTCTTATTTGAAGTTGAAACTTTTTTTTTGTAGTAATCCTTCTGCTTTTCGAGGTATTCCCCTCGACTCTGGTCGTCAAGATATTTCTATCCTGGAAACTGTTGTTCAGCCAATGGCTAGATAACTATTGTCGTTCAGATTCTACGATGATGTGATGCCTTTTGTAGCAATCATTTTTCTTGGATACATTACTTGCTTCAGGAGCTTTCCTTTCTGATGATTCAAGTGTCATATCGTGATCACTTCGTACCCGTCACGCTCGCCAACCCTCATGTGAAGATCGTGCACGCTGGTGTAGAATAATACTTTTATTACTTGTTTGTGTCTCTTATCCAGTGAGGCCTTCCGAACCCTCGCGATTTTTCTTCTTGGAGTCGTCATCCGGATGATGTCTCACTTTGGATGGAATTTTTTCCCTTCGTCAGTGACAACTTTTCTATTTTTTCCTTTTCTGCCCTTGCATATAATTCTTTGAGGTTTCCTACCGGCTGTACGGTTAAAGAATTGAATGTCCCGAATTCGTCATAAGGCAAGGCATTCTTGTATGCTTCAATGATGAGCCCAGCATCAACCGCGCTGACTTCTCCAACTTCTTGGCGAAACCGTTGGTTGAAAGTTGCCAGACTTTCATTTGTTTCTTGATGCAATCCAAATAAGTGATTGCTACCTTTTTTGCTTCCAAGATTGATCTTATATTTCTCGAAAAATGCGTCTGACAACATCCCAAAGTTCGCAATTGAATTTGATTCCAATTATGAGAACCAAGTCAAAGCTTCAATGTCACAGGAAAGGTTCTGCATAACAACTCATCGCTATATCCCCACATACTCATTGAAGCTTGGTAATGTTGCACATGTTCCACTGGATCGCCGCTCTTTCCGTCGAATAACTCCTTGAACTGGGGCTGCACAAAGTTTGCTGGTGGGAGGAACCACCTTATTTCTTCGACGAAAGGTGAGTCCATCGACCTTTTCATCGCTAATACATGTAGCCTTTCTTCCCTCGATCATTTCGCCTAGCTTTCTTTTATTGAGTTCCTCAATTTGTAACGAATCTCCTTCAGTTTCTTGACGGATTCGTTCATTTCTGATTAACTCCTTGTTCTTCCTCGATTTTGATTTCTTCGAGCGTCGGTTTTCGTCATAATACTCCTTTTTTTTATCCGTCGAGGTACTCCTTTCTTCGATCGTTGAGGTACTCCCTTTCACGCCTGTTGTTCTGCCAGTTTCTTGGTCCAGACTATCGCTCCGCTTTTTCGATGAAGTGATTGATTTCAAAGCGGTGATTCGGCCCACGATCCTTAGTAGCTTGCCCTTCGAGTGATCTATATCTCTCGTCGCGATCATTTCTCCCCTGTCGTGCTCGCCAACCCTCATGTGAAGGTCGTGCATGTCGGTGCGGAGTGACACTTTCTGAATGTTGGGTGCTACCAGTTTGTGGTCTCTTTTCCAAAGACGCTTTCAGTAGTATGTTTTCTTTTTCTAACTCTTGCAATTTTTCTCACAGAGTCAAATCTACGGGTGTTTCTACTGCCTTATCCGCTTGCACAATACGCGAGGCCAAATGAAGGCCCCTATTGGCGAGAGTTCGGACGCGAGTTTAGTATTTTTTTTGGGGGGGTTGGTTACCACCCTTGGAGATACATTAAGATTGGCAGTATCACTTAAAAGTGGAGTTGAAATACATACCCATCGATTTCCTCTACTTATCCCATGGGGATAAGTTCTTGCAGAAGGAAACCTTGATGTCGTTGTTGCTGGTGACGTTTTAACTCCTTCCTGAAATGGGTGATCGACGTTGCTATGATTCCCTCGGACTCTGGTGTCGATATTGACATTCCCATCATTTCGATTTGCTTGTGATGTTGCCATGAGTCTTGATCTTTTTTTTTTTTTTGAAGAATCCTTCTCTGCCCCACGGTAGGCGCCAAAAGATGTTGTAGAAAAAATGTTCCTACAACACTCCTCGAGATTTGTACAGAAATGAAATAATCTTAACCATTGGATGGCGTAAGATTAATACCTGATGGATGATTTGCAGACGGTTGAGATGATCCACAACTTTTTCTCGTGATGCGTTCTTGATGATAGGAAAGATCCTACTCAGCTCTTCAATGCTATTGGCTTTCTAATAATTTTAATGAATATAAAAAAGGGGGGTGGTACGTGCAAAGACACTCTGATGCCCCAATGAGTAAGGAGTTCTAAACAGGTTTTAGTGGAGATAAAAGGATTAGAATTGTGTACCTTTATTGTTGAAATTCCTCTTCTATTTATAGGTAATAGAGGGCATGCATCCAGTCAATTACCTGTCTGCATTCATTTTGATGACGCACCTGGACCAAATACCGTCCAGGTTCATCATTATTTAAATCAGAATTATATATCTAGACATTTAGAAATGTATTTGGCCCAATTATTAACCTTTATCCATTCCCTCATTTCAGGGTGACCAGGTTAATAATGTACTTGGACCAAATATATATCTAGATTAATTCTAACTTCTTGGGTTGAACAGATTCATCCCCTTTCAAGATACGATGAATGTAGTCACCTTTAATAAAGGCTAACAGATTTGGTTCTTAACTTTTTATGGGCTTAAGTTTTAACCCATGAACCAAGATTTGTTTAAGGCTAATGAACCGATGACCCTATTAAGCTCATTCCAAATATATATGGTCCAGACAATATTCTCAAAAATCCGAGGTATTCAATTAGGATTATTTCAGATTCCTTAAATATCCTAGGTATTCAATTAGGATTATTTTAGATTCTCAAAATATCATAGGTATTCAATTAGGATCAGATATCTTTGGATTGTAAATGATTCAAGATATATTAGGATTTTCTAGGATATGTTTAGGCAAAATATATATAAAATTATCCTCTACCAATCTCGACCAAGACCATGAGATTTTCATGGATACTCACGGTAGTCATATATTGACATATATTCATATATATATGCGAGTGTTTTTTCTTCATCACCGTAAACAAAATGGATCCTCCATCTCTCTAGCAAGCAAGACAAGGTACACAAAACATATGTATTTCTCAAATTCAAGATCATTTTTTTCCTGTTTGATTATCAGTTTATTATTTATTCCATTGTCATTCTACTAACTTGATAAAAGAAGTTATTATGGAAAATGATTTTTCTTCTTTCTTTAATTACTGATGTGATGTATGTACAAGATGATCATCACTTTTGCAAGTGATTCTGATATGATGGCAACAGACCCATTTGTTACTATGATTGATCGGGTATTCGTCGTCATTATTTTGATGAGTTTTTTTTTTGTTTCAGGAAAAAGAGACAGATGTTTTATTGCGTGAAAAGGTATTGTTTTTTAGATTAATTTTTATATTCATTAGTGCTAGCGTTATTTAACAATCATAAAACACGTTTTGCTTGGACCTCTAACCTTACTGTACCCAATCTGTATGTACTTGAAAATACGTAACTAGAAATGTCTGATATGGGGGAAGAACAACAAGAAGTTGCAAAGAGTAAACGAAAGTCGTCATCCTGAAACTGCCAATGAGTTGTTTGATCTTCGCCATGCTTCATTAAGAAATGTAGTTGAACGAATATTTGGTATATTTAAATCTCGTTTCACTATCTTTAAATCGGCACCTCCATTTCCATATGAGACACAAGCACATATTGTATTAGCTTGTGTTGGGCTGCATAATTTTCTTCGAAAAGAATGTCGATCAGATGAATTTCCACCTGAAGAGGATGATGATTCTTCATCTTCGGATGATGAAGAAGAAGATTTGGATCCAACTATTCAAAGTCAACAACGTCAGCGTGCAGATGCAAATAAATAGCGATCAACTATCGCTGCTGAAATGTGAAAAGATGAAACCGGTGAAGGAAATAACAATGAATCATGAGGTTATTTTACTTACATGGATGAACTTTAGATTATAATTAAGTAAGAGTAATAAGAATTTTATTTTATTTTATTTATTTATTTGGGTATGTTGATCTTTTTTTAATTATTAATTGCTCATTTTTCTTAAGATATTTGGTGTTAGAAATTTATTTCAATCTTTATAAATCTAAATTAATCCAAGTTACAATCTAAATTAATCCAAGTTACAATCCATTATCATCTGAAAATATATACTCTTAAGAATCTGAAAGATTCATTAAGAAATCGTACATATCCACCAGATTCAGGTAAAACCTATATCCATATAAATCCAAATAAATCACGATCCAATATACCCCTGTTAATTTAAAATTTTGTAAATCTTCAAATTTTTTTCCTTACTAAACTTTGGATACAAATTACTGTTTTCCAATTGATGGAGTGTTTAAATTATTTATTTTCCTATCTTTTTTCAAATATGCGTTTCTGAGATTGAGGTTGAAGTGTTTTCCCTTTCAAATTATGGAACTTTCTTGATCAAAATTCTTTTTTGATTCAGGGACCTGCAATGTAAAATAATTTTCACCAGAGGAGTTGCTTATAACTTTCACCAATCTCGAGATGCCACATTACTCAATCTAACGGTATGCAACCGGCTAGCTCACAATGCTTCTATGCGTGACCGTGCGGGAGAGCATAGCCCAAAGCATTTTTAGAGTTTTAGTAAAATTTATCTGATATCTTTCTTTTGAAGCACATAAGTGAATTAGCATATCCCCCCCCCTTTTAATGCGAGTAACAGAGATAAAGCTTCACCCTTCGTAGCCGTTTAGATCTTCCGTGTTTAAATTCATCCGTCAGATTTTAAGAAATTCCGAAAATAATTTCCGTGTGAACAATTCATTGGATCTTGAATCGTCTGAATTTCAGAGTAAGCTCAGTCGTTAGATTGAGATGGGATCCCTGTGAGAATAGTGTAAAATTGTAAGGACTCAGAACCAAAAACCAGAAAAAGGACGGATCTTCTCTCCCGTGTATCATCGAACAACTTCACCGGCACTACCGGCAACGGCCGACGTGAATACCATTGCAGCTTAAAAACAGTATGTCAGCTGATTAACAAAATTAAAAGACCTAAAATACTAAATCCCAGCTACTGTAAATCAGAAATTAATGATTAGTCATTAGAAATCTTAGATCTGGTGTAGTTGTTAATGGTCATGATGATCAGTTTGACAATGGGGATATAACTGTGATTCAAATCTTAAATTCACCAAAATCAAATAATACTAATAACCATTTGCATAATAGAAAACCAAGAGGACGTCATCGGGATAAGGAAAACGAAAGCCAACGATAACTATATCAAAAGTACTGATGGGTGTAAGAGATAAAGATCAAAATCAAAGATATCTTAGATTCTTGATATTTTTCTATCAGGTCTTCTACTAGACTACTAATAGCTTTGTAGAGAGAATTTCCCTAAAAAAAGGGAAATGAGATCAGAGAGACAGGTGAACAAAACATTAGAATTGAGGAACTGCCGCATTCCAACATGTGCGTTACAACACAAATGTCCCTTGATGCCACGTTTGGGGGAGTACTTTTTCACTAGGTTCAACATGCTTGCCTCATTGTTTATCCGAAAATGCTGGGTTTAGAGCAACCACATTCATGGACTCGATCAAATACCAAAAACCAGACTAAATACTTTTTTTTTTTTTTTTTTTTTTTTTTTTTTTTTTTTTTTTTGCCATTTTCAGCGTTCAAGCGCAACGGGAGAAGACTAAAATTTAGTCTGGCAAAGATATAAACCACGCCTGATATCCAACGTTGATATGAAGACCGTACGCTGGATGAGCGCTAATGTAATCCACGTCTGATAAGGAAGTTAATTTATTGAAACGTTCGCTATACCTACGCCCCAATTCAAACGTTAATATAACCTGCGCCTGTAAAAGGAAACGTTATTAGTAACACCTAACACTAAACGGACTATATACTTACGTCTACGCCCCACTAAATTAAGTTTTAGTCCGGGCCGGCAACCATATTTGGTCCAAAACCCTAAAAAACCATATTATATTTAGCTTTAGTCCCTTCCAATGTGATTGCTTTACAAACCAGATATAGGTGTAGTCCCCTAATTTGGTCGTGATTGTGGATGCTCTTACCGAGAATAAATCCCAATATATAGCATAGAAAGTATTACCGAACTACAGAGAAAAACGAGATAAAAAACTGCCCCCAAATTCTCTCACAAATGACGGGTCTCCTGCTGTCCTTCGCGGGGTCCACGCCTGATATCCAACGTTGATATGAAGACCGTACGCTGGATGAGCGCTAATGTAATCCACATCTGATGGGGAAGTTAATTTATTGAAACGTTCGCTATACCTACGCCCCAATTCAAACGTTAATATAACCTGCGCCTGTAAAAGGAAACGTTATTAGTAACGCCTAACACTAAACGGACTATATACTTACGTCTAACACTAGACGTATACTACGTCTACGCCCCACTAAATTAAATTTTAGTCCGGGCCGTCGACCATATTTGGTCCAAAACCCTAAAAAACCATATTATATTTAGCTTTAGTCCCTTCCAATGTAATTGCTTTACAAACCAGATATAAGTGTAGTCCCCTAATTTGGTCGTGATTGTGGATGCTCTTACCGAGAATAAATCCTAATATATAGCATAGAAAGTATTACCGAACTACAAAGAAAAACGAGATAAAAAACTGCCCCCAAATTCTCTCACAAATAACGGGCCTCCTGCTGTCCTCCGCGGGGTCCATTGGGACCCACCAAAAAATATGAGTCCGGCGGTTTTGCCGTTGTCTATTTTCTGGATCTGTAAAGAACGATTGTATATATCATATATATAGCGTTTGGCCTTTGCATACATCCCAATGCAAGATAGGTTGCTAGCCTGATGTTCTCTTAGGGTTTTTCTCAGAAATTTTAGCGATGAGTTTAGGCTCAGTATTTGGAAAATGCTAAATTTTATCGGCAATGTTTCTCGACTCTGATTCCATAAAAAAGATGGTAAAAGGCCAATTATTACTGTCATATACCTCTACGCTAGAAGGGCGTCTTAGAATCCATTGGATTTCTTCTCGAAATGTTACTCGATAAACTATTTTTAAGTCTAGCGGGCATCGTTTGAACTTTTTTTTAAGGTTGCACGTTTTAAGGTTGGCCGACGTGCAACGCACGTGCACTCTACTTGTTTTTATAACGCCTAAAAACATCAACTCATCAATATTGTTATTATTGTTTTTTTCGGAAGTCCCTCTTGACCTTGTAGCATAATTCAGTTTGGTGCTATAAGAACATTATTAGCAGCGGAGATATACACTTATTTACAAATATTCATGTATCCAAGAACTTAACATGTGAACTAACTTCCAAACTGGGTCAATGATACAACTCATTAATACAGATTAGTGAACATACAAAGAAATAAAACCAAACTAATTAGATCACAAGGGAATACAATTGACTTTCATAGAATACTATCCGAAACAAAAAGAATTGGCTTCTATTAAATGTAGCTCACACATTTATTTACCATAATTCATTTAAAATAAGCGCTTAAGCTAACTAAAACAGGCCTTTGTAATCATTCTGCATAACCCACAAAATCATGTACTACCTACGTCCCACATTAGATGATCTATACCATAAATAAGTGGAGTAATAGATTAATATTATTATAAGAAATATGTAAAATTTGATAGTTATGTTTATATTCATTAGGTAAGTGTTTTAAAATGCTTTTCAATGATACAAAGTTTACGAAAATCCGTTGTATGGTTTGAGAGATAAATCATTTCTAAATTTACTAGTAAAATCCAACTAGGTCATCTAATGTGGGACGGATGTAGTATAATTATCCACTCTATTATATAAAGCCAACTATCCTTAGTTGAAGCTGCAAATATTTGTGCCCATTTTACCCCAGTTTTAAAATTTAACACTAGAAACTATTGTTGATTTTGTGGGAATACTAGAATTAATTATCATAGTTTAAGTATAGTTAAGAAAAATGGAAAAGCAATTTGTGAGATTATTAGAAAAACAATGATAATTAAATTTAAATATGATTAAGAAAAATAGTTAGAGTTTATTTTGATTTTGATTAAAAGAGAGATTTGCAATTCAGAAAGGACTTGCCGCGCAACTTGTTGCGCGTTTACCTAAATCGTAAGATATATTGTTATATCAACATAGTACATTACAGTTTATTTATTTTTCACTACATTCGCTATAAAAATTAAAACTTGTTTGGTTTTTCATTTTAATTTTTGACTTTTCTTTTTAACTTGAAAATTTTGGATTATGGTTAATAAATGTGTGGGTTATATTTAAAAAAAGCCAATTCTTTTATGAGAATCGGAGGAAAATAGAATTATAGAAGTGAGTGGCAAATAGCAATATTCGGTAGGTGTGTTGGTAAATTAAATCTTATTGCGGTTTGTAAATGAATATTCTCCCAAGTTAATTTAGATTTTATAGTTGGAGTTGAGTAAATTATGAACTTGTAGATCCATAGTAAAATTAGTTAATTTAGAGTCTGAATCGAGATTGATAAAGCGGTCCATCAGTTCTTAAGTTTTCTCTCATAGGGGTCCACGGGAAGTTAGAGATCGAATCCTTGTAAAAACACAAAATCCTAATTAAATTGATTTGGAAGTAGTCGGGGCTCTAGAGACCACTTTTCAATGTAATCGAAAGAAAGAAAAAGTTTTAGCGTCTGAATCTATATTTTTATCGACTTCATTTGCAAAACGAACATAAATTTGTGATCTCATAATCACACAATCATAAATCCTTAATTGGATTACGTTACAATCATATTATACTACCTCATTATTAGCTTAACTTACAACTGTTAGAGAAAATGAATTTATACAATAGTTTGGTTTTTTTGGTCTTGGTGGGATTGAAACTTAGGATCTATTGGTCACTGAGGACACTAACTCATTTTCACTATTTGTGAATGAACCTTTAGTCCCACATAGGGAAAACTAAAGATGATACCTCTCCATAAGTATTGAATTTTTTGATATTAGCACTTTTGTGCGAGGAAGAGGACTTAGGCAATGAGCTAGTTGGTGCAATCGCACATTTTCACACACACGCGGTGCTTCGCACCGAAGCACGCACGCCGCCGCCGTGCGGGCGGCTCGGGTGTGGGTGTGGGTGTGGCAAAATTTCTTTTGAATTATCGAATTAATATTTGAAACAAAATAATTCTTTGGGCAACATTATGTTTATGCATGAACGTTTTTATAACAAACTTAAATTTGCATGAACGTTTTATATCAAACATAATGACGCATGAACGTTTCAAATCGATATTAAGTGATGTATGAGCGTTTAAAACCGTTGAAAAAATCTGAATTAATTGAAATTGTTTTAATGCGCGTTTATGAGACCTCTCTCTATTCTCCCCTATATAAAGCGATCACTTTCTCTCATTTCGTTTTGTGTCCAGAAGAGATACTATCCTCTTCTTTTCGTCTTCTCCCCCTGTGTGGTCCTTTATTTTTCATTCCGTGTACAATCGCTGTTGAGGTCGTAAGAGTGGGCAAGTACTGTAGTGCTAACAGTGCTTGCAACGGGCAGTTTTATCCTGGATACGAACTTGACCACATGGTATAGGCATCACTCATTCTTGAAGCGTACCGGTCAAATATCGTGTTAAGGACAGCGTGTTGAACACGTGACTCTGTCCTCTGTTTGCAGTCCAATTGAGTGTTTATTTACCTTCCAGAAATTAATCCTTTTATTCTAACATCTTTCTAACATCTTTCTTGAGTGTTTTATTGTTACAGATGCAACAATCTTAACACGATATTTATGTTTTCTGTCTGTAACAATGGGTAAGAACGATGTTGAAAGGCCTGCAAAGTTTTCTGGAAAAGACTTTAAGAGGTGGCAGTCAAAAATGTTATTCTTTCTAAGTTACCATGAGTTGGATTCCTATGTTCTGAAACCTTTTGATGAATCGCTGAATGATGCTGGTCGTGAGTCTTCTTTAGAAGAATGGAAGAGGAACAATTACATGTCTAAAAATCATATTCTGAATTGCTTGGAGGATGCTTTGTATGATTTTTACAATGCTAAAGAAAACTTTTCTGCTTTTGATTTATGGGATGCTTTGGAGGCGAAATACCAAGCTGAAACTGCCGGAAGTAAGAAATTCTTGGTAGCTAGGCTTTATGAGTATAAAATGGTGAATGGAAAATCTGTGGTTGATCAATTCCTTGAACTCCGGCAAATTATGAATGAAATTTTTGCGTAAGGTATGGTGATTGATGAAACTTTTCAAGTGTCTACTGCTATCGAGAAATTGCCTACTTCCTGGTCCGAGTACAAGAAGAAACTGAGACATGAAACTGCTGAAGTTACTATGGTTGAACTGGGTAAGAAAATTCAAGTTGAAGAATTGTTGTGCTCCAAGGAAAAAAATGTATCTTCTTCAAGGGACATGTCTTACAAAGCTCATGTGACTGAACACAAAGGTTCCAATGCTGATAAGAACCGAAACAACTCCAAGAAACCTCCAGGCAAGAAAGGTATGTTTCAGAAACCTAAATCTAGCATTAATAAAATTAAGGGTGATTGCTATGCTTGCGGAAATCCTGGTCATATGGCGGTTCAATGTAGAAACCGTAAGGACCTTAAAAAGAAAAATAATGCTAATTTGGTTGAAAACAACAAAGATGAATTTTCTGGCACGGTGTCTGAAGTAAATTTGGTAACAAATGTGAGAGACTGGTGGGTAGACTCTGGGGCTACCAAACATGTCTGTGGGAACAAAGAAATGTTCACCTCCTATAATAAGGTAGGGGAAGGAGAGAAACTCTATATGGGTAACTCATCTGCAGCTGCGGTTGTAGGAAAAGGCAAAGTTGGGCTCAAGCTCACTTCTGGCAAGACTCTCACTTTGAATGAAGTTCTTCATGTTCCGGACATCTGCAAAAATCTTGTTTCTTGTGCTGTTTTAGATGATAAGGGTTTTAAAATTGTAATAGAATCTGGGAAATGTGTTGTAACTAAGGGTAAGGATTATGTGGGGCAGGGTTATAAGACTGAGGGTCTGTATAAGCTTAATGTAAACTCTAGTGTAATGAATAATAATGATTCTTCTGCTTATGTTTGTGAGTCTTTGAACGTTTGGCATGGTAGACTTGGACATGTAAATTATAAGTCAATGCTTAAACTAGCCAATGTGGGATGCATAACCAAATTTAGTTTGGAAAAGGAACACAAATGTGAAATATGCGTAGAATCAAAGTATGCTAGAAAACCTTTTAGCAAAAATGTTCATAGAAATTCTAAACCCTTAGAATTAATCCACTCAGACCTAGTTGACATGAAATCAGTTCAAACTAGAGGTGGAAAGAAATGGTTTGTAACTTTTATAGACGACTGTACTAGGTACTGTCATATATATTTGCTTAGAGGTAAGGATGATGCCTTAGAAGCATTTAAGAGGTATAAACTAGAAGTTGAAAACCAATTGAATACTACCATTAAAACCATTAGGTCTGACCGTGGTGGCGAGTACATAACTCCTATAGAAGATTTCTGTGTAGAACATGGCATAATACACGAGGTTACCCCTCCTTATTCACCTCAGTCGAATGGAGTAGCTGAACGTAAGAACCGCACCCTTAAGGAGATGATGAATGCCATGTTAATTAGTTCAGGATTACCTTCGAACTTGTGGGGGGAAGTTTTCCTCTCAGCCTGCTATATCCTGAACAGAGTACCTTTTAAAGGATCAGATAAAACTCCATACGAACTGTGGAAAGGTAGACAACCTTCTTTAGCATACTTTAAAGTGTGGGGGTGTTTGGCTAAGGTTCAGATCCCTAAACCTAAAGCAACCAAGATAGGATCCAAAACTGTTGACTGTGTCTTCATAGGGTATCCTGAGCATACACCTGCATATAGATTTATGGTTGTGAATTCTGATATTTCTGAAATTGGTGTAAATACTATTATGGAGTCTAGGGATGCTGTGTTTTTTGAAAATGTTTTTCCTTTATAATCTGACTTTCGTAAGAGAGGTGTTGATCCCCTAGATGTTCCTTCAACCAGTCAGACTTTACCTTTAGAGGAAGATGAAGTAGAATTTGATCTTAGGAGGATTAAAAGGGCTAGAACCAAAACCTCTTTTGGACCTGACTTCATAACACTAGCAGAGTCTGATCCTCAGACTTATAGAGAAGCCATGACTTCTTCTGAAGCTCCGTGGTGGAAAGAGTCTTCTATTAGTGAAATGGAATCCATCAAAGAAAATGATACGTGGGAGATAGTAGATTTACCTCCAGGGTGTAAGGCCATAGGATGTAAATGGATCTTCAGGAGGAAACGTAACATAGATGGAACTATTCAAAAATACAAGGCTAGGTTAGTAGTCAAAGGCTACAAACAAAAGGAAGGTGTAGATTTCTTTGATACTTACTCACCCGTTACGAGAATTACTTCCATTAGGATGTTAATTGCTATAGCCGCGGTTCATAACCTAGAAATACATCAAATGGATGTAAAGACATCTTTTCTACATGGTGAATTAGATGAAGAAATTTACATGGAACAACCTGAGGGCTTTGTAGTAAAAGGTTGTGAAAACAAAGTTTGTAAACTGAAAAAATCTTTGTATGGATTGAAACAAGCACCTAAACAATGGCATGAAAAATTTGATCATGTAATGTTTTCCAGTGGTTTTAGAATCAATGAATCTGACAAGTGTGTATATACTAAGCTTGTAAATGATGCCTGTGTGATTGTATGCTTGTATGTTGATGATATGCTTATAATTGGTACAAACATGGATGTAATTAATTCCACTAAGAACATGCTGAATGAGAACTTTGACATGAAAGACTTAGGCCCTGCAGATGTAATCTTAGGGATGAAAATTAGGAGAAATTCTAACGGTTATAGTCTTAGTCAATCTCACTATGTTGAATCTGTGCTTAGAAAATTCAATCATTTTGATTGTAAACCTGCTTATACTCCGTATGATCCTTGTTGTAAACTCAAAAAGAACAGAGGTAATGGAGTATCACAACTTATCAATCAAGCAAACTTTTGGAAAAAAATAGTCACAATACATGGAGCAACATAGTAACAAGACGACTGCGTGTAAATATAACACCTCACGAGAACCCTACACCTGTAAATACATCCTCCGCGTCAATACTTCATCCACATGTTTTTTACTATTTACTACCTCAGAGGTTCCATCAATGGAATTCTTCTAAATGTAACTCAACAAACTGAATAAACACTTTAACCCTCTTTCACCCGTGGACGTAGACACTCTGCTGTCGAACCACGTAAACACTGGTGTTAATTGTTGTTCTATTTTACTTGGGGAAAGTAGTCACCTACAATCTCTCGGGACTCCCCTATCAGCGTCTATAAGTGTAGGACCATGGGGAAGGCATCCAGCAGAAATAGATACCCAACCAATCTTATGGCAGCGAGTTGACGGAATGAACGTACACTCCAAACAACTCATATCCTAGAACGCTGCCCCGACCCCCACCGTCTGGGAATCCTCTGGCCCAGGATTAGCCAGTGGGGTGACAGGTCTCAAGACGTTCACGAAGATACACATATCTTCGGGTTCGCACTCAAACACTCCACTATCCCTGATTACATTCAGTTATATTCCAAATTAACCATAACAATGATCAATTCATTAAAAGTTGATTACATGCTTGGCAATGATACGCGGAAACAAGAAAATACAAAGGGAATCTCACGAAGCCTCATAATCAACAAAGATAAACTCTCTACAAAAATCTACTTGGATGGTTCAACCCCACCAGCAGGTTTAGCAATCTTCCCCTTCTGCGTTGAAGGTACGCTCCCACCCGAGGAAGGCTCTGAAGAACCAGATGTAGGGGGGTTTCTCACGGCGCGGATAGCTCTTGATAAGGCCATGCTCGGTCTTAAGATCATACTCGATGCTATCCAGAATTTTGTTAGTCTCTTCCACTAGTTGACACCGAGCCTTGTATGCAATAAAAGTATTCATCATCTCATACTTTGACAACAACGAGGAAAGGCGACTCACTTCCTTCGAAGCGTCTTGGGAAGCCTCGTCCCTTGCTGTAGATAAACCTTTGTGATAATTAATCTGGCTTTACTGATACACTAATTGAGATTGAGCCTCCGCAAGCTCTTCATTTGCAGTGAGAAGCTGTCCCTGGAGCTCTGCAAGGAAAAGAAAAATGCAGATGGTTAGGTCCAGGAAATTACAGAATCACACTCGATAATATAAGCATATACATTCGACTCTCGCCGAAGCTATTTCATATTCGTTAACAACAGCATCACGGGCTTCATCAAGAAAATCATACTCATCTGACAACTTCTTATAATCCGCTTGAAGGGTTGAAAGGGCGTACTGACTCGCATCTAATTCTACCTGTTTCATTGAATCCAAGTGACGAAGATGGTTGACCTCATTGTTTAAACCCTCCAGACCCTTGTTGAGCCGATACATATTTACTTCAAGATTTCTCTCAGACTCAGCTTGGCGTACCACATCAGCCCTAGACGCAACAAAAGCTTATATTATCGAAAGACGCTGAAAGACGCTGAATGTAATCTTTAACATCAGAAGACTGAGAAGAACGAGATTGACGCAATTCTTCTTCCAAGAGATTGATTTTAGCTTCCAATGATGAGACATGTTCTTGGGATTCAAGAAGATTATCACGCGTCCACAACAACGTTCCATTAAACAAACGACGATCATTGTTATATTTTTTTTGCATATCAATCATTTGGACTCGTCTGACCCGCCACTCCTCTGCCAGAGCATTATGTTCATCGGCACGAGCATTCCACTTATCAGCCTCGCTCTTTATCTTCTCTACCAACTCTGCGATGCGAGATTTCTGACGCTTCCGCTCTTTCCGAAGTCATACTAACTCAGGAACTCCACCCACTGAAGATAGGGTGGGGGAGGGAGACTCAGACAGAACACTAATTACAGTAAAGGACAACAGCAAGGAAGAGAACAGATAATCAAACCTGTAACATCCAAAGAATTCTTCTTGGCCTCCTCCAACTCACTACGAGCCATAGCAAGATCCAAGCGAA
Organism: Papaver somniferum; assembly: GCF_003573695.1. Taxonomy (NCBI): domain Eukaryota; kingdom Viridiplantae; phylum Streptophyta; class Magnoliopsida; order Ranunculales; family Papaveraceae; genus Papaver; species Papaver somniferum. Next base: position 88,789,658 of record NC_039365.1, on the reverse strand, counting down.
GCTTCTCCTTCTCCTTGCCTTGTTGCTCCTTAGCCTTGAGGAGACTCTTCAACTACCATATCTCTCTATCCCTATCAGCAATGACAGTCTCATCCGCAGTAAGCTCCTCTTCCCGAAGACAAAGCTTAGCCTCCAACTTAAGGGATTTGGCCTTAAAAAACTGGTACAACATGTGATAGCAATGTTCACTCCTCATCATCTGTGAATCAGAAGATTAGAACACCCTGACTCTAAAAATTGCTAAAATATGATACAAGGCAAAATGATGAGAGAGCTCACCTCTAACATCCGCTGTTGGGGAAATCCATACTGATACCCATCAGCCAACGCCATCATATCAGCAACAGTCGAGGGAGCGTCGACTACTAGAGCATCCTCCAAGGCCCGAAGATTCTTATCCCACGCTTATGCAACCTGGTCCTCGGGAGACAATTGCATCATCTTACGGGTATAGGCATCAGATTTCTTCTCACCCTCCACCACAGGAGCTGGATTGGGTACGAACATCAAGTTCTTATTTTTAAACCAATCTAAGATGGCATCATCACCCTCAAGGATCAGTGACTAAGGAAAATCATCTCCAGAAGACCCAACCGCGGACTTACGCATGTCCGTGAATTTAGCACCCGAAGAGTTCGAGGCTACTCCCGCATCCAAATCTGGAAGGTCTCTAGCACCGCTCCCCTCTGGAACATCACTAGCATCCACGACTCCCTTTCCCTTTCCATCCGCCTTGCTAGAGTTACCAAGCACATCCCAATCATCGTTTGGGGAAAGCAGGTGGAACTCAGAATCCAGGCCCAGGGCGGCGTTTATGTCAAAACTATCCTCCGCAGAATAAATCCGACCAAAGGAAAACTCCTGAGACATAGCAGGAATTTCACCACCAACACCCTCATCACCAAGGCTAGTGTTATCATCACCAGCATCACTGCAACCCGCAGGATTAGCTTCGACACCAGCATCATGACAACCTGCGGGATTAATTTCACCACCAATACCGCTGCCACCAGCGGTAGTATTCCCTTCAACAAATTCTTCATCATCATGACCTGGAGGGGATGTATCAGTACGCTCTTCCATATCAGACATATCTTCATACTCTCCAAGCTCAGTCACAGGACTGTTAACTTCTTCATAAACCTCCGCCTCCTCGATTGTTGCGGTGGTGGACTGCTTGGGATTTATCCTCCTCTTCTTCGTCGCCTAAAAAGACAAGGCACAAGAATAAAAATCCCTGACTTTGAAAAGAATTAAAACTGCCTCAACTAAAGGACAAGGCATATGGAAATCTTACCTTGACAACCGCAGCATTCTTCGCCTGAAGATCAACATCGGAACTCTCTTCATCATCTCCATCAACAACATCGAGGGCATATTGGAAATTCATGCCCTCAAAATTCAAATGCCAAGGACGGAAATTCCCATAACGAGCAGGAGGAGCCGCACGTATCTGGATATCTGCGGTAGGACGCCATCCTTGCGGACCTGGAACCCACCCCCAAGCCCAGGGACCAACAACCTCAATAACAGTTGCGTGCCGTTCATAGTCATGATCACGCTTGATCCGCTCACGAGTAGGAAACACCAGTTTGTTAGTAGAATTCTCTGTACCCGGGACGTACTTCACCTTAGCACCACTTACTTCACTCAGAAGGCGGATCTCACCACGAGGAGCGGCAATATTCCGAAGACTCACACTCCACGGTTTACGATTCCTACTGTTAACATAGTCACCGAAAGACTTTCTCAGGCGTATACCACTCCCTTTCCTCAGGATTGGGAACATAAAGAGTCATCATTGTCTCTCCTTTGCTCCGAAGATAACACTCCCTCAGTGCATGAAGATAATTCCCATGAAGTTGGGAAATAGAGCGACAGTGTGTGTTCTTCAAAGAACCCTCTCGACCAGCCATCACATCATAATAAAAAGAATCCCCAGACTTGTACAAAGGCAACATAAGACCTGCTTCAAAGGCCCTCACCGTGGTTAGCAGATGAAATTCATCAAACTTATATGTCGATATCATCTCATAAGTAATATCATCATCAGCAGCGTAAAAACGAACATCGAATAGCTGAAGACCATGATTTTCCTTGAAAACCTCCAGATCAATATGTTTGAAGGTCACTTTCTTCTCCCCAACAGCGACGCTACGTATTTCCTGAGAAATATCTTCCTCCTCCATGAGATCAGGCGCAGAACCCTTCCAAGGGTTTCTCTCGGAAGCTTTCCTCTTAGGATGAACCTTAGATACATCAGTCTTCGAAACCACTTCTTTCGAAGACCTCCCCTTGGGTTGAGACACTGGAGGGGGAGGTAGAGGATGTTGATGAGACGCGGAAAGAGGCGCCACTGACCGAAGAGGTAGGACATCCCGCGTTCTCTTAGGATCATCACGCGGATTAACTAAGGGACGAGAAACAACATACCGGGAGTCAGGAGCCTCTTTTGGCCGGTCCCCCTTCTGCGTATTCCCTCTATGCGACTCACCCCTCTTAGAAGATAAGTGCCTCTGACCAGAAGAAGACGAAACCCTATGAACGCGGACATCACCTTGGGAAGATTTAGACGAACCTCCACCAGGAGGAGAAACATCAGGATCCCTACGCGGAGGAGATATACGCGGACTAGGCGGTGGAGTTTGATAAGAAACCCGCGGACGGTCAGCCATGTCTGCGTAGTACACAAACAAGTTTCAGATTTCCGCGAAGACAAAACAGAAATCAAAAAATCCAATTTCATCAAGTTCTTCATAATCATGAACCAGATGGAAAATAAGAACAAACCCTAAATAAAAGGGGAAATAACAAATAGGGTCTAGCATATACGAAGGAAGAAATCATTACTGTTTGTAATAACGAACATGGGCAATCATACACACACTTATATATATGTTCTTCATCACAGACACATATAGCAACAGTTCATCAAAAGATAATCAAGACACAGTAAAACCACCTACCTATAAACAAAAAATTAAGCAGAAAGCCTCGACGAACAGTAGCAGCAGCAGAAAACCTCGACGAACAACAGTAGCAACAACAGCAGAAAACTTTGAGGAGCAACAGTAGCAGCAACAACAATTAATAACAAGGATACAAAAGCAGAGAACAAAGAATGAAAATTCCGAGGAAAGAGAAGGAATGAAATTTATGATTAGAGAATTTTCACATTCCTTCTCATATATATATGCAAAGAGAAATAAAAACCGCTCCACTACCCAAAAAGAAGTTATTACAAATAGTGGGGAACGTGCCCTAAAATCTAGGAAAATAGTAAAGAGAATATGAAGAGAGTAACATGTTTTTTCTTCCCACTTCGACTAACCGCCCAGTAGGAGGAAAAGGGGCAAATTGTAGGTACACATTTCATCTTCCGCCACGTGCCCACAAAGACACACGTGGAGGACATGCGGCTAAGGGCATCAAGATATGATATCACGTGTGGACAGCCAAGAGTCACTTTATCATATCCCTAGAAAGATCTAAGATCTACGGCTGGGGATAGTCAGACTGACGCAGACAAGACAGGGGCAGAGGACAGCTGTCTACCGCGGACAGACATCTCAACTACCTGCATTAAATACCCTCAAACAGCATACGTGTCAGTCATCCTGTATTGGAAGCGCAGATAATACTGCGTATCCAGACAGAAGACGCAGATGCAGCCGAGAACACGAAGACTTCTGCGTGAGGGGCACAAAACACAAGAGGATAAGGTTATAACGGGCTTCAGAAGTGGACCCCACGTAACCTCCCTATAAATACTCCTCTCTCCCAAGTGAAGAGGGAGGCCGAAAAACATTGAGAGGAGAATAGGAGAGAGACAAAGAGATAGAGAAAGTGTAAGTGAAGTTCCTCCTGCTACGCAGGCTTATATTGGTCTCAAAGTCATTCGACTATTTCTGTAACCTTCATACATATAATGAAAAATCCAAATCGTAGACATAGATCTGAGTGATGAATCATATAAGTTAATCGTTTCATCTATATTCATGCATTTACACTTTATATGTTCAATTCGATACTTATGGTATATCATGTTCGTACATTTTATATTTCATCCGCTATTTATCTTATTGTATGAGCCAAGAACAATGATTGTAGTTGATGAGACGAGGAAGAATATTAGAACTCTGAGTCAAGGATTCGACATAACCTATCCATTCCCCTCAGGCGCAGCTTATTTATTGTATTGTCATGAGTCTGCGCGCATTATTTGTGAATACTCAGATGACACCAGATCTTTGTGTTCACAATATTAATACGAATTTTTCCAGCCAATTGGATGATGCGTTCCGTTATCTCCACCATCTCAAGATTTCTCAAGTTTCCAATGATCTCAACAAGGTACTTATATCGGTAAAGATACAACTTTTCAATAACGATTTCTAAAATCTTAAAGGAATTAGTTTATTTGTGTCAGCTGCTCTATATCTACCTATTACCAATGTGGGATTCATTATTTGGTTTCCGTCTTTTTATCCGATCAAAGCATAAAAAAAACATTTCTCATTCATACTTACTTAAGACATGAAAGCTCGAAAATTTTCCACTGCATAGGAGTTCGTGGTTTGATGTACCATGGGACATTTTCTATTGTCCTATCATAATAAGGATCCACCACTAGTACCAGGACTGCTCATCGAGACCCAAACCGAAACCGATGTATATTGAAGGTGTTATATTATGAACTAGAATGTCGGGCCCACAAGCACCTCCTCAAATTGAAATTTTAATGGGAGGTTTATCGGTTGTAAATTGTAACATGACTGGTTTGTTATCCAAGAATTGAAATGATGCTGCAAAGGACCAACTCGGGAAGAAATAAGTCCACATGGGCATCTAAGATTTCCTAGAGGTTAGAGTCGCTCATATAGTCATATTGGAGTCTACATTTCGTCAAACGTAAAAGTGGTAAAAGAAGGAGCAAGATTTTAAATCCCGCTCTTAATGTGGCAATTGAGCACTGCTTCTTACGAAAAGAGCAAATTGAGTTAAATTATGCAAATATTGACTATTGCAGAATTTGTTTTATAATGAGTGGAATTTTTTTTTTCCAAACGAACTTTCAAAGTGATGTAAACCACACAGCTGGTTGATTTACGTTTTTTTTTTTACTAAAAGGCAAAGTAGATTAAGAAAATATCATCATGTCACTAAAAAAGTGACACAAGATAACCAAAATTACATGGAATTATGCATCACTGCATTCCAGTTACATAAAAAGGTAGTTAACGAAAATCCAGCAAACAATTGAGATTTCAATCCCTAATTAAACAACGGACATTTTACATCCATAATCAATTGATCGAAATCCTTCTTCACATTCTTATGAACTCTCGCATTCCTTTCAGTCCAGATACATCACCAAATCGCAAAAGGCAAGATACTCCAAATTTTCTTTTTTCTATTTTTAGATCTTTTCCGGCACTTATCACCCCATTCCCATAAGTTTGTCTTCACATTTTTAGGTAAAACCCGATTAATATCAAAGCTTTTCAGCAAATACGCCCAGATATCAAAAACAAACTTGCAATGCAAGAACAAATGTTCATTTGTTTCTAAGCAATCATGACAAAAGACACATGAAGGTTCTTGCACCATTCCAGTATTGTATAAGTAATTAAAAGTTGGAGCACCATTAAAGCACAAGGTCCAGACAAGAAAAGAAACCTTTAATGGCACATTTGAGTTCCACAACTGTTTGTCAGGGAATGCAACTTATGTAGAATAGTTTATTTATTTCTTCTTCTCCAAAAGAAAGTCTTTTACACGATTTCTGGGAACATAATTCGTAGGGTAGGTTTTTTAGGGAAAAGCTTACTTGTGAAAGAAGAGCTGGAGAATGAGCAGGAGTGCAGGACTTTAAATCTCGTTGGAAAAAAGAAACAACTTTCTTCCAATCAATAAATGGCACACTGATTCTTACGAAAGATCAGGTTGTTGTGCTGCTCAGAATAATCACTCTTCGATCTATTAGAGCAACACATGCTGGCAGCCTAAAAATCACGACATATGACAGGCTTTTGTTGTACTTGTCGCATAAGGCCAAAATTGAACAAACTGGTCCTTCAAAATTTTAGGTAACATCATCAACTAATAAAGCTTAGGCCTATAAGCCACTAAGAAACGTACACAATATTTGTGTTGGCATTGGTAGCAGAAGTGTTGTTTAACCTACCAGCATTGTTTTTAAAAAATAAGGCTAAATTGAATGCATCCATGTTTTGTTGTCTGTGAATTATACTAAGTCTAAGCAAAACAAAAGATACAGGATAGTTTCCCATATTACTACTCCTTTCTACTTCTTCTTGTTGACAATGTCTTCTTTTATGATAGCTAAGATAAAATCTTCCTGTGACTGCTTCATGATAGAGGAGTTTGAACTGAACTAGTGTCTCCATTTCCTCAGCATATATAGTAACATTGGTGTGCTGCAATTCTTTGGCCCACTGGAAAGCTAGTTATGCTCCTGCTGTTGCTCCTTATGCTCCATAGTATCCTGGATGTCCTCTGGTTCCAGTGATATTTCCTGCAAAATCTGTCATTATTAGAGCAGTATAAAAGAGAGAGGTTGCAGGGTCTTGTAGAGTGCATATTTTGATGTTACTCCCAAACTCAGCATTGAAGTCCTGAGTGTAAGGAGTAATATTATGTTGAGATGTTGTATCAGTTTCCTCTGACAAGAGAGGAAAGTTGTTCATAATATGACCTTGCATATGATGTATTCTATTGTGAGTGCACAAATGTTGTTTAATCCTGCGGGTAGTTATTCCCACATTTGGTTGGATTTGTTTGAAGATGAGATCACATCTCGCTTTCCAGATATACCAGCAGGTTGTGGCATAAATGCTGCAATTGTGACTAGTAGTTCCAGGTTGGAACCAGGAAGTTAGCCATTCAATAAAGATGTTGCTACTGTCAAAATGGGTATTAATGGAGCCCAAAACCTCCTGCCAGACCAGAATAGCAGCTGGAAAATTTAAGAACATGTAAGACATGGTTTCCGCTTCACCACTGTTGCATACAGTGCAAGCAGGATTGATATAGTGGAGAATGCTAGCTGTTTTAGCATTAGTGAGAAGGATTTCATGGGCACATTTCCAGAGGAAGATTCTAATGACTGGTGCCACTTCCAAATTCCAGATAGCTGCCCAGTTCTCTGTAGGAATATCATATCTGTAGAGGTTTTCAATTTTGACCTTGTAAAGCTCTTTGACAGAGAAAGCACCTTTATCATTGAGATCCATATTATTTTATCTTCTTCATTAGGATGTGTCTGCAGATTGACAATAACTGTTGCCTTGTCATTGCTAAAAAGAGTAAGGATTAGGTCTGCATCCCAGTTGCCATCTGGAAGTAGAATTGATTCTAACCTCTCAATATTATTAGGGAAGTTCTGTGGTTTTTACAGTTTCTGAGATGTGTTTGGAACCCAGATGTCTTCCCATATCTTTATCTTTTTTCCATTTCCAATTTTCCATAAGCAGTGGTGTTGTATGTTGTTGATGCCTTCTAGGATTCCTTTCCGAACCCATGAATCTCCATCCTTAGCTTTTGTATCCATGTTGAGAACATTCCTTCCTAGAAGATACTTGGCATCCATGAGCTTGTACCAAAGTGAATCTTGTTCTTGTTCTAGTCTCCACCCAATTTTTGTAATCATTAAACTGTTAAAGAGTTCCATATTCATAAAGCCTAGACCCCCATCCCTTTTGGTTTGCACACTGCAGTCCAAGCTTTAGGGTAGTAGCCAATAGGATTTTCTATATTTCCCCCCAGAAAAAGTCCCTTTGAAGGTTGTTGATATCTTTGCAGGTTTTCTTTGGTACCTTGAAGCAGTTCATCTGATATATGCATGCAGAAGAAGTGACAGACTTTATGAGAATTTCCCTTCCAGCAGGATTTAGGGGGGTGTTCTTCCAGCTAGTGAGTCTCACTTTCAGATTTTCCACTCCAGGCTTGAAGGTTGTTGATATCTTTGCAGGTTTGCTTCTATGGGTGAAGAGTGGTGAACCTAGATATTTATCATCCAGTTGAAAGATTTGAACTCCCATAGAACTTCTTATTTGGGGTATGAGGTCTGGGTTGGTGTTTTTGCTGAAGAAAACTCCTTACTTGTTGAAGTTGATTAGCTGCCCAGAAGTGCTGCCAAAGATTTGGAGGATCTTCATAATGTTTTGATCTTCAGTAAGGTTGGTTTTGCATAATATCATGCAGTCATCAGCAAACAGGAGGTGGCTTATAGGAGGAGCAGCTTTGCATATTTTGAGACCAGAAATGATGCCTAGATCCTCAGCATGAAGGAGAGTTCTTGACAGTTGTTCCATGCAGAATATAAAAAGATAGGGAGAAAGGGGATCCCCTTGCCTTAGTCTTCTGGATGGTTTAAAGAATTTGTCAGGTGAACCATTAATGAGAACATCAGAGGTGGAAGTTGAGATACACTGTAGAATTTTGTTGCATCATCTTTCATCAAATCCAATTTTCTTCATAATAGCTATCAGAAATGTCCAGTCAACTCTATCAAAATCTTTTGCCATATCAATTTTGATTCCCATAAAACCACCATTCCCTTTTTTTCCCTCTTTCTGATCTCATGGTATGAATGATTTCATGAGCAATATCTATGTTATTAGATATTTATCTTCCAGGGATGAAAGCAGACTGATAAGGTGATATGATGTTATGTGGGTAAGGTTTCTTTCTTTAGGCTAGAAGTTTGGATATGATTTTATAAGTGGTGTTGCATAGAATGATTGGTCTGAACTGGCTAGGGGAGGTTGGGGAATCTATTTTGGGAATTAGAGCTATAAAGGTGGCAGTCATCTCTTTCAGTAAGTGACCAGAGGAGGAGAAGTGTTGTACCATTTTGACGATATCATTGCCAATGATGTCCCAGTTGGTTTTGAAGAAGTTTGGGAGAATCCATCTGGCCCTGGTGCTTTGTCATTATCCATACTAAAGATGATAGCTTTAATTTCAGCAGGTTCAGGTTTTCTGTTTAACATTAGGTTATCATCTGTGGATATGGTTTGAGGGATGAGGTTGAAGATTTCTGAGGATGTATTTATGGTTTCAGCATTAGTTATTTTGGAAAAGTGGTTTTTGAAACAATTTTTGATATCTTGATAGTCAGTGAACCAGTTGCCTTCCTCATCTTGAATTGTATCAATTTTATTTCTCCTTGTTCTGCTCTTAGTGGCTCTGTGGAAGTAACTTGTGTTCTGGTCTCCCAGTTTGATGAGTTGATCTCTGCTTTTGGTTTTCCAAAATTTCTCTTCAATGTCTTGCCATTTTTTAAGCTCTTCCCTAGCACATGCTAGAGCCTGTACTCTATCTTCTTTGAAGTAATAAGTGTGAAGACAAGTTAAATGTTGCTTGCATTCTTCTATGTTGGTTTTGATATTACCATAAACCTCCTTGTTCTTAACTTTGAGTTGTAACTTTATGTATTTGTGCTTTCTGGCTATAGAGAAAGCACTTGAACCAGGATTAGTTTTTTTTTCCAACATTCAGCTATAATTTTACTGCAATATTCATGATCTAACCAAGGACCAAAGAACTTGAAAGGGATTTACCATTTTTCCAGTGAGGATTAGAGTTAAGCAAAATAGGATGGTGATCCGATCCTATAGCTAACAAGTTAGTGATAGTGGTGTTTGGGTATATAACCAGCCAATCATCATTAGATAGACCCTTGTCTAATCTTTGTTCAGTAAGAGCATATCCCTTTCTTTTATTTGACAAAGTGAAAGGATAGCCAGTAAAGCCAAGATCAATGAGATCAAGATTTAGAATATTTTCATTGAAAATGGAGGCTTCATTAGCATCTATAGGATGAGTGCTGAATTTTTCAGTATCATGAAGGACTAGATTTAAGCCCCCAATCACCAACCAAGGTAACTTATTGAATTCAACAGTATTTTCAAGGTTTTTCCAAGAGTGGAGTTTTGAACTGGTATCATAGGGGTTGCCATAGTAACCTGTGAAAAGCCAAGGGGGGCTATTGGCAATTCTGATTTTAGCATTTATATGGTTAATGGAGCAATCTAAGATTTCAAGAGAGACATTGCTTTTCCTTATTAATTCTAAGCCACCAGCAGCGCCACTTGCCCCTCCTGGATTGACATACCAGAAATTGTTGATTCCTAAATCATTCATGATTTTCTTGATTTTTTCACTCTTAAGTCTAGTTTCAGAGAGAAAAACAATGTCTGGGTTAAATTTGTTGAGCATATCATTAAGGTATCTTTTAGCATCTTTAGTCCATACCTTGGCAATTCCACGCTAAAGAAGTAAAGAATTGCCAAAAGTATGACACTGCTGGATACTTAGATAAGGACCTTCTGGTGATATTGTCATAAAACTTATAGATCATGATAGTCACAAAGTAATTCAAGGTATAATGTATTAGGAGCAAGTAATAAGGAAGGTTGAAATAATGTATTAGAGTACCAGCTGTAGAGCAGTTCAAAATGCCATTAGCCATAGTAGTATGATGATTGTCCATCTGCTCCTGGGTGGTGTCATTTAGATCTTTCTATCTCTTAGTGCTTGCCATGACCATGCTGTTGGGAGTAGTATTATCTTCATTGATAGTAGAGCTCTTTCTCTTGGTATCAGAAATTTGGCTTGAGGAAGTATTGAGACAGATGTCATCCAGCCTCTCAAAAGAGTGGTCCTTTTTCTTAGCCTTCCAAGCAACTTTATTTTTCTTTTTTGCTTCAGCTTCCAAATTCGCTTTGATTTGAGATAAGGTAGGGAGAAAATTAAAAAGGAAGTGCTTTGGAGTGTTGAAAACTGGGAAGATTTGTTCAGCAGCAGCAAGATCAGCAGCAGCAGTTTCCTCATCCTTCTTGTTTGGGGTATGATCTTGTTGTTGGATGTTGTTCTAGCTGCAGCTTTCCACTTTGGCAGATTTTTTTTGTAAGATCCAGCTATCTTCCTTGCTAATTCCATTCTTTTGTTTCTAATTTTGCAGGCTAAAACATCTGGATGAATATAGTCTTTAGCTTCAGAATGATTTGTCTGAGCAGCAAAGGTGATATGGTTACTTGAATTAAATGCCATATTAGCTATTGATTTTTCCAGCTCCAATCTTTTATCATATTTCATTTTTGCTTCAAACTCAGCAGCTGCATCTGCATCTGAGTAGTGTCTGTGTATGATATCCTTACCAGCTTGAACAGTTTCTTGTCTAGGAGTTATAGGTGGAGGGGAGGGTTGAGGGGTTGGAAGGTGGTGATAATCAGGATTGTTTTGATTTGGAGGGGATGGGCAAGGGGGGCTAGGATGATCAAGGATTCGACAGACTTTGCAGAACTTGATACTATTAAGAGCATAAGCGCATTCCAACCAGTGAGAAAGAGAAATAGTTTCAAATGCTTCTATACCAAACTTTAGAGATTTGGTTACATTGATTGTAACTTTCACTTCCAAGTTTTTTTCAAACCTGTCTCTACCATAGGTTTTTTCCCCCTTGAAAGACTTCAATTGGTCTTATGATGTTTGGAATGTCTGGAATTATTTGTGTTGGAATTATTTTTACAAGAAGCCAGATCATAACTTTAGAGAAGAGTTCTTCATCAATAAGCTCAGGGCCATTAGCAGGCACTTCAACTAGAACCATCAGCTTGTCAAAAACCCCTCTAGTGCCTCCACTCCTTAAGGTTGAGTAGTCTTCTTCATGAGTAGTTCTGAGAATGTAGAAGTTTCTTCTTCTGTTCCAAACTTCAACCTCAATTATGCTGATCATTTCCCAGTTGGAATTAATGAAGTTACTAACTCTAGATGTTTGGAAGCAGATGTTACTACAGAGTTTTCCTGTGAAACATCCTTTCCAGTCTTGTACTTGCTTAGTTTTGATATTCTCAGCATTAATAAAAACTTTTGGAAATAAATCCTCAGGAATGGTTAAAGCAGTGTTCATTTTTTCTATGGATTGGGGGTTTGAATTTGAGGAGGAGGCCGCCATAGACCAGATTTTTTGGATCCAGAGAATGAAAATGATGAGAAGGTTATGTTCACTTGGGGTAGTATAGGTAAGATGAGGGACCATGTGGATGATGTTGATGTGACAAACTTTAATTTGAAATTTATTCACGGGATGATAGTGGCTCTTGTCGTAACTTATATGGATGACAATTGCAGTAGGAATACTGTAGTCCTTGTACGTGTGGTTGGGGCAGTCTGTTAAGGGCTTGTTGACTTGGACCATCCTGGCTAATGGCATTTGGAACCTCAATCTGTCAATGTTAACGACATACAGAGTAGCACTACTAGGCTCATGAGCGTTATCAGAATTTGAATTTAAATAAGAGTGAAGAGTTTTTACCCATTTGTTGTGAAATTTTTTTTCCTCATGACTTAACTTTCTTACCGTGGACATGCCTGTCAAAATGGGAGTGAAATTGGATTTTGTTATTCCTTTTGCAAACGGAAAATGGTTAAAGTCGAGAAAGAGCCCTGCATTCAATGGTATCCTTATGAGCATTTGGTTCATCGTCTGCCTTATGAAATCGCTTTCCCACAAGGATGTGAAGCCCCCAATTTTAAAGAGGATTTCAGTTGGTACTTGAAAGATATGCAACATAATATTGATGTGAAGATTGAAGCGGAGAGGTTGTAGCATTGTTGTCCTCCAGGAGATGTGCATGAATTGTTGATCGATTCGCCAGTAGAGAGATTGATTCAGTTCTTTAATCAGCCAAAACCCGCTCCTGTAAATCAAGATTCCAGTAATCCTTTTTTGAGGTCTGAATTGGGTGTTGAACAGGGTGGATGCAAGATGCCTGGTGCCACTCATCATAGAGAGGAAGTTGCATCTGCTCAAGCGGCAGAGCCAGTGAAGAAGCCTCAACGTCATGGTTCTGATGATGACGATTGGATCTTGTATGCATATCATCCGAAGTATGGGCCCTTTGAGGTTCATGAGGGCGTTGCTATTGTTGCAGATCAATTTCTCGTTTCAGGTTTGAGTAAGATTGGGTTTCAGTCGATTACTTTGCCAACAGCTGCTCAGTTTATGGTTCGACAATTGGAAGCCAAGCCTTGGGGTGAGGATGCACCAATGCACTTTCCAGTGTTGGATGCTCTTTGTCCGGATATTGGTAAAATAGGCCGTGTTATCTTTGTTAATGCCGATTAATCTTCTGCTTATCCATCTAACCAACCCGCTACAGATCCAACCTCCGATCCAGCTGTCGATTCGGAGCCTCCTGTGAGTCCAATCATCGTTGATGCTGATCCAACTAAACCTGACGAAGCAGAGAACGAGGAACAGAGAGTGACTCCCACCAGAATGCAGGTTGTTCGGCCAACCAGACGTATGACTCGAAGTCAGACTCGACAAGTGAGTCAGGAAACTCGGAGTCGAACTCAGCAGAGAACTTAGGAGGTAAGCACCATGGAGCTCTATCCATCTTTGAACCAAGGGCTTTGGTGTTAAGCAATTAGTTATTTTGGAGTGATGGGAGGTCTTGGTTTTAAGGATTGGTTTAATTTGTAATATACTTTGGATACAGTGGTTTCTTTGGATTTTGGTTTTGTTGAATGTGCTAGACTTATAATTATTATTTTTTTTGAAGTTGTTGTGAAGTGTGATTGTTGAATTTGGATGAATGCTGAAATGGGTGTTTTTTGAATTTGGGTTTGTGATTAAGAAGATACTGGAAGAGCCAATCCTTGGTATTATTGACCTTCACTATTGTTTCCATGGTAATAGCTAGATAGCTTCTGAACTAGAGTAAGAAGAGGTTTTCTAATCTTTAATTTCTTCTAGCCATTGAAGTTTCATTCTCTGGTTTGATATAGGTTGCACATTGCTTAGATGTAAAATTTCAGTGATTTTAGAAATATAACAGAGTTCAGTGATTTTATTGATTGTCTTGAGACCTGCATTGTCTGTGAATTCAACAATGAAGATGAAATTGAAAGTAGGTACTGTGATTTCTGGGTTCATCGTACTCCGAGTGATGTTTGTGTTTCTGGTGATTGTTGTGATGGAACTACTTGTGATATTGGTGATGCTAGTCATGTTAGTGATGTAAGTGATGCTAGTGGTGAGGATTTGATATTGGTTAGCATATAAATCAGACTAGACAGAGATTAGATCATAGAGTTGTTCATCAGGGAGAGGAAAGAGAGAAAAAGCTTGTTCCGGTCGAGAGTCCAGAGAAGAAACCGGTCAAAACTGACCTTTAAAAGAGACGTTGGGAGAAAGAAGACAAAGAGAACGGCTAGAAGTTGACGGAAAAATTCAAGTTTCAGGACAACTTGGGTTGTGCAAATTTGCAATTGTACGACTCATTCTCTCTTGCATATGACACAATGTAGACTCATTCTCTCTCTTGCATATGACACAATGTAGCCTCGATATGATGATCATCATCAACTATCCAAATCGCCAAAAATCACCTTTAATATATCGGTATTTGGCATTCATTCAACCATACACATACTACTGTATTAATATGGCTTGCTCACTGCAGAGACTAGCACGTAGACTCCAGTGACGTAAATGACGTTTGTACTTGAAATCGATTAATTAGTTGTATGATTTAGACATAACATTACAAACTTGTTTTTGGAACTTCATGAAAACGATCTCACAATCATACTTCTGCACGTAAATGAAGTAACAGCCTGAATGTTTGATTAATGCAGTAAAGGATTGTCGCGATAAAATGTAGCTTTACTAGATAAAAAGGAATCCAAATTTTTGAGAAGGTACGTTTTTAACAACCTTATCCAGCTTGGTTATAAAAACATTATTTATTTATTATTTTTTGTAAAGAAAAGGTTATATTAAAAAAGAAAAGGAAATGAGTACAAGGGATGGAGCTGTTCATAACATCATATGAAAACATTATTAGCTGGGTGCCGTTAATATTTCATTCAACATTATTTGCCGCTGGCAAAAGTTAATTTGAGGCAATTGCAGACATGGATGAATTTTTTTTCTTCTAACGAAGCAAACGTGGAATGAATTCACACGAGTTACACTCATGTTTCCGTAAAATGTAAAAGAACTTCCAAAAGTGGTGCAAATCATACATCAAATTAGTTGAGACTAGCAGACCTAAAATATTTTTCTCACTACGTTTTAATATAAGCATCACATCTTTTTTCAACAGATGCTAAGACTAAATTCCAAAAAGCGTATACAAGAGAGAAAACACCTCAGTATGAACAAAGGTCCATATCTGCCAATCATATAAACTTTGTCGACAATTCCTTTGCAAAGGGGAATATCTATCAACAACAATTTCAGTAGCTACTCTAAATATTATCGACAACCAGTTCATAATCAGCTAGTTAACGATCTTACATCATTCTCAAGATCATGAGGATATTTTAATCCATTGGTACCAGATTTAAGTATGCGGATATTCTTCACCACGGGACATCAACGCAACTTTTGTGGATATGCTCCTAGTCAGGAGATATATCAACTCATAACTCAAAAAGAATACGGAGGTCATCTGATTATATTGGCATACCTCATACAAAAGGTTTTCGTCTATGCTTTTAAGCATATTTCCAGACGAAACAATCGATGCGATTACATGGCAAGCCTTACAAGGACTTTAGTATATGTCGAATCAAGCAAGCGTACTCTTGCTAAATATAGCAACAGAGTAATCTCCAACACCTCAGGCATTTCTCGGTGTGAGAATTTAGATGAGACATAATTGGACTTGACCAATATCATCGACGATTCTCCCCTTGATCCTCAGGCGGGAATGTATCATCAATAGAACATCCAGTTCCGCATTACTTTACTTATCAAGGTAGCAACTAGGTGCCAAAACAACAACATGCAACCTAGGAGAGACAACTGATCAGGTTTTCTCTCTCGTTTACTGTCCAGCTGGAATAATTTTAAGAATTTACATTCTCATGTAAAATTAACAGTAAACTGTAAACGAATTTTATGACCATAGACA
Organism: Papaver somniferum; assembly: GCF_003573695.1. Lineage (NCBI taxonomy): Eukaryota > Viridiplantae > Streptophyta > Magnoliopsida > Ranunculales > Papaveraceae > Papaver > Papaver somniferum. The sequence goes on along the minus strand of NC_039365.1, from coordinate 88,773,702 downwards.
CTATCTCAATATCAGTACCTGTCCTGCCAAGACGACCGATAAAGATCAACAACAATGAACAACATTTCAAATGCACGTACCATGTCTTTTATGTCATAACAATAGCAGAGCTCTACCGGGGTCAATGATGGCTTATTTAAACCATTCATTATGCTACCGTCCCGTATTTTTCCACTTCTGGTGGTACGGGGTTTACCAGATTCTCAAACCTGATAACTATTGTGGTTCCCAGATTTAGATAGGCCAACCACAATTGTGTTTTCCTTCTTTGTCAAAGATATACTTATTCGCATAGCACTGTTGTAAGTTTAATTCACCAAATTCATGATTTTAGGTAACAGCTCAGGCAACGTGAAGACATGATATTATCTCTCAATATCATTTTCAGAAATGCAACACTCATTATCGCTCGACGTTTGTATATCTACGAGGCGCAACTAAAATATGCAGCTCTCGTTGTTGCTGTAGCAACATATACAAAGTGCAGATTAAGCACTAGCTCTTTAAAGCTCGCCGATGCATATAATGGGCGCATATTATGCATGCCGTAAAATTCGCGGAAGCACATAAGGCCACAAATATGCGGTTCTCCTTATTGCTCGGCGCAACATTTATATGATGCATATACCTACTTTAAAATCAAGCTGAACTATTTACCGCAAAAATCAATGGTGAAACCAGAAAGAAAACATTCAAGATGTAATATACACGGTTCTAGCATAACACCGACAAATCTCCAACTTCTTCAATTAGGGTCGACGAAATACTAATCTATCAAAGATAAAATATGAACACGTTCTTTATCTTAAAAGAAATTGTCTCGATATCAATTGCAGGTTATTTTGAGGACCGCTGATAGAGACTGGCTAACCATTTAACCCGGTGTTCATTTTCATCGCATTCCGACCTTTGGTGGAACGACTCTGAATTCCGGAGATTATTATAGCAAAGGAATATCAAAATTTTGCTATCCCTCTGGATGCAAAAATTCCTCGCTCTGCCGATATTAAAAACCGTTAACAACAAATTATTGGTGTACCAACAACGGTAATTTATTCTCTACGCTATCCAAAAAGGATGCAGAAAAACCTTCTATTGGCTGGCTAAAGAGGAAAATAGCAAAAACTACAAAACTCAAATATTTTGCTAAATTCGAAAATCGATTAATATCGCAAATATGAGTTGTTGCTAATACATACCTATTTTGGATATCTCTTCAAATACCGCAAAAATTATTTATGCCAAATTTAGCATATACGCATGACACGGTAATCGTCTAACATATGTTTTTAACAGTTCCTAATAAAATGGAAACGAAGTTAGACGGTATATAAACTATATGCATAAATTAAATTAAATATGCAAGGATTGAAGAGAATTATCGTTTTCCGTATCGTCCGCCCCCACGTCAATCCCTACAGAGAAATTCGTGCTGATAACGTGTTATTTTATCATCGACTTAACCAGTGTCGATACTGACATTAATTATAATCACAGACAGGGCCGTCTTACAGTTTTTGGGTGCCCTAAGCGAGTGCGATATATGGGGCTTTTTTATTGTTACTATATCAAAAATGAAATTAAAAATTCAATTTATGGGGGAAAATTATGTATTTAAAGTGATAATGATCCAGTTATTGCGGCCGAAGGCCGCGAAACTTTTTTCCTGTATTTTTAAGCTAGATTTTAGTGTGTAAACTTGTTATTTGGTATAAAATAAGCACCAAAAATTGGTTGTTGGTGACATTTATAGTTGATATAGAAAATTTAGTAACAATTATAATTGTTACATGTATATTGTTGTTACAAAATATTTTCATAACACTTATATCTGTTACAATTTTTTTGTTTGCTTTTAAAAAAATATTTTGGGCCCCAGGCGGCCGCCTAGGTCGACTTGCCCCTAAGACGGCCTTGATCACAAAGGGAAAATTTCTTGTTTGGTCCTAGGCCCATATAGTTATTTATAGTAGGGTCCAACCGGATCTTTTTTTTATCCGGAGGTCCAAAATTAATTAAAACATGGAAATGTCCATAATACCCATTACTACCAAACGTGTGTGTCTACACTGCTTACAAATTTGAGTACATATCTGGTACACTGCTTACAAATCTGAGTACATATCTGCTACACTACGTACAAATCTAAGTATGTATCTGCCTCACTGCTTACATATAGAGTATGTATCCGTTGGACATATTGAACCTGTAAATGTGACCAGAATATAACAATATTAAAACACAACAACAAAACTAGCATCTATTTCAGTATTTCACATACGTACTCATGGATCAAACCAAAATAAAGTGGCAAAACTATGAATAAAACAGAATTAAAAGAAGTTTTTATCAGTACAACATATATGTACCGCGGATTCATAAAATAAAAACTCAATTACATGTCAAGAAGTGATGAATCCATGAATATAACCGAATCAAAGCACATACTTCAGTATTTCACATACGAACTCATGGATCAAACCAAAAAAAGTGGCAAAAGTCTGAATAAAACAGAACCAGAAGAAGTTTCAACCAGTACAACATATATGTACTCCTGGATCAAACCAAAAAAATAAGAGAAAACCTATAGATTCATAGTAAACAAAAAAAGAAAACAGTACGTCAGATATGTATTGATGGTTAATACACAAAAGAAAACTGAAAATCAAACCAAAAACTATAAAAATATCAGATCTACTAATGAAATAAACATAAAACATGATTTTTTATTTAGATATGAACTTGTTTCATTAAAATCCACCAATATATCATATACGTACCGATGATTAATACACAAAAGCAACTCAAAAGCATATAAAAAAAACCAAAATGGAACTAAAATCAGCTGCATGTGAAAACCAAGTAATGAATCTATAAAAAACTGAATCGAAACACTTTTTTTTCCAGTATTCCATATATATATACTTTTAGATCGAAGAAGAAGAATATCCAAAACTACAATAATAACAAAATTAAAGCATAATTTTTCAGTACACCATATATGTACTGCTGATTCATAATCTAAAATTTAGCTGCATGTGAAAAATAAGTAGCGAATCTATGAAAAAATAGAATCGAAACACTTTAATTTGAGTATTCTGTATATGTACTTCTGGATCAAACAAGAAAAATCTCCAAAACTATAAAAAAAAAATAAAAAATTAGAGCAATATATATTTCAGTACACCAAATATTTTCTGTTGATTCATAGTCTAAAAATCAGCAACACGTGAAAAACTAGAGAACATCATGAAATCGAACTACCAAAACTGGAAAAAGAAAGTGAAAACATCATGAAATCAATCAGATCTTCATGATTCAGTTGAGAATTAATCAAAAACAAAGAAGAACTGGAGAAAAGATTGCATAACATACCTGTAAAACCACGAAACATCTTCACAAATCCTAGGTCTAAACTTCATAAGCGGCTGCAGCAGAGAAGAGGAGAGCGAGCGAGAGAGAGAAAACGGATCTGAGAAGAAAATTGAGAAAATGTGGCTTTTATTTCTGTTATATTTACAGTGAAGGCCATCTTGGGAATTATTAAAATGCACGTAATAGGTTACACGCGTGTGTAGGACCTGGACTTAAAAAAGTTGGTCCATTTTTATGTTTTCTTTTAATTATGGACCTCCGATTACTGGACTTTAACGGGTGGACCTGCCACTAACTAAGAACACTATAATAATACCTATTGGTAATTCCTACATCACAAAGACTAACAAAGCGTTAAGTGTAGGACAGAACTAAAATACCGCAACATAATCAACTAGGCAGAAAATATATTAAAGAGAAAAATGAAGTCTTATTCATTTCCTTCATTTTGCGGCTCAATCTTTTTCATCATTTATTCATCCACTAACCCAAGTATATATAGTGATACAAATGAAAGGTATGCACTACTATCTACAAGACATCCACATGTTGGTGCACGCATATAAAACTTCATGCACAATTACACGATGTGCTTTGGGATAAAATCAAACCTTCCATCCAAAGGTGATCAGCCACTTAGCAATATTTATAACAGATTAGTATTTGTCCCACCGGTTCCACTCTACATAAAGATGGGACTAAACATGTTTATCTATTATATCAAATTAGTCATGCCAAGTGGGCATACAGGTGTTGGTCACATATACGCTTCATAAGCCGACTGTATGTTTAGTGGAGGCTATAAATAGCCGTGATTCTCTTTGGTTGTAGATAGAGAAAATGGAGAGTAGTAAAAACATTCCCTTCTTCTCTCTTCTATTTGTGTCTTAAATTCTCGTATATGTATATATTATGTATACTTCTGTGTACACACGCGGGCGCGGAGGCGGACACTATAAAATTCTCAAAAAACTAGAACGTGGACACTATAAAATTCTCAAAAAACTAGAACGTGGACACGTATATACATATTTATTTATATATTATTTATATATAATCATGTATTTATACAGCAAAGTCAAGTATTTTGATCCTAAAAATTAGAAAATGATGCTACATTGTATCAATTTTAAAAGAAAGGAAATCAAGTATTTCGATCTTAAAAATTAGAAAATGATGCTACATTGTATCAATTTTAAAAGAAAAGAAGATATCGTTTGTTTATACACGCCGAAGGTCAAACAATCAGTCACTATTAAACACATGGTACAATCAAAATGTATTCTTAGAACAACACATGCCCAACTAAGAGTATACGTGATGTCATCTCCAATTACAAAACCTTAATAAGGACCTAAATTATTGATCTAAATGTTTGTATTTCTTCATTTGGTTAATAATAGTTAAAATAAAGGAAGAAGTTTAAATGAAAAAAAATTGCATCGGACACGCGTCGTATCAGCGTCCCACGCGCGTTCCGTGTCCGACACTAGTCGGACGCGGACACGGCTTAAGAAATGGAGCGTCCGTGCAACCCAGAGTGGTAGCATTCGTAATCAAAGCAACTAGTGGCCGTCTGGAAATTGATAGCTCTCTGATACATTCGATTACAACACGTTATCAGCACGAATTGCTCTGCGGAAATCGAGTGAGGGCTGACGATACGGAAAAGGATAATTCTCTTCGACTCTTGCATATTTAATTTAATTATTGTTAAGTAGTTATATGCACAAAACTCTTATCATGTTTAACTCAGTTTCTGTTTTGATTAGGACTTATTACAAGAAAAGTTAGACATCTTACCGTGTTTTGTATGTGCTATTTGGAGCACATGAAATTATACGGTATATGAAGAGATATCCAAAAATAGGTACGTATTAGCAACGACTCATATTTGTGATGTTATTCGATTTCCGAATTTAGCCAAATATTTGAGTTTTGCAGCGTTTTATTATTTTCCTCCTTAGCCAACCGACGGAAGGTTTTTCCGCGTCCTTTTTGGATAGCGTAGAGAATAAAATTACCTTTATTGGTATACGAATGAGTTTTATGGTGTTTACACGCGGTTTTAATATCGACAGAGCGAGGAATTGTTGCACCCTGAGGGATAGCAAAATTTTAATATCTCTTTGCTATAATAATTTCCGGAATTCAAAGTCGTTCCACATACGGTCGGAATGCGATGAAAATGGACACTGGGTTGACATGGTTATCCAGTCTCTATCAGCGGTCCTTGAAATGACGTGTATTTGATATCGAGACAATTTCTCTTAAGATAAAGAATGTGTTCATATTTCAACTTTGATAAATTAATTTCGTCGACCGTAACTGACGACGTTGGAGATATGTCGGTATTATGTTAGAACCGTACATATTACATTTTTGAACATTTTATTCCTTGTTTCTTCATTGATTTTTGTGGAAAATAGTTCGGCTTGACTTTAGAGAAGATATATGCACCGTATCCTGGCTAAATTGGGGCCTATGCCACTTAATTGGGGCCTATGGATTTTTTCATCCACCCCATAAAAAATGATAAAGGGTGTCTAAGTTTTATGAAACTACCATTTTACCCTCTATCAAATATTAATACTACTAATTTGTCCCCATCAAATCCTAATCATAAAATTAAAAACTAAAATCAAAATCATAAAATTTAAAAACTAAAATCAAAATCATAAAACTAAAATCATAAAATTAAAAACTAAAATCAAAATCAAATTCATTTCCATCTCCACTTCAACTGATTCTTCTTCTTTCCTTCTCAATCCAATCCTATAAACTAGGTTTTAGTAACGTAAAATTGCTCGAAAATTGAAAATTTTGAAATAAATTTTTTCCTGGTTTATCAGAATCGGTTAACGTTAATGTATGTGTGATCCGATTGCAAATAGAAACGGTTTATGTTCATGCCCACAAAGACCGATGGTCCTTGATATGTTTTCTGGTTCGAGAAATTTGAACCAGAATCGGATTACATTAGCACTTATAAAAACGATTGTTGATGTATAATGTTAGAATCGGATTTTATATGTGTGTCGAGTAAACCGATTGTTGTTCTCAATTTTTCTGTATCTTTTTTTTGTTAGAATCGGATTACATGAACACTTTTATAAACCGATTCCTGTTATGCAATTTAAGGAATCGGTTTTTGTACATGTATCGTGTAAACAGATTCTGGTTAACCCATTTTTTTTTCAGTTAATACTCGATGATAAAATGAGTATGAAATCATACTCGATTTCATGTCGATTACAAATAGTTCTGTACTCGAACTGAAAATGAGTACAACTTCTTAAACGATTTGAAATCGAGTATGAAGTCATACTCATTCTTAACTCGGGTATAAAAATGAATTTTAATTTTATTTAATGTTTAACAATACATAATCTACAAATAATTTATTTATTTTACCCACAATCGGTTTATGTTCATGTCCATATAAACCGATTCTGGATAATCGGTTGATTTTCATATCCATATAAACTAGGGCTGTCAATGGGTACCCATTATCCGGAACCGGATCCGGTAGACTTGGATCCGGTTCCGGGTCCTAAAGTTGGACCCATTAGCAACTTAGGACCCGACGGGTAATTATCCGATTGGACCCGAATCTAAACGGGTCCAAACGGGTAATACCCGTTGGGTACCAGCGGGTATCGGGTACCCGTTTATTCATACTTTTATTCGTGTTTTTGCTAGTTTTAGCTTTGATATTTTACTCGTTTTAAATTTTTCTCTTACATTTAATCTTTATTTAGTACATTAATAAGAAATAATAATAAATTTTATAAAAGTTATTTAAATCCAAGCCAAAAAGAGACAAATATTAAATTTTTGACGTTTTTTTAATAGTTTTCTTAAGACCCAATGGGTACCCGGGACCGGCGGGTACCCGGGTATTTAAACGGGTCCGGTTCTGGATCCACAAGTGTAGGAACCGGACCCGGAACCGTTAGGACCCGGATCCGACCTTTATAAGTAGGGTCCGGGTCTAGTGATACCGGGGAGGACCCGGACCCGTTGACACCCCTAATATAAACCGATTCTGGGTAAAAGCAAGTTTCAAAAACTCTCTGTATGTTTTTGAGGTTACAATCGGTTGATACCAATGACAACATAAACCGATTCTGAGTTGGTGTTCTTCAAAAAAAAAATTAAATTTTAAATTTTTTCATATTCAGATGATTCATTAACACAAGTTAATTTCACATCTAACACGAAATTTTATCACTAATCATCCAAATTAACACTAATTAATCAGGGGTAATTTTACTATTAAAAAAATAATTCGTTAAGGGGTTTTTCATTTTACTTCAAAATGTCTCTTTTTTGTCACGTAGTGGTAGGCCCAAATTAATTCCTATAGACCCCAATTTAGCCAGGTATAATATTGCGGCGAGCAATAAGGAGAGTCGCATATTTTGCGCCAAAAGACTCCATGTGCACGCTTACATCGATTAGCCTTCTTCCCACAAACATTTTTACAGGAGTTTACTCAATAAATACTTTTATTGATTTTTAAAGAGTTTAACGGATTTACAAAGTATTGTGTTATTGGTTATATACTTTTAAAATCTCTTTCAAAGTTTATGTTACTCGCTGTAGATTGTCAAAAGGTCTTCTAAAGTTTGTGTTACTCATTGTAAACTTGAAAATTCAAATACTTTGCATACTTCCATATTTTCAAGATTTTGAGTGACCTTTGTGTATATATTTTCCTTGATAAAAGTCTTGCAAAATATTTAAGATTTTGGAAGACTTCCAAATTTTTTATAAAGATGTTTTTTACTCTCTTTTATTTTATTTCATGAATACACAATCTATAAAACTCCTATTGTGGATGAGTATAAATTATATTATATGATTAAACATTTGTTAATTTTAATTATTATGTACAAATGTACAATAATTATTATTTTAATTTGTTGTTACACTTTATTGTATTTTATTGAACAAAAGAAATAAGTTATATATACAAAATAATAATTAAAATAGGCGGTTCTCTTTTCCATAGGCTTTGCATTATTATTCAAAAAGGCATGGGTGCTCATCTTGTTGCTAGACTCCCACTCATCCCTGTGTAAATATCTCTTTTGGTTATTAAAGCCCTTTGCGACACCTATCATAATAATAAATACAAAATAATAATAATAATTTATTATAATTTAGTTGAAGTTACTATAATAAATAAGCTACAATAAATTTTGTATTTATGTCTATCATGCATATTTTCATTTAAAATTTTTTTTTACAACTCTTCAGGACTCTATAAATGTCTGTAAGACATTAGACAACTCTGTATAACTCTGCAAAATTTTGCTCAATTCTGTATAAATCTCGCAAAGTTATTAATTTTCATGACTCTTTTTAAAAATCTACAAATCTACAAATGTATTTATTGAGTAAACCCTTGTTAAAGAATTTTTGGACAATCTAAGAATTTTAATAATATACCAAACTGATAAAGATACAAGTAAAACTTGCTAATAAAGATTTCTAAAAGCTTCAATCTTCAAGATAAATGGTTTATTTGTGTTATTAGCTGCTCTTTACGTATTCTACCAATTCATAACGGTGGGATTCGGAATTTGGATTTGGTTCTCCTTTTTTATATCATCCAAGTCATAAAAGAAGCATCCCTCATTCAAATTTAACATTCCTACGTAAGAAATAAAGCTTCTTTGGGGTTTTTGGTTTGATTTGATGAGTTACAGCGAGATATTTTTTTATCCCGTCCTATTGTTGATGGTGATTTTTATCTTAGGATCAAAATCATAAAACTGTACATATGACATGACGCCACTATGACCATTAGCGCATTTATTGAATCAATCAGCATGCCTATGTAAGAATTACCGGGGTACCTTTTTTTTTACATGGGTCATGTTCCACGGCAGAATCCTTAACACTGACTGACATCATCTATGCCAAACCCTAATTCTCATGCTATCGCGCCAAGTCATGCCAACCATGCCATCCGCACCACTGTGCCAATGGCAGACCATGCTAGCCACGTCTCCGCGCCAAGGCATGCCAACCATACCAGCCGCACCACTCTGCCAATGGAAGACCATGCCAACCACGTCTCCGCGCCAAGGCATGCCAAGCATGCCAGCCGCACCACTGTGCAAATGGCATACCATGCCAGCCACATTTCCGCGCCAAGGCATGCCAACCATGCCAGCCACATCTCCGCGCCAAGGCATGCCAACCATGCCAGCCACATCTCCGCGCCAAGGCATGCCAACCATGTCAGCCGCATCTCCGCGCCAAGGCATCCCAACCATGCCAGCCGCACCACTGTGCCAATGGCATACCATGCCAGCCACATCTCCGCGCCAAGCCATGCCAACCATGCCAGCCACACCACTGCGCCAATAGCATGCCATTCCAGCCGCACCTCCGCGCCAAGGCATACCAACCATGCCATACGCACCTCTGCGCCAAAGAATGCCATGCCACATGTGCCAATGGCATGCCAACCACCTTGCCGCGCCATAACATGCCGGCCTTCCCTATGCGACTACCAAAACGAAGGCGTGCGATGATCAATGGCCACCCTTCCATCTTAGATGCAAATCTTGGCCGTTTAAGGTCGCCAAACAACGCATGGTAACCTTTGGCCCAAAACCCTAATTTTGGCCACGCCAAACCGCGCCAAGGCATGCCATGCCACATCTGCCAATGGCATGCCAACCACCTTGTCGCGCCATACCATGCCGGCCTTCCCTATGCGGCTACCAAAACGAAGGCGTGCGATGATCAACGGCCACCCTTCCATCTTAGATGCAAATCTTAGCCGTCCAAGGTCGCCAAACAACGCATGATAACCTTTGTCCCAAAACCCTAGTTTTGGCCACGCCAAACCGCGCCAAGGCAGGCCATGCCACATGTGTCAATGGCATGCCAACCACCTTGTCGCGCCATACCATGCCGACCTTCCCTATGCGGCTACCAAAACGAAGGCGTGCGATGATCAACGTCCACCCTTCCATCTTAGATTCAAATCTTAGCCGTCCAAGGTCGCCAAACAACGCATGGTAACCTTTGGCCCAAAACCCTAGTTTTGGCCACGCCAAACCGCGCCAAGGCATGCCATGCCACATATGCCAATGGCATGCCAACCACCTTGCCGCGCCGTAAAATGCCGTACTTCCCTATGCGGCTACCAAAATGAAGGCGTGCGATGATCAACGGCCACGCTTCCATCTTAGATGCAAATCTTAGCCGTCCAAGGTCGCCAACCAACGCATGACAACCTTTGGCCCAGCGCCAAAACCCTAATTTTGGCCACGCCAAACCGCGCCAAGGCATGCCGTCCATGCCACATGTGCCAATGGCATGCCATCCACCTTGCCGCGGCATGCCATGCCAGCCTTCCCCTTCACGGCTGCTAAAACGAAGGCGTGCAATAATCAACGACCACCCTTCCATCTTAGATGCAAATCTTAGCCGTCCAAGGTCGCCAACCAACGCATGGTAACCTTTGGCCCAACGCCAAAACCCTAATTTAGCCACGCCAAACCACACCAAGGCATGCCAGCCATGCCACATGTGCCAATGGAATGCCAGCCACCTTGCCGCGCCATACCATGCCAGCCTTCCCTATGCGGATACCAATACGAAGTCCTGCAATATTCAACGGACACTTTTCATCTAAGATGCAGATCTTAGCCGTCCAAGGTTACCAGCTAACACATGTAAACCTTTGGCCCTAGTTTGGTCGCGCCTAAACAAAGACAAAACCCTAACTTTTGGCCGTGCCTAAACTAGGACATATTAAATCCATACTGATAATGCTTTCATGCCACTGGATACCAAAGGAAGGGTTACAATAATCAACGACTACCTTTCCTCTTAAGATGTAAAATCTCGACCGTCAAAGGTCACCACCGAGTCGGCAAGTCTCTGAAGCTCAACTTGCCGGAAAACAACAACATGCTACATGTTTTCCACGAAAACGCTCGAGACATCAACACATGTCACAAACTGCGGGATGCTCATTGGGTATTGGTTTGGCGGTTTACAGCGTGCGGCGTACACTACGCCCGTTATAAGATAGTGTCATAAGGATGAGGCGCCAAGGCATGCCAACAATGCTAGCCGCACCTCTGCGCCAAGGCATACCAACCATGCCAGCCTCACCACTGTGCCAATGGCATACCATGCCAGCCACATCTCCGCGCCAAGGCATGCCAACCATGCTAGCCGCACCACTGCGCCAATGGCATGCCATGCCAGCCGCACCTCCGCGCCAAGGCATACCAACCATGCCAGTCGCACCACTGCGCCAATGGCATGCCATGCCATCCGCACCAAAGCATGTCATGCCACATGTGCCAATGGCATGCCAACCACCTTGCCGCGCCATACCATGCTGGCCTTCCCTATGCGGCTACCAAAACGAAGGCGTGCGATGATCAACGGCCACCCTTCCATCTTAGATTCAAATCTTAGCCATCCAAGGTCGCCAAACAACGCATGGTAACCTTTGGCCCAAAACCCTAGTTTTGGCCACGCCAAACCGCGCCAAGGAATGCCATGCCACATGTGCCAATGGCATGCCAACCACCTTGCCGCGCCATACCATGCCGACCTTCCCTATGCGGCTACCAAAACGAAGGCGTGCGATGATCAACGGCCACCATTCCATCTTAGATGCAATCTTAGCCGTTCAAGGTCGCCAAACAACACATGGTAACCTTTGGCCCAAAACCCAAGTTTTGGCCAGGCCATGCCAATGTGCCAATGGCATGCCAACCACCTTGCCGCGCCATACCATGCCGGCCTTCCCTATGCGGCTACCAAAACGAAGGCGTGCGATGATCAACGGCCACCCTTCCATCTTAGATGCAAATCTTAGCCGTCCAAGGTCGCCAAACAATGCATGGTAACCTTTGGCCCAAAAGCCTAGTTTTGGCCATGCCAAACCGCGCCAAGGCATGTCATGCCACATATGCCAATGACATGCCAACCACCTTGCCGCGCCATACCATGCCGGCCTTCCCTATGCGGCTACCAAAACGAAGGCGTACGATAATCAACGGCCACCCTTCCATCTTAGATGCAAATCTTAGTCGTCCAAGGTCGCCAACCAACGCAAGGAAACCTTTGGCCCAACGCTAAAACCCTAATTTTGGCCACGCCAAACCGCGCCAAGGCATGTCGGCCATGCCACATGTGCCAATGGCATGCCAGCCACCTTGACGCGCCATGCCATGCCAGCCTTCCCCTTCACGGCTGCTAAAACGAAGGCGTGCAACAATCAACGACCACCCTTCCATATTAGATGCAAATCTTAGCCGTCCAAGGTCGCCAACCAACGCATGGTAACTTTTGGCCCAACGCCAAACCTCACCAAGGCATGCCGACCATGCCACATGTGCCAATGGCATGCCAGCCACCTTTCCGCGCCATACCGTGCCGGTCTTCCCTATGCGCCTACCAAAATGAAGGCCTGCAACATTCAACGACCACTTTTCATCTAAGATGCAGATCTTAGCCGTCCAACCTTTGGCCCTAGTTTGGTCGCGCCTAAACAAAGCCAAAACCCTAAATTTTGACCGTGCCTAAACTAGGCCATATTAAAGCCATACTGATCATGCTTTCATGCCACTGGCTACCAAACGAAGGGTTACAATAATCAACGGCTATCTTTCCTCTTAAGATGCAAAATCTCGACCGTCGAAGATCACCACCGAGTCGGAAAGTCTCTCAAGCTCAAGTTGCCGGATAACAACAACATGCTACATGTTTTCCACGAAAACGCTCGAGACATCAACACATGTCACAAACTGGGGGATGCTCATTGGGTATTGGTTTGGCGGTTTACAGCGTGCGGCGTACACTACGCCCGTTATAAGATAGTGTCATAAGGATGAGGCGGTTAGTAAATACAGGGAGTAATGGTGAAACGCTTTCTTTTATGGAACATCAATTCCAAGCGTTACCGGTTACCACCTCCTCCCATTTACTCACCCGTTTCCCATTTCTTAATGAGACCACAGTATGTTTCACTTCGACTGGTATAAATAGGCATTACCTATTTCCACCGAACAACAAGTTCAGGTCAGGAGGATACAATACTCAGAAAATATTTGCTAGCTTTCCATCTGTTAGCTTACCACTTTCTGATACAAGTCGTGAAACAACTACTCTTCTAGAATCAACTATTCTGGTCTCAACACTCTCTTCGCTTCCCTCCCCAAAACCAACCCTTCTCCTTCACTTTGTGATCGAAGCAAGTCTGGAATGGTCATTTCTTGGTTTAGGCCGGATTTGTACAGATTGATCTCTCGAATCTAAAGTACTCCCTTGCAGTACATTTTTTAGGGTTTAAACTCGTTTCTCACCCACAGACCCAAAATTATCAAAATCAGCAGAAATTATCTTCACCCTCAAACACCTATCTTGAACATTGGATCCACCACTAATACCAGGACGTCTCGTTTAACACCCCAAGAGGAACTGATACTTCGAATTATTATGTTACGCATATATCAAAGGTGGAATTGGAATTTTGGTCTTTGACCTCATGTTTAACTCTTCCCAATTGTTGAGGTTGACCAGTAGAAAACATAAACGGCGAAGTTAGAGTGTTGCGCCACAAGCACCTCCTCGTACTGGGCCCATTCCACAATCATCACGTGATCGGACAACAGGTGGCATTACATTGAATCAACAATATCATATAATTACCAATGAATTTCACTGAAGTTTAATGGTGCGAGATTTATTGTTTGTAACGCCACGGCACAAATTCGCCATTGTTTCCAGAGGAATACGCATCCTGCTTCTAGTTACTAAACTAGTAAACAGTTTTTTTCGATTTGTTGCATGGCGTGAAACTTGAACTTTGAATTAGTTTTACAAATTCTTAGCCAGGCCAGCTAATACCCACCGTAAATATTTGATGATGTCGAAATAAATCAATATTTGGCTCAAATTCAAGCGCACTAGTAGAAGTACTAACTATTAAAGCGCACTAGTAGAAGTACTAACTATTAATTATGATTTAAATATAATTACATAGATTTTCTATTTTTTTAAGAGAAAAGAGAATTTATTAGAAAAAGAAGAATATACAAGTTGAAAGACCTACTGAGTTGCACTGACGCGTTATAGTAACGCGGTCCTGGACACGAACGAATTCTCAAAAAACTAAGACATGGACAAGTTATCAAATTAGTGATATTTTGCATCAAAATATATATATTATGAATGTAATTTCTCGACAATACTAATAAATTAGTGACACCCTTTTAATATTCGATGATGTCAAAATAAATCAATATTTTGGCTGAAATTCAAGGGCACTAGTAGAAGTACTAACTACTAATTATGATTTAAAAATGATTACATAGATTTTTATTTTATTTTATTTTGAAGGGAAAAGAGAATTTATTAGAAAAAGAAGAATATACAAGTTGAAAGAACCATTGAGTTGCACTGATGCGGATTAACGTAATCTCGGACACGAACAAATTCTCAAAAAATTAAGATACAGACATGTTATAAAAACAGTGATACTTCTCACTAAAATGTATTTATTATGAAGAGTGCTAATAATTAGTGATACATAACAAATTTGTATAAGAATAAATATATAGACCAATAAAACAATGTATATACAAAAAATTCAGGCACTTTTAATAGACATTTATATAAAAATAGTATGTGACATATGTATGTGATGTTATCGATGTTTCTGTCATGGGGGCGTGCGTCCAAATGTCGGACACGGTCTGTGATGTTAGATTCTTCTTGTTAAAGATCAAATCCTTGTTAACCTCAAAATCATAAATAAATTGACTTAGGTATGGCAAAAAAATGTTGTTTGCCATGCCACCCACTATGGTAGATATGCCAAACTTGATTAAAAACATATATTTAATTGTGTTGGATGAGACCCTAACGAATAAAAAATATATTTCTGTTTGTGTGGTGGGATATTTATAAAAGTTTTAGAGTTATAATATATTTAGTGGGACCCTTTAAATACAAAAGTATATAGAATAATGAAAAAGTAGGAGAGAAGGAGAATTTATATATATATATAAAATTACTCGGAGATAAAGAGAATATCGCTAGCGATAAAATATCTATCGCTCAGCAAAGCGGTGGAATCTCTATCGCTCGATGGAAACTCTGTCGTGTATGCCTATATGCCAGGACTGGCATATAGGCATATGAGTTTGGCAGTTTGGCATACCCATAGTGGGTGCATATATGCCAAATATCATGTTTTGGCATGTACATAGGAATAGGCCTTAGGAGTAGTCATAGAACGAGTTTTAGAATAATCAACACCCTCCATCAATTTTAGTATAATCATGAAAAAAAACATCTTTTCATAGATTAGGTTTATGGAGAACCTTAGTTTATTCTATTACGATTGATGTTGTTGAGGAATTTTATATAAAAGAACAATTAGAATATACACCTCGATCAATTTTGATGTAATCATGATTAATAAAAATTTATTATAGAAAAAATAAAAATTAGAGTTTAGTTTGTTTTGGGAAAAAGTAAGAATTAAGGTTTATATATAATTATTTAATTTGTGATAATACTAGAAAGAGCAATTAACATTAATTTTTAGCATGATTAAGAAAAAAAATTGGATTTGTTTTGATTTTGAGTAATAAGAACATCTTAGTTTAATTGTTAATAAAAATATTAAAACTTCTTTGGTTTTTTATTTTAATTTAATTTTTTTGGGTTATGGTTAATAAAAGTGTGGGCTACATTTAAGAAAAGCCATATATATTTATCATATGGGTATTTAACATAAAATTGTGATCTTGTAATCGCACGATCATAAATCCTTAGTTGGAATGCATTACAACTAACTCAACAGTAACTTAGCTTACAACTAGGTGTGGTAGTGTTTTATGTTTTGGCGTGTAATTCTAGTAGGTCACTCAGTCGTATCCTCTTTTCTTTTTTCTGTTACGCTAAAACTCTGCGGAAGCGATTTGCACAGCTACACAATGGTACTCCAAATATTGCAAAGAACACAAACTAAAGAAGATAAAAGAGACAAGAATTTAACGAGGTTGAATCCTCGGGAAAAACAAGAGATTTGTATATTATCGTTTGGGAGAAAACATATAAACTCTAAGAGAGAAAAAAGAATTTTTTTGGTGTAATTTTCTAGGTTCTCTACTAGGCTATTTATATAGGTACATTACTTAGCCTACAAGACTAGGTTTTCATAACTTGTCCACAAAGTTCCTAGAATTTAGGATCAAGTAAACCAATTAAGAGTTATCATAAAACTCTTAATCCTAATCCTAACTCATAACCGACTAAAATTGGGTTTACCCAATCTTTGGTCCACCGACTAAGCTTGGTGAGAGTTATCTAAAAACCTCCATCACCGACCTGACCCATATCCAACAATTCTCCACCTCGGATCATGCATTCATGCATGAGACGATCAATAACAAAATCACCTTCGTTTTCCAACGTCGATTGCGCCATAGGCTGCCTACGTATCCTCTGCAAGGAATCAAACCGACCGTACTTCACTCAATGGTCTTACTAGAAGGCCTCCACCAGGTTCCTAAGAACCTCTACCCACAAGGGTCTCACCAAACCGGAAAAATGTGGATCAATTTCGAGCAATGACGAAACTTGACCCCAGATACTACTTTCGTTAACATATCAGTTGGATTGTCTTTGGTATCGATCTTCACAAGTAGAATGTCTTCTTCTTCCAGAATTTCTCTAACAAAGTGAAATCGATCATCTATATGTTTGTTTCTGGCATGATGCACTTGATTCTTAGCCAAGTAAATTGCACTAAGACTATCACAATGCACAGGCAGTTGTTCCTGCACAACACCCAAGTCATCTAGAAAACCCTGTAACCATATAACCTCCTTAAATGCTTTAGTCACTGCCATATACTCCGCTTCAGTAGTTGAGAGAGCCACAATAGACTGCAAAATCGATCTCCAACTAACCGGTGCTCCAGCCAAGGTAAATACATACCCCGTAGTTGAACGTCTCTTGTCCAAATCACCAGCATAGTCAGAATCCACATAACCAACACACAGCTGATTGTTCACATCTTCCTTCACAAACTCCAAGCCAACATCAACAGTACCATAAAGATACCTCAAAATCCATTTCACAGCTTGCCAATGTCCTTTACCAGGATTATGCATATAACGGCTGATTATACTTACTGCATGTGAAATATCCGGCCTTGTACATACCATCGCATACATCAAGCTACCAACAGCACTAGCATATGGGACTTGGGCCATATACTCACGCTCTTCTTCAGTAGTGGGAGACATATCAGAACTTAACTTAAAATGAGGACCAAGGGGAGTACTTACAGATTTAGTTCCTTCGCAGATACCAAATTTCTGTAACACTTTCTTCAAGTATGCCTTTTGAGACAAACAAACTTTACCCTTCTCTCTGTCACGTTGAATCTCCATGCCAAGAATATTCTTAGCTTCTCCTAGATCTTTCATCTCGAACTCAGTTGACAATTTTTGCTTCAAGTTATCAATCTCTTTCTTGTTATTCGATGCTATCAGCATATCATCGACATACAAGAGAAAATATATGAAAGACCCATCACGTAGCTTCTTGAAGTATACACAATGGTCATAGTGACTTTTTGTGTATGTCTGGACAATCATAAACTGATCAAATCGCTTATACCACTGTCTTGGAGACTGTTTCAGCCCATACAACGATTTCTTCAGCTTGCATACACAATCTTCTCTTTCAGCAACTTTGAACCCACTCGGCTGAGTCATATAAATCTCATCTTCTAGATCACCATGTAAGAACGCCGTCTTCACATCTAGCTGAACTAGGTCTAAATCATACTGTGCTACCAAGGCCAACAAAATTCGGATTGATGAGTGTTTCACAACTGGAGAGAACACCTCATTGTAGTCAATCCCTTCCTTTTGGGCATAACCTTTTGCAACTAACCTTGCCTTGTAGCGTACTTGATTCATCTGAGATCCTTCTTTTTTAGCATATACCCATTTGCACCCAATGGTCTTCTTACCGTTCGGAAGCTTCGTAAGAATCCATGTGCCATTCTTGTAAAGAGACTCCATCTCATACTGCATAGCAGCTTCCCATTCTTGATGCTCTACACTGTGTATAGCTTCAAAATAGGTATTAGGAATACCTTCTTCAACAACTGGTAATGCATAAGCTATAAAATCATTCATCCAACCAGGTTTCCTGATTGATCTTCTCGGTTTGCTGGTTGCTATGGTCTCAGTGACCGTAGCTTCTGTATCTTCCACTGCTTCATGTTCCTCTTCATAAACATTGTCACTATCATTTGGAACTTCAGTAGTTACCTCCCTTGTAGAAGTCACTCCTTCCGAAGTAGTCGTAACAGATACATACTTAGCTGGAATTAGTGGAGTTGCATCAATCTCCACCTGCTGCAAAGGCTCACTAGTATTGGTGCTTCTGTTCTCCACCTGCTGAGAACCCCAAGACTTTACCATAGACGCTTCATCAAATGTAACTTCTCTACTCATGACTATCTTCTTCTCTACTGGATTCCAAATTTTGAACCCTTTCACTCCTTTCTTCACACCCATAAAGATGCCTTTAACAGCACGGCTATCAAGCTTGTTTTCACTAACATGATACCAAGCAGGGCAACAAAAGATATTAATTGAGTCATAGTCATAAGTTGGTTTACCATAACACTTCTCCATCGGAGTTTTACCTTCTAATGCAGTTGATGGCAACCTATTAATGAGGAAGCACGCATATGTAACTGCCTCAGCCCAAAAAGCTTTACCTAATCCAGCATTAGATAACATACATCGTACCTTCTCCAGCAAAGTATGATTCATGCGTTCAGCTACCCCATTTTGTTGCAGTGTCTTCTTAACTATGAAATGCCTCTTTATTCCCTCATCCTGACATACTTGCAAGAATGGATCACTTTTGTACTCTCCACCATTGTCCGAACGTAGTACCTTGATCTTTCTACCAGTTTGAGTCTCGGTTGCCTTTTTCCACCTCACAAAGACTTCTAGGACTTCATCCTTATGCCTCATGGTGTACACCCATACTCGCCTAGAATAGTCATCAATGAAAGACACGAACCAATGTTTCCCTCCCAATGATGCATTCTTGGAGGGACCCCAAACATCTGAGTGAACATAATCAAGAACTCCACTAGTGTTGTGGATTGTTGTGCCAAAGCTTGTTCTTGTTTTCTTGCCTTTCACACAATGTTCACAAAACTCTAATTTGCAGGCAATAGCACCTTTCAATAAATCTTGACGAATTAAAGAGTGTAATGACTTATCACCTGGATGTGCAAGTCGCATATGCCATAACTTCGTGGTCTCCATCGCTGCAGTCTCGATGTGTTCAGAAATTGACACATATCCTGTTATTGTACTCCCAGTTAAGTAGTACAAGTTATGATGCCTTGTGCCCTTCATGATTACCAACGATCCAGAGATTATCTTTAGAATGCCATTTTCAGCGACTAACTTGTAGACCTTAGCTTCCAAAGTTACGAGCGAAATCAGATTCTTCTTCACAGCAGGTACGAACCTTACTTCCTTCAGTTCCCGAACCATACCATCATGCATCTTGATTCGAACACTACCAATCCCGATCACCCTGCAGGTATGATTATTCCCCATACGTACTTCTCCATCAAACTTCTCGAAGCTTGAGAACCAGTCCCGATGAGGACATATGTGATAAGTAGCACCAGAATCTAGTACCCATGTACCGTCATTTACGATACAAGCTGATGGTGTCACAGTCAGTGAGAAATCCGAAGCTACATCTGAATCATCACTTGCCTTAGCAATGTTCACCTCGATCTTGTTGTTATCTCCTTCTCTATCTTTACGCTTGGTACAATCCTTAGCCCAATGGCCAAAGTCATGACACCATGCACATTCATCCTTCTGCAGAAGCGCTCTTGACTTTGAACGCCCTTTCACTTTGCCACGATCACCATTCTTCTTTCTCCTGTCTCTTGAACGACCTCTTGCAAGAATCAAGTCACTGTTAGCTTCACTTGACAGGTCTTCACGGTCCATCTTATTGAACTCCTCACTACGCAATGCTGTAGTGACCTCAGCGTATGTCATCTTATCCTTGCCATGCATTAAAGCCTTAATCACGGGTTCATACCTTTCAGGAAGAGAGTTTATCAGACACAAAGCTTATTCCTCGTCGTTGATCTTCTCATCATAGTTAACTAACTCAGCAAGAAGTTTATTATATGAATCCAGGTGCTCTGTTAGAGTTGCACCTTTCTTCATGTTATAGCGATACAAATTTCTCTTAAGATGTATCCTATTAGCCACGTTCTTCACAAGGTACTCCTTCTCTAGCTTTTCCCAGAGATCCTTAGTTGAAGTCTCGTGTTGATAATTAACTCTTACTGATGTTGCTAAACACCCACGAATCGAACCCAGGCATAATTTATTCATCTTGTTCCACTGCTTGTCAGACATCTCCGTTGGCCGACCTTCTAGAGCTTCTTCTAGGTCAAGATGAACAAGAGCATCAATTACGTTTGTTCTCCATAAACCAAAGTTATTGGTTCCGGTGAACTTTTCAATCTTCAGTTGTGATCTATGAGAATGCATTATTTCTTCTTTTGTTTCTTTATCTTTACTTGTGGACTCCGAATGTTCTCCTAAAGGATCTTTCGGATCAACTGGATCTTTCCCGTCAACCATTGTTCACAAACAACCAAATATAGATAAAAAACTAAACTTTGAGATCAGAATTACCTCAAACAACTTCAGAAAAAAATACTCCCGCGACAATATTATGAATACCGAAAATTCCAAGAACCTAACCCGAGCTCTTGATGCCAATTGTTGCGCTAAAACCCTGCGGAAGCGATTTGCACAGCTACACAATGGTACTCCAAATATTGCAAAGAACACAAACTAAAGAAGATAAAAGAGATAAGAATTTAACGAGGTTGAATCCTCGGGAAAAACAAGAGATTTATATATTATCGTTTGGGAGAAAACATATAAACCCTAAGAGAGAAAGAAGAATTCTTTTGGTGTAATTTTCTAGGTTCTCTACTAGGCTATTTATATAGGTACATTACTTAGCCTACAAGACTAGGGTTTCATAACTTGTCCAAAAAATTCCTAAAATTTAGGATCAAGTAAACCAATTAAGAGTTATCATAAAACTCTTAATCCTAATCCTAACTCATAACCGAATAAAATTGGGTTTATCCCAATCTTTGGTCCACCGACTAAATTTGGTGAGAGTTTCTAAAAACCTCCATCACCGACCTGACCCATATCCACCATTTTCTTCGCTTTGATATTATATTTTTTAGATGTGGATTTGAAACCTGCTATAGCTCTTATTATAAACCAAAATATTATGCTTGGGTGGAGACTATACATCAAATTGCTCCGACCCACTTCATCGTATTTTACTTGAAGATTTGAAGTAGCTTCTCACATCATGAACATATTTAATTTATCCGCATTCAATTATCTCCACAGTCTCAAGACTTGTTGAAATTCTAACATAAATTTTTTCTAAAAAACCAATTTGGTAAAGGGAGATAAATAAGGATTCATGAAAGCTTTTTATCTCTAAAAAAATTGGTTTGTTCACGGATACTCTAACCTTACCCATAACTGTTGTAGTATTGAAATTTTGGATATCCAAAAATTTTATATCATTGAAGCATGTAGAAAAGCATCCCCATACGAACAAACATTTTCATTTTCATGCATAAAAACATGCAAAGCTTCTTCAACTTCCTATGAGTTTTGGTTTGACGTGATATGGTCTGGATGCGCGTAGCCGGATTGGTCCAGTTTTTGTGTCATTACCTAATTTAATATGGGGAAATTAGGCTCAGGCCCAACCCATGGATAACCCATAATATGAGGCCCTTAATTAAAAAAAGTTTAAATCTAGGCCCCGAGTTTTTAAAAGACCTTGATACCCTTATGCATATTGTCAAGCCCATAATTAAATAAAATTTAAATCTAGGCCCAAAATTATTAAATCTAGGCCCGAAATTATTAAAATACAGTGCGAAGGTGTAAACAGAAGTTACACATGCATATGGCATGTGTAACCAGAAGTTACACATCCTTATGATATGTGTAATGCAAAGTTACACTTGTATATATATGCAAATAAATAGACATCAAAAAAAAAACACAAAAAAAAAGTTATTACTTTAATATTCATTTACAATAATTTCTTAGCATGTGTAACTAGAAGTTACACACGCATCTGTTTAGTGTAATTGAGAGTTACATATGTGTCTATCTAGTGTAACTGAGAGTTACACATGCATCTGACTTGTGTATTCAGCGTCAACTCCAGTTCCAGCGAGACCATTACCACGTTTAAGCAATTAGCTTTTATGAAGTTATCTAAAACCTGAAATATAACAACAAGCAATCAGTATTTATACGATTAAAATGAACAGTACATAAAACAATGTATATTTCAGTTTCACAAGCATCTGACTAGTGTAGCTAGCGGTTACACATGCATCTGAATTGTGTAACTGAGAGTTACACATGCATATAACATGTGTAACTAGGAGATACACATTCATCTGGCTAGTGCAGCTAGCAGTTACACATGCATATGACTAGTGTAACTAGGAGTTACACATACATATTGATATGTGTACCCAAAATCAGTATGTGTAAGTAAAAGTTACACATCTAATTAACATGTGTAACTTGCAGATACACATGCATCTGAATTATGTAACTAGGAGTTACACATGCATCTGACTTAGATATGTCAACATAAAATCAGCAAATCCATCTCTAAATGAATAACACTAGCAAAAACGAGAGGTGACTATCAAGCAATTACCAGTCATAAAATAATACAGTTAACCTTGCAAGTGAATGAGAAGCTCTTAATTAAGATATCACTGCTTCAGCAGAAAGACGTTGTTAGCACTGTATTAACAGAAAGACGTTTTACAGCGCTAGTCTAGATGTACCTAAGCCATTTTCATATTATCGATGACGAAGGACATTTTAAGCAACAGAAAGTAAAGCTTCAGACAGTAATTATACTGGCAGAATAATACAAACACCTGGGAACCTTGTGCTAGCACATTAATATCGCAAAAAATGATCACACAACTGATTCAGCAGGGTATATATATGAACCCAGGAAAACAAAATGCATGTGTAATCAGTAGTTACACATGTAAACAATAGTTACACATGCATATTAGCATAAGTTACACATACAATCATCATGTGTAACTAGAAATTACACATCTAATTATTATGTGTAACTATAAGTATAACCTGCATCTAATTAGTCTAATCTGCATCCACTACTACTCCCTACTACTAGGACTTGATGTTCTTTTCTCAATTTCATAAATATAACCACTATAACATATCCCATCAAATTAGCATGTGTAACTATAAGTCACACATCTAATTTGCATGTGTAACTAGTAGATACACATTTATTTGGCTTGTGTACCTAGAAGTTACATATTTCATTAGCATGTGTAACTACTAGTTACACATCCATAGTCTGCCAATGCTAGTTAAACGTGCAAATTTTCATGCATATGGCTTGTGTGATGTGCAGTTAAATTAGCATGTGTAACTATAAGTTACATATGCATATCCCATCAAATTAGCATGTGTAACTATAAGTTACACATCTAATTAGCATGTGTAACTAATAGCTACACATACTTGAGATATTGAACCCAAGACCATAGTGCTATAAAATTTCCAAAGCATCTTCCATACCACAAACCTAGTAAAGAAAATATGTGTAAGGAAAACATTCATAAACGAGTACTCAGGTGGAAACGCTAGGAAATACCGACACTCATAAACTTGATAGAAGAGAAAATGAGAGAAACCTTTCCAACCATATAACTACTCTTTTCATAAAAACCTGCAATATAACATAAACTTTATATCCCAGGATGTGTAACTACTAGTTACACATCCATATAATTCTTTTCATAAGAACCTGCAATATATATACATAAACTTTATATCCCAGGATGTGTAACTAGCAGTTACACATCCTGGTAACTACTAGTTAGCAGAAATCATCATTAATGCATAGTTTATATAATACATCTCAGATATGAACCATTCATTAATGCATAGTTTATATAATACAAGTTGTTGTAAGCATGTAATTGTTTAGTCAATCATGTTTATAGACTTCATGCTAAACAGAGAGTTCCAGTACAAAGAGATTGTATTTATCGAATGAACTAAAAACTGAGAATCCATCTTACCTCAAGGTGCAGGTTTTGCTACTTCTCCAAAAGACGTATTCCAGCATGATTCATCCCAATCCCATCCAAGGAGTGTGTACCATTAAGCTGATAAAAGGTCCACCAATTAAATTAAGACAAGGACAGGTAGTTACCAAACAATAATAAGATAATTTTTAAAGAAGTTCACAAATTAGGGAGAGATTCATACACAACTTTCCAAAGACATGAATTTCCTACGGTAGTAAACTCCTTCCAAAATTGACCAATCTAATCCATATCTTCTCTTATTGTGGTCATCGATAACATTCATTAGCCATTGCGTAATGAACCCTCCTACTTAGCCATTAATGTAGGGATATAATAGCACAAGACCAATGCAAACTGTTGGCGTCTCCACAGCTTTATCGGTTAATAACACCACTTGACTTCTTCCTTACTCAGATAACATTCATCCCAGAACCTCCAGAATCCATGACAAATACCCACCTGGTTCACCGACCTTCACAACTAGATTCAACTGCCAAATACTCAACCATGCTCAAGCCATAAATACAACCCCAGTTCATATCCATGTAACATCCACCATACTCACACTTTCTTCTTTTCTCTGCCTGAGATCTTCACAACCTCAATTATCTCTTAAATCCATCATAAATACCCACACATACCACTGCCTTTGCTTACTGGTGGCTTTGATAAGAAGAACAAAATCAAGTTATCGTAGAACCGCCCATTTCCAGCTATTTTATGTCTTGAAATTCCACAAATTCTTCACCTAACGGCTGCCAGAACTTAAGGCAAAAAAA
The DNA here is from genome assembly GCF_003573695.1 of Papaver somniferum. Lineage (NCBI taxonomy): Eukaryota > Viridiplantae > Streptophyta > Magnoliopsida > Ranunculales > Papaveraceae > Papaver > Papaver somniferum. Next base: position 88,748,253 of record NC_039365.1, on the reverse strand, counting down.
TTGCAGCAAAAACACTTGCACAGAGACTTACCAAGAATCATATGAACTTGAAATGGTGAAGAAGGGATAATCTTCCTGCAACATTTCCACATCCAACACAAAACACAATCATAAAATCGTTCAAATACACTATTATTGCAACAATCCCCTTCATATATATCCCACGAAAATAATCAGTAGTAACAACTTCAGCTCTTCGTTATTTTATTGCTTGAAAACAATAAGCAAAGGCAGGCATTCAATATAGTATTCAGAGATATGAATGAAACTAATAATCTGAACTGAGATTCATTTCAAATTGAAAAATTCGTAATATCAAAAATTGAAATTAAACCTAAAATTAGATCGAAACTCAGTGAAACTTACTTCCGATTCTGACTAGTATGACACATCTAATCAATCGATTGAACCACAGATCCCTTACGAATATCGCCATTGAACAATTTCTCATTCAACCGAGTTTCTGACACAACATAATGAGTCGAATCTGAGTCAGAAACCAGTAATCAAAGTCGATCTTGCGATATTACCAGCAGATTTTTATCTAAATACTTGAACTACAGGTTTTAAGTTTACATAGCCTCAAAGAATAGCTGAAAACGCATTATGAGTTCATTTCACAGACATTTTCACCGAATTTTTATGGGTTTTGGCTTACGAAATGAACGAATCTGAGCTTAAAATGATGAGAAGTCCATGATAATTTCGAAATATGAGATCAGGGAGATGAAATGAATGAAAAAAAATGAAGATCGGTGAAATTTGGAGACGATGAAGAAGTTTTCTAGGGTTTTTGCCAGAGCCGAGAGAGAAAAAGAACGGAGAAGAGAGAGAAAATAAATTGATAAATGAAAATATGTGTCGATATTCCTCTTGTATATATAGTAAAGGGTAGTCTTGCCATTATTAAAATTCGGAATAATTAATTATGGGCCAGATCTGAAGAAAAATTGATATTTTGGGCCTAGCAGTATCATTTTCCTAAAATATGGAGTTGATAGTGAAGGATCCATTTTGTGGGGCTTCTATATATTGAACCCATATAGTAGGGGGTTCTAGTATTTTTCACATTTAATATATTAGATTTCGCGCCCGTGCGTTGCACGGACCTAATTTATTTTTGTGGAGAAAATTACGTTTTGGTGCTAGTGAATTTTTTAGGATTCAAAATTTGAAGCATGAATGAGAGTAAGACCAACCTTCACTTATATGTTTTCTCCATTCTTTTCCAAAGGCCACAACGCCAACCTACATGCGGATCATTGTTAATGTTGTATGCATCATGTCCCTCACCTATGGTATAAATTGAAGGAGCAGTTTTAATTTTCCTAGCTTGAATTAGGTCAGCTTTTCAGTGTCGTAGATGTACAAATGCTAACAAACTTCAGCTAGGAGCAGTATTCCCCTTGTTGCACGGATAATTTCCAGTACGAATGAAGTCAAAAGCGTCTAGAAAAACAAACATCTCTGCAGGAAACAAATTTCAATTGAGTTTTACAGTGTAACTCATATTACCGACGGTTAGCCAGAAATTTAAATGACCAAAGTGTATTACACAACCTATTTTAATGAGAATAACAATACATCTTTCTGTAGTGCAGATATTCTAAGAGAAAAACATAGTGAGTGAATCCACATCATTTGCATTTCATATTTCAAATTGATTATTCTTTTCGGAAAGCGAACAAAACAAAGATAATTTTTGTAACGATACTCTGCAAGGGCTAGTAAAGAAACTCAATCCATCGAACCGTCTCTTTTTTCCGAATATGTAGGACCATATAGGAGAAGTACTTATCCTTCTTTAGCAAGTTATAAGATAAAGAAACTCAACCCATCAACTATCTCCTTTTGCTCAACTGTGTACAGATCATGTAGGAGCATACCGGAGTGGTATTCATCCTAATTTAGCAGGTATCTCTGTCAAATTGAGTTATTTTTTACCAACATCACAGCCATCTTGTCCTTGCACAGACATGGGTTGTTGCTCTGCTAAATTACAACTGGATCATTGCAACACATACTTAGCATTTTAGGAAACTATATGTACTGACTTACTTCTAGCATCTTGTCTTGCTTCATCTCTCCATATAATTGATGTTCAGAAAGGAAACACCATATCGACCCACTATGAGTCATTATGATTCTCAGCAACATCTAGGTGTAACTGGAAGATATGCCTCTTCTTCAAACCAACAAAACAGGAAACGTTCAAACTATATCTCAATTTGTTGCATTATCCAGAGAGAGATTACTTAAAGAAATGAAAACAATATTACAACTCCAAGAATACTACCTATTTAGGTAATAGGTAAGTCCCATTTGCCAAGTCCCCTTTGCCAAAGATCTTATGACATACACAAACTGCAAAAACCAACATTACCCAGTGTAAGAATCGACAAATTTGGAAACAGTTGTACAGAGAAATTAGTTGACCTTAATGCCTTCCGGCGAGGATAAAACTAAATGTCTCTATCAAACTCGGATATGCATCCCAAAACCAAAATTTTATAGTACTTCAGCATTGTTACGGAAGCTATTTTATATTGGTATTTCATAAACTAATCACTGTAGATAATTGAACAAAAATACTGGTTGATACTTTATCATTGCAAGTCTAACTTACATTACACATTCTAGCAAATTAAGGTAAGCATGTCAAAAAAAATTCATTGCTTTTGCCCAAAAAACAGTACGTAGTACCCAAAACATAAGTTTAAAATTTTAAATTATAGCGCATAGATCGGCCTGAGCCACCGAAGTCGTACAATAGCTTAAATGAGTAAAGATTTTGCCTGAGTTCCTTGGTTCCATCCCATTGGACGTTTGTATTGCGTGGTAACTTTTTAATCAACTACGGAACTTAATATTACCAATACCCAAATCATGTCCAATGCATAATTTATGTTAATTGAACCAAAAAGATAAAAAATAAAAACGAAAGCAAATTCATACCTCTCGTTTGGCACCTGTTAACTAATCAACGGTGAATCAATATCAGAAAGGAAAATCTTTAATGTTAATATTTGGTGTTTCACCTGTTAGTATTCAGTGTTTCACTTGCAATTTGATCGGTAGTAACCATGTCGTTGAGAAAACTTACTGATAGGGATTTCTGTAATACAAAAAGAACAGTTAAAAAAAAAACAATCAAGATCAACAGAACAATATTATGCTTAAGCCATTAGGGTAGACTTCAAACCAACGATTCCAATTTTGTATTCTGCCGATGCTTTTTTTTATTTAGGGTTGCTGAATAGCAGAAAATTTGGGTACATTATTTATATGTCCCTACTTTTGAACCCCAATAAATATATCCTTATACAACAATAAGTATGTCCATATTTTTTAAAAACCTTATCCATTTAAAATTAGATTATCTTAATACCCTCGATCATATAATTTCTTTTTTATTTCAAAATGGAACAAATTTCTTCCTCTACCATTTCACCACCACCACTAGCACCACCACCACCAACATTCTACTACCATTCCACCACCAACATTCAACAACCACCACCACCACTAATATTCCACCGCCACTCCTTCACCACCATTACACCACCACCAGTCCTCTACCACCACTAGTTTGTCGTCGTCACCACCACTAGTCCGCCGCTGCCGCCACCACCGTCACCACCACTGGTTCAGATATTTTTGTATCAACAACAGTAGTTGATCCAAAATAAAAATAGAACCAACAGTAGAAGTTGATCCAGTTTAGGGGATCAACAACGGTAATTGATCCAAAAAAAAAAGGATCAACGGTAGAAGTTGATCCAAATTTAATGGATCAACAATGAAAGTTGATCCATGTAAATGAAGTGAACTTGGTGTGAGTCGAACACGCATCATCTGACATGGAGTCAGTCATGCTACCATTGCACCACAAGTTCAACATTGGAAGAAATTTACATGATTTAAATTACAAGCATGATTATACTTATCCAAGGATATATTGTCAACAATAGGAGTTGGAAGGATCAACAGAAGTAGTTGATCCCATAAAAAATTGGGTCAACAACATGAGTTGATCCAATAGATGGATCAACAGCAGTAATTGATCCCATAAAAAATTGGGTCAATAACAAGAGTTGATCCAATAGATGGATCAACAACTGTAGTTGATCCCATACAAAATTGGGTCAACAACAACAATTTATCCCATAAAAACATATAAACAATAACATGATGCCGTCAGAAAATAGTAACCTTAGGGATGATTCCTTTATAGTATTAGTATCAAGACTTAGCTTAACATAGTAGTCTAACATGGCAAGTAGTTACCTCGAAGATCAAGCTCCACAACGAAAGGTTTTTCATGTAACTCGCTGAACATGTGCTTAGCACGTATTGAATACCTAACATCAAGATTTTAACAATTAGTATCTGGTTAGAGAATAAATGATATGTGGTTTTCAGGCAAAAGAAGTTTATCTTGTACTTTTTATATATCCTGCAACATACTAAACACTTTATAAAATTGGTCCAAGGAATTACAGACTACATAGGAATTGCACAACAATACTTTTTTGAAGCAACCCATAATCAAGTGAGGGTGTTTCTACTATAAGGTCTTCCCTAAGTTAAACCGGAACCTTCTTGACAAAGGAAAACACCGGTTCAGTACAGTTAGAGCGTCAATAACGTAATCCTAGTTCCACGCTGCACACAAAGTAAATTAAGACGTTATGTAAGGTGTGAGTATATGAACTATAGCTTGATAAGATTTTTAACCATCCTCCTACCCATTGAGCTTACTGTCCACACTTTTCAAGTTAAAGACCTATCCATAAAGGCATTAATAAGAAAAATATTCAAAATGTTACCCTGAGTGCCACAAGTTCACGCCGATGAACGCAGTAATAAACAAGTTATGTGTAGCTCTTAGACTCCAAATAACTATCAATAAAGGATTGCTATTATACCAGAATATCATTGGGTTAGTATTCAACCTTCAATGCATGTATCAGATTGCTCATAACTACAGCTAATTGTCATCCAAAATATATGACTTACAAATGAAAAATGTAAATGTAGAGAGTCTAGACCTATATCAATCGTCATACATTAGGTTCCTTACAAAATGTGAGGTATTTTGTTACTGTATGATGAATAATTGACCTAAACTGAGGCTTCTTCCTACTCTAAATACAAGCAGCCGTCTACTCAAATGCACAGGGCGCAAATTCATTCCAGAAATTGGAAAAAATTTATATGTATTAATCAAGACCTAAATAGAGCTAAGCTAAAATCTACAAATAGATTTCAATTTCACTTAAAAATTAAATAAAATTACAAATGACATGAGATTTAATTCGAGAATTTAGACAATACAATCCCAATTTTTGACCGGGGAGACAAGAGTGAAAGACTTACAGGCAATAGGATTTGGAGAAGATGGCTCTCCTGTTAGAATAGATAACGTTATGAACAAAGGCAGAAGGTGGTGATAGTTGCAGAGATGGTGACGATGACGATGGTGGTGGTGGGATTGGTTTGGTTTGATTTTCAATCACAGATCTCTCTCTCAAATCTCAAATCTAGTCAATCTCAAATCTAATTGATTTCTGAATATGTTGTAAAGATAGAGATGTAGATGGTGACTGAGGAGATGGTGGTGGTGGTTATGGTGATGGTACTGGTACTGGTGGTGTTGGTGGTGGTGGCGTCAGAGATGGTAATGATGGCGGCATCGAATATACTGTGGTGTTCGTGTGTTTCTCAGAACTGAAGAAGGTTAAGTATACAGGGTAATACATAAACGTTAAAATAGGAAATCATGAAAATAATGTTTTTGAATAAAATTTCAATTATGTCACGAGGGACATTTATAAAATCTGTTAGGTATATTTGTAAAAACACATCAGAAACAGGGACAATAGTTCAATTTCCACGAGTAATTTATGAACGGATTATAATGCGGTTTTGCAAATTTGTTCTCTTGTATTTCCGGGGCTTTCCCTTTTGTATACCGCTGACTTTATCCTATTTTAATATAAATTTATCTCTACTGAGCAAAAATAAATTAACAAATAATCGTGTGAATTCATTTCCCGTTTGCTTCTCTTGAAAGTGTATATGAATATTTTCGCTCATGTTTGCAATCGCCCCAAATTAATTTTCGGAAAATGGGTCATTTGTCCAAATATTTTTAAAACATGGTTCAAATGGAAGAGTAAAAATTAGTATGGGTGAAATGGACACCAAAAAATAGCAAGAATGAAACTGGATTCATTCTGACTTAAACTTAAAAAATAACAAGGATGAAACTGGATGCATCCTGATGTAAATTAAAAATAAAAAAAATATTTGAAAATGGGCAGGATGAAACTATTTACATCCTGGCTATTTTTACATTTTTTTTCCATTTAAACAATATCAAAATCTAAATATCTTTTTCACCCAGGAATTGTTGGTTTTGGTTTTTTTAACCAATTTTGTGATTAACTTTTATCGGCCGCTTGTTACGATCAAATATTAACGGCAACCCACTAATAATGTTGTTATAACTCCAAGTGAAAAATGTTGTTAAAGAACAAACTAAACATTTGGATTCCTTTTTATTAAGTAAAGCTATATTTCATCGTGACAATTCTTTGCTGCATTGATCAAACATTTCGTGTTGTTACTTTGTTTTCGTGCAAAAGTATAATTATGAGATCATTTTCGTGGAGTTCCGAAAACAAGTTTGTAATGAAATATGTCTAAATCATACAACTAATTAATCAATTTCAAATACCAATGGCATTTACATCACTGGAGTATTAGTGTATATGTGCTAATCTCTGCAGTGAGCAAGCCATGCTAATATATTCTAAGTAATCATTTTAGACCATGATTGCAACTCCTAGTATGATGGTATGATTGAATGAATGCTAAATACCAATTTATTTCACCATCATCGTATATTAAAGGTGACTTTTGACGATTTGGCCTAAAATTTATTTCAACATCATCGTATGTTTGATGACATTACCTAAAATTTTGAAGGACCAGTACAATTTTAGCCTTATGCGACAAGTATAACAAAAGCCTATCATATGTCGTGATTTTTAGGCTGCCAGAAGTCATCATCACCCTGTGTTGCTCTAATAGCTTGAAAGAGGGATTACTCAGAGCTGCACAACAGCCTACTCTTTCATAAGAATATATATAAGTGCGTCATTGACTGATTGGAAGAGAGTTATTGCTTCAGTCCAACCAGATTCAAAAATGATTGGTGTACCGCAGCTATGTACCGCATTACTGTGTGTGAGAGAGAAAAGGTGGTGGACCCCATCATTAACCCCACCCCCTACAAATCTCTCCAGGTTTTTCCTAAGAATTGTTAGATCATTTTACGGTGCAGATCACGGTACATAGTTGCGGTACGTGTATCACGAGATTTAAATTCCTGCAGTCCTACTCTTCTTTTACAAGTAAGCTTTTCCCTACAAAAGCTACCGTACAAATTCTTTCCCATCATCGGGTAAAAAACTTTCTTTCTGAGCAGAAGAAATAAATAAACTATTCTACGTAATTCAACCAGTTGTGCGGTTCACACCGCTCTGGAAGTTTGTTTGGAATTTGTTTTTTTTCCGCTCATTATAAAACAATGTATTCCTGTGATTTCATTTCACGTTTTCTACAAGCCTGCCACATCAGATTGTTAGGAATAATATGAATGGAGATCAGAAAAGAACAGACAATTGTATTCATGTGGATGTCTCTTTCGATAATAATACAGGAGAATATGGTTATGGGTTAATTTTATGGATGAATGGGCAGATATCTGATTTTAAAATTGTTCCAGGATACACCACAAGTGCAGAATGTGAAGAAGCACTTGCAGTAAAGGGAGCAGCACTATGGACCAAAGATCTAAATCTGCATGGATTACATGTGCAAACATATAGTGCAAATGTAGCAATTTTTTTTTGGGTAATAAGCCATCTACTTGCGAATGGAGAACGAAGAATATCTTAGATGAAGCAAAGACACTTTTGGGTCACGTAAATAGTAAAGTTAGTTATGTAACTAGAAGTTTGCTTAAGGAAGTTGATAAACTAGCTAAATGGGAAAAGTGTGAAAAAGGTTTTTTTGTAACTATCACATCCAACATAACAGCCTTAAAAACTCAATCAAAGAAGCTCTTAGTAATGGTTGTAATATTATGATGTATAAATTTTCCTTACCTTTTTAATGAAACTAGTTTGTCACCCGTGCGATGCATGGGTCTTCTTCTTGCTTATGGAATGTTGGGTGCCCTTGTTACAAAAACATAATAGAAATCGTTAACATATCAGTAAGCATGATACACTTGTTACAAATAAAAAATCAATAAGCTAATATGTGAGTAGGCGTTCAAGAATATAAGATGAACAAAAATTAAAAGGCAAAAACAAATATAAGTTCTAAGGAAAACACTACGGTTTAGAGTAAAAAAAGAAATGAAAAGCTAGTATCATTATCTACCATCTCGATGGTTTTGTTTTCTTCATTTTTCTTATGCTACTAAAACCTGACCATGTGTAATACTTTTGCGTCTTTGCAAAAAGCCGAAATCATCGGGGTATATATAGAAACTCAAACTTTAATTTACCTTGACACTCCACAATTAAATGAGTTATATTCCATTGGTGCCATCGAATACTTCATGTATATTGAAGTGTGTGTTTCATTTCGGTGCAACAAAGAAGTTAGGATTCAAATAAGTGATTATATATAGATCAAGTGAGTATATATACGCCAGTGTAATATAGGAGTATGGGATGAACCCCGAATGATCAATACCTCTCCATCTCACCGTCATTCTTGATGGAGCATAATTGTGCATACAAAGAATGCAATTATAGGTGGAACAGAGTTCAACCAGTTAAGTGACTTATAAGAAAATGAGTCTTCCTTTTCCCTGTCCGCCTCATAGAATGTTGAACATGGATCACCTGATTTATACTCCACCATCGAGTCCACTTCACCAATCCGCAACTGGATGTTTCTTAGCTCATGACATAATCCCAGAAAATCTATGGAGTCATCTAGGTTTAGGCTGTGAGAAAAACCGGTATTACCTTCAAATTTCACATAAATTACGGATATTTCATTGAACATATCTCGAAAATCCTAAGATATTTTATCCTCTAAAATATAAAAAATGTCAGCATCCTTGAATTTGACTTTTAGTTCGAGGTAATAACACCAAGAAAGGTTCCATAGTGTAAAAGAAGTGCTAAAATTGCGTACCCTCAAACCCAGTATCGCTTTAAAATTTTGATGTCATCGAGATATAAATTTTCGAAATTGCAATTGAGATCCTACATATATTTTATTATTTTCTGAAGAAAAATTATTTATTAGTTATCTTTGTTGATTCTCAACATATTATACGTGTAATGTGCGTTGTAAAAGTGTCTAAAATGTTTATAAATGGGACACCTAATACCCATGAACCAAGTATTCATGTTCCGCATTGACATGTTCTGTTATTCTCAACCTTAATCCTCTTTTTACAAATAAAATAAGGATATCATTCTACCTATCCAAACGTCTTCAAAATTATAAGATTCTTTTTTTTTTTTTTTAAAGAATCTCAATTGTGATAATAATTTAGAATAAAGCTAATATTCTAGTCCGTTTACTTGCAATGAATTTTAAATTTTATAAAGACTAACCTGCAATGAGCAAGACCTCCTAATTGAAAGTTCCTACAGCTATCTGGAATAGGCCCTCGCTTTTTACGCGAAAAATAAACAGTATGATAGTATTTAGAAGATGATGTTGATCTGCATGACGGATATGAATTCTTGACATAACTACTAATAGAGAATTTAACAATCAATTATATTACCTCTGTGAATATCACCTCTTTTCTAGAACCTGAATAAAACTAATGGGCCAAAGATGGACTGGACACATGTAAAGGAAATATCCAAGATATAATGATTATAATAGTTTAAACTTATGTGCAGCTTGAACTTGCACCAAAAAAAATAAACTTTCCAAGAGATTCATATCTCCTAAATTTTTATGAATACTGAACACCTTCACACGTCCAATATTATTTCAACTATGTTATGTTTTCCTTGACTATCATCATCTTGAAAGTCTATAAGACGTTTCATTTTGCGTTGTAAGCAACTCTCTGTTTTAGGGGCCACAAATTCATTAAATTGCAGTAAGCATCCAATGAGATAAAATTAAATTCAAACAAAATATACATTCATTAGATGTCATTGTAACTTAGATTAACATGCAAAAAAGTATAAGCTCTCCGAGTTTGAGGCCCTTCGTTGCGACATTTTTGTTTCTTGACAAAAAAAAGATGTGTGAAGTCTCTTTGCTAGTGATCCATGAGCTATACGATGTACGAACTGCTACATGCATAAAAATGAGAACACCTGCTAATGTTCAGTCAAAAATAATAATTAAATGAAGGTTATAGTCATCGTACTTAGAGTTGTTTCAAGGCGCGTTAAAGTTTTGATAAATATCCTTTTTGCAGTCACTTTATTGATTTTGAATCTATTGACTAAAATATGTAAATCTTACACAAATTTTATTTTATTTTATTTTTCTTTTTGATATGCAGAACCTTATACAAAAGAATTCTCATTTTTAGACATGTAAAAAGTTATCTCTGCCAAATTAACTGGCTCATATTGGTAAACAAAAGGATTTATCAAACTTCCAGATATATACTTTCGGGAACAATTCTTCTGGCATACAATACAAAAAAAAAAGACAAAAAAAAGTGCTTCACACAGTATAATGTAAACAACTAAATTCGAAAATACACATTTTCAGGGAGTTCATTGTAGTTGTTTCCTAGTCCGTTTTCTATGATGAGTAATTTTCCATTGCTTGACCTCAACATCCATAGGTCCAACCTGAAATAAACCAATAAAGGTAAATTATTTAATAAAATAAATAAATAAATAAAAAGGAAAGCGAAAACGAAAACGAACATGCGATGAACTATGCCAGAAGAATATTATTTTTCTTGTACCGTACCTCATCCAGGAACCTTCGTCAAGATATGACATATTTTAAGACCAACATCCTTCGGACCCATCCCCAGGGACATATAACTTGGCTTGTTCACCGGGCACTCCGCCATTTTACTTCCCTGATGTTTTAAAGCAGACATGTAATGATATCTTATCATTAAAAGTTACACTTACACCATCATTATTCTATGCATTAAAAACATTCTGAACCACCGGTAACACACACATTAGTGTAGAAATTCAAATTCGTATTTAGACTGAAATAGTAACTCACATACGAAGTGGGAAAATATTCTCAGATGAAAGGGCCAATATCAGATCATTGCATGGGAATGGAATTTGCAGTATCTTGCTATATTACTTTTAAAATAAAAGCATCAACGTGAATCATTATGAAATTTTTATTCTGCATAGTCATTCTATAAGTTCATTTCTATTAAATAGAAACAAACGTATCGAAATAATAAACACAAACTAAAGCATAGTTTGTAACTCAGTTTGGTACATCTTTTTAAAATACACGCATGATAACTTAAGACTACTAACCAAGAGCCAAGTTGTAAGATTTTCATGATCTTCTCTCGAGTGTGATAACAATCATCGCCACCTTGGACTTATCGGAAGTCGAGTTATCATTGAAAAAATTTCCTGCATTATCTATGTAGATCGCCTACCCAAAAACAAAGTGAAGTAGGAGGGTTAAAATCAAAGAAAAGAACAACACAAATAAATATCGCAAAAAACATTAATGCTTTTTCAGAATTCGGGAAGAGGATTCATCACCTAATCCACATACATAGTCTTGTACAATCTGATTTCACTATCCCTATGCCAAGAATAATAGCTTTAAAAAACAAAGAAAACCCCTACAGAAAAAAAAAGGTTTGTTTTCATTAACTCATCCCCTTTGAGAAGAGATATCACCAACTGCAAAACCAAAAAAATGAAAAATCCCCGGAATAACGGAAAAAAAAAACAATTCAATATTTTATACCTACTGTGAGTTCATTGTTACCATCACAAAATTTAAAAAAAACCATGACCTCTCATTACCGCAATTTTATTATTACCACTACCGCAACATTATTATCATCAGAACCTTCAGAAAAATCGCGACCTCCCACTGCCGCAACCAATGGTCAACCGATGCTACATGCAAAACAAACAAATTAGAAAAAAAAAAAGATGAATATAAAAACCTATCTAGAAAGAAAAAAAACCCTGCAATCTAGGTTTGACGTTTGTCCTAGAGCTTTATATATAGAGTAATCAAGGCCGAAAATTCCCTAAAAAACAAAAATTTACCTAGGAAACAACACCCGTTCTTAAACGTTTTGTTAATCTTTAAAATATTGGATAACTGCTATTTTTGGATAGCAGCGCATTTAGTCCAGGAAGGGAGAATGGTTTCTAAAATTTGCATCTTATTTGTTGCAGTATTCCAGAGTAACCACGGCCGAAAATTCCATGAGAAATAACTCTATTTAGGAAACCATACTAATTCTTAAAAGTTACGTAATCTTTATAATATATAATATTCACTATTTTCGGAGTGCAATATTTTTATTTTAAAACTAACTAAAAGATAGACGCATTTAGTTCCTGCAATATTTTTGCCACAAAAATAACTAAAATATCCTCTACGTGGTTACTAAAATTTGCATCTTATTTGTTGTGGTATTTTAATTTTGAATACCAGTATAAGCGAGAATCTGTAATTTTGGAATATGTACATTGTTTACCTAGTTAATTTAGTTATTACTCAATTTGTCTACATCCAAAAATGAAACCATTCATGAACATCAAATATCGATGTCCGTATACCATATAACCAACTGCCTGACTTGCAAATTGCTAAACACTCTTTTGTGATTACTTTCTTCTTGGAAAATGAGGGAAGAGAAATACTTGACAGCGTCCACACAAACGATTTTCCCTTGTGAAGTGTGAGATTTATCACTTACTTTGCATCTTTACATGTTGCAGTCCCGTACCCTGTTTCCAGCTTCCTCTTGCTGCTTTTAAGTCTTTCCGAACTAACACTGTAGAGCCACAGATGAACTTAATTTGCTTTAAGGTCGGTGACCTACGACAGTCACAAAAAAATCAAATAGTATAAGAAGCCCAAGTCTCAAAATCATGGAAATAATTAATCAAAAAAAAAAGACAAACAAAATCATCCTTGAGTGAGAAATATAGTTACCTTTAGAGTCATAATTCCAACCGGTGGTCGATGCAGCTTCTCTTTAGATCCAAGGGTTTTTTTGTCGTTATTTTGTTCGTGGTGCATGAAAAGAGATCAGTTGAGCAAAATTGAAGAAGAAAAAGATAGTACAGAGAAAGAGATGAAAAAAAAAACGCACACCTAAAATTTTTATTTTTAGTAATCTGTTACCTTAAAGGATTTAAAAAATAATAAACAACATCTTGCGAATACCTGGATTAAAAGTAACCCGGCTACAAAAGGAAGAAAAATTAAGGCTTTTAATAAAACAAAAAAAAATCTAGGTTTTGACAGAGAAGAGTACTGGAGCTGTTGTCGAAGGAGAGAGGAAACATCGATCCTGGACATTTCTGGTGATGATCTGCAAAAAAAAAAAAAAAAGACCCACGAATCAAACAACGAAATAAAATAAAATTCTCAACATGTTCTTGAAAAAGAGGTGCGCCCAAATAATAAAAGTGATTTGGGTTGGACGTTTTATAGAGAGTCGCGGATCCTAAAAGAGTATTAGTTTTATAGTATTATAGGAAATATTTTAAAGTATTTGGAAGTAACGTTATATTTAGCAATGAAATTTCCAGAAAGATAATTTTGTTTACGTTTCCCTACAAATTTTATTCTAAACTAAATAATAAAATTTTACTATTTTGGTTAGTTTAACAAGAAGTTTTTTTTAGAATTCGCATATTTCTGGAATGTTTCATAAAAAATGAAACATATTCTAGATGTGCTTTTTCTTTATGGAAGAAAAAAAATTTGAAAAAAAAAACGAAAAAAAAGGATAATATGAAAAGCTCATTCAATATTTTTCTCCTTTTTTTTGTTGCATCTAACGATTTGTTTTTTTTCTTTTTGAAATCATATTGTTCGGTGATTTTTGCTTAATTTCAATGTACTAATACTTCTAACAGGATCATTTATTAATGATTTTGTATTGTTTTTATTTGTACAGGATAAACAAACTCTTTTATAAGCACTCGAAAGAAGATTACTCGATTCATATGTGACATCCACAAACCAGGTATGTTTTCTTCTGATCGTTGATTTGAAAGTCTAATTTCAACAATTGAATTTTTTTTCCGGTTGTAATTAGGCGAGTTTTGTTATAAAAAGTGTAAATGGACATTGGGTTGGATTTTTCTTTTTTTAATTGCTATGATGGATTTATTTTTATGATGAAATCGTGATGAATATTTTATTCTTATGATGGATTTGATTTTATGAAGGAATCATGATGAATATTGCGTATTTAATTTTATTTATTGTGTATTTCATTTTATTATGAAATCATGAATATTTTTATATAAAATCTTTTTTTTTTTGTAATGTTAAAGTTGTATATATTTGTGCTTGGATGTTTCCAAAATATATATAATTTAGGTAATATATTCTAAAATGTGATTGGCTGGAATATGTATTGCAGCCCTACAAAATTCTCCTCAATTTTTATTGACCGAAATATTAATTGGTGGGGCCAGAATCAACAAGAAGCTCCGATTAACCACGTCGCTCGAAAAAACTCTGTTTTGTTGCAGCTAACGATTTGTTTTTTTTTTTCTTTTTGATATCATATTGATTGGTGATTTTTGCTTAATTTCAATGTACTAATACTTCTAAAATGATCATTTATTAATGATATTATATTATTTTTATTTGTACAGGACAAACAAACTCTTTTATAAACACTCGAAAGAAGATTACTCGATTCATATGTGACATCCACAAACCAGGTATGTTTTCTTTTGATTGTTGATTTGAAAGTCTAATTTCAACGATTGAATTTTTTTTTTCCGGTTGATTAGGCGAGTTTTGTTATAAAAAGTGTAAATGGACATTGGCGTTGGATTTTTTTTTTAATTGCTATGATGGATTTATTTTTATGATGAAATCGTGATGAATATTTTAATTCTTATGATGGATTTAATTTTACGATGAAATCATGATGAATATTGCGTATTTAATTTTATTTATTGTGTATTTCATTTTATTATGAAATCATGAATATTTTTATATAAAATCTTTTTTTTTGGTAATGTTAAAGTTGTCTATATTTGTGCTTGAATGTTTCCAATTATATATTTTAGGTAATATATTCTAAAATGTGATTGGTTGGAATATGTAGTGCGGCTCTACAAAATTCTTCTCAATCTTTATTGACCGAAATATTAATTGATGGGGCCAAAATCAACCAGAAGCTCCGATTAATCACGTCGTTCGAAAAAACTCTGTTCTTATATAAAGAATATGTGTTTATTAAAATAAAAAATTCACGTTTTCTCGGCCTAAATACAAATTCTTTGATAGTCAATCTCACGTTTGCGTGATTTCGCTCAATTGCTCTTTCCGTAACAATCAGTGCTAGAATAAAAATAATTATATGACGGAATCAAAAAAACCTCTCTCTCTTTTTTGCTTCCACACCTAAAACCTGATACTTTGAAGGTTTTTTCTGCAAACCTCAATAACCAATACCAAAAATAAGCCATGAATTCTTCTTCTTTAATTGGCTAAGCTCTTGTCCTTCGGCCCCAGATCTCATGAAGTAATCACCAATGTGTATAAGTGTTGATTTTTTATATGGATGGTAAATTTGAAGACATTACTGATAATATGCTGCTGTTGCTGCCTCTTTCGTTAAAATCTATGTCCCACTACAACCTCAATCATCTGATTTGCTAATTGAATGATAAAAAGAAGGTTTTTCTGAAGATTTGTTGTTGCCTATGCCTGAATCGATGTTCTTACATGTCCCACATCAAGCTCATTCAACCAGAAGACCAGCGTTCTCGATTTCTCTTACTTGCGATTCAATTCAAGCATCATACAAAGAATTTGGACCTGGGTCAAAAAAGATGTATCTCAATCGATCTGTTGAAGACGGATTTGCTAACCCAATTCCGAGGTATTACTTTTCTTCTCTCTATCAGATTTCATCAGACCTCTCTAGCAATAAGAGATCTTAATTTATTCAGGGTTCCAAACTTAGTGTTCTAGGTGGAACCATATCATACACTCGCCGTTTCCATAAGCTAATTAGATTTATCTGCTGCTGTAACCATTTCAAAACCCAAATTATTACACAACTCGGTTCTCCGCGCTTCCTTATTCAAACACTCAACCAAAACCTAGTTTTTCTTAGATTGTAATCATTATGCCTCTCCTATTAGTTTGTGCTCTCAATTATAAATTGATCTATTACTGCTCAGTTGTATGCATCTTTGTAAACTTGTTTTCTCTAGTTCCCCTGCTTGTAGTTTTATCTAGCTCTCTGCATTGTCTGTGTGTTCCTGTAAGTTCTGCTAGTGTAACTGTTTTTTTTCCATGTCTAACCGTTGGAAAGGTGGAAGTTAAGTTTAATAATAACCATGTTAATTGGGAACATAAGCTTGTTGTTGGTTTTTTCACCAGATTGAACAAGAAATCTTATGATGTGAGATGTGCTTTAAGTTATAGGTGGTTTGTTGAAGGTGGATTTACTGTTAGTAGATTTAGTCAATTCTATTATCTCATTAAGTTTGAGTATCATCATGAAAATGGTAAGAGTGCTTGAGTAGATGACTAGAATCATTTATGGAGATATTTTCATGTTACATCCCTGGAATCCATATCTGAACCCAGAAACTTTCTCCCTAGATTGTGAAAACTTTGAAATTATTGTGCATAATCTTCTTCCTGAGCAAACCCAATACCCACACCTCAAAAAGTACTTCTGTGTTAGGAGAGCTTATCGATTACGATAATCCAGTCCCATCTCATTCTGATTACAGCAGTATGTATATCAAGTTAAGAATCAATCTATTTCAGCCTTTAGTTTATGGCACGCGAGCCCCAAACAACGAGAATGGTGTTAATTGGATTGCCTTCCAATTCCTTGAACTTCCGAGACTAGTGTGCAACTACTACCACAGATTGGGTCACCTAACTGATGATTGTATAGAGATATATCTACTCAATCATCGTAGAAGGCACTCTCCACCACCATTTCAGCTTGCACCCCATCTGAGATTGATTTCTCCTCCTGCTCCTCCACCTTCTCCAGAAAACAATTATTCGGAAGAGGAGAGATTTAATGTTGATGTGGAAGACCCGGATCCTGAATGGAATGATTGGAGCCTTGAAGTTCATCCGTCTCCCATCTCATCAAGTCAAGAACAATCTGCACTGTCTTTTTCTGGAGCAGAACAAGCATATAGGGGTTATAACCAAGATGGCTTCAATTCATATATGGCGTCTAGCTCAGAAACAACCAATTCAGATGATTTCTATGGTTGGATGAGAAACTACCAAGCCCACACAACTCAGGAAAGGGAAAGAAACATGGCAGCAAGTACCGACGAGGAAGATATAAATATGCACGATTCAGTTCAGCAACCAGCTGAGGCTGCATCACAACAACACCAGATTCGGCAGAGCCGTATCAACGTCCTAACTTCAGACATAGAAGCGGATTTTGATCTAGTTTCCGATGATTCTTCAAGTTCTACAAATAGACCTACTAGGCCTAGTCACAAGAGGGCTAATCCTGAGCAGCAAGCATATTTTCAATCCTCTGGCATTGGGACCTCATCTGCATCAATCATATCAAGAAGAATAGTTAGCGAGGAACTGAATCAGTGGACATCTCAACTGCCTCCTGCAAAAAGATACAAAGCAGCGGCAGCTGAACCTTCCACCGCCAATATCTCCATCAACACTAATAGCAGTAGCAGCAATAACACCAACGTCAACATCTTCTGAGGATTCGGTTAAAGTATGTCAAAATCCATCCATCGCAATTCACACTACAATACACAAAAGTGATGCAACATTTCTGGGGCCGGTGGATCTCTACCAAGACACTGGGGTGGACCTTTTTTTTTCCTCTCTCCTACCCCTTAGCTCTGCAAATCGGTGAATTTACTGAGTTAGCACAGTTTTCGAAATTTTCAATTTCCCTCTCCAATGGCAGAAGTGATTCATCTCTAATAGATCCCTAGTCTTTAATTTTCTCCTCTACTCTGTTTTATCTTGATTTCTCTTGGGTTCTGGATATTTATTGATTAAGATCTTAAATTTTTTGATTTTATTTTTTAAAATTGTCTTTCTAATTTTCTTTCCCCTTTGTGTTTCCAGATTTTCTTGTCCCAATAATGACGTTTGCCGGGTATCTAGTGTTGATTATTGCGTTTGCAGCTGTTGTATTATTGCTTGTTAAAGCATCAGTTCCATCTGAGTTCACCACCATTGTTAGCTTATTCACAGGGAAAGTTTTCATCTTCCCCGATCCAAAAAGAGTTCTACCCAACCAGGTTATGCGCACGTGCAAAAGACATAAAGGCCGTTTGAGTGAAATCAAATTAGCCCTCTTGTTACTCTGGTCAACAACAGCTCACCAACTTACCTTTTCTGCTGCAATTGATTCCAAAAATCTCTCGGTGGTTAATGAGAGAAAATGTTATACTTATCCTATTAGTCGAAACCCTAATTCGAATTCTACTTATACTCACCCCTGTATTCTGAATCGCTCCAAACCTAAAACTCTATTGAGAGGAAGATACCAAATGGAGGAAATTCATTCAAATGCCTAAGAAGGTCAAAAATCCAATAATGCAGTGTCAGAATTAGCTCTGAGATTCAGGAAAACAACTCTTGAATTGAAATCTGCTGATGAAGTTGTTCTTAACAACCAGGAAAATTCTGTCTCAAATGATGAAGCAAAGAATGGTGAGTGGGATTGTTGTTTGATAGGGAAGATAATAAGTGAAGACAAAGTGACTTATGGTGAAGTGGAAAAGAATATCCAATTCATGTGTCCTTTCATTCCTGCTGAAGAATTAAAAGTAATTGAAATTGATCTTAATGTTCTAATCTTCAAGCTAAAGAACCAGGATGCAGTGGATAAGGTGATTGAGGAAGGTCCATGGAATATTGATGGCAAGTTATGCATTCTTTATGACTACTTTCTGGGTCTAATCCACCAAGACTTAGACTGGAGCAAGCAAGTGTATTGGATCCAGCTTAAATTCTTACAACCAGAGCACATGAATGTGAAGTCAGTTGAAGAAATGGGTAAACTATTGGGAGAAGTGCTAGCTATTGAGCCAAAAAAATTTATACCTGAAGATGGTGTCACAGTGAAGGTTTGTGTAAGGATTGATCTCAAGACTCCACTAAGAAGGGGGGTACTAGTAATTACTGCTGCTGGCTCTACTAAATGGGTTAGGTTTTTTTATGAGAAACAACCTAGCAAAATATTCAGGGAGTGCTTCATGATAAATCACTGCAATGGAGTTTGTAAGGATGTTGCAGATTATATTAAAGCTGCACATGAAAAATCATTGCCTTTTGGAGGGGTAGGAGTCATTAAGAAGAGTATGACTGTGCGCTCTTCAACAAGTAATACTCCTAAACCTTCAGTAAGGAGAAGTGCTAAAGTTGCTCCTTTTGTGCCTCCAGTTGATGGCAAGATAATGGTTGCTCAGATCATAGCTGAAGTTGAAGATGAGGGTGGTAGATTGGGGAAGAGACAAAGATTTGTAAAGGAAGGAGAGGGTCAAAGTAACAATGATGTGAACTCAGATGAACTAGCAACAGCTAGAATCACACAAATGGGCAAGCAATCTGGAAGCACTACATGGGAGCTTCAGGTATATCTTAACTCTCTTAAGTTTTACTATTCCTTTTTAAAACTGCACTATATAGTGTCTTCTAGGAAAAACTCTGAATCCTTGAATAATAAAACCAAATAAAGTATGAAAATTTTGTCTTGGAATGTTTGTGGCTTTGGTAATAAAGACACTAGAAATCATCTTCAAAACTCATTAGATCCAACAACCCTGATATAATATTTCTGTCTGAAACTAAAAATCATCTCAAAAGAATGCAATTCTTAACTGCTAGATTTAAATTTCCCAACATTATTTTCCATAATCATATTGGTTTATCTAGGGTCTTTGCTTGATGTGGAAAGATGGAGTGGAACTTACAGTCCTGGGTATCAATGTCAACATTATTAATTGCTTGGTTAAACTTGATTCCATGAGCACTGCTTCTCTGGTTACTTTCATATATGGTGCTCTTAATGATATTGATAAAAATAATCAGTGGCAATACTTGGATGATATTAGACACAACCATAGGAATAGCTGGATTTTGATTGGTGACTTGAATTTCATTTTAAATAGTGATGAAAAGGAAGGTGGTAACACTCCTTCTCAATTTGTGCCAGATTATTACAATAATTTGATCCATACTAGAGGCCTTTATAACATGAACTATATAGGTAACCCCTTTACTTGGACAAATAGAAGAGAAGTAGAAGAACTAATTTTAGAAAGATTAGATAGATCATGTGCCTCTCTAGATTGGTTTCAGTCTTTCACTAATGCTATCACCTACCACTTAACTAGTTTGGGTAGTGATCACTGCCCAATCATGCTAGTCACTTCTAAAATGGATAATCCCACAAAAAACCTTTCAGGGTGAATAAAGCCTGGTTCAATGATGCTTCTTGTTCTTCTGCTATTAAGGAAAATTGGGGTTCTAATAATACTGGTTCCTTTTCCTTTAGATTTTCCAATAATCTGTCTGATACTAAATACATCCTAAAGAACTGGAACTACAATCACTTTGGTAATATTAGCACTCAGATATCTAAAATAGAAGATCAACTCTCTATGCTTACTAGAAACAGATCTAGTCAAAATAGTACTCAAGTTAGAGACTTAACTGAAAAGCTTAAATTTTGGTACCAAGCTGAAGAGCATTTCTGGAAACAAAGGAATAGAGATGATAATATAAGATTTGATGATAGGAACACTACCTATTTTCACAATAAAGCTAATTTTAGAAGGAAAAGGACACAAATTAATACTCTTCAAAGTAGAACTGGTAATTGGCTTACTGATAGAGAGGATATTGCTGAGGACTTGTTGCATCATTTTTCAAGCATGAGTAAAACCACTAATCCTGATAGTCCTAATTCTTATCTGAATGATGTCACTCCTTGCATAACTTAAGCTGATAATTATATGCTTACTGAATGTCCTACTTATGAGGAAGTTAAAAATATTGTTTTTCATATGAAACCTTGGTCCTCTCCTGGCCCTAATGGCTTCCCAGCAGGCTTCTACAAAATTATGTGGGACACTGTGGGGCAGGATGTTGTTAATATGTAGATCTTTCTTTCAATCTAAACATATTTTAAAACAACTTTCATCACCCTTATCCCTAAAACTAATTGTCCAAAGCATGATGTTGATTTCAGACCTATTAGCCTTTGCAATGTGTCCTATAAAATCATCTCTAAGATCTTAGCTTCTATTGAGCAAAATTATAGCCCCAAACCAAACTGCTTTTGTTGCTGGTAGACTTATTCAGGATAATATTGTGATTGCACATGAGATGATTCATTCTCTGAGGAAAACTAAAGCCAAAGATGGAGGTATTGCCATTAAACTTGACATGTCCAAAGCATTTGATAGGGTTGAATGGTCTTTCCTGATTGCTAACTTAAAAGCTCTTGGTCTCTCTGACAATTGTTGTGCTTTGATTGAGCAGTGTATTTCTACAGTTTCCACTTCTATTCTTCTAAATGGTGCACCAGGTAAGATCTATTATCCACAATGGGGACTTAGGCAGGGAGATCCACTATCTCCCTACCTTTTTATCCTCTGCATGGAAGCTTTTTCCAGGGATCTTAGAACTGCTGAAGATTCTAATTTGATCCATGGTTTCCAAGTAACTAAAGATGCACCTCCCATCACTCACCTGTTTTTTGCAGATGATTGCTTAGTTTTCATCAAAGCTAGGATTCAAGAAGCAAACCATTTAGCTACTATCATAGACCAATTCAGTAAGTTTTCTGGTCAAGCAGTTAACTTTGACAAGTCTGATGTTGTTTTCAGCCCTAGAGTCCCAGGTAATACTAAAAACTCCATCTCTAGTATCCTTCAAATTAAGAGAATGGCATTGCAAGAGAAATACCTAGGAGGGCCATTAATGCTTCAAAGAAACAAGTCTCAATCCTTTTCCCACTTAGTGGACAGTTACAAAGGTAGCTTGCCTACCTGGAAAGGTAAATTTGTGCCCCCCCTGGTAGAACTGTCCTTATTCAGTCTGTTTTAGGCAATATGGCTAACAATCACCTTGCAGTTTTTCCAATGCCAAAAGAAATTACTGACAAGATGGATTCTGTTCAAATGAACTTTCAATGGGGGAAGGATGAGAAAGGTGAAGGTATTTATCCTAAAAGATGGCTTGATGTTGCTCTCCCTAAATGTCTAGGAGGTCTTAATATTAAAAGAACTGATATTTTAAATCTTGCTTTGTTAACCAAACTTGCATGGAGAATGGTAAACCAGCAAGATGAACTGTGGGTCAAAATTTTATGTTTCAAGTATTTTAGTAACATTAACCCTTTGAGTGATGCTGTTTCTTCTCAGGGGTCCTGGATCTGGAAGGGAATATGTCATGGGCTTGAGATTGTTAAGAGGCATTATGTGTGGGAAGTAGGTAATGGGGAGCATGTTTTAATTTGGAAAGACAATTGGCTTCCAAATAGAATTACTCACCCTGACACTACCTTCTCTTCTAGTAATATGAGTCATGTCTGCCATCTAATTGATAATGAGACACATACTTGGAACACATACTTGGAACACAGACACAATTAGAACTCTATTTGATGAGGATACTGTCAAGGAAATTTTGAGTATTAGAATTCCTTTTAGTGGAAGTGATAAACTTAGATGGTCTCCCTCTCATAATGGACATTACTGTTAAGTCTGCTTACAAAATTATCTTAAATGAGTCTCTTGCTGTTAGCCCTACTAAGAACAATTTAGCAATCAACTGGAATGCTTTCTGGAGTTTTAAACTTCCACCTAGGGTCCAACATTTTATTTGGAAGGTTCTGCATAAATGTCTAGCTACAAAAGATAGGATAGCTAGATTCACAAAACATAAAAGTACTTCATGTCCTCTGTGTGGTAATGCTGTTGAATCCTATCAACATTTGCTTATTGACTGTGTGGTTGCTAGAAACATTTGGAATAGAGTTAATGTCAGCCTGTATAATTCCACCAGTAACTATAATTTACATGACTGGTTATGTGGAATCTTAACTGCAGGTAATAATGGTGGGAAAGTTGATCAAAACTCCTTTGTAACTACTAGTTTTGTTACTTGACACATCTGGAAGGCCAGATGTTCTAAAAACTTCGAGAATACACAGATTACTGAAACACTTATAGCTGAGAGAATTGTTAAACATTTGAAGGATTGGCATAACACTTTACATATTAATAATGCTATAAGTATCAATGTTACTCCTGTCAACATACCTGGATTCCCCCTGCAGCTAATGTAGAAGAGATAAATTTTGACGCTTCCTTTATTGATAACTCCATAAACTCTGGCATTGGACTAATTATAAGAAATTCTACAGGAATATGCAATGGTGTGCGATGTATCCCAGTCAAAGCATTAGATGCGGAATAAGATGAGGCATTGGGAGCTTTGGAAGCGGTATTATGGGCTAAAGAAAAGGGAATTAGAAGGGTTCATCTGGAAGGGGACTGTGTGAGTGTGGTGAATGCCATCCAAGGTTCCAAAACCTCAGTAAAGTGGACAACCAATAATGTTATCCAAGACATTCTTTTTATTTTATCCGGTTTTGATCAATGGGAATGTAGTTATGTTAAAAAAGATGCAAATAGCATTGCTAATGATCTAGCAAAGTATGTAAAATCTCGAATAAGCTCTGTAGAATGGAGTTTAAATTGGCCTACTTGGATCAATACTCTGATCCTAAGTGACCTGAACAATGTTTTAGTTTAATTCCTTATTAATAAAATCCTCTTTCTTATTAAAAAAAAAGATCTCTACCAATTTACTCTAATAGCTACCTTGTTTGCTTTTCTCTATGACTAAGCAATCATCTTCTGTGTTTCATCGAGCAGCTGACAGTTTTTTTGGTTTCTAACCCTGCAGGGTCTGTTATTTGCTAATCTACTCGAATATAGTCACTATTAAGATTGTTGTAATAGTTATAGGTTGTTAGAATTTGGTTGGTTATTTGCTTTTAACCTCTCTGGTTCTGCAGTGCTTTTGTTATCAAGAGGCGCTGAAGAATTAGTGTATACCTTCTTTCAATCTTGATCCAGCACTTTGACAACTCTCAAATTCTGACCAACTCCAATCACATTCTTCAACCAGAACTCAATCCATTTCATCTCCAACCGTATTCCCCCCAAAATGTCGCAAATGTACTTTTAATTTCAAGCCCATTAAAACTCAAGCCAATTAATTCAAAGCTCAGTTCATAGTACATTTTCTTTATCCTCTTCTTATTAAGACAAAGCCCAAAGATTTTACTGATTAAGCTAAACTTTCCTTATTCATATCTTCTCTCCCGCTCAACCCCATTTTCCAACCCTGATTAGCAAGACAAAATGAATATTTTATCTTGGAACTGTCAAGGTATAAATAACCCAACCTCAATTCAACACCTAAATGGAATCATATCCTTACACAAACCTGATATTTTATTCCTGTCGGAAACTCTTGCAACTGAAAGGCATATGTCAGGATTGGCCCAAACTCTAAAATACCAGAACCTATCCACAATACCCAAAATCGGAAGACGAGGAGGTCTTTGCCTTATGTGGAAAAACAACATCAACATTCGTATTCTATCAAAATTCCAAAGTTACATCCATTCTATGGTAATTCCATTTAATCAAGAACAACCATGGCTATGCACAGGTATATACGTGATAGACGCATTTATGTGTCTAATTTATCCCAATTGTATATATTGTTAGTGCTCGATTTTGTACTTATTTGGTTATTTTATGTCTTTGTAGGTGTTTTTGGAGAAATAAGCTTTTGCGGCGAAATTGGCTCAAAATGTGGCATTTGAACCTCCGTAGATAACGTACCAGAAGCTCCCCAGAAGTATGCCAGAGACACCCCAGAAATACCCCGGAGGAACCCCGAAAAAGTGCGGAAAACATCCCAGAAAAATTACTAAAGGCACCCAAGTTTTGGTTATTTCCACCCAATAATTTTATTTCAGCCCCACTTGCTATTCGCACCCCATCAGAGGATAGGGGGCATCCTTCTTCACATTTCAAATTAACGTTTTGGCGGGAAAATGTTTCCAACGAGAACAGAATTTAGGGTTCGATTGTTAGGCTATCTTTGGAGAGATTCAACCGCCAAACTAACTTGGGCTAGATAATTCGGAATATCGACTAACAGGGAAGAAAAATACTCGGTTCAAACAGAGAAAGAAAGTCGGGTCTTGTTTGGTTTGTTGCCAGAAATATAGCGTGACTAGAATGCAGATATATCTTCCCACAGATTCTAATATATCTTATAAAGGCTTTGGAAAGTATACGGCTCAAAAGGAAGACGCGTAAAGAGAGTTTGGCAGAGAAAAAAAACCCGTAACTTGCTGTGGAGATAAACGAAAATATTGGGGAAGATTTAGTTGACCTATTGTGTATAAAAAGGTTGTTACGAGTCCAAGATAAGTTATCAAGAGTTTGAGGAAGGTTTGGGACGCAAAGGAGCGAAGAAGAAGGATTAACAGCAATTCCCACCTGCTGTTGTTGCTGCCATTAGAGGACCTTGAAGAACACGAAGAACAGACTGTACATAGCAGTCTTATTTTCCGCAGCGTCAACAGCAGCAGCGGAGTGTCGTTGTTTTACTGCAGTTCCCTGGTATCGTTTCTTTCTGGACGTATTTTGTGGGTCACAGAACCACTGTTTTATAACTTTTGACTCTTTTGATCACACTTTGATCTTTGAATTAATATTTTGAGTGTATGATTAATATGAATATATAAACCCCAATACTGGGATGATGGAAGAAACCATTCTTTATGCATGAGTAATTTTTATTTAATTCTTTTATGACTATTTGCACTGTTATGAATGGAATTATGATTTTTATTGATTATTTGTGATTTTGTCTGATGATGTATGCTTAATCCATGAGATTCTTGATGCATCATGCTTATGATTTACATATAATACTTTACAAAATCTATTTTTGGCAAAGTAAGAGTCGATATTTGTTATCAATATAAGTTTTAATTGTCTAGAATTAATAATTGAATCGCATGAGTATAATAATTGGTGACATCCTGAGTCCCAGTATCTCTTGATCCTGTGACAAATGTTTGTATACATTTTTATGTTTTTAATCTTTACAAGTCCGAGCAACGAACTCTTATTTATCGCAATCGAAATACTATAACAATATGGCCCTCCACAAACAGACGCGAGAATCGATTTGTGGCAAGATTTCCCAACCATCTTTCATGACAACAACTATCCGGCTTCCTGGGTGCTCATCGGAGACTTTAATGACATAATGAATCAATCAGAAAAAAAAGAGGAGGCAGGCCAGTCAAATATAGTCAAACACAACCATTCCTCACAATGATGGATCAAATAGGATTCATCGACCTAGGATTCCGAGGAGATCTTTTCACTTGGTCAAACAATCAGCAAGGACATGACAACATTTTGGAAAGATTAGATAGGGCGTTTGCAACATCGCATTGGCGCACAACCAATCCACATGCATCAGTCACTCATCTCCCCAGAATTGCTTCCGATCATGCGTCGATTCTCTTACACACCAAAATCATGGACTGGCAGGGACAGAAAAATTACAAATTTGAACATATGTGGTTATCTCACCCGCAGCTTAAATAATTAGTCGAATCTGCATGGAATCAACAAAACGAATCAGAGCCAGCGTTAAATCTTCAAGTGAAGTTAATTACCACGGGACAAGTTCTTATGGATTGGAATAAGGAAACGTTTGGTCAACTCCCAAACTTGATAAAGAAATCAACTGCCCAAATCCAATGGGCACAACATCAATGTGCTACTCGACATGGAGTGGATCTGGGGTACTGGACAGCCAAGGAGAAAGAACTTAGAAACCAACATTTTACGCTACTTCAATGTCATGCAAACCTACTGGAAGCAAAGGTCCAGAATACAATGGCTTCAATCAGGGGATAACAACACAACATTATTTCACACAAAAGCAACGATTCACCGCAGTCGCAATAATATACAACAATTGCAAGATTCAAAAAAATAATTGGGTCGGAGAAAAATCACAGGTGATCCAGCTCCTCCTTGATCACTTTACGAATCAGTACACGCCCCTCCCCCCAGGAGCTATTTTCGGAAATCACTCCAAGGTTAACTAAAGCACAATGCGCAAAACTTACAACAGAAATCAAACATGCCTTATTCTCTATAAATTCAGAAAGCTCTTCCGGCCCAGATGGATATACTAGTAAGTTTTTTAAGGTTTTTTGGGAAACTACACAAGGTCAGCTAGTTGACATGGTTCGAAGTTTTTTTGGATCCCTAAATATTCACCCACACATGAACCACACAAACATCACTTTTATTCCAAAAGTAGACTCACCAACAAAACCATCACACTTCAGACCTATTAGTTTATGTAATGTCACATACAAAATTATATCAAAAATCCTAGTCAACCGGATAAGACCTCTCCTTCCCTTCTTAATTAGTCTGTATCAGTGTGCTTTTGTGCCACAAAGATCAATTCATGATAACATAACAATTGCAGGAGAAATATTCCATCACATAAGAACTTCAGAAATCACCAAAAACCCAAAAATAGCTCTGAAATTAGATATTGAAAAAGCATATGATAGCCTTGATTGGGAATTCATCAGGAAAACTTTCTCTAAACTAGGATTTCCAACCATATTTATGGATTATATCATGTTATGTATATCTTCAGTGACCTACTCCGTCAACATCAACGACACTCCACATGGTTTCATCACCCCAAGAAGAAGCATCAGACAAGGGGATCCAATATCATCATACATATTCATTATATGTGCAGAAATCTTATCAACAAATCTAGGAAACCTGGAGGACAAAAAACTGGTAGAAGGACTTCGAATTTTGCAAAAGGCTCCACCAATATTACATCTTATGTATGCATACGACCTACTCATCTCTTATAGAGCCTCGAATGAAAGTAACAACAACTTGAAAAAAATACTTCATGCCTATAGTTCTTCAGCAGGTCAACACATCTATACCGCAAAATCAACAATCATACACCACCCGAGATTACAACCACTACATCAATTCTTCAACATGCAGACCACTTCAACACTGCCGATTTATCTAGGAGATCAATTCAAGCATGGAAGAATTTCTCGATATATATTTGAACCATTACTTCAAAGGCTAGCGCAAAGCTCAAGGATGGATGACAAAATGTCTCACACCTGCTGAAAGGTTAGTTCTTATTAAAACTTCCCTAATTCCTACTTTCAATCATCTTATGCGAACACAGTTATTCCCCACACACATTCACAATCAGATTGATAGGATAACAAGGAACTTTTTATCGGGTCATGATTCCTCCGTTAAAAAACTTCACCCTATGGGATGGAATAAACTTTGCAAGCCGATTTACCAAGGAGGAATCAGTATTAGGAAGAGTAGTCATCATAATAAAGCCTTTTTCATGAACATAATCTGGAATATCCATGACAAACTACATTCCATATGCACCAAACTCTATAGGGAGAAATACCTTAAACATCAACCTATATTCCAAGGTGCTATCCAAATTCCTTATACTGCCAGCCCGCAATAGAAACAAATGACATCTCTCATACCTTTATTCAAGCAGAATATATTTCACCGAATAGGAAATGGTTTAAATACACCTATTCAAGCTAATTGGATACCTCATTGTCAAAACCTTGATCCTACCCAATGTTATCTTATCCAAACAGTGGATGATATCATTGACCCTATCACTCATAACTGGAAACATGATCAACTCCTTAATCTTCCACCTACAAAAATCCAACATATAATCAATATCCACCTGCTACTCAACAATCCCCCAGATAAAATCATTTGGCCTTTATCTAAATCAGGAAAGTACACTACAACTTCTGGATATAATAGTCTAATACAACAAGATAATCTTGCACAACAAAACACTCTCCCACAAACCAAATTCTTGTAGACCTTACCGTGTCCGCCAAAAATTCAGCCTTTCTTGTGGAAAGCTATCAATGAGGGTCTCCCTATATTTTCTCTCTTACAAAACATTAACCTCACCAATTCCAACCTTTGCCCAAGATGCCAAACCAATCAAGAAACTGCAGAACACACGCTTCTCCATTGCCAGGTGGATATGGACACTTGGATTAGTTTATCCAATTACATAACATCAAATCAGCTCAACCAAAACAAACAACCACTTAACTTAACAAATCAGACCAGAATTTCCCAAATTCATCAAAGTCCGTCCACAACCTCCACCATTACTTTATATTGTTTTCTCCTTTGGGTCTTGTGGACAACCCGTAACGAGCTTGTTTTTAGACGAACCGGCTCTCAGTCTCTGGACATTTTAACAAGAGCGCAACAACAACAAGAATTCGAATGGGCAACAATTATTTCCCCACCAATTCTGCCAGGCGATCCACCTATCAGGAGTACTACCAACAACAATAGGTCGAAAGAAACAGTTAACGTTGAATGGACCAGGTCAGAACAGGATTGAATAAAGATAAATACAGATGGAGCTGCTAGAGGGCACCCGGGGTTAGCGGGGGCAGGGTTCATTTGCAGGGATTCAGATGCTCAAACTGTGATGGCCTGCTCAACCTTTAGGAATAACATACGCAATCACTTCTGAAACATGAGCAATGGTGTTAGCAACAAGAATGGCAACATAAAGACGATGAAATAAAGTGTTGTTTGAAACGGACTCGGAAAATCTAATGCGCATAATCAAGACTAATGAGGATTCTCCTTGGCATATCTTAGAAATGGTTACATAAATAAAACATCGAATGGGACAAATACCAAACTGTGACATCCAACACACATATCGAGAAGGAAACCAAGCGGCAGATGGTCTGTCAAACTTCGCATAGAATGCTAGTCAAGCAGGAAATTACTCCACCATAATTTGGGATAGGAAAATCCCACCATGCATCAACCAAGTTATTTTAAATGACTTTAGGGGTATTAAAATACCCCTGTGCAATTTTTTTTAGCTGTTTATTTTATTTGCATGCTTCAAAAAAAAAACAATCAGTGCTCAATTGCGACATCCGGAGCGGGATTTAAAGTCTTGCTCTTTCTTTTACAACTAAGCTTTACGTTTGACGAAATGTTTAACTTAAATGTAACACCTAGAATATACATCGGTTTCGGTTTGCGTCTTTATGAGCCGTCATGGTATCAGTGGTGGAGCCTTTATTTTGATCAGTAAAGATAGATTCACCGAAAAAATTCACTGTAAGTACTCTTTTGAGATTTGAAAATATTTCATTAAATCTTTTAGGATAGCCTGGCCATTTCCAAGAACTTTGCTTCAACTTTTCGAAGCATGGTCTAACAATGTGTTGCAAGGGAGAGGTAAGAATGTTTGGCAAATCTTACATTATGCGGTTTGTTGGATTTTATGGAATGATAGGAACGGAAAAGATTTTGGAGGTCGTCACAAGAGTCTACAAAAAAATATCAATTTGGTTAAGCAATTGGTAGTCTTATGGTCTTGTGACAACGATACTTTTACGTATGTTGATCCTAGTTTAATTTGAAGTAATTGGGATACTCTAATGTGTATGTAGATTTCGCTGTATTAACTTTGGTTTGATCCTCGGGTTTCTTCTTTCTTTTTAATATAACCTTCTCTTTCTTTTTAATATAACCTTCTCTTTGAGAAAAAAATTCACAAAAGTTTATCCCGATAGATATAAAAAATGGGACCCATTATGTCCATTCCTAATTCCAATTTTGAGAAGTTTTAATCTCTTCCGTCAATTTACCTCTCGTATTAAATCCCGGTGTAAAGTTCAATGTGTCTTGCATGGTTGTGTTTTGATATGATTGTGGAAAATGTCCCATGGGTACATCAGACCAAAAGCTCTTATATAGTTGAAGAAGCTTTCATATCCTACGTATGAATGTTTAAATTTTATGGGAAATGTTTTTTTTATGCCTTGACAAAAGACAAAAAGGAAGAACACAAATCCAAATATTGAATCCCGCGGCTCTAAACTGGTAATGGTTAGAATACAAAGCTGCTAACATAAATAAACCAATTCCTTTAAGGTTTTAAAAATCCTTATTAAAAGATTGTATCTTTACCAATATTTTTTTTTTGATGCAAGAAACAACTTTGATTACTTAAGATTTTTACATAACTTAGAATGACAGGCCCGCTTATCATCCCTGATTGCATTATAGAATTTATCTGGGATGTTAACATAGTAATCTAAGGACAACATGTCAGATCTAGCAGTTTTAGCAATTACATGAGCAACATTATTAGCTGATCTCTTAACATGGTTTAACTTAACACGAGAAACATAAAGAAGCAAATGCCTTATTTCATATAGTATTCCTTGGTTCATCCAGTGAACTGAAGGATTGGCATGCTTGATAGAGTTAATTACATTAAGGTTGTCACTTTCCAACACCACTTCACTTAACTTGCATTGTCCAGCCCATATAATAACTTCTTTCATGGATAGACACTCCGCCTGCTCAGGATCTACTCCTCCATTGAAATATCTGCACCTGACTCCATGGCAGTACCCTGCAGAATCTCGAATTAGTAAACCAATTCCATAAGTTTTGGTAATATAATCAAAAGTCGCATCCATATTTATTTTGACTTCACTATGTTGTGGTGGAGACCAAGATTCATGTTGTTTTATTTTTTTAATATCTACTCCAGGAGAGCATTGCTTGAGCATGTTATTAATCAAGTGAGTTGTGCAGAGTACATTTTGATTTTTATTTTGAAACAGCTTTGAACATCTGTTCTTCCAGATAAACCAAGCCGAGATCATGAGCTTCAATATCCAATAATCTTTGTGTTGGTTATTTAAATCAGTACAAGTCTGAAACCAACTAGAGATCCAATCAGAAACTGGAACTTGTTGTTGTTGAAGTGCTGCCACATCTGTGTTCATTGATAACCACACTGATCTTGAATGATCACAATCTAATAGTAGGTGTTGCAATGTTTCTTCTGCTTGATAACATCTAGGATATAATGTGTCTAAAGTAGGATTATATCTATTAAGAATGACTCTAGTTGACACTATTCCTTTTAGACACTTCCAGATAAATAACTTAACTTTATGAGGTGCATCAGTTCTCCACAAACTTTTCCAGTTGATACTAGAAGTTTGCCTAACATTAGGGTTCATGTTAGATAAGACTTTATATGTTGTCTTTACTGAAAATTCCCCATTCCTACTTGGTTTCCATATAAGCCTATCATTTCCTTGTTGAACTAAGTTCATCTGCAAGATTAGTTTTGTTGTATTATCTGGAAACAAATCCCATATTAATTTTACATTCCATCTTCTTGGATTATCCAGCATCAAATCAGAAACAAGCACAATCCTAGCTGGTTCTCTAAAAGTATCCCTAGGAGTAGGTGGTGAATTTAAGCCTCTGACCCATTTATCATACCACACCAAAATTTTGTTACCCCTACGAATATCCCATCTATGAAACATTCTTACACAACGAAGACCAACCTCCAGACCCTTCCAAATCCCGGACGAATTATTGAGGAAGATTTGAAGATGCAAAAAGTTGCAATGAGGAGAATACTTTGATTTCATAAGTTGAACCCAAGGTTTATCTTCTTCAGTGCATAACCTCCAAGCTAGCTTGGTAATTAATGCCACATTAATTTTTTTCTAGATTCCTAAAATATAGTCCACCTTCATCTTTTGTACTACACAGAGAATTCCATGCAACAAAATTTAATCCCTTGTTGGATTTATGGCTCCACCAAAACTTTCTTTGAGCCGAATCAAGTTTCCTAATAAGGTTTTTTGAAATCTTGAAATGACACATATAATGGGTAGGAATCGAGTTTAGAACCGACTTAACCAAAGTGGATCTTGCTGCTTGGTTAAGAGTTTTGGAGCACCAACCTTGGAATCTGCTTTCATAATAATTTTGGATTCAGCTAAAATGTTGTTTCTTTGATCTCCCCAAAAGAATTGGTAAACCTAAGTACTTATCAGAAATACAAAGTTGTTTAACCCCAAGCTTCTGTGTGATAGATATATTAGCATTATGAGAGAGATCCCTCGTAACATAATGTAGTGAACTCACTACAAATTGGATTATCAGGAACAACTTTCATCTCTATGGATGGAGATAATTGGGAATAGACAGAAGGGATTAGAGGATTAGGAGAAGAACTAGATGAATTAGGAGAAGATTTAGACGAATTAGGGGAATAAGAAGAAGAAGACATTATTACGGATGAGAAGTTGCAGAAGCAATTAGATAAGATGATAGAGTTTTACATTATTCATTGATTCTTGAAAGGGAGATTACAGACTCCTTACATTCTAGGGTGGTGTCCCAGCACACGTGCCAAACACACACACACATACGCTAACTAATTACTAACTACACCCAGGGTGCCCTTATAACATGGGTGTCCAAAGATATGGGACATGACAAATACCCACCCCGTTAAATTATCCTTGTCCTCAAGGATATGAGATAAGGAGTTAGCTCTAGTGCTGGAGAGAGATGCATCAGAATAAAAATTCATGTGATTCCGTTGAATACTTTTGCACTAGGCTTAGTCCATGTACCATTTTCCTGTGAACTGATTAGAAGGAAAACTGCTTGGATATTCCAGTCTCTTCAGCTTGTGTGTAGTCAAATCCTTCAGGAAGAAGTGAAATGCCTTACTAACCATAGAAGCCATCGCATAACCAAGCCAAGTATAAGCAATACTGATCACCTTGGAGTTTGCTTCAATGTCGACTTGCAATATTTCTAGATCATTTTCTGTAGTTTCTGCTGGACTGCAGCTCTGAACTGGCAGATGGGTTCTAGAACGCCAGTACATGTCAGAGCACCCAACTGATGTTAATCCCATGTTAAACCACTAAGTTTTCCTGCACTCGGTGAACCTGTAGAAAACCATTCAATTTTACACCACCGAGAGGCTACAATCATCCACGCTTTGGAAACATGTAGCGCAGTGAGCATGAACTGAATCCATTTCATTCCTGCAAGGAGTTTTAGCGAGCTCAAAACCTTTTTTGGTTGATAGATAAAAGCCCACATTGTATCATTAGCTGGCATAAGACCAATCAAGGCCTGAGACAATGACTTGGAACGGTGCACTTGTTTATAAACCCACCCATGGGTTACCTTCTTACCATTCTGTACACAAATGAACTGGTTTTCCCCGAAACTTACTAAGTAGCTCTCTAATAATCCAGGAACATACCTCTTACCTCGATCAAATAACATATGAATATACATCTTACATCTACTCTCAAATGGTGAGAATACCTTATGCGCCGAGCTCCTCCACAAGGAAACCAGCAACATGAGTTCAGTTGGATTGTGAACCACCATGAGCCAGAACTGAGATCCCATTATCCCATTGTAACGATCAAGAAGAATCGATTCATGAAGGACATTCTCATAAGAAGTATTTGTATTATAAAAATAGAAGTCACAATCGCCAGCAAGATAAGAAAACCCCTTAATACTATCTAATTCCTTGCATCGATCAAATATCCTACAAGAAGAGTGGATTATAATGCTAGAACATTTGTCATATAACCGGTTGTGAGTTGTGAGTAAGATTACTTGTAAAGTAATTTGAATCTTATCAGTAATCGTGGTCTTCAGTTGCTTAGAGTCGTCAGTTGTGAAGTAGTTTCGTTTATCAAACAGAAAACATCTACAACCCATAGTACCAACACCATTTCCCATACACCATAAACCTGACGAGAACACATTGAAATATGTTGCTATTCGATTATGGGCCTCAGCTTCACAGAACAAATAGCTCCTGTTCCATTTTATGTCCAAGCATACCGCTGAGATAAAACTGTTATCACCCCAGCTAACGTTTTTCACACTTCACAAATCAGGTGGAACCAACTTGAACTTCCACCTCAAGTACTCCACCAGCCTCCCATTTAGCATTTGAATTTCCAGGAGCACGAAATGAGTTTTCACTATCCTTGCAAGGAAATGAGTCGAGCTATAATTCGTCCCTGCTAGTTGGTTGCAATGTAAAAGAAGATAGGGGTTACAGTTAAATGTATATAAATAACTACAGCTGGACTGTACCACTTGCAATACAACTTTCTCTTGAATCATATATCCTCCATATACTTCAGAAGAAAGTAATGAAGATTGTGGAGAATTATCAATTCTTAAAAGATATAAGTGAGTTCTAGCAATTGCGTATTCTGAGGAGAATATAAGCACTGAAATTTTTTGAGACTCGCGTAAAAAAATCTGGCGCAGATCACCTTCTTGTCTATCAATGATGACCCTGAATGAGTATACGCAATATAGCTCAGTTACTGTTATGTGAGTTTCCTCACTCTTTAAGCTCAGAAAGTGAACCTTTGCCGTGAAGACTTCAGTCACCTGTTTGAATACTAGATCTGCTGACATATAAACTTTCAATTGATTTTGGAGAATAAAACACGATTCAAGACAAATTTGTAGATGTAGCCGAAAATATTCTTCACACATTGTACCAAACACTGGACCACACCATTGATGTGCCTTCTCATTTTCTGAATTACCCCCAATTGCATCCACAGAAGCATCAATACATATGGAGTTATACTACCTCTTTTCATAAATAGCTGA
The DNA here is from genome assembly GCF_003573695.1 of Papaver somniferum. Taxonomy (NCBI): domain Eukaryota; kingdom Viridiplantae; phylum Streptophyta; class Magnoliopsida; order Ranunculales; family Papaveraceae; genus Papaver; species Papaver somniferum. The sequence continues at coordinate 88,712,326 of NC_039365.1, read as the reverse complement.
CTGCTATCACGACTGTCGACATTCTTAAGAAACACAAACACCATCAACTTTGTAAACTCCAATTCTACTTGATATCCATCGTCAAGAGCGAACTCATGAATGAATATTGGGTAGTATCCAACCATTAGTTTTAAGCACACAAGGAATATAAACGACTGAAAAACAACCATATCACATAATCTATATTTACCAGCAAGATATGAGTATCCCATAATGAGTTCAATTGTTTTTTCACGATCAAATACCTTATCCTTTTTTAGTTGCAAGAAGAAATCAATTCCAACACCCCATAAATTCCAAACTGCACTCCCAGGTAATTTATCCAACAATGGTTCTGCAGTACTAGGAACACCACATTCATCTAACATGTCGATAATTGCTTCACCAAACAACCAATCTAATTGGTACCCAGGTTTGTGAATCAGGTCATGAACAGAAATGCCACTGTAGTTGGCCATAAAGAAGAACAAACATATAGTGCAAACGAGCAAGAAATAGCTGTATCAAACCCGAATTTATAAACACCAATCAAATAAGAAAACCTCTTAATGAGTTTGAAATCATTTTCCTTAGCATTTGTAACCTTTCCAACTTAAAAACTCAAAGAAATATTAAGAGAATTATGTTCATAAACGAAAAGTTTACCCTCTTGATAATCTAGGAAATTCGATTTCTCCATGTGTTCCTGTACTTCATTAGTACAACTAGATTCTGTGACACAAGAGAATTCAACTGCGGGTATAGATTGAAAATTACCTTCATCTGTTGCACTAGGAGTTGGAGGATTTTGTGAGAATACTGTTTCTGAACTTGAATCTTCACCTGAATCAATTGGAATTGGTTTCCAATTAACATCAACCTTGTCCTCGGTCAGCTTCGATTCAATAAACTCGGATTCAATTAAACAGATGTTTTCAAATCCAGATTTCACGATTCCGGTATCAGTACCCAATTGAGAATCAATACCAGTACCAACAATGACCTTAGTATCCTGATCGGAGTCTGTATCATTTTGGTTTTGATTTTTTCTAAGAGTGGCTAAGAAGAGATCATTAAAAGCCTTTTCAAACTCCGGTGAAGATTCGTCGTGATTTTCTCTCCTTAACCTACGAAAATAATCTCGTTTCTTTGAAATTTCTTCTTCTAGTTGTGAAGCTTTATCTACTATAGCTTTGTTAACCATGGTAGCAGTCTCAGAATCGACTACTTTGATACCACTTGTAGTGAACTCACTAAAAATTGGATTACCAGGAACAACTTTCATCTCTATGGATTGAGATAATTGGGAATAGACATAAGGGATTAGAGTATTAGGAGAAGAACTAGATGAATTAGGAGAAAATTTAGACGAATTAGGGGAATAAGAAGAAGAAGACATTGTTACAGATGAGAAGTTGCAGAAGCAATTAGAGAAGATGATAGAGTTTTACATTATTCATTGATAATCTTCAAAGGGAGATTACAGACTCCTTACATACTAGGGTGGTGTCCCATCACCCGTGCCAAACACACATACACACAATAACTAATTACTAACTACACCCAGGGTGCCCTTATAACATGGGTGCCCTTATAACATGGGTGCCCAAAGATATGGGACATGACACATAAGCTGAAGATTTCGAAAAATTTATCAGTTGTCCAGAGACATTACTGAAATTCTGCAAACATAAATTAACTTGTGCAATGCTTTTACTATCAGCTTGAAAGAAAAGAATGCAGTCGTCTGCAAATAGAAGGTGGTTAATAGAAATTGAGTTCTTCACCACCTGAATTCCAGCCAACAAATTTTGGTTCTCTGCATTCATTAAGGATCTAGCTAGATACTCCATTGATATTATGAAGAGAATAATGGATCCTCTATCGTCAGTCCTCGAGAAGGAATGTATGACTTACAATTACTACTATTTAAACGTATTGAGACAGACGTTGTCGAGGTACATTGATAAATGATAGTATACCATTCTTCACAGAACCCTAAAGATGTCAGGATTTTAAGAACAAACTCTCATTCTACCCTATCAAATGCCTTCGACATGTCCAATTTAAGTGCAGCTAACCCTTGCTTCTTCTTAGATTTCTTCACTGAGTGAATTAACTCATGTGCCATAACTATATTATCATTGATGTACCTTTTTGGGACAAAAGCAGCTTGTGTTGGAGAGATTATCTTTTCCATCAGCGGCTTCATTCTTGTGACTATCAACTTAGAAATTATTTTGTAAGTGATGTTACGAATACCAATTGGCCTGTAATCACTAGGTGTCGAAGGATGTTGGGTTTTTGGTATCAGGAAAGTAACAGTTTGGTTTATGAAAGATGGCATTGTTTTATTAATGAAAAATTATTGCACTAATTGCACAATGTCATTTCCCACTGTTGCCCATTGTGATAAGTAAAACCCAGCTTGAAATCCATCGGGTCCCGGTGAATTCCAACTCGGCATACTTCTTAAGATATTTAAGATTTCTTCTTCTGTAGGCAGAGATACTAAGGAATTATTCTCTTGTTGAGTAATAATTGGGAAAATGATGTCAAAAGTATGTTCTAGTAAAACATGATTAGTTGACTTGGCTATGGAAGAAAAATGATTGGTAAGAAGGTTTTGAAGGTCATTATAGGAATGATGCCAGTGACCATGCTCATCTCTAAGAGCTGAAATATGATTCCTTGCTTTTCTTCTATTCGCCAGAGTATGAAAATAAGCCGCATTATTATCGGAATCTCTTAACCACTTATCCCTTGATTTTTGATGCCAAATATCTGCTTCCACCTTTTTCCAATGATTTAACCTTTGAATAGTGTGATATATCTTAATGGATATATATCCTCACTATAAGGTTGTGCTTGGAGAGTAAAAAGATGATCTCTTAAATGACTGATATGAAAGTCTATATGCCCAAAATACTTTATATTCCATCTAGACAGTTTGTGTCTAGTATGACAGAGTTTCTGAGAAAGATCTAGATCGTTAGACACTTGTCATGCATTTGAGATGATATCAGAACAATTTAATTCCTTAAGCCAGCACCTATAGAATTTCCACACATTCCTAGGTTTAGTTGATTATGTATCAGTAATTAAGAGTAATGGGCAATGATCGGAGCCTAAGAATGGGAGATGAAGGACTTTAGAATCTGGATAATCTCCGATCCAATTTGAGTTGTGCAGGACTAAATCTATTCTTGCTCTCTTATAACCTTTTCCATTAATTCTGTTTGTCCGGGTATGTTTTGAACCAGTAAATCACATATCCATTAACCCTGCACTATTAATAATACTACAAATCCAATTATCAAGGGAAGCAACACTAGTTGAAGCATCCTCTGCTGAAATGTGGACATTGAGATCACCCATGACAATCCATGATTAAAAAACATTTTCACTATGATCCTTTAAGAATTCCCATTATTTATTTTTTCAAATCAAGTTGTGTTGACCCATATATGCAAGAAAGCAGCTATTCCTGTTTTGAAGAATTTGAAGTAATGATAACGTGCACCATGTTATCTTTGCTACAAATTATATCACAAGGGAATCCATCTTTCCAAAGAAGAGCTAAACCCCCCGATAAACCAAAAGAACTAACAAAGTGGGAATTTGGGTAATTGAATGGCTGAGTTAAATTTTTTGCTCTATTAGCTCCACATTTAGTTTCCATGAGAAATATGATGTCTGGATTATGTATTCTAATGATGTCTTTTAGATGATCTCTGGTTTCTTTACCAGCTAAGCCTTGTACATTCCATGACACAATCTTCATTGTGTTAAAGAAGAAGGTTAATTGTAATAGGACACTGGGAAGTGATAATGCACTAGTAAAACATATTTGAAGAGATAAAATGCGAAATTCAAAACGGGTATTGAGAAAATTAAGTTTGAGAAGAGGAATTACATGGCCATAGTGCTTGAAGAAGTTTCCTTGCATCTCTTAGAGTGGTTTTGCGCTGAAACAGTTCCATGGAATGAGGTATATGAGTTAGAAGATGGCGAAAACTCATCCAGACTAACACGCTGATTACCAGAGACATCCACATTATAGTTAGATGAATGGTAGCTAGACAAATTATCTTCAATTTGATTAACTATTATCTTCAATTTAATTAACTAGATCTTGGAGTGGTTCCTTAAAATCTTGCTCTGGTAGACATGAATCTGGATCTAAGTTGCTAACATTGTAATCATCAAATGATACATCCAGTTCACCTAAAGCAATGTAGGATTTTAACAGATCCATATTTGACCCGTATCCACCTTCCTGACCCATAAAAGAATTAAATGCTCTTAGTTGCTGCTCCACATCACCTTCAGACAGGCTTCCTAAAATATTATTATTCCAAAAATTGTGGTCCAAATGCTGATATGAATTTTTAGTATTACTTGGACCACCATCTTAGAATTTGATTCTATTTCCATGTCTATCGCTCAACTGACTTGTCGTTTTATTATTATTAATAAAAACCTCAATCATACCTTGAGAGTTGCATCCAACGATTGTTACTGGAGAAGAAGATGACAAAGGAATGTTCCTGATATTGTTGTCTGCATCTTGTTCTTTTAAAATGATTGCATCTTGGACACTTCCACATTAAATTGCGCCAAGAGAATATTTTTTGGGTCTGCATGCATGTTTGAAGAACCATCCCATATAACTTGATCTTCAACTCTCTGATGAGGACCACCTTGTTCAATAAATTTTGAGTTTATTCCATTGATTCATCTGTTGCATGTTGGTTTAATGATTTGACTCCTCTGTTATATGGGTTTGTCCATGATGGAGGATCATGAATTGATGTTGATGAGAGATATCCTCTTTGTTGCTGTAAAAGATGTGCTGCTATAGTTTCACATTGAAGCTCCTTATGGTCTATTGTATAGCAGTAGTCGCACAAATTGAAAGGCTGCTTTTCAAAAAAAAAACTAATCCAAACTTCCTCCCCTGCTGCATTTTTAATACAAAACCCTCTCCTGAGTGGATCTCTGACATCCAACAAAACTAGTGCTTTTTGTACTTTACCTTTTGGGACTACACAATCGGGTGGATCTAGTTATCTCACTTCTCCCATTGCAGATGCTATGCCATTAACAATATTTGGATATGCAAAGCCTGGATGCATGTTATAAAGGCATAGCCACAGAAGCACTTTAGTTAAATCCACTAAGCTTTTTGGAATCTGAGGATTCCAAGGCTCCATCACGAGCAAGTCTCCTTCTAGAAACTAGGGTCTAAACTTGAGAACAATATCATATTCATCTGAAGTGTGAAACTTTATCAAATAGAAGTCATTTTCTTCTCTTTTGATAAAGATGTCTTTGCTTTTTGGCCAAATCTTTTTCAATTCTTTATCAAGTTCAGTTACTGTATAGACCTTAGAACTATACACCTTACCTAAAAAACTGAACTTAAACTGCACTGCTGATAGGTGTCTAAAACACCTTAATATTTATCTATTGTTTATGTTTTCTTTGCTTAGTTTTCTTTTAAATTATGTATATTATGTTTGCTTTTGAGTATTTAAATACGTTGGAGTCATTTGGAACAAAAGAAGAAGAAACAGGAAAAAATTTCATTTCAAGTGCAACTGCTGTTGGAGACGAACTATTTCTCATTATTTGCTTCTATTTCTTAATTTGTATCTGAAAAGCATGTCGGCTTTAGTGATGCAAATATTGTCTGAAAAGCATGACAACTTTAGTGGTGAAAAGAAATTGAAGAGAAGAAGAGCATCTGAGAAGTAAGAGACAGTTGCTGTTGGTGGGAGAAGCGTTCAGTTGGAGCATGAAAAAGAGCAAAAGCGTCATTTCCGGAGCAAACGTTGTTGGGAGCTCGGCCAAAAATAAGAGGGCGACTGTGGAGTCTATTATTTGGTGGCCTGTATTTTTCTGGGTGCCTATAACACTTCTTATCATTACCTAGCCCTAAAAACAAGAGAATCATTATTGTCCTTATGAAAGTCAGAGAAGAGAGACGGCTGCTGTCTGTTTAGAGAGACAGAGAAATGGGATTCAACTGAGAAATCAGGGAGATCGAGAAGACGAAAATGCTGCTGCTAATAATCATCCAGTGGTTGAGTTGGTGATTTGTGATGGATCAATTACAAAAGAAATAAGAAGATTAGGTTTCGTTTGAGCAGAATTTGGGGATGATTGTTCTAAACTGAGATTGGGGTTCTATTAAGAAGATGAAGCTTTCTGAATCAAGATTGAGAGGTTGATGCTCTTTGCTGCTGCAGTTAAAAAGATCATGAAGATGAAATTGATCAGGGAGATGATGGTGGTCGTTGTAATGGGTTGAATGGCCGAGAAATGAGATTGAAGAGATGGGGGTTCTGTGTTGAGAGAGAAGGAATCGAAGTCAGATGGAGGAATTGATGATTGTTGAAGAAATCAGAGAAATTGGTGATGGGTTTGTGTGAATTAAGATTTTAGAGAAGAACTAGGGTTCTGTTTTGATGAGCAGATGGGTCTTTTGGTAAAGATGGAGATTGATGCTTGGAGCTGTAGAATTAATGAAATTGGCAAACTAGGGTTCAATTTGATATGGGTTCTGGTTCTGATTTGTGGATGGGGAAAAACGAGCCGACGGTTTTTTGGGAAAGTGTAGAGTCGAGCGTGCTGTCGAGACTGCTCAGCCGGGCAAAATGTTAATCCTCACACAGATGCACCACTGCAAAGGGGGTGCTTAGATTCGGGAAATCAATCTGTATGACTCCGGCCTAAACCTAGACAATGGTCGTTCCAGAGTCAATTCGGTCGCAAAACGGGAGATGGGTTGATCTGTAGGAGGGAAGCTGAGAGTTGTGTGGGATCAGTGATGATCAAGGATTGTGGGTGTGTTGAAGGTTTCTGCAATATTGTTGAACTGCTGAAGTTGAGTCCTGTGAATAAGTTTATATCGAGTTGTTGACGGATAATGATGATAATCGATGATTGATGATATTTGATTGATCCTCTCTGATGTCCTTGATTTAGACTTATTTATATTGCAAGAATGATGTACCACTGATCCCTGTAAGTGTGACGGTTTCTTGAGTGAAAGAGTGGGAAAGTGGGAGATCGTGGTAAAGTAAGTTCCATGTCGTGCGGAGACTTGAATGATCGTGCACCCACTACTTTGCTAACTCCTTCCACCGTTTACACGACTTACGCACATTTCTCATTGTGGATGAATCCATGTGCCGTAGACCGCCAGACCAAAACCCTGAGTGATATCCCCCATTTGTGACGTGATTGAGATTTCACGAATCGTGGAGTCTGCAAGGCAGACGTGTGTTAGTTGGTTAGTTGTTGACTGATTTAGACTGTGAGTGTAATTTTGTTGAATCGAGCAGAAGTGGTGAATGCTCGGCGATTCATGGATTGAACATGTAGTTCTCTGAAATGTCAATGATTTACTGACTAGAGACTGAGCAAGTATTTCTCAACTCGACGAATTGCCGAATATTGAGAGTTTGTCGAGCAACTGAGCAAGTATTGCTCAATTCGACGAATTTGATAATTTTGGTGTGCAACTGAGCAAGTGTTGCTCAATTCACCAAAACACTGAATATTGATAATTTGACGTGCAATTGAGCAAGTGTTGCTCAATTCGACAAACTACTGATGATTTACCGAATATTTATGGTTGGATCAATATTCGAGCAACTGAGCAAGTATTGCTCAATTCAAAGAATTATTTACTGGTGTCGTGACCCAATAAAATATTAATCAAAAATATTGGTGAATTACCGAATATTATTAATTTGGATGTTTGTTGCTGAATCAACATAATTTTGTGTTTGAACTTGCTCAGAATGGTGATTCGTGGAGCGTTTGTTCGAAACTCTAATTTTTTGATCAATCTTTCAACAATTGGTGAATTGATGAAAATTGGTCACGAGTGAAGAGGGACCGACCACATGGGATGATGAGCGTCCATGTGATGCCCAGTGCTCGAGTGAGCACGCACCAGGGTTCTCAGTTTGAGAGTTGGTGAAAGAACGATGATTAAATGCAGGTTTCATCATTTATTGAAATATTGCATGATTCAGCGTTAGGTGACAAACATAGGTATGAGAGATGAGGACCTACCATGAGAGCATGGGACCGGCTCTTGGTTGTCACGGGACCAGTTGTTGGTCATTTGAAAGGTTCTCCAGTTGGTTGGAGAGAGTTCGGGCCCAGTATGAGCAATTGAACAAATTAGGTCAGAATTATGGAAACATGTAGGACCGGCTTTGTGCAAGCCCTAGGAATGGCTCTGGTCGGTCATGGAGGCATGCACGTGTTTTCGTGGTGTCCGTGTTTCCATACTGAGTGTTTCAGTATTTTCTGATGCGCGTTCGAGCAACGTAGTAAATTTTCAGAAGAGTTTCATCTTGACTGAGAATTCTCGATTTTTGTTGGAATGAGCATGTTTGCTCAATTCATCAATATTTTGAAAATATTAAAATAAAAGTATTTTAATATTTAAAATTTCTGTGAGAGGCTAGCCAGTCGTGCGACTATGTTGGCTTTTGGTTTTTCGTGATTTGAGCAATATTTGAGAAAATATGGAGAAATCATGAATATTGCTCAAACCCAGGAGTCATGAATTGGGGAAAATAATAATTATGTAAGATTAGGGATTGCAAGGTGTAGGACCGACCATGGCTAGGGCATGGCTGGCCGGCTAGGTTTCTCGGTCCCGCACACCTTTCCCTATTTTATTATTTTTCATGAATCCTTGAAGTTATGGAGAATCCTTGAAGTTATGGAGAGTCCACGAGTTTTTGTTGAAACGGAGGAGTTTCGTGAGATTAGGGAATAATAATTATAAAAGGCTAAGGATTGTGAGGTGTGGGACCGGCCACGACTTAGGCATGGCCGGCCGGTTAGATTGCCCGGTCCCACACACCTCTTCTTATTTTATATAATATTATTTCGTGAATCCACCAAGTTATGGAGAATTCACGAGTTTTGCAAAAACAAGGAAAGTTTCTAAAACCAAGGAGTTTTCGTGAGTTCACGAAATAACAAAAAATAAGGAAAACAATGGGAGAGGCACGGGCCGACCATGGCTAGGGCACGGCCGGCTGGTGGGCCCGGTCTTGGGCGCCTCTTATTATTTTATTAATATTCATTGTTTTCTCTTGTTTTGCGAAGGATTCCTCATTATTTCATATTGTTTGGACACTCATTCGTGCATCCGGGTGCTCAGTCGTGCATCATTGTCGAGTACACTCGCACCATTTTTGTGGGGCTTACTCAGTGATGGTCCAGATGCCCGGTTGATGGGTATTTATTACTGATTTATGAAATTCAGTGGAGAATAATTCATGAAACTGAGTAATAAGATGAGTAGTTATTTTATTATCAATTCATAAAATCAGCAGCGGATTGGACTATGGATTCAGAATGATAAAATGATAATTTCATCACCATCTTATGGAATCGCAGATTTGACCATGAAATCGGAGTAATAAAATAAGTGGTGATATTACCATTTCATGAGATCAGCCGTGGATTCGACCATGAATCGGAGTAACATCTATTACCATTTCATGAGATCAGTCGTGGATTCGATCATGAAATCGGAGTAATACGTTTATCTATTACCATTTCGATCATGAAATAAGAGTAATGAGATAACATAGATTATTTTCTAGGAATTCAATGGTGACTATGACCTAGAATTTAATCTCTTGCATATAGTCAGTAAATCAGCGAGTGTTGCTAATGTCCCGAAGACGTTTTTCCATATCAACATTTCATGTATGGAGGACCGCCTGAGTCTATACACGGGTCTCTCTACATAGTCAGGAACAGTGAGTATCACCGTCCTGAAGACGTTATTGCTCTCAGTCTTAGGGAGAACTGCCCAATTGTTCTTCTATGTAGAGGCAAATTCCTCTATGTAGTCAGGGAACAGTGAGTGTCACCGGTATCCTGAAGGCGTTAAGCTCTCAATCTTACGAAGAACCGCCCAATTACGTTATTCTACATAGAGGCTATGATGAAATGCCCGGTGTCGAACGCTCCGGAGAGGCCTTTCGAGCGACATATGCATCATACTTCGTAAAACACGAATTGTCACATGGATCTCTGAAGCCGTGCCAGAAACATGCAGTATCATAATTTTACGGTTTTGACATTTGTTGAAAATCCACCATCTACGTTAAGTCCTCTGCTTAGTGAGAAACAGTCATGTTCCGCAGTAAGCATTAAATGGTGATTTTCAGTCGACGAGATCAGTGGTTGAACTCAGTCTACAAAGGTAGTTTCAGAATCCTCGATTTACCCCAATGATGTCATGTACGAGCAAATGCACAGATGAGAACCCTGATAGTAAGATAGAGTGTCATCCCGTGAGCGTGGAGAGATGAGACACTGCTGATTTGAGTGTTGAGAAGCCTAGTTATGGTTGGTTTAGGACATATGGGCCCAAGCCCAAAAAAGGAAACCCATGTTTTTATTAGGTTTTGGAAATAAATTTGATATAAAAGGGGAGAAGCCCTAAAATTCTTTATTTTGGTCGACCAAGCACCTCCCTCTCTTCACCATTCTCACGCGAGTTGCAGCAGGGAAGAAAAAATTTTCTGCCGGATTTTAGTCGCCACCGATCATCGCCGTTTGTCGTCCGGACAAGCTCCGACCGGTGCCGACCAGGTAAGTCCGATTTTTTTTTTGCTGTAGCTTTTATGATTGATGAGTTGTTCATAAAACCAAAAACCCCATGGTTGCATGCATCCGTAGGATTTATGAAGGATTTTTAGAAAACGTATGTATATGCCCGTTTGTTCGTTAGTTGAAGGAACGAGCAAAAGTCCCTAACATGAAAGATATTCATAAACTTTTGAATAGACATGGTCTAGTTACAGTAGTAAAAGTTTTGTTTATTAGGTTTCATGAAAACCCAAGTTTTTTTTCGAAGCATGAGCTTTGCAAATACTTTTAGAAACGTAGGTTTGTTCGTAAAAGTAATAAATAACGATCCTTAGGGTTAAAGGAATTTCGAAAAGACCTGGAGTTCATGATGAATTTTTTTTTGAGAACTTTCAGAATTTTGTTTGAAATATATAGACTTTTGCAAAAATAGAAAAGACTCTCGTTTCATAGACGGATGCTCGATTGAGCAAAAAGTTTTTTTTTTAATATATTTACGTGAGTTATTAACTCACGATTTTATGTTTTTTTTAAGGTACGTGACCTGTTCAAGATTTATTGAATATAAATCAAGTTTTGATTTAAGAAAATTGTTTAAAAGCAAATAATTCATGAGTCGATGAATTCATAGTGTATGTGTGAGTTTAGTGATTTTATAGTGTACGTACACGTAAAGACCAGCGAATGTTCACATGGAAAGTTATGTGAATTATTCATAGTTTCTCGAAAAGTCAGTGTTGACTCTTGAATGTTTTATGCTCGACTTTGCAGGTTTGAAAGAACGAGCAAGTTTTGGGGTTTTACGCTATTATCACTAAGTTCGTGAAATCGTAAATAAGTAAGAGTTGAGGATTACCATTTTTGTAGACGTCGATATGAGCATATAATTGTCTTGTTGCTTCAATTCTGTTGATGAAATTTGTGTATGGACGTCACAGCAACTTTGAGAAAATGGCTCAGTCCCGTAGCGCTTCTGAAGATGATGCTTCTTCGAGAGAGGATGTTTCCACAGACGCCTCTTCCAGAGGTGATGGTTCCTCCAGAAATGATGATTCTGAGATTTCCAAGGAGAAAGAGGGAAGTCCCAAGACTAAGAACATTCCAACTGCCGAGCATAAGTTCTTTACGTATCTATATAGATCTGAAAAGCGTCCCTTAGGATCCTCGTTTCGGTTGTTAATAAATCCCAGGAGCACTACTCAGCATAAATTGGTATCTCCTTAAGTAGTAATCCGGTTTTGTTTGCAAGGAAAACACTTTTCGGCTTCTCATGTGGAGTTCAAGCTTTCACGAAAGCCCCTTATGTATTTCTCTGGATGGGCAAGACACATGCTGGGTCATAGCCGTGTTAGGACCATATTGGATAGTGTCCAAGTAACACGAGCCATTCAAGCTGCTGGAGATTTAATCATCAACCACGATATACCAGTTATGGTAGCCTTGCTCGACCGTCGGTGTGTTCCTACTCACACGTTTATATGCAGATGGGGAGAATTCACCATTACTTTAGAAGATAAAGTTGTTTTGTTGCACGTTCTAATTACTGGTAATTTCCCTGAAGAGCTTTCGTCAGAGGAGAAGTAGATATCTAACATATTAGAGGCCAAGATGCACGAATTCAATGAGTCACCCGCATCCTGCTATGCTCAATGGTTATCACATTGGTGTCCGAGAGATAGAATTCCTGAAGAACCGGTTGATGGCGCTTTAACAATTGCTGCTTTCTTATGCCCGTGGCTTTCCAGGGATATCTTTGAAGATTGTGGACACTTGCTGAAGCCGTTTGTGATTCGCTTTGCCATAAAGATTGGCAAAAGGTGAGAAAATTCCCATTGGCAGTCTATTCTTGGGTTCGTTGTTCGCCAATTTAAACTCTCTAGTTATAAACTCCAATATTTCTGATGGCTTCATGAAAGTCGAGACGTATGCCAATACCATGTTCCTCCAAGCCTTGATGTGGGAGCATCTCGAGAGTTACTCCCCAATTCCCCGCAGCATTTTGCAAGGCCCTAAGGTCGACACTCGTCACTCCTTCCTTGAGAAGAATAACGCCAGGATCATGCGCTGGTCTAGAAAGAAACCACAATACAAGATATGCATTACTGACATTTTGGACATTGAGTCCGAGTTCAATTTTCTCCCCTGGGTGTCGGTTCCTTCTCTTTTCTCACAGTTGATCACTTTCAATACTACTGAGGAGAACATCACATTGAGTACTGGTGCTGGTCTGAGTGAAGGAGAGATATCTTTTGTCTTGAGTTGTACTCCTGGTTTCTTGATATCAGTAATGAATGGAGAATTCCGGGTAGAAGAATACAATATTGATAGAGCGGCTCAACAGATGGGTGCTGATTAGTGTATTCCGGGTCACCGAATGAACAAACCATCAATTGAGTATTTGAAGACTAATTTGGACTGCACTCATGTGGAGGGAAGTGAATATTTATTCCCATCCTATGATCGTGCTAATTTCGTGACTCCGGGTTACATAGATTTCTGGCATCAACAACTTGAGCGTGTGTATGAGTTTGCAATGGACGTCAAGTACCCAGTTCGAGAGTTCCCTTCCTCTGACATGATCTCTGATCGACCCAGGCTGAGATATCTTTCCAGTGGTGACAAAAGGAAGGCGTCTCCAAATGCGACACAGGTGAGTACATTTTTCATGATTTTAGCCAAAGTACGCCAATCACGCTTCTTAATTGTATTGTGGACTACATGGTAGGACGGTCGTGCTGTGAGATTTAGAGTTGATGTAAACTCTCCAAACCTTCAAGAAAGTCCTCAAGGAGGAGAAGGCAGGATCAATACATCTCATAGGATGATCCCGAACTATATATAGTCTCTTGCCGCTTCTTTGGTGAGTTGTTAATACTTTTCTTCATTGTTGCGACTTTCTCGTCCCTGTGATCAAGATCTTAAAGGAATATTGTTAATTCGTTTCAGAATTTTGCTCCATATGTTATTTATGGTCTTCGTTTTGCTCCTGGTCGAATAATTCAGGGATACAACACTGACGAGGAAGTTGACGTAAGTATTCCCTCCTCAAGCTAATCAGTATAACACGCCTTTGGATGAATTAATGATGATCGTTGTTGATGTATCCAGGAGGAAATCATTGTAGATGAGCCGCGTGTTGATGAAGCACACTCTTCTTTGAGTCATGGAGATATGGAGAGTTCCTGAATCTCGAACCGAATGAAGATAACGGAGTTGCCAACAGAGATTCCAACACTTCCGAGCCTTCAAATGGTTTAGAGACTCCCCTAGTAAGTATACCTCCTGTGACCTTTTCATAGATATATGATATTGATGATTTATGAATGAATGAGTGAAAGTCCATGCGAGTATACGAGTAATTTTGCCAAAATACGCCACCAGGAAATTTCAGACTTCATCTTTTAGTAAAAACACCGTAGAATCCTCGTTTGGAGTCGTATTTTCGATGTATGCATATGTATCTTCAATACCAGGAAATTTCCAAGCATTAGTAAAGAAGATTTTTGATTTTTGAGCATGTTTAGGGCTTGAAAAAGGCGAAACCGTAAACTTCCAGGAGATTTTCGGAACTTTTCCAGATTGCATGTCGTCCAATGTTTTGGCCACATCTCCTTGATCGTTCATCCGATCTTCATTAAATTTTGACATGTTGTAGATGACTTCCATACGAAGAGAATGGTATATGACCCAACCTAAAATTATTTACCAATTGCTCCCAGTTTGTAGTTTAATACAGGGAAGTGTAGAATCTCTTCAGATGAGCTTGTTTGAAAACGCGTTTCATGGATTCTAGACCATTTGCTCATGTTTTGGGTGCAAAATAAGGAACTTAGATGATGTTAGTTCACTTACATTCTGAATTTTATGGTTGCCTTTGATTTTCCTGCTCTAATCTCATGTAATCTTCGTATTAGGTACCAAATACCGAAGTTGAGAATAACAGAACCAATGTTGAAGATTCGAGCAATGTGGTGAATCAAAGCAGTAAAATCACCAACTCTCCACCTCCAGGTTATGAGAATATCATTGTTGAAGCCGTAGCGGAAACTGAGACTCCAGTTGCTATTGAAACCGAGCAAAGAACAGAAGACACTGTCCCGGAAGAAGATGTTGTAATGACAATGGAGGATGCTCCAGTAGTTGAGAATCTTGTAGTAATACACGAATATCCCAATGCAGGGATTGTTTGTGAGCCTCCATTTAGTGCTCAACTCCCGTATCATGTGTATGTTGGTGGATTCAGCGTTCCTACTGGGTATGCCAACATGTATGAGAAGTTATGGAAAATGTATGGTCATATGGTTGTTGCCAGGGATCCTGATTGTAACTACTTCTTGACAATGCAATTGGGAAACATATTGCGTGTTATAGATGACATACGAACCAGGGCCAGAAATACTGTTACTCGAGATGTACTCTTTGATTGGGAGTACAACTTGGAGAATTCTGAGAGACTTGGCTTTAACTTGAAGTGGTTTCGTCAGAAGATCAACATTATCAAGGATGCAGTAGCGAAGAACATCCCTTTTACTAGTAATGCTGTGATGGAGAAAATGACCAAGATTGCTGGGTTGACCAAAAAGCTGGAGTTGGAGAGAGCGGATTTGCAAGTCTTGGAGAATGCTGAGAAGCAGAAATCATACTTCGATGGCTTCCTTTAGTTTCCTTTCCATAATCTCATGAACATTGAACTTGCGAGAGATGTGAGGCTTCTAGATTTCGGTTTTGGTTTTTTATTGGTTTTGGATAGGTAAATGATTGAGGATTTTCTTTTGGACTTGATAGGGATTTTTTTTTTAAATAAAAGAACTTTGATAAATTGCTGAATTCAAATACTGAATGCAAGTATTGCAAACGTTTTAGAGGGATTGAAAATACAATGAAAGAAAATCTTAAATGCCAAATCCAGATGTTTTGGACGTTCACGTCTTGAACTCCAATACCTCAAACGTCCATGTCTTAGGCTTCAAAAGCTTTGAGCCATTTCTCACGAATTACTGGTACAATGACTTTATCATCCATGTCGATCAACTTGTAGTACCCGCCGACCACAGATTTGGTGATCATGAAAGGCCCTTCCTAGTTAGGCTTCCTCCTTGAACGCTCTTTGAGTTTGACTGCTTTGAGAACTAAATCTCCTTCATGAAATTTGTTAGGCTTGGTTGTACGTGCTTTGAATATCTTCTTTTGGTTTGGAATTCCTCGTGGATTCCACGTTGATGGAGCTTTCCAATTTTGCGGCACATGTGAACATTCACGTAGAGGAGAGTATGTTGGATAATGCTTGTGGAACCGAGCCAGATCTTCAGCGATGAACCTTACAATGGGGTCCTCAGTTCGGAGAGATTCCAACCATTTAGTGTAGTACTGCTGAGGCGAGACTACCCACTCATAGCATTTGATGATATCTTGGTCATGAGTATGATTGAGTCCCCGGATAAAGGTAGCTTATTTTAAAGTTGCTAATATGGAATTATGAGGGGGAATAAAACTTGCCTGCGTGCGGAATCTCCTGATAAATTCATGTGCGTTTTCCTCGGGATTTTGTGTGAGTCCTGTTAAGGTTTGGACCTTCTCCAAATGCTCGAAAGGTTGATCATCTTCCGAGTCAGAACTTTCTTCGACGAAGAATTGTGCAACTGAGGATGAAGATACCGCAACAATTCTTCCATCACGAATCCATGCTCGCTCAAGAATCATGTCATATCCCGGATCCTCCTTAATTATGAAGAATTTAGTTTTTGTCCAGGTTGAATCGTTTCTTATGTTGAGAATGATGTAACCGTAAGCCTCCCTGGAGATTCCTTCGTGGTCTCTGACTGAAATAGGAGCATGAGTCGCTTCTTGTCGAGTGATGCCAGCAGCTCTGAGGGTTTTCAAAGGGATGATGTTAACAACAGTGCCAACGTCAACTAATGCTCGTTTGAATTCATTTCCCTTGAGATGCACCATGGTGAGAAGTCCCCAGTCGTACATCCCGTTGTCTATTACTGGAGGTTCAGGGAGCATCTGCTGGATTGATAGCCGCTTTCCAGACACAATATGGTTCAGCGCAGCAAACATATCATCTTTCTAGGCCTTTGACAGGTACAACAACTCGCATACGTGCTCAATTAAGGATTGAACCGCTTCCTTGACCGGCTGCTCAGAGGGTGCGAATGTTCTGATTGGGAGAGGATTTCTGTGCACTCCTTGAGTCCTCAGTTCTCCTGAGTCGGCCTTCTCTTTGAATATGCGTTTCAAATTTCTACAATAATTTGTTGGATGACTGACGTACCTATGGAAATGGCAGTAACGTGCGTTTTCCATTTGTTCCGCAGTTGGTTCCTTCTTGACAGGAGGTAGTTTGATTGCACCATCTTGGACCCAGACTTCTAGTAGTTTGATCACTTCTTCAATGGGAAAAGGGAAGTCAGGTACTTCCTGATCATCCTGTTGATTCGGTGGTCGTGCATTTCTAGTCTGGTTGTCCTTCCTAGAAGATTTCAGAAGGTGAGACGTTGAAGAAGCATTCTTATGTTGTTGTGCCTCGGCTTTTCTCTTGCTCCTTTCAGCAACATTCATGGAGGCTTCAAAATTGTACTGTTTTTTGATCAGACGCCGGGCATTGCTGCTTCAATTGTCTTTCGATTCCTCTACTTTGACAGTTTTCGTTCTTTCTAGTAAGGCGGGAGAAATAGTCGCTGATCGCTTGGCTGCTTCATGAAGTTCTGAAAAGGTCTGAAAGCGAAGATTCTCCAGCAAAGCCCTGTAAACCGAGATCATGCCATTGATGCACAAGTCCACCAGTTATTGTTCAGTAACGTCTATATCATGACAGTCCAAAGCTTGAATCCTGAACCTCTTCACATAATCATTCGGATTTTCGGCAGCCTTCTGAGCCATCCTTCCCAAGTCAGAAAGAGTAATTTTCTCAGAGACAAAGAAGTACTTCCGGCAGAAAGCATTGATCATTTCTCCCCAATTAGCTATGCTTCATGGTGCAATGTTGTTGTACCAAGTATACGCTCGACCCGTCAGGGATTTTGAAAACTCTTTCAAGCGGACAACATGGTTGTGTTCATGCTCTCCTAATGCTTCCAAGAATCGAGAGACGTGTTCTCGGGAATTCCACATTCCGTTATAGAGTCTGAACATTGGAGAAGTGTAACCTTTTGGGAGAGGAATTTTTTGTGTAGCAGCGGGATATGGAGGTTGGTGATGGTGCACGGACGGTGCATGGCTTTTTCCTCGATTCTCCATAAAACGTTCCAGGTCTTCACGGGTGATGAAACTGGCAGGTTCAGGTTCTGCAGCTTTGCGGGTTTCATCATTTTCAGGGACTGGAATAACTTCGGGATCAGCAGTTGGAGACGTTTCCTTGTCTTTTCCTTTCTCTTGAGTTTTGTATGACATCTTGTAAGTGAGAGTTTTGAGATAATTGCATAACTCTTTCTGTGTTGCAGCCATGTCAATCTGATTTTTGGCAAGAGTCTCTTGCAACTTCATAAGATCACCTATGATAGGCGGATTTTATCTGATTTCCTCGGGAGACCGGCCGAAGAGAGGATGGTTTTCCACGTTGGTTCGAGAAGGAGTAATGTCACCACCATTGTTGGAAGCAGGAATGGTTTCTGGAATACCATCATTGTTGCTAGTGCTAGCGATGTTTGCGTTAGGATTTGTAACTGAACCTGACCTAAGATAAACCATTTTGTGAAAATGTGAAATTGCAACCGAGAGATTAATCTCCCATTATGGTCGCCAATCTGTGGATGGGGAAAAACGAGCCGCCGTTTTTTTGTGAAAGTGAAGAGTCGAGCGTGCTGTCGAGACTCCTCAGCCGGTAAAAATGTTAATCCTCACACAGATGCACCACTGCAAAGGGGGTGCTTAGATTCGGGAAATCAATCTGTATGACTCCGGCCTAAACCAAGACAATGGTCGTTCCAGAGTCAATTCGGTCGCAAAACGGGAGATGGGTTGATATGTAGGAGGGAAGCTGAGAGTTGTGTGGGATCAGTGATGATCAAGGATTGTGGGTGTGTTGAAGGTTTCTGCAATATTGCTGAACTGCTGAAGTTGAGTTCTATGAATAAGTTTATATCGAGTTGTTGACGGATAATGATGATAATCGATGATTGATGATATTCGATTGATCCTCTCCGATGTCCTTGATTTAGACTTATTTATATTGCAAGAATGATGTACCACTGATCCCTGTAAGTGTGACGGTTTCTTGAGTGAAAGAGTGGGAAAGTGGGAGATCGTGGTAAAGTAAGTTCCATGTCGTGCGGAGACTTGAATGATCGTGCACCCACTACTTTGCTAACTCCTTCCACCGTTTACACGACTTACGCACATTTCTCATTGTGGATGAATCCATGTGCCGTAGACCGCCAGACCAAAACCCTGAGTGATATCCCCCATTTGTGACGTGATTGAGATTTCACGAATCGTGGAGTCTGCAAGGCAGACGTGTGTTAGTTGGTTAGTTGTTGACTGATTTAGACTGTGAGTGTAATTTTGTTGAATCGAGCAGAAGTGGTGAATGCTCGGCGATTCATGGATTGAACATGTAGTTCTCTGAAATGTCAATGATTTACTGACTAGAGACTGAGCAAGTATTTCTCAACTCGACGAATTGCCGAATATTGAGAGTTTGTCGAGCAACTGAGCAAGTATTGCTCAATTCGACGAATTTGATAATTTTGGTGTGCAACTGAGCAAGTGTTGCTCAATTCACCAAAACACTGAATATTGATAATTTGACGTGCAATTGAGCAAGTGTTGCTCAATTCGACAAACTACTGATGATTTACCGAATATTTATGGTTGGATCAATATTCGAGCAACTGAGCAAGTATTGCTCAATTCAAAGAATTATTTACTGGTGTCGTGACCCAATAAAATATTAATCAAAAATATTGGTGAATTACCGAATATTATTAATTTGGATGTTTGTTGCTGAATCAACATAATTTTGTGTTTGAACTTGCTCAGAATGGTGATTCGTGGAGCGTTTGTTCGAAACTCTAATTTTTTGATCAATCTTTCAACAATTGGTGAATTGATGAAAATTGGTCACGAGTGAAGAGGGACCGACCACATGGGATGATGAGCGTCCATGTGATGCCCAGTGCTCGAGTGAGCACGCACCAGGGTTCTCAGTTTGAGAGTTGGTGAAAGAACGATGATTAAATGCAAGTTTCATCATTTATTGAAATATTGCTGGATTCAGCGTTAGGTGAAAAACATAGGTATGAGAGATGAGGACCGACCATGAGAGCATGGGACCAGCTCTTGGTGGTCACGGGACCAGTTGTTGGTCATTTGAAAGGTTCTCCAGTTGGTTGGAGAGAGTTCGGGCCCGTATGAGCAATTGAACAAATTAGGTCAGAATTATGGAAACATGTGGGACCGGCTTTGTGCAAGCCCTAGGAATGACTCTGGTCGGTCATGGAGGCATGCACGTGTTTTCGTGGTGTCCGTGTCTCCATACTGAGTGTTTCAGTATTTTCTGATGCGCGTTCGAGCAACATAGTGAATTTTCAGAAGAGTTTCATCTTGACTGAGAATTCTCGATTTTTGTTGGAATGAGCATGTTTGCTCAATTCATCAATATTTTGAAAATATTAAAATAAAAGTGTTTTAATATTTAAAATTACCGTGAGAGGCTAGCCAGTCGTGCGACTATGTTGGCTTTTGGTTTTTCGTGATTTGAGCAATATTTGAGAAAATATGGAGAAATCATGAATATTGCTCAAACCCAGGAGTCATGAATTGGGGAAAATAATAATTATGTAAGATTAGGGATTGCAAGGTGTAGGACCGACCATGGCTAGGGCATGGCTGGCCGGCTAGGTTTCTCGGTCCCGCACACCTTTCCCTATTTTATTATTTTTCATGAATCCTTGAAGTTATGGAGAATCCTTGAAGTTATGGAGAGTCCACGAGTTTTTGTTGAAACGGAGGAGTTTCGTGAGATTAGGGAACAATAATTATAAAAGGCTCAGGATTATGAGGTGTGGGACCGGCCACGGCTTAGGCATGGCCGGCCGGTTAGGTTGCCCGGTCCCGCACACCTCTCCTTATTTTATAATAATATTATTTCATGAATCCACCAAGTTATGGAGAATTCACGAGTTTTGCAAAAACAAGGAAAGTTGCTAAAACCAAGGAGTTTTTGTGAGTTCACTAAATAACAAAAAATAAGGAAAACAATGGGAGAGGCACGGGACGACCATGGCTAGGGCACGGCCGGCCGGCCGGCTGGTGGGCCCAGCCTTGGGCGCCTCTTATTATTTTATTAATATTCATTGTTTTCTCTTGTTTTGCGAAGGATTCCTCATTATTTCATATTTTTTGGACACTCGTTCGTGCATCCGGGTGCTCAGTCGTGCATCATTGTCGAGTACACTCGCACCATTTTTGTGGGGCTTACTCAGTGATGGTCAAGATGCCCGGTTGTTGGGTATTTATTACTGATTTATGAAATTCAGTGGAGAATAATTCATGAAACTGAGTAATAAGATGAGTAGTTATTTTATTATCAATCCATAAAATCAGCAGCGGATTGGACTATGGATTCAGAATAATAAAATGATAATTTCATCACCATCTTATGGAATCGCAGATTTGACCATGAAATCGGAGTAATAAAATAAGTGGTGATATTACCATTTCATGAGATCAGCCGTGGATTCGACCATGAAATCAGAGTAACATCTATTACCATTTCATGAGATCAGTCGTGGATTCGATCATGGAATCGGAGTAATACATTTATCTATTACCATTTCGATCATGAAATATGAGTAATGAGATAAGATAGATTATCTTCTAGGAATTCGGTGGTGAATATGACCTAGAATTTAATCTCTTGCGTATAGCCAGTAATCAGCGAGTGTTGTTAATGTCCCAAAGACGTTTTTCCATCTCAACATTTCATGTATGGAGGACCGCCTGAGTCTATACACGGGTCTCTCTACATATTCAGGAATAGTGAGTATCACCGTCCTGAAGACGTTATTGCTCTCAATCTTAGGGAGAACCGCCCAATTGTTCTTCTATGTAGAGGAAAATTCCTCTATGTAGTCAGGGAACAGTGAGTGTCACCGGTATCCTGAAGGCGTTAAGCTCTCAATCTTACAGAGAACCGCCCAATTATGTTATTCTACATAGAGGCTATGATGAAATGCCCGGTGTCGAACGCTCCGGAGAGGCCTTTCGAGCGACATATGCATCATACTTCGTAAAACACGAATCGTCACATGGATCTCTGAAGCCGTGTCAGAAACATGCAGTATCATGATTTTACGGTTTTGACCTTTGTTGAAAATCCACCATCTACATGATTCAAGGAAGTTGTTGGATCTAAAACTGCAGTTGAGATGAAGTAGGTGCAATTCTGGTAGAATGATGTTGTTCAAGTTGGTTTTGTCATGAAGTTGCAGTGCATCTAGGAATTACAAGATTAACAGGTGGGAATAGGAGATAATGATGAAATGGTAATGCTGGCTTAGATGTATGTGTAGGATATATGGATGGATTGAATGGAGTTGTGGTGATGTTGTTGTGTTGTGCAGAATTGCAAGTTATAATTACAGGGGATAAATGAATCTGAAAGCTATGCAAGGAATGATATTGAGGGAGATGGCAGTACTGCAGAAGCTGCAATTGCCGTGACAAATATGTCTAGGTTGCAATTGCAGTGATCAGGAGATGAAGTTATAGTGGTGACTGAAGTGGTGATTGAGCTGATATTGTAGGAGTTAAGTTGGTTGCAGCTGGCTTTTATTTGCTGTGAGATGTAAGAAGCAGAGAAGCAACATGGAATGGATGTGATGGGTGTATGATAAGAACTGAAATCGCATAATGAGTCGCAACTGAGTCATTGAGATATGAGTGTTTTTATTGCAGTATGGAGCTGAAGTGTTAGTTTCAACTGTTGGAAAGAAGCTACAGAAGGATGTGATGCTATGGCTGAAGCTGCAGTGCAGTTTGCATTGTTGTAGCAGTGTGTTGCTGTTTTGTGTGAGTTGATACTGATACAGGAAGTGATTGAAGCTACTGGGTATGAGTAGATGAATGCTAGGATTGATACAGATGCAGTTGTCAATGATGAGATAAAGTGGTGCTAACTGATGCAGTGAAGTGATGTTTGGATAATTGTTGGTACTAGGCTTGTGGGGTTGCAGGTAATGGCATCGCAGGAGCAGAAATTGGTTATGAGTCTCAGCTGGAGTATTTGGTAATGGGATAGTGGCTGAGTTTGAAGATTTAGATGAATTTGAAGCAGAGTTGTGGAGATGTTGCGGATGGGAGAATGTGATTGATCAGCTGCAGGTTGAACTGATGTTAGAATTACAGAGAGGGCATTGGCAGTGTTGGCTGGTTGCAGCTGTGTGGATGGCTAAGTAATGCTTGGATGAAGCGCCATCCTGGTGCTAATTTGATCATGGCCTGTGCAAAATGAGCTACGCCCGTGCACTGGCTTTGGCCTAGACCAAATCAGCTGAGTTAGCTTTTGACTCAGAAATGACTAGATTCAGCTGACATCACTGAGTTGACTCGATGGCTCGTCCTGACTCGGTCCAACCTTTACTGAGTTGACTGTCTTTGACTGGTGGCTGGTTTGATTTTCCCGGTTACCTGAGTTATTTTCCGGCGTCTACTTTTGGGACATATTCTCACATGGGCATTTCTCACATATGGGCTTGGAGGACTTCTATCTATTGGACCTTTGAAGCTTGACCTAATATTGAAGACAAAAAAAAAAAAGCTACAAAAAGGGAAAGTTTTCTACAACTTGGAGATCACGTATTATTTTCTACTTGGAGGTTTGGAGAGAACTTCTTCTAGGGTTTTCTTTCGTTTGTTTTCATCTTATTTATTTTATTGATTATGATTATGATGAATTCCATTATTATGATTAACTAAATACAATTATTAGTTATGGGATAAAAGTTGATTTCTCAAGCATGTTATTTGATTCTATGAATTAGTTTTGTCTCAACTTTGTTGTTTATGATTCATGGTTTATTTTATCATATGATTTGATTGTTTGATTGGTTGAGTTCGGAATCAATCCGATTTGCTTTCATATCTAGAGCTATATTAGGGTTTTCAATACGAAAAGTTGTTTGTCCCTAATTTTAAGTAGCATAATTGTGGGTAGTGCTTGTAGTGATATATCTTACTAGCCACATATGAATCATAACCTTGGTTAAAACGAATTAGTGCTTTTACACGTTTGTTTACTTTGATTAGTCTTATTCCATAAATCTTAAAGCTTTTAGGGAGTTAAACTTAATTGTACTTTTACACTTTGGGTTGCTTTTTAGGAAGAATTCACATATGCATCTTTTAATGTGGTTGTGATGAAATTAAGGAATTAGCGGGATATTCTTGCGATCAAGGTATCCTAGGACTTTTAATAAATGCGAGATTAAAATATCAATTCTAATCATTGATGAAAATACATGTTTGTGAATGATATTATCCCATGACCAATATATTCTCCTTATTGATTATTCCAACTATTTGCTTTGCTTTACTTTATTTTATTATATTTGCTAAAACAAAAATCCTCCTTGTTTATCTTAGAAACTGAAAATTACATAACAACAAAAGCCTCTATGTGGATATGAACTCTTTCCTACCACTTACTATATTATTGTAGTTAAGTAAGAAAGTGAAATTATATTTGACGGTTGACAACCGATAAAATTTTGGCGCCGCTGCCGGGGAGGCATACGGCTTGTTATTAAGTTTTTAGTTTCTTATCATTATTTCCACTTCCATATTTGGTTTTTGTTTCTTGTCTTGTTTCTAACTTTTTTGCGAGAATTGTTTTCAGGAACCTAATCCATGGCTTCTAAAGATTGGAACTATCCAAGGTACGAAATATCCATTAGAAGAGGCACAATACTCCAACCAAGTCAAGGTACAGCGGAAGAACAAGAATTAGAAGTGGAAGAAGAGTTACAACAAGAAGTTCTAGAACAAGAGGAACCGGTTGAACAAGAACCACCTTTTGAAGAAGAATAAGAAGCAATGGGTGATGCAACTCGCACACTCAAGGACTTGGCATTTACAAGTTGGATACACAACAAGGGTATATTCAAACAAACTCTACTTTCGAGATCAAGCCGGGGTTGCTTAGAGAATTATCAAAGTTCCATGGCATGGTGAATGAAGACCCAAACAAGCATCTTATGGACTTCCACACCATTGTCACGGCCATGCTTTCAGCAGATATTGAAGCGGATGGTGTAATGTTGAAAGTTTTTCGATTCTCGTTGATGGATAGTGCTAAGGATTGGTTGTGTTATTTACCTCCCAGAAGTATCACAACATGGAATGGGTTGAAGAAACTCTTTTTAGAGAGGTATTTTCCTGCATCAAAGGCTACTCAAATTCACAAGGAGATCTGCGGGATGAAGAAAAATGTGGGAGAATCTTTATATGAATGTTGGGAACGATATAAGAGATTGGTGGCAAGCTTCCCTCACCATCAATTCAGCGACGCGATGATTATCCGATACTTTTATGAAGGACTCCAATCAAGCGATAGGAATCTTCTTGACGCTGCGGGTGGTGGTGCACTAATGAACAAAACGGTGGCACAAGCTAGAGAGTTGATTGAAAACATGGCAGCAAACTCCCAACAATTCTTGAGTCGTGGTTCAGATGTGCTTCTTAAGAGAGTAAATGAAGTGAGCGAGGTGGAGGAACTTCGTCAACAAATGGGTAACATGACAGTTATGATGCAACAAGTTGCAGCCGCGGTGATACCAAGTTCTTCTCAAGGGTATGAAGAGTCCAATGAACAAGTTAATGTGATCTTCCCAAATCAGCAAAGACAGTTAGATCCCTACTCCAACACTTACAATCCGGGATGGAGAGATCACCCCAATTTTAGCTATGCGAACAAGCAAGGAGCGGTTCAACAACCTAATTTGAACCATCCGAGTGGATTTCAACCTCAACAACAACAATTCCAGCCGCGTCAACAATTTCACCAACCACAAAAACAACAACAACAACCTCAAAATCAGGGGTTAAGTATGGAAGAGTTGCTGAAATCTTTTATGCAAAGGACGGAGAGCACGGTTAAGGAGTTGCAAACTCAAGTTGTTTCTATGGCTATTGAGTTGAATCAATTAAAGGCACAAAATAGTGGGAAACTCCCTTCTCAACCTATTAACCCAAAAGGGGATGTGAATGCTATTACGTTGAGAAGTGGTACACAACTTGTGCAACCCGAAGTTACTGATTCGGTCAAGGTGGAAACACCAAAGGAACCTGTTTTGGAGGAGAAAAATGTGGAGTCTCCCCAAACTTATGAGGTACCTATTTCTAATTCTAAAACTCCGGTTTCTATTTATGTTCCTCCTTTACCTTTCCCTCACATATTCACAAAGTCTGAGATGGAGGAACTATAAAAGGAGATTTAGACGTTCTAAGAAAGATTCATGTGAACATATCGCTCGTAGATGTTATAAAGCAAATTCCAAAGTATGAAAAGGTGTTGAAGGACTTGTGTACCAGCAAGAAAAGGCTCAAAGACAATGAAGTGCTAAGTGTGGTGGAGAATGCTTCGGCAATCTTACAACACAAACTCCCACTGAAATGCAAGGATCCGGGTAGCTTTGACATTCCCGTCACAATTGGTAACACTACATTTAACAAAGCTATGTTGGATTTAGGTGCATCCGTTAATGTTATGCCTGCGTCCATGTATAAATCACTTGAGTTAGGTCCTCTTAAAAAGTCTGGAATTGTGTTGAAATTAGTCGATCGCTCTAATGTTTACCCAATGGGTATTGTTCAGGATGTTCTTGTGCAGGTTAATTAACTTGTATTTCCATCTGACTTTTGCGTGTTAGAGATGAATGAAGGTTCACCGGACTCGTCTCTTCCATTGCTACTTGGGCGTCCCTTCATGAAAACGGCGAAAACCATTATTGATGTGGATAAGGGAACGCTAACTATGGAGTTTGATGGAGAAATAATACGTTTCAACATTTTTGAGACGATGAGATATCCTAGTGATGTCCACTCTTGTTTCTCCATTGATTTTATGGATATATTAGCACGTTTGAATTGAATGGTGGCGATGCTTTGGAAACCATATTAACTACATCCATGGATAATGGTGTAGAGTGTGGTAATGAAGTCAAGGAAGCCCTTGGTGATCTTAATTCACTACAAGGATGCCCAGAAACTCATAATATCTCTTTTATTTCTTTACCATGCGGCGATGAAAAACTTTTACCATCTATTGTTGAATCTCCAAAATTAGAATTGAAACCTCTCCCAAGTCACTTAAAGTACTTGTACTTGGGTGACAAGGAAGAGTTACCCGTGATTGTTTCTAACGAGCTTAGTGAATTACATGAGCAAAAACTTCTAAGGGTGCTAAGGAAGTACAAGACGGCCATTGGATGGACAATCGCTGATATCAAGGGTATAAGCCCTGACGTTTGTATGCATAAGATTCGTTTGGAGGACGATGCAAAGCCTAAAAGGGAAGCGCAACGTCGTTTGAATCCTCCCATGATGGAAGTTGTGAATAAGGAGATACTCAAGTTTTTGGAAGTGGGTGTTATATACCCCATATCTGATAGCAAGTGGGTAAGCCCGGTGCAAGTGGTACCAACGAAATTAGGTGTGACGGTGGTGGAGAATGATAAGAATGAACTTGTCCCAACTCGTTTGCAAACCGGTTGAAGGGTTTGTATTGATTATATAAAATTGAATACCACCACTAGGAAAGGTCATTTTCCATTACCTTTTATTGATCAAATGCTTGAACGTTTAGTTGGACACCCTTACTAGTGCTTCCTTGATGGCTATTCAGGTTATAATCAGATTGTGATAGCACCGGAGGACCAAGAGAAAACCACTTTCACTTGTCCTTTTGGTACTTTTGCTAATAGAAGGATGTCTTTTGGCTTGTGCAATGCTCCATCTACTTTTCAAAGGTGTATGGTTAGTATCTTTTCAGAATATGTTGAAAACATAATCGAAGTGTTCATGGACGATTTTAGTGTCTTTGGTGATTCATTCGACCTTTGCTTGAACAACTTGTCTTTAATCCTTGAACGATGTGTTGAAACAAATCTTGTGCTGAATTGGGAGAAGTGCCATTTTATGGTAACTCATGGCTTAGTTTTAGGCCATATGATATCTTCTAAAGGCTTGGAAGTTGATAAATCTAAGATATACCTTATTTGTGCTCTAACCCCTCCCACTACGGTGAGGGAGATACGCTCTTTTCTTGGAAACGCAGGTTTCTATCATAGGTTTATCAAGGAATTTTCCAAGATAGCGTCACCACTTTGTAATTTATTGCAAAAAGATGTGGTTTTTAACTTTGATGAGTGTGTGGAGGCATTCAATCGCTTGAAAGAGCTTTTGATTTCATCCCCTATCATTAAACCACCGGATTGAAGCAAGCCTTTTGAGCTTATGTGTGATGCTAGTGATTATGCGGTTGGCGCGGTGCTTGGGCAGCGTGTGGGGAAGATACCTCATGTTATTTATTATGCTTCTAGAACGTTAAACGAGGCTCAACAAAACTACACAACCACTGAAAAAGAGTTATTAGCCATTGTTTTTGCTTTGGAAAAGTTCCGCTCTTATCTAATTGGTACAAAAGTTGTTATCTTTTCTGATCATGCAGTACTTAGGTACTTGCTAATGAAGAAAGAAGCGAAACCGAGGCTCATACGATGGATTTACCTCTTGCAAGAGTTTGATCTTGAAATGAAAGACAATAAAGGAATTGAGAACACCGTTGCAGATCACTTGAGCCGTCTTGCTGTGGACAAGGAAGTTATCCCATTGTGTGAAAGCTTCCCGGATGAGCAACTACTCTCAATTGTATTTGGAGAACCATGGTATGCTGATATTGTCAATTACTTGGTGTCTAAACAAATTCCAAAGAACTTGTCTTGTGCTGAGAGGGACAAACTTAAGAAGTTGGGAAACCAATACATATGGGATGATCCATACTTGTGGAAACATTGCAGCGACCAAGTAATAAGAAGGTGTGTTCCCGAATGCGAATTTAATTCTATATTGTCTTTTTGTCACTCTTATGCTTGCGGAGGACATTTTGGGAGTAAGAGAACCGATCACAAGGTGCTTGAAAGCGGTTTCTATTGGCCAAACTTATTTAAGGATGCATATATATTTTGGACAACTTGTGATAGGTGCCAAAGAACAGGTAATCTAGGTGCTCGAAATCAAATGCCACAAACTTTTATTCAATTTATTGAAGTTTTCGATGTATGGGGTATTGATTTTATGGGTCCTTTTGTCAACTCCCATGGGAATTTTTATATCTTACTTGTTGTTGATTATGTCTCTAAATGGGTGGAAGCTAAGGCCACCCCAACTAATGATTCTAAAGTGGTTTCAGATTTTGTGCAAGCTAATATTTTTGCAAGGTTTGGAATTCCAAGATCCATAATTAGCGACGGGGGCTCTCACTTCAAAAACAGGTTCTTACAAAACTTGTTGAAGAAGTACAATGTGTCGCACAAGATTGAAACACCTTATCATCCTCAAAAAAATGGACAAGCCGAGGTTTCCAACCGAGAGGTGAAATCCATACTTGAGAAGACGGTGAATCCAACAAGGAAGGATTGGAGCATGCGACTTAACGATGCTTTGTGGGCTTATAGAACCGCATACAAGACACCTATTGGGATGTCTCTTTTTAGGCTTATGTATGGTAAACCGTGTCACTTACCCGTGGAGATTGAGCACAAGGCGTTTTGGGCTATTAAGCAACGAAATATGGAGATGGATGGTGCTGGAAAGCAAAGGAAGTTACAACTTCAAGATCTAGAGGAGCTTCGCAATGATGCATTTGAAATCTCATGCATTTACAAGGAGAAAACGAAGGCATTTCATGATACTATGATTTCTAGAAAACAATTTTTTGTTGGGCAGAAAGTGCTTTTGTTTAATTCTCGCTTGCAATTATTTCCGGGTAAATTAAGGTCACGTTGGATTGGACCTTTAATTGTTACTAATGTGTTTTCTCATGGTGCAGTCGAAATTCGTAGCAGAGATACAAGCAAGGAATTTAAAGTTAATGGGAACCGGTTGAAACCATACTATGAGAACTTCTCTTCCGAAGTGGTGGAAGGAGTTAATTTTATGGATGCAATCCTTCTGGATGAGTCATAGAAAGCAAGGAGATAGTCGGGCTGACGACTTTAAACCAAGCGCTAAGTGGGAGGAAACCCAACGATTTTGTATATTTACCTTTATCTTTTTATTTTTTTAAGTATTTTTATCTTTGTTTTTGCATATTATTTACGTAATTTTCCACCTTGAACTTCACTTTGGATGAGTTAATTTACATTGAGGACAGATTTTGATGCTTTTTAGTTAAAAAAAAAATTAAAAAAAATAGAAAAATGAAAAATGAAAAAAAAAACAAAAAAAAAATGATACTCCAAAACATAGAAATATGTGCTTTTAGGATGACACTACCAATCTATGTGGATGAAATCGTTTTGGTTGCGGGAGTTGAGGAACCCATTAACTACAAGGGACAAAATTATTCAAGTGTTAGAAATAATATGAAAGTTGTTACCATAGCTCAGAATATCACCATATCACTTTCTGTTTTTACTTTTGCTACATAAATCTATGTGATTTTGTGGGTCACGACTTGTTATTGTTGTTAAGATGAAATAGTGTGATTGAGTTACTACAAAAAGATAAAAAAATAAAAAAAAAAAAGACCGACCAATTGACCAAACGGAATAAATTTGATACTTGGATAAAGCAATATGTGTGTGTTCTCCCTGTCTCCGTCGCCTAAGCAAGCGTGGAGTGCAGGATCCAAGGGAACTATCATGTAATCTGCTGACAAGAAACATGCGCTTGGATCCACAAGATTCAATCATGATGTCAAAGAGAAAAAAAAATTGTTATGGTGTAATAAAATCGACTCCTGGTTCCCTTGTATATGCCAGTGAGTCGATCTAGATTTAAGTTTACTGACTGCTGGTTCCCTTGTATATGCCAGTGTGTTGATATTAGAATTCAGACCAGTAGATCATCCTTATGAAAGTCAGAGAAGAGAGACGACTTCTGTCTGTTTAGAGAGATGGAGAAATGGGATCCAACTGAGAAATCAGGGAGATCGAGAAGATGAAGATGATGTTGCTAATAATCATCCAGTGGTTGAGTTGGTGATTTGTGATGGATCGATTACAGAAGAAATCAGAAGATTAGGTTTCGTTTGAGCAGAATTTGGGGATGATTGTTCTAAACTGAGATTGGGGTTCTATTGAGAAGATGAAGCTTTCTGAATCAAGATTGAGAGGTTGATGCTCGTTGCTGTTGCATTTAAAAAGATCATGAAGATGAAATTGATCAGGGAGATGATGGTGGTCACTGTAATGGGTTGAATGTCCGAGAAACGAGATTGAAGAGATGGGGGTTCTATGTTGAGAGAGAAGGAATCGAAGTCAGATGGAGGAATTGATGGCTGTTGATGAAGATTAACGAAGAAATCAAAGAAATTGGTGATGGGTTTGTGTGAATTGAGATTTTAGAGAAGAACTAGGGTTCTTTTTTGATGAGCAAATGGGTCTTTTGGTAAAGATGGAGATTGATGCTTGGAGCTGTAGAATTAATGAAATTGGCAAACTAAGGTTCGATTTGATATGGGTTCTTGTACTGATTCAAGGAAGTTGTTGGATCTAAACCTGCAGTTGAGATGAAGTAGGCGCAATTCTGGTAGAGTGATGCTGTTCAAGTTGGTTTTGTCATGAAGTTGCAGTGCAGCTAGGAATTACAAGATTAGCAGGTGGGAATAGGAAATAATGATGAAATGGTAATGTTGGCTTAGATGTATGTGTAGGATACATGGCTGTAATGAATGGAGTTGTGGTGATGCTGTTGTGTTGTGCAGAATTGCAAGTGATGATTGCAGGTAGGGCTGTTCATGGTCGGTTTTGGTTCGGTTTCTAGCCAAACCAAAACCGAAACCAATACTATTGGTTTCTAAAAATCTAAACCAAACCAATCCATTAACCATTGGTTCGGTTTCCAAATGGTTCCAGTTGGTTTCGGTTTGTCCCAGTGGTTTTTGGTTAACCAATAATTATGTCAAACCAAAAAAAAATACACAAATTTACAGATAAAAAAATCGTAGTTGCCGATAGTATTGGTTTACACAAATATACAGACAAAAAAAGAAAAATCAAGAATAGTTAAAGCTTACTCTAATTCTAGAGAGCAAAAGAAGATATATAATATATCTTAATTTAGTTATTGACAAATAAAAAAGAAGGAAGACGGGAAGAAAAAAGTCGAGTAGCAGCAGCTGTAGTTGGGGGTGGAGAAGGGAGGCGGCTGAGAGAAAGAGAAAGAGGGAGAGTATCATAATGAAATATTAGATTTAGGGTTTCTATTTATCCTCTAAATCAATGGGTAGAATCTAATACTTTTAAATCGACGGTAAAAACTAAGTTTAAAAATTAATCGGTTCCCCAATGGTTTTTGGTTCGGTTTTCAGGTCAAACCAAAACCAAACCAGTAATGTCGGTTTTTCAACTTTTTTTACCAAACCAATCCAAATCTAAATGGTTTGGTTCGGTTTCTTTCTTATTGGCCTGGTTCGGTCGGTTTCCAACGGTTAACCGACACCATGTTCAGCCCTAATTGCAGGGGATAAATGAATGCGGAAGCTGAGTTGCTTCAAGGAATGATATTGAGGGAGATGGAAGTACTGCAGAAGCTGCAATTGTCGTGACAAATATGTCTAGGTCGCAATTGCAGGGATCAGGAGATGAAGTTACCGTGGCGACTGAAGTGGTGATTGAGCTGATATTGTAGGAGTTAAGTTGGTTGTAGCTGGCTGTTATTTTCTGTGAGATGTAAGAAGCAGAGAAGCAACAGGGAATGGATGTGATGGGTGTATGATAAGAACTGAAATGGCAGAATGTTCGCAGCTGAGTTATTGAGATATGAGTGTTGTTATTGCAGTATGGAGATGAAGTGTTAGTTTCAACTGTTGGAAAGAAGCTACAGAAGGCTGTGATGCTATGGCTAAAGCTGCAATGCAGTTTGCATTGCTGTAGCAGTGTGTTGCTGTTTTGTGTGAGTTGATACTGATATAGGAAGTGATTGAAGCTACTGGGTATGAGTAGATGAATGCTAGGATTGAAACAGATGCACTTGTCAATGATGGGATAAAGTGGTGCTAACTGATGCAGTGAAGTGGTGTTTGGCTAATTGTTGGTACTAGGCTTGTGGGGTTGCAGGTAATGGCATCGCAGGCGCAGAAGTTGGTTATGAGTCTCAGCTGGAGTATTTGGTAATGGGATAGTGGCTGAGTTTGAAGATTTAGATGAATTTGAAGCAGAGTTGTGGAGCTGTTGCGGATGGGAGAATGTGATTGATCAGCTGCAGGTTGAGCTGATGTTAGAATTACAGAGAGGGCATTGGCAGTGTTGGCTGGTTGCAGCTGTGTGGATGGCTAAGTAATGCTTGGATGAAGCGCCATCCTGGTGCTAATTTGATCATGGTCTGTGCAAAATGAGCTACGCCCGTGCACTGGCTTTGGCCTATACCAAATCAGCTGAGTTAGCTTCTGACTAGATTCAGTTGACATCACTGAGTTGACTCGATGGCTCGTCCTGACTGGTTCCATCATTGACTTTCTTTGACTGTTGGCCGGTTTGATTTTCCCGGTTACCTGAGTTATTTTCCGGCGACTATTTTTGGGACATATTCTCACATGGGTATTTCTCACATATGGGCTTGGAGGACGTCTATCTATTGGACCTTTGAAGCTTGACCTAATATTGAAGACAAAAAAAAAGCTACAAAAAGGGAAAGTTTTCTACAACTTGGAGATCACGTATAATTTTCTACTCGGATATTTGGAGAGAACTTCTTATAGGGTTTGCTTTCGTTTGTTTTCATCTTCTTTATTTTATTGATTATGATTATGATGAATTCCATTATTATGAGTAACTAAATACAATTATTGGTTGTGGGATAAAATTTGATTTCTCAAGCATGTTATTTGATTCTATGTATTAGTTTTGTCTCAACTTTATTGTTTATGATTCATGGTTTATTTTATCATATGATTTGATTGGTTGAGTCCGGAATCAATCCGATTTTCTTTCATATCTAGAGCTATATTAGGGTTTTCAATACGAAAAAGTTGTTTGTCCCTGATTTTAAGTAGCATAATTGTGGGTAGTGCTTGTAGTGATATATCCTACTAGTCACATATGAATCATAACCTTGGTTAAAACGAATTAGTGCTTTTACACGTTTGTTTGCTTTGATTAGTCTTATTCCATAAATCTTAAAGCTTTTAGGGAGTTAAAATTAATTGTGCTTTTACACTTTGGGTTGCTTTCTAGGAAGAATTCACATACGCATCTTTTAATGTGGTTGTGATGAAATCAGGGAATTAGCGGGATATTCTTGCGATCAAGGTATCCTAGGACTTTTAATAAATGCGAGATTAAAATATCAATTCTAGTCGTTGATGAAAATACATGTTTGTGAATGATACTATCCCATGACCAATATCTTCTCCTTATTGATTATTCCAACTATTTGCTTTGCTTTACTTTATTTTATTATATTTGCTAAAACAAAAATCCCCCTTGGTTATCTTAGAAATTGAAAATTACATAACAACAAAAGCCTCACTGTGGATACGAACTCTTTCCTACCACTTACTATATTATTGTAGTTAAGTAAGAAAGTGAAATTATATTTGACGGTTGACAACCGATCAACTGCTCCCTGTAAAAGATCTTCTGTTGAAATATCTGGTTCCCTCAAAGCTCTCAATCTATCAGTTATCGAAGTACCTCCATCTTCTCTTGGACCTGAACATGTTCCGAGTCCATTGAAAGAGAACAGAAGAAGTAAGAAAAGGACTGGGAGAAAACAACGAGGTAGAGGATTAAAATAAATAATCCATTGCCTTTACTTTGATCGGTGAATGTTTTACACCTGGATGAAAAGTTCTTACATATCCATAATTTAATCTTATAGATAATTGAAAGACTGCTAATTTGTTTCGAAACCCTAAAAAAGAACCATGGGGAGAATAAACCGATGCCAATTAATGCCTCATGCAGATACACAAAACAAAAAGGTGTAAATTGTATCATCGCGGGCCATAAGATAATCAAAAGTTGAGCCATGGAGCCGTGTAAGTTGAGATTACAAGAAAATTAGGCAAAAACACTCCAATCTTCAGGCAACCCTTCAACACCAAAGCCAACACCTAGTGAAAAGAGGAAACAAGATCCATTAGATTAACCAAATAAAATTGAATATGTATAAAGAAGGTGATTATGTTAACATGCGAAAGTAGAAAGCAAAGATCAGAAGCAATATTTTCGTATTCTGAGATAACGAGTCACTCCGATTCGTTCACCGAGTTATTCGCCGATCAATTTTGCTGTTTTTTGTATCTTTACCAATATAAGTACGTACATTATTGGGATCTTTGTTATTGGAAACCTGAGAAATCTTGAAATGGTGGAGATAACAAAATGTAAATTAAGTAAATTCTTCTAACGTGGCAAGACAAATGAATATAAATACGGTATGGTTGGTAAAAGAAATGAGAACTGAGACGAAAGGTATCTATGTAAAATTGGTTTTCCTTTGGGATCTAATTAATTTGGAAGTTAATATCATTTATTTTGTCGTATCATTTACACAACTTTAGAAGTTAATTTACATGTCAAATACTTGTTCCTTCCCTGAAAAGCATTTTAACACTGTGATTTCATGTTTGCTTTGCTTCGCTCAAATACGCCGTATGACATGTGAATATTTGTAATAGAGGTATTTGAACTTATGATGCCGGCCGCCTGTAATGTTTCTGTAGCATTAAATTGAATAACGTAATTATGAAACGTGGGAAAATTAAAAAAAAGTAATTATATTAAGGTTGAGTTGACATTTTTATGCTTTCACAAAAACACTAATTCATGCCTATGCTTCAAAGAAAAAATATCCATTGTATTCCATATGGTTGTGTTTGATAACAGCGAGAGAAAACAATTTCATGGAACGTGTATTCCATGGAATTAGTATTTAGTCTATATTCTGGAATTGTAATTTACGGATACACTACCAGGACAACATTATCACAACCAAGTATACAACTATTTAGTCTATATTCTGGAATTGTAATTTACGGTAGGCACGACCCGTGCTTATTTTCTTAGGTCCACATGCTCTATCTTACACTAGCACAACAAAGTATACAACAGTTTGTATACCAAACTTTCTTCACTTGATGTTTTCGGGAGCTGAGCGAGAACACCGGTAGGCAAGAAATTGTAAACAAGTGTAGGTTTAAGCTCCAATGTTTTCTACTAAGACGATAGTATTACGCCTATGTTTTTGATGGTCAACTAAATCCATTATATACTAGATCGAGGTGAAGTTAAAAGGTTTCATGTTTTAGGGTAACACGAATAAAATTATTTTTCTGAATCCAATATCGCACAACATGATGATGAGATTTTAGAATTCATAAAGCTAGAATGCCTGGAGAAGCAAGAGCTTCGTCAATTGTTTAGTTGAATATCATTGTATTTGCATCATGTTCACCATGTTCTAAATTCATCTACTAGGGTTTACATGAAACCCTTAACAATGTGTTAAGTTAATTCATGTTCCTGTTAAGGTTACTTTACTTGAAGCAAGTTGTAGTAAGATCATAGTTTCAACCATACACCAACCTTGTCCCTGAGGATCGACCTATATTTGCACCGTACACAATAAGCACCGTGCACTTTACTTGAACAACTAATACATAAAGCAAGACCTGTTACGCAATGGCTTTTAGAATCCATAAAGCTAGAATGCCTGGAGAAGCAAGAGCTGCGTCGAAAGGATGTGAGAAGAAGAAATCAGCCTTAAAATGCTGAAAATGACGAGATCACTATTATGTAAAGCCACTGTTACGCCCATACGAAGGATGTCAAGCCCACTGTTACGCAAGCGGATTGCAACTAGAGCGCAAGCGGATTGCAATGGGGAGAAAAGATACAAGTGGTTAGGTGCTAATAAACGACACCCAACTTTAGAGGTAGATGCCGGCAACACCCATCTAGGTACAATAGGAACACATAATTCAAAACCTAACTCACTTTCGTAGGAATCACGGTTACACTTAGCATGTGCAACAAGCCGTTAAACCGTATTGTATGTAAAAAGGACGAGTTTTGTCTCGTGAGGGAGGGTTAGAGCTGGAAAACGGGCGGGCCGGGGCTTGCCCGTTACGGGTTCCACGGGTTCGGGTTAGCACGGGTTAAAACCCGCGGGTTGAAATTCTTCACGGGTTGTCATTTCTTCAACCCGTGCCGTAACGGGTTGAACCCGCGGGTTCACGGGTTAGCCCGCCCGTTCAGAACTGAAGACAAATTCAACCATCTCATTCGCAGTAACATTATTAGTTTACTTACAGCAGTTGTATGCAGATAGGTGATAAATGTAACCTGTTAGCTTGACATGTCTTGTAATCTACCATATACATCTTTACGTTTTAAACTATTGCTGTTTCGTGGGTTTTTAAACGGAAAATGGGGAGTATAGGTACTGAATCAACTTTAATTCTTACTGACATCTAAGTAAGCTTCGTAGTGAAACCAAGCATTCTCTGATCTATGACACTTTCAATCTTACTACATAACTGGAATAAACTGAGGTATGTGGCAACCTAACTTCTTCTAAAATGTTGTCTTGTTTGCAAGAGAATCATAATTTGTCTATCTAATTTTTTACACTGAACTTCAAGTTCAGGCATGGTTCGTACATCAAGCTCCTCAAATTCCATAAGAAGTCTGAGTTCCATGACTTTCAATGTGGCAAGGCTTTAAGAGTTACACTGTCAACTGTTCCAGGTCTACCTAAAATGAGAGCAATCTCTCATTGATTAACACAGATATATCAGCGTCTTCTTCACTATTTGAAACTCAATCATCTGTTCTTTTAATGTTATTATTATTCATACGCAATGTGCGTGTTTCTATGGACCTATACCCCCAGGAATTGGATCTCAAAAACATCCAGTATTGAAAGAAAAAAACAGTGATTCAAAATGATAACTCTATTCTGTACATGGTAGATGTTGTCTGTGTCTTTTATAGGTGAAGATAGCTCAGTCACGGGTTTACGGGTTGAACCCGCGGATTCACGGGCCGGGACGGGTTAACCCGTTTACTCACAAGCCGACACTTCTCCAACCCGAACCCGGCTTGTTTCAAAACAAGCCGAGCCGGGTTCGGATTTTCACGGGCCGGACACGGGTTAACCCGCGGGTTTTGGCTTGTTTGCCAGCTCTAGGGAGGGTTTACACATAAAGGTATACCCACAAAACCAATAATTAGGTCGGTGCAGTCGTCTTGTTAGGCGTAACTGAAATACCGGCTTCAGTGCATTCTTTACGTAGCCTATGTCCCTTTTCTACTAAATCAAACCACTCATCACAAGAAACAATTCCTTTGTATGAATACGCCAAATTGGCCATTTTGATTTTCGGAACAATATGGTGTTCTTCTTTTGTTTCTGCACGAATTTTATTTTTCCCTTTATCCTTAGTTACCTCATTTTCTGATGATACAAAAGCTGATGACGAAGAGTACATGATGTTTATTCTAAGAATCTTTGGTTTTGTTGATGATTGGTAGAAGTAAGAGTTGTGTTGATATTTTTTACATTTTGAATTGGTGTGAGCAGACCTATTTATATTATTTAAGCCTAACAATAAGGGACCAAAAGTGAGGTGTTGAGAAGGTAACTTTTGTTCCAAAATCTGATTTTTTTATTTATTTTTTTTACTTTCACAACTTTAACAAAGTTAATGTTACGTTGCTCTCCTTACACTGTAATTTTTCTTTAAATCCATACAATCGGCCTCAAAGTCTTACACGAAAAATCAAATAACCACACAACAAAGAGTACAACTTAACTACCAAAGCAAAATAAAAAGTACAACTTAGAAATTTGAATGCAAATTCGTCACACTTCCACGCCTAATACAATTTACTATAGAAATAAAAAAACCTTTAGCAAACTAGGAAAAAGAAAACTAGAACTCAACGGCTTACACAACAGTTAGGCCATGTCTATGCACACCCATCATAGATCACTTGCCTCCTGCCTTGCACGTTTTTTTAACTGAAATATGCTTTTCAATATCACGTCTCATCACACCATTTTCTAAATCCACCATGATCATTTGTACGTATAATTCCTGCCCAAAATTCATCTCCTTAATGAAAATTCCGTCGCCATGAAAACGAATGTGACATGAGTAGGGCTGCACATGGGTCGGTTTGGGTCGGTTTTGGCCTCACCCACCACCCGACCCACTGATGGCGGGTAACAGAAGTTGTCACCCGCAACAGACCCAACAACACAATGGGTCGGTTTTCACCCGACCCATTGTGACGGCGGGTTTGGTCGGGTGGGTGGTGGGTTACCCACCATAAAATAAAATGACATTGTCACATTAGTACATTACATTAACAAGGAACAGAGTTATGCAATGAGTATAACTGTATAACAGTATAAGTGTATAACAAAGTTGATAAAGCTAACAATAAAAAGGAACAGAGTTCAATTGTTCAAAGCTCAAAAGATAAAAGAGTGCATTACTATTGAGTATTGCGTACTATACTAAAGCCTAATATCATATAAAGCGACCAACAACGAGTCGCTGCAAGCCTGCAAGTTTGTGGATGTTTTACCTCCGAATGGTTGAAAGCCTGAAATAAAACGAAGTCTGTAAATTAGTTACAGTAACAAAGATGAACTCAGAAAGATCAAGCTACTGACAATGACCCTTGGGACTTGGCGTCATTACCTTGTCTAAGCCAATAGGAATCAATCATCTATGAGTCTATGACGATAGAAGAAGCAGCAAGGTCACTGAAACTGAATAGCTCTGCAAGCGAAATGAACAATTAGAATGAATGAAAGGGTAGATGAATTTCTTGAAACAAGTAAAATAGCTCTGCAAGCGAAATGAACATTTTAGTTTATCCATCCACAACAACAGCAAGTACCAACACAAACTGCCCATCAGTAGTCAGTACACCGGACAGTCACTGTAATTAGATGAAATAGTACACGGTAGCTACACAATACCATAAATTGAACATTAACGACCTCAATATAGAACACAAAGTTTAGACAGACATGAAGCTTCACTACCAAAGGACCCCAATAACCAAAAGACCTCAATAACATAATGTCCAAACATAAAGCTTCACAACCCTATTTTTAGGTCGTTAACTTGAAAAACTCAGATGCAAAAAATGATTGCCCTGACCTATGCAAAAAAACTCAGCTTCATCATAATCTCAACATCCAAATTCAACTATAAGAACATATAAAATATCCTAATACTAAGAACATCAAGATAACAGACAATACACAGATCAAAGCAAAATTTGAAAAGCCAAATTTCAAGATTCTCAAACCATAGAAAACAGTATAACAAACATCAAACAGATAACTGAATTTAAGAAATCCAATTGATATGAGGTACACGACATTGTGACAATGCCTCTGACATGTTGATATAGAGATAACTATGAGTGATCTTCGGATTTCAAAATATTATTGTTATAGATTACTAACATAACAGGGCAGTTAACATAACAGGGCAGTTAATCTATTCACATAGCATGCATTATGTTTAGTAAACCATGTAATTTCATGTAATAAACATGCTGCAGTAAAACTCACAGTGTCATGAACAACAATAGAGCCAAGGAAAATTTAGACATACCAGACTCAGCAATATCAATCTCCTCCTCCTCGACTCCAAGGGTAGATGAATCCATGTCTATTGGTGTTCGTAACCAATTTTGTAACAAAATTAAGGCCTCAAGTTTCTTGGGCTTTAAGGAGCTTCGAAAAGGATCCAAAATTCTTTTTCCGGTACTAAATGCTGATTCTGAAGCAACGGAAGAAACGGGAATAGCAAATATATCTTTAGCCATAAGTAGCAAAATGTCAAACCTCGCAGCATTTACCTTCCACCATTGTAATATATCAAAAGTAGCATTTTCATTTGTGGGTGTGTAGATCGGTTCAGCCAAGTACCTTTCTACCTCAGATCTCCCAATGTCAAAAACAGCTTGCACACATCACGGTGTATTGTCATACGACTTGGAAGCTTAAATCGAGGCTCAAGATACTTACAAAAAGCTATAAAACCTTCACCTTCAACAATTCTAAAAGCCATTTCATCGGTAACGATAAATTTAATCAGCGCTCTCCTGCACGCATCTTGAGAAAAAGACACCCCAACCAACTGTGGTTCCTCTCCAAGCTTGCAAGGATGGAAGTCAAGTGTTTGTTGTCCGTCAGCTCTAGCCTCATTCATTTCATTCTTATACTTCTGACACTTATCCAAATGATGTTGGAGATTAGAAGTCCCATGTTTCTTACCATCCAAATTTTTCTTACCAATCTTGTAATTAGCCTTTTTGCAATATTTACATTTCGCTTTCTCACCATTTTCATAAATATCATAGTGATCCCATACCATTGATCTCTTCACACCAGCATTAGGATTATTATCTAATGTTTCACCTGCGGCACAAGCATGTGAAGGTTCAGAAGCTGGTGTAGATGAGCCAGAGGTACTCCCTGTCCCTGCTGATGGTCCATGCACTTGTCCAGAACGCGGTGGACGTGGAGGGGGAGGTCCCATTTGTGATGCCACTCCATGTATAATTGGAAGATTAGAAGCAGAATCATCTTCTGAGATTTCAACCATGGTAACCTGCACAAAAGAAACAATTGAAAGTACTAACACCATACTGAATTGAACAAAATACTCATGACTTAGTTCAAATACCAAATAAATTAACTAGGTTGTACTAAAGAACTGAGATTGATTTAAAAAATCAATTAGAACTTTCTAGGTAATCAATTCAGTCCATATAAACTTATAAAAATCTCTAAGTTCAGAAATTATACAAAATTTCTAAGTTCAGTCCATACAAACTTATAAAAATTCTTAAGTTCAGACCATACAACTTATAAAAACTTCTAAGTTAAGAGATTATACAAAATTTATTGAAGTACACCAATTTAATTCTAACATGTAGCTTCAACTGAGTCCTAGCGGTAGGGTTGCCGAAGGCCTTATGTTAACGACAGAAACATCCTCTCAACAAAGAGAGAATGAGCTACAAGTAGCTTTTGCGATTCACCGCTAGGACCATTTTTATCATGCTCAATGAGATTCTATCAAACTTCGCCTAAACAATATAAAAGGAACCAAAATAAGCAAAACAGTTGGATATACCTTCTTAGTTTTCCTAAACCAACTCTGATTAGTTGAATTTGTTACATAAGTCACTACCCCACCGACACCTTACAGCATAGATACACAATACAAACACATGGGAATGACAGGGATAAAAGAATTAATTATCCATTGGGAATTGCACCAAGGAGACAAACAAATGCTCATGATTCCTAGGGTGTTACAAAATTTATTGAAGTACACCAATTTAATTCTAACATGTAGCTTCAACTGAGTCCTAGTGGTAGGGTTGCCGAAGGCCTTATGTTAACGACAGAAACATCCTCTCAACAAAGAGAGAATGAGCTACAAGTAGCTTTTGCGATTCACCGCTAGGACCATTTTTATCATGCTCAATGAGATTCTATCAAACTTCACCTAAACAATATAAAAGGAACCAAAATAAGCAAAACAGTTAGATATACCTTCTTAGTTTTCCTAAACCAACTCTGATTAGTTCTTCTTCAAACTCTAATGAACTGAACTTCAGTTCTTCAATCTTGACAAACCCTACCATGGAATAAAAAAAAAATATTAGATTCAGATAAACAACAAACCATAAAATGGAAAGGACATATAA
The DNA here is from genome assembly GCF_003573695.1 of Papaver somniferum. Taxonomy (NCBI): domain Eukaryota; kingdom Viridiplantae; phylum Streptophyta; class Magnoliopsida; order Ranunculales; family Papaveraceae; genus Papaver; species Papaver somniferum. The sequence goes on along the minus strand of NC_039365.1, from coordinate 88,669,781 downwards.
AAGGAACCTAAATAATCAAAACAATTTCATAGTTGGATATACCTTCTTAGTTCTTCTTAAACCAACTCTGACCAGTTCTTCTTCAAGCTCCAATGAACTGAACTTCAGTTCTTCAATCTTGACAAACCCTAACATGGAAAAATAAAATAAAGGGTATTAGATTCAGATAAATTGAGCGCTGCCTAAACACATAAACATTCAAGAATCCTTTGAATCTACTGATTAAACTCTTCATTACTGAGTTCTAACATAGTAACATCATACCAATTCATTCCAAACTGAAATTAAAAAACAACACCCTAAACAGATAAACCCTAAATTGAAAATTACAAGAAATCACATCATCAAAAAATTACAAGTTTACAACGGTTCCTAATCTTACCTTCCGTTATTGGTTTGCTTCTGGTGATGCCGATGATCCACAAAGCGAATCTGAGACTGAGCGAAGAAAAAAGAATGGAGTTGGAGACTTGGATGGAGATGAGTCTGTCTGAGAAGGAGAGAAGACTCAGAAGAGGCCGCAGAAGAGAAGAGAAGGAGATTGCGATTAGGTTAGGTTAAGTTAGGTCTTTTAGTTTTATACATCAATCCAACGGCTCTGATAATTCATCCTAGGTTAGATCTAAGGGTCAGGATCCTACGTTAGTTTTGGGCGGGTGGGTGGGTCGGTTCGGGTGACGGAAGTTTCTACCCGCAACCGACCCAAAATAGGTGGGTTCTGGCGTGCCTCACCCATAGTCGACCCATGCCTCGGCGGGTTGGGTCGGGTGCGGGTATTTTTGGTCGGATGCGGGTTGGGTCGGCGGGTTGGGTCGGGTATGTGTAGCCCTAGACATGAGGAACACACCGGGATCCCCAACCTGCTACACTCTTTGCGTAACTGGCGATCTTCTTCTACTATTGCAAACCATTCATCATAGTATTGACTTCCGTTATCTGTAGTATAAAAGTTAGTGACTACTCGCTTATGAGAATCAAACACCGGATGCCCACGTATATATTGCTCTCCATATATGGTATTATATGTGGGTGTCGGTCTTCATTTTCATTTCCCTTTCCAGAATTGGATCCAACGGAGGTGATATTTGAATTTTGTGAACATGCTGCCATTTTGTTTAGGTACCAAAATTAAGTGTATAGATGAAATTAATTTCGGAAAATAAAAGCACAGAAATTATTAAATTCTTTTTTTTATCGGACATCACAATGACATTTTTCTTCTTAGCTCACGTTACAATGAGTGGTATTTATAGTACTTGGTCCCTCGTATAAAACAGAAAAGATTTTAATCTAGCACTTCTAGATCATATTTGATCTAACAGCACCATGACCAGGCACATGGCATTTTGTGATGTCATCTAACCCAAGTTTTAACCCCGACTGTAACCTACCGAATTTTAATCAGCCAAAATATCCAGCCGTATATTTGATCTCCATAGATACCGTAGATACGCATTCTAATATCAAATGAAACTATTAAACAGTCAATCTGCCCACCTGAATTCTGCGTTTCGTGTATCTAAGGAATCGGTTTTTACCACATGATCTAGTCTAGCTCAACAGAATCATCTCCATCATGTACATCCTCAAGATTATCTCACTCGTGAGTGTTTGTCAAACGATGATGTGAATTATTGATAATTTAACAAAAAAATTAAGTACTATATGAGGCAGAACTAATCCACGGTAGTAGTAGAAAAACTAACCTTCACTTCTTCTTTGAGGCATGAAATATCCTTTTGTTATGATTATATACAGAAACAAGAAGCACCTGAGATATTGATATTGTAAACAACTGTCATCAAATATTTTTATCATTCCTCAACCAAGATTAGCATTTCTTTAGCATTTGAATGACAATTATTTCACAATACGGACTGTGATTAGTAACTTGTTAGTCCAAACAATTATAATAGAAACATAAAATAAATTTGTACAAGAGCAACAAACTAATAGCGTAATGCCACTAAATACTATCTTCCCATGCTAGAATACTAATTTGCATATGTACAAGAAAAATGATCTGCAGTCGTTTATGTTTTAGTAACTTTCGAAAATATTAAAATTCAATAGTTTTTCCAAAAATTTGGAATAGTTTTCTTTCATTTTATCTCTTAAATAATGAAACAAATAATAGTCCAATTGTATTCAAAGTTTTTCTAACACTGTTGTGCTTTCTTTCTTCACTAAGAAGAACGGACATGGACACCCTTCAATGGTTAGCGGAATCACTGGTGCAGTTGCACATACACAGTATAGTAAATGTTCAAAACAAGGTGATAAAAAGCTTATAACACTAGTGCAAGTAGAAGGAAGCTCTGAAAGAAAGTGGAGTAACTCCTTTGTTTCTTAATCTTTTGCAGGACCAGGTTTCGATGTAAGAGTTCTTCTTAATTCTGATTTTTGGATTCTGGGACTTGAGCTTTGCTCAATATAAAACAGAACAAGCTGGATGGATATTTTTGTTTCAATATGCTGTGAACGGAGGCTCTCACTCCCTCTGTAAACAGTTTGAAGAACGGGAACGAAAAACTGGAGTATATGACAATTTTTAACCTTTCCGGATTTCATATCGAAATACGGCTGGATGTTTCGTCAGCAAAATATTCGTTTTAACTGTGGTTAAAGTTTGGTTAGATGACATCATAAAGTGCCATGTGTCTGGCCATGGTGCTGCTAGATCAAGTGTTAGATCAAAATCTTTTCCAAAACCAACTCAACAAAATAACATTACTACACTAATCACGTATGTCAGGTAAACATCACACGCCACAATTGGCTGGATATGACGAGTCACGACTGATTCTTTTCTTTCTCTTTATCTCTGTTCTTATTAGTTTCTTACTTCACTCCATCTATTCTATCTATCTATCTATCTATCTATGTATCTGACTGAGAAAACTAGCTTCATTTTTTTTTTTTTTTTTTTTTTTTTAATCTTTTAGCATGATCATGTAAAGTGTGCAGAATTATCTTATTATCCTATACATTTGTTAAAATCTAGTACTCCACCACCCCCTCTTCCGGTGTTTTTCTTTTGCCGAGAAAGTCTCAACAATAATCTGGTCCATTGCAGATTTCAACGACCAGAGAGAAAGAAAGAGACAGCAAACAGACCATGAAATCACGGATAGAAGACTGAATATAAATTTATTGAAGAGATAATAAAAGCAGAAACTATAATGCATAAGAGAGAGAGAAAAGGTCTAGTCTAGTGAAAGAAAGGATTCAGTGTGAATTGTGTGAAGTGATGGATAATCAGTCTACTCCCTCTCCCTGTTTTAATCGAAAAAAATAATGGTAGATCAAATTTCATAGTCCAATCGTGGACCAATGAAATCCAACCATCCAATAAAATTGTGCATGCCCCACTAACACTTTAAAACCCCACCCTTATCAGATCCTGTGGTGGAGGAGAGGTAGACCAAATTAGTCTACTTCTAATGGTTCGCGCCTAGGAAGGTCGGTTTTAATCAATTTTGTGAAGTGTGAATTGGGTGAAGTGATGGTCTAATACGGTACTATACTCCCTCTCCCTGTGTTTTATTATTATCTTTTAGGGAATCAGTCTTTATATTTTAGCATGATACATTTGGAGGTTTAGACAACAACTAGCTACTGTTTGATGGAAGTAATTCATTGATTCATCTAGGTTTTCCTTAATTTTTTTGGAAAATGAAAGAAAAAAATGACCAATTACATCACTCGAAATGACGTATTTCAAAAGAAAGTTGGGACACCTTCTCTGAGACCCAGCAGACAAAAACTAAATTGAGTGTATAGTAATCAGAGTAGGGACTGTTTTAGAGTAGTTGAACAGGTTTGCCATACAGGCACGCGATAAAAATGCTAAAAATCAACAGATTAATAGATGGAAAAGACATTGTTGGGAAAATTTATGATAAGACAGACGTTGTGTAGTTTTGCAATTACGGTGTTGTTTTGCTAAATTTTTTTCTTGAAGCTTAGTCGAGCAAGGCGCCTAATTTATTGGGAAGTCCCCACGTTAGTTGGTATTCTTTTTCGTACTTGCAAGAGCACCAGTTGTAGTAAGACCATAGTTTCAAGTCGGCGCTCCCGTATGACTTGTCGCTGCTTAGCACCTAACCACTTGAGAAGAAGACATCAGGCTTAAGTTCCCGAAGATGACGAGATCACTATTATGTAAAGCCCACCGTTACGCCCATACAAAATATGTCAAGCCCACTGTTTCGCAAACGGATTGCAACTAGAGCGCAAGCGGTTTGCAATGGGGATGTGAATAATATTAACGTAAATGGTTTAAAAAATCTAAAAGCAATAGAAGAAACAATCGCTTGGAGGTAGATTCCGGAAGCACCCGGCTTATATATCTTAGAGTGACTTACTGAAAAAAAAGTATCTATGTTAGAGACCCTAACCCTGCTACTGCAATTAAGAACCAGACTAACCAGACTTGTCGTCGTGAGAGTTTCTCTCGACTTAACGGTTGAAAGAAGAATAAGGTTGTTGACTTGATTGACTAACATTGATAAATGTATCTGGGAATGCCGCTTGGTGCGAAATATAACTCCATAAGAATTTGAGATCCTATTATACAAAAGTTTGAAGCGAGATTTTCAGTTTGGATTATGGATGCGTGTTTCATTATCGAGGGGAGATAAGTTAGATCTTTTTAAGTACATTTTATCTTCTAAACAATATGCATATTTTCATTAACCTTAAAGAGCCTAAAAATAGGCAGGCATTACACAAAGATGGGACTGTTGGCCAGAAACCCATTACAACTAAACTCCTATTTTGTAGGCATTCTTATCCCACGTCTAAATCACACAAATTCACATTAATACTTCCTAGCTAAATGTTAGGCTTAACCCCATGAGCAAATCATGAAGCATATCTTTCACCAAAAATATTTATTACTAAAACACAATAATTTGGAATATAGACTGAATACATATTCGTGAACTTATTTTATTGAATCGAAAAAAAAAAACATTCATGTACTGTGAAATAAAATAGAAGGAAAAGATATAAAATAGTTCACTACATCACGCTTGAACACCTAATGATATTTGGTGAATGGCCAGGTACTTTCTGCCAAGAGACGATAGCAATCCTCGTGCAAAAACTCATTGTCGTACTTCAATTAGTATTGGCTGCGACCCAAAGAGTACTGGAAAAACAATGTATTTATAAGTGAAGGTTTTTTAATGAAAATAACCAGGTATATGAATAGGAGAGGCCTTTTGATTGAAAAACTTACTCTCGACATATCAGATTCGTTGGGAAGAGCGTGGTCACGAGCTTCCAATTCGTCTTTAAGCGCTACGCATTCATTGAGTAGCAAATCGTATCTTTCTCTAATGTCCTGGAGCGTCCTTCCGTAGCGATTTCCGTTTAGTGCTTTGAAAATCATAAACACACGTTCCCACCAATCATTGGATGTTTGATCCATGTTAAGGTAAGGATCTCCCGTTTCGTCGTGGTTACTGGCGACCCAATATTCTCTTTCAAAGTCATGCTTCGTGATCGTGATGTGTGATCTAAAAATAGCAACATCCTCTTGATTATTGAATGGAATTTGAGCCATTTTTGGCGTTTGACATTGATGAGTGACAGATTTGAGAAGATTGAAAATGATGGGTGAATAACTTTGAAAGGGATAGGTCTCCTTTTATAGGAAAAGAAAACCCAACGGCTACTTTTAGAAAAAAAAATCCGCTACTTGTTTAAACCAAAAGCATTAACTGCTCCTACGAGTCAAACATATTGTTAATTTTAAAATGTTGTAATAACGGCATCTAGTCAACACACTGAAAACATGACGCACTCTCCTATGAAGAATATATAGAAGAAAAATCCTTTGGATTCGAACCGACGCCCTAAGTCAGCAGGTCATAAAGCAGTTACTTGGAAAAAATGCTGGGAAGGGGCGAAGGTGAAAGTGAAAAAGCATGAGTAACGTTTCCCACTTCCCAAGACGTAACATTTTCTAAAAATGTTGACCAAAACCGACATGATACATGGAGTAGGGAAGGTATGTGGCCGCGAGGTTTCAATAACATTTTGGAAGAAAACGTTATGCCTGCTTCTTCGACTACTCCACTTCCCAGGACTTAACAAATCTTGGCTAGTAGTAGTAATATGGACAGTCTTCTTAGGCTTATTTAGCCACCTAAGTGTTTGTCTCGACTTGCAAATCTCAAATTATTCTTAGAACCCTAAAATATCAAAGGAGTATCTTTAACAATTCGAAATAAAAACGAATTAATGGCTTCCATGATTAAAAATGGTAAGTTTTGTGAATCATCGAGTTCCTATCTAACATGATTTTCATAATAATTTGGTTAAACAGTTCGGAAAAACTAAAAACGATACTGACGTGATTTTTTTGGGAAAATTCTATGACGGCGTTAATAAAACTGGGTGTAAATAAATTAATTAGGTTTGAACTCTGATGAGTGATGGTGCCAAGTTTGCTCATTAAAAAAGGCTTATTCAGCCATACTGATGTGAGGGTTCCATCCCCGTTCAACCAACTTGGAAGCTTATTTTGTCATGGGGGTGAAGATTCGAGATGTAGTAAGTCGGCATGGTTTGAAATGGACGACCTTGTCGACTCTGTATAACTTTCTAGTAGTATAATCATGGTTTGAAATCCTCTCAAGTTTTCGAGCATTTTCCAGTGATATTCATTTACTTGAGTAAGGTATTTGTAACAAGCAACAAAAATCTAAATTTTTCTTTGCAGGGGGTACTTAATCTTCATCCGCATTCTTCACAATTTTCAGTGATGAACACATGTTGCTCTTAACCGATAGAAATATAATCAAGATTTACCAAAAATAAAAGATACAAAGGGTACGAAGGTGAAAAACAAGTTTTCAATCAGATTCCTCGGATGACTGATCACTGTCACTAAGGATCGACTTCCCTATACTTGTATCAACGCCAACGATGCTGGAAACATCTCCACGACTGCTGGCGCCGATTTCAGAAAAATAAGGAGGGAAAGATTCGGTCAAAGCAAGATGCTCAGGAACATTCTTAAGCTATTGATTAAGCTGGACAATTTTATCCTCCAAAAGGTTTTCATTTAGCTCAAGCTGCCTACATTTGGTGCTAAGATCTGCAACCTGACGAGTTAAACTCGAGTTGCTGGATCTTTCAATCTCAAGCCTTGCTGCTAACATCGACCGTGCAGAAGGAGATTCATCGGCTTTCTGCCGGAGACGTCTTGAAAAATTAACCCCTAATCAGTTCATAAACTGACAAAGATAATTCTCTAATCAGTTAAAGTGGCTAATAATGGGAGAAACACAGACGGCACAAGAAAGGCTAATAATGGAGAAATTCTTACCGAGACAAGTTTTGATGCCATCTGATTCTCTACCTCGGAAAGCCTAGAGGAGGAGGGTGATGGATCAGTCGAGTGGCAAGAAGCTAATAAAAAATTTAGGGCGGCTGCACCATCTGAGTCGCTATGCCCTCTCCAAGAAGACTGACTCGCACATAAAAAACCAGAAGAATTGGGAACCTTAGACGAAGATATAACATCCCTTTTCCTTTTGGATTGGGAAGAAAAACTGAGCTCCATAGGTTTTTTTTATCTATAATAGATGAGAAAGATGAATAAATTAAAAGACATAGTATTATGCGCTTTATAACTTATATGCACAAAAATAAAGAGTTACAAAATAACTCATGAGGAAAAGGAAAGGCTTTCAGCCTCAAAAAGAAATTAATTCAATTACCATGCTCCCATGGACCTGAAAAGATGAGGGGTACTTATCATTGAACTTAGTGCCATCCAACTCTTTGTACATGACTGGATTTTCATGTTCAAATCCGAGGGATAATTCCGGATTTGTACAAAATATGTTCTTTAGATAAGAACCAGGGACGGTTTGAACTTCATAATAAGAACACAATTGACCAGCATTTATCTTCCTGTTTTCAGGAAGAGCATAATTCCGGAGAATTATGGTACACATGTAATTAAAAAATTTCGACTCCATCTCTGCGGGAGAAAGATTCTTAATGCACAGGAACTCATGAACTAACGAAGGAATGGGAAGCATGAATCCACCCTGTAAGTGCGATTCGGAAATCAATAATTCTCCTTCCTTCAGATCTTTAACATCACAGACGTTAATCGTAAACGGGGAAGGCCGGCGAACCTCTATATCATAATAGGTCGGAAGATTATAAAATTGAAAGGTTTTTCCAGGTGGAGTTGGAAAAGGAACCATATCCATAGTGAGAATTATGAAAAAGAATATGGTACTATGAAGGAAGGTTAAACGCAGGAAAAAATGGGAAGAAGTCTGGAAGATACAAGATACTGAAAAGGAAATTTGCAAGACCAATTTATATACAAAGGATAAAAACTTAATGGAAAAAAAATCAGTAACCGCCTAAACAGGTACACCTTCCCGAGAGGGTTAATGATACTAAATTTTAAACTCCTCAGTTTTAAAAAATAATTTTAACTTCTCGAATTCTGAGAAAACCAACCGCACCAATCCACCTAGTTTTCAAGCAACCAATTATTTTCCAGCTTCTCCACCAAAAAAAAATATAACTTAAGCTTTGTGCTTCCTAATCTATGTCTAAGTGATTGTTTCAAAGATATCTCTTGTATGCTTAACCACCAAAAAGAATTCCTAACTCTTCCAAGAAGGCTCGTATCCTTTTTAAAATCACTGACGTTAGACCCTGCTTTGTACACTAAAATGTACCCATCCACTGCAGGCAGAATGGTTGAGTAAATTTTGGTGTATAAAACGGGTATTAACGAGAGTTTCAAAAGGTGCCAAAATGGAATAATCCTAAAAAAATTATAATGGTGCATTCTACAAATTGCGTAAAACATCAAGTTTAGAATCGTATACCATGAACTACAATTAAGAACACTACTAAAATGTTTCTAGCAATGAATCCATATCCAGCAATACTAGGATTTCATTTATATGCGCCATGCATAACAACAACATAGGCAACCATCTTATTGCCGTTTAAGAGGGCATTATAACTATATCTCAAGAACTACAATCGGTGAATGATGCAGTTCAAACAGCTAGCATAGCTAGTATCGTTCAAACAAAAACAGATGCATGACAAACCCTGTGAGAGTATAATGCTGATGCCTAATTGATCGATTCCGTCCTACGCAATTAAACACAATAACAACTGCATAGATAGCAAGAATAACTTTGCAGTTATCCAGGGATTCATCCAAGCAGAAGAAAATCTTACTGGAATTAAACTCGTCTTTTGGTCACTAAATTCTGTATTGGGTATGAATTAAGAGCCGAAACAGTTGATCATGTAAGAAGGTAGATGATTCAACGAGAAGCATCATGCCCTATTTATATGCACAACACTTCAATTTGTCACTAAACAGGGACCCACACAGTAAAACGTGTTTATTGGTTACTCAATACAGTCCCACTCACTAAAATGCGTTTTTCTTTTTCTAACTCAATTCATTCAATTGTAACTCAATACGATCCCGTTCAATAAAGCAATGTAAAAATAAATTAACTTTGTCTTATTTTATTTATTTTTACTAAAGGAAGTGAATTAATGAAGATTAAAAAGTAAATTCAACATTGCCTCAGACATAAGAGGACTTATCCAACAAAAGACGAACCTTCAAACATCGCATCGAAAATGCATACGAGGGCTTACAAACGACGACCACAACCTTTAAAAATCGTCCCGGACCATAGACGAGTACTTCCTAAATTCATTAGTCTTACCCCTAAAAAAAGAACATTTCTAATCTCGTTAATAATTTTTTTTTTCATTAACACACGGGGTTAACTATAACGTAATGTGGTTAGAAAAAAAAGACACGTGGTGAAATATAATCAGTCCGAACAGGGGACAAGAAATTATTAGGGTCCGGTTCCATAGGACATATTTATCCATAGGAAATATTATCTCCCGCTTCACAATAATAGGGTCCGGTTCCAGGTAGTATGGTACCCGGGAGGAACCGGCCAAAAATCATGTTATCGGTCCTAATCCTTAACTTCTTTCAGGATCCGATGGCACAGTATGTTCGGTTAGCTAATCGGACGGCCAATATCGTTTTCTGGTCAAAATCAACTCCTCCTTGCACTGTTCCAGTCAAAAGCTTTCACAAAGGCTGGCTATAAATACTAGTTAAAAAGTCTCGTTGTTACAAATAAACTTTCTTCTCTCCTTGTGTCCCATTGTTCACTCCGCCTAACCAAGCTCAGTTCTGTGATCTTAGTGGATCGCTCCGTTTGGTCCCGAGCAAGCTTAATCAGGCTTTCTTAATATATACCGTTTAATGGAACTAGTAGTTCATTGTCATTTTCTGTCTTTTCATTCCCCTTTTGTGTGGTTGGGTTGGTGGTGGTTGGCTTCTTTCATGTTGATCATTGGGTATTTTATGGTGTATTGACGCCTTTTTTTTGCCGTTTCTCATGATGTCTACAGTATCATTTACTTTCGTTAGCACTGTTTTCTTTTTTGATAGCTGTTGAATCTGGTGTTAGCGATGTTATTGGAAGCAGTGCATCATGTTGTAACGATTGGGGTTGGATGGTGGTGTATTTCTTTTAATATATTTTGTAGCATTGATCTGCTACTGTTTTTTGTTTTTTTTGGGTTTGTGCTACTGTTGCTTTATTTAGAAATATATTGTCGGGAGTGTAGCAAAAAAAAAAAAAAAAAGAAAAAACCGGAAGGTAATGGTTCTCCAACTACTCAGGATAAAAAGATATCGAAAGCAAGAAAAAACCTTTAGTTGTCTTGGTTAGAGAAATGGTACAGATGATACCGATTTAAAAGGAAAAAAAAGAGAGAGTTGCTGCAGGTAATAGTTTGATGTTGGTTTGATTTATTTTTCATTTACCAATCCTCGTCTCTTTTTTGTCTCAATATTACGTATGGATATCTAGTTGCTTTACTGTCTCTAGGAGTGCTGTTGTAGTATCTCTATCTCCTGAGTTGATATTTGCAGCTAGGTTTTCTTAAGATTAATCGGCAGTGGATGGTTGTTGCGGGTGATTTGGTGGGTCAAACCTCTCTGGTATTTTGTATTTTGGGTAGATTTTGTTTAGTACTTTTTTTTGATCATGTCAATGTAACCTGCTCTTCGAGCTTCTATTTTAATACTAATGATACCTTTTTCTTCCTATGTTCATAATTGAAGCTGGTTTTTAGTATACTTTTTTATTATGTTTAGATTGCAAGAGCTATTTATTGAGATTAGAAAATGTACAAAAAATACAAGAGAACAAAATAGAAAAGAGGACTAAACTACAGTCAAATAGACTCCCAGTTGAATTATGATCTTGCACGTCTTGTTCTTAATTAAAAAAAAGACCCCTGTTTAACTCGGTTACACTTACACAATCATCCTTTCTCCATAGGTTATCTCGAGGGGTGCATAAAATAATAAAACCCAGACACATTATTATAAATTAACCATCTCTCATTTCGAAGAAGACCAATTTTATTTGGTTGTGCCATTTACCTGATTTACTTACCGTGAATATAATACAAAATACAATCTTACGAAATACAAAAAAAAAAAGTATCTAGCTAAACTCGATTTCTTTAATCAAAGAAGCGAAGTCTTAATCAGCTTCTTGTAAAGAGCGATCAACCTCGTAATAAGCCCGACCAAGACTCTCAGCTTCACCGTCATCATCGGCATTGGGGTTGGCAGCATCTGCATCAGCAATAATAGCATGATTAGATCCCTCCCCAGCATCCATCGGAGATAGATGGATCTCGGATACTCCGTTGAAATATCTTTACCCAGCAATTTATGCTATCTGCGGTTGTAAGGGAGCTGTTGTCGGGGAGGTAAGAGTAGTTGAAAATGGCAGCGTTAAGTGGAATTTGAATATTTCTAGAAGAGTATACGATGCAGTCATTATTGAGCTAACATCTTTATTTTCTTTACTTTGACAATTTTACTTCTGAAAACATCTCGGATACGGTTGGGTGAAAAGTCAAATGGATATATTACTGTAAGGTCTTGCTATCAATTGCTTTGTGAGTCCGCAACTCATCCCACAAGGTTCATTCCAAAGAAGAGGTTGTGGTCGAGTCAGTGGCCAACAAAAGTTAGTTTTTTTACGTGGGTTGCTGAATTTGAAAAAATTTCGACACAAGACATGATGGTCTGGAGGGGTTGGCCTTTCGAATGGGTAAACCATTATTATCTTTGTATAAAAGACGAAGAGTAAATTAATTACTTATTCATTGTAAAGTGGCATGGGCGGTGTGGGGCTTTTTCCTCAAGGAATGGTCGGTGAAATAGGTTACACCAGTCCTGACTTCTTATCACTTGTTTGCTCTTGGCCTAGTAGGTGTAAAAAGTGTGTTTCGTGTATTCCGGCTGCAATTTATGGGTGTCTTTGGAAAGAGAGGAACAATAGAGCCTTTCAAGATATTAGTAAGGATTTTGATGGCATTATTGACTCAGTGAAGTTCACGGCGGCTTACTGGATGCATAACAGAGGAGTATTTAAGGATGTTTCCTTGGATCAGTTTGTCATTTGCTGGAAAGAAGTGTTATTCCAACCTCCTTGAGTTTAGCTGAGACGGGTTTGGTGTGTAGGGAGTTTTACTTGTGTTTTTCTCACTTCTTTGGTTGTGGTTAGTTGGATTTACTACTGTGACAGTCGTTGTCTTCTTTGGCTTACGGATTCTCTTTCTTTTCTGGTCGGTTTTCGTTTGAGTTCATACATCATGAACCAAATTTTCTACTTTCAATAGATGTTTAATTTACCGATCAAAAAAGTCAAAAAAAAAAAGAGAGCCCTCCCCAACATCGAAACAGTGAAACAGAAAAGATTCTGATATGGCAAGTTGTTCTCGGGCATTATTGAGCTCTCGAGTCAACTGAGAAATTTGATCTCTTAAGATATTCTCATTACGCTCATATTCTCTACACCTTAGAGCATCCACGGTGGGCGACTAAATCCAAATATTTGGTTTATTAACGAGACGTAGTGGGACGGACTATCGATTAAATCCTGACCATCGATTAAATCCCAGACTATATTTGGTCTGGGACCAAGACTAAACCCAAATTTGATCGCGCGGGACCTGAAGGCTACGCCCCACACCAGGCGTACATTTAGTTTACGCCCCACACCAGGCGTGTTTTTAATCTCCGCGCGATTAAAAACAAAATTCAATTTTGTATGGGGCGGGGCTTTACACCTCCGCCCCATAAGATGACTTTGAAATATTAGTGGGACGGGCGGAGATTTAATCCTCCGCCCCAATTTTTTTTTTTTTTATAAAACAACGGGCGGATGTATAGTCACACGCCCCACATCAGGCGAATGCACAGTGTTACGCTCGATCAAATTTAGTCTTCCACACGTAGCGTCACACACCAGACTAAACTCAAATTTGATCGTTTTTTTTTGGTCTTTGATCTTTGGTTATAATCGCACCACTGCAGTTGCTCTTAGATTCAAATCAAATTGTACGTTGAGACGACGTCAAGTTATATGCTTTTTCTGACTTAATCCTGGTTTTGAGCCGAGAACACATATTCCTCCAAGATTGCATTAAAGTGAACTTATCCTGCTTCAAGCCTCTAGTACGATGAACTCCTCGGGTGAATTCATTCATCAACTAGATTTTTTATTCCGGAAAACCAGGTTTTTCTCTGCTGTTAGTCTAATCTCATCTTACTACATTTTTTTACAGTAACTGAGAAAATTCATCTATCAAATTATAATAAATCAATGATCACAACTAAAAAAACATGGAATAGAAAAAATCGAGAATAAAATAATGTATGAGGACATAATAATGTTCGTTTGTGCATTGACGGATCGGGAATAAGACGGAGATACAGATAGTATAATCAAAGACTATCTCGAGCTTACTAATTATGAAAAAAAAAAAAAGTATCAGTGTGTCTTATTCCAACTTATCTCTATCAACTTATCCATGATTCAGAACTTTAACAAATTGAAGTTCTTTCTTTTTTCTTCGTTACAATCACTATAATGGATGAAGGATAATGATACCCCGAAGAACTGGCCGGTTAGACACTACTGGACATATTGGGGTGTAACAGTGACGAGATCACTATTATGTAAAGCCCACTGTTACGCCCATACGAAGGATGTCAAGCCCACTGTTCCGCAAGCGGATTGCAACCTGAGCGCAAGCGGATTGTATTGGGGAGAAAACATACAAGTGGGTAGGTGCTAACCAGCGACACCCAACTTCAATAATTGGTGGATAATATTAACGAACTAAAAGATATCTAAGAAACATACACTTAGAGATAGATGCCGAGACAACACCCAGCTTGTAAATTTTTAACTCGTCTTACTGATAAAAAAAAAATTAAATAATCTTAGAGTGACTCCCTTAACCATGCTATGCTTTACAAATTGCAGAAAAATATCTATGTTAGAGAACCTAACCCTGTTACCGCACTCAGACTTTGAAAACCAGACTTGTCGGCTTGGGGGTAGTTCCCAAATTCTAAAAAAAAGATTCAGATAGTGTTGCGCCTAACAAAAATTCTAGACAAACAATAAAGCTATGTAAAAGTAAATCAACTTTTTTTTATTACTGAAGGAAATGAATTAATGAAGATTAAAAAGTAAATTCAAACATCGCCTCGAAAACGCATACAAGGACTTACAAACGACGACCACAACCTTTAGAAATCTCCTCTTACCACACACGAGGACTTCGTAAATTCATTAATAACATAAAATAAAACCAACAAGCAGGTACTAACACAATTAAACTTGTTCAACAATTTTCTCTAGATCCTCAGATGGACCACCAGCAAGGACATGCTCTTCAACAAGGGTCTGAGAAGGAGTCACGATATTGGAAGTGAAAAAGCGTGGGTCTAACAACACCACCCAATATTTCGCTTAGCAATCTGTATGGACTAACTCCGAAATACTTTACTAGAGAATCAACTAGACAATCAGACTCAATCTAGATAAAAGTATCTCAAGGAGTTAATATCTCTCTCTTGTTTTGACTTACTCACGCTAAAATAATAGAGAGTCTTTATCAAACACAAGGAATAACTTGGATGGTATCAAAGACCAATTTCCAAGTGTTAATCACTGAAATCAACAACCACAAGGTCGGATCTCTAATTGATTAAACTTTAACGCACAACCTGTATTATTTCAAATTATAAAGATAAACAATATAATGCGGAAATTGAAATAACATAGACACCAGAAATTTTGTTAACGAGGAAACCGCAAATGCAGAAAAACCCCGGGACCTAGTCCAGATTGAATACAAACTGTATTAAGCCGCTACAAACACTAGCCTACTACAAGCTAACTTCGGACTGGACTGTAGTTGAACCCCAATCAATTTCCCACTGATCCAAGGTACAGTTGTACTCCCTACGCCTCTGATCCCAGCAGGATACTGTGCACTAGATTCCCTTAGCTGATCTCACCCACAACCAAGAGTTGCTGCAACCCAAAATCACAGACTTGATAATAAACAAATCTGTCTCACACAGAAAAGTCTATCAAAGGATAAATTTGTCTCCCACAGAAAAACCCTAAAGTTTTATTCCGTCTTTTGATATGAAATCAAGGTGAACAGGAACCAATTGATAATCCGGTCTTGTATTCCCGAAGAACAGCCTAGATTAATCAATCACCTCACAACAGTCTTACTTGTTATAAAACAAGAGGACGTAGAGGAATCACAAACAATGAGACGAAGATGTTTGTGACTTCTTTATCTTGCCTATCGGAGATAATCAACTCAAGCAAATCGTTTCGATTGTACTCGTACGATAGAAGATGCAAGATCAGATCACACAACTACGATAAAAGTAGTATCGGTCTGGCTTCACAATCCCAATGAAGTCTTTAAGTCGTTAACCTGGTTTTAGAGAAGAAAACCAAAGGTTAAAGGAGAATCGACTCTAACGAGCGCACTAGTATCACACAGACGTGTGGGGATTAGTTTTCCCAATGCTAGATGTCTCCTTTATATAGTCTTTCAAATCAGGGCAATCTAGGTTACCAACTAAGCATTCGTTATTCACCGTTAGATGAAAACCTGATTTAGATTCAAGCTAATATTTCTCAACCGTTAGATCAAAAACTTAACTTGTCACACACAAATGTAATATACATTTACTGGTTTCGTGAAAACCGTGCCCAAACGTGTACTTGTATATTGGTTCACAAATAGTAACCAAATGGTTAACCATATGAGCATTTCATATTAACCTTGTTTTTATTCACCATAACTAGTTCAGTTGACTTCAATATGAACTAGTTAGAGAGTTGGTCAATTGCAGGGAAATCTCATGTACTACACAAGACACAATTGAAACAAAGATGATTCGATTCACATGAATCGGCTCATGAACTTTATAGCCACGGTTTGCATAATGCATTCCTTAGTAATTTAAGTTTCATGATCAGAGCACATCTTTAGGTCATAACTCACTCAAGTTCGCAAACAAGTTTGTGGACTTAAGGCAACCGGCAGAGTTTCCAAACTCAGCAGAAAATCTCGGCAAAGAAACTTCCGCCAGTTCGCGGAATTGAACCTTCACGAACGAATTTGGAATCCCAGTAGAAATTCTCGGTACAAGAACTTCCTACAGTTCGCGGACTGAGTTCGCAAACTGGGTTCGCGGACTTGGCAAAGCCAATTCCTCCGGTTTCTCTCAATCAACAAAGTTCGCAAACTTCAAATTAAGGAATATGATTTATGCACATATGTGTTTCCACAACAATGCTTATATCCGTCATAGTTGCTACACTATTTCTCGTCAAAGCGATTTCCAAATGATTGAAACATCATGACTTTCGTCACTAGGTGAAGATAAACTTGGTCAAATAGAAATCTTTACCAACACAAGATTTCGAGATATAGATACGCGAGATATACTGATGAGTGCTAAAAAGTGCATATTTCTATATATTTTTCTTGGCATTTAACTCATCTTTTGTGCATTAATTCTACATTTTATCCCATATTCTGTATTTTCATTGTTTTCAAGAATAAATATTTTTCTTACTTAATTTTGCATTTTTAGGTAATAAATAAAGATTGGATGAGTTGCGGAGCAAAAAGAGCAGAAAAGTAGTGAAAAGCCAGGAGGAATTACGCAAGGAAGCCGCGAAGAGTGATGTGTGGAAGACCAAAAAAAGGATAGAAATGGGCTTGAAGAAGAAAGTTTTCTTAAAGAAGAAGTGGGCTCAAGGTTTTCCAAGCCCAAACTCATTTCCCAAACCCATATTCTATACCCAAAAGCCTAAAACCCAAATCCATACCCGCTTGCGTCTTCAGCCGTCAGATCAGTTCTCAGAAGCATCCGACGGTCGCTCCCTTGTGCATCGAAGTTTGATATCTCCGCCTTACACTACAGTACCTAACTCCATCAAGTACCGTTCGTTTTGTTGTATTCCTTTATCCGACGGTCGCTCCTATATGCTCCTATCTCACCGTTAGATCCACTTACCATCTTCGCATCCAGTGGCTTACCTTCGCTGGACATCGAACCTTGATATCCCTCCTAACACCCTAGCAACCGAATCATTTAACCTCAACCAAACATCCCCTCCTTCCTCTCCATCGACCTCATTTTCTCTTCCACCCCCTCACCTCTGCAGAGACACCATGTCCTGCCACCACCAGAACACCACCTCTGCCACTGCCGCTTCATCACCAAACACCATAGCCACCCTACATCAAAGACATCGAAACCCATCCATCCTATTAGCCTATTTCGCTAGTTTCACAAACCCTCTCAAATTTAGGGTTTTGAAATTAGGGAAATAGAGTTATAGGCATGACAGAGATGGAAGAAGAAGCAATAGAAGCATGGGAAGAGCAGGAGGAACAAGAAGAGAGCATGGGTCGTCGACGTGGGTGAAGAATTTTAGGTAAACCCTAACCCTAGTTTCTCGGTTTTGGGAATTAGGGTTCGTCATTCCTTTTTTGTATAAATTGAGGGCTGGGTATTACTGTTGAGGTGTTCTTGGGTTAGCCAAGTTAACCCCCAATTTGGGTCTGAGTAGGTTTAATTTTAATGTCCTGTTAATTTCAGTTTAATTCCAATTTTAATTTCAGTTCAATGTTTTAGTTCAACTTCAATTCCAGTTGTTAATTAGTTTCAATATGTTCTAACTTCATATGCTAAGGCTTAGATGAAGCTCTTGAATTGTATGCTAGGATAATCCATGATCATGTTAACTGTTCTTGTAGTGCTTAAATTTAATAGGACTGATAAATCTACTTGAGTGAATGCATCTGTGATCAGTTGTGTTGTAAGAAGACAACTGATTCTAGGGGTGAAAGAATGATGGTAGCTAAGAATTCAGTCCATTTGAAGGACTGTGTTTAACTGTCTTAGGGTGATAGATAGCTTCTTGAACAACAAGCCTGTGATCAGCTGTGCTGTAAGAAGACAGCTGATGCTAGGGGCAAGTGAGTAAAGATTAGCCAAGAAAATCATCCATTATGATCTTCCCTGAAATGAAACAAGAACAATGATTTGATTAGGCACTGCCTTAGCTTAGGATCAAGTAGTGGATTCAAAGGCCCTTGCATGCTACTGTTTACTGCCTCCATTCAGCTCCATTTTAGCTTAGAAAACTTCAATAGCCCCCTCCAAGTCCCTGTGGACAAACCCTTTCTTCCCATCACTAGCTACAACTGACCCTGTGCACTTGCAGGTCAGTTTGTAGGTTTCTTTCAAAACCCACCAAGTTTTTGGCGCCGCTGCCGGGGAATGTTTTGCATTTAAATATAATAACTTTGAGGCCCGCCAAGTTTTTGGCGCCGCTTCCGGGGATTGGTGCTGTGTTTTATCTGTGTTTTTCGTAGCTATTTTGTATTTCATTGCATAGCATTTGCATCTGCATCTGCTTCATTTCATTTGTTGTTGGACCTGCCGTTCTGAACCTGTTTTTCCTCTGCTGGGACGCCACCAAGGAAAAGAACCAAAACCCAACTGGGTTTTTGCAACAATATCAGAGCAGCTGGGCTGTGCTAAAAAGGTAAGCCTAAACCCATTCCATTGAGAGAACCCAACCTGTGGGATTCCAAATTTTTAATTGTGGGCTTGTAATAATTAACCCAATTTTTTGGGCTTTTTATTTTTCTATTTTGGGTTTGTAATAATTTATTTGTGGGCTTTTTGTTTAATTTGGGGGCTTGTATTATTTTGTGTGGGCTTGTTTAAATTCCATTGGACTTGTATTTTGGACTCTGGGTTTAAACCCAGCTGAGCTTATAACTGGTGTTGTGGACTTGTAAGTGGACCTCGAAACCAAAGTTTTAAAACAAACGTCGGGCCTTAACCAACTGGGCCAAATTAAACTTTCAAAAATTAAAACTTGGTTCGTAGGCCGCAGCCTTCATTCATTAGAGGCTTGCACAGTGGGCTTGCTCCCATTTCAAAAACCAAATTTTTATTTTTCTTTTTATTATTTAAAAAAAAAAAAAAAAAAAAAAAATTTACTTGCTCCCAGATTTTAAAAACCAAATTTTATTCTGCCCACATTAAAAACCAAAATTTTTTTTTCCCATTAAAACCAAATGTCTCCCGCCAAAACCAAATTTTTCCCAACAAAACCAAATTTTTCCAAAAAGTCCAATCCCTTAAAAACCAAATTTTGAGCTTAGAGCCCAATCATGTATTGATCTTTTCTACTGTTGGGGAATACAACGAATCCCTTAGAGAACTTGCGTATGGACAAACTTCACGTTATGAACCTCCCACAGACCATGATGTCAATAGTTATAGGAATTATTATGGACATTTTCAAAGTCCCGAGCCGCAATACATGAACCCTAATGACTATTCATACATGCATCATTTATCGCAACGTGAAAATGAACATTTTGCTAGTGCCTCAATCACACAATCATCTCTGATGGATCAATTAGAAGCTCGAATCGCAGCTTTAGAAATGCAATCACATGAGGAATCTGTCACATCTAATTTTCTTAGGCAACCTGAAATCTATATGTCCCGCATGTGGTAGTTTAGACCACCCTGTTGAGCATTGTCATATTTTGCATAATTTTAGGCCATCAAGAGAAAATCCAATGTATGAAATCCCATGAATTGTGAGAATGGTAGTCATTGGGACCATAATCAATCCTTTGAGGGTTGCGATCAATATTTTGTAGACCCTAATGACCATGCATACATGTACCATTCACCACAATTTGAACATGAAGAATTTTGTACTCCCATGAATTTAGACTCCACCACAGAAGCTTTAAGACTTAGTGAGCAAAACTTCGATAGATCTACATCACGAATTCAGGCATATTTAGATCAGATTTTGCTTCACCTACAAAAGGAGGAAATTCATGAGGAAATGTATGTTGTCCCTAATGAAGTGTCTAGTCCCATTCATGTAAATGATGTTGAATATGAACCTAATTTAGAGGAACATGAATTGACTAACGACACCACCACTGTTAATGAGGACCAATATGCATGCTACCATGATGATGATTATGATGATTATGATGATATGTTAGAAGAACATGAAAATATTGTGGAACCTGTTGGTTCAAAAACATATGGCTTCTCTCCCTCGACCTTCATGAATGTTTTTTTCTAATACTCATTGTAATTCATATGATTTTGATATTGACATGGGATTCGTACAATTATTCTGTGAAGATGAACATGACATAGGAATAGTTGAATCTTCTGTAGAACACTAAATGCATGAAAATATATTTGATGTGTCTGATTCTCTACCTAGGTCACATTGTGATATTTCTCCTGATTTGCCAATGCATGAGAATGAATTTATTGATGATGTTGATGATTCTGAGTGTGAACTTGCTAAACTGTTTGATGATTGTGAGCATGTTGTGACACTTGTAGAAGACTTAGGAGATGTTGATGTGATTAGTAATGATGTGCCTATCCTCCTACACGAGTCACAATCTGTTGGCCTTCCACCCAACCTAGATTTGGTTTGTACCAACATTGTAAAACCAATTTTTGAAATTCCCAACCTAGGTTTGGAACTGTGTGCTTCCCAAGTCCTCTTGGACTATTTTGCTTCTAAGTATAATACATTGAGGAACCACAGTTGGAATTAGCATGTTTGCCCGTCCCTAGCACAGTTCATTTCGAGCTAGACCTTTTGCATGATGAACCCCCGAAACTGCGCGATTTTGTTTTCAAAATTATATCTTCTGTAAAATCCAGGTTTGGGGGTAGCTCATTTTGTTTCACAGTTTCACTTGCGTTTCTTTCCTGTTATATATGTGTGAAGCTGTTGAAATGTCTACACTTTGTCTTTTGGGTTGATCCTCAACTCTTTAGATTGTTAGTGTATGGTGAATTTTTTGTATATAATCCAGTAGTTAAAATTTCTTAAAAACCCTTTTGTTCCTTTTGTATATATTTTGCTAATCCAATATGATCTCGGCTGAAATATGTTGGATTTTTGCCTTGAATAACGGAGTTTTAATTCTGCTTTCGCCGAAATCGGGTATTCTCTCTCCTTTTACTCTACTCAGCATGTCCCTTTCCATATGTTGCATTTTAATTCTTTCCATATTTTGAAACATTGAGGACAATGTTTAGTTTAGGTTTGGGGGTATAGAGTAGATACCATGATAATTTGCCATAATTAAAAACGAACTCCTTCTTCTTTTTGAAAAAATTGAAAAATTCCAAAAAAAAAATTAAAAAAATTCAAAAAAATTAAAAAATGAAAAATCATAAAAAATGGAGCTCATTTACCTTGAAATGTTGACTCTTGTGCAAATATGTATTTATTAGGAGTCTTAGTCTAGATATTTAGGCACCCTGATTCTAGCACAATTCACATAGTGATAAGAAATTTGCACGCGCACGATCTACCAATACATGTATGGCCTCGATCTTCAAGGTGTTTGATAGGAAGTTACGATTGCCAATCACTTTAGAATACTGAACGAAACTGACTAGCTTGTTCTTTGGTTGGTTGGGATAGAAGGTGGAGGTTACATTAAGAAAACAACCATCGAATTTAACTGGGTGCATCAAAAAGGGCTACCTCTTGCAAAGTGTCATGTAATTTTTGTTTCCTTTTGTATGTATCAAAAGTGTTCAGTGCTTAAAAAAAAAAAAAAAAAAAAAAAAAAAAAAAAAATCGATGTATATATTCAGAAAAAATATCAGAAAAACAAAAAAATCAAGTATTGTTCAATTCCATCCTCTCTTGTTCCACAAATAAAAGAGAGTAGTCAATGTAAATAAGAGTCATGTAAATAGTCATCTTTTGTTGTTTCGTTGTAATAAGCAAGGAGGGTGTATGCCATTGATGTACAACGCGAGAATTGTGAAATACCTCCAACTCATTCACAATTCTCGTAAAGTCCGGACAGCTAGCTAGATTTCGACCTCAGTTCTTAGCCTGAGAAACTATCTCTTGGTGATTAGTAGTCATGACTTCAGATCTTTCTTTACACATGTGTAGATACACTTTACACTCTTATCACATGTCTTTTTTGTTATCAGTGCTAGGATTGTGCCTTCGATAGCTAGATTGACATCTCCATTTTGCTGTGAGCTTAAACTGTTTTGCACATGTCACATTTGATGGAATCTGAGCTTATATTTTGACCTAGGTTTGTAGGCACACCTCTGGTAAACCTTCACGAGACTTAACTCGTCCACTAGGGACACTTAGTGGTTTAAAAGGCTTAGTGCATACGCTAAATGCATTCGAGAGACCAGCGACAGTGGTATAGTTAGGATTTCCTTAGTTTTGTTTTACTTGAGGACAAGTAAAATTCAGGTTTGGGGGTATTTGATGAGTGCTAAAAAGTGCATATTTCTATATATTTTCTTGGCATTTAACTCATCTTTTGTGCATTAATTCTACATTTTATCCCATATTCTGTATTTTCATTGTTTTCAAGAATAAATATTTTTCTTACTTAATTTTGCATTTTTAGGTAATAAATAAAGATTGGATGAGTTGCGGAGCAAAAAGAGCAGAAAAGTAGTGAAAAGCCAGGAGGAATTACGCAAGGAAGCCGCGAAGAGTGATGTGCGGAAGACCAAAAAAAGGATAGAAATGGGCTTGAAGAAGAAAGTTTTCTTAAAGAAGAAGTGGGCTCAAGGTTTTCCAAGCCCAAACTCATTTCCCAAACCCATATTCTATACCCAAAAGCCTAAAACCCAAATCCATACCCGCTTGCGTCTTCAGCCGTCAGATCAGTTCTCAGAAGCATCCGACGGTCGCTCCCTTGCTGTGCATCGAAGTTTGATATCTCCGCCTTACACTACAGTACCTAACTCCATCAAGTACCGTTCGTTTTGTTGTATTCCTTTATCCGACGGTCGCTCCTATATGCTCCTATCTCACCGTTAGATCCACTTACCATCTTCGCATCCAGTGGCTTACCTTCGCTGGACATCGAACCTTGATATCCCTCCTAACACCCTAGCAACCGAATCATTTAACCTCAACCAAACATCCCCTCCTTCCTCTCCATCGACCTCATTTTCTCTTCCACCCCCACCTCTGCAGAGACACCATGTCCTGCCACCACCAGAACACCACCTCTGCCACTGCCGCTTCATCACCAAACACCATAGCCACCCTACATCAAAGACATCGAAACCCATCCATCCTATTAGCCTATTTCGCTAGTTTCACAAACCCTCTCAAATTTAGGGTTTTGAAATTAGGGAAATAGAGTTATAGGCATGACAGAGATGGAAGAAGAAGCAATAGAAGCATGGGAAGAGCAGGAGGAACAAGAAGAGAGCATGGGTCGTCGACGTGGGTGAAGAATTTTAGGTAAACCCTAACCCTAGTTTTCTCGGTTTTGGGAATTAGGGTTCGTCATTCCTTTTTTGTATAAATTGAGGGCTGGGTATTACTGTTGAGGTGTTCATGGGTTAGCCAAGTTAACCCCCAATTTGGGTCTGAGTAGGTTTAATTTTAATGTCCTGTTAATTTCAGTTTAATTCCAATTTTAATTTCAGTTCAATGTTTTAGTTCAACTTCAATTCCAGTTGTTAATTAGTTTCAATATGTTCTAACTTCATATGCTAAGGCTTAGATGAAGCTCTTGAATTGTATGCTAGGATAATCCATGATCATGTTAACTGTTCTTGTAGTGCTTAAATTTAATAGGACTGATAATATCTACTTGAGTGAATGCATCTGTGATCAGTTGTGCTGTAAGAAGACAACTGATTCTAGGGGTGAAAGAATGATGGTAGCTAAGAATTCAGTCCATTTGAAGGACTGTGTTTAACTGTCTTAGGGTGATAGATAGCTTCTTGAACAACAAGCCTGTGATCAGCTGTGCTGTAAGAAGACAGCTGATGCTAGGGGCAAGTGAGTAAAGATTAGCCAAGAAAATCATCCATTATGATCTTCCCTGAAATGAAACAAGAACAATGATTTGATTAGGCACTGCCTTAGCTTAGGATCAAGTAGTGGATTCAAAGGCCCTTGCATGCTACTGTTTACTGCCTCCATTCAGCTCCATTTTAGCTTAGAAAACTTCAATAGCCCCCTCCAAGTCCCTGTGGACAAACCCTTTCTTCCCATCACTAGCTACAACTGACCTTGTGCACTTGCAGGTCACTTTGTAGGTTTCTTTCAAAACCCACCATATACTCGGCTCGAAATATCAAATGTGTATGATCAAGTCAAAATAGCATACGACTTTTGTCTCATAAGAAGTAGGAGATATAGTAGATAGACTTTTGAATGATATATAAGTTCAAGTCTCCACATACCTTTTTGTTGATGAAGTTCCACCGGTTCCTTGAGTAGATATTCGTCGTTGTATGATGAATCGCCTTGAAGTCCTTGAGCTCAAGTACACTTTCTATCCTATTCTGAGACTTATCTATGTAGACCATAAATCAAGACTTATGGTTTTGATCACTAACATTGACAAACATGCTTGAGATAGCAACGCATGCGAGTTCGACCGAGCAATGCTCTAAAAATCTCCCCCTTTGTCAATTTTAGTGACAAAACTATCAATACATATGGAATACAAAAAATATGATTAAACTTTAGTGGCTCCTATTCCATAGTCTAATCTTCAACGTTCCTTGAAATCTTCGTCCTTCCAAGTACTCCAATGATCCCAAAGGTTGTAAGTTTAGCATCACCGTTGTTGAAGATTCGTAGCTATAACAATGAGAGAACTCGAAATTCTCGATCATCATTATACAATGTCATAGCATTATTATGTAACATCGAAGTCCAATTGCATCACAACTTTGAAAATAACACTATGGTGATATGTATCACTCCCCCTTAGTCAATACTCCATCTCACATGAAAACCACTCCCCCTTACATAATGATCCGAAAACCATATGTATTTGTAGTAGAACGACATATTAATTCTTCCGTTTTTTGTCAATAAAATTGGCAAAGGTACAAGAACGGGATCCTAATGAAATTTCCGAGAAGAGATGTTTCATTGACTAAAACAGAAAATACATACCAACTTATTTTAGATGCAATCATAAAGCCGAAGCTAAATGCATTCATCAAGGAGTTTTAAGATACAGATAACCCCTATAAAATTCCACAGCCGCACACCCCGCAAGATATTACCATTAAACACAAGTTCAAAAGAACTCTCCCCCATTTGATGTCATTCCCGAAAGAACAACAAGAGCGACCTTAATTTCGAAAGAAAAGAAGGATTTTTATTGGACACCAAAAACCATAGGAATGATTTTCTATATCCAAAACTCAATCAAATTAATCACAAGCAAACCCATATTAATTTAATTGGAATACGCAGCTAAATCAAAGTACAAAAAGTGATCAATTTAATTGATTGTGCTCAACATAAGTAAACTTACGGAGCTACAATTAAGATAATCATACGGAGATGACTAACTTAACCGTTCCTATACTCAACATAAGGAAAAACTTACGAAATATACGATTACATTAACCAATAGAACATGATTAGCATAGCCGTTCATGTACTCGACATAAGAAAAATCTTACGGATTCTCGCAGTAAACACAAGATGTGGATCATGGTAGTGATCAAACTGCGAATACATACACGGATCTATTCTATTTTCCATCATTATATGCATAACAACATAATAGACTTTATCCCTGTTCCACAAAAGTATTTAACCTATCTTCCATCAAATAAATTGACAATATAGGCTTAACTTTTGTATTTGTAAAAAGTACATTCATCCTTAAATCAATATGTGAATACTGATCATAAACGACTTTACTTTTGACAAAAGTATGGGACCTTCAAGTTCACGGACGCAAACAATACATATCCCATAAAAATATTGCAATACTTCAAAATCAAAAGTATTAATACTGAAATAACATCATCCTCCAAATATTTTTAGAATTTAATATCAATAAACCTAAAAAATAAACACAAGAAGATGAAAATCATAATATCTATGTGTAGTCACAATCGTCGCTATTTCCAAACGCTAGTTATTCTTCCAACTAATCCAAAAAGAAGACATACTAGGTATCTAAAAAAATGGAATCAAGATCAGAAGGTTCCTAAATCCTGTTAGCAACAAGGGATTGAACAAGATCGAGCTCGTCCGTTGCCTTATGGATTTCGCCTTTCAGAAAGTCCAGATTCCGTGTTGCGATTCCAAGTTGTTCACGTACAACCTCAAAGTCCACAAAAACATTTCCTACCAGTTGTGAAGATATCTGAACTGGTAGTTTTTCTTTGTTTTCATGATCAAGAGCATGAAAGCACGAGATGAAAATAGGACAGAGCTCAACATCATCAACTTTCTGGCCTCCTTCCATTGCACTCCCAAAAAGAATTACAGAATTATCTTTTTGTCATCATGGAACATACAAATAGGTATTCCACAAACCCTAGAAGAACATGACGTTCGTGTGGGTTGGTGCGTGTACTTCAGGGAAAGGTCCATGCTTGACCGACAAGAAGCCCATGTGACAATGTCAAAAATGAGACAAGATGTTGAGAGGCTTACGAACACGTAAACAATAAACAAACCTTTTAAGAAGTAGTCCTGACAAAAAGAATCTCAAGAAAAGTGTCTTGAGACTTATGAGCATCTATCTTTCAAGAAAAGCTTAAAAGAGAGGATCCAATCATAAACATGTCAGGATGTATTAAGATGAGCATCTTGCTCATCATTATTCACTTCTCCTTGTTATTTTTCAAGAGTGTTTACCAAAACATTTGATCTAGGAGAAGAAGTTTTATCAAGAAGTGATTTAGGAGTACCTGGTTTAACAACATTCCATGTTTTCTTGATATTTCGTCTTAACTTGTTTATACAGATCTTCAGATCAGAAACTCGATTGTTGATATGTAGAAAATATGAATCGGAAGTATTGGATCCACAGTCCTTTTTGAGAAGATTAGAACTTAAATCATTTTTATTTCTCATGTTCCTTTTTCTCTTTCCAGAATGATTCACAAGATCTTTCATGCTTTTGCCATTCTTTCTTCTCCCATTATAGGCATCCTTCGAATTGAACACATGGTTAGGAGAAACCTTATCACAATTTATCCCTTGATAGCAAAAATCCTTAATTCTACCAATCTGTGATACAAGTTTAAAAACTTCTTTAGACATCCATGTAAGAATGTTGTGAAGTTTTTCATTCCTTTTCCGAAGACGACACCTTTGCTCAGAGTGTCCTTTGTTTCCGCAAAGATTTCAGTTAAAGGACTTACGTTCATTGGCTCTCTTACGAGCAAATTTTGATGGAGTATAATCCTTGTTCTTGCAAGCTGACATAGGTCTTCCACATGGAGAATTATTAATAGCTCTAACAAAGTTAATCTTACTAGTGTTTGGAACATCTATTCCTTTATATCCCAGACCGCTTGTATCACGATGTTCTTTACATGCTCCAAGCATAGATGATAGCTTTGTAGAGCTCCAATTGAATTTCTTCAGATTATCCTCCAGTGCTTGTACCTTCTTAAGAGACGCAGCAAGTTCAGTTTCCAAGGATTTTTCTTTGGCAAGAAACTGGTGTTCTTTGTCATTAAAACATTTACGTTGAGATTCACACCTTGCTTCAGATTCTGCAAGCTTTTCTTTCATCATGAAAAGATTTCGAAGGAGATTATCACATTCAGTTTTTTTTAAAAGAACATCTTCCTTGTGATCTTCGACAGTGGATTGTAAGAGTTTATATCCGCCATCATATCCTTTAAAGAGTTTTCTCAACTTTCTGTTTTCTAGACAAAGAGGACCCATGTATTTTCTCAAACATGTTGTTGTCTTTTTTTCTTTCAGGGCAAGATCAAACATCATGATATATTGATCAGAGACTTCCTCATCAACACTCTGTCCTTCTTCTGAATCATTGTCATATGAAAGTTCATCCAATTGCTCATCAAGAGATTTTTTCCAGTTGAGTGCAGATTCAGTTGAAGGACTTGGGTTAGAAATTTTCTCAGTAGTTTTCGGTCTTTGAAACCCAACCGAGTGACCCTGAACTGGTATTGCGTTATTAGAGATATTACTCTTGTCCATAGAGTCAGATCGCTACAAACACAGACTTGTGAGGTATTTAATATGTTTGCCTGCTCTGATACCAATTGAAAAAGTGGGGGTCTAATAACACCACCCAATATTTCGCTTAGCAATCTGTATGGACTAACTCCGAAATACTTTACTAGAAAATCAACTAGACAGTCAGACTCAATCTAGATCAAAGTATCTCAAGGAGTTAATATCTCTCACTTGTTTTGATTTACTCAAGCTAAAACAATAGCGAGTCTTTATCAAACACAAGGAATAACTTGGATGGTACCAAAGACCAATTTCCAAGTGTTAATCAATGAAATCAACAACCACAAGGTCAGATCTCTAATTGATTAAACTTTAACGCACAACATGTATTATTTCAAATTATAAAGATAAACAATATAATGCGGAAATTGAAATAACATAGACACCAGAAATTTTGTTAACGAGGAAACCGCAAATGCAGAAAAACCCCGAGACCTAGTCCAGATTGAATACACACTGTATTAATCCGCTACAGACACTAGACTACTACAAGCTAACTTTGGACTGGACTGTATTTGAACCCAAATCAATCTCCCACTGATCTAAGGTACAGTTGTACTCCCTACGCCTCTGATCCCAGCAGGATACTACGCACTTGATTCCCTTAGCTGATCTCACCCACAACCAAGAGTTGCTGCAACCCAAAATCGCAGACTTGATAATAAACAAATCTGTTTCACACAGAAAAGTCTATCAAAGGATAAATCTGTCCCCATAGAAAAACCATAAAGTTTTGTTCAGTCTTTTGATATGAAATCAAGGTGAACAGGAACCAATTGATAATCCGGTCTTATATTCCCGAAGAACATCCTAGATTAATCAATCACCTCACAACAGTCTTACTTGTTATAAAACAAGAGGACGTCAAGGAATCACAAACAGTGAGACGAAGATGTTTGTGACTTCTTTATCTTTCCTATCGGAGATAATCAAATCTCAAGCCAATCGTTTCGATTGTACTCGTACGATAGAAGATACAAGATCAGCCATACAACTACGATAAAAGTAGTATCGGTCTGGCTTCACAATCCCAATGAAGTCTTTAAGCCGTTAACCTGGTTTTAGAGAAGAAAACCAAAGGTTAAAGGAGAATCGACTCTAGCGAGCGCACTAGTATCACGCAGACGTGTGGGGATTAGTTTTCCCAATGCTATATTGTTCCTTTATATAGTCTTTCAAATAAGGGTTTGCAATCTAGGTTACCTTGGTAACTAAGCATTCATTATTCACCGTTAGATGAAAACCTAATTTAGATTCAAGCTAATATTTCTCAACCGTTAGATCGAAAACTTAGCTTGTCACACACAAATGTAATATACATTTACTGGGTTTGTGAAAACCGTGCCCAAACGCGTACTTGTATGTTGGTTCACAAATAGTAACCAAATGGTTAACCATATGAGCATTTCATATTAACCTTGTTCTTCTTCACCATAACTAGTTCAATTGACTTCAATATGACCTAGTTAGAGAGTTTTTCAATTGCAAGGAAATCTCATGTACTACACAAGACACAATTGAAACAAAGATGATTCGATTCACATGAATCGGCTCATGAACTTTATAGCCACGGTTTGCATACTGCATTCCTTAGTAATTTAAGCTTCATGTTCAGAGCACATCTTTAGATCATAACCCACTCAAGTTCGCAAACAAGTTCGCGGACTTAAGGAAACCGACAGAGTTTCCAAATTCAGCAGAAAATCTCGGCAAAGAGACTTCCGCCAGTTCGCGGACTTGAACCTTCACGAACGAATTTGGAATCCCGACATAAATTCTCGGTACAAGAACTTACGACAGTTCGCGGACTGAGTTCGCAAACTGGGTTCGCGGACTTGGCAAAGCCAATTCCTCCGGTTTCTCTCAATCAACAAAGTTCGAAAACTTCGGATTAAAGAATAGGATTTATGCACATATGTGTTTCCACAACAATGCTTATATCCGTCATTGGTTATATTGATCTAAACCCTCATTTCAACCATTGAAACATTCTTAGAGGACGTTATATAGTTGCTACACTATTTCTCGTCAAAGCGATTTCCAAATGATTGAAACATCATGACTTTCGTCACTAGGTGAAGATAAACTTGGTCAAAGCGAAAGCTTTACCAACACAATATTTCGAGATATAGATACGCGAGATATACTCGGCTCGAAATATCAAATGTGTATGATCAAGTCTATATAGCATACTAATTTTGTCTCATAAGAAGTATGAGATATAGTAGATAGACTGTTGAGTGATAGATAAGTTCAAGACTCCACATACATTTTTGTTGATGAAGTTCCACCGATTCCTTGAGTAGATCTTCCTCGTTGTATGATGAATCGCCATGAAGTCCTTGAGCTCAACTACACTTTCTATCCTAGTCCTAGACTTAGCTATGTAGACCAGAAATCAAGACTTATAGTTTTGATCACTAACATTGACAAACATGCTTGAGATAGCAACGCATGCGAGTTCGACCGACCAATGCTCTAACAGGAAGTAGTAGCGACGGCTCTTTTACCTTCGCGACGGCCCACCTTGTACGCGTTTTTTATCTTCTTTGCATAGTCAACATGAAGATCTTCAGTTTTCTTGGTCCAGTCAGCGCGCTCAGCCTCTAGATCCTCCTCATGAAGACCCTCAATACCACAAAGTTCACCATTTAAAATCGCATTCTTCTCCTTGAGCTCAGCAACTTGCTTTTCAACCTCTAGCAAACGAGTGCGATCTTCTGCAAGTTAGCAAAAGCAAAGACGAGTTAATCAATGCAAAGCTGTAAAGAACAGTTAAAGAAGTAACGATACTGATAACAACAACCTTCGTGGTTGGTTAAAACAGAATTAGGGTCTGCTACCAATCGAAGGACCATTTAGACAAGAAGCCTAACCCACTAAGTAAAACAAAAATAAAATGGTAAATACCTTCAAGAGCTTTATTTTCCCGACGCAAAATCTCAATATCTTGATTAGCAACATTCAGACTGTATTGCACACGGTCAGTATCGCCTTGAACGGTTTTGGTTCGTTTTCTAGCAACAAAAGATCTGGACATTGCACCATAAAAGCGTTGGGCTTAACACAACGAAAAAAACTGAGTGATATACCATGGCAATTAAAATGCACTTATCAAACATAGAAGAACTGCAAAGACATACCATATTATCGATCCAACGGTGAAGAGCCTCGTCTTGCGTGTCCAAAACCTGTTCCTGGTCCTCCACGGTCATATTAAGGAACTCATCCTAGCAAAAGAAAGCAGCAGCTTCAGCAACTTTACCAAACAAAGTTATTGAAGTAGAAGAGGAAGGAACGACTGAAGAATTAGCAAAACCACTTGCAAATGAATTAGGCACACCAGTGCCATCACCAATAGAAACAAATTTACCACCACCACGCAGAGCACCTCCATTGGATGGATCATCCATTCCATCACAATAACCATAGACATCTTTACCACCAGCTGGAGCAACTCCATCGGATAAAACACCATTTTTAGCGGCATCACTCTTCTGGGGAACAACAATCTCGCCGTCAGAGTTAACTGACTCGGACTCGGAGATGGATCCATTCATAACACTATCCATATTATCATCATCATCATCATCAGAAATAAAAGTAAGATCAACATCAATAGCTTGCATAGTAACACGATCAGGAGCATTAGAAGGGCCCGATCTAGCTGCAGCCTTCCCACGCTACAAAATATGAAATCAGATGTTATTCTATAAAACAGGGGCAAACACAAGGAAGTATTATCTACCTGAGCATCCTCAACATTCCTAATAGCCTGCACCCGAGTCATCCGACACTTAGGAACCACCGGTGCAGTAGTCCAGTTAAGCTCCCACGGCCTGTAATCCGGCAAAGAACCATGCATTTCAGGAAGCCCGGGAAGAACACCACCGACATCCTCCCAACCATAAACGTATGTACCAACAACCCGAATAGGGAACACGAACCACTTTGGATCTTTAGTCTCACGTAAGGTGATGTTACTCGGAGAATGAGGATCAAGATCGGTCAGAAGCAAAGGACCCCTTAGAGCACGACGATTCCTTGAAATACCCACACCAAAGCCCTCGAACTTCTCACCAATAAGCTTATGGCACCAGTAATTATCCAAGAAGCTATCAGGAGTATACAGATAAGACTTGGAAGGGTCGAACTGGTTCCTCTCATGCACCGTAACTATACCCTGGCTACGAAAATCACATTCTCGAAGAATACGCCAGAAGTTTCCATTAGGTTGACACAACGCCCTTTGAGGATTAAGACCTGCAAGAACCTCGTATTTGAAGGTGTTCAGATGGTTGTATAAGGGTAGACGAAGCCCCGCCTCTAGCTGGCCTTCTGTAACCACGATCCCATTTGGTCCACATGGCTGCTCGGAGATCTCACGGGTCAGAATACCATTATGTTTGTCAGGATGAGCATAAAAAGGTTGAATCTCTGAAGATGGTAGTTGGTTTTTAGGTTGTCTAAATAAAAGGCAGCTGCCGCTTCCATCTCCATAGATCTGCTACTTGAACCGTGATGTTTAGATGCAAGTTTCTTTTCACCAGTACTGGAAATGTTCAACAAAGCAAGACCTTTTTGTCAGAAACAGAAACTGATAAAATACAAATGATAAACAAGCAGAAAAAACAAAACCAAACACTATGAGACACTAAAGCAACCGAATAAAAACCATAATGCAGTAAGGCAACAATGAACCAGTGATGACGAACACAAAAAATAATCTCAAAAAGGATTGGTACTTACCGCTTTGGTTGATGAGATGAAGTTCTTCCAGACATGATATGATCTTTATATAGATGGAGTTGAATATAATAAGGAAAAACACAAAGAAAACAAAGATCTGAAACTTTACAGGAGAAGTGAGGAAATGAAAATAAGTACATGACGCACTCTCTTATGAAGAATATATAGAGGAAAAATCCTTTGCGATTCGAACCGGCGTCCCAAGTCAGCAGGTCATAAAACAGTTACCTGGCAAAAATGTTGGGAAGGTGCGAAGATGATCGTGAAAAAGCATACATAACGTTCCCACTTCCAAAGACGTAACATCTTCGAGACATGTTGACCAATACCGGCATGATACATTGAAAGAGTGGGACGGGTGCGACTTATTCGAAGAAAACGTTACGCATGCTTCTTCACCTACGCCACTTACCAGGACGTCACAGCTTACGCCTGACTCTTCACCTTCGTCTCTTCCCAAGACTTAATAGTTTTTTCTTTGTGTGTGTTTCTAATTCAAACCTGCTTGCCTCGATAAACGAAAACTGAATATTCTTCTTCCCTTTTGTATCCCCTCCAAAGATCTTTATCGTTTTATTTTCAAAATGAGATATAAAAACAAAAGTTACGAGTTCTTCATTGATCCAACATCTGAACGTAGATACTCACAATTTTTATTTTCATATCTCCCATAAATCAAGATAAGTTTTCATGTCTTGTGGAGATTAAAATCATGTATACTGTATGTTCTTGCTTGTTATCTCTCTGAAGGTTAACAATTTTTAGTTTCTAGGATTATGAATTTAGTAAGCAAAGGGAGATCTTTAGGGTTTTGAAACAATATTCCATGGGAGGGTTTGAAATTCAAATCAACGATTTCCCAGATTCTAATTCTTCTTGTTGATGCAATCTACAACAAGAGATTCTGGGGGCTTCAAGTTAACCAACGGAAAGAGTGTTTGTTTTTACAAATTGGGATTATTTTTCTGGTTATAAGAATTAGGTTAGGAATGTATGATCATGATTGATTTTTTTTTAATTAATTACTATTTCTTTTTATTTTATTTTTTTAATTTTTAGATTAATTTGTTCTTTCCTGTTTTTTTTTTCTTAATACAATATGCATCAAATGAATCTATGGTGACAGCTTGTGAATAAAATTTGTTAGTGTTTCATTCAATTTCCCCAAATGTATAAAAAAATTCGTAGTTAATTGCAATGAGAGCGTTTATCTCAGATTCTCAAAGATTGAATTCCTGTAGTATAAGTATTTTGGATGATGACGAACAATGGTGATCTTATATCGATTTAGTGGTGGTGCTATTCAACATACATAAGTTAACCTTCTCTAACTGTTTCACAAGAATCCCTGGTTCACTAACGAGTCAACGACTACAAACTTAGCACCCAAACACTAAGACATACCAAAACCTGCGACCAAACACTAATTAACTTTTTTAAGGGTGTAAAAAATAAAGTCCATAGATGTCCTTTAGGAAATATAAAAACATATATGGGTGGCAAATAGGATAAGATAGATGGCAAATATGAAAATTTAGAGTGGGAAATAAGTGGAACCTAGATTTCAAAGTAGAAGCAAGGAAAACAAAAATGCTATACGGAAAGAAAACGGGTAGCGTTAGTGCTCAAAATGTTGGCTCTAAAGGAAAAATGCTTCTACCATTAACACTCCTGTTATTGCTAATAGCTAGGAAAAAAAAGAAACAAAATAATAATATTTGTCTATACCACGCATTTAGCTTCTCCCTAATCATCACTCAAAGAGGAAAAATTAGTGTGTCCAACCTCACCGTTAAATTGTTACACAGGACAGTTTTAGGCGAGTGCTCGTGAAGATGGAAGGATTTCATTCATAGAAATCGTGTTAAGAACTACATTTTAGAAACATAGTAATCACTTAGTTTCTTTACAGACTTTAAATGAAAATAAGCAAAAATTGTGCATCATCCCTATTGTTGATGTGGGCAAGCCAAGAACCATTGATATTCATTTATTTGAGAAAGGTATTTGTAAAAATTTATAAATTGACTACACTCAAACATAAATTTTACCAAACAAGGCAATAGATCTAGGATATCTGTTGGGTATTTGGGGGAGCATCTTTATTGTTGTTTTTTGTATGAACTTGTGAGTTTAGTAGTTCTTAGATTTTCTTATTCACTTTTTCTATCGTTATTCAAAACTCTCTTTTCATTCATTTCTTTCTTACATACTGTACGATACAAGTGCACAATATATCTTGATTCTTCAATTCTTTGGATTCTCCTTGATTGAAAATAAAGAGCAACTAATTTTAGAAATCATAACCCAAGAACACTTGAGATCCGGTTTTTCAAAACCCAATTTTAACTTTTAGAACTTCTATGTGTTTTTCTTTTTGTTTCTGTACAAGACTTCATCTTATCTCAAGGAACAAAAACAAGGTAGTAGCAGATTTACCAATTCATGTTTCCATCAGAAGTCGTTTGACTTTAATATAACCATCTAAGTTGAGTAATGGGTTAGAAATCGCCGATTTTAAATTGGTTGTAAAAGATGAAATTAAAGGAAACAGTTGCAGTTCATGAGATCTGGAAAAAAAACACATGTGGGAAGAATTAAGGATGATTTTAATATGACAATGATTTCATACAATTGATGGATAATTTATTTCTTTATTCATTTGATGATCTTAATGGAATGCTATAAGGATAATCTTAATGGAATTTCACCATATGAGTTGAGGATGAAAACGGAGAAGAAAGATAGAAAGACAGAAAACTGAAAATACTTAGAATAAAGAGAGCACATGTGATTCATCACCTACGTGGGACCTGGGTTTCTTCTTCTGTTACATGTAAGCTAACACGTCATATTGGGGGCAGACTAGGGCGCCATTAAGGGCGGTATGTAGCATTCCCGAGGAAACATATGTTTTACACTCCTATTACATTATTATTCTTATGAAGTCCGTTGCCAACAGTAAAACATTACACTACCCAATGGAGAGCCTGGAATCTATTCTGATTTTCAAGACCAGGAGGATCAGATGGATCAGTCTAACGGTTTTCAAAAAAAAAATTTGCTCGTCGGTTTTCAAATTAAAACTCAACAACTTAACACGAGCACGCAGTAAATCTTTGTAGATTCTTCATTTTCATTCTTTTGCTGCCCTTGTAAGTTATACTAATAGATAAGTTTTAAGAACCATATATATGGAGTAACTCAGCGTTGTTGACTTTTTGCTTTGAGAATATGTACAAAAAAAAAATGATGCCCGAAAACGTGTGCTGCCCAAAGTCGTGCATTGGCTTCGCCTCGGGGCCGTCACTGCTTATAATAAACAACTCCTCTCTTTAATCTTTTTGATAAAATAATGGATTCGTTTATAAACCAGTCAACCCTGAAAGCGTGGATAATCCGGTATTGGTTGTGAATCTTCACTCCAAATGTTTTATGTATCTTCTATGTTTAGATTTTCTGATACTTCTCATATTGAATACATCAATACAAGTATAAATATCGATGTACAGTAATAACGATCAAATTATTAGTAATTATCTCAGATTATGATGATGAACGCATGAATTAACCTCAGTTTGACTTTGGGTAGGTTTTTCTATTTCTCTGGTCTGGAGTTGTGCAGTGATGGTGTTCAAGAGACGATTCTATGATTAAGCATCTGAGACGTATTATAAAGAGATCATAAACTAC
Source organism: Papaver somniferum (assembly GCF_003573695.1). Lineage (NCBI taxonomy): Eukaryota > Viridiplantae > Streptophyta > Magnoliopsida > Ranunculales > Papaveraceae > Papaver > Papaver somniferum. The sequence goes on along the minus strand of NC_039365.1, from coordinate 88,632,801 downwards.
ATGTACATCTCACTAATTAAACTGATTCAAACAAGAGTAACGAAATGGTTTTGATTGTGTCGATACGACAAAGATGTTTGTAGTGATTGAAACACTAAAACAAAGATGTAAACAACAAAGATGTTAGCACAGAGAATGGAGGCACTAGGATTGTCAAATCCACCACTAACTCACACTACGTATTCAAATAATTATACTACTCTTGTCCTTGTAACAGATAAGGAAAATGTACCAAGTCTACCACTTACCTAAGGTGTTTCACCAATGGATATATCATTCGCCACTAAAGTATTTCTCCAAAGTACTAACTGTCTAGTTAAAGCACAACTAGCCTAAGGATCAATAACAGTCTGGTTTAATATGAGTTGCAGTATAATCAATATAGAAGTAATCCAACTACAATGGCATACACTGTGACAGTAAAATGTTGACATACTATCATCAATTATATCCTAAACAATTTGAACATTCAAGAACATCATAAGAAGTATGAAAACATAGAGACAAGCTAGGGTTTCACCTAAACCCTAGCAAGGTGAATTAGAACATGATGAAGATGATTAAAATGCAATTGAATTAAGATAGCTAATTGGTCCAACTAAAATTGGGTGATTGTTACATAGAAATAGTCCCCTTATGTATACCCAAAAATTCTCCCCATTCTTCTTCAATTAAACAGTTAATAAGAACCTAACCCACCAACAACATTTTGTTGACTTTCTATGCCTTCATTTACTCTGTTCTTCATTGAATTGGTGTTCCCCCAATTGTACATCCGGTGGGGTAGGGTGTGGAAGCAATGAACGGCAGATATCGCTGCCACATAGGGGTGCATCTATCCGGTGTATGAAACCGGTAGATATGTAGCAGCTTCGAACTAACCCTAACTCTTATCTCTCTAATCCTTATCTTTTGGGGTTATTTTTCTTGATAAGAATAAGATAAGATAGAGAGATATGGATAATTAGGAGTTAATGGTGGTGAAGTTTTGCTCAGTGTGCGGAGGAGAAAGGGAGTGGAGTTAATGGAGGAAGATGCAAGTGGTGGTGGTCCTAAAGATGGAAGGGAGGAGAAGTGAATTTGGTATGGTTTCTGTTCGACAGGGGAAGAAAAGAGGTGGGTGTATAGGGTGTTTAATAATTGTATCAGGTTTGATACTCTGGATAGAGATGGCCCTGAGATGATAAGCATATCTATCTGATCCGACGGCTCAGGTATAGAAACGTGTTAGGATCTTGGGTTTGGGTTTCTGGGTTCTCTACCAAGCCCATGTCTTGGTTTAGTCTTTGCAAGCGGATTGCGGGAGATTTGCAAGAGTATTGTAGGTGTTCTTTATGCGATATTCCTTCGAGCTTCACGGCTTTCTCGTGGAAGCCTTGTGTTTCCTATCTTCCGTAGTCGCTAGCCGCCATTCCTCTGCTCTTTTGGCTTCTCAATTCATCCAAGATTTATTTAGTACCTAAAACCACAAAAATAATTAGTAAAGAAAATACAGAATTTGGGATAATATATTATTTTAAAGCACAAAAGATGAGTTAATTGCCAATAGAAAGGTATAGAGTATGCAATATTTTGCACTGATCACCTAATGAGCCCCATGGGTTTAGCAATCAACTCCTAGGAATCAACCATCAAATCCCACAAAGGACCGTGATTTTTCAAGCATATATACATACCAGAACTGCTATATCATCAAGAAATCAACAAATTTGATGTTGTCAAGTGTCAACCACACATCACCAAAATAATTAAAACTTATAAAAGGAATTAAAATATTTTAAACTCAATTATAAAAAAAAAATTCAGATTCTGTTGCTCAAAGGAAATTGAATATTAAAAACTAAATTCAACATTGCCTCAAACATAAGAGGACTTATCTAACAAAAGACGAACATAGCCTCGAAAAAGCACATGAGGACTTACAAATGACAACCACAACCATTAAACATCGCCTCGGAGCACACACGAGGACTTTAACACAAAACTATCAATAAAATACCAAGGAGGAATAACAGAAAATAAAACATCGCACATGAGGTACTAACACCATTGATCAACAATTTTCTCTAGATCCTCAGATGGACCACCAGCAGGGACAGACTCTTCAACAAGGGTCTGAGTAGGAGTCACGATATTGGAAGTACTAGCGGCAGCTCTTTTACCTTTGCGATGACCTGCCTTGTTCCCGTCTTTTATCTTCTTTGCATAGTCAACATGAAGATCTTCAGTTATCTTGGTCCAGTCAGCACGATCAGCCTCTAGCTCCTTCTCATGACGAGCCTCAATACCACAAAGTTCACCATCTAAAATCGCATTTTCCTCCTTGAGTTCAGCCACTTGCTTCTCTACCTCTATCAAACGATTGCAATCTTTTGCGAGTTAGAAAAAACAAAGACGAATTAATCAATGCAAATTTGTAAAAAACACCGAAGGAAGTAAAGATACTGATTAAAGCAACCTTCGTGGTTGGCTAAAATAGAATTTAGGGTCTGTTCAAGTTGGGCTCTCTGATGATCTGAAGCATTAACTTGTGCCTCGAACGAAGTGACCTGGCCATCAGCAGCTGGACAAGAAAGCATGTGCATATCACGATCTTTTACTAGCTTTGCGTATTGTCACTTTACCCTACAAAGTTCTTCCTTATTTTTTTCTGCTTGTTGCAGTGTTGGCATATGATCAGACTGCCACTCGATAAACTTATTCTTTTGAGTCTGGAGCAAAGCGATCATCTCTGCGCGTGATACATCCAACTGCTTTATCTCTTAAACCTTCTCACGAAGTTCTTTAATTTGATCACGATGTACATCTTCATCCCTCTTAGAGAGTGCGAGCTCTTTATCCAATGAGTCAATCTTACACAAACGAGAATTCAAATCAACCCTCACAACGTGTATCTCCCTAAGGTGCTTATGAGCCTCAATACCGGCCCTCTCCTCGAGTTGACGAGTCATGGCTACCAATACAAAGCCCACTTCAGACAAGGAACGGGTAAATAAAACTAACTAACTAAAAGAAAAGGAAATGGTAAATACCTTCAAGTGCTTGATTATACCGGCGCAGTCTCTCAATCTGTTGATTAGCAGCATTCAGACTGGATTGCACACGGTCAGTATCGCCCTGATCGGTTTTGGCTCGTTTTCTAGCAACAAAAGATCTGGACAGCATTGCACCATAAAAGCGTTGGGCCTAACACAACGATAAAAAACTGAAAGTTAGACCGTGGAAATTAAAATGCACTTATCAAACATAGAAGAACTGCAAAGGCATACCATGGTATCGATCCAATGGTGAAGAGCCTCGTCTTACGTGTCCAAAACCTGTTCCTGGTCCTCGAAGGTCATATTAAGGAACTCACCCGAGCAAAAGAAAACAACATCTTCAACAACTTTACCAAACAAAGTTATTGAAGTAGAAGAGGAAGGAATGACTGAAGAATTAGCAAAACCACTTGCAAATGAATTAGGCACACCAGTGCCACCACCAACAAAAACAAATTTACCACCACCACGCAGAGCACCTCCATCGGATGGAGCATCCATTCCATCACAACAACCACGGACATCTTTACCACCAGCTGGAGCAACTCCATCGGATGAAGCACCATTTTTAGCGGCATCACTCTTCTGGGGAACAACAATCTCGCCGTCAGAGTTAACTGACTCGGACTCGGAGATGGATCAATTCATACCGTTATCCATATCATCATCATCATCACCATCATCATCAGAAATACAAGTAAGATCAACATCAATAGCTTGCATAGTAACACGATCATGAGCATTAGAAGGGCCCGATCCAGCTGCAGCCTTCCCACGCTACAAAATATGAAATCGGATACTATTCTATGAAACAGGGGCAATCACAAGGAAGTATTATCTAACTGAGCATCGTCAAAATCCCTAATAGCCTGCACCCGAGTCATCCGATACTTACGAACCACCGGTCCAGTAGTCCAGTTAAGCTCCCACGACCTGTAATCCGGCAAAGAACCATGCATTTCAGGAAGCCCAGGAAGAACACCACTGACATCGTCCCAACCATAAACGTATGGACCGACAACCCGAATAGGCACACGAACCACTTTGGATCGTTAGTATTACGTAAGGTGATGTTACTCGGAGAATGGGGATCAATATTGGTTAGAAGCAAAGGACTCATTAGAGCACGACGATTCCTTGAAATACCCATACCAAAGCCCTCGAACTTCTCACCAATAAGATGAGGGCACCAGTAATTATCCAAGAAGCTATCAGGAGTATACAGATAAGACTTGGAAGGGTCGAACTGGTTCCTCTCATGCACCGTAACTATACCCTAGCTACGAAAATCACATTCTCGAAGAATACGCCAGAAGTTTCCATTAGGTTGACACAAATACCTTTGAGGATTAAGACCCGCAAGAACCTCGTACTGGAAGGTGTTTAGAGGATTGTATAAGGGTAGACGAAGCCCCGCCTCTAGCTGGCCTTCTGTAACCACGATCTCATTTGGTCCACATGGCTGCTCGGCGATCTCGCGGGTCAGAATGCCATTCTGTTTGTCAGGATGAGCATAAAAAAGGTCGAATCTCTGAAGATGGTAGTTGGTTTTTAGGTTGTCTAAATACAAGGCAGCTTTCGCTTCCATCTCCGCAGATCTGCTACTTGAACCGTGATGTTTAGATGCAAGTCTATTTTCACCAGTACTGGAAAAGTTCAACAAAGCAAGACCTTTTTGTCAGAAACAGAAACTGATAAAATACAAATGAGAAACAAGCAGAAAAAACAAAACCAAACACTAAGAAACACTAAAGCAACCGAACAAAAACCATAAGACAGTAAGGCAACAATGAACCAGTGATGACGAACACAGAAAATAATCTCAAAAAGGATTGGTACTTACCGCTTTGGTTGATGAGATGGAATTCTTCCATACATGATATGATCTTTCTATAGATGGAGTTAACCATAATAAGGAAAAAGACAAAGAAAACAAAGTTAAATATGATCTTTACAGGAGAAGTGACGAAATGAAAATGAGTACATGACGCACTCTCCTATAAAGATTATATAGAGGAAAAATCCTTTGGATTCGAACCCGCGCCCCAAGTCCAGCAGGTCATAAAGCAGTTACCTGGCGAAAATGCTTGGATGGGGAGAAGATCACCGTGAAAAAGCATGTGCAACGTTCCCACTTCCCAAATACGTACCATTTTCGAAAATGTTGACGCATGTCGTATTGGCGGTTGAAGTAGCGGGGAAGGCGTGGGGGTTCTTACGCCTGCTTCTTCACCTTCTCCATTTCCCAATACTTACGAGCTTTTAATGTAAAAGCTGGTTGACTTGGTCATTAAAATCAAAAATGCTTTACAACCCCAAATTCTTCTCCGTGACGTGTCGTCGTGGCTAATCCTATAATGGGACCCCTGTTTTTTCTTTTAAATCAATGAGAGAATGCCACGTCAGTAAAATGGTGTGTGTGTGGTGGTGTGGGTGGAGGTTTGGGCGCGTTAGTGAAAATCAACAAGCAGCTGCAAAACCCTGGTGCTAGAAAGTAGACAAGACAAAGGAAATAATTTCGAACCTATAAAAGTAATAGTTTTATACAATAAGTCGGCAAGGTCGAGCATTCAAACCATGCCGAATTACAGCAACTCCGGTATTGTTTAAACTTGCAGAAAAAAGAACAAGTTTCTAAAGCAAGTGAAACTGAAAATTGACATAAGTTTAAGAGTTACTGACAAGTCTAAAACCACAATTTAAGAGTTCAAAACATAATAATAGAAGCATAATAACACTAATATATGAAACAAGTTTCATTCATCCTTTTCATTGTTGTTATCTTCCTCCAAATCATCAGCTTTTTCACCATCACTAGCTTTTTCAGCAGCACCAGCTTTTGCATTTCCCTCTATATGGACCTATGTAATCACCAGGCTCATTGTAATAAGGGTTCACTCGAGAAAAGTAAGATTCCTTGAACAAAGTTCTTGGATCAACCTCCTCTTTTTCCTCCTCTGATGATGTGCATTCTTCATAGTTGAGGGGATTGCTAGGATTTTCCATGAACCTTAGGAATTCTTCAGGATACCCATCAGAAGTAACTTTCTTACATGGCAATTATCTTCAGTTTCATCTTTTGGATTATCGAAAAAAAGGATAAATCTTGTCAATCCATTCTAATAGCCTTTTTTTTTGATCGGTTATCCATTCTAATAGCTCTTCTGCATTGTGAACAACACAAGGAATATCTTCTAATTTTTCCTCTGGGAACCTAAACAATACACAAATAAAGATATGAAAATTCTACACATTAAAGCATGAATAATCTAAAGACCATGTATATGTATTAGAGAAAGACCTAAAAAGACCTTAAATGTTGTGTTCTGTACGATTAGTCTTCATATGAAGCTTTAGATGAAACTTGTCCATAAACATTTCTCTGTTGGAACTGTAATATAATGGAAAGGGTTGTTCACATGTTGTTATTGTTTCTAATTATTTATCGATGAGGATCCGTCAACAAAAGGGGTTTGACAAACGAAAATGACAAATCATCACAGCCGTCATTTTTCTTATATTCAAGGGTCTATATTATGTATGATGTGTCACCTATATTGGCTCATATAACCTCATTATACGACTTATAAGCTTAGTCGAGCCATATATCCGAAGTTAAGGAAAGATAAAATGACGACCCTAATAGTTTTCTTAATGGAATTCTTATATGTTTTGTTTTAAATCTAGTTCATGGTTTTTTACTAATTAATCAATTATTTGTTATCAAAATCGGAAGGTACGAGATACTGTTATTAAGCTACAGTACGTATACTATTTTTATGACATGATGCCTTTCGTGATCCCTTGTTTTTTGGTATCCAATTTCAAGGATGAATTCCCGATTTTTCAACAGAGGATTCTAATCTGGATATGCCTAACGCTCTAGTTCATATCATAACATCTTCGTTTTCATTTAAGGTAGTCCTGGAGAAAGCGTTTTCGTAGTGGACCTGTGTGATGACTATAACCATAAAGTTTGTAAGGTTTATTCTCAACCTGTATGATGAGTCCGATGACCATATTCTCAGCTCTATTTCATGTATAAACTTTCGTTGATCTGGATGAAGGCCAACCCATTATCAAGGTGTAACACCAGTCTATATGTGGATTAATTTCTTAAATACTACTGTTTAAATAAATTCTATACCATCGGTAACAAAAACCAAGAGATTTCTACATGGAAAAGAAAGATAACTACCGACGTACTTGAGATTGATAAGATCAGATTATGAGGATACGTTTTGAGAAAATAAAAATAAAAATCTGGCTCGGCTTAAGCTTGAGCCGTAAAGATTCCACATCATATTTAATATGAACCCTTGGATATAAAGAACATGATGGCTGCGATGATTTGTCATTTTCCTTTGTCGAACCCTTTTGTTCACCGATCCGCTCCCATTCTTTATATAGTTAATGTTTTCAGGAGTCTAATTCAACTATAGAATCCTCTCGTTGGTTCTACAATTGTTGTCTTTTAGACGTTCTTGTATTCTCGAGCAATATCCATAATAGAAAAATCAATTCATGGTTTCTTTTTGGTTAGACGCATCGGAAAAAGATTAAATTTTGGTGTGTTTATCTGTTTCTTATTAATACTTTTTCTTAATGTATGAATTACTCCGTTCGTGTCATTTGAACCATCAGTATGAAGTAGTGCATTTCTTCACTAGCGATTGATCGATATGATGGATTATGTTTTGGTTGTTGCAACATGTATGTTTTTACTTTGAAATAATTGAACTCTAGAACTTAGATAGATTGGAAAATTGGATTATCTTAACGTTTTACAAATATGAATACGGACGGTCTTAAACATGCTTAATGTACTGGTGCAACAATTTTACCGCCTCTTCGAGGCAGCAATATTTCAGGGCTGGCCCTGGTGGGCATGATCTTTATGGTACGACCCTTCCGACTAACACCTACATCCTAAGGCCGGCATCCCTGAAAATCATCATTTTCGATTTCTAATCTAATCTGACAATCAAAACACATAAACAGTAACAGGGTTTGAGTTAAGTCTGATAAAATGGTGAGACCTGAAACAAGATATATGTACCAGATAAAAATCTGAGAAAGATACACTAGATAAACACCCAAATGTTGATTCCAACAAAAAAAGGAAATAAGATGCCTATAAAGTAAGGTCAAACTTTACTAAGCAAGGACCTCGGAGTTGAGAAAAGTATTGTCTGGATGCAATGTCAAAAAGCGAGTGTTTACATTGCACCGTATTTAGAATGACTAGGTCAGGTAGTGGAAGGAGGCAATGATACCGGCGTACCGCAACTTAACAGAGCGAAGTGAGAAGCTGGATATTCTCAGAATGACAATTTTTTCATAAAACCGGTGTATGCATAAACTTTCGGTCTAGATTATCTCCATTTTCGTTCTTACATTTATACATTAGATAATGAAAATCCAAAATAGACAAGGCCCGATCTCTCTTTCTCTAATGGAATGAAATTAAAACAGACGTCTGAGAAAATCAAGGCAAATAATAAGGTTTCACTCAGAATACTCGGTGGACTGATATGAATCACTATCACTAGGAATCGACTTGCCTCTACCTGTATCAACGGCAACGGTGTTGATAGCATCGCGACGAGAGCTAGCGCCGATTTCAGTAGAATAGGGGAGAGATTCGGTCAAAGCAAGCTGATCACAAGCATTCTTAAGCTGTTGATTGAGCTGCACAATTTTATCCTCCAGAAGCTTTTCATTTGGCTCAAGCTGCCTACATTTGGCGCTAAGATCTGCAACCTGACGAGTTAAACTCAAGCTGTTGGATCTTTCCATCTCCAGCCTAGCTGCTGATCGCTGTCGTATGCCTCAAAAATAAATTACACTTTCTTACTACTCAAAATATAAATATAACAAGGGCAAGAAAGGATCATTCCCACAGACAGGACTAAGGTTGTCAAATTGTTTCGGTTTCCTATAAATACCAATGGGGGGTTTTGTGATTTTTTATATACTAAAATAAAATAAAAACAAAACAAAGAAATAAGCAAGCAAATCAAATAGCGCAGATATTGGTTAAGGATTCATCTTCATTCACAAACATGCTTTTTAACAATAACTAGAATTGATATTTAATCTCTCTTTTATCAAAGGCCGTAAGATACCTTGATCGCAAGTATATCCCGCAAATCTCCTCTTGTCGTCAACAAACACATTAAAAGATGCGAATATGAATTATATCTTAGAGAACAACCTAACGTGTAAAAGCACTAATCAAATTTAATTTCCTAGATGCATTAAGCTCTATGAAATCAGGCCAATCAAAGCAATCGAACGTGTAAAAGCACTAATCCGATTTAACAAAGGTTATGACTCACTTGTGACTACTAGGATGTATCACTGCAAGCAATAATCACAATTATGCTACTTGTCATCAGGAATCTATCACTTTTGCGTATAATAAATCCTAATCTAGCAATAGAGATGAAAACAAACTCGATTGATTCTAAACTCAACCAAACAAACATTCAAATCATGTAACAATATTAATGGTGAATCATAAACGATAATATGGAGACAAAACTAATTCATTGCATAAAAACCCATATTTGGAAATCCAACTTATTCCTTAAATCAATGATAAAATTAAGTACTCATGTTAAAGGAGTTCATCACAAGAAGGAATAGAAAAGCCATCATGTTCTAAACCCTAGAACCAAAGTAGAAGAAGATGAGATATTCAAGCCCCCTCATGTGTAAAGAGATATCCCTTTTATATAGTCTCTGCCTTGGTCACACACCCGAGTGAAGCCCAGTGAGAGCAGGTCCACGTCCAACCAAGCCATCTCTGGATCACTGAGTCGACTCGGTCGTAACCGATCCCCGACGAGTTTTGACTGTTTCTGATAAGTTCCCAGCCGATTCCGGCCATTATTCTCTACACAGTTTCAACTCCCAACATTCATCTGCTCTTCCCATTCCTTCCTCAGCCAATTACAAACTCTACTTCAGGCCATGCTATTCACTATCCAAAACTACCAATGCTCCAGCTTCCAACATCTCAGCTCTACCCAATTCCATTCAGTCACAGATGCAACTCACAGCCTATTCCATTGATCAATTCATTACCACCATTATCAGTCCATCTACCTGCAATTCAGCTCAGCCATCTTGCAACTTCTCAGTCCAATACTCTGCAATACAACCAATGCACCCATGACAATCACCAGTTCTACCTTAGTTTGAGCTTCAATTCACCTACACCCTTCACAACAGTGCAGCTTCAATATCACTTCCTCCAGCTCAGTTCCATATGCTCGTCACAGTTTGCATAAATTCCTCCAGCTTCAGGCACCAACATCCTCAGCTCAACCATAGCCCAGCATCAACCATTTCCCTGTAAGCTCTATCACTTTCCACTGACTCCATTTCAGTTCTTCTCGGCACCAGCTGCACACTATGGCTCTGTAACTGCATCACTTGCACAAACTTCTCAGTCTTCTAGGTGCAACAGCAGCACCATCTCCCTGTATACCAAACACAATACCTTATTGCTCCAATTCGGCTTTTTTTGCTCCTCCAACTCTATAACATCTCCACTGTAAACCAGTTTCAATTCATCTGCTGCTTCTCAGAATCCTTTGTAAACATACACCAACAACTTCACTGCTGCCTCAAACCAACAACCCATTTCAGTTCAGCTCAAATCTCGACCAAACTGGTAGCACAGCTCCATTTCCTCGCAACCTAACAAGCATACATCTATCGATTAATATTCATTCATTCATATACATACTACAAAACCAGTTTCACTTCACGCCAAAGTCACTGCTGGCACTCAGCCTTCAGCTCATATACTTCCATTCCATAATACCCATCAATTGCAATTGCTTCTCGTTGATCAACAACCATCAGTTCCAGCCACTTGTGAACCTCAGTATCAATTCCTTCCTTCCCTTCTTAGCTTCACCACTTTCATCTCTTGCTGAGAAACACGAAATCAATGCAGCACAATCCATCTTCAGTCTCTGCCATCACCATGACCTGTACAGCTGAAAATACCGCCAGAACCATTCCATCTTTACTAGTAATCTTCCTTCTGTTGCAGCATCACCAATTCGAGCACAACCAGAACCTCATCCAACTGCAATTCCAGCCTACAGCTCTACCAGAAACCACCAAGAATACAACACCACCATGTTCTGGTACCATGTTCTGGCTTCCCTTGTAATATTATTCACCAGCTGCATAAGCTTATTCTGCAATTCTCAACCATTGTGCATCACAGAACTAACTTCATTTCACTCGCACGCGATACCCATTAGGCACATTTCTTCTCTATCTCAGGTCTTCTTTGTTGTCTTTCAACACCAACAACACCATATTCGAACCAATCTCAACTGCCACAAACAAATCCAGCTTCATTCCTCTGCAATCTTTCACTGCTTGAGCCATTCTCCATTTCCTTCAGCACCATCAACTCTGAAGTACCAGCTCCATTATCTCAGTCATACACACAAGTACCAGCTTTAGCACCCATTTCAGCTCCAAGATCTGCTCAGCTCATTTGCAACAGCATCATTCTGCACACTACAGCCACCAGTCTCCTATCCTGCACATTCACCTTCCAGCCATCTCCTCTGTGTTCTTCTCAGTGAAACCATCCCGATATCACCTCTTCTTGACCAAATTCAGTACTTCACTCATCTGAAATCCAGTTACTGACAGATACTCATTCATTCATCATCTTTGATACCATTAGCTGCAGCTTCAATTTCGAGGCATCTCTCTGCCAAGCACAAATACATGGCAACAGCTGAATCAAATCCATATCATCCAACAGTTTCAGACCTCCTTTCTCCTTCATTACTGTCTTCACCAGCAACTCAATAAATTCATCAGCAGCCATCATCATTCTTTCTCCCTAATAACGATTCCAACACAGACCCATGCTCTAATTCTTTACAAACTCTTCAATCAAACCCATGTTGCTATCTCAGCACCACCATCTCAACCAAACCACTTCAGAATCTCATGAATTCGTATCCTCAAGAGAAATTGAGAGCAACCCCTGTCTTCTAATGCCTTCCATGGCTCTAGAATCACCAAACCCATCTCCTAATTTGACATTTACAGTTCACTCATCATTTGAATCTCAGTTCTCAATCACCCTGGACTCGAACCCTATCTTCACCTGAATCCGATTCTTCTCTCGGTTGAACAGAACAGTAGCCATCCCCATTTTATCTTCGATTTGGCCTCTCTCATCAATTCGAGCAACAATAACTCGATTTCCTTCCCAATCTCTCTCAATTTGGAGCTGCCTCCCTTTCTGTCTCTGCCTATTTACTCCCAGGTAGAGAAAATGATTTGGGAAGTAATGTTCTCGATTTAGGGTTAGAAATGTTGGGACTGTTATTGGCACCCCACGGGTGATGATAAGGGCCACTGAAGTGATATTTGGCTTGTCAGTTCCAGATAACTGACAGCCTATTCTTTCTTGCTTAACTGTCGGTTTTGAGAAACTGACAGGTTGTTCATCACCTCTTTCTTGCACAACCTAGCCGGCTCCAAATATATTTCGCCCGCCAATTGATCTTTTTGCTCTTTTCGCTCCAAATGGATGATTTCTCCTTTTTTTGCTCCCAAAGACTCTATTGCACCTAATAACTCAAAACTAAACATAAGAGATGCAGTTCACAAGAATAATAGCAAAGACAGCATAAATAATAGATATAAAATTAGGTATTTTAGACACCTATCAACTGCCAACATCGAACGTGCAGAAGGGGCTTCATCGGCTTTCTGCTGCAATTGCCTTGAAAAATGAACCCCTCTAACAAATTCGTTCATTAACTGACAAAATACTTAGCTAATCAGTTAAAATTAATAGATAACACAGACGAAGCAAGAAAGTCTTACGAAATGGAGAAATTCCTACCGAGACAAGTTTTGATGCCATCCGAGTCTCTACCTCGGAAAGACTAGAGGATGGTGAGTCTAGTACAAATTTTAGTGCGGTTGCACCATCTGAGTCGCTATGCCATACTGGAGAAGCCGGACCCGGACCGAAACCCGGAGAATCCCATTTCTTTTTAGATGAGGAGAAAAGGGTCAGAAAAGACGGACTCGGGTCGAAATCCGGAGGATTTTGGAATGGAACCTTAGAGGAAGATACTTTATCTCTTTTCCTTTTGGATTGGGAAGAAAAACCGAGCTCCATTGATATTTTTTTATCTACAATAAATGAGAAAGAATGAATAATCAGAAGACATGGGATACTTCTTTTACGCTCAAAAATAAAGTATTACTAAAAACTCACGATGAAAAGGAAAGGCTTTCAGCTTCAAAGTCTCAGTTGTTCGAATACCATGCTCCCATGGACCTGAAAAGATGAGGGGGCACTTATCATTAATCTTAGTACCATCCAACTCTTTGAACATATCTGGATTTTCATTTTCAAAGCTGAGGGATAACTCCGGATTTGTACAAAAGATGTTCTTTAGATAAGAACCAGGGATGGTTCGAACTTCATAATAAGAACACAATTTCCCAACAGTTATCTTCCTTTCTTCAGGAAGAGAATGATTCCGAAAAATTATGGTAGACATGTAATTAAAAAATTTCGACACCATCTCCGCGGGAGAAAGATTCTTAATATACAGAAACTTATAAACAAATGGATAAATGGGAATCACGAATCCACACTGCAAGTGCGATTTTGGAATCAGTAATTCTCCTTCCTTCAAATCTCTAACATCACAGACGTTAATCTTATACGGGAAAGGCCAGCGAACCTCTATACCATAACAGGTCGGAATCTCATAAAATTCAAAAATCTTTTCAGGTCGAGTTGGAACTGGTACCATAGCCATTATAAGAACATAGGAAAAGATGACTTTGGAAAGGATTGGTAAAAAGGATTGAAAAACTTTGAAAGAGAAAAGTAAATGATACACAATTTTAAACTCAACAGTTTTCAAAAATAAATAAATGGTCAACTTCTCTAATCCATGGTAAGGCTAGTTGGAGGAAAGTGGGGGTACTTGGCATTTTCGAAGAAAAGGCGTTACAAAATTTTCCCAATTTCTCCAACTCCCTCCGCACTCACGTTACAAAACAATAAATACGTGCCTATGAATAAATGATGAAATAAACTAGGGATGGCTCAAAAAAATTAGCCAGTAAGAAAACGTAGAAAATACAGAGTAGTCTGCATTGCTTAAATAAATACATGACTAGAAAACAGGCCTAACTCATGCTTACTACAATCAAGAGCTCAACTGAGTGTTACTAACAACGAATCCTTATCCAGCATTAATAGGATTTCATTTCATTTCATTGATATGCACCATGCATAACAACTAAATATGTAAAAGACTTATTATCTTTTAACAGAGCATCGTTGTTCCTTGGAATTACAGAAATCAACCATATCAATTAATTGCATAGGCTACCATCATTGAAGCGTTATGTAGTTCAAACTGTAACACCTCGATTTTAGGATCCGGATCTTACCCAGATCCCATTCCCGAAAACCCGAAATACTACGTTGATATCATAGCCGAAGCCCAGTTACTAAGTCCAAGATCATTAAGCAATTCATTTGGGCTTAATTAATTTATGTTCGTTTTAATAATTCAATCGCAGCGGAATACTTAAAAAATTATTTAGAAAAAAATTTAACCGTTGATTTAACCTAATTTCATAGAACCGGAAACAAAACATATTTTGGTTCTCAAATAAAAATATTAGCATCGTTCAAGTCTTAGGGTTTAATTAATAAATAACAGTTTCAACACCAAATTGTAAAACCGATAACAGGGCAAGGTAGATTTCTAGAATTTTACAGGTTTCACACAAGTCCCAAAGTTTATGATATTTAACACTGCTAGCACTATTGGTCATAAAGTTTATAGAATTTTTAAATAAAGTTTAATATACATAGACCACAATCAAACTCGTAGTTGACCGACACTATAGAAAAACAAAACTATGAAACTCCGTTTTAGAAAAATCATATCAAATCATACGTAACTCATAATTGAATGCAGTGTGTCATTTTAGAAAGATAAAAGGTAGATGTGTATTTTCTCGTAAGACACTAAGGTCTAAAAATCAGTGGATCATAATTTTAAAATAGGTTCTTTAGGAGATATTTACAACTACCAAATGTTTGTTGTATTTAACACGGATACAAATAATTATTTTAAAAATATGTATACCGCTCAGAAAATTCTAAATTTTTTACAAGAATGTCCCTTAAGATGTTTTAAATTTATTACATAAAGAATGAAACCAAAACCTATCAGGAATTTAAAATGATAAACAGTCAACTCAACATCGTACAATATTTTATAGCCTTAAATCTAAGACTAACTACATCTTTGAACTAGAATTTTACGCATAAATAATAATTAGAATATCCAAAATTATTCTAATTAAAGACCCGATATAGTTAAATTGGTCACCGTAATTTAATTCCAAACTTACGAGGAAAACTAATTAAGATAAAAAAAAGGTTCACATATTATGTTATAATCGCACATGCTGGACCGTTAAACAGCTTCCTACGTACCCAAAGGGATCAAGCACGACCGTAGTTCATCAAACAATAATTTGAACATAAACTGGTCAAACAATTAGACCCACAGTTACCTGACAAAACATTAAATATTGCTCGCCCTCTGGGATCCTGTTCATATTTCGGGAGCCCGTTTAAAGATAAACATAAAAATAATCTGCTCGTCACACAGAGCCTTTTAAAAATAAACACACCAAAATCCGCTCGTCCCAGGAAGCCCCACATGGGTTTAGCAATCATATAGGAGGCAACCATCAACTCCTAATGAGCCCCATGCGGTTTAGGGAAAAACAACCATCCCAAGGATATTTCGTACCCTATCAACCATGAATATTTAGTGGTTGATGCCCAAGGACCCTCCTACATTCATAATCATGTTTATAACAATATCTTGCAATCAATTCATATCAATAATATATTCAATAATTATGAAGTTTTGATATTAACAACCACACATCATCATGATAATTAGATCATACAAACACAAATAAAACTGAAACCAAAATCAATTTGTTCTTCTGTTGCACTTACCTCGATCGTTAGGAAGTAATCCCGAAGAATAAAAAGAAATAGCAGATGAACCAGCAACTCCCCTTGCAAGAAGCGAAAACCAAAAGCTAAACAGTATAGTCACCAAGTTCTCGGGTCCTATGTTCTCCACCAAAAGAAGACGAGAACCACTCTTTTTCTATATTATTCATCTCATTTTGCGCCGCCCATATTTTCTAGGTTTTCCACCTTTTTGTTTTCTTCCCGCGGGTCTCATATTATCCTAAGAAAACCTCAATGCTAAACGGTGACGTAATTTAGTCAACCCAAATATTATCCTATATAATTCACACCCATTGTTTGGTTGCCACGTCCAAACCTATATACACTACACCAACATGGCGTATTGGATTAGAATTTAAATAGATATTTAACAATCCTAAAGATTTCTAAGTATTCGATTAGGATTTATAATGAATCATTAAATATCCATGATATTCATTTAGGATAGTTTTGGATTCCACGTATATCCTAGGTATTCAATTCATTTAAGATTTCTTAGGATAGTTGAGGGCCAAGATACATGGGGATTCTTATGGATATTTGTAGACAAAATATGTATGTTATTATCTTATATCAATTTCAACCCATACCGCAAGAGTTTCATGGATGGATTCTTATGGACAATTTTTTTATTTTTTATCACATCATGCTACCCACCACCAATCACCGCATCACCACCAATAACAACCACCACTGACCACCACCACCACCAGTAACAACCATTACTAATCACCACCATCGACCACCAACTACCACCACCGAAAACAATCACCACAGTCACCACCAACCACCATCACTGCCAACCTCCACACATCACCCACCACCTCAACTTATCGATGGTTTTTTTTTTTTGAAAGAAATATATGATGCAATTTGTAAATCTGAACTAATCTTAACTTATCTATTATAATCCAAAATTGTATATCTATAGGAATCTGTAAGATTCATTTAAGAAACATTATAAATCCACTAGATTCAGCCAAACGACTATATGTTTTTATCCATACAAATCCTGATCCAATACACCCTGTAATTCAAAACCACATGTTCCTAGTGGGAATAAATTATGGCCTACGAAAGTGATATGAACAGTATATCCTAGACTAAATTCATGTATATGAAATTCTATTAATGGACACAATATCCAATAGCAAATTGACACGTAGCAATAGATAAATATCAACCAATGAGAAATCCTTAATAACAACAAAAAGACCATTACTAATTATTTTTAATTATTCTTATATGATTAATAAGCCCGGCGTACCCGTTTGATAGGTTTAGGAAATGTTCATTTTAGCAAACTATAATCCCTGCCAAGTGCCAACAGGAAAAAAAACAAGAACTTACCAAAACACCTTAATTAAATTTTTAAGATGCACCCAATTAATTAATCTTAATTAGCACAATATAAAAAGATAAACATTTCCAAAAGAATTCTCAAAATATCCTTTAAAATAAAATGACCATTTTACTCTTAAATATCCTTAAAAGTTTTGGACAGGTATTACACAAACAACTTAGCTAGTATGATTCTATCTACAACGGATGCATGCCAAACCCTGGGAGAGTATAATGTTGAATCTACCATAAGCAACTAAACACAATAAAAGCAGCGCAGATAAAAGGATAACTCTGCAGTTAGCCATCGATTCATCAAAGTTAGCCAGGGATTCATCTAAGCTGAATTGAAGCTGAATATTGTATTGGATCTTAGAGCGTATTACAAAATAGGAAAGAATGTGGAAGATCATCATGTCCTATTTATACAAATCATTTCAATTTGTCATTAAAGAGGACCCACTCAGTAAAATGTGTTTTATAAGTTACTTAATGCGGACCCACTCACTAAAACGCTTTTTTTTTTCTCTGACTCAATTTCATCCCTGAACTTCATTCAATTGATGTTCCTAGATAAATAACCCCAATTGAATATTTCTCAAACCTAGCTTCTAGGGTTACTGTTTTTGATAAGAAAGAAGATAAATGTTGACTGGCTGAGAGAGGTAAAGATAAGAGTTTATTATTTTTTCGGCAATGCTAGACTGCGCCCTAGTGGCTAATTAATGGTTTTGCAATATTTGATTTTCAAAGGTTTAGATGGACATTTGAAATCTGGGGTTATTGTTAACGATGAAGAAGATTCAGAGAACTTATTTTTCAGAGAAAAAAGAAAAACTAAGACGTGGCTTAGTCTACTTTTTCATTTAGGACAGCTAAGCATTTCATGTCATCTTGGGCGCAGACTAGGGTGTTGTATGGGGCGGAGAAAAGCATTTCCGTATTTTTTTTCTTTAATTTTTTTTCTTGGTAAAGATAAGAGTTTAATGATGCCCCAGTTTTTCAACGAGACGGTTTTCGTACTGGTTAACATATCTTACTGCCAAAGGGCAAACAAGTCCCGCTTAAGTTTATGCCTTTATGACTACCATCTTTCCCCAACTAAAATGCTTCTGAATGGAGTCATATTTAGAACATGTTTTTAGCCATATTTTTCCTTTCCATTGAAGGCTAATGCTACCCCGCACGACAGTGCAGGGCACATATATAAGCTAGCGGGTTCATTGCCGTTAGATTATCAAATCTCGAATCTCTAGGAGAAGGATTCATCTAGTAGTAAAGTTAATTATTATTAGGTCCTCCAAACTTATATCGAACCATTTCATCTAGTAGTCTGATATCTCTTATACGCTCATCCTGGCATTGAAACTCTAAATAATGGACTAATTTTACTATTAAAGTAAACACCAGACCGACTAAAATTCAAAAACTTACTAATAATTACCAAAATTATTAAGGTTATCAAGAATACATGTTATATTGTGCATATCAGCTTTGGTAAAGATGTGAATATCGTCTGCAACTGCAAATAAGAGATCCTAATACAACCTATTCAATATTTTCGTGTGAGTTGGACAAGATTACCCTCTCACAAACAACTCTACGCGTTTCTAACCAAGAGTCCTTCCTATTTACTTATTCGTCTTAAATATGCAGAACAGTTTGAAACTCTGAAAACCCAATTTCATTATAATGTAAATCCATCTAAATTTTAAACACTTGATCACAGAAATTATATCTTCAACAAAGGTAGAACCACCGTATAGAAATTACACTTCGATATACACATTCCTACTCGTAAATATTTTGACGACCCTAGTCATTCCCATACTTTCGTGGCTGTCAATTCAAAACACACCATCTGGATGATGTTAACCCCAAAAATTCAAAAATACTTTAGTTTCTGGCCAAATATTAGGGCTTAATTTTAAAGCGGGCCCTGCTTTTCCTCGTGTGCAAGGTGGGGAAGAAATCTACGGAAGATATAAATGAAAAAGGTGTTGTAAATGTAGGGATAATCCCTCGGTACAGAACATTTATGTATTAACTGCTGAATGATAAATAATAGGAGTGAAAATTAGGCTTCTTCTACTACATAAAGTAGGTACAGATCATTTCTGTATTAACTGTCGAGTGCTAAATAATAGGAGTGAAAATTAGACTTCTTCTTTTATATAAAGTAGGTGGGAGAGAAACATAGATAATAATTCCAACAGCCGAATGAGTGAGTGTATAAGAGATATTAGACTTCTAAGATGAAGATCGTAGTCTGAACTCCCCGCAATAGAACTAAGAGTGAAGGAAGTAGTTGTAAAGAGAACATGGATAGAATTTCCTTGATCCAAGTGTGTATTAGCCGAGACAAAAGAAAGGCACCCGTCACAGATCTGAGGTTGAGTCACTTAGACGAAGAAGTCGAGACCACTCGATTATCTTTGGTGAGACCAACGCTTGACATGACGAGTGAGAAGGAATTACTGGAAGTTCAGAAATTTTTATCTGGGAGGTGGTCCACTGTTGGATTTCTGGATTTATCTGAAAGGAAGCTCGGAGCCGGAGCAGAAGAGGTATTTAAATTCTGGCCTTCAAGGCTCTCGGATTTTGGTGACTCTGTGGTAGGTGAACTGATGATCAACCAAAAGAAACTAGTAAGTATGAGCACAAAGTAAAAATACCCTACTAAAATATACCTCCTTTTAATCTTATTGAAATATTTATTGTTTATTCTTACAAATGGATTTCTAAATATATCTATCTTTGCTTATTCAGGATTAGTTTGTTATGTATCTTCATATGGGTGTCGACACTCAATGAACCGAGTTTATACTTTGCAGAGTGAGGTATCCGAGCTTCGTGAAGGACTAGAAAAGGCTCAGAAGATACTTGTCGCCTTCATTAAAGACTCCCACAAGTCGCTCGGGGATGCCCGATCCTCATTATCAGTTATGATTTCAGGTTTGCCTCGTTTTCTCTCGATCTACTTTTCTTCATAATTAATTCAGTGAATCAGGGGACGGACGACGAAAGGAAAAGTGGGGTCTGCGACCCACTTGATTTTTTGGAATTTTATCAAAATAGGCTTTAGTATTTTGTGATTTACATGCCTTCTGGAGGTAAATATGTATGATAAAATTAACATTCCACTCAAAGGGAGAAAATTATCAGCAACTAACATGTAAATTATTACCCTCTAGTTTAATTTATAGTAATTTTCAAATTGTATGATTCTTTATCGTTTCTTTTTTACCCTCCTTTTGCCAAGGCTTCAAAGAAGAGCTAAAAACCCTGAAACGCCGGTTTACTTCATTTGATGGTCTGATGGAGCAGCGGCGGAAGCAGCAGCAGCAACACTATGATACGTTAGATCAGCAGTAGCAAGGTAATATTTCACAGTTGCAGCCGAAACCTCAAACCCCACAGCTACAGTTACAACCGAAACCTCAAACCTCACAGCAGCAGCCAAAACCTCAGACCTCACAGCAGCAGCTGAATCCTCAGATCGCACAGCAGCTTCAACAAATCTTTTGCGGAATCTTCACAAATATTTTGTATCAACCGCAATCGAAGCTCTCATCTCAGAAAGCAATCGAAGCAACTAGTTTCAAACCTCTTGTGTTTATCAGCATCCTCTTTATAGTTTCAATCGAAGCTCCCCTTCCTTGAAGGTTTTAAACCTCTTGTGTTTATCAGCATCCTCTTTATATTTAGAATTGGACTTCTCCAGTTTAGATTTTACTTCATTATGTAATTCAGTTGCTTTGTCTACAAAAGAGTCGGTTGCAGTGTTTGTACTCTGTGTGGTGGGTAAGGCTACCAAATCAAGAGTATGATTAGGTACTTTAGAGTACACAATCTCAAATGGATTTTTCCCAGTAGAACGATTCACAGAAGTGTTGAAAGCGAATTCCATATGTGGAAATAACACATCCCACTGCTTACTATTATCCAGGCACTTAGCTCTAATCAAATTCCCAAGTGATCTATTAACAACCTCAGTATGTCCATCAGTTTGCGGATGTGAAGTTGTGCTGAATTGTAGAACTGTGCCTAAGCGCATCCATAAAATTTTCCAGAAATAACTCAAAAATTTAGTATCTCTGTCAGAAGTGATAGACTTTGGAACCCCATGCAATCTTACTACTTCTTTAAAGAACAAAGAAGCAACATTAGAAGCGTCAGTTGATTTCTTACAAGCCACGAAGTGAGCCATTTTAGAGTAACGATCAACTACGACCATAGCAGAATCATTACCTCTAGCAGTACGAGGTAAACCAAGTATAAAATCCATACTTATATCAACTCAAGGTGCATCAGGAACTGGTAAAGGAGTATACAACCCGGTATTTTGAATTGTACCCTTTGCTCTCTGACAGACCATGCATTTTTGTACGAACTTTTGTACATCACGTTTCAAAGATGGCCAGAAATATCTTTCTTCAATCAGGGCAATGGTTTTATCTCTCCCAAAATGACCACCAAGACCACTGCCATGTAATTTCTCGCATAAGATGTAAACGTAAATACCCTTGAGGAATACATAATCGATTCCCTTTAAAAAGAAAACCTTCTTGTATAAGAAAATCATCAACCCCATGAGTTTGAGAACTGCATTGATCCCATAGTTTGCCAAAATCTTCATCTTCTGGATAAATGTCTTTGATATAGTCAAATGCATAAATCTCATTACGAATTGTAGTTAATAGATGACTTCTTCTACTTAAGGCATCAGCAACTTGATTCAATTTGCCACTTTTATGTCTCACGGAGAAAGTGTATTTGTTGAGTGTGGAAAGCCATCGATCATGCATTCTGTTAACTTTAGCAGAAGTATTCAAAAACTTCAAAGCATGGTTGTCAGTGTTGACAACAAATTCCCTATGTATAAGATAAGTATGCCACTGCTTAAGAGATTGAACAAGAGCCAATAACTCTAATTCATATGTAGACCATTTCTTTTGTGCATCTGAATTCTTCTCACTGTAATATGCAATTGGATGACCCTCTTGTGATAATACTGCACCAATACCAACAACAGATGCATCACAATCTATTTCAAAAGGCTTGTTGAAATTCAGAAGTGCAAGAATTGGTGTCGTACAAATCTTTTCTTTAAGAAGAATAAAGCTTTTATCCATTGCTTCCATCCACTCAAACTTCTCCTTCTTGAGACAGTCAGTCAAAGGTGCAGAAATAGAGCTAAAGTTCTTCACAAATCTTCGATAGAAAGAAGCCAAACCATGAAAACTACGAACATCACGAATAGAAGTAGGAACTGGCCAATCTTCAATTGCTTGAACTTTAGAAGGATCGACATGAATACCATCAGTAGAAATCACATATCCCAAAAATGTTACTGAAGAAGCCATGAAGGTACACTTCTTCAAATTAACATATAAAGAGTTGTCAGCAAGAACTTGAAACACTTGTGAAAGATGTTGGAGGTGTTCTGGCTCACTGCGACTAAGAATTAGTATGTCATCAAAATAGACAATAACAAATTTACTGAGAAAGGGTTGGAGAACCTGATTCATTAGGCGCATAAAAGTACTAGGTGCATTAGATAACCCAAATGGCATGACCAGCCATTCATATAAACCTTCACGTGTCTTGAATGGTGTTTTCCACTCATCTCCACTTCGAATGCGTATTTGGTGGTAACCACTACGTAAATCCAACTTAGTAAAAATAATAGAGCCCGACAGTAAATCAATCATATCATCAATACGCGGGATCGGAAATCTATAAGGAATGATGATGCGATTTAATGCTCTGCAATCGATACACATCCTCCATCCATTGTCTTTTTTACTAACCAGGAAGGCAGGACTGGCACAAGGACTGTTTCTAGGTCGTATCAAACCCTTTGTAAGCAAATCATTTACCTGTCCCTGTAATATCTCATGCTCAGCAGGACTCAAGCGATAGTGTGCTTGGTTTGCTAAAGAGGCTCCAGGAATAAAATCGATGCAGTGTTGAATATTCCGTAAAGGAGGTAATGCAGTTGGTAGTTCATCTGGAAATAAAACATTATATTGAAATAATAAGGGCTTCACCTTTGCAGGTAAATCAATCATAGGCTTAGAATCTTCATGGGAATGTAAAGAATGTTGTGGGTGCAAAGGACGAATAATAGTGGCTACGACAGCATCAGTCTGCGCACAAGAGTTTGAAGTGGAATTGGATGGACGAAGAACCTTGGTTTTCCCATTATGAACAAAAGTGTAAGTATTCTCGAATCCATTGTGAACCGCATGAAGATCGTATTGCCAAGGTCTGCCAACAAGAAGATGGGTTGCCGTCATATTAATGACATCACATAGAACTGTGTCTTCATAACCCTCAAAAGAGAATGACACATAACACTGAAGAGTAATCTTCTGTGAGCTAGAGGAATTAACCCATCCTACAGTGTAAGGTTCTGGATGAGAAGTTACTGGTAGTTCAAGCTTCTTAACTACGTGATCATCAATATAATTATCCACACTGCCACTATCAATTATCATCTTGCAGATTTTACCCCCAATATAACATCTTGATTTAAAAATACTGTGTCTCTGAGACTTGCATTGTTGAGTAAGAAATAATGGACGAATCATCCCAACAAACTCGTCGTCATCACCAGGTGAGTCTTCATCTTCGAACTCATTAAGCGCACCAGTGACTTCATTAATGAACTGAGGTTCACCAATCAAAGCATTGAATTCCCGACAATCACTAGAAGTGTGCCCCGATTGCTGATATTTATTGCACTTATCTCCACGAAATTTTGTATAAGCATTATTAGCTCGCTGTTGCGGTGGAAATTGTTGTTGCCTGTTATGAAACCGATTCCCTGTAGTAGGAGGAGTTGGTTGCAGAGAGTGAGACTGCTGACCCGGCTGGATTGGCTAAGATAGGTGTAGCCAGAGGTGGAGTATAAGGCACAATATGGCTAGGTTGTCGATGTGAATGGCTAACATCATCATAAGGAGGCCTGGGAATATTCAAAACAGTATCTGGAGAAAAGTTTTGAGATGAATTGGTACCCATGTAAGTATTTTGATAACGCCCTTGTCTGGATGGATAAATCCTAGAAGAACGAATAAGACGATTTTCTATCTTAATAGCTTGCTGCACAGCTTCGACCATAGTAAAAACTGAATGAGTCATACCATTTTGTATTAATCTATTCAGTCCCTCAATGAATCTTGCAA
The DNA here is from genome assembly GCF_003573695.1 of Papaver somniferum. Classification (NCBI taxonomy): domain Eukaryota; kingdom Viridiplantae; phylum Streptophyta; class Magnoliopsida; order Ranunculales; family Papaveraceae; genus Papaver; species Papaver somniferum. The sequence continues at coordinate 88,608,130 of NC_039365.1, read as the reverse complement.
CTAACTGTTCTTCAGATTCTTTGAGTTGATTTCGTGCGACCAAATTATAAAAATCTGACACATATTCTTCAACAGTTCGTGCCCCCTGCTGAATGTTTTGTAATTTGATGAAAAGTTGCTGCATAAAGTCTCTAGGTAAGAACTTATCCCTTATCAAAGTTTTCATACGTTTCCAAGTACGTATTTTCGGTTTGTTAGCGTTTCTACGATCATCACAGATCTTATCCCACCAAGCTGCAGCTCCTCCTTTGAGTTTGTATGTCACAAGTTTAACCTTAGAATCTTCAGGGACCTCCATGAATTCGAAAAAATCTTCTATCTCAAAGAACCAATCAGTTAGTTCTTCAATACGAAAATTTCCAGAGAAGTTGGGAATATCAGCTTTTAGTTTATATTCTGGTAAAGAACTGTAAGGGTTGTGACCAGTTTTTAAACGTCGTTCTTCAATCCAATTCTTCTCTAGATCGTTCTCACGTTCATCTTCATCATCACTGTCAAGTGCAGGAGAAACTATGTTCTTATTTGAATGACCTATGAAACCTTCATACGGTTTCTTAATGTTTAAAGTACGCAATACATCTTCAGGTACTTCATCATTCTGTAAAAACTGAAGTATATCTTCTTTAGTTTTTCCTTCTAAGTCTACAAGCTCAGGCATATCCAAATCTAGATTTATATGTTTTGCAACCTTCAAAAGTTGATTCTGCATGGTTTCAAGCTTGGTATCTCTTAACCCTAATTTGTCCTCCATGGACTTCTCAAGAGCTTCAGTAATGTTTTTTGCCAAAATCTCGGTATGAGATTTGATGAGAGCTTCGATTGCTGCTAGAGTAACTGGTTGAGCAGTCATTTTTTTTTTTTTGTTCTTTTGTATACGAAAAGGAACTAAAAAAAAAAGACTGAAAGGTGTTGCGGAAGCGATGTAAAGGATCAAGTTATAGGATGAAAACCTAAAACTAAGCGGTTGATACCAACTAATGTGGAACAAGGTAAAAGAAAGCAATACTAGATTGCTATAAGCAAGAAGTGAAGAGAATTCAAGCAAGAAGAGAAAAATAAGTTTTGTGTTTAATAATTTGATTGAGTAATAAATAGCTCTTACAAGACTTAATCTAGCCTTTATATAGGCTTGAAGAATAACTAAACTAGGAAACAGAAAACTAAAAGGAAATCTAAAAGAATCATAAAAATAAGAAAGACTGAAACTAGGAAACCATGGAAGCCAAACCTCTAAGCGGAATCTTCTAGAATTGTAGTATGCCCTGCATCATCAAACCTCACAGCAGCAGCCAAAACCTCAGACCTCACAGCAGCAGCTGAATCCTCAGATCGCACAACAGCTTCAACAACCCCCGATGACACAGCCACTGCAACAGCCCCAGATGCCTCCATTTCTGTTTTCACAGCAACAATCTCCCAAGACACAGAAAATGTCTTATCATCAAGTACCGCAGGATGATGTAAAGTGAAAACCCAGGTCTACCAAATCTATCAAGAAGTTCAAAATATATCTGATTCGGAATTTAGAGCCACCGGTTGTTCCTCAGTTTATCAGTGTTTGCCTTTTTCTTAGGGTGTGCCTTTTTCTTTTTCCGTTTTTTTGTCTTAGTCCTTTGGATGCTTATGTTTCAGATCGTTTTTCTCTTTTTTGTTCTGTTTTGGTGATCTTAGAACAAGTATGACCAACGGTAACTGTTTTATCCCCATTTACGTGGATAATTTTTTTTTTTTTGATTGAAAAAGTACGTGGATGTGTAGATGCTTACTCATAGTTCTATCTTGCTGATGTTGCTACATAAAGAACCAAAAATATCATGTATACTTTATAAATAAGTATCGGCCGCGTCGCTATTCATTTTCTTAATTTGCATCTAGAGTTCTGTTCCAACGGTAACTACTCTTCCCCACCAGCTCAATGTTTCTAATGATTTAGCATTTCCAGCATATCATAATAGAAAGGATCATAAACAACCTGTTCAGGGAAATAAATTGTCAAGTGAAGGTATTGTGCCACGAGACCTTGGAGGTGATTGCGGCGAACGGTGGATAAAACTTCTATCTTCTAATCACATTGCTCTCTGTTTCCATTACCTGGTCTATGCAATATCGACACTCTATATGATCCTTAATATAAAAATTATATAATGAGTTAATAAGTCAAACGAGGAAAAAAAAATTTAAGACCAGACACAGGAACGTTAGGACCCGGATCCGCCTTCAGAAACTTCCAGTCGCGTTACCTGGATTACCATGGACATTCCACGTGTGGAATTATAGTCAAAAGCGGCATATTTTCTACACTTGGCAGGCGGAAGCCATGCAGACAAGGTATCACTCTGACCTGTTTACACATGTCTTCCCCTTCCCATGCAAACTGTACGCTCAATCTCTACTTGTTTCTCTATATCGTTCGCGTGAACCAGACTACCACTAACTCTAATCCCCGCTGTGGCTCTAACCCCCACTTTGGAGTCGTCGATAGACGTTAAAATTTCCATTTCTATTCCCCCAAGGTTAGGAGTCAATAAAATTAACTCCACAACTTCAATTCACAGGTTCTTTTATAGTGTATTTTTCTACAAGTGTATAGTATCTGAACTTTGATTCGGTTGAGTATGTTGCTCTTTGCATGCGGTTATAGTCATGTGTAATTTTATTTGTTTTTTCGTTTTTATTGAAATGCTGGCTTGATTTATCTGACCATGGTGATACTACGGTATAGACTCTCATGTCTCATAAAACTATTTTCTTTCATTTCTTATTTTGGGTTATTTACTTTAGTCGTCTTTTAATTAATTGGTGTTTGGAAAATGTTTTTATAAAAAAAATGGTTATCTGGCACTTGAGAATGGAATCGTATCTCGTTAAGCATGTCCGCTATGAATCAGTTGGTTATATTCTTAATTCAATAATATGTTCGTGGATCTTCAAAATCCGGTTAATAACACGAATTTGGGTTGACTGGATTTACTAATCGTAGCTAGAGATAATACTGATTGGTTTTAGTAGTAATAGTACTTTAAACAAATTGTTCAGTACCTGGTTCGAGTGACGTTAAATCTACTAAAGTTATTACGATTAACTTGCATGTTCCAGAAAAAAAAAACATTAAACTGGCAAAACAAAATTTAAGATTTGTTAAAATAGGATTTGCTTTAAAATAATATAAGCAAACGTAGAAAAACAAAACTCAAAATAAATTCATATAAATATTTATTTTTTAGATTTTTTTATCGGGACGTACATATCTATAAGATATCATCTGCTTCAAAAACAAATAAATGATGCATCATCTAAGGGTCATAAAGCGCACCGTTATCTCGATGCAGCATTACTCATCTTCTTTCGTAATTATTTTGCAGAGAAAAGACTATGACCACACGCAGTGGTAAAGTGAATCGAAATTCACGTCGCGTTGATGGCTATCAAAAGTCCCCTCGACATACTGTAAATACTCGTTCCCACAAAGGAAAAAGAGCTGCCGCATCAGAAAAATCCATACATCAAGATCATTGTGGCACCAGAAATTCAAATTCGGAACCTAACCGAAATAAATCTACCGATCCGGAAATGCCGTCCATGTGACAGCCGGAGGGAAACTAATATGGAGGTGTTTAAGGAGCATGGTATGGAGGGATTCAATATTGCCTTCCACGGAGATCAGGATGACCTTACGCTTGAGATGATCAAGGCCTTTCCTTACGACAACATGCATTTGCTTACCACAGTGGGTCAGGTAGATGCTGGCTTGAGGCTTCCCTTGTACAACGAAAAAGATAGCTTCATTTATGATGTACTCTCTTCTGGGAACTCTGGGAAACAATCGGCATCGACGGTCTGTGGTTCAGTATAATGGAAACTGGTAGAGCATGCTATGGGCATTCCATCGTTTTCTTAAATAGGAAATACGTACCAATGGTGGTGCGGCGGTGTATACGCCAGAAAACTTCAACACCTCTTGGGCAGACCATACGAACAAAAGAAACCGTGTTCCCTGGAGTGTAGGTCCTCGCCCTATGATCTCCTCTAATAGTCAAAACCCTGCTGCTGGTATTGATCGTCTTCCTACACTTAGAGACTACAGGTGGCACCGTACCCCCATCGTGATTGTCGGCTCATGGGCGTATGGTACGGATTTTTCTTGTATAGGATCTTTTGGATTATACATTGGTTTCGAGGATTAAAAATTGTGTCTCTTTCTCTTCTAGGAAGAGACTGAGTGTTCTTATGCTTCCCTTAAGCGTAGATCTGCTGTGACCAAAACGAATGTAAGGAGGTTCTTGCTGCTTCAGCATTTTTTTTTTCCTTCTTTCCCTTACCATTTTGGTCCTAACTCTTCCCAAATTCGTAGCGAACTGCAAAACGGAGAATAAACCACTCTTCTAGTGAATCCACTAATTCTTCTGGAGATGGTCTTCATTTCAGCGGTTCTAAGTCTCAACCGGTCGATACCAACGAGGCGGCAACTAGCTACAAGATTACATTACATCCTGCTTCGTTTAATTTGGCACCGAACGTTTCTCAAGCTGGTGGGGGGAAAACGCCATCTGGAAGAGTCTGATAAGACACCGGCTGTATCGTTAGTAGACCCTATTCCTGAGCAGGTTGCCCTATCTCCTGACCTTAACTCGGTAAATGTCCCCGGAAAAGGGAAGGAGACCGAGAAGGTAGAGGATGCAGACAGATGCCAAGTGACTGCCGTAGATACCACTGTGCATATGCCATTGGGTGATGAGCCTACTGTTTTTTCATGGTTCTCGAAAAGAGGAATACTTCCCCGGTCGGAGGTAAATTGTCACCTGAAATGTGCGAGAAAATCTTCCTGTCCTTAGAAGCTGTCTGCGATTCGTTTATGAACGAGAAAAGAATTGATGTGTTAAGGATCGAGCAAGAGAGAGGAGAGCATAAACGCGGAAGCATAAAAGACTACATTGATAATAATCTTGGTGTGTCAACTTTCATGGCTCAACAGCCTATTTATATTATTCACAAACTTGACGACCACTCAAGGTACTTTCCTAACTAAGATCAAACTCTAAACATAGACACTTTCCTAATATAACTCTCACAACTTAATGTGCATATTTCCTAAATATAGACTCTCATATATTATTTCCTAATACCCTCCCTCAAGATGGAGCATGTAGATCACGAATGCCCATCTTGGACAAAAGAAATTTAACTTCAGTTTTCTTCTTCTTTTTTTTCAACACTTTTGTGAAAAAAAAAATCTTCAGATCGTAGTTTAAGGACATTTTGGTCCCCTTCGTAGTTTAAGGACATTTCGGTCCCATCTTCTTAGTTTTAGGACATCTCGGTCCCCTTCGTAGTTTTAGGACATCTCGGTCCCATCTTCGAAGTTTTAGGACATCACGGTCCCATCTTCTTAGTTTTAGGACATCTCGGTCCCCTTCGTAGTTTAAGGACATCTCGGTCCCCTTCGTAGTTTAAGGACATTACTGTCCCATCTTCGTAGTTTAAGGACATTTCGGTCCTCTTTGTAGTTTAAGGGACATTTCGATCCTCTCTTCGTAATTTAAGGACATTGCGGTCCCATCTTCGTAGTTTTAGAACATTTCGGTTCCCTTCGTAGAATACTTCTTGTACTCTTGGTTTCTTTGATAGAATACTTTTTGTACTCTCTCGACAACTCATAGGGTTTCAACCTATTATTGTTGTTCTTTTTCTCATCACCTCTTGGTGATTGTTTTCTTCTCTCTTTTTTTTTTCTTTCTTCACAACATGAATGTTGTTTCTTCTTCTCTTGTTCCAGTCACGTTATTTTTGCGAAACCTTCACACTTCTTTGTTCTTCAAGATTCTCTCACAATCTTGTCGTCTTTACAAAGTCTGCCACACTTTGTAGGATCTCCAAGTTTCTGCCACAAACTCTTCAACCACACTTCACTTCTTCCAACATGTTTAACAGCTTTCTGCAATACCTCTGACAGAACTGTCACACTTGTTTGCGTTCGTTCTTTTCGCTTCTGCTACACTATTGTTCCCAAAGCATTCATCCATTTAAACAAAAACCCTGTGTGCATCTTCTCTATTTTCTTTGAGGCGTCAAACTCCTCACAGATTGCACCATAATCTCCTCGAGCGTGACTCCTTCCATATCTTGATTTCTTACCACTCAATATCCCTAACACCTATCGGTCACCGAGACTCAAGACAAAACCATCGCCGACTCCTCTTTTTGGTAGTCACAGAACTACCACTTTGTCGTCACGGCTGAATTTTCTTATTGCATCACCACTACTGGCAGCAACAATTTCTTTTTAATCTGTTCTTTTCGATCTCATGGTTGTTGTAACAATGACAACAACAGTTTCTTCTACTTTTCAACCTGCATAACCCAATCCTCAATCAAAAATCTTAACCTCAGTTTCATACATAACTGGATACCGATGCCAGTCATAGCACCATTGGTTGTTTATCGGTCACAAATACACACAACGACACTTCTTTCTCGTCTTCAAACAGATTTAGCTCCGAGATTCTTCCAATCCATGTCCTAATCTCCCCCGATCATCTCTGTCCTAGTAGCGCTCAAGAAATGCTTGAATCACCATCTAGATCTCTTCCGTTCCACACAAACACAACGACATTAAATCTTCCTTCTCGACTTCAAACTCCTCAGCAAAGTTTCCCTTCTGCAAAGGTATCAGCTGATTTCTCGGTTTTCCTTTCCTTCCTGTATCCTGTTTTATAAAACTCCCAAGTCTTGACCTTTTGTGAAGGCCCACACGAACACGTCTTCATTGTCTTATAATCCCATCTATGTGGAATGGAATCAAAAGACTCCAAACTAATGAAGCAGCAACAAGTCATCTTCGCAAACAATCCATCCTCACGACAGAAACTCTTCGCCAACAGTTCGTTCTTCGATTTTTTTCACACGAACAAAACTTTTTTTTTTTTTTTTTTAAAACACTCAAACCCTAACGCAGCTTGACAAGCCTTTTTTTTGTCTCCTCTTCATCTGCCATGTTTTCTCGGCATCAACAACATGCCTAAAATCAATTTTCATCATGAACATCAATCTTCTCCTTTTTTTGCAAACTCTTTACGAAAATAATTTTCTTCCTCTCCTCTCTCCCTCTCACCTTGCTCTGATACCATGTTAAGGATCGAGCAAGAGAGAGGAGAGCATAAACGCGGAAGCATAAAAGACTACATTGATAATAATCTTGGTGTGTCAACTTTCATGGCTCAACAGCCTATTTATATTATTCACAAACTTGACGACCACTCAAGGTACTTTCCTAACTAAGATCAAACTCTAAACATAGACACTTTCCTAATATAACTCTCACAACTTAATGTGCATATCTCCTAAATATAGACTCTCATATATTATTTTCTAATATGATGCTAGTCGTAGTTCAGTTAAATACCAGAAAGTTGGTCTTGAAGAAATGAAGTCTTTTGTTGGTGGTCAGTCCTCCTGGTTACCCGAGTTCACAATCTATACCGTAAGTATTGTGTGATTCTATCCCTGCTTGAATTTCCAACATATAACAGGACATGTCCTGCGCTGTTCTCTCCGTTTTAAACCAGATCGCGCAGTGGATGGATTACTGCTACTTTCTTTATAAGTTCTATGAGGAAATGTGTGCTGCCACCGACGCACGTCTTCAACAGGTGCTTCTGGAACGTGACACTGAAAAGAGTCAATTAGCGGATCAAGGGCAGGTCCAGTTAACTAACAAACAAGCTGAGGATTCAGTTGAATTCGAGCGCCAGGTTTCTGTGCCTCCGTAAAGAACTTGAGGATAAGCAAAGAGAACTTACCGATTGGAGAGAATCGTGCAAGAGGATGGAGAATACTCGATCCTTGGAATTGTCGAAGATTGTAGGTATTTTTCGTCTTCCCACAATACCCGGTTCATGGTTCAGTGTCTCTTGCTTGAGTCTGTAGCCGTTTTGTTAGGGAGGAGTCAAAAAAGTTTCCAACTTAAAAGGATGTGTGGTAATGCTTACGGATTTGCGGGCTGGATTTTGCAGCTTCGACTACTGCTTTCTAAATCATTGCTTCCTTTCTTTTCTCTTTCTTCAGGTCTGGAGCAGGAGCTCCAAAATCTGAAATGTCAGTTTAACTCATCTCAAGGTGAGTTAGAAAGGCAGCGAGGGTTGACAAGAAACGCCGAAACAGAGATCCAAAGGTTGAAGGAACAAATGGATATTGACGCGAAATCCCTGGAGGAGCGGGTCTCCGATGCTAAGAGGGATCTACAACATTATTATATGCAGAAGGCCGATAAAGAAACGAAAAAACAGGCCAACAACATGTATGATGAAATTAAGAAAATCACCGGTAAATCATTCAAGCGCCTATAACTCCTCCTAGACCTATTATTGTTCTCCCATCTTTTTTGGTCCTTTGCCTTCGATAACTAGGTTTAGATGGTGTTATTCTCACGTTGGACGGGACTCATAGATGACTGCTGGTCACCATAGTCTGATAATTCCTCGTGCTTACTTATCATGTAAATTTGCTTTCTGGCTGTCATATATATGTGTCCTTCGTACCAAAAAACACTAACCAGGTGGATGCTTTCCATTTTGTTGGTCGGAAAAGAAAATATGCGAAAGTTTCCTCTTTTTCTTTCTGTTACTGTTTTATATATCAGTTTCTTCCATTCGACTCTAATTCAACATTTAATGAAAAACCATCTGCCAAAGCCACCTACATAACTTTTCCCCTCTTCCACATTGTACCCTCCGCTGGTAGCATTTTCGATTCTCCATCCCACTTGCAATGTCATTTAAGAGCTTGTCTCCTTCCGTTGTAGAAACCTATTTTATATAGTTCCTCCTAGATTACTGTTAACGATAAAATAAGCTTCAACAGGTGTTACCGTGGTAGTTGTGTGCGGAGAGATTGGGAAGGAGTGGGTAAGGTGAGCGTGAGTCTAGTAGTCCGGTGGTGAGGGAGGTAACGAGGAGTTTCCGAGTTGGCTAGAAAGAAGAGGACAAGGAGAAAACACGTAGCATCATTTGTTGTGAAGTATCATTTGCTCTCCCCTTTTCTCTCAGTCCCGCATTTGGATAATCTTTTGCCTATCCGTTAGTCGCACGGTAAGTGTTTTCGGTTCATATCTGGGTTATATATTGTCTTGCTACAGCAAATCAACAGAGACTAGTCCAAAATTTTGGACATTACGTGTCACAGTCTTAATGGTCGAATAATGACTTGGGATTGGTAATTGGGCTCAAAGGTCTGGATTTGTTGTCCCAGATTTAGCCGACGCTAGTTGTCCTTGTAATTCTTATACGCAGCCATCCCTTTAATGAATAACTGGGTTAATGGTCAGAATATGAATAGTGGTCCAATATACTAATTAATAAGAGAATAGAGATGTGTGTGGGAATATTTGGAATAGAAAGTTCCAGGGTAGCACGGAAGCTTAAAAGGGTCATGTGTCGTCGTCAGACTCGCGCCGAACTTGGAAACTTTTATACATGATATACAACGTGCTTTTTAAATTTCAATAATAACCCGCGAAGAACAAATGAATCAAACCAAGAAACTTTAATTTCTCTACCCAAGGAAACAATTAATTAGAAACAAACCTAAACACTTAACATAATTAACTCCAACTCATTACCATAACTCCGGAATACTACCTAGATGGGCAACTGGGACGGTAATGGCCGGGGAGATGACAATTCCCGCATCCTCGCTTATTCGCTGGTTGGGCCCGGTTCTCACAACGATTGCGGATACCGGTGTGTGTATTGGTAATTTTAGTGAATATCCACTAGGTATGTGAATTTTTCCGGTATGTCCGTAATTTCCATTGACAGTCCTTATCTTTGCATTTCACATTAGATACCTTCATATTCGACCTAGTAACCAGAAAAAATCATAACCATGAACCATGGAGAATATTTTTAAGAGTAGTACCAACAGTCTCTTTCCTTAAAGTTGTCAGCTACACAAAGTTCATGAAGTCCGAGTGGCTGAAGTTTTCCTTCAGGAGTTAATGCACTTGCCGTTGAAGTTCTTCTCCGCTTTGACATCGAGGAAATGTCTTCCAATAATATAAGATAATTAAGTTCGGAACTTCGGAAGCTTGCCTAAGGAAGGGATAATGCAACTCCGACAAAAAAAATTATCCCGAAAAACCCTGATACACAAAATAAATATATTGATCAAAAAAGGAGGGTACAAAAATCAGCACATTGGTATACGGTATTAACGATCATGTTTTGCTACACCAGACGATGTAGCGGAGTAATGATTGTGATATTTTTCTTTTCTTTTAGTAATTAAAAACGGTATAGCGGAAAAAAAAATGGAAGCGAAATGAAATTATGAAAGGAATATCGCACCTTGACCATGTGCTTCAACCTTGTGCGGATGCCTACCGCAATGGAGCTCACTAGAGTGGCTATAGTCGTACATCATGGGTGTTACAGGAGAAGCTTTCGAAGTCCAAACCATATTTTTTGTTGCCCGAGTTGGGAGCGCGGGAGTTTCTTCCTTCCCTATCATCTCATCATTTAATTTAACGGTGAAAAAAATTGGCAAGTCAGGATATTGGACCAGATAAAACCTCAGGTGAGCCTCACAATTTATGATGATCCGTTGCTTAAACCCTTTCGCAGGGACATGAACCAAGCCGTAAATGTCTATCGTACTTTCGTGCTGCAAGCCTAAAACGGAGGCTGCTCCGCTCCTCAACTGCTCCCAGCTGAAAACTTCAGGCAGCGATACGACCTTCATATATTTCTGATCCTGACTGTACAAATCATCACTATTCGACATTTCTTACCAAACTCCATTGTAATGAATGTAGACATCTTTAGTTGACATGTTTGGGAGAGAGCTACTGTAAATATAAAGAGCAAGTAAAAATAAAAAGTATTATAACTTAAATCTCGAAACTAATAGTATTAACTGTATACATAATTCTTTCTTTTTCTTGAACAATACGACAAAAGATTTTATAGATAAGAATGTACAAAGGCCAAGAGGAATCAACTCCCAAGCAACTCCATATATAATTCCTATGCAATTCATACTTGGTATTTACTGTGACGATTGTCTTGGCAACCGAATTTGGTTGCTCGTACCACGTTAATCCTACTGTTGAAAGAATATAATTTAGCCATTTGGATTTTAACCTCTTCGAATTTTTTGGTTGCCACCCCTCTAATGGTTGGAGTGATAATCATGAACTGTAACTGAGGATTCCCACATGAAGGGATGATTATAGAGGTTCACAATTTTTCTATGTGATAGAGATTATTCAAACAGGAATTACAGATTAATACCTTTTCAGAGTATCATCTAATGTGGACGCGCCTCGCACTCCTACTACAACTTGCTAATCTCTATTAATCAATTATCTACTAAAAGTTTCTATGGGAATATGTTTGCGAATGTGAACATAAATAGAATCCAATGAGGTTGATATTAGTCTTACGAGTGTTACCCTTGGTCCCTTGTACACCTATCTACATTATTATTATAAATACTAATAATCCGGCTACGCGGGTTATTTCCCGCGTTTTCCAACAAATTTCTGACCCCTCCTAATCAATGCGTCTGAGTTGTTACCCGACGTGCATCGTGCCTGCATGTCCTTCTTTCAAAAATTAAAAATTAAAACTTATCCGATCTTTTATGGGTGGCCAAGTGGGCTATCAAACACATTGATGGATAATTGATTCATTTTGAACATCGTGGCATATCACAAGAGGAATCTAAGATAAAAAAAAGCTGGTGGTTTATATTACTCTTGGATAAGATAAGGCTGTATCGCGACCCTAACACTACTCTACTATCGAAGCTTGAATTGAAATAGGTGATTGAGGTATCATTAATTTCGAAAATAGTGGGTCCCACTTCATAGCAAATAATACGGGTATGCATTTAATAAGGTGAGAAAAACGGATTCGACGAGAGCGAAATTGTAGTCAACTCTCCGAGTCACACAATTAGTTGGATTTTTTAACTGTCATAACAAATTATCCTTTGTTTACGGGGATAATATTTGTCTCCAATACTAATCGAAGACATGATCCAATAAAACTGAACCGGGATGCATTGTTTTTTGTTATTTCTTCCCTCTTAATTGTTTTACAATTGTTTCGAAATAAAATTGGTGATCAAAATCAATGCACCTGTCATGGCTTCATTCTTGATCAAATAAAGAATACATTAACTAAGATGAATAAAACTCACTTACTCTTAATCACTTTCTTATTCTAGGATCACCTGCAAGTCCATTTCTCATGTACCAAGTTTAATCTTAACCAAGGTGACTAAAGATAAAAAACACGGTTTTAAATCTATCAAACCCCAAATCATCCGTATTTATTCCCGAGATTGAAGGTCTCTTTGAACGACTTGGGTTGCGAGGATATAGAATTTTGGAGATACGTCAGCACGATATACTTGGATATCCCAATCAGAGGTCAATGAATCAATGATGGTGTGTTAGGGCTCAGAGATGTGGCAGTGAACTGTAAAATAATGGCACAGGCGATGTGGTATTATCGTTGTCATTCAGGGCGTTTGATATGGTAATCGGTCATAGATTTCGACCACTTGGTAAACTATGCAAGAAAGAAAAAAAAAAACAGATATACCGATGTTGATAAGGGCAATTTTGACCGGTTTCAGTAAATAAACCGGGCCCCATCCCTTTTTATGAGAGTGACGGTTTTAGTTTTGTTTAAAAGGGCGGTATGCCCAGATCCATTGGAAAAATAGTTACGCAGACAAAATACACGGTGAAAATCAGTGAGAGAAATCTAAGAATAAGAGTGATGAATAAGATCCCGTTAGACATCAGTACCCATATATTGTCCCGTCTGCCTACAACGGAATGTGTAGTAGAGTGCAAATCTGTATGCAAGGATTGGAATACCATCCTTGTTCAGAAAAAGTTAGGTCTTTTTTTTGCTGCCTCAACAACCATTGGAGTTGTTAATACACGATTCTTCAGTAGGGAACAAATTAACGAGGAAAATTATGCTATCAACGGAACACCTAGCAGTGAGGAGAGTGGTGGAAATTTTACCGGACTATCTCGTGTCCTGGTTGGGTCTTGCAACGGTCTCATTTTCTTCTATGTGCTACACAATTTCATCACTGATCCTATTTATATAATGAATTCAGCAACAGGTGAACATCTCCACCTCCCTAAAATTAATCCTATTATTTTCCCATCGATACCAGCAAATACTTATTGGACAGGAAGTGTGGTAGGAGGTTTCGGCTACTGTCAGTTTAGTGGTGAATACAAGGTGGTTAGAATCTACAATTATACCAATGTCCAAACAAACACTCTTGGCGATGAGAGGGGATGGAGAAACAATGACGCGATCTCCTACAAATTCAAAGAATCAGGTACGTATGCACAAGGGTGTTTATTTTGGCTGGATTGCTCAGAGAATAAGATTGTATCGTTAAACTTGGGAAACAAAAGTTTCCAAACATGTTCGTCACCCCCAATAGAGATCCCTACGGATCAATCATTTAGAGTTGGGATAATGTTGTTTGGAGTAACTCTATGTGTTTACCAGCAAAATGTACAAGGCAACACACTTAGTTTCTGGACACCTCTTTTGGATAACAATAATATGTCATCCGTCGAGCCGAGTTTTACTGAATGGAGCTGGAGTAAGCGGTTGAGCATTGAGTTGGAAAATCTGGCCAGCGTAAGGGATGTTTATCAACCAATTGCTCTTTGTCTTTGTCGATAAAGAGCGAACGAACAACGACATCCTCCAAAACTGAATGGAACGAACAACGACGTTCTAATGTGGCGTAAAGGATGTCTTTGTCGATACGCACATCCTCCAAAACTGTGGAAATAATTATGAATCCTATTCCGCACCGACCTCATGTTGAGATAATTCCCCACATGCCAAGTGGGGTCACCTTGAAGGGTTTTGGAGGAGTAAAGGAGATATGTGCTCATAAGATGCATCTCAGCAACACATTCCTTGCTGCAGGGATGGAAGCTGAACATCAGGTTAAGAGGGGCAAAATAATTATATTAAAAGTACTTAATTAGATTTATTTTTCTGAAGCATGTCCTTAATTAGATATGGCTGGGTGTGCCGCCTATTATGATTTTGTTTTTAATTTTAGTTTTATAAGTCTTAATACAATTCTTTTTTCTTGTGTAAACATGTGTATCATGACATGGAGCTTCAAATTCGTTTTCACTTGGATTTTGTTGAAAGACACATCGTGATTATTATGTTAATATAACCATGTCATTGGATCTTGCCTGATATATATAAAAGACCTTACAAGAGAAAACGTGTGTATGTCTTACATCCAATCAACGCACAACTAAATATAAACTTACACTATTTACATTGTTTCGCTAATCAGTTGCAATCCGTTTGCCAACAGTAAAACACTGCATTACTCAACAATCTGTCACGCGAATAAAGTCATCAATGAATAAAATGAAGCATTGGTAATATGCTATGAAGTGGGAAATCTACGCGTATGCATACTACCTAGCCTTACTCAGTATTGTGCATAGCGTCCCGGATCGGTAATTCCCCCAACAATACATACTACATGGGCTTACTCAGTATTGGGACAACTGATAAGCGGGCGATACTGTTACGGCTGTTACGGGCGATACTGTTACGGCTTCTTGGTATCTGTGATTCTATGGCTACTTGTGATTCTCTTAATTGGGATTCTATTATTAGAGATTCGTTGCTTATGATCCTTTTAATTGTGATTTGCAGTCAGTCAGATGTAGTTTGTTAATCTTGTCTTGTATCTTTCGGTTTTGATGTCTTTTTAATTATAAAAAGAAAAAAACTGAAACGGATACCACCATTCTGAAATTTCTAGTCTTCGAGTCTTGTCTGGATCTCATTATCTAACTGTTTATGCATAACCCTAATCTATTCTCTCTCAAACCTAGCGTTTAGGGTTAATATTCTCGATAAGGAAGAAGATAAGGCTGAGAGACACAGATAAGAGGTTAATGATGGTGGTAGTTGCGTATATAGCTATATACTCATTAAAACCACAAGTGAAAAAAAAAAGGTAATCAGATCCCTGTTTCATTTAGAAAAAAACAAAAACAAAAACTAGACACAATTCAGCTATCTAGGCTTGGTTAATGAAAAATGAACAACTATACTTTTTGATTAATAAAAAAATTAGCATCAATAAAAAACAAAAACCACTCAAACTTCTTGGTACACACATGCACATATCACAATTTTACTTGAATACGAAAGAATAACAATTCTCCTGCCCGTTATTCTCTTTGATCGCATAATCAACTTGAAGCTAACCCATCCGTGACTAAAATTTGTTTAAGAGGACGCCATCTCAGTGATGAGAAAAAATAACCCATTGCTTTCATCAAATTTTGATCCCAAGAGAGAAGCTGGGGTACCGTTAATATTGGTTTAACTAATACCTGCATGACACGTAGGCGGGGAAGGAAATGGGGGTTATCTAGCATTTACGCACATGAAAGGGAACCACCGATAGATTTAATTGTGGTTCTGCATGAACCGCCATTTCAAACAATGATCACGGACGGGTTGGGAGCATCCTTGTGAGAAAGGAAGGGTCATATCGAGGCACCTCTTAATTCGATTGAGTTCCCACTACCACAAAATAAATCCCGTCAAATGATCAACATTAATTTTATTTAAGCGTCCAAGAAAATTAAATCCCATATAGGAAAATCTCCGTTAAAATCCCATAACTAATACACCTCATATGACATTTATTTATTTTTATAAAAAGAAGAATGAACAGTCGGCAGGCCAGCAAGCCGTAGCAACACTCTTTTAACAGCCTGCATATCTATTGCGTCTCCTGCATAGCATTTACCTGGTAGGGCAACTGGTATGGTAATTCCCGGGAAGATGACAATTCCTGCATCCCCTCTTATTCGCTGGTTTGGCCCAAGGTTCATTACGAGACCGTAACCTGCTCAATCTTGGACGTCCGACTTTCCGGTTATCCAAAGGAGGTAAAACCTTACGAGCAGCCACCGAGGCTGGGATATTCCACGCGGAAGTACTTAACACTGGGTAGATAGGACCCTCATAACTAGATCCCCACTTGGATGTCTTGTAGTAGTCGCCACAGAGTGGAAATACCTTTATTTTGTATTTCTCACATACTGCTAAAGCATGTGGACATGGCAAGTGCTGATAATCAAAGACCTTGCAACTACAACTTCTGGCATTCATTTTGACCAGGTGTACATATGCAGATCCATATTCTGTAACCTTATATTCATCATCTTTGACAAGGCAAGGTGTGAAATTCTTTGCGAGATGCCATCGAAGCTTGAGTTCCTTGGCGAAAGGACTAAGATCGTGCTTCCAGTCATTAGCCATTTGCCTACGCTCACTGAACCATTCCATTAGAATTCTCCGAATGAAATCAACAAGATGAGTCAAAGGCAGATGTTTAGCGTGTTTTATTCTTCCGTTGAATGACTCGCAGATGTTGGTGGTCATAAGGGAATATCGTCCGGTTGTTGCCTTTACTCGCGCCCAATATTCTACTCCAGGTTTTCTTACATAAGCTGCCGCTAACTGGCTTTCTTCTTCAAGGTCATCCATAGCTTCCTCGTATTGTTCATCAGTGAACGCGAGAGCAGCCTTCAGAAATATTTCGTTTCACATTACTGTTGGGTGCAATAATCAAAAACAAGGAAAAATCAAATAAGCAAAAGTTATTGATACTTAGCTCCTTTATAATGGAAGTGATCGATTTGATGAAACGAATGAGCTCCCTATATCTCCGCAACAGCAACAAGGCAAAACTTTGGAAAAACAGAGTGCGTCACGTGTTCAACACGTTGCCCTTAAGACATTAGCGCCCGGTTACACTCAAGAGTGATGCTATATCCCTCACAGGACGGATATCTCCAGGATAAAACACCCTACTACACCTACTACTATCATATGTACTAGATGCTCAACTTGAGCTTGGCAACTCCGAAAAAACCGTTAAGGAAAATCGCGAACTCTTAAGAAACGCTATAAAATATTTTCCCTTAGGGATTCCTCTAAAATATAGAGCAACCCATTTCCCATAGATTTTACAAAAGTAGTGAATTTCTTTATATAATGGAATAAAACAATTTAAGAAGTGGAAACTCCACAATGTGGGACTAATAAGTTTATATAGTTTCTTAAAAGTACTAAAAATTGGAAACTCCACAATGTGGGACTAAAAAGTTTCATTCACAAAAGAAAATAATAAATTATAATTTTTTATTAAAACTTTAAAAAATTATTTTTTTATTAATCGTTTTCCAACAATCCCCCACATGAATGAAAACTCAATAAAACATGAAAACACAGATAGATCTTGGTAAATCAATATCCCAACCTCACGATCCAAACAGACTGATCGTGCAAGTGTTGAGATCATACTAGTCATTTCTACGTTCTCTCCCTCACACAAAAGTGTGTTGACCCCAGGGTCATACTATGGATTGTATAAATCATAATAGTATTGAGAGCTTTCATCTTTAGTTCTCACATGGTGAGACTATAGGTATCTTTCACCAAAGTGAAAAAGCATGAACTAGTGAACCCTTAGTGACCTTTAGGTCCTAAGTTCCAGTAATACCAAAACCATCAAAACGAAAATCACATAAAAAGCGCAGGAAATACCATTTTAGGCAGAGGTGTCCATGAGGTCTTGAACCTTTGCTTAGTGAGATATTACCGGAATTACTTGATAGAGACAGTGAACTATGTCTTGAACTGCTAGCATTTGATGTAATTCGCGATAACAACCACGGGTGATATCTCCAAGATTGCTGCCAAGCTCGTGCCGTTTTGTCCAATTTGGCCCTGGACATATCCTGTTTCTCAGAATGCTCTAGAGAATCAAAGCTCATATTCTCATAGAAAGCGGCCCACTTCCTCATTCAGATAGGTGAGTTTCCATAAAGAGTGTTACTGTTAAACCCCACTTCAATCTTAAATTGAAACTATAGAACTCATTAAGACTTCTTAAAAGTCATCCTTCACATGCAGTCACACTATCACGTCTACACCATAGGGAAGGGACAGAGAATAAAATTCTCTGATAGTGTATACCTTCACCCACCACAAATTAGTTGTCTCATTCGAAACCTTGATCTTGGGATCTCCAGTCAGCAAGGTTGAGTATCCTTCATGGCAAGTTTAATTTATGAGCTTAAGCCCCTTCCCCCTCTATGCATTTATAACTATCTCTTGGGATAAACTTTTCGTCAAGGATTGCGCGATATTCTCCTTGGAATTTATCCAATCAATGGAAATAACGCCGATTGAGATTAGTTATTTTCAGCTTTAGCTATTATATCTTGGCTAGCACAATGTATAGATATAGCTGGCACAGGCCTATGCCAGAGAGGAATGTCTTCTAAAAAAACATCTTAGGCACTCGGCCCCCTCTCGTGCTTTATCTAACTCAATACTCTCATATTCCATAATGAATTGAGCAATATATGTTTGTTTGTAAATCTTCCAAAAACAAACCCTGATGCTAGAGTGAAACATATCCACTCGTAAACTTAGACTCTTCTGAGTCAACTATCCAGTTTACGTCACAAAGTCCCTCAAGGACAGCAATGTCTGGACTCTTACAGTTCATTAAATTCATCAGACATCTTATAACTCTTGAGTATTCAAGTTAAGATACTCCATTACCCTTTTGTCTTGAGTCTACATGAATAATCGTACGGAGTACAAGCAGGCTTACAATCACACTGATTGTATCTCTTAAGCACAAATTCAAAATAATGAGAATGACAAAGACTACATATGTTAGATTATTTTCTAATCCTCATCCCTAAGATTACATCAACAGGGCCTAAGTCTTTCAAGTCAACGTTCTCATTCAGCGCATGTTTTTAGTGGAATTAATCACATCTATGTTTGTATCAAGTATAAGCATATCATCAACATACAAGCATACAATCACACAGGTATCCTTAACAAGTTACTTGTAAATATACTTGTCAGATTCATTAACTTAAATCCACTACACATTATCATATGATCAAATTTTCCGTGTCACTGTTTACGTGCTTATTTTATAAACCATACAAAATTTTGTTCAACTTACAAACTTTTTCATCATAACCTTTCACTACAAAGCCCTAAGGTTGGTCTATGTAAATTTCTTTATCTAATTCAGGATTTTAGAAAAGCTGTCTTAACATCCATCTGATGTATCTCTAATTTGTTTATGACAACAATAACAATTAGCATCTCAACGGAAGTAAATCTCGTCACATGTGAATAAGAATCAAGGAAATATACACCTTCTTTTAGTTTATAGCCTTTAGCTACCAACTTAGCCTAATATTTTTCTACAGTTCCATATACCTAATGTTTCCTCTTAAAGACTCATTTACATCTCATGGTCTTATTCTCTGGACGTAAACTATAAACCTCCCAAGTCAGGTTCCGACGGACTGAGTCCATTTCACTAAATGAAGCCTCTTACCAGAATGGGGTTTCAGTAGATATCAAGGCTTCTTTACAAGTCCAGGGCTTAGACTAAGCTAGGCATGTTATGAAGTCGGCTTCATAAGAAGTCTCAAGTCTAATTGTTTTACTTCTCTTAGGCTCAACCTTAACTTTATCTTCCTTTAAGATAAGTTCTGACTATTTGAAAATAAATCTAGGGGATCAACAACACATCTCTAATGAGGTACAGGTTTAAGAATAAACATGTTCAAAGACCTCATCATCCCTAGATTATGTAATAGTATTCACAACAAAGTCAGAAAAAATCACACCAAAGTCTGAATAATCAGAACACACAACCAAAAATCTATATGTAGAAGTATACTCAGCATACCTTATATGAAGACACAATCAAAAATTTTGGTTTCTATCTACTTCTTTTAGGAAGACGAATGGCAAACTTAGTCAAACACCCCCACACTTCGACGCATTCATAAGAAGGTCATCTACCTATCCATAAATCATATGGAGTTTTATATGATCCTCAAGGGTACTCTATTCAGGATATACAAGTTAACATGACTGCCTCCCCCCACAAGGTCGCAGGTAATCCTGAACTAATCAACATGACAATTATCATCTTCTTAAGGATACAGTTGTTATGTTCAAGGCTTCTAATTGGTTTTGAACTTCAAGTTTATACATCTTAAGCCTTCTAAGGCATCATCCTTATCCCTAAGCAAGTATACAAGACAGTACCTCGTACAATCATCTACAGAAGTTATAAACCATCTTTTACCACAGTGATTTTGGGTTGAACTCATGTCATTTAGGCCTAACTGAATTAATTCTAAAGGCTTAGAATTACTCTGAACATTTGTGCTAAAAGGTTTTAAAGCATATTTGATTCTTCACAGATTTCACTTTTGTGTTCAAAGTCCAAACTAAATTTGGGTACTCAGCCTATGCTATCCAGTTAAGCATTGATTTATAAGTTTACGGTTACAATCTTACCACATAAAACAATCAATCACATAAAGAAAGTACAAGAATCAACTATGTTCACATCATCAGATTTTTCCGTTAAGCTTATATAGACCCAAAGTCCTATAACTCTTGCTTAAAAAATAACTGCCTTGTTACAACAAGTTTTCCAGATTCAATTAAGATCTTAAATCTTTTTCCATCTACAATAGAACAAGATACAAGATTCTTGCATATGCTTGGAACATGAAAACTTCATTCAATGTGAGAGTATTACAGATATGAGCTTCTGCTCGACCTTTTACTTTTATGCAACCTCTATTGCAGATGAGTTACTCAAAAAGAGTTTCTCGACATCCCCTATCCTCTGATAGGAGGTGAACAGGTCTCTGTTTCAACAAACATTCTTGGTGGCTCCAGAGTCCACCTTCTGGTCTCTCACATTGGTTGTTAAAATAACTTCCGACATCATGTGAATAAACTCGTTCTAATTTGTTTCAACTAAATTAACATTAAATTTCTACTTATTAAGGTTTTATGTTGTCTACACTTTACTACCGTATGGCCTGGAATTTTACAAACATAACAATCATCCTTAATTAAAGTAACGCCGGATTCAGTTTTACGAAACATACCTTTCTTATGAAGACTACAGTTAGAGTTGTGTTTGATATTCCCGCCTTTTTCAGCTTTGGAAGATTTGTGTTCATCCACATGCACCTGGTAGCCATGTTCCTTTTCAATTTCATGTCACAATCTTCGTTTATACTCTGACCACGAACACGGTAATTTCCCAATCACCTAATACACCACATCTCACAAACCTTAGTTCCGAAACAGAAGATAAAATATGAGTTTTGAAGATAATATCTAGATTTACAAACTTCGTTTGAACCACCATATCAAAAAACTCATGATTACCCCATAAAAAATACTTTAGTTAACAAGAAAAGTTTGCCCGTCAGAATTTTTCAGGAACATTTGTCTGTTTTGTAAAATATCAAAAAAATACTTTTACAACTCCAAAAATTCTGAAATTTTACGTGGGTAACTATAAGGATGTCTACTACGTTGTGTCAAAAGGGTTCATCGAAATTCCTTCTAGGTTAAGAGATAATCTCGAAACTCTACAGCTGACCAAAACATTATTTTTGTTTTTCACTCCACAATTAACATCCATGATTCACAAACCAACCAACCATTTTCGATTATTACAAATTCTAATGTCTTAAGATTGTTGGGTGCAATAATCAAAAAACAAGGAAAAATCAAATAAGCAAAAGTTATTGATACTTAGCTCCTTTATAATGGAAGTGATCGATTTGATGAAACGAATGAGCTCCCTATATCTCCGCAACAGCAACAAGGCAAAACTTTGGAAAAACAGAGTGAGTCACGTGTTCAACACGTTGCCCTTAAGACATTAGAGCCCGGCTACACTCAAGAGTGATGCTATAGCCCTCACAGGACGGATATCTCCAGGATAAAACACCCTACTACACCTACTACTAGCATATGTAATAGATGCTCAACTTGAGCTTGGCAACTCCGAAAAAACCGTTAAGGAAAATCGCGAACTCTTAAGAAACGTTATAAAATATTTTCCCTTAGGGGTCCCTTTAAAATATAGAGCAACCCATTTCCCATAGATTTTACAAAAATAGTGAATTTCTTTATATAATGGAATAAAACAATTTAAGAAGTGGAAACTCCACAATGTGGGACTAATAAGTTTATATAGTTTTTAAAACTACTAAAAATTGGAAACTCCACAATGTGAGACTAAAAAGTTTCATTTACAAAAAAACAATAAATTATAATTTTTTATTAAACTTTAAAAAATTATTTTTTTATTAATAGTTTTCCAACAATTACCTGAAAAACCAATAACACCGCATGTTATTGTGATTTCTGGTAAACAATAATTATTCCATTCACGAGATAATCAGTGTGTTAGTGATAAACCTGCCATATGAAAAACGCAATGGATATGATTCGCGTTACGGAACACGTTTACAACAGCCGGGCATACATGAGTGCTTCTATCCGAGATGATAGTAAGATCGTCGATGTTCCCTAACAAGTTGTGTACTCTACAAGGAAAACATTCCCAGGAATCCTTACTTTCTACGTCGACGATGGAAAAAGTAAGAGGGTATGACTGCTCGTTGTCATCCAATGCAACGGCTGTCAGTAGTACTCCTAAGCGTTCTCCAGTAAGATAAGTCCCATCGACTGCAAATGCGGGTCTACAAAACGATATGAATCCACTAACACTCACCCCCAGGGCCATAAAGTAATACACAAACCGATCATTCGTATCTGTGAGAATTTCCGTCACAGTGTCGGGGTTGTCTCCGCTCAACATGTGGCTGTAACCGACAAGATGCTGGTACGAATCGTCCGATGTTTCTCTACATAATTCTAGGCCGCGTTTGTTGCACAGATAAGCCTGCTTGTAAGTGAGGCTCAAACCAAACTTAATTTTGACGTCGTGCTGCAGCCGTCTAGGAGTGTAAACACTGTCGCACCTATGATATTTTTTCTTCACAACATCAGCAATGGCATCTGTGATTCCTCTTCTGGTCCGAGTCTCACATTTATTGTTGGTACAGGTGTGTATAGTAGTCATCTTAGTGATCCTCCACCAGGTCAATAAATTATACCTGCATGCTCGTAATTTCCATTGACAGTCCTATCTTTTCATTTCACGAAATAAATTTTCGTATTTGATTTAACAACCAGAAAATCGAACCCATTGTTATTTTAATGAATAGTACTAATAGCCTCTTTTCTTTAAAGTTGTCTTTCTCACAGAGCTCATCATTCGCAATCTTCTCATTGCACTTGGGGGTTGACAGTCAGGTTCTGGATTTTGGATTAACGGGAAATCATGAAGTATGCGAAGTTGCAAGGCTTCAGGAGATGATGCATTTGTCGTTGAAGTCCTCCTCCGCTTTGACATGTTAGAAAACTCTGCTAATTCAATAACATAAATAAGTAGAAATTTAATCAAAAAAAGTTTAAAACATATGAAACAAAGTAACAAACAGAGTAAGAATCGGTGGCAACAGGTCTTCGGAGCATAAAGTAATTATGCTTAAAAACTACAGGGAGCAGAGAGTAATGATTTCTTTTCTTTCCTTGCTTAAAATAATTATTGCGAGAAAAAAGGAAACCACACCTTGATCGTATACATGAGGTTTGTCGTGTTGTACATCAACACCACCAGAATGTAAATCACTAGGATGTTTAGAGTCGGACTTGGCAGGAGTTGTGGGCGTGTGACTTTCTTCCTTCCCCGATGCCTCAGTAGTGGATTTCACGGTGAAAAAACTAGGAAGATTAGGGTATTGGATCTGATAGAATTTCAGGTGAGCCTCACAATTAAGAATAATCGGCTGATTAAACCCTTTGACAGGGACATGAACCAAGCCGTAAATGTCTATAGCAGATCCATGCTGCAATTCCAAAACGGAGGTTGTTATGTCCCTCAACTGCTCCCAGGTGTAATCATCAGGAAGCGATACGACCTTCATATGTTCCCGATTGTGGATATATGAATCATCACCATTTGGCATTTCTTGCCAAACTCCGTTGTAGTGAATGTAGACATCATTGGATGACATATTAGGGTAGCTACTGTTGAAACCAAATAGCAGTTAAAAACTATCGTAGCGAAAATCTTTAAATTAAAACTATTTGGTGCTTATAACGATATACGCTATTATTTGCCACCCATACTAAGTGCGTTTTGTTTTGTATGATCGACTAAGCAATATTTCCGTTGATAAGAAAAAGGGAGAAGAAGAGTAGGAGCACAGTGGAAAAGATTGAATCTCGAAACACAAACCACTGAATCAAAGGCGACAATTCTTGGTGACCGAATTTGGTGATGATATCAAGTAAAGCCCTGCAATTAGTTGAATAAAAATCATGTAAAAAGAAAAACACTAAAAATTAGCTTTGAATATGCATTAATAAGTAGCAAATCAATCCCCAAAATTTGTAACACTGGATTTCCTCTCTAAAAGCACTATTTTTGATATATGATATATATGATATGAAGATTAAAACTTACGTTAAGTACCATCTATTGTGGACAAACCTCACTCCGAAACTTAAACTTGCTAATCTACATGAAGTAGATATTTGAACGTTGTAAGCATGAGAAGATATAATTGAAACCCGTGAGTTTGAGTATCCTTTTTACCTCCAACACCTATCTCGAGTATATATATATATAATACTATCCCTTCTATGCTGGTTGTTTCCGGCGGTTTGTTCCTCAAATTTATGTTTCAAATACCAAACTCAATACTAGAATCATTCATCCTCTCTACCAGTCAGATTGTGCCGCATCGTGTCCCAAGATTAGACAAACTTGTTGTCCCGGCTGTAGGAAGGTCGCTCTCCTAATCAATGTGTTTGGTTTGGCTGCCTTAAAACGGAGAACTCTTACTGTGAACCACTTGCAGATTAATAACCCCAAGCTCTACCAATCCTGTGGTGGAAGGGCTGTAAACATTGTCCAGGGAACTATACTGTATTCTGGCTGAGGCAAATATCCATTACAACCGGTTGCTTTATCCACAAAAACGCGAGATGCCCAGACCACTCTCGTTCCACGCCTACGTGCCATGTAGGCGCTGGTTAAACCAATAACAATGGGACACTGTTCTTGGGATCAAATTTGACGAAGTCAAGAGCCACGTCAAGCTAAAACTTACATCGGGTATAGTAGGTTGTTGTAGTATTTCGATTGCGGTAAATAAGGATTCGTTGCTCGGACTTCAAAAGATTTTTAAAACAAAAACATATACAAAATTTGTCACAGGATCAAGAGATACTAGGACTCAGGATTCCACCAATTCTTGTACTCATGCGAAACAACTATTAATTCTAGACAATTATAGCTTATAATGATAACAAATATCGACTCTTTTCTTTGCGAAAAATAGATTTTATAAAGTATTAGATGTAAATCATAAGCATGATGCATCAAGAGTTCCTAGACTAAGCATACATCATCAGATAAAATCACAAATTACCAAGAAAAATCATAAATCAACTTATAATAGTGCAAATAGTCATAAAAGAATCAAATAGAATTACCCATGCATAAATAATGGTTTCCTCCATTATCCCAGTATTGGGGTTTAGCTACTCATAATAATCATGTTCTCAAAATACATACTTGATGCTCAAAATATGATTAAAAGAGTGAAAAATAAAATACAGTGAAACTACGACCCTCTTTAAGCGTCCAGAGAAGAACGATACTTTAGCGCTGCTGTTGAATAACGACGCAAGTCTGCTGCTGCTAGCACTGTTGAAGAACGACGGCCCTGGAGGGTCCGTTCTTCGTCTTCTTCTTCCTCCTCGAGCAGCAGCAGCAACAGCAGGAAACTTTTCCTGCAACTCATGTTCTTCGCTCCTCCGGTCTCTCTCTGGTCCCTGCTCGACCCCAAACACTTGATAAACCTTATCTCAATTCTCAACACCTCTTATATACTTCACAACCCCAAGAAATCCCGCAAAATCTTCTCTTTTTTTCCTTGCTTCCAAGTTACGTAACTTCCCTGCAGTTTGAGAGAAAATCTCTCTTGTTGATTTTTGTACGCGTCTTCTAGCTATTTTCTTGTCACCAAACTCTCCCAGGACTTGAACCATACTAGATAGACGTCTATCCAGCGTGAGACTCTCCCAAAAAATCTCACAAAATATTTGAACATGAACAGAAAGAGGACGTACTCTGTTTGGACTTTGATTGCTTCCTCCGACTTGTCCAGCCCAATTGGTTGGATCTAAACAATCCCATAGACCCTGTTAAGCTCTAAGAAGACAAGCCCAACCAAATTTAGCTATTGAATCTCCATGAAACTCGTTCAAATCTTCAATCCAAAATCAACAGTGTCTGCATGCATTTTTCCCGCCAAAAACAATTATTTGAAATTTGAAGAAGACCTCCCCTATCCAGTTCAGGGGTACGAATAGTAAGTTGGGCTGAAATATAATTCATGGGGTGGAAATAACCAAATCTTGGGTGCCTTTAGTAATTTTTCTGGGATGTTTTTCGGACTTTTTTGGGCTTCCTCCGGGGTATTTCTGGGGTACTTCCGGTATACTGTCAACGGAGCTCCAAACGCCATATTTTAGCCAATTTCGCCGCAAAAGCTTATTTCTCCAAAAACACCTACAAAGACATAAAATAACCAAATAAGTACAAAATCGAGCACTAACAATATATACAATTGGGACAAATTAGACATATAAATGCGTCTATCAAATACCCCCAAACTTATTATTTGCTAGTCCCGAGCAAATCAAAACTACAAAATGAAATCCTAACTCACTGTCGCAGGCATCGTCGATTGCATTTAGCGTATGCAATAAGCCTTTAAACCCCTAGGTGTCCCTAGTGGCCGAGTTATAGTCTCGGGAGGGCTTACTATAGATATACCCACAAAACCTTAATACTCCAGACCCTAGCTATCTACAACGAACCTTGGAAGGAACTAAAGAATCTCCTTGGTTGGCATACTTATTGACTACAAGAGGAAGTATCCTGATGCGAAATTCCAATTGATGTACACGAGTTTGCACTCAAGCATACTAAAATTCATATAAAATGACAGAGCTCTACTCAGATAGTCGCACTATGGACATAAATATCCGAAGTCAAAACTAATCACATGGATAGATTAAGAGATGGATATAGAAAAACATAGATGATTTTGATGTTTACTAAGTGAACGGCGTTTCCCATATCTGTCTGAAGGCCTCCGCCAAAATGAACCTATCCTAATGGATTGAGATACTAGTCTGACTAATATCAACACACTGGCATATACAAGGGTACCAGTGGTCGATAACCTAACTCTAGGTCAACACAACTGGCATATACAAAGGTACCAGTGGTCGACTTTATTGAATTTATTCCTTTTGGTCGAATGGTCTGGTCTCAAAAATTTTTTTTTTCAATTTTTTTTTTTCAACTTTTTATTTTTTTTGGTAACTCAATACCTCTAATTCATCCTAGCATTGGTAACAACTTGAATCATGGGCCCCACCTATCACTTAGAGAAACATGGTTTAAAAACAAAATAAAATAAAATAAAAATAAAAGTGAAAAGGACTCAACGAGATATGGTGAAACTATCATGTTATTTCTAACACCTGAGCTATGTGCTTTTATGAATAGACTCTTTAGATGGTTCCATCTATTCAGATTGGTTCCTCAACTCCTACAACCAAAATGCTTCCATCCACTTAGATTGGTTAGTGCCATCCTAAATACGCATAAATTTCTAGGCTCTGGAGTTTATTTATTCATACTGCAACTAAAAAGTTTCTCCCATACCCCCAAACTTAAATCTAACATTGTCCTCAATGTTCTAAAGATGAAATTAAAAGCATGAACAAGGAGAAATTGTTACCAATGAAGCAAAAGAGATAAGGAAAGATATTACCGTGTTGCATGAGCATGGGATACCTCCCAAGAAGTGCTAAGTTTAAAGTCTTCAGCCAGACTTAGGAAAGGATTAGTCAACTCGAACCATAAAATAACAGTCGAAATAACTGTGGATCTTCAAAACTAAACAGAGCTGACCAAAGGAAACTACAATGAACCAAGAAAGTTAACAAGACTAGCATGCCCTTACTTAGTTTCCTGATTAAGAAATTTATATCTAATTGTGGTTCAGCTTCAGGTTCTATGAAAGGGTCTAAATAGAAAATTTTCATTGGCTGCGTTTCTTCATAGGTGGGATCCGAATCATTAGGTCCTAAAGTCTGGAAAAACTCAAATATGATCTTAGAAGCGCACAATAATAACCTAAATAACTGAGGATCCTCTAAGTCAATAAGATTTGACTTACATAATTGACCAAAATGAGAGTAGTGGTCATTCCTAAGCAAATGTGTCGATTCTAATTTCCTAAAGCATTTAGGTTTAGTCTCAGAACTTAATATTCGACTCATTTGAAACGTTCCCACAGTTGGAAGAAAACTATTTGGTGGGAAAACAAAGTCAATCTGGGTATCATAGCATGGGTTAACCACATCAACCAGAGGATGGGTTTCTAACAACTGAGCTTCTCTCTGGACATCATTAGGTTCAGGTAAAAGTGTACGAAGATAATCGTGTAAGATGGTTGAGGCACAAATGTCAAGTCCTACACGGGGGAACTTTCTAAGAGTTAAAGAACCCGGAGACTGATAATCACCCCAAAACTTAGAGTTTTCTGTGTCTCTAGAAAGACTAGTCACAACTTCCCTAATTTCTAGGTCATCGGATTCCTGAAAATGGTCAATTGATTCTTCTAAGTCGGATTCATCCTCACTCATTTCTACGAGTTCATTTTCTTTTTCTAAGTTTAATGTTTCTAAATTTCTAGACTCTAAAACAATATTCTCCGAATAAACTCGTTCCTCAAAACTATCATCGTCTTCGTAGACAGGAAATACTACATCGTCTAAAACGAGGGTATCTCTAGTCAAATCCTCTTCCTTTTGAATAGGTGAATAATTATTAAAATTATTTGGATTTGAAATAGAAATAATATTATCATTGTAAAGCTCAATTGGAGTATCCATTTCCTGATCACTATTCCTACATAAGTATGATTCTCCATCAACACTATCCTCATCATAATAACATGAAAAAGATCGAACCTCATCAAAACAAGTAGTGCTACCAATTCTAACCTTGTTATCTTGATTATGTAAATAACTATCTTCATTCTCAAGGGTATTATTGGATACACTATATTGGCAATTCAAGTAATTTCGAGCAATTCTTTCGTTCGTCTCAGCTATCCGCTTGAGGTGGTCTTCTAAAGAAGGTTCACTCATTATTGTAGTTCTTTCGTCTATAATTATATTATTCATCTCAGCTAACTTACGCGTCGACTCAGCTAACTTACGTGTTGACTCTAGTAAAGAGGAATTATCAGAAGGATCATAAAAAGGACTACTTTTCAAAAGTTTGATTGTATCCTCTAGAGACGAAGAACTAGTACTATAATCTTCTTGCTCGTAAGACTGATGCATGTGTGGATAGTAATTGGGCTCACCAGGGTATGACCCATATCCTTCCAAAGGACGGCGTTCCCAACCACTATTCCCAACATGGTCATAAAAATGATGATGTCCATATTCAAATTCAGATCGATACTCATTGTATTGGCTTCTGTCATACCAGTTCGACATTCTTAATTGCAAGGGAATTCTACACAATCACAAACAAGGATGACTCGACCAAATCAAACCTACAGAATCTATCAAACAAAAAGCATGATGGCTCAACTTAGATTGTTTTCTAGACCAGCTTCCATTCCTTCGAAAAGGAATTCGTTACAATTTGAGCACACCCCTCTGGAATCAATCTGAGCTAATGTAAGTTGAATTGAGGCGAGGGAAGCTCAGTGGAGCTTTGATACCCAAGGCCTCACCGCTATCACAAGGCGGCGCAGTCACGCATTCAACTCACAGAAACCATCATGAACTTCGAAGTATGCTAAAAGAGTAACCAATATTTTTTGAAAGATTTTCCTACCAAGCTCGTTACCCTATCGGTCTCGTTCTAATCGAATTTTAAGCTTGGGTTCGCGCTAGGTTTCGTTTACCTAAGGCGGGCAAGAAGGGAACGGTGATGAAATCCGAACCCTTATCTTGTATTGGCCAGGCCTTGCCCTTTAATAGGAATTTAAAAACAGTCCAAATTCGTCCTCAATCAATGAATTACCTTAAGGAATACAGTAAACCCGCTGACAGGGGATTCGCGAGTGTTTCGATGGACTTACCTCCCGTACCAGACGGGGTATGAACCGTTGAAGTCGACTCGGGCCACGACTCCTATGTCATGTACGAACCCGAGGGGCCGAGACGATATTGTAATCGTCGTCCTTCCCTGCAAACAGTTTATATTTAATTTTTTTTTATATATAACCCTTCCGTAGGGTTTAAAATTAAAATAAATTGTCCAAAGTCCAGAATAAATTCCAAATAAAAAGTCCAAAAATTACAAAAATTATGACAAATAAAGCCTATTTACAAATTCTAAAAAATAAATAAATAAAAGCTATATACAAAAAATAATAATAATAAAAATTAAATCTTAAAAAAAAAATTATGTATTTTTTTTTCTTCTCTTTTAGCTTTAAGCTTTAATCTTTTTTGTTCCCAAGTCCTTACTATTCCACTTCGAACCTGTAAATCAAAGACACAAAAAGAAACGTAAAAAGGAACAAATAATAATAATAAAAAAAAATTAAACCCAAAAACAAATCTATATACAAGTCCGCGTCGGCGGCGCCATTTTGTTGTAGTATTTCGATTGCGGTAAACAAGGATTCGTTGCTCGGACTTGAAAAGATTTTTAAAACAAAAATATATACAAAATTTGTCACAGGATCAAGAGATACTAGGACTCAGGAATCCACCAATTCTTATACTCATGCGAAACAACTATTAATTCTAGACAATTATAGCTTATAATGATAACAAATATCGACTCTTTTCTTTGCGAAAAATAGATTTTATAAATTATTAGATGTAAATCATAAGCATGATGCATCAAGAGTTCCTAGACTAAGCATACATCATCAGATAAAATCACAAATTATCAAGAAAAATCATAAATCAACTTATAATAGTGCAAATAGTCATAAAAGAATTAAATAGAATTACTCATGCATAAAGAATGGTTTCCTCCATCATCCCAATATTGGGGTTTAGCTAATCATAATAATCATGTTCTCAAAATACATACTTGATGCTCAAAATATGATTAAAAGAGTGAAAAATATAATACAGTGAAACTACGACCCTCTTTAAGCGTCCAGAGAAGAACGATACTTTAGCGCTGCTATTGAATAACGACGCAAGTCTGCTGCTGCTAGCACTGTTGAAGAACGACGGCCCTGGAGGGTCCGTTCTTCGTCTTCTTCTTCCTCCTCGAGCAGCAGCAGCAACAGCAGGAAACTTTTCCTGCAACTCCTGTTCTTCGCTCCTCCGGTCTCTCTCTGGTCCCTGCTCGACCCCAAACACTTGATAAACCTTATCTCAATTCTCAACACCTCTTATATACTTCACAACCCCAAGAAATCCAGCAAAATATTCTCTTTTTTTCCTTGCTGCCAAGTTACGTAACTTCCCTGCTGTTTGAGATAAAATCTCTCTTGTTGATTTTTGTACGCGTCTACTAGCTATTTTCTTGTCACCAAACTCTCCCAGGACTTGAACCATACTAGATAGACGTCTATCCAGCGTGAGACTCTCCCAAAAAATCTCACAAAATATTTGAACATGAACAGAAAGAGGACGTACTCTGTTTGGACTTTGATTGCTTCCTCCGACTTGTCCAGCCCAATTGGTTGGATCTAAACAATCCCATAGACCCTGTTAAGCACTAAGAAGACAATCCCAACCAAATTTAGCTATTGAATCTCCATGAAACTCGTTCAAATCTTCAATCCAAAATCAACAGTGTATGCATGCATTTTTCCCGCCAAAAACCATTATTTGAAATTTGAAGGAGACCTCCCCCTATCCAGTTCAGGGGTACGAATAGTAAGTTGGGCTGAAATATAATTCATGGGGTGGAAATAACCAAATCTTGGGTGCCTTTAGTAATTTTTCTGGGATGTTTTCCGGACTTTTTCGAGCTTCCTCCGGGGTATTTCTGGGGTACTTCCGGTATACTGTCAACGGAGCTCCAAACGCCATATTTTAGCCAATTTCGCCGCAAAAGCTTATTTCTCCAAAAACACCTACAAAGACATAAAATAACCAAATAAGTACAAAATCGAGCACTAATAATATATACAATTGGGACAAATTAGACACATAAATGCGTCTATCAAATACCCCCAAACTTATTATTTTCTAGTCCCGAGCAAATCAAAACTACAAAATAAAATCCTAACTCACTGTCGCACGCATCGTCGATTTCATTTAGCGTATGCAATAAGCCTTTAAACCCCTAGGTGTCCCTAGTGGCCGAGTTATAGTCTCGGGAGGGCTTACTAGAGATATACCCACAAAACCTTAATACTCCAGACCCTAGCTATCTACAACGAACCTTGGAAGGCACTAAAGAATCTCCTTGGTTGGCATACTTATTGACTACAAGAGGAAGTATCCTGATGCGAAATTCCAATTGATGTACACGAGTTTGCACTTAAGCATACTAAAATTCATATAAAGTGACAGAGCTCTACTCAGATAGTCGCACTATGGACATCAATATCCGGAGTCAAAACTAATCGCATGGATAGATTAAGAGATGGACATAGAAAAACATAGATGGTTTTGATGTTTACTAAGTGAACGGCGTTTCCCATATCTGTCTGAAGGCCTCCGCCAAAATGAACCTATCCTAATGGATTGAGATACTAGTCTGACTAATATCAACACACTGGCATATACAAGGGTACCAGTGGTCGATAACCTAACTCTAGGTCAACACAACTGGCATATACAAGGGTACCAGTGGTCAATTTTATTGAATTTATTCCTTTTGGTCGAATGGTCTGGTCTCAATTTTTTTTTTTTCAACTTTTCTTTTTTCAACTTTTTTTTTTTGGTAACTCAATCACTCTAATTCATCCTAGCATTGGTAACAACTTGAATCGTGGGCCCCACCTATCACTTAGAGAAACATGGTTTAAAAACAAAATAAAATAAAATAAAAATAGAAGTGAAAAGGACTCAACGAGATATGATGAAACTATCATGTTATTTCTAACACCTGAGCTATGTGCTTTTATGAATAGACTCTTTAGATGTTTCCATCTATTCAGATTGGTTCCTCATCTCCTACAACCAAAATGCTTCCATCCACTTAGATTGGTTAGTGCCATCCTAAATACGCATAAATTTCTAGGCTCTGGAGTTTATTTATTCATACTGCAACTAAAAAGTTTCTCCCATACCCCCAAACTTAAATCTAACATTGTCCTCAATGTTCTAAAGATGAAATTAAAAGCATGAACAAGGAGAAATTGTTACCAATGAAGCAAAAGAGATAAGGAAAGATATTACCGTGTTGCATGAGCATGGGATACCTCCCAAGGTGCTAAGTTTAAAGTCTTCAGCCCGACTTAGGAAAGGATTAGTCAACTCGAACCATAAAATAACAGTCGAAATAACTGTGGATCTTCAAAACTAAATAGAGCTGACCAAAGGAAACTGCAATGAACCAAGAAAGTTAACAAGACTAGCATGCCCTTACTTAGTTTCCTGATTAAGAAATTTATATCTAATTGTGGTTCAGCTTCAGGTTCTATGAAAGGGTCTAAATAGAAAATTTTCATTGGCTGCGTTTCTTCATAGGTGGGATCCGAATCATTAGGTCCTAAAGTCTAGAAAAACTCAAATATGATCTTAGAAGCGCACAATAATAACCTAAATAACTGAGGATCCTCTAAGTCAATAAGATTTGACTTACATAATTGACCAAAATGAGAGTAGTGGTCATTCTTAAGCAAATGTGTCGATTCTAATTTCCTAAAGCATTTAGGTTTAGTCTCAGAACTTAATATTCGACTCATTTGAAACGTTCCCACAGTTGGAAGAAAACTATTTGGTGGGAAAACAAAGTCAATCTGGGTATCATAGCATGGGTTAACCACATCAACCAGAGGATGGGTTTCTAACAACTGAGCTTCTCTCTGGACATCATTAGGTTCAGGTAAAAGTGTACGAAGATAATCGTGTAAGATGGTTGAGGCAAAAATGTCAAGTCCTACACGGGGGAACTTTCTAAGAGTTAAAGAACCCGGAGACTGACAATCACCCCCAAACTTAGAGTTTTCTGTGTCTCTAGAAAGACTAGTCACAACTTCCCTAATTTCTAGGTCATCAGATTCCTGAAAATGGTCAATTGATTCTTCTAAGTCGGGTTCATCCTCACTCATTTCTAAGAGTTCATTTTCTTTTTCTAAGTCTAATGTTTCTAAATTTCTAGACTCTAAAACAATATTCTCCGAATAAACTCGTTCCTCAAAATTATCATCGTCTTCGTAGACAGGAAATACTACATCGTCTAAAACGAGGGTATCTCTAGTCAAATCCTCGTCCTTTTGAATAGGTGAATAATTATTAAAATTATCTGGATTTTAAATAGAAATAATATTATCATTGTAAAGCTCAATTGGAGTATCCATTTCCTGATCACTATTCCTACATAAGTATGATTCTCCATCAACACTATTCTCATCATAATAACATGAAAAAGATCGAACCTCATCAAAACAAGTAGTGCTACCAATTCTAACCTTGTTATTTTGATTATGTAAATAACTATCTTCATTCTCAAGGGTATTATTGGATACACTATATTGGCAATTCAAGTAATTTCGAGCAATTCTTTCGTTCGTCCCAGCTATCCGCTTGAGGTGGTCTTATAAAGAAGGTTCACTCATTATTGGATACACTATGTTGATTTTTGTACGCGTCTTCTAGCTATTTTCTTGTCACCAAACTCTCCCAGGACTTGAACCATACTAGATAGACGTCTATCCAGCGTGAGACTCTCCCAAAAAATCTCACAAAATATTTGAACATGAACAGAAAGAGGACGTACTCTGTTTGGACTTTGATTGCTTCCTCCGACTTGTCCAGCCCAATTGGTTGGATCTAAACAATCCCATAGACCCTGTTAAGCTCTAAGAAGACAAGCCCAACCAAATTTAGCTATTGAATCTCCATGAAACTCGTTCAAATCTTCAATCCAAAATCAACAGTGTCTGCATGAATTTTTCCCGCCAAAAACCATTATTTGAAATTTGAAGAAGACCTCCCCCTATCCAGTTCAGGGGTACGAATAGTAAGTTGGGCTGAAATATAATTCCTGGGGTGGAAATAACTAAATCTTGGGTGCCTTTAGTAATTTTTCTGGGATGTTTTCCGGACTTTTTCGGGCTTCCTCCGGGGTATTTCTGGGGTACTTCCGGTATACTGGCAACGGAGCTCCAAACGCCATATTTTAGCCAATTTCGCCGCAAAAGCTTATTTCTCCAAAAACACCTACAAAGACATAAAATAACCAAATAAGTACAAAATCGAGCACTAACAATATATACAATTGGGACAAATTAGACACATAAATGCGTCTATCATAGGTCCACTTCATAACCCGATAAATGTTATTATAGTAAATGTGATTTGTTGATAAGGTTACGCCAGCTAGCTAAATGCGTTTGCAGTAGATAAGGTTTTTATTTTGAATTGAATGCATTGATGAGGTTTTTCCGAACGGGGATGTGGGCCCGCCTCTGTGGAATTAAAGGGCATTTTTTTGTGGGACCTACTTCAAATTATTTATTTATACACCCTTATTTTCTTAAACACTGGATACATATACCATCTTTGCAAGCTTCCTATTCTTTAACAAACTCTTTCCAAATCAGTAGTGGAGTTAGCGAGATCCAGTGATGTCTAGCATTCCGCGAGCATTGTGGTTTGAAATCCTGACAAGGTTTCCAATAAATGCAACTTTTGTTTGCAAATGTGTCTGCAAATTTATGTGTGACATTATTTCTGAAACCTATTTTATTACCATGCACCTAAAGCATGCCCTTGAGAAAAATAACCAAAACTTCCTATATTTTTCACGAGAAAATAAGTCAAGGTTAGTTGTATATTCTCTATCCAAAAAGGTTATCTCGGTAAGTCATGATTCCATATTATCTTGCAACGGGCCTGAACATGCTTCGGTATCGGAGGTCCCTTACCAAAATTCTGATTTTGATATTACTTTGCTAGGTACATCAAACGGTCTGGTTTGTCTGCTTTATCATAAACCCCCCTCTCGGTCTTTCATTTTTCTATGGAACCCCGCTACTACAGAATACATCGAATTACCCAAGTTAGAAGCACTGAAATACTACAACCGATTTGACATCCGGATAAATAATTTTGGTTATGATTACAAGACCGAAAATTTTAAGTTGGTTATTGCGGCCCGCATCCGTGGAAACAGATATTGTTCCAAGTTTCACATATTCAGGTTTCGAGAGAATTCATGGAGCAGTGAAACTAAGCCTTTTTATATTCATATTTTTAAAGGTGAGGTTTTTCTTAATGGCGCTTTCCATTGGATATGTGAAAAGATACGCATGGCCTCTCGCATAATTTTATCTTGGGACATCACCAATGAGAAATTCAGAGAACTAGAACTTCCAGATATAACTTGAGGGTGGGGATGTGTCTTGATGGATCTAGGGGTAGATGGTCTGTGCCTAGGTGCACTTGTACATATTCCAATGGTTCATGTAGAATTAAGGGTTATGCAAGAATATGGATCTAAGGATTCATGGTGTAAACTTTATTTTATAAGCCATGAAGCTATTGTTGTGTAAATGCTATTTTATATACTCATGCCTTTTGCAGATGGCATGTTTTTTTAATAGCAGGAAATTTTATTCTGGCTGAACGGGGAGGGTATTTTATACGATCCCAAACATCATATATTCAAAGAAATATATGCAGATTGTCAATTGTTAAGTAGAGGTCTGAGCAATTATGTGGAAAGTTTAGTTCCTTTCGGGTCTGATATTTTCTTGATCCGCAGGGGCAAATCCATCAATCAAAAGAAACGTAAAATATACAAAAATGAAAGTGGTTCTTCGGAGTAGTGGCGCTGACAGTGGTACGGTTGTTTATCTTCTTCTTTAAACTAAACCTAGGTGATTAATTATTGAGGAATGTACCGGTTACGGGTTCAAGGTTCGCTACCGTAATAGAATCTAATCTTCTATCTGTTAACTATTACCTCTTCTCGTAAACTTTGAAAAATCCCATCGTCTCTTCTTCTTCGTCATTTTCTCATATATATTTGGGGCTAGATAAGTTTTTGATTTTAATAAATTTCTTCGCCATTAGGGCGATTATTTTCTTTGCTATTAGAGCGATTTTATCTGCAATTTGATAGTTTTTCGTTCTACAGATTTGTTAGTTTTGGGTACGAGTACATCAGCGATTTGGGGATGCGAGATCAGTTTTTCTTAAACACGTAAGTTTTTGGGCAAATCACTTTTCTCTCGCAGGAGTATCTCGTCGAATTATGATTTCGTATACCAATTCCTTCGTCAATCTTTGGATACAAGATGTACATCGCTCTTTCTCTTCGAGATTTATTTGCGTTTTTGCACCTTTCATTGTATTTGTTTGTTGATTATGATGTACTTATTTTTCTTAAAAACCATTCTGTAAACGTTTATTAATAATGAACCGAGCATTTTAACAGAATTAAAACCGTATAGAGGGACCCCAAGGAAGCCAGCTGGGGCAGGGTGTGTGCAATGGTTCTGGGCATATCTCCCTTTTAAACAAAACGAAACCGCCACTCACAGAAAAGGGGTGGGGCCCGAGAATTTTGTAGGGGGGCCAGGTTTGGGCAAAAATTCTAAACAAACAACCCAAAAAACAACACCTCTCACATTGTAGTGGGACCCATCCCAAAAGTGAGACCCTACTAAGTTGTGATACAGACACAACGTTTTTACACCATGAAATGCACAATGAGGGCAATGGACGGTCCCGACGCGCGTGCTTAGCATTGGGACAGGTGCAGGCAGAAATGGTCCCCACCAGCCCCTCTCACATGCAATGTTTATGTGCGCCCCGCGGTGTAAAATCACGGTGTGTTAATCATTACTGTTTTACTTTTGTTTGGGCAAAAAAATTCTGTATGAACCGTGAAGAGAAAACAACGCCAAGACAACCACTCACAGAAATTTATCTCAGATATTTTTACTTTCCGAGCGCTTTATTTATCTCACATATTTTTACTAACATAGTCCAGATCTGGACAATCAATCCAGACCTTTGATCATTCCCATCTTCACCCCACTACTAATCTCAATGCTAGAATCATTTCCCTCTTCACCATTAGGATCTTGCCACGTGATATCCCAAAATTGGAAAAGCCCATGTTGTCCCGACTATAGCAAGGTCGGTTATTTTCTCGGTCAGTCTATAATTTTTGATCCGATTAATGGATTTGCAGGGTCCAGTCGGAGGACCCACCATCTGTGGACGTGGTTTTTCATAATGGAATTAAATACGGTAAATGCTAAACATGGGACAAACCCAAAGACAAAAAAGAGAGTCCAGATATGGGACAGGGAGAAATGGAAAGTATAAACGACGTGGCGCTCATTCGTGGCTGCATACAAAAGCAGCCCCTGCTAATCTATGGTCCCAGGGGCTGCCACCTCTTGTCCCATATCTGTACTATGGCTATTGTCCCATGTGTAGCAGCTTCGCTTAAATACCGATTATCCAAGAACATAACAAAAATGTTAACCACAAATGAACCGTGTAATCACATGGGTGGGACCCAACAAACCCACCCTTATAAATCTGCCCCATCCATTCTCTCAATGATGCCCCAAGGTCGCCCATCAGAAACCGATTACGCTCGTAATTTTGTGGTCCCCATCTGGAGCAACCGGGGTCCCGGTCTTTGGTTCGGGATATGCTAGAGTTACCGAGCTTTTATCCCGCTTCCTGGTGAAATGGACGGAAGACATCAAAGTTCTCACCATTTTTATTGGTAAACGGGCTGATGTGAGCGGTCCGCCAAAAGTTTTTGTTTAATGGAATGGGTGATTTTCTGTAACTCTTAATGATTTCCCAAGATCTTTTAGTGTGAAGAATGGATGGGCGCCACGCGTTTTATCGCCCCTTTCTCCTTAGTCCCGAATTTGTCCGACATATTTTTTTCCGGCCGCTGAGATAGACACACCGAAGTTGTGCACCACGTTCTGTACCGAGAGAGCAATGGATGGAAGAGATTAAAAGCTCTAAACATTCGGATCAGGAATGGGCAGTGCGGGTCCCGCCTTCTATTTCTCTCGGTGCACATTTCGGTGAGCTGTTTTCGGTGAATGTATACTTTCTGAGTTTTTTTCTAGCTCCCACGTTTAGCATTTTAGTTTAGCAAGGTCTTGGTTTCATCCTTTAAGATCAAATTCTGGAAATATCATTTGGGTTTTGATTCCTGCTGCCAGTTATTGGACACTGTGGAAAGAAACAAACCACCGAATCTTTTAAGGATAATAGTAGTATTGTTACGGACAAAGATCCGGAAATTGAAGCTATGTTCTTGCATGGGCATCTATAGCTGGGAAGAGAGTTCGCCCGAACCTTGCAATTTCAGAGCTAACTGTTGTACTTTGTTAATATAATTATTTTATTGCTTTACTTAATTCTTCTAATCCTCAAATAAAGTGAAGGGCCACCAATGTGTTCTTTTTTCTTTCTTTTTCTGATCAGTCAGGGGCCACCAATGTGTTCAAATTTTTAGTTCAGTTTGTGTCAAAACATCAAAAACTTTTAGTTCAGTTGGTAGATTGGTTGCCACTAAGTTAAAAGAGGCTATATGCTGCATCATTCATTCGAAAATTTATTCAAAAACTGATTTGCTATAACCGCAACAGGATTAGTTAGCAACAAGAAGTGTAGCCTGAGGTTCCCAAACATCCGAGAAATCAAAAACTGCAAATATCATTGTAGTAATGAAGCCATCGAGTGATGATGTCAGTGAGCTGAGTTCAAAACTCGTTCGAATTTATTTTTCATAGACCAAAATAAGAAAATTACAAACTCCAACATGACAAGAGTCATAGTAACCGATTATGATTGACAATAGGAATAAATTTCATTAAACGCATGATATACTAGTGTTTGACCGCACATGAAAAGACTTGGAACGCAGAAAAATAAACTAAAGAAGAAGAGGCTGACGCTCTTAGATCAGGAGTGGGCGTATGGTCCAAGACTTAGATTCAAATTCAGTGGGTAACATCCGTTAATGCTGATTGACGACTTGAGGAAACTACTTGGTTCGATTTGTGTAAATCAACTCGTAATGTTCTAGGCCATATTGGATCGCTATGTGTTGTTGAGTCATGCTTTTCCGTCTGTATAATCGCACTGTTCCAGGCTTCCTCATCGTAAAAACGTCCAACGGTGATACCTTCTAATATGTTAGGGTTTCGGACGACCATTCGGTGAGTATTGACAGCAATTATTCTTTGTTCATTATCAACGTAGGGTGCACTCATCACCATTGAAGTTTCAAACCTATGTGAATGATACATTATGGGGGCTCTTCTTTCTTTTCAGTGAGCATTTTGGCGACCACCCAATGCTTGTGCATTGTAGAACTTCCTGATACAGAAGTTGTATGTAAAGATCTTGCGCAATGTGGTATATTTTGGACGGTAAAACGCAGGTTCGCTGCTGCGAGATGGCCTATGAAAGCTTGATTCAGGCCATTCCCTCTTCTTCTTTATCTTGTTAATTCTTTGGATTCTACCATTACGGTTTTGGTTGTTCACATGAATTTCTCTCGTTGGATAAATTTCTTGTTTTCCTGAAACTACTTCATTATGGGGGATTATTTTGACACTCCGTTTTTCTGGGTAAAATCAGATGTGATGGTAATTAAGATGAGAATGAAATTTGGGGATGAATAAGAAGAGAGGCTCGAGTCTTTATGTATACTCGGTTATATATATAAATTAAAAATTGAAATAATCTGGGTATGCGACCTAACATTGTGAAGTAGATGACATACTCGTAACTATATAGGGACGGAAATATATAGCCGTAAGCTTTTCATGTGTACCTTCACTCTCTATCCCTAGATTTCAACAAATGGTGGGACCCTTATTTTCCATGGCAAATTGTCCGAGCGGTTTTTTAGGGGACAACTGGACGCGGTTCCATAGGACTAATAAAATCTGACCGTCCAAAGTTAATTTGACGGCCCCACAAGTCTTAAATACCCAGCCCAATGGATCCCAGTAGTGGAGGGGTTGTTCCACGTTTGTACCACGCGTCAAATTGTATGAACGCGTACTGTCAACTAGATTGGAAAGTTGAATATGTGAATATCGTTAGAAAGTGTGTGCTAAAAATTGAGGTGATCCTAACAAACTTGTGCTGAAATGAATGCCAATACTTTAAAACTGGGGACAGTCGATGAAAGACACCACGTCGTGGATAAACCTAGTGTACGACATGTTGACCTACCCGGTTTATAATAATTATCATAACTTAACCAGATATTTGGGCGAGGAATAAAAGAACAGCAATGATAGACAAACCGGGTTTTGTCCAGTGAAAGCCACCGAGAAATAATAGTGCCGTAGTTGAGAAACTCTCGAGTATTGGGATTGGTGCATGGCAGCGTGGATCACGCACTCTATCTCTACTCGGTACAAAACTAGGGAGAACCCCTTCGGTATGTTAATCATTTTTTATAAAAGAGAAATAATTAGGTTCGGTTTTAAGCTCGATTGAAACTTAGCCTTCCTTCATTAATGTTTAAAGCACCTAGTGGTATTTGATTTAATATTTGGGTTCATATGGACACTGTGACACTTAGGGCTGCACAGCGGGTAGGGTGGGTAGGATCTATTTCACCACCCTACTCGCTAAATGGCGGGTAAGATATCTTTTATCCGCCATCCTATCGAACCCATTAGTTAGCGGGTCGGGTAGGATAGGGTGGCGGGTACAACCTTTTTTTTCCTTTTTTTTTGGGGCTGCCTTGACTGTGTACAATAAAACTTCAAAAATACAACAAAACTTCAAAAAGAAAAAAGATCCTGCAACAGCAAAAAAGCCAGTCTACCTAAATATGTACCCAATGATAAAAATGAATAAATAAAAGCATCCTGTTAGGCATAAAGTCATTTGTAGTCTCAAGAAACAAAAGTTGTATTCTTTTCAAAAACGACCATGAATCCCAGCATAATTCCATGTTCTTTACGTAACCTTATTCTTCATATAATAGTAACGTTAACAAAAGCTCTTTGTACGACCTTGTTCTTCAATCATCATCTACGATGATGGAATAAGTACTAA
Organism: Papaver somniferum; assembly: GCF_003573695.1. Lineage (NCBI taxonomy): Eukaryota > Viridiplantae > Streptophyta > Magnoliopsida > Ranunculales > Papaveraceae > Papaver > Papaver somniferum. Next base: position 88,565,816 of record NC_039365.1, on the reverse strand, counting down.
GATCACCAAATAAATCTGCATAACAACAGATAAAACCAATCAACATAAAAATCTGTAAATTACTACGAACAGTTGAATCACTTTGCAAACTAAATGAACACAAACGTGCATATGTTGATAGTGTAGTGTATTTACAACTGGGAGCAATGCAACTGGCAATGGAGGCATGGGCAGAATGGGTGGCTACGAAGGTGGATCCCATCATGAAGCAGGTCTTCTTCGCCATTATGTCCCCTACCCTTAACCAATTTTGTAAGATGGATATGGCAACAAGTAAAGCACCGGCCAAGAAATAATAAAGACAAGCATAGGCCATAGAGAGTGTATAATTTTAGCACATGGAATTTGGATGCTTTGTTATTAAAGAGGCAGTACAATAGTACATACTGGTATACTATGCATCAATCAACGATAATAATGAAAAGGGTTATTTGGTTTTTGATACTCAGATTTTGATCAAAACCTGAGTTTGGTCTAACATTTGTCCAGCCTTTGCGTTTGGCCTAAAGACCAACGTTGACCCGCATTGACTGGGTTAGATCATGACGTGTCAGTTATTCTGTTAAATAAATCGGAAATTACAAAAGGAAATTAAACTTTAGTAATAATTACTCTTAATGTCCTAACAGGCACGTGTATCTCTGTGGTCCAAATCGAGTCGTACCGGTCCGAACGAACGGGCTTATATTGTTTTTCACGAACTCTATCTCTTTATCTCTGTAGATGTTTGTCTCTGCTACTACCACCTCTCTACTTTCTTTCTTCTCCACTGTAATTTTTTCTTTCTTTTTTGAAACCCATCACATAAACGTATCAAGCAATTCCGTCGAGTGATGAAGAACACCATTGTTGCTGAGAGGGTTTGATTTTGGAGGTTTTGATGAGATAAGAAGCGAAACAGAGGTTATGTAATGGTTGTTGCAGATATGATTAGGGTTCAGTTATGGTACAATTGGTGTTCAATTATGGTTTTGATTCTTATTTGGTTTTCAATTTGTGTTCAGTTAGGGTTTTGATTCTTTTGTTAAGGCTTCTCCCAATTTTCTCAAATTGTGTTTCTGCTGAATCTTGTTGTTGTAATTTTTGAATTGGTTTGTTAGAGTCATACTCAATTTCTCCAAATTGTATTGAATATTAATTATTAACTGCAATTAGAGATGCTCAAGGGTTCTCGAACTAGGTTTGTGTGGTGCTGTTTTGATGGGGATGAATTAGAATTCAGATACAGAGAAGAAGAGAGAATAAATAAGGTTTGCTACTGCGGTTTTATGAAGTTTAAAGGATGACAAGAAGAAATTAAGGGTTCACCGGACTATGAAGAATGGGTTTGTGTGTATAAATTTAGTGAGTGTGCGGGGAAGGAGATGAAACAAAAGTTTGAAGAATGCATGTAGGTCACCTACTCTAACACATGTTCATACCCAGCAGGTGTTTGATAAAACGCCTGAACCACCAGTAGCCATGTATTGGTGAGTTTGAGCAAAGGGGTTTTAGAAGCCAAACAACCACGATCCAGTGGATGAGTTTTAGGCTGATTTGGTGGTCTGAGTCTTGGGTGATTCTAGATTAGAATATGAAGGAGTGTCTGAGTTTGATTTGCTAGACGAATTGGTACCAGTTTATGGGGTTGCAGTGGAGGGCAGTGAAGGGAAGTGTTTGTTGCTACTGCCATAGATGGTTGTTAATGAGTTAAGGCCGAGAACAGATAAGAAGATGGAGCCTCTACCATTAAAGCTGGAAAGAACAAGTGGTGTTTCTGAATTGTGACTCTTGCAGGTGGAGAATTAGGTTGAAGCTGTTTCTGCGATGATAATAGATGGGTTCTGAAGGAGTTAAATGGGTCGTTGCAAGATAGAGAATGGTGCAGAGGCTAGGGCTGAAACTCTGGTTCTTCTATTTAGGGGTGGGAAGAACACGAGCAATTAGGTATTTTTTTGGGCACATGATATTTTGATCCAGTCACGTGCTAACGGCACTTTCACGGTGTTAAGTAATTATGTTTTGTTTGAATTTAAAATTATTATTTAACAGAAGTCAAAATATTGGGTCAACTAAGATCAAAATAAACCAAACACAAAGGTTGGACAAATATTAGACCAAAATACAGATTTTGGTCAAAAACTAAATACCAAAAATCAAATAACCCTAGAAAAAACAAGTCAACTAGTAGTAAGTGACCATTATTGCACTTGATACCACCACCCAAAATTTACGAACAGTAATTTTTCTTAAATAAAGAAAACAAGTCAACTTAGTCAACTTCTCTGATTTACAGTTAAGGAAACTCGCGTAGGTTAGTCTACTCTCACCCTTTTAATGGCCTAACTTGCACCAGATATATTCGTATATTTTTTGAAACAGTAATTTCTCTTTCTATTGTAATTCATGTTTGTATATTCTCATCTTCTAGTTTTTCATGTATGCATATCCAAGTTGATAATGGCTAATAGATGTGCGCAGCTTAGCATATTTGCATTCTACAATTGGGAATGTGTGTAAAATTAAAGGAAAGACAACAAGGTACGTGTATATCATCTTTCTAAAATGAAATCTGGCATCACGTGGTGCAATGTGCAGTAGGAAAGTTGGATGGATAACACACAGATAACATACTATTCATTTAGGAACGTGAAAGCATTTTATAGAGTGCATTCAACCTATTATCACACTACATGGCCAGCTATCCAATATAATAACCGATGGGGCCGAGACAATTAGACTTAAGAAAATTAAAACAAATATGGAGAAGTTAAATATAACTTGTTAGACAAATCATTTCAGATCAACCATAATACACATATCCAACCAGTTAGGGAACCACATCCATTCAATTTATACTGAAACCTAAACTAGGATCATCAATAAATGTTAGATTAAGATGAACTAAAGGCTATAGCTGTTGTTACACAGTTTTTTTTCAATGAAAGATCTACTCGGAAAGTTAACAACAACTAATGGCGAACAAAACACAGAGTAAGTATCATCATATATGTAGTATTTAAGCGCCCAATCAGAAAATGATTATGTATTCTGCACGGTGACTATGCACTCCCCCCCACTGCAAAAGATGTAACTTCAACCCCATACCAGTGTACAGGACAATAGTGGACATTCCCATGTAATATTACCCAAATGTGTACACCATTCCAACTAAAATACATACTTAACTTGAATTTCGACACTGCAATAAGCTAAATAGGAATATATGAAGAAGGTCAAAGAATACCATTGGTGCAATCTATAGTCCACTGCAATTTTGAAGCATCATATTTCGGTAGTAGTACGCAAAGGCGATCAATACTCGCAACTGGAGTCCTTAGAACTGCACAAACAGCCTAAAAAACAGCTGGTCAGAAAGTAAAATAAAATTACACAACCCTTATACATAAAATAATTTCAAGACCACAGAAATAACTCTTCTATGTGTTCTTCTTACAAACATTAAACTGTATATTTGTTACCTTATACAAGACAAGGCCCCTAATGACAAGGAACTCCAGAGGAGGAACACCCTTAACAATTGCAATCTATGAAAGTACAAATTCACTCACTTATGGAAAACTAAGCATCCAAATTCAAATCAGAATCAAGCTTCTGAGATATCAAGCTCAACTCAAGTGAATCACTCATACCCTAGTTAGGATTAGGATTCTATATAAAAAAGTAAACAAACCCAAGCAAAAGAAATACAAATCAATCACAAAATAAACAAGAAATCAGAGAAATCCTAATTCATACGTTCTATTTCAGTAGTATAGGTTTTTCATAAAAAAATTCAAAATCAGTTACTAATAAAAAAGGAAATCAAGACTCTAACCTTGATTTCGTCCTCCATGTGGAACAAACTAAACTCCTATGAGAAATTTCATCAATCAATTAACATGCATGTTAATTTCTCATGATGGTAATCATATTATTCAACTGATTTCCAATAATTTCTTCAAATACAAATGAAACCACCAACCAATACAACATACTTCAGGTATAAAAATAAAAATCCATTCAGGTTATCAAAAAAAAATGATAATTATGTGATTATTATGGACTTACCTAAGATTGGACGTCAGTTCATAACTTCTTCATCAGATTTGCTGGAATTAGATTATAAGGGTTTAAACGAACCAACTGAGTAAAGGGTTTTAACCGAGACCTTGAAAGATGAACATGAATTCAAGAAGAGTAAGGTCTAGGGTTAGCACTGGGAAAGGGTTTCTATGACTCTGTGTTCGATTTGAGGAAGAAGAAGAAAGAATAGAATAGAGATAGGTAGAAGAAAAGGCCAGTTTACATTATACCCCTAATATATTTTAAAATAACAAAAACATAGGCAAGAGAAAAAAACAATAAAAGGGTTACTTTGTCTTTCTGATATTAGACGGGTAGGCGGGTAGGATAGGATAATTTCGAGCTTTACCCGTCACCCTATCCGTTTAATGGCTGGTAAGAAATCTTTACCTGTCACCCTACCCATCAAATGGCGGGTAGGATAGGATATGGGTAAAATATTGGCAGGTAGGGTAGGATATACGAGTATGGGTAGGATATGTGCACCCCTAGTGACACTGTCCATTCTTTTCTTTCGGCCAGAACATTTCGGAATATCTATCATTTCCGATGTTAAAGTAGTGGTGCTATACACACCACACGAATTTCCCAACTCTTCTCTTCCGTTTTGCGGGCTCTGTAAACTCGACCTCTGGTGCATAAGCACGAGATGGCATCTACCCAGGATTTGCAACTATTCCTTAAGTAGGTCTTCCAGAATCCACCGAGGGGATCTAATGTTGTCGGCATGTTAAACACTTCCGTGACTCCGTCTAATGTTGTGCATCGATAACTTTTTGATAGATTTAGTAGTTCTAGTTCTTACAAATGATTCCGTCTAATGGTTTTGCATCCAAAATATACGGGCCTATCCCTTTGTTTCAGTCGGAGATATCTCGGGATATATATCATTTCCGATTGAAAAGACGTTTGTGGTCCATCGGGCCCTTCGGTATGTTTCACGTAAGTCTTTGCGGTATATCATGCACTTTCACAAATGTCTTTGCGGTGTTGGTTTTTTGCTGGGCTTTATGTATCGTGGAGTTTCAACAGGTTTCTTTTGCTTCTGTTATTAGCAATTGAAAATCATTGTATTTCCACCCCCCTTATACCAGGGTTTTAAGTTCTTTCTTTTCTCCTTTTCTTTTCTTCTGTCTTCTCTGTTCTCCCTCTCTTGTATTCTCTTACGGTGGTACAGGTCTTTGGTGCCCCCTTTTTTATGATCAATGGAATAATTGCTTTGCTGATCAAAAACAAAAACAAAAACCGTCAAAAATACCCCTATTATCGGCGGGTGCTGAGAACTCGGAAGTCGGACCATACGAGGCAGATATATTTTTGGGTAATATGAATTACCATTAAATGACGATCAATTAGGTGGCATGGTTTAGGCCTTTATATTTTTCCAATTCCCTTCACTGGAGATAATTAGGGGGGTCCATTTAAAACATTGAACCAATAATCATGTGACACGTAATGGTCAAGGCTTTGGTGGACAAGGCATTGATCGTGACTGAAACAGAAATGTTGTATTTTACTTTATACGAAATCACTTTTCGGGAATCAAAAATCTTTATAATTCAGAATTTTACTATGTTTTACCTTCCTATTTAGGGGGAAAAAAGTCCAGAACCTTGTCTCTCATTATCAGACTCTTTTTTCAAATCAGCAGCAAAATCAGTATCATATTCAGCAATGTCAAGCATACCACAAGCTCTATGGTTTGAAATTCTTTTAAGGGTTCCTGTGGAAACAACCTTCGTATGTAAGTACGTCTGTAGATTTATGCGAGACATTATTTCTGAAGATTGTTTTGCCAAGTTACACATAAATCATTCGATTCAGAAAAGCAATATAAGATTCCTTCATTTTACCTTGAAACTAAATAAATTAATGTTTTCTGGATTTTCGATATCTAGCACGGTTCTCTCAGAGGGTCATGACACAGTATTAGCGTCGACGGGTATACTGGCTTATTTAGTTGTATCGGATGTTCCTTACAAATATTTAAATTCTTATGTTACTCTTTTAGGTTCATTCAAAGGTTTGGTTTGCCTGTTATATCATAAAGACCCCTCTCCGTTTTTCTTCTGTCTTTGGAACCCCGCTACAACAGAGTACATGAAACTACCCGAATTACCATCTCTAAAATGATACAACACATCCGATATCAGTATTCATAATTTCGGTAATGACTGTAAGACTGAAAATTTTAAACTGGTTATTGCTGCTGCGATTCATGCCCCTGGTGATGGTTTCGCTATTCACATCTTCAGTCTACATGAAAAGTTGTGGACCACTCAAACCATCTGTTATATTATACATCCTTCTAAAGGTGAGGTATTTCTTATTGGTGCTTTTCATTGGGTATGTAATATGAGAGGCTCTGCCGCGCATTTAATATTATCGTGGGATATCAATTTAGAGGTATTCAAAGAAGTACCTTTACCAAAAATTAACTGGGGTCAGAGCCGTGTTTTACTGGATATAGGGATAATGGATTTGTATCTCTGTGCCCTAGTATGTGTTCCGGCGAGTCAAATTCAGGTATGGGTGACGCATGAATATGGAGCTGGGAATTCATGGTGTCAACGTTACATCATTACCAATGATATTATAGTGAATCATCCTAATGTCGCAATGGGATACGCGTACTCGTACACTATGAAGGTTACGTGTATTTTTAAAAGCGGTGAAATCTTATTCTGGTTATCTGGGCAGAGTCTTTTATATAATCCCCATTTTCAAACAATTAGAGATGTATGCGAGGGTAGTCATTTTTTGGTAATCAGAGGCCTGAGATTTTATTTAGAAACCTTAGTTTCCCTCGGCTCTGATACATATGTTGCGAGTCGCAGCGAACCGGTAAACGTTACAGCGAAGAAATGTAAAATACTATGCGGAAACAATTGGACAAAGAAAGGATTCGTGGACGTGCTGTTAATGTGGAAATGCGAAGTTAAATTAAAAAGAAAAAGTGGCGAAATTAGATAGCACCTTTGAAGATACACAGAAGAATATGAATATGGAGTTTCCCTTTCGTGAGTTTGTCATATAATCTATATTTCAATCATAATGTATAAAATCATGTTACTGAAGTGCTTTATTTTCCGATAGTAAGACTAATGAAAATAGATGCATCATAATATAATCTAAAAGTAAGAAAATAGGTTAGATGAAACTTTTTATACACTATGCATTTTTACGTTCTTTATGTCTTTCTTTGTGAAAAGAGAACACGTTTGATGAAATCTATTGTACCATTATTTCTAACGCGTATTGGGGATTGGTTTGCGGGGAAAATGGAAGCATGTGAGGTGGAGTACATGGTAAACAATTAACAGCGGATGTTGACGACATGCCATACATCCATGCATCATACTATATTTCCTCGGAACTGAAGTTATATATTATCTTATCCCAACAACCACAGTAACTGCCTATCAGTTAATGTATTTCAAAGTTCAACAGCTCCAGTTGCCGTCCTTACCACTCCAATGCATTCAACTGAATTAAATTGGAAAACCTTTTCCACTGGAACACGTTTAACCAACTGTTATAATCTTATCCGCAACTTTCATTAAATGTAAATTTATACACCAGATCCAGATGCTACACTAAAATGCTTTGGACTTTGGAGTGGGCCCTATTATTCCAAAATTTACTTTCGATCCCCCACCTGTAATCACCGGAAAAAAAAACACAGAAGAACCGGGGTGGGGTTTAGCATTTTCGACAAAGAAAAATATAGGTTATCATAGTGAGAAGCATTAACCAAGATAATCTGATTAATCTTTAGCTTTATCATTCATCCTGGGCCATGATCCGTCTTGGGACTTGCATGTTAATTATATCGTCATTACGTAACATTTCCTCTATCAATGAAAGACTATAATTATGAAGTAAAAGCTACTTTTCTCGATGAGGAAGTCGGAGGAAAATGGATTATTGAAACTTTTCGAGAACTTAGCTCATACTGGAAAAGTGACCTTGGTTATCTTATAATCATTTCACGACTTCTTGATGCCTCATCTCAATACTTGATTAAAACTCCTCTTTCATTTCCGTGAAAGACACAACATCGCAGCTTAAACCAAGTTTATACTTTTGACATTAATAGTCGAATTCAAGTTTATACTTTTGACATTGCTGAGCGCCTTGGCTGGGTGCATAACATAAAGGATTCGCAGAAGGTAATAATAGTCGAACTGTATATTTTAAAAAAATAAAAACATATCACAAATTACAAAAATAAATAAATTAGAAAACCCAACGACCGAAAACCCCCAACACACCCACGCCAACAAACCATGACTAAGAGCGTCCACAATGGACGACTAAACCCAAATATAGTGTCCAGTTGATAGGCGTAGTGGGACGGACCATCGATCAAAATTTGATCAAAGACTAAAATCCAGACCAAATTTGGTCTGCGACCAAGACCAAACCCAAATATAGTCGGGCGTTTATATAGTCCACGCCCCATAACCAGGCGGACGTATAGTCCACGTCCCACCCCAGGCGGACGTATAGTCCACGCCCCACACCAGGCGAACGTATAATGCACGCCCGTCTTTTTTTTTTTTTTTAATCTTTTGTGTGGGGCGGGCTTAATACCTCCGCCCCACTCTTTACAAACTTCAAATGCATGGGGTGGTCATAATACCTCCGCCCCACTTTTTTTCTTTCTTTTTTTATTTTTTTTTTTTCTACGCCGGACGAACGTATACTCCCCGCCCCACACCAGGCGTTGGTATATTCTACGCCCCACACCAGGTGTTGGTATAATGTCCGTCTGACCAAATTTAGTTTTTCCACCGTAGGGCACACACCAGATTAAATCCAAAATTTGGTCTTTTTTTTCCTCTTTGGTTTTTGGTTATACCCGCACCACTGCAGTTGTTCTAATGGATGAAAAAAAAAACATGACTTTTCAAGATTACTGGGGACCTTGACAAATTTCTCCAACCAACACAACAGGTAAAAGTTAACTCCATTGCCGAGTTTTTCGTCCACCAACCCAACAGGTAAAAGTTAGAGTCCACCATTTTTAAAATCCTACCGCTATCTGTGGTGGAGGTAAGCTGGTCCACTATTGGCAAAAGAAAACAAATGCTATTCACCTTTAGACTCACATATTTGTCGCAACACAAGTGGGGGAATATGATATGTCATAACAATTGGCTCCTACAAGAAATTAATGTTCTTGCTAGTGCAGGTACACGGAACACCGTTTGGCCTTGGCTCCTACAAGAAATTAATGATCTTGCTAGTCCAGGTACATGGAACACCGTTTGGCCTGGCCAATTAGATTTGACATGTTGGTCAATTTAATCAAACGTACTAATGACTTACAGGCTTGGGGACTTGTAGAGTCAATCTAATCCAACGTCATAAAGACGACACTGGACAGGCACTGCAAGCTCTATAAAACCAACCCAGTAATGGCCTTGTTTCGTATTGAGAGCTGAAGTCCAAACTATCGAAAAATTGAACCTCACTGGAAGAAAATGGAGTCACCAACGAACTTGGACGCTCTGAAACAGATAGATCTTACCGATTTCTTACCGCATCTCATTTTCGAGTTAAAAAAGTTGGAAACTTCTCTTCAAGAGAAAAAAGACAGGTTAGCTGCTCAATTTATCCAGGTCCAAAAAATATCTTACCAAATGGGTTTGGTTCTAAAAAATGTCCAATACATTGTTACTGATCTCATGAATTTATTTAAGATTAATAACCATCTCATCGATTACATGGAAACAATTGAGGATAGACTCGAAACGCTTGAAAAAAATCAATTGAAGACGATGATCAACAAGGTGATGTGAATTTAAATCCATGGCTTGCGTTGTTTAATCCTAGTTAGTGATTTTAGTCAAATTACTTTTGGTGGATGTCTACCTAAGCAATTCTTTGATCTATTTATATTTTATAAATCTTTTGATCATTCCATTTTTTTTATAAATTGAAGTTTTAATTATTAGAACTAGTTTGTCACCCGTGCCATGTACGGGTCTATTTCTTGCTTATCAAGTATTGGATTGTATTTAGAATTATTTCATTAAGAATAAAAAATATTTCTAAGAAAGTATTAAAAATTGAAGAAACCCATGACAGTAAAAACAAATAAAATATTTGAATAGCCAATAATGAAACAGGCAATAAAATGAAAAAGTGCAACACAACATCTTCAAACATGCGGTATTTATTTCAACTTCGTAAATTGATTAAAAGTTATGCTGCTCGATTTTTTTCCAAATTTTTGATTCTTTCTAGAACTCATTTATACTCTTTCATTTTAAGTCCATTAAATTATTATATACCTTTGCTTTATTCGCAGAAGCGTCATCGAAATCGTGATACATCATAATGTAAAAGAATAAATCATGTTTAGGCACTTGATCTTTTATGTATAAATGGATATCGAGTGGATATTTTCAAGGTTAAACAGATTTTAGCCTGGTATTTTATCAAGGTTAAATGGATATCGAGCAGATTTTTTTTTTGGTAACTTCTTGGCGTTCTTTTTGGTTTTATTTCGATTTTTGCACTAACTCAGAAATACTTTCTCATGGATAAATAAAAAAAAAATAAAAAAAAAAAATCAGAAAAAATAAAATCAAATACAGAAGTACTTTCTCATGAAATTACTGAGATGGTTATGAAAAACTACCCGTACGGCGAACCGACATATCCTCTACCTCAGTCGAATTGAAATAATGCAATGAAATATATTCGACAACTATAAGAATTTCCCGATACTATATATGTACTTGTAATTTACACGATAAATAAATTTTTAAATTAAAAATAATTGGATACGTGATTTCTCTGAGTATTTTGTATATTTAAAAATTAATTCCTGTGAATATAGTGAATGAACGTAAATATTTAAATAATCATTGTGTAGGCTTACGTACCTGTGAATTTCACTATACTAACGTGTTTCATTTTGGCGCAACAAACGCATTAAAATTCATATTGGAACCTGCTAATGTATGATAGTTAAAATTTGTGTGCCTGTTTAGGAACGCTTACTCTATGATACTTAAACTTGATCCCGTTGGGTAAATTAATTGTGAGGTCGGTGAGTTATTCCAATAGGGATAGCTAAACCTGATTTTTTTCATTAAGTAAGTTTACAGAGACCCGTGAATTATTAGATAAACAGTTTTGGAACCCAAGTGTAAATGATGTCTTGTAATGGATTTTGGGAGTAAAACCTATAAATGAATTGATAATTCAATAAATTTGAGAAGTAATTACTCCCTCCATAGGCTTGTTTGATGTGTAGTTTGTACATGAAACCAACGTATTTTTTTAAAACAAAGGTAGTATTTCAGAACTTGTAACTAATCATATATAAGGTTTCTATTTCCTTCATTTTCACAGTCAAGGAAGCATTAAGTCAGGTCACCCAAAAACCTCTCCTTCGTAACATCATCCTTGATGGAGCTGGGGTATAATCTCGGTTCTCCACCCGCTTTACTTATTTATTTCGCATATAACTTTTGTATTGGATTTCATGCACTTAGTTTCGAACCCACCGCTCCATAAAAGGATTTACAATTCTCTTTTAGGTTAGGTTATTTGAAAATAAAATGACTATAGGACATTTTTTCAATGGTTTGCGATTTTAGAAGAATCCTATTTATGGTTTTCTATTTGTTCGTATCCTTTCATTGGGGTATTCTATTTTGTATGTTTTGTTTATTTTGTTTATTTTTTTGTGAGAGACTCATTTTAATTTGTCATCACAAGGAATCTAAAATCTTGCAATCATCAACAAAAATTTTAAATCAGCAACGCTCCATACAGAATTTATGATGTCGTCGCTTAGCATCTGCTGAAATCAGGATAAAGCAAGAAGCTAAATATATATTATAGACCCATGAGCGCATATTTTTCGTTGGCAATATCAATTACATATCTTACACTGAAAAACGCGAAATAAAAATATCATTAGTATCTTTGCATTCTAGATACCTATGTCGCGACAAAGAAAAACAAACAAAACCAAATTAAGATTAGACATCTAGGTATATACTCACATGCCAGTCAACTAAGTCGATTCTTCAATGTGGTGATTCAACAAATGTCCAATGTAGACTTTCACATGAGTGCAGGGGATATCACCTTTTCCAAAATTTTCATAAGAAACATGTTCCTGGTATGATTTTTCTCATTTTTATGCAGTTAAAAATAAAAGCTAATAGTACAAACCTGAAGTAAGGAAATCAACAACAATGACCATCACCTTGAAAATGGTTCCTCACTCCCCAGAACCAACACAAATGAGATGCAAAACAACCGATATACCTGCACCGCTAAACCATACATATGTGCAACAATGAAGGATAAAAAGCAAAGGGTTAATAATTAACACAAACCAAGTTAGATGCAGAAAATTTAGAAAGAAGTTACACCATTCTTAGAAAAAACAAATAAAACTGATTCCAAATATTACCTTATGGTCGGTAACTTGAACACTAAAGGAAACACCGATAGTAGACCTAAATTAACTGGAGCAAAAGATATAACGTTTACCACAAAGGAAAGAATCCACTTGCGAAAAAGAAATAATGAAGATTAAAATTCATCAAAAATAATAATAATCTAAATATGGCTACAAATGCAGCGGTTGTCACTTGATATAGCCACTCTATCTCGTTTATTCAACATTCATCGATGAGCTGACCTTCAAAACAAAGAGCAACCGTGGACCATTGAAACACAAAAAAAATAAAAAGAAGAAAAAAGATAGCACCAAAATATATGCCATGTATCAAAACAAATTACATTTTAATATGGAATTAGGGCTGCTTTTTTTAAGTCTTTAAAACACGACACTACAGAATTTCCTTTGAGCTCCTTTTATTTTACTAAGAACAACAACTCGTAAAACATTTTTTTCTAGTAAATGAAACAAAGGTAGGGAAAACTAAATTTTGTTTCTTTCTAATTATGTTCTTCGGATACGTAATGATTAACCAAGTGGTTCTATTTAGTGTTTGGAACACTTGGCATCGGCAGCATGCAACTCGACCTGATGTTTGACCAATATTCCAAAGAAAAAATTGCTAAAAAAGAAAAGATAACAAAAGAGGAAGTATGAAGGCGTTGAAAATCATAACACAACTTCAAAGCCAAAGAAATTATTGAGTACAAAGCCATTAACAAAAGTATTGACGTATAAGATTTACCTAGGTCATCACACGCGAATTCATCAAAACCCGTGCTATATAATTTTCTGATTTTGTAGCTATCCACCAAAAATTAAATAAAATTGTCAAAATCAAAGAGCGCTCATAAAAGATAAAAGTATCAAGATTAATTTTCTTAATTTTCTTGATAGCAAGATTAATAAAAATACCAGTTTTCATGAGCAGCGGTTACGACCGCCATTACTGCTAACTGATTATAATTTTAATGCTACATGTGCAAAACAAATAGCAAAAAAATAGGTTGGTCGATAAAATCCTAAAATAGGTTAGTCAATAAAATCCTAAACATCGGGAAACAGAAGAAAACAACATAACCCTAAAAAGAAAAAAGACTAAAAAGCAAAAAGAAACGTTCATATAAATGTACCACCTTATCAATATGCGACCTTGTCGTTGATCCGAGAGAGGTATAGCAGCGCCCCGATGAAAAAGCAAAACCGTAGCAAGATTTAAAAAAAAATTAATAAAAAAAATCCTTGAGACGTTACCTTTGCTCCAGCGCTTTATATAAAGAGCATCCAGAAGACAAAATCTCTGTTTTGGAAAGAAAATCTTTATGTTAGGAAATAACACCCTAATAATTACAAAACATTGGTAATTTTGGTTAGCTACATTATTCTCATATCATTGTAATACTATAATTATTAGTTGCAAATATTTTTTTTATGCGAAAAATATAATACATATCAAGACATAACAAAAAAAAACAAAATCGGTTTTATTTAATTTAGTTTTTATTTTAGGATTATTTTATTTAAAATTATGGTATGAAAACATTAAGCAAATATGAGAATAAGGTTTATTTTATTTTGATATTCACATTTATTTCTATTAGTAAATATTAAATATCTCTTAACATATGAATATATCCTAATATATGCATATATCCTAATAATTTCGATATTAAATATCTCTTCGGTTGCCTTCAATATCCAAAGGCTTCTTGTACCCTAACATTTTGGTACCTTCACTCCTTGATATTTCTATCATTTGCCGTTCTCCAGATAATGGTACCGAACATTCTGCTGCGTTAGTAGTAACTGACGGGGAATTCGGGCTGAAGCGGCCCAAAGAACTGGAATCCGGTGATGATCTTTTTACGACCTTGAATGTTAACAAGGGATCTTTTTTCTTGTTTTTTTGAGAAGTAGTTGAAGGACAGGTGTCTATTGAACTTGTTGAATTAGAAGAGGGTAACTTGTTATCCGAAAGGTTTGCTGGTGATGATATTGGGGATTCAAAGGTGGTTGGTGGTAAAGTAGCGCGGTAACACGAGCGAAGTCTTTGACCTGATTCACACAAAAATTCACGCTGAAGGGGCTTCCAAAGCCGGGTATTGTAATCAGAGTGGGATAGCTGATCTAAATCATCTTTTTTTTTCGAAACCTCCGGATGGAAGTTTAAACCAAACCTAACAGATAACCCCGAAGTGACTAGATCTGATATATAGTTGGGGTGATGTGGACATTTGTGGAGTCCGTTCCGGAATGAATTTGGTGGGTTGAGAGGGATTTGACTGCTGCTGGATCATCATTAGGCTACTATCGTCAATAAGCTGGTCTTGCACATCATTAGGCTGAGATGTAGTACATCTGAAAGATGGATGATCTATCACTCTGCACAGCGGACAGATGTAACTAGGGAAGCCACCATAGTAAAATCGGACAATGATCGAGTATGTAGGATCGAACCAAAATTTAAGGGTTTCTGGAAACCTGTTGATCATCTTCATCTTTATTTTAGACCTGATGTACTGATCCCCAAAATGAGTTGTGTGAGGTCTTGTATACGAAACGGGTGTGCCTAATAGGGATGCTATTTGGTGTAGGATGTCTGCATCCCATTTGTCGGGTGGGATGTTGTACATACAAACATCGAACTTCACAACATCCAGACCAATCTCGTTGGGTTTTTTTGTATAGTCGTACTGTGCTAGAGCTAGAGTGAATTTTTTGAATTTCCAAGGAGCTCTACATTTAGCCATAGCAGCATCCTCTATTGATTCAAGAGTAAACACGAATCTATTTTCACCCTGATAGTTTCCTATGTGGTTAACTTTGGGTTCATATGAAAGTTTCCATTTATCTTTTAGTTTTGAAGGCATCTCGTATGGGTTGATGTGCTGGTTGGAGAAGATTCTACCCACTAACATCGTTTCACTTTGTCTTTTGCATTTTTGAAAACTTTCTGTAGGGAGGTTGAGCTCAGGTTGAAGAGAGATAGAGTCGGACATTACGATCACAGTGGATGTTACCAAACTAGCTTTGTTTGTTTGGACTTTTTAACAATCTGGAATCTAGAGGGTACTTGGAAGTTAAATCATGAAGGTGGATGGGTGTTTCAGGATGCCAACAGTGATACCCTTAAACGGTTGAATGTTAAGCTACTTGGAACAGCATCTCGAACTGAATATAAGGTTGGTTTTGGTTCATATCATTATAGTAGACGCCAGCTGTAGTTTCCGTTATTGCTACCTGCCTAACCTAGCGCAACAATATATAGTTATTGTGGGAGAGAGAGAAAATAATAATCAAAATTTTCAAATTACTTAAATGCTGCATCCGAAATATGTTATACCAGAAAATACCCCATATATTTTACAGCAGTAATATTACGATGACACAAATTCTGTACAACGTGAAATTACGTAGAAACAACAGAAATTTGTAGACCAGAAGCAGAAGGAAAGAGCTTCGCTGAAAAGGGAAACATCGCGCAAGGAATTGTTGCAATCCGTTTGCAACTCATTCCCAAGCCTCTTGCAAACAAATCCTAGAAAATTTCTTGGAAGAAGGATTGTTTTGAAGAAAAAAGGGCTTATATTAGAATAAAACACAAAACAATATCCGATCCTGATATATGAGAAGTTTGATACAACGGATAAACACCTAACGTCAAACCCGATACACCTGCTTAACACCCTGGACTCCTATTTCCTTCACTAATCGAACAGTTCTCCACCTTCTCTTCAATTTCTCTGCAGCACCACCGTCCGCCTTCATTAGTTCAATCTCTTTTTCTAACAATCAATTACTTTCTCTTCCTTCAACTAAAAGGCCTAAAAATAATACGTAACTCGATACAAAGTTTACACTTCATTGTTCACAATTTTTTTCTCTTGCAAGTAGTTTGCAATCCGTTTGCAGACTCTTAAAATCACTTCTATCTGGTCCATTCATATTGATTTCTGGGTAACTATTCACATCTTCTTCCCTCCATCTCGTCCAAAAACGCTTTCCAAATTTAAAAACCACTTATACCCAGGATTCTTAACAGGTATAACATCTAAAGAAACTCTTAATCCTCCTCAATTAAATAACAGATTATATTATTCCCAAAGAATCATAATCTTTTATTCAGTTTGCTTTTTTCTGATTAAAAAAATTGCTTTTTGTTGTGATAATTTTCAGGATGGATATAACACTATTGGTGATTGATTTTTCCTCTGAAGATTATATGATTTTTAAGGAAGTGGGATTTTTATGTCTGTGAAAGAGAAAGATCGGAGAGGAAGAGGATTTATGAAGAGAGAATAAAAAGAACTAAAAAGAAAAAGTCACGGGGAAACCCATCAAAACCCGTAACTAAATGTGTAAATCGAAAATACCAGGACATTTTAAACTTTAAAATCCAAGGGATGAGAATCTCAAGTCAGATAACGTGACATTAAACACGTGAGCGGATCCGTCCTCATAATATTCATCTTAATTTTTTGATCTATCATGTCAAAATATAAGATTTCTATCCTTATCGGCAGTTCTCACGACTTATGTTTATTTATTTCTTTTATTTTTTTACATTATGGAATACGATCCATTTTAATTTTGTCCATAAGTCGAACACAATGGGTGAATGTGGAAAATGGGAAAAAAATAAAGAGACGATCAGTTTTTGTCACATAGCGTGACAATTGACTAATACTCGAAACCAATCAACACCCCCCACCCCCACCCCCCAAAAAAAGTAACACCCTTATGCTTTAGAAGAGATGAATGATATTACTTTCACAAACTCACGGAGAAATCCATAATATAGTAGAAAAACTCAGGTGAACACAAAATACCAATGGATCTGATAGATTTACAGAATACCACAATCAAGAAATTTCAAGTGCTCATGGGACTACTAGTTTAGTTCCATTTGGACATTAGTACATTTATAGGCATGATGATGCACATGGGACAAATGTACCTAGGGAAACCACCATAGAAGAATCTAACAACGATTGAGTGATCACTATCGAACAAATACTTACTTGTTGCTGGAAAAGAATGTTTCATCTTCATCTTTATTTTGGCCTTGATGTACTGATCTTCAAAGTGAGCCGACTGAGGTATTGTGACTGAAACGGGTGTGCCTAATATTGATGCTACTTTCTTTGGGATGTCATCTATCCATTTTTTGGGAGGAATGTTGTACATACTAACGTCAAACTCCACATCATCAAGATCAACCTCATTAGGGTTTTTACTACTGTCGTATTCAACAAGGGCTAGAGTAGATTTCATGAATTTCCAGGGTGCTCTGCATCTAGCTATAGCAGCATCCTCTGCTGATCGAAGTGTAAACACGAATCTATTTTCACACTTATAGTTTCCTATTTGGTTCACTTCTGGCTCATATGACAGTTGCCATTTCTCTTTCAGTTTGGCAGGAATTGCATCTGGGTTGATGTACAAGTTTGAGAAGATTCTACATACTAACATCATGGCACTTCTGTCTCTGCATCTTCGTGAGTTTTCCATGCTGAGATTGAACTCCGGTTGAAGAGCGGTAGATCTTGCCATTACAATGACACTGAAAGTCAACGGTATAGAGAAATTACTTCTTCTTTTTTTAAGGTGATTCAGAAGTTTCTAGTTGCTAATCGTCGTGTGGGATTAGGCAACTCGGAATTGAGAGTTGAGACAGGTGAAGTACGGTAAACGTAGGTTCTAATATATAGTAATCGTAAGGATAAGGTTATTAGATTCTAGGCCCTACAAGATAATGTATATTTGTATAGCCATTTTAGAACAACTTTAATGTTGAGTTTCCAAATATAGCTTTTTTATTTTGGAAATTTCGCGTGACATGGTGGAAGACCAAATCCGATCCATCAGCGAGTATATTAAACAACTGTGATACACACACAACGATTTTATACCGTGAAATGCACAACGAGGGCAATGGATTGTCTCGATACACGTGTTTAGTATCGGGATAAGTGCGGGCAGAAGTGGTCCCCATCATCTCCCGTCACATGCGATGCTTCGGTGCGCCCCACGATGTAAAATCATGGTGTGTTAATGACCCCACGTTACACCCTAAACGTAACCGGAAACAAGTTTCCCTGAATGTGGCTTATAAAAGGGTTTGCAGTGAACTGGATGTTTTTTCCCAAGTCTTACTCCCGCGTGTGAATGACCCTGGCTTTCCACACCACCACAAGATGCCATGCGTCAAATATTTACTTAAATCTGTGTCAGTATTTGACAAACTCCTGACTTTGTAAACGTATTTAATGATTACATTCACACTGTACCAGACGTTGTATTAAAAAGTCGTTTCGTTAGGCGTGGTTTTAACAAACAGAAATAATTGGTACACCGGGAGATAATCCCGAACCGTGTTCTCCGGTACTGTTTTGCGGGAGAGCTGAATAAGGAAACACATTTGGAGAAGTTAGGTGCTTTTAAACTTTTTTCATTTCCTGTTGTCTTGTTTATTTTTTCAGCGTAGATAAACCAACTGATTGCTTAAGCTAAGGACTTGTATGCTCCAATAATTGAGCTCATGGGAAGCATGGGAAAAGCAAAGTCAAGACAACTTCTGAAACCGTGGATGCCATAGAAGAGAATCCGTTGATTGCGGGAAAATGGATGCTCAAATTAAGTAGGACGTTTCTGATTCTTTAGAGGTACAGTATAATTTCTATAAAATAATAGATTTAGGATTAAGAAAAATTATTATTGTAAAAAAGTATTATTTTATCGATAATATAATAAATTATTATTTCATAATTGAATATTATATAATTATTTTAAAAAGTAATTTCTAGCTTGGAGGTTGAAGAATACTTGTAGTTTAAATAAATTATCGGCTAATTTTGTAAAAGTATTATATTATTGACTAATCGCAATACAAATACAAGCACGGTAATTATTAATGACACTTCAAAATTACTTCTTGTTGCATTATAACAACATGGCCCTGCGTACTTTAATTGCATTACGAATTGTTGGGGATGAAATAAAACTTGATTTGAATTTTAAATAAAA
This sequence comes from Papaver somniferum, assembly GCF_003573695.1. Lineage (NCBI taxonomy): Eukaryota > Viridiplantae > Streptophyta > Magnoliopsida > Ranunculales > Papaveraceae > Papaver > Papaver somniferum. The sequence continues at coordinate 88,546,288 of NC_039365.1, read as the reverse complement.
ACAAACCAATATTAAATCATATTTTAGGAACGTTTAATATGTACGAAATTAATTTTTTATTTTTCTAGTAGCATTATTATCTTATATATTATTTGAGACCTAATAATCATTAAGGGGAACTTTTGATAATATATTATTTTATGCTTTTATCGAAATTATTATTTTAGCACTAAGGACACGAGTTGGGACCGGAAAAATTTATTATTTTAGCGAGAATATTATGTTATCGAATATTATTTTAAAAAAATTATAGTATATTGATAAATTAAAACACAAACATTTTTGGGCACAACACCAATTAAAAGTAGACTTGGATTACCGGCCACTTGAGAATATGTATATGTTCATGGAAAATGTTTATTAAATAAATCACTAATTAATTTTTGTGTAAACCAAAACCCTAATTCATACATATATATTCTTCTATACAAAGGGAAGAAGACCCCGTGGGCACTGTTGATGAACAATGTTTTGAAGCTGTAAAATATGGATTTCCAAAACTGTCCATTTTTTTATGCTCACAAAAGTTAAGTAAGGAAATGAAAGTGCGGGTATATAAGTAATTTTCAATTTTAAACTTAAACATCAACTTACAAGCAATGCTAAATCACGCTCTGCCCAGAAAAGTGAGGGCTCCATTTCCATATTGCACGTGTGTATACACGTACGAAAAATCTTGTATCTTACAAAGATAACGAGGGTTTTGTGTTCTCCAACAATCTGTAATTAAGAATTACTGACATATATTCCTCTTTATTTCATAGTAGGATTAAAAGATAAAAGATAATAATCAAATTCTTGGAACAGTTCCTTCTTTTGCACATGGTTCTTCTCAATTATTATGATCAAATTCGTTAACCAAATTTCGTCCAGGACTCATCTCCACATAACCATAAACATAACAGATGAAGAAGGTGGTTTATTTTAAACGGTTTCTCTTCTTAATATATCAATGGTATTTATTAAAAAAAATTATTATGTGTAGGGGGTGGTTTTAGTTTTTGAAAAAGTTCAAAATAAGATAACGTAAATTTGCTAAGGACGTAACTTAAAAAAGTGGTGGACCCAACCCTTAACCCCACCCGTTGCAATTATCCTGCGGGGCTGCCCTAATGGCTCTTAGATTTCTCCACGGTGCGGATCACGGGTGATTGCATCGATGTATATCATTGTTGTTTAACAGACGTCCAAGCTAGAGTAACGCTAGGTTGACATCAAAATTCTAGAATTATTGCCGGTACATCTAGAATTATCGTCAAGCTAGACGGATTTATGAGTAAAAATGCTAAATGCACCGATATACCAGCACCGAACCGGGTACCGCGTGAGAGGGAGATGGGGCCCACTCATGTCCCACTCCCAATCCAATTTTAGTCACACCAGGGCCCAAGATGAGTAAGAAATATTTCAATGTGGAAAAATAGATGCAAATTCAAAAACTGCATAACTCCGTTGTACATTCCCAAAAACCTGCATCAGCTAACAGTGAAAACTTATAATAAATTAATTAAAATAATACACCAAAAAGATGAAAAATATTGTTTCGGTCTAACGATTTCAACAAGCTTAATGAACCAGCTGACCATTTTCAATGCGCATTAATCCACTTTCAAAACAAGACGGTTTAGTGAAAGAAATTGGATGCTGGCTCCCGATGTTCAGCCCGAGGGATTTGCTAAACTCATTCTCGTAACAGGGACGCGGAGTTGCATCAACAAGGTTCGATGTTTTCCCGTTGAGTGAGGATGGTAATTCCTGTGAAAGACTCAACCAGCTATTAGTGCACACCACACTTCCGGTTTCTGGGGGGTCATCCTCTACATCAATAACTTCCCCATGCCAATTGCTGACCCTTACCCTTTTTTGACATACCTGTATAGGAGATGGTATCCTAGGAGTAATTATGGGATATGGATTGAAATGTTAGGGCTTAATTCTCCAGTAGTTTCTTTCCTAGACAGACTTTCATTATCGGACCTCTAAAAAGGGTTTGGTGAACTAGAACCTAATGATATTGTCTCCGTAGAGAACGTACTCGAGACCTCGAGTGGTTGGGCTTCTCATAACTCAGAATTCTTATTGGTTGGAATGAAGTTGTAGAGTAGAACTAACATAAATTTCTCACCAGAACCGTCTCTGGTTATGTCTAAAGAAACAGGTAAAGAAAAGCTAGGGTCCCATAAAATTTTGAAACTCGTATTTGGTTTATGGTTGTAATCATGGCTAAACTTTATCGGAATACCGAATGACAATGCAACAGAAGTGGCCTCTTGAAGCATGACAGATATTTCAGGCATTTCGGGGTAATGGTACACGACTTCAACTAGAACATAAATAGGAAAACTATATCGGGAAGGGCTAATGCCTGTAGTGTGCTCCCATATACGAACAAAAAAAAAGACAACCTCTATAAAACCATGGACTCCCCTCAATTATTTCTAATTGTTTTTCTGCGTTTAGCAGTTTAATAAGGAGGATATTTTCATTACCGGTCTTGGAGACGAGCTTAACAGCAGGAACACAACTCAGCCTCCGAAGATCTTTTACGTAAGTAGTGACTTCGGAAACGTTGATATCACATGGATCAAAGATTACACCAGCCAAATAGACTTCTCCATCATACATCATTTTGAAGTCGACGTGTAGAGGTAGAAAAGATTGTTGAAACGAGAAACCTGAAGTTGAATGCATGATTCACTGCTTCCGAAGTGGAACGAATCAATGCCACTAAAGTAGAAAGATACTTGGTTTTGTTGAGCTTCTATCCTCTGGGTCCTTTATATATGCTGAGTCGCTGACAGCATTCATAATTCTTGAAATCAAATACAGAAACCTTCCCATACCCCAGATTTGTCCCCCATAACTTCACCCAACCACTACACCAATTCTATTAAATGGAAACCAACAGGTTTATTTAAGGGATAAGTTAAAAAAAAATTAGCTGAAGTATCTGGAGTTAACTCTGCGTCCCATTCAGTCACATCACTATATCTAGGTAATAGGCACGATAGAGTAGTATTAAAACCCTCAGCGTTGTAATGATGCAATTTTTGAGTTAATATGGTGGTTGGAAATGCATTGTTGTAGGCTGTAAACCAAGTATCTCTCCCGTAAGATAATGAGATAGCGGATTAGAACAAGGGCTATCGATGGGGTCAATCTTCATTTAATGAACGACTAATTTGTTCTATCGATAGAGGACTACCATAGACCTTACTCTATCTCTCTCAAAACTAGCTTCTAAGTTTACTGTTCTTGACAAGCGGATAAGGTTTAATGATATACAAATTAAAGGTTTAATTTATGGCATTAATGAGAATAGTAGTGGTTGGTCGATAGAGAATTTACTAAAGGGTATGAAGGTGGTACTGGTAACGTTGAAATAGAGAGGATGGGTTTGTTTATGGTTTCTGCTCGATAGGGAAGAAGACGTATCATGATTTTATATTTCGAGTGGAGGTGTAGATAGATAAAGTAGCGGTATCAAATCTGATATATCGGATCTGGGTATTGGTTTGGGTTTTGGGTTCTCTATCAAGCCCGCAACTAGGTCTTGTAATTGCAAGTGGCTTGCGGAGCGAATACAAACGGATTGCGGAAGCTATTTACGGATCTTATCTCGCGTTTAACGAATTTCTCGCGGGAGCCTTGTGTTGTTTGTCTCGCTTCGGCTAACTACCATTATTCTTCTCTTTTGGCTTCTCAATTCATCCAAGCTTTATTTAATACCTATGGATACAAAATTAATTAGTACAAGTATTTATTCTTGAAAACAATGTAAATACAAAATTTGGGATTATATATGATTTCGAGATAATTGCCAAAAAAAATGTGTAGCAATATGCCATATATGTCATACATCACTAAGTGGCTAATTCCCCACTTAGACAGGCCAGGCTAGGTCAAGTTTCTACTGAGCTGTTTAGATACCGTTAGGTGTTCTGTACACCATTATAGGCTTTTATAAGATTTTTCAATGGATCAAAGCTTCCCCCTATAAATATCAAATTCCTCTTCAATTTTGACTCACACCTTCTTCTATTTTTCTTAGATTTTTTAATGGATCAAATTATGTCTATGGATCAATTCATAGAAGAGAAACATGCAGCCGAAAATCAAAGAGTTGAACTTCGAGCTAGTGTGCAAAATGAAATAAGAAAAGCAAATAGTTGGAGAGTTGAACGACAACAAAAATTTAGCATGTTAGAAGATGAATGCATCTGCAGGAATTATGTTCTCCTTACTAATTATCTAATCACTGATGGTGCGTTACATGCGATTCCGTTTTGGGTCCGCGTTTTACTGAAATTTGAAGAAGAAACAAAAAACCTCATCTATCGTGATTCGATAGTGTTGAGTGATCGTTTCTCCATAATTTATAAGAATGTTAACAAGTATATTGTTATGATGAGGGAAGAGGTTCGAAACATGAGAAATGGTGAAACCCTGCTGGGGATTGGTCAAAGATGTCGTGCAAAGTGGCTCCATGATAACGGAAAGCAGTTCCGATATGCAAGTTGTTATGAAATCTTAAAAGTGTTGCCCAAATTTAATCTAATGTATCAATTTTAAGTTCTGAATTTTAATTTAAATGGAAAACTTCAAATGAATATTACTATTTATCTAAAAAAAGTGCAATTACTTTAACGATTTTCATATTTACGATTAACAGGCGAATATATCCAATTAACAAACTAACAACGCGTTCGGTTCAGGTTTTTGGGAGCACAGGAATGGGATTCCAGGGGAATATATCCAGTTCCATTGAACCGAACAGGTGAAAAACTATCTGAACTGAATTCCGTGGGAATCCAATTCCCGAAAAACTTGCTTTTTCCGGGAAAGATTTCGATCTAGCGCTACCTGATCGAATATGATCTAACAGCCCAATAACTAAGCACGTGGCATTTTCTGACGTCATCCAACGATAGCTTTAACCATATAGTTAAGTAGCTCCGACTTGGGAAGAAAATACATGAAAGGTAGGTAATTCGTTACTTGTGATGATTCACTGGTAAGAACATATACTACAATGGCAGGACATAACAAATTCAACAATTATGAACCACATAATTCTATAGATGATGCAACTTCCATTCATCATATGCATAAAACCGACATCAGCAAGGATTATATCACAAAAGAAAATTTTTAGTAAGAATAATTAGAGATATCAAAATTCAAGTTTTCTTTTGGGGGGAATCAAACACCAAAATGCTAGGCCTAACGTCCAAGATGGTAGTTTGTTTGTGGGATTCGTATTTCTTTTGTACCCATTGAGAGGGCCTAAAGAGGCGTTCTTGTATGCTCTCCCTTTTTTACTCTCTCAACCTTTTTTCTTTTTCTTCTTTTCTTTCTTGGGTAACCGGTTCCCAATTTTTTTTATTTTTTTTTTGATCAGAAGAGAAAATTTATTCAAGAAAAAGAATGTACAAGGTTCTACAAGAAGTAGATAACGGAAAAGGAAAAAGAAAGTAGCAAGATTACACAAACAAGGTTTCCCAATTAGCCATTACAAAGAAAGCATAATTTATATGAAGTCTTCTACCAGCTGCATTTGCCCAAGAGAGTATTAAAGATTTAACTTCCACCTCCAAGTCTAAATCCGTTTTGTAAACATGATTTTGCTCAAAAGTACGTCTATATCTTTCCGTTCAGAGAGTAAAAACAACTGCACATGGTATTAGGCTCCAAATGTAATTTCCTGTATTTGAAAAATTCGTATGATGCCAACCAATTGCTAACATACTAAAACTTCTCGGAAGTACCCAGGACCATAAGCTACTTGGAATTGTTGCAGACCAAAGTTTATGCGCAATTTTACAGTGGAGAAAAATATGATCATGCGACTCCGTATCATCTCCACATAGGATACACGAGTTATGAATGTCTACCCCTTTAGCTTGTATCATATCAATTGTGTTCAGCTTCTCATGCACAATACACCAAACTAGAAAGTTAATCTTAGGTGGGACTGACTCCTTCCAGATAAACTGATAAGGAAAATCTGCGATACCAGAGTCTTCCATCAATTTAGCATAAAAGGTTTCCAAATCGGTTTCTTTTTTTTGTTTCGGTTGTTTTTAATGGGTTGAGGTACCCTCTTATGTACCTTTTTTCAATGAAATTTCTCTAGACCGATCAAAAAAATATATATCACAAACCTTGATTCAGATTTTATCTCCAAGATCAAGAAAATCCGCATCTTACTCTTTCCGGATTTCGTCCCGATAGCTATTTAAGCACCCAAGAAGGAGATCAAAACATGGAAAAACAATGTTGAGAGCTATGAAAAAACAGTTGTGAGAGTCAACAACTAAGTTTTCTTTTTGTAGTGCGTAGAATCGAGTAAATGAACTTCGTGGAATTATAATAATAATAATTGTGAAAGCAAAAGATGAGCAACGGTCTCTCGCGCAGCTTTGGGGGGAATTTTAATAATTCCGATTTGTGATTTAAGTATAAGCCGCAATCGAGCCACAATTCTTTAAAATGTCGATTGGTTTCCACCATTATCAATCATTGAACTCCCAATTACCGTATTCTAAGTGGCTTATTTGTGTACTGTTCACTCTTTTGATTTCCTTACTCTTTGTTTTTCTTTTATTGTTTTCTTTTGCAGTTTTCAAGTTACTTTGTGTGGATAGAATAGAATGCGGTACGCCCAATCGCATGAATTTAACTATGAAGTGTAAAGTTCCCGGGTATCCAACTCAAAACCAACTGAGAATGAGTAGAAGGCCATTCCATATTATATTTTAAGTTAATTAAGCGGATTATAGCTACCGGGATTGTAGGTAGTAAATTTCTTTGAGTTTTAAACTTTAATGAGTGATTTTATACGGATCGCTACAAAACCGTCATGTGAGTAGAGTGCGTGGGGCCCACGCCCAGGCATTGGGTCCACCGGCCGGGTTTATGCGGTTTTGGGGTAGTTCAAAAGAACCGTCTGTTAAGATTTTTTGAACTTTAATATAACCTTCAACTTTAAAAAAGAGGGAATGATCAAGGATCTAGATTTGTTGTCCCACATCTGGACAATAATAATTTTCCCAAGTTTAGAATTTCGTTTTCGACAGCAGGCAATTTTTAGTTTGTTTATGTAGGCGGTACGCTTAAAATGACTGGTAATTCTATCCTGGCCGAAGTATGGGTCCCACTATGCCAGAGTTAGCAGGGCCCTGTCCCAATACCGTTTGTTTGGTTTGACTACACGACTGTCTAGAATCGTCCGTCCCATTTATGGATTGTTGTGTTTGGGCAGTGGGTACTTTTTTAGTGCATACCCACGTGATAGTGTCCCCTTCTAATCCATGTAGGATGGGAGAAGACCTAGTTGGTTTTGTTCGTTTTTAGAGAACAAGAAGAGTAATTTTAGAAGAAATATTTCAGAAAAACAACATAGAAGAAGAATTGGGGAAAAAAGCAGAAAAAATCTTTTTGGGAAGGAGCTGATTGAGAGACTTAGTGATTTTTTTTATCTAAGGTAACAATTACAGGTAACATACGTCGCGGTTCAGATCTAAAACTTGTTTTTTACAGAAATTCTTCACGTTACTTCTTCCACGAGAATGATGAACGATTCATATAAAGAGTCTGATTCAAATGGTAAGTTACTTGTTCTTTAATTTGGAAGCAAGTCTTCTAAGTTCTCCTTATTATTGATTCTTTTTTGTTTTTTTGAAGACCTCTACGTTCCACTTCTTTTCATAAGTTCTAAGTTCCATTAATAAGTATATTAGCTATACATCAATTTCTGATTCATCAAAGATGAAAAACATGAAAAAATACAAACACTTTGTATCACAGTTAGAAGTATCATGGTCAAGCTTCAATGTTTTATTCATTACAATTGGGTTAGAAATATGACGGTCGACCCCAAAAAACACAAAATAAAATAAAATAAAATAAAAATAATATTCTTGATCCATGCGTGTTATTTCAGAGACCGTAGAGGACCAATGTTTCCTTAAAACTAAGAAATTAAAACCTCCAGTTGTAGGGATGACTTTTCATCGTGGGGAGACATGTTGAAATTTTACCAGGAATATGCAAGTAGAGTTGGATTTTCAATAGTAAAAAGATCAACAAGGAACAACGACGATGGGATTTTAAGAGGCGTCACTTTTGCTTGTTCAGAACATCTAAATAAATCCAGACGTAAAACAATTAAAAATGGGATTGTCCAGAGTAGGTGCGATGCTTATATTACAAAATTTACAAAAATAAAGCCTATTTACAAAGACCAAATAAAAAGTCCAAAAATTACAAAATTTATGAAAAATAAAGCCTATTTACAAATTCTAAAAAAATAAAATAAAAGCTATATACAAAAGATAAAATAATAATAATAAAAATTAAATCCTAAAAAAAAATTATGTCTTTTTTTTCTTCTCTTTTAGCTTTAAGCTTTTTGTTCCCAAGTCCTTAGTATTCCACTTCGAACCTGTAAATCAAAGACACAAAAAGAAACGTAAAAAGGAACAAATAATAGTAAAAAAAAAAGACCTAAAAACAAATCCATAAACAAGTCCGCGTCGGCGGCGCCATTTTATTGTAGTATTTCGATTGCGATAAATAAGGATTCGTTGCTCGGACTTGAAAAGATTTTTAAAACAAAAATATATACAAAATTTGTCACAGGATCAAGAGATACTGGGACTCAGGATTCCACCAATTCTTATACTCATGCGAATCAACTATTAATTCTAGACAATTATAGCTTATAATGATAACAAATATCGACTCTTTTCTTTACCAAAAAATAGATTTTATAAAGTATTAGATGTAAATCATAAGCATGATGCATCAAGAGTTCCTAGACTAAGCATACATCATCAGATAAAATCACAAATAATCAAGAAAAATCATAAATCAACTCATAATAGTGCAAATAGTCATAAAAGAATTAAAAAGAATTACTCATGCATAAAGAATGGTTTCCTCCATCATCCCAGTAATGGGGTTTAGCTACTCATATTAATCATGTTCTCAAAATACATTATTGATGCTCAAAGTATGATTAAAAGAGTAAAAAAATATAAAACAGTGAAACTACGACCCTCTATAAGCGTCCAGAGAAGAACGATACTACTGCTGCTGAAGAACGATACTTTAGCGCTGCTGTTGAATAACGACGCAAGTCTGCTGCTGCTAGCACTGTTGAAGAACGACGACCCTGGAGGATCCGTTCTTCATCTTCTTCTTTCTCTTCGAGCAGCAGCAGGAAGCTTTCCTGCAGCTTCCTGTTCTTCGTCTTCCAGCCTCTCTGCTGCGTCTCTGTGGTCTCTAAACTTCCCCAAACTTCTTGATAACCCTCTCTGGGACTCGTATCATCCTATATATACTCCATAGCTCGACTAAATCTCCCCAATATTTTGGTTTATCTTTTTTTTTTTTTTCTCTTCACCCGTAAGTTACGGGATTCTCCCTGTAAACTTTCTTCACGCGGCTCTATGAGTCCCCAGCCTCTATCAAACTCTTTATAAGATATATCACATCTTCAGAAACTCTTGGTCACGCTGGAATTCCTAATCCGACTCAAACAGGACCCGATAAACCTTAACTCCCCTGTTTAACTCTGATCCCCTCTCACGGCTTATCCAACCAATTGGATCGAGGAAATTTCCCATAGCATCCCTGTTAAGTCCATTAGAGTCCATACCAATCGATCTCGACAATTGAATCTCTTCATAGATCGATCAAAAATCCATCCATAAATCTACATGCGTGATAATTCTTTTTCCCGCCAAAAACAAAGATTTGAATTTGAGAAAGAATGTCCCCTATCCAGTTCTGGTGTCCCTTTAGCAATTTGGGGATGAAATAGAAATTCTTGGGGTGGAAATAACCAAAACTTGGGTGCCTATAGTAATTTTTCTGGGATGTTTTCAGTATTTTTTCGGGGTTCTTCCGGGGTATTTCTGGGGTGCTTCCGGTACACTTCTGGGGCGCTTTCGGGATGTTATCTACGGAGGTCCAAATGCCGTATTTTTAGCCAATTTCGCCGGAAAGCCTTATTTTTCCAAAAACACCTACAAATAAATAAAATAACCAAATAAGTACAAATTCGAGCACTAACAATATATACAATTAAGATATATTAGACACATAAATGCGTCTATCAAATACCCCCAAACTTATTATTTGCTAGTCCCGAGCAAATCAAATAGAAAATAAAATCCTAACTCACTGTCGCAGGCATCGTCGATTGCGTTTAGCGTATGCAATAAGCCTTTAAACCCCTAGGTGGCCCTAGTGGCCGAGCTATAGTCTCGGGAGGGCTTACAAGAGATATACCTACAAAACCCGTACTCCAGACCTTAGCTATCTACGCAGAACCTTGGAAGGCACTAAAGAATCTCCTTGGTTGGCATACTTATTGACTACAGGAAGAAGTAACCTGATGCGAAATTCCAATTGCTGTACACGAGTTTGCACTCAAGCATACTAAAATTCATATAAAGTGACAGAGCTCTACTCAGATAGTTGCACTATGGACATCATATTCGGAGTCAAAACTAATCACATGGATAGATCAAGAAGATGGATATAGAAAAACATATATGGTTTTGATGTTTACTAAGTGAACGGCGTTTCCCATATCTGTCTAAAGGCCTCCGCCAAAATGAACCTATCCTAATGGATTGAGATACTAGTCTGACTAATATCAACACACTGGCATATACAAGGGTACCAGTGGTCGATAACCTAACTCTAGGTCAACACAACTGGCATATACAAGGGTACCAGTGGTCGACTTTATTGAATTTATTCCTTTTGGTCAAATGGTCTGGTCTCAATTTTTTTCTTTTTTCAACTTCTCTTTTTTTTTCATGGTATCTCAATCACTCTAATTCACCCTAGCATTGGTAACAACTTGAATCGTGAGCCCCACCAAATCACTTAAAAACATATTTAAAAAGAAAAATAAAAACAGAAGTGAAAAGGACTCAACGAGATATGGTGAAACTATCATGTTATTTCTAACACCTGAGCTCTGTGCTTTTATGAATAGACTCTTCTAGATGTTTCCATCTAATTAGATTGGTTCCTCAACTCCTACAACCAACATGCTTCTATCCACTTAGATTAGTTAGTGCCATCCTAAATACACATACATTTCTAGGCTATGGAGTTTATTTATTCATACTGCAACTAAAAAGTTTCTCCCATACCCCCAAACTTAAATTTAACATTGTCCTCAATGTTTTAAAGATAAAATTAAAAGCATGAATAAGGAGAAACTGTTACCATTTGAAGCAAAAGAGTTAAGGAAAGATATTACCGTGTTGCATGAGATTGGGTTACCTCCCAAGAAGTGCTAAGTTTAAAGTCCTCATCCAGACATTGGAAAGGATTAGTCAACTCGAACCGTATAACAGTAGCCGGAATAACTGTGGGTCTTTAAAACCAAAAAGAGCTGACAAAAGGAAACTGCAGTGAACCAAGAAAATGTACAAGACTAGCATGCCCTTACCTAGTTTCTGGATAACTATCGCTAATTGCGGTTCAGGTTCAGGTTCTATTAAGGGGTCTAAATAGACTATTTTCCTCGGATGCATTTCCTCATAGGTAGGATCCAAATTATTAGGTCCTAGAGTCTGGAAAAACTCAGATAAGAACCTGGAATCACAAAATAACCTAAATAATTTGGGATCCTCTAAGTCAATTAGGTATGACATACATAGTTGACCACAGTCAGAGTAGTGGTTATTCTGAAGCAAATGTGTCGATTCTAATTTCCTAAAGTACTTAGGCTTAGTCTCAGAACTTAATAAGTGACACAGTTGAAATCTATACGTTCCCACAGTTGGAAGAAAACTATTTGGTGGGAAAAAAAATTCAATCTGGGTATCATAGCCTGTGCAAACCACATCAACCAGAGGATGGGTTTCTAACGACTGAACTTTTTTCAGGACATCATTAGGTCCGGGAAACCTAGTATGAAGATAATCTTGTAAGATGGTTGAGGCATGGATATCAAGTCCTATGTGAGGGGACTTTATGAGAGTTAAAGGTAAAGCACTAGGAAAGTGATAATCACCCCCAAACTTAGAGTTTTCAGTGTCTCTAGACAATCTCCCTAATTTCTAAATCATCAGATTCTTGGAAGTGGTCAATTGATTCTTCTAAGTTTTTATCAGGTAGTGCATCTTTACTCATCTCTACGGGTCTATGTTCTTCATTTAAGATTATTGTTTCTAAGTCGCTAGACTCTAAAACAACATTTTCAGAATAAACCCGTTCCTCTAAACCACTATCGGCTTCGTAATCAAAAGGAAATACTACATCGTCTAAAACGGTGATATTCCTAATCAAATCCTCGTCCTCTTGAATAGGTGAATAATCATAAAAATTATTTGGATTTGAAGTAGAAATAATATAATCACTATAAAGCTCAATTGGATTACTAGATTCCTGATCACTATGCCTACATATTTCAGATTCTTCATCACTACTATCCTCATCATCATAATAGTACGAAGATGATTGAACCTTATCTAAATAAGTAGTGTTACCAATTATAACCTCATTATCTTGATTATGTGAAAAACTATCTTCATTCTCAAGGGTATTATTGGATACACTATATTGGCAATTCAAGTTATTTCGAGCAATGCTTTCGTTCGTCTCTAACTCAAGTCTACGTGTCGACTCAGCTATCCTATCAAGGGTCTCTTCCAAATAAAGTTCCCTTAGTGTAGGATCTAAGTTTTGAGTTAATCTATTGAGGATATCTTCTACAGATTCAGTTGTTGTTGCAGTTCTTTCGTCCATAACTACGTTATTCACCTCATCTAATTTATACGTCGATTCAGCTAACTGACGTGATGACTCAGCTAAATTCCTGAGAGTCTCTTCTAGAGAAGGAATAGGAACTGAAGGATCATAATAAGGACTACTTTTCAATAGTTTGATTGTATCCTCTAGAGACGAAGAACTAGTACTATAATCTTCTTGCTCGTATGACTGATGCACGTGTGGATAGTAATTGGGCTCACCATGGTATGACCCATAACCTTCAAAAGGTTGGCGTTCTCAACCACTATTCACACTATGGTCATAATAATGTCCATATTGTTCAGTTGGATAATTATATTCATTCTGATGGCTATTATAATACCAGTTTGACATTTTAACTGCAAGGGAATTCTAAAGAAGCACAAAGAAGGCTGACTCGACCACGACAAGCCTATTTTATCTAGCAAACAAAAAGCATGATGGCTCCCTTAGATTGTTTCTAGACTAGCTTCTATCTCTCGAAGGGGAATTCGTTACAGTTTGAGCAACCCCTCTAGATCAATCCGAGCTAATATGAGATGAAACTGAGGCGAGGGAAGCTCAATGGAGCTTTGATACCCAAGGCCTCACCGGCGTTACAAGGCGGCTTGTTTTAACTCCCAGAAGTCATCATGAACTTTGAAATTGCTTAAAAGATAACCAATATCCTTCAAAAAAATTTCCTAACAAGCTCGATACCCTATATGTCTCTTTCTAATCAGATTTTAAAGCTTGGGTTCGCGTTAGGTTTCGTTTTCCTAAGGCGGGCAAGAAGGGAGCGGTGATGAAATCCGAACCCTTATCTTGTATTGGCCAGGCCTTGCCCTTTACTAGGAATTTAAAAATAGTCCAAATTCGTCCTCAATCAATCAATCACCTTAAGGAATACAGTAACTCGCTTACAGGAGATTCGCGAGTGTTTCGATGGACTTACCTCCCGTACCAGACGGGGGATGAACCGTTGTCGTCGACTCGGGCCACGACTCCTATGTCGTGTGCGAACCCGAGGGGCCGAGGTGATATCGTAATCACCGTCCTTCTCTGCACACAATTTAATAATATTTTTTTTTTATTAATAATAAGACCCTTCCGTAGGGTTAAAAAAATAAAAAAAAATAAAAAAAATGTCCAAAAGTCCAGAATAAAGTCCAAATAAAAAGTCCAAAAATTACAAAAATTATGAAAAATAAAGCCTATTTACAAATTCTAAAAAAATAAAATAAAAGCTATATACAAAAGAAAAAATAATAATAATAAAAATTAAATCCTAAAAAAAAAATTATGTCTTTTTTTTCTTCTCTTTTAGCTTTAAGCTTTTTGTTCCCAAGTCCTTAGTATTCCAATTCGAACCTGTAAATCAAAGACACAAAAAGAAACGTAAAAAGGAACAAATAATAGTTAAAAAAAAAAAAACCTAAAAACAAATCTATAAACAAGTCCGCGTCAGCGGCGCCATTTTATTGTAGTATTTCGATTGCGGTAAATAAGGATTCGTTGCTCGGACTTGAAAAGATTTTTAAAACAAAAATATATACAAAATTTGTCACAGGATCAAGAGATACTGGGACTCAGGATTCCACCAATTCTTATACTCATGCGAATCAACTATTAATTCTAGACAATTATAGCTTATAATGATAACAAATATCGACTCTTTTCTTTACCAAAAAATAGATTTTATAAAGTATTAGATGTAAATCATAAGCATGATGCATCAAGAGTTCCTAGACTAAGCATACATCATCAGATAAAATCACAAATAATCAAGAAAAATCATAAATCAACTCATAATAGTGCAAATAGTCATAAAAGAATTAAAAAGAATTACTCATGCATAAAGAATGGTTTCCTCCATCATCCCAGTAATGGGGTTTAGCTACTTATATTAATCATGTACTCAAAATACATTATTGATGCTCAAAGTATGATTAAAAGAGTAAAAAAATATAAAACAGTGAAACTACGACCCTCTATAAGCGCCCAGAGAAGAACGATACTACTGCTGCAGAAGAACGATACTTTAGCGCTGCTGTTGAATAACGACGCAAGTCTGCTGCTGCTAGCACTGTTGAAGAACGACGACCCTGGAGGATCCGTTCTTCATCTTCTTCTTTCTCTTCGAGCAGCAGCAGGAAGCTTTCCTGCAGCTTCCTGTTCTTCGTCTTCCAGCCTCTCTGCTGCGTCTCTGTGGTCTCTAAACTTCCCCAAACTTCTTGATAACCCTCTCTGGGACTCGTATCATCCTATATATACTCCATAGCTCGACTAAATCTCCCCAATATTTGGGTTTATCTCTTTTTTTTTCTCTTCACACGTAAGTTACGGGATTCTCCCTGTAAACTTTCTTCACGCGGCTCTGTGAGTCCCCAGCCTCTATCAAGCTCTTTATAAGATATATCACATCTTCAGAAACTCTTGATCACGCTGGAATTCCTAATTCGACTCAAACAGGACCCGATAAACCTTAACTCCCCTGTTTAACTATGATCCCCTCTCACGGTTTATCCAACCAATTGGATCGAGGAAATTGCCCATAGCATCCCTGTTAAGTCCATTAGAGTCCATACCAATCGATTTCGGCAATTGAATCTCTTCATAGATCGATCAAAAATCCATCCATAAATCTGCATGCGTGATAATTCTTTTTCCCGCCAAAAACAAAGATTTGAATTTGAGAAAGAATGTCCCCTATCCAGTTCTGGTGTCCCTTTAGCAATTTGGGGATGAAATAGAAATTCTTGGGGTGGAAATAACCAAAACTTGGGTGCCTATAGTAATTTTTCTGGGATGTTTTCAGCACTTTTTCGGGGTTCTTCCGGGGTATTTCTGGGGTGCTTCCGGTACACTTCTGGGGCGCTTTCGGGATGTTATCTACGGAGGTCCAAATGCCGTATTTTTAGCCAATTTCGCCGGAAAGCCTTATTTTTCCAAAAACACCTACAAATAAATAAAATAACCAAATAAGTACAAATTCGAGCACTAACAATATATACAATTAAGATATATTAGACACATAAATGCGTCTATCAGGATGCTCTTCTAGAAACATGACTTTTTCTATAACATATAACCTAGAAGAAGGTGATGTTCATTGTACCTGTCAAAGGTTTACATTTAAAGGTATATAGTGCCGTTACGTTCTGTGTGTATTGGTCCATAATGGTGTAAGTGAACTCCCTGATAAGTACATATTGAGACGGTGGCGGAGAGATGTGAAAAGGTGTCATACAAAGGTGAAAGTGGGTTTTAGTTGTTGGAGAAATGATGACTCAACTCATCAATACTAAGATTTTCTTGGTAAGTCTATGGAGCTTGTAGATTCGGTAGCAGGTAATGATCATCTTTACCGCGTTATCAGTGACTGGTTGGATCATGTGAAACTAGAAGTTCAACAAGCAAATTATCGAAGCGAAGGAAAGCGCTAAAGTAATGTGATGATTTGTTTGTCTATTTACCGGGCTGTATCAGATCAGGACTTACAGATAACTTACATATAAGAAGTAACTTTTTTCGCGTGCGCTAATGTGGAAAACGTCAGGGGTATTATCCCGACCTCTATTCTCTTCTTTCTTCGTCTTCCCAATACAGTTTTCATGACTCCAACCCCTTTGTTCTTCGTCTCAAACTCAAGAACGCAGAAAAATCGACCGCCAAATCAAGTCAGTTCTCAGGATTCTCAATTGAAGTATTTCAACCCAACCCAATTCGATCATTAGGGTTTCGATTGTTACACTGTAACCTAACTTTACATTAAATTCAATTTCATTAAATTATTTAATTGGCATCTTATTTGGTTCCTCTAAATTCATCCAGAAGTCAGTTATCTTCGACTTCTAAATTCATTTTTCCCTATGTTTTCTACCCGATCATGATTTTGTTATGATTCTGGTAGATTAGGTTAGTTCTTTTATGTTTTGAATAAATAAGATTGCATTATAGCAATGATCAATTTATTTGTATTATATCTTTTAATTCTCATCCGTATGGAAAGTGTCTACCATTACGATTTCTCATACCTCCCAGAGGGACTTCGATTTCGTTCAATCTTTAATCCAACCAGTTACGTACATGATGATCAGAGATTACATAATTCGATGTGGAAAGATTTCAATTATCCAATCGTTTATGGTGATATCAGTTCTTATATGGTGAATTGGTGATAAACCATTAGAAGATTTCAATTACCCAATCGTTTTACATATATTTGGGACAAAATTTGGTTTTCGGTTTTTTTCGGTTCAGGATTATTGTACTAATCATGTAAATCGATTTATGGGTGCAATTGAATATTATGTATTTATATCTAATTAATTTTCAATAAAATTTGGGGTTTTCATGCTCCTTATTCCTTCAAAAATAAAATAAAATAAATAAATATATATATATATATATAAATCGAAAATATGTTGGTCAAGCCAAGTCTTTGACGATCACAACAAATTTATGTAAAATGTTGTGTATCAAACCAATGTCTTGGACATTCGGTAAAAACCGTTAAATTATCCAAATAAAATTTCAGACATGCATAGGTTAAATAGATCGGACCTGCAAATATCACTTAAGAAATATGCATGATAACTTTGGCCATGTGTAGATACCGTGCCGGTATATATACGATACGACCCTGTGTAGTTTCCCCGATTTTTCTCCTGCGTGTAATAGAAAATGTCACCAACATATGCCTACCGTAACATTTCGCAGCTAAAAATGTCGGTATGTGTAGCAGCGCTCGGGAAGAAAATGCGGAAGGAGGAATATAACACTGTCCTGGAATCAACGAAGGGCGAAGAGAAGAACTCGACAAGCTTCCGACAATACCACTAGGGCAACAAATCCACTTCCTGTAACAGTTTCAGCTTTCGTTTCTTTCTATTGATATTGAATTATCCGCCCATTCTAACAACATGAGTATCAGAACCGAGGGAAACTAAGGTTTCCCGATAATTGTTGAGTCCCCGAGTTAATGCAAGAGTTCCATTCTTAGTTTTCTTACTATGCAATGTTTGGTATCATATACAAGACCCTCCCCAGGAAACCAGAATAAAATTTCACCGCTAGTATAGTTAAACGCCATTCTCAATGGGTACGAGTGCCATTCATCCTAACCTATGAAACGAGGGTGATTCACAATAATTTCATGGGTGATGATATAAAGGTGACACCAAGATTTTCCTTATACATATTCTTGCATCACCCATACTTTCACAAGAATCGTGGGGACATGTACCAGTGCACAGATGCACATTTCCAGAATTCATATATCCTTCAAGACATGTCCCTTAACACAAGTTATAAATGGTAGTTGCAGTTCTTTAAATTCCTCTGTGTTGATGTCCCACGACAATACTAACTCAGATACTTGGCCTCCCTTTCCACATATCCAATGGAAAGCGCCATGAAAAAACACCTCACCTTTTGAATAACGAAGAAAATAAGGGATGATTTGCGAGCTCCATGACGCTTCTCGTAATCTGAAAATGTGAATTGATGAACTATCAGTGGTTCCACGAATACTTGCGGCAATTACCAGCTTAAAGTTTTCGTTCTTGCAATCATATCTTAAATTAGTAAACCTGATTTCGAAGTGGCCGCAATTTCTGAATTCATGTAATTCCGGTATTTGTTTGTGCTCGGAAGTAGCCGGGTTCCAAAGAATGATGAAAAATGATCGAGAGTAGATATTCTGATGCAAAAGGCCAACCACACCGTAGGATGAACCTAATAAACTTACATCATAATATGGATACTTGTAAGGGATATCCGAGACGATAGTGTACTCCGATTTACGTGAAGAAGCCACAACAGAATCATGACTTACGAAGATAATTGTCTTTGATACTGAATATCCGTAATACTTAGTTTCATGTCGATCTAGGGTTAAATGAAGAAATTTAAGATTATTTATTTGGACCGCATGTTTAGTGTGCATTTTAGCAAAATGAGGGTTGGAAATAAGGGTACGGAAATATCTGCATACACACTTGCAAACAAAAGTTGTTTTCACTGATACCTTAACTAGGATTTCAAGCCATACAGTTGGTAGAATACTTGACATCGTTATCTAGGATCTGCAGCAAGGTTGAGAATCAGACGATGATGAGAAATGGAATAGCCGAAACCTCCCACTATGCGGATATGCAGTACATTAATAGGCACATATATGTATAAAGACAATGTCTCTTCTTGTATATAACACCTTTGTGCATGTTGGTTATCTGGGTAATTAGAGCGTCCACAGTGGTACGATCAAAACCAAAGATCAAAGACCAAAACAAACGATCAAATTTGAGTTTAGTCTGTAGTGTCACGTTAAGGCAGTGGAGTATATTTAGTCGGGCGGATGTATAATCCACGCTTGCATGTGGAGCGTTGGTATAATCTTCGTTTGGGCCGGGCAGAGATATAATTAACGCTGCTTGTGGGGCGTTGATAAAGAATACGCTTGTTGTGGGGCGTACATATATTTCACGCTCGGAGAAGGGGCGTTTGTATAATCTACGCCTGGTGTGGCGAACGTATAATCAACGCCTGAATGAATCGTTTGTATAATCAACGCCTGACGTGGGCGGACGTATAATCAACGCCTGTATCAGGCGTACGTATAATCAACGCCTGACGTGGGGCGGACGTATAATCAACGCATGTATCAGGCGTACGTATAATCAACGCCTGACGTGTGGCGGACGTATAATCAACGCCTGTATCAGGCGTACGTATAATCAACGCCTGTATCAGGCGAACGTATAATCAACGCCTGTTTTGAGGCGTAAGTATAATCAACGCCTGTTTGAGGCGAACGTATAATCAACGCCTGACGTGGGGCGTACGTATAATCAACGCCTCCTCTTCTCTCAGGCGTACGTATAATCAACGCTTGGTTTGCAGGCGTATGTATAGTGTTGGACTTCCATTAACACACGTATCTAGCACGTGTGGCATTAAAGCCCGGCCAATCTCTAACCACCACGTATAGCCCACGTGTTCACTTTCCCTTTACCCTAATCTTCTCCGTCTTCTTCTTTTCTTTTCTACCTCCTCTTTGTTTCTACCGCCCACAAACACAACACAGCTTCTTAACAAAAACATCACAGTGAAGAGCAGTAAAAGAAAAGAAAAAACCAAGATACTTGATGAACCCGGGTTAAAAAAGAGGTATGTTTTTTTTTCTTAATCTCTTTTGTTTTATCCATATTGTTTGTATAATTTATTTAGGGTTTTATTTGTTAAAATTAGTTTATCTAAAGTTTGGTTTTAACGAACAAATAAGAATATGAAATTGGTTAAATTTAATTGGGTATGTGTGTTTTATGTTTTTATAGAGATTAATATGTATGTGAAAAAAACCATATTTGATGATTATGTAAATTTGGTTGAATTTTTTTTTAAAATAGTTAGAGCTTAAAAAAATTTGAGATTAATATTTGTGGGTATGTGTGTTTTATGTTTTTATAGAGATTAATATGTATGTGTGTTTTATGTTTTTATAGAGATTAATATTTATTAGAGCTTCCACAGTGGTTGTAAAAATTTATTTGTGGGTATTGTAAAAATTTGATTTGTGGGTATTGTAAATTTTTATTTGATTTATAATCTATTCACTAAAATTTATTAGAGCTTCCACAGTGGTATTGTAAAAATTTGATTTATTATTTTTGGGTATTGTAAAAATCCGTGGTTATGTAGATTATGTGGGAAATAGTTCTCACCCTTCAACTGTTTCAATCAACCTATTTCAATTGAGAGCTTCCTTTTATTGTTTTTCTTCATGTTGTCTGTTGGTAATTAATTTTAGTGAATATGGTTATCAATAATTGTAGTTATGTAAATTATTGGATTAATTTTAAAATTATTGGATTAATTTTAAATTATTGTAAATTATTGTAGTTATGTAAATTATTGGATTAATTATTGGTTTTCTGCATGTTGTATGTGAATATGGTTACCAATAATTGAATTTGTATTGTTTTTTATTGAATTTTGAGGTGATTAATTTTAGTTATGTAAATTTTGGGAGTTACATATGTAGAAGAGCTAATTGCGTGAGTATGGAATTGATTTTTTAGTGATTTTTATGGAATCTTGAAGTGATTAAATTGGGTTGTGGAATCTTGTAATGATTTTGGAAATGCATCGGTGACGATTTAATTTGTGTTTCTGGAATTATAGAATTTGGAATTGATATGGTTTGTGTTAAGGATTTATAGTATTTGGAATATAAATGGTGATGGACTAATAAAAATATTCGTTAATGAGGGTTGGTCTTTTAATAATGTAACTGCATCTATATTGTGTGTGCACAGATGTTGAACAAATTCACAACGCGTTTCAATGGTCGCATGAAGACGAACAAGAAACAAAAATCTGTAGCCGAAGAGGATTATAACTTAATCGCTACTGGTACAATTAAGGAGGTTGATATTCCCCGGTTAGGGAGGTTTCCTATACTGCAAGATGATAAACCGCACGCTACTACGGACATCACATTTACAGGGGAGCACAAATTGAAGTATCAACATCGTGGATCTTTGGCATCGGTAATTCATCACTATCAAACTATTTCACAACACTGTCCTAGAGCTAAATATATTATTGAAAAAGCGGGATGGCAAAATTTACTGGACATACAATGTAGCGAAACCAACCATTCAATGGTTGATTATATTGCTGAGCGGTTTTGGGATACAACAAACACTTTTCACTTCCCATTTGGTGAGATGGGATTCACCCCCTAGATTGGCTCATGTTGACTGGACTGAGTATCGGTGATGGGCCTGGTGTTCCTTATGATTCGGGGAAGTACCAATTTGAACATGTTCGTGAGCATATCTTTCCGGATATCCAAGATGTCACGCTCTGTCCAAAAGCACCGTCGTGGGTTTCAAATTCAATTACAATTAAATATTTAAGGTCATATTTCATCGAAGACAAGTTGGTTGCGGCTGAAAATGATAGCACCCTGGCTCATAGAGTAGCAATTGCCTTTTTCATGTATGTTTTGGGACATTTTTTCTTTTCTAATGCAAAGACTTATATTGATGCTGGATGGTTAGCTGCTTTTGAAAATCTTGATGTAGTATCCACGTATGACTGGGGTGGTGCTGCGTTTTCGAAATTGTATGCGGCACTCCGTTTATCTGGGAGGAGACATAAGGCACTATGTGGTCCATTCCAAGTATTAGAGGTATTCTTTCAATCTAGTTATTTTTCCTCTCATTGTTTATTTTTTTGCTAAGTTATTAAATTGGCTAATTATTTTGATGGAGTAGTTTTGGGGGTATGAATACCTGGGCATATGTCGACCAGAAATCCCAGAGGCGAGTACAGAACAAAAATGGCCCGTATCTTCTAAATGGAATGTACCGAAGAATACAAATGATATTTTCCGTTGTAGGGATTTACTAAGTAAGCTTACTGCTGAACAAGTGACATGGCGCCCATGGGAATCATACAGAGAAGTTCTTGCATCTGATATGGGATGCACGGCTACGCGGCTATCAGACTCGAGATATATATTTTCTTACATGGGCATTGTGAGTTAATTTGTAAATTCTATTATATAACATACTTTTTTCCTATATAACATACTTACTAAATTCTTATTCCCTTACAATACTGGACAATGGTAACCAACTCCAAAGATTACGTGACTCATCCTATTTGGGAAGCCCAAACATATGGGTATGTCGGTGACTTGTATACGGTCCCAATTGAACAACCTGTTGAACATGTACATATCCCTCCTCCACATCTATTATCCCACGTAAGTGTACTTTCGACTTTTTATTGTACGTTCGATTTTTGTTGGTATATTTGTACTTATATATTTTATTTTTTCTTCACAGCATGAAGCTTACACATTATTTCAAGAAAATGCTGATTTTAATCAACAATTTCGCGAATTTACATTAAAACAAACGAAGGAGAGGATGGACGTTATCATGTCGAAAGAAGCAGAAATACAAAGGCTAAATAATGCGAACGTTGATTTGCAGCAACAAGTATCTCTTTTCCGTATGCCGCACACTGTCCAACCTCAGCTTGGATACTGTTCCTTTTCCCAAACCCTGCCATCACAAGTTTGGAGTGGTATGAATCAGGGATCAGCTTCAACAATGTCCTCAGTCAATACCAATCCGAGAAATGGGATAAATGTCCGTCGGCAGAATCTGGGGCTTACACCGTGTATAAAGGGAGCGAAAGTATCGTGTTGGAGGCAGTGGTGTCGTATGACCTATGGTTTTGGCATGTTTTTTTTGGTATGCCCGGTTCTAACAACGATATTAATGTTATGAACCGTTCATATGTTTTTCGAAGTCTTGTAACAGGAAAAGCACCGCCGGTGAGCTATGAGGTGAACGGACATTCATATGATATGCCGTATTATCTAGGTGATGGAATATACCCAGAGATTCCTACTATTATTACGGCCATTAAACATCCGGTGGGTAGGAAAAAGGAAATATTTTCATCGATGCAAGAGGGTGCAGGAAAAGATGTTGAACGGGGATTTGGTGTACTTCAACAACAATTTGGAATCATCAAACAACCTGCAAGAATGTGGAATCCAGATGTGCTTGCCTATATCATGAAAACTTGTATTATCTTACATAATATGATAGTCGAGGATGAGCGTCTACCCGGTGACTGGCCACATGTTTATGAACAACGTAGCAACGCAACACCGGTTAATATATTAAGAGGCAATAGTGACGAGTTTTCCCAAATTAGAGCTCAGCAACGCCGATGTGCAATGCGTAACAAAGATGCACATATTCGCTTGCGTGATGACTTGATCGAATATATATGGGCAGAATATGGGAATTAAAAATTGTCGTTTGTCATTTCCTTTCTATTATCTCTTTGTATGTAAACATCCTCAAGTTTTAATTAAGGTCGTATGTTTCAAAAAAGTAGAAATTTAATTCAAATCAACGGAAGTAAATTTAAAATCCAAAAATTACATAATAATAATGCTAATTGTTCAGATACTAAGAAATTTAAAACATAATAATACTAATAATACTACTAATCACTAAATAGGAGAAATAATTAAGGTTTGAACTATTCCGCCTTTGTGTTAAGATTGGTTTCTTTTATTCCGAACTATGTCCGCCCTGCGAAGTCGGAAGTACTCTTGTTGTACAAGTTCCATTTTTTCAAGATCCATCATAATGATGCGAAATTCTTCGTCTTCAGCTTGCTTGGCTATTTTTGCAGCATGTTCAGCTTGTTTTGCTGCAAACTCTGCTGCTCTTTGTTCCATCTTGAATCTTGATTGTGCTTGGTAATGAGTATTGAAATTTTGTTGTTCTTTAATAATTATTCCCATCAATTCCTCTTGGTGACTGGATTTCTCTCTCCCTGTTTTCTTCAATCTTTTTGCTGTTTTTTTCCCCATCTTACGAAGATATGTGTTCTCTATGTCTCCCCATCTGTATCGTTACCGGTCTCTCCTTGAGTTGTTGTTTGCGGTCCTTCATCATCTTCCTCGTTATTCTCATAAGTGTCCAAATCATGCGTCGTATCGAATACAAAAGTCGATCATCGATTATATTTTATATTTTCTAACACAACTTGGTAGCACTCTTCGTGCTTAAATTTTTTCCCATCGTTGCATTCCTTGAACCTCTTGTTAACTTCTTCAAGCTGTTAATGTTTTTAAAAACACTTAAGTACATGGGCGCTTATTAAATATTAGAAAACAATGGTCTGCAAAATCAAGAATGCTTACCTTCTTTTCAGGACCCCATCCAGTATGATATTCACCTTCAACTTTTGCCTCTTTTGCCGAAAATAACGCCACATCTTTACTTATTCCCTGATATCGTTTTTGCCAAGAACTCCAAGACCGCTCTGGATTATTAGGTAAATGAAGTTCAATATCATCCTTGATACGAGTCCACAACGTCGCCTCTGATTGATCAGCTCCAACACTAGAATCTTGAGATATAGATAAATGAATTTTACACATTGTTACATCTTCGATTGTCGTAAAATTTGGACCTCGTGCTACTCTTGGTGCCATTGTAAGCGAATCCGTGAAAATTTTCCAACTGATTTGAAAGCAGAAACAATATTTCTTCTTATTGGTGTGGATAGTTTGAAGTATTGGTCGTGGGAAAATGTCACAGGATCTCATGTGTATATAGGTGTTTCTTCCGAAAAAAACCGAAATGTCTTCCAAACTTTCCAACGTTCCAAATTATCCAACGTTCCATTTTCTTCAACGTTCCATTTTCTTCAACGGTCGAATTACCAACGGTATAAAAAAATTTCAAAATCAATTTTGTCTAAGTATTTTTTTTTTTAAACTCAAGCTTGGGGCGTTAACTATATAAACGCCTGCCGTGGGGCGTTAACTATATCAACGCCGGGATGGGGCGTTAATTATATCACCGCCTGGCATGGGGCGTTAATTATATCACCGCCTGTCTGGGGCGTTAACTATATAAACGCCTGGCGTGAGGCGTTAAATGGGGCGTACACTTTATCAACGCCTGGCGTGGGGCGTACACTTTATCAACGCCTGGCGTGGGGCGTTAAGAATATCAACGCCGGGCTGGGGCGTTTGTATAATCTTCGTCTGAATGGGGCGTTCATTTTATTAACGCCTGACGTGGGGCGTAAACTTTATCAACGTCCCAACGGGCGAACATTTTATCAACGCCTGAACCGGGCGTAACTTATATACACGCCTCTTTATGGGGCGGTGACTTTACTTACGTTTCACAACAGGCGTAGATTATATATACGCCCGATGCCAAACGGTGATTATACCTCAGCTCCACTATATATAGTTTTGGTCTTGGTCCCAGACCAAATATGGTCTGTAATTTGGTTTTAGTCCAGATTTTAGTCTTTACTCCGTCCCGTTGCGTCTCGTCCTTGGATCATAATTATAGGTTTACTCGTCCATTGCAGTTGCTCTTAGGCCGCTGAAGATGAGGACTGATAACTGTGGTGAGGGTACACTCTCTTCTACTTAAACAAATACATTTTTTCCATTTTTCTTCCACCTATTTACCTCCGTTATTGACCTATTTTGTCCGGGAATGATACACTGACCGCGGGTTGAATTTCGCGGTCTCTCCCGGGAGAGACAAATATGGGTCCCTCATCAGCGGGTGGGTTAACAATGGGACCCACATATGGATCCTCTTTCAAAATCTAAGGTGCATCCAGATGACACATAGTGGTGTCAGATGATGGTGAGGAATGCGTGTGACGCCTAGATTGAAAGAAACATTATAGCACATAAAATCACTTTATTAGCGCGAAAATAATAGATAACCCCCGGTTTTTACGCCAATTTTTAGTTGGTCCATACTTTAGAATAGGCTCCCTATTTTTCCTCGTGGGGCAGTGTGGGAGGAGATCAATGGTGGATGGAGATGTCACCTCTGTAGAGGTGTAAGAAAGTGTTGTAGATACCAGGGGCTGTGTAGCACTGTTGTCGTTGAGCTACTTGATAACGCTTGGAAAATGCAAATTGCCCCACTCTCACTACTTGCTTTCTCCGTCGGGTGGGGGCACAATCAAATTTTGCTGTGGGTATTGCTTCTACCTTCTGGGAAAGGACTCTGCTACTCAAATGCTTTCCCAAATGACCTCCCCCAACTATTTCCACGCCACGTCATTATTATGCAAATGATAGACCCTGTTTACTTCGTGAGGAAGGAATGTGACGCCATATCATGGATGCGAATCAGATAAATGGGGGCCACATTTTCTACCATTGTCCAATTTTTTTCTTCTTATTTAATAACAACAAACCTTATCAACTCGTTTCACCCAATGCCTTTACACCTCTTCTTATCCAATAACAACAAACCTTATCTTATAGCAACAAACCTTATCAACTCGGTTCACTGAATCCGTTAGTTCTGGACCAAAACCGCTTCACCATCGCTTCGATTAGGGATCCTGATTTTCCCAAAATTTTGTCACCAATTCTCACATGCTAATTCGGGACTGTGAAACTGAATTGGAAACCGTGCAAACACTGTGTTGTGTTCAATGTCCTCACACGGATTGCGTAATATATTCTGCCTTGTTGTTAACCTCACATATCAATTTAAAAACCGGTTGAAATACAGTTTTCCAAAGTTGCATTAATTGAAATGATAAATTAAAGAAAGATGTACAAAACAAACATAAATGATTAACACATCGTGATAGACAAACCGGTTTTCTCTACTCGGTACAAAACTCGGGAGAACCCCTTCGGTGTGTTAATCCTTTTTGAAGTGGTATCATAAACGTTTTTTTCTTTGAATGACTTAATTATTCTCAACTACCAACTAGTAATAGTCATGTAAGTGGGTATCAGGTTCAGCTGTGGAACCTTATCTGCAGGATAGTTTCTGGGGTAACATTTTAACTTTTGAAGCATTTAAGGAATTTAAAATTTGGATTAGTGGACCCCTAACCCGCCTACACACAAAGTGGACCGTAGAAACAGTTTCTCTCCCACAATAACTATTGTTGTTGCACTAGGTTAGGCAGGTAGCAATAACTGTAACTACAGCTGGCGTCCACTATAATAATATGAACCAAAACCAACCTTATATTCAGTTCGAGATGATGTTCCAAGTAGCTTAACATTCAACCGTTTAAGGATATCACTGTTGGCATCTTGAAACACCCATCCACCTTCATGGTTTAACTTCCGAGTACCCTCTAGATTCCAGATCGTTAAGAAGTCCAAAGAAACAAATCTAGTTCGGTAGCATCCACTGTGATCGTAATGTTCGACTCTATCTCTCTTCAACATGAGTTCACCTCCCTACAGAAAGTTTACAAAAATGCAAAAGACAAAGTTAAACGATGTTAGTGGGTAAAATCTTCTCCAACCAGTACATCAACCCAGACGAGATGCCTTCAAAACTAAAAGATAAATGGCAACTTTCATATATGAACCCAAAGTTAACCACATAGGAAACTATAAGGGTGAAAATAGATTCGTGTTTACTCTTGAATCAACAGAGGATGCTGCTATGGATAAATGTAGAGCTCCTTGGAAATTCAAAAAGTTCACTCTAGCTCTAGCACAGTACGACTATATAAAAACCCCCAACGAGATTGGTCTGGATGTTGTGGAGTTCGATGTTTGTGTGTAAAACATACCACCCGACAAATGGGATGCAGACATCCTATACCAAATAGCATTGCTATTAGGCACACCTGTTTCGTATACAAGACCTCACACAACTTATTTTGGGGATCAGTACATCAAGGATAAAATAAAGATGAAAATGATCAACAGGTTTCCAGAAACCCTTAAATTTTGGTTCGATCCTACATACTCGATCATTGTCCGGTTTTTCTATGGTGGTTTCCCTAGTTACATCTGTCCGCTGTGCAGAGTGATAGATCATCCATCTTTCAGATGTACTACGTCTCGGCCTAATGATGTGCAAGACCAGCTTGTTGATGATGGTAGCCTAATGATGATCCAGCAGCCGTCAAATCCCTCTCAACCCATCAAATTCATTCCGGAACGGACACCACAAATGTCAACATCACCCCAACTATCAGATCTAGTCACTTCAGGGTTATCTGTTAAGCATGAGAGTGTTCACAAAAAAAGAAAAGAATCGCATCAGATAGCCTTCTCTAAGCCCGTTGAGCGTGAAATTTGTTATGTATCTAATCGAACACTTAATTCAAGTACCCATACTCCTCTGCCACCATCCACAAATCACACAGCTCAATTCCCATTATCATCACCTGCCGTCCAGTCATACCCCGTTACCCAGTTATCCTTATCTATTGTTACCAGTAGCAAGCTCGCCTCTTCCGCTACCAGGGATCTAAACAGCAAGCAGTCTCTCTCTCCTTGATCGGTCTTCCCACTACCACCCCCATTATCATCACCAGCCAACCTTGTAAATTCAACTTACAAGTTTCCCTCATCCGTTCGTGCCAGTTCGTTAAACCCCGGGCCCTATCCTGTACCTATTATTAACCGTGAAATAAATAAAAGTAATCCTGCATTAATCGTCAAATTTTCTAAAAGAACCTCACCGAATTCCAGTCCCTTATGTAACAACCGCTCTTTAGTCCGCCCTCTCCAGACTTCTCTGGTAACTACCAAGGCAATTAGTTGTTCAGGACCTGTTTGTGGAGATTGACGAGGAAGAAAAAAACGCCAAGCCTTTGGCAGATCCGAGACCGCTCAACAGTTACTTAAGGGATAGCAGGACTTGTGAGATACATTGAAAATGGTTGGTTTGAGCGGAGAAGATGCCTTCTGCCTTACTAGTTTTATCAATCACTTGCTCAAATTGTTAATGTTTTTTTTTGTACTGTGTTGTATAACCTATCATCGACATATTATAATGCAGGCTTATTATTATTATTATTAAGCTTCAACTTAAATGGAAAACCCAATAATGTTTTACACTATGTGATTGCGTGGATTCTCCGTGGCTGGAGTGGAACAGGAGAAGCTTTCGTTACAAAGAACAATTTAAGATACAACCTTCTTATGTTTCAACGGGTTGACATCGAAAGGGTGCGGAGGTTTATATTTTTATGATTGGTCTCCAGCAGGGAGGAAAATACATAACAGTATACAACAATCACCAACTTTGTATGTTTTTAGCAAGCTTTTGGTCTATGAAGGTAAAGAAAACGTCCAAAAAAACTTAATGTACCGCATAAAAAGAACTTATAAGTTACCTCTTCAGCTTTCACATTTTTTCAAAAGTTGGTCCGTCCCTGCTAACTCCATATGAGGCTAGATTTTGTGTAGTTTAGATCTCCATTCGCATATAAAAATTTGTTTATCTACGTCAAAAATTCTTGGTGAACCGTGGTTTCAAACCAAGGTGACAATTTTTTTTGTACTGGTAGTATTCCGTCCCTCTAGAATCACGGTGTGTCCAGATGTACTGTATTTGCATATCTCGATGTTTCTTTGTCTTTTATCTAATTCCGGCTTTTGGCTTATTCATTTCCCTTTGCCTTGTCCCACGGAAAGTACTGATCCAGACGGACCTGGAAAGCAGGGGATGGTATTCTGGATTTGACGTTTCACAAACTTAAAAGTGAAGGGGGAATGACTCTAGCTGGGATTCGTAGCGGGGTGGCAATCAAAGATCAGAATTCTTTGTCCCAAATGTGTTAAATGATCTGGATGGAGCCGCCTAATGGTGGAAAGGAATGAAGAAAGGGGTGGGGCAGCGGGGGAAGGGCAACACCCATTCGTACCACACCTTTTCTTCACGCGTGGCATTCTCATTAGTTTGGAGAAAACAGGGATGCATTAGTGTCGGGTTAACCACTAAGGTGACGACACGTACTGGGAAATATTTTTGGGCAATATTTTGGAGACTCCAAACAACACTCACAATATTTGGGGCAATATTTTGGAGACCATCTTTTCAAATATTAAAAAAATCTAGACAACATTAAACAACACTCTCACATAATTTTCAATTGTAGGGATTAGGAACAATGTGAGGGGTTGTTTATCTCTTTGTAAAATGTTATCAAAAATTCTTAACAGACTAAGAAAAAAAACCGAGTGAGAAGGGGTTTGGGGTTTATATGGGAAAATGATAAACTGACCGAGAAAATATACCGACATTTTCTCACGACTGAAATAGAGAAGGGACCCACTCTGCCACATTCCTGATCCAAATGATGAGAGAGCTTAATCTCGTCCATTCGTTTCCCTATCGGGAGTTTTCTTCGGGAGAAAGCTCGGTTGGTGTAGCATCTCTCGTTATATGTCATTTTCGTGTCAAAAAACCCTAAATTCATCAAAATTTTAAATGGTAAAAACAAGCAAGTCGTATCATAGCCCTTGCTCTTGTGGCTGTCGATGTCTTGCCGAAATTTCATTACCTCATGTTTGTCTCATAGTCATTAAATTTATTTATTATATTAATATTTATTTCTTGATTTAACACCCTGTTTTTTTTGTGTATTTATCGTGTTTGACTCCGAGGCAGAATCTATAAGTAAAAGAAGTCAACTTATTGTTCGATCTAAACCACTTTTTGAAGTTTTTTTTTGCCTGCTTCTAACTCAACCCTAGACCTGAAAACGATCACGCTCGCTTCTTTAACACTCCGGTGAGTTTGATTTCCAAATTTTATATGGGTCTGCTTTCAGAATGGGCGTTTGTAGCAACAAAAGTTAACCAGATTATTCAAGTTTATGTTTGAGATTTTCCAAACTCTTTCGGGATCTGATGATGATGAAACTAGTTACCCACATACATGGAGGCAAGTGGGGTTGGTTGAACCCACATACCCCTCTGTGGAACGGGATTCCATTTTCTGTTCTTTTTTGAAGTAATGGTTCAAACTTTTTTTTTTTAGTTTATTCAAATGTACTTGTTTTTGTACAAAAGTGACATTTGTTCGTGCCTTGAATGGTAAGGTTTTAATAGATAACTTGATTGTTCTTGTTTAACGAGTTGTAAATTGATAATCTCAAACCATCCCGCGCAAATTTGTAGCTACAACAGAGGAAAACAAAATAGCTCTGTATGATCATCGATCAGTCTATGATTTTTCAGTTCACAATTTCTTAACGCTGACAATTTTAACAACCGAAGTTTAGCACCTGTTGGCTCTTTGTGTGCGAGTGATTTCCACCATTTTATTCCAACTTTTATCCCGTCTTCGTGTGCAGTTATCATGACTTCCCGTAGTGGGAGAAAGTTACGCGAAGAGTTGGTACAACCTAAAACTCGACCACGAACCAACCGTAAATCCAGACGGTATGCTGCAGATCCGCTTTTAGGACAATTTCCAATAGCTCACCTTGAATGTTCTTCCTCTGATTCACATAAAGATGAGAGAGGCGCGAATAAAGTTGCTTTTGTCGAATGTGAGCATGAGTTGGCCTCTGGATCGGTACCACCTCCCCCGCTGCCTACGCTAAACAGAGTTCCAATGAATATAAATGACAGTTACGGACGCTGGAGCCTTGAATGGATTAAGTCTGCATTCCATCTTGAGAGGTAAATAAGCTTCTACCAGGGTGATGACGTTTTGACTGCCGATATGATCCGGGGATTTAACTTTGATTCTCAAAATTTGTTGATAACCGTCGGTCAGTTGGCTGCCGGATTAGTCCTGCCTCTTTATAATCCCGAAGATCCTTTTTTTTCATGATGTTCTCTCTAGCAGGGGCATTTCCACAAAAGATAAGAAGACGTACACTCGTGGGATTTACCATTATACTGATAACTTCTTAAGAATGCTCAATGAATGCTGGCGTCGCAGCCGTGGTGAAACTAATCTCCAGTCTTTTGTGCCACAATACAACTCTAAAGATTATACGGCTGCAAATTTTAATGCTACTTATGTTGATTCTGTTTCGAATGGAAATGGTCTTCCATGGAGCGTTGGACCTCGTCGTCTTCCCTTGTCTGAAAAGCAAAAACGTTTAGGTGGAGTCCGCCTCCTGACTGACATTGATAAACCAAAGATTAAGTACGTCCCCGGCAAGGAAAAAGAACAGGTGCGTGTCCCTGATGAGGATAGGCTTCGGCAAAATCATGATGATAAGTGGTGTCGCACCCCTCTTTGGGTTAAAGGTCCTTGGGCCCATGGTTGGTCTTCTACCTC
This sequence comes from Papaver somniferum, assembly GCF_003573695.1. Taxonomy (NCBI): domain Eukaryota; kingdom Viridiplantae; phylum Streptophyta; class Magnoliopsida; order Ranunculales; family Papaveraceae; genus Papaver; species Papaver somniferum. The sequence continues at coordinate 88,513,916 of NC_039365.1, read as the reverse complement.
CTCGCACCTCCATTCCCAGCAGGCAGCAAGTATCATGGTTACCTGCCTTGGGCTTTTAACTCAACTGATAATCTAGAGGTAGTCTGCTTTCATTATTTTTTCTTTGCTTATGTATATTTTTTCTTTTACGTACAGTTCTATTACTATTGCATTCATAATGCTCTTTGGAATTTAATTCTATGACAGGAGAGACTCACGCAGTCATCGGATAGTTATGGCAATGTGCAGTAACAAATTAATTGCAAGCCTTGTGACTCTCTGGACAAGGTCAGAAACAATGTTTTCTTTAGAATGTGTTCTTACGCTTTGGTACTTTCCCACTGATTCTTAGGAACCAAAACCTTTTGCACGTTGTTTCAGATAGCGACGGAAAGCACGCAGTTGACCGACTCTGCTAGGTCCCCCAATTTTAGTTCCGATCAAGATAACGAAGTGAATCACACTGTGCTTAGCCCTCCTCTAGGGTTTATTGATCTTGGCGAGTGTTATGATAATCGTAATGTCATATTTCACTCAAAAAAAGTATCTGTGACTTCCATACAAGCTATCGAGTATGAAGTTGATGAAAATGCTACAAGTCCGAAAACTGTAATTTCTCATGTTAATAAGAATTCAAGCTAAAAGAGAAGTATTGAGCCGCTGATTGTAGCAGTCAAGTATACGCTTTATAATTGGTCTTTGGGTTCTAATTTTTTTGAAGGAATCTCTTTGAGTACTTTTATTTGTAATTGGGAAGCTTTAATTGGGAACAACTAATGTGTCAAGTCTCCTTTATCGCTTGAGATTCAATCTGAGACTCCAAGTGGGTCAACGGAGGGACTTGATTCGGCAGATATAACAGAATACTCATGAAAATGTTTTATCGCTTGGTATAGAATCGGCTGACGCTGTTTCTCCTCTTCTTGGTAAACCCAAGGAAGTTAATGACCGTCTTGACTTCAACATCCATGTTGCTGCTGCTGACATCATGGGAAAGGGCACGAAAGACTCTGATAATCCCATATTTGAACCTACTGTTTCCCATATACCGGAGGATGCTCGTAAAGATTATGCGCATGAAAGAATTCAGCAAGTGGATTTTGGCCAAATGTGTGATTTATATTTTAATGCGGAACGATTTTCTGCTAGTGAGTGTTTAGGAGAACTCCCGCCCATGGATGTCAAATCTATGGATGCGTTCGTTGATGGGTATTCGAATTTTCTACCTCGGCTCACTCTTTTCACGGTAAGCTATTTCTCTAAATTGCAGTTTCTCCGTTGTTACCAGTGAATCGTGAAATGACCTCTCTCGTATCCCACAGTTGACCCAGCAGCAAGATTATTGTTATAAATTGTTGAAGCTTAACCGTCTGAAAGCTGCTAAGTTGTCTCTCCTTCTAGAGGAAGTTATAGATCATCGCGACCTATTGATCACTCAAATCGAGGATCTTAAAAACCAAATCGCCATCGGTACAATCTCCTTCAGTGAGGAGATCGAGAGGCTGCATCGGCAGTTGACACTGAGCCAGGAGTCCACTGCCGCTGCCGAACTGGCCCGTGATGAAACAATGAAAGCACGTGAACTGGCTGAGCAAGCGCAGTCCCTGTGGATACTTCTTCCGCGAGGGAGGCTGCAAACTTAATAGGTTAGCTTCTTAATCGCAACTCTCGCCTTAGCAAACTGGCTATTCTGCGTCTTAAATTCAGTGATCTGGGACTCGGTGGATTTAGGTACAAGTTAAAATCTGAGATGGAGTTCGTGGCTAAAAGCAAAAAAAAAAACTTTATCATCTCTTGTGTTTTCACCGTTGGAGGAGAAAGTTCTTTGATTTTTTTATTTGAATTTAGAAAAAACCCAATTCTGACAAAACCTGGCGAGGATTTTTATCGGGTTAACGCAGAGTCGGTGTTTTCCAAGAACAACTTAGAAGAATATTAAGTAGCGGTGAATAATTTCCCCTTTTTAGTGCTCCTTTATTCCTTGAGTTATAACCAGTATGTTTGTATTTCAGAGCTTCAAAAACTGGTTGCGAGTCTGGAGAAGAAGATAGATGATCTTAACGCAGATGTAATAAAGCAAACCAACCTAGTAAAGAATTATCAGACTCTTGCTACGGAAGCTGAGGCGAGGCACGACTTTTAAGGGCCGAAATTGGCAAAGCTAGGAATAAAAATGTGCACTTTTGTTGTACGAGAAACGGCCTAAAAGCACGAGAATCGATCCTAGAAAACCAGTACAAAGTTGTTGTGGAACAAATTAATGATATTTTCATCCAGCTTGAGAGTAAGCGGCGTAATATCAAGCTCCCACGCGTTCGTTGTCATAATTAGTCTCTGTCAGTAACGTTTTTTTTTTTTTTGCTTTGTCGGTCTTGTCTTTGTTACGTTAGATTTTACGAGCGGAGGTTCAATCGGTTGTAAACGTGGTGATCATTAACTTCGGATTGGAGGTCCCACGTTAAACCGTTAGATTTTGGTGTGTAATTTTGCTTTTAATGAAACTTGGTGATAGCGTGACGCCTTGTTAGCAAGACCTTATCCAACCGTGGCGCCTACAGTGGTGGTAATTTCAAATCCAAAAAGTCTTGTAGTGAACCTTGGAAGTTAAACAACCGCAAAAAAAACAATTTCGGCCTAACATTCATACCAAAACGGATACTTTTCAATGTTGAACGGTTTTTAAGGGGTTCGATATCACGTTCTATACGGAACAACTGTTGCAAAACGTAGTTCTCTTATGATCCTTTTTGGGCTGCGTGTCACCAATCCGACCGCCATCATTTGTTTCATTTTGATTAAATTGAAAAAGATATCAAAAGCATATAATAAAAAAGAAAACGAGTCTCTACCTCCTCTTTTCTCTCTGAAACACAGAAACAAAAAACTAATTTCTTCAAATTTTAGATTCTTGGTCTACCCGGTTTTGGTTTGATTTTCAGATCTACCGGGAAGATCAAGTTCGTTTGCTTGTATAGATTTATCTTCTAATAAAAGAAATTGTTTTCTAAACAATTTTATGATTTCTTATTGGTCTGATGGTTTCACAATACTATCAGGAATTGTCCTCTTCTTGTCTTTTTAGGTTTTTCCGGTGGATTTGCATTATCATGAAGCATGTTGTGGAGAAAAACGATCTACTTTGTCAGATATGGAGATCGTTTTTGAAGAAATTAATTTGGGCGTATTACTTCCCTCCTTTTATGGAAGCATCTAACATCCACGATGATCAGGAAACAAAATGGTTTGAAACCATTATAAGGATATCCAATCCTTCAAGGGGCTGCATAAGTTCAATTGATTTTTATATATTGTTTCTTTAAGTTTCAAATATAAATCATGTACTATCTGTGTTGTCCCATTTCTTGATGTAATTGATCATGATCAATCAGGAGGGTGTGTCTATCTACCACCTCTTCTATGTAATCATTCAAACCTCAATTTGAATGAGGTACTCAATAAATAAAATTTAGGGGATTCTAAGCCCCTTGTTCCTTCAAAAAAAGATTAAATTGAAAATGTGATAAGTGATAACTCCAGTCCAAACAATCTTTTTCTTTCTTTCTCCTCCTCACGGACGCGTACGGTACCTACAATTCTACACCACCTTCTTCTTCCTTTCTCATTTTTTTCACTAAAAATCCTAAACCTCTTTATTCTCTCTTCTTGCGTTACCAGTGCACACACCTACTTCTGTCTTTGCTCTCTCCAGCACAACCTTAACCTATTAATTTATCTCACGTTACTACTAAATTTTGTTCACCTTTATCATCTTCTTCAAATATTTCTAGGATTTTTTACCCTTTTTACTTAAATCGCCGTTATTACAGAACAAACTTTACCGATTAAAAAAAAATACTTACAGAAGAAAAAAAACTTTGCCGATCAAAATAAAATAAAATAATACAGAACAAACTTTGCCGATAAAAAAAATAAATAATAATACAGAACAAACTTTCATCAGGTTACAATTTCATTTCCGTGTCCGAGATAAATGGGTTTTCCTTCCGTAACATGTAATAAATTTTAAAGGAGATAAGTATTGATAACTTTTCCACTTTTCATTTTTCTTGGTTTCTAATTATTGCACTCAAGGGTAGGGTTAATTGGAATCCAAGTGAAGTAATATGTAAAGAAAATAACTTTTCACTCTCTCTCAGAAACTTCCCTTCTATCTGCTTCATCCTCAACCAGATTTGCTCGGATTCACCGGGTAAATCTAGGTAATGTTCGTAAGTATTTAGTTATTTGTGTAAATTACTATTCTATAATAAACTATAATCCCTATTTAGGTATATATTAGGGTTTTTATTTGTGTTGTTGTACTTTGTTTTCAAATATGATGATCTATTCCAGACAATTAGATCACATGTTATATATTATCATTATGATTTCATATAGCCTTCTTGAAGGTGTTTATGTCGATTGTATCAATCGTTTCAACCGTTATTCCAAGGGCGATCTACAACGGCTTGACGTAGATCAACACGTTTGTGAAGATCCATGGATACCTGATTGGATCGTAAATTCGATATGTAACGTAGATTACTCCTCTATTTGAGCATCCAGTCTTAACGAAGAAGACAAACATTTTTCGATGAAGAATATCAAAGAAAAAATCAAATGGTGGAATTTAAGTTCTAACACCATCCCTAAATCGATCTCCTTAGACAAATACATGTATTTAATACTGTTGTATTCTGTATTTATTCATGTAATTTAGTTTCAACGTACTTGATCGATGTGTACAATCTGATAATTTAATATATGAAATTAGGAGTTCGACTCCTGTTCCTTTCAAAAAATAAATAAATAATAATAAACAAATTGGAATCCAGGTGTTAATTAACTTCCATTTTTGTAGTTCCCACGTCGAATTCACAGTGAATGGGATTCTACTGTACAATTTTGCATTTTGATAACGTTACGGCAGTTACCTAAACGTCTATTTAGCGTGTCAAAGACTCATCATATTACATCGAAAATGTAATACCAAATACATTGCAAGCGAAAATGCTTTTTACCTCTCCAAAATGCTCCCCGGTTCTTGCAAGTGTATGCCGGATCAATGAGGAGCGAGCAGATAAAGTTTGCACTCTGTTGACCAAGATAACATACAAAGTGCAATGTCTGCACAATATACGTACGTGTGAATTGATGTTGAAATGGTTAACCAGATTCACACACCGGAATTTTGTCTCTCTGTTAACCAAATTCAAATACGATTGTCTGAGAACTTCGGTCTTTCCGTGAGATTCTGCTGACCAATTGGTAGCCGAGAGACGTGGTACACATCCGGTAGAAAATTTGTCTGTCGTGATCCAGATCTGGCTCTATGGGTTCGCCATAACCCGTTAAAAGTTTAGATTTGTTTCTCGTCATGGTGAAGTAACTGGGATGACTAGCAGCCTACTATCATTTGATTAGAAAGAATTCCGGTATTATCTTTGTGAGAAGAACAAGGGGGATAAGTTGGGGATGGTAATTGTCCACACCTTCTCACTTATTGAACCGACCCTCCTGCAGCATGGAGAACCGTTCTTGTTCCAAATTTGGGATATGAGATTGCACAAACTTAATGGTTAAGAGATAATGATTCTTGCACTGGGATTAATAGCGGGCTGGACAGGGAATTAAGTGACCAAAGGTTCAGTTTTACTGTTCAATATCTGAACCATAACCAATGGCAAGACATTTTCGGGCAGAGTTAAGGCTAAACTTACCTTAAAAAAAGATTTGTTGAAGCATGATATTAATTGACACAGTAGGTAACAGTATGTAAATTAAAGAGAGCCAAAAGAAAAAAAGAAAGAAAGATAGATGCACCGAAAAACGCTCACCGCGTTTTGTCCCGCGAGAAATAAAAAATGGGAACCATCTCGGGATGAGAGGTTATAATCTCTTCAGTCAATTCCCATCTCGGGATAAATCGCAGTGTAGACCTTCCGTGTGTGGTGTGTCAATTCCCATCTTTGATGTTTATATGAATACCAATCACAAAAACAAAAATGCATTGAAAATAGATTTGATGTCCCATATATGGACAATAAACATTGTGTTGGTTAAATTTCAACATAGAAGTCACTAACAAGTTGGTTAGGACAAGATTAGGAAATTGATGTAATCCTAAGGGAATTAGAAGTCATCTAGTTCTAAGAAAAGGAAAGACATGTAATAAGGTAATGGGACTAGGAAAATGAATTCATAGTTCTATATATATATGATCACCAAAGTTGTGGTTGATCATATGAGAAAGATTAGAGCTTGTGTTTAGTTTTGAGAGATTTTCTAAACATTAATAAAGAGAGTTGTCTTTATATAAGCTAAGTTTCATCTTGCAGTTGCCATTAATTGGTACCACAGTTTGTTTCTGAGCCATGGAAAACAAAACTACCATTGTGGGTGCAAAACAGTTCACGCCACCATCAATACAAGTTCCAATCCTCAATGCCACAAACTACACGGTATGGGCCATGAGAATGAAGGTACTGATGAAAATCTACAAAGTTTGGGAAACGATTGATCCTGGTACATTAGACCCAGACAAAAACAATGTTTCCATTGGATTTCTCTTTCAAGCAATACCAGAATGTCTTGTTCTACAAGTTGGTGAACAGGAAACTTCAAAGAGAATTTGGGATGCAATAAAGGCACGTAATCTCGGAGCTGATCGAGTTAAAGAAGCCCGCCTGCAAACCTTAATGTCTGAATTTGAAAGAGTGAAGATGAAAGACACTGATACTATTGATAGCTTTGCAGGAAAGCTATCAGAGATAGCCTCAAAAGCTGCGTCACTTGGACAATCCATTGATGAGGATAAACTGGTAAAGAAGTTTCTCAATAGTTTACCAAGATCCAAGTATATTCATATCATAGCTTCTCTCGAACAAGTCTTAGATTTAAAGAAGACTAGCTATGAAGATATAATTGGAAGATTGAAAGCATATGAAGAAAGAAACCTTGACGAAGAAAACAATGAAGAAACTCAAGGAAAAATCTTGTACACAAACTCTTACCAACAAAACTCTGCGATAAGAGGAAGAGGTCGTGGAAGAGGTGGTAGAGTAAACAGAGGCCGAGAAAGGGGAGGAAGGTTTAACTCACAAGATAGAACAACAAGTCAGAATGATCAAAACCAAGGGAAAGAAAAGAAGGATAAATCAAAAATTATTTGTTACAGATGTGATAAACCAGGACACTTCTTCTCTGTATGCCCTGAAAGAATACAAAAGATGGAAGAAGCAAACAAGAATGAAACAAGGGAAGCAGATACAACTCTTTTCATGCACGAAGTTGTATTCTTAAACGAAGGGAAACTAATACCAAAGAACTACGAATCAAAGGATGGAGAAGAAGGAATCTGGTATTTAGATAATGGAGCCAGCAATCACATGACTGGTAAGAGACACTACTTTTCTGAACTCAATGAGAAAATCAAAGGACAAGTGAAGTTTGGGGATGGATCTTCTGTAAAAATTGAAGGGAAAGGATCAATTCTATTTCAGAGCAAGACCGGAGAACAGAAGCTTGTCACAAACATCTACTTCATCCCAAACTTACAAAGCAACATTCTAAGTTTAGGACAAGCTACAGAAGTTGGATGTGATGTTAGAATGCGAAAATATTATCTAACAGTTCATGACCCAAGTGGAAGACTCTTAGTTAGAGTCTCACGCTCACACAATAGACTCTACAAGATAAGTCTCATGATTGGAAGGCCATTGTGTCTGAATATGAGACTGGAAGATCAGACATGGAAGTGGCACGCAAGGTTAGGACACATAAGTTTCAGAACCTTAAAAACTATGTCTCAGAACAAGATGGTTCGAGGGCTACCACAACAAAACAGAGTGGTGGAGAGGAGAAACAGGACTCCAATGGAGATGACAAGAAGTTCTTTAAATGCTATGCAGGTACCTAATTATCTATGGGGAGAAGCTGTACGACACTCCACATACCTAATAAACAGGATACCTACGAAAGCTCTGAAAGACATGACTCCATATGAAAGTTTGCGAAAGAGAAAACCAAACATAGATCATTTAAGAGTGTTTAGTTGCAAAGCATACGCAAAAGTTGATTCTGCAACTCTTAAGAAACTGGATGATCGATCTCAGACTCTTGTGAATCTAGGAATTGAGCCTGGATCCAAAGCTTACAGATTATTCAATCCAACAACGAAAAGAGTGATAGTGAATCGAGATGTGGTATTCGATGAAAAAGCAAACTGGAACTGGAAAGAAACTAATGATGGACCAAGTAGGGATCCAGGAATGTTTCACATGAGATGGGGTCAAGTAATTGATGAAGGCGAATGACCCATAATCATCAATACCAATGGAAACAATGATGTTAATCAAGAAGAAGAAGAGAATAATGAAAACACTGAGAATAACGAAGAAGAAGAAGAGATCGATGAATAACTCAACCCATTCCACTGCGAAAATTAACAAGACAGATACAAAAGCCACAGTATCTGGAGGATTATGTTCTTCAAGCTGCTGAAGAATGTGAGATTATGCTACTTTCTGTTAATGATGAACCAAGGAATTTTCAGGAAGCAAAGGTCTCGACTAAATGGACACAATCATGTAGAGAATAAATTATCTCAATCAACAGAAACAAGACTTGGTTTCTAGTTGATAAGCCAGGTGGGGTAAAAGTGATTGGTCTTAAGTGGATCTTCAAAATAAAACGGAATGCTGATGGTACTGTCAACAAATATAAGGCAAGACTTGTAGCTAAGGGATACGTTCAAGAATCAGGCATAGACTTTGATGAATTTTTCGCACCAGTTGCTAGACTAGAGACAATTCGTCTCTTAATAGCAGAAGCAGCATCAAACTCATGGAAAATTCACCACTTAGACGTTAAGACAACATTCTTACATGGTGAATTGCGAGAATATGTGTATGTTGAACAACCAGAAGGTTTTGAAGTAAAAGGACAAGAGCATAAGGTTTATAAGTTATCAAAAGCTCTATATGGTCTAAGACAAGCTCCTCGAGCCTGGAATACAAAGTTAGATCAAATCTTAAGAGAAATAAGACAAGCTCCTCGAGCCTGGAATACAAAGTTAGATCAAATCTTAAGAGAAATCAGATTTGTTAAGTGCTCTAAAGAAACATCAGTATACAGAAGAGAAGAAAAGGGAACGCTTCTTGTGATTGCAGTCTATGTAGATGATCTATTTTTGACTGGAAACTCCCTTAAGGTGATCAATGAGTTCAAGAGAGAAATGTCATCAAAGTTTGAGATGTTAGACCTCGGAAAACTCACTTATTACCTTGGCATAGAAGTCCATCAAGGAGTAGATGGGATTCAGATTAAACAAGAAGCTTATGCAAGGAGAATTCTGAAAGAAGCAGGACTTGGAACTTATAATCCAACTAAGATACCAATGGAGTTTGGACTTAAAGTTTCAAAGGCACAAGAAGAAGCTGAGATTGATCCAACGAGTTATAGAAGAAATGTTGTATGCCTTAGATACTTGTTACACACAAGACCAGACTTGGCTTTCTCTGTGGGAGTAGCAAGCCGTTATATGCAGAGTCCACGCAAGTCTCATGGTGATGTAATAAAGCAGATATTGAGATATCTAAGAGGAACAATCATCTATGGATTGAAGTATGGTCGAGGAGGATCAAAAGGAATTGTTGGGTATAGTGACAACAGTCATAATATTGACCAAGATGATGGAAAAGGTACAACTGGTCATATATTTTATCTAGGTGAAGCACCTATTACATGGTGTTCACAGAAGCAAGACACTGTAGCCTTCTCATCCTGTGAAGCTGAGTTCATGGCCGCAACAGAAGCAGCTAAACAATCAATATGGCTTCAAGAATTATTGGGTGAAATCAAAGGAAGAGAACCTGAAAAAGTTCTCATCAAGATTGATAATAAGTCTGCAATTGCACTCACTAAAAATCCAGTGTTTCATGGGAAGACGAAACACATTCACAAAAGGTATCATTTCATACGAGAATGTATCGAGAAGGAGATCATCAACGTTGAACACATACCAGGAACTGAGCAGAAAGCAGATATATTGACAAAGGCATTAGCTCGGATCAAGTTTGAAGAAATGAGACAATCGATTGGAGTACAAGATATGTCACGGGTAAGGTTGAAGCTTAACGGGGAGAATGTTGGTTAAACTTCAACATAGAAGTCACTAACAAGTTGGTTAGGACAAGATTAGGAAATTGATGTAATCCTAAGGGAATTAGAAGTCATCTAGTTCTAATAAAAGGAAAGACATGTAATAAGGTAATAGGACTAGGGAAAGGAATTCATAGTTCTATATATATATGATCACCAAAGTTGTGGTTGATCATATGAGCAAGATTAGAGATTGTGTTTAGTTTTGAGAGATTTTCTAAACATAAATAAAGAGAGTTGTCTTTATATAAGCTAAGTTTCATCTTGCAGTTGCCATTACATTGTCCGAGGTCTAGCATTTTCCGAAAATATCAAGACATCTATAATGACAATTAGACAACTACGTACGACCTCTGATAAGAGGTATGCCAGGATATCTCAGAAAATTAGTAATTAATAGGGATTGAACCGACTTAATAACAGATTACGGTAGGACTAATTGCACCGGTTTTCTATACGATGAATAACGAGTTTAGTCTTCAAATGAAAAATCTCCATGTCCCTCAATACGATGAATAACGAGTTTAGTCTTCAAATGAAAAATCTCCATGTCCAACAGGATTAGATTGACGAACAAGTCATCCTCACTATACTTAGAATCATGCAACCTTTCTGCAGTTGGTAATAAAAATGAGATACCCAACCTGTTGCACTCTTCTCAACTGCGATTACACTGTTCTGCGAGTTCGTACCACTCGTCGCAATAATCGAGTCCATCGATTCCTCTACGAAAATTAGTTACCTTGATGCTGGCTCTTGTAGAAAAGAAATAAATAGTTGTTTTCTTCTTCGCCAGCCAAACATTAGGTATCTCAGAGAGAACACATCTCTGGCTCTTGTACGTCCCATGCTCCTGGATTGAAGTTACATAGGTTGTCGAAGATTTCTGCGGCTTGATCAACTCCGAGTACTTCTTTAAGTCATGCGATTGCTTTCGCATACCTAAGAAAAATGCGTCTTGGGCGAAGAACATAAACCATTCATACTAACAATACTGTATTTATATACTATATCACTCATTCCGCGGGCGTTCTTAGTCAGATATTGTACACGCTCACTAACGAGTGTGGACGTGACCTTCTACTCTACTGTATGTCAATTGTCAAAGGATGGGACCACCCTAATCCTATCATTTTAGAGAAATATTACTTAATTAAGAGTATTATTTCAAGAAACTAGTTTGAATTTTGAAACCTAACGAGATAAGCCGCAACAGCGTAATACTTAAGTTATTGTGAACACGGTTGTGATTATATCAAGGAAGTTGAAGCAGATATGGCTGATATTATGTCATAAGTTACCCAGGACCCATACAGGTACGTCTAAATGGTGGTGTATAAAACCGGATCTCCATAGCAGACTATTAACGGTTTCTATGGCAAATCATCTTCGCCTCAGCAAGAAAACACTTAACATGAAGAGAGGCACCATCCAGGCCCTTGACTTGATTCCCATGGTAAAATTGGGGGTCCCACTACAATCACTTTCATGGTTGATGTTTTCCTATAAACAACATATATTTTTATAAGAACATTTTGTTCCATTTAGTTACATCTGCCTCGGTGAAGAAGAATCCCTAGCTGGTGTAATGTGCGCTTTTCATAAACAAAAATGATTAACACACCAAAGAGGTTCTCCCGAGTTTTATACTGAGTAGAGATAGAGTGCGGAACCCACACTGCAACACACCAATCCTGATGCTCGAGAGTTTCCCCAACTGCCGCACGATTATTTCTCGGTGGCTTTCACTGGACAAAACCCGATTTGTCTATCATTGTTGTATAAATATAGAAATAGCCGATGCAGTAAGTGAACAGTGATCAAACCGGTCAAATTTCAAAACCCAATTTTTCCCTTAATTTCATAGCTTTGTACATAATGCTTTAAAAATTAAACAAGGTTAAAAAAGTAAAAGCAAAAAATAATAGAGAAATGTCGGAATAGAGCGCGTCAAACATGAGAAGGCCCCAATATTGATTTCATGAACTTTTACGAGAACTGTGGGTACCAGGGGAAGGGCGCGCGTAGCACGGAGAAGGTGCCGCAAACCGTTTGCAATCCATTCTGCAAACCGTTTGCAGTCCACAACGCCTATCACCGTAGCAACCCTCTTACGTTCCTCTCCACTACCAAAACCAATCGTTCACAAAAAAGTTTCGCTTATAAAAATTAAAAAAAAATAATCCCAAAACACCTCTCTCTATTACTCAGATAATAGACAGTACCAATACTTTAAATAAGTATGCAGAGTGTACACAACTATCCACGTCGTAAACACACCTTCTTCTCTCCCTAATCTTTAACCTTATCGTTAACAGTAAACCTTGAAAAGCACCCGTTCCTCTTTATCTTCTTCTTTCTTCTCTCTGCCTTATCTTCTTCCAAAAATGCTATGTAAAATGGGGTAGGGTGAGGATGAAATCTATGGTGGATAAAGATAACACATAGTAGTGTAAAATGTTGGTGTATTAGTATGGCGTATACCTAACATCTTCGATCTTCTTCTCTCTATGTTATCTTTAACCTTATCGTCAACAGTAACCTACGTAGATAGTCCGTTTTAAAAAGCGAAATATGGTTATACACCAATGAGCTGTTGTATTCTGTAAAGACATTTATCTAGTTAATATTTTACAGAAAAAACAAAGAAATGATGGGAAAATATTTGTCCATGTAACCAAACGTGCTAAAGCTACGGTGAGACTGAGACGTTCTATAAACATTTGATCTCCGCCACGACACGATTTGTTAGTTTTAATGGAAGTCGTTCGATTATTTCCAAAACAAAAAAACTTAATGATCTGCCATTAACAACTAACTCCACCATTGGAAGTCGACTTGGTCGTCAATTACTCAAACTGTTCCCATGATTTCTCGACTGTAGGGGGCCCCACCCTCAACTCACCACCGGGTGGACCACCCACTCTCTCTTGCGGGGCACACCGCGGGATCCAGCCCGCAATGAGTGTAAAGTTCCTTGATAGAAATGGAGGTTAGGAGTTTTTTTCGATGTGTTAGGAGTTTTCCTCGATGAGTAGTCGAAACAAGGATATAAAATCAAAGAAACTTGTACAACCCTAAAATATGTAAACAGATGATTTTTCTCTTGAAAAGTGATGTGAGAAAGAAAAAAAAAATGCTTGAATTGTATCGAATAACCGACCAGTATTCAGAACTTTTGCAGAAATGCATGGAAAATTAGTAGACACTCCTGCAAATTGTAGGGTTAAACTCCTTTGAAAAGTCAATTTTCTTCATAGTCGGACAACCTTCACAAAATCCCATAGACTTAAGAACAAAGATGTCGTCATGTATCTGAAAAGTGTTATTGAAATCGAACTGCAACAGCTGCATATATCTGACATCTCCAATCCAATTTTTGCAGGTGTAGGTGTGTGGATTATGATAAAAGGCAACGACACACCCCCTGAAGTTGCAGATTTCCTACCTGAATAACATAGTTGCTCATTCTGCTGAACCAGATTCTGCAGGCCAACAAATTGATTCTCAAGTTCTTCCAAATATGCAGCCTTGTTTGCAATTTTGTTTCTTAGGCCAAGGTATTGAGACTTAAGATGTTCAACAGCATTTGGGCCTGCAGCATGAAGCATGCCTCTCCATTGTATCTCTATGTTTTTATCCTTAGATATGATATCCGCTGTAATAAGAACATTCAGGGAATCATACACTCTCCTTCGAATATTTTTCTCATAATAATTTCGTTTCATGTAAGGTATGGTTGTTGAAAGATCAGCAACAAGCTCATCCGTAACTTCTTTATATGTAGTTCTACATTTGCTTTCAACTTTTTTTCATACTTGGATACTAAACTGACGAAGTCCTCCTACTGCCCGTGTTTGCGCTTTCTTTTTCTTATTATTTCTCGCCGACCACGCATCATCATATTCTGCTTGAAGATTAAACTTATTAAAGGTTTTACTAGAAGGAGAAAATCCCACACTAGTACTTGTTGTTGACGTTGATTTCCCACCAACTCCAGCAGCGATGTCGCCGCTTCCGGATACATACGAACAACCTTCAGTAACCATCCCCTACTACTAACAGACTTATGTATTATTTATTCATGAACTATTGAAGTCAAGGTTTCAGTCTTCTTCATTCTTCGATTCAAACGAATTCTTTGAGAGAGAAGAGAAGAAAGACTGTAGTGTGGAAGTATCAAGTCATCCGAGAGGAGATTAACTCTTTTCCCAAATACAGTACACTCGCAGTCAATCAATTTTTTGATAGCATTCGGGATTTTCTACTTTTTATCCGAAGTAAAAATTTGTATTTGAACCCCTCCTTATAGTTTCCACTAAATGTGATCTTTGCTTGATCACTTACTCTTCCAACGATACGATGCTTGACCTATGAGAATCGCCTCATAATCCTCACCGAAATTTCAAATTACATGACAATGTATTCGTAAATACCCTAAGTTGATATCCTTTCCACATCTGTAAATATACAGATTATGTCGTTTTCTTTTTTCATGAATATAAAAACTGCGTAGGCTAATATTTCATTTATTCTTTAGATAACATTAGGGATTCAATTTGCTATGACGTCAAAATTTACATTTGAACTTTAAATCTGCCCATTGAGCCATAATACACTTACCATTTTCTTGGAAAATCGTATTCTTACTTCCTCTCATACTCTTCCAATGATCATAAAAACGAAAATAATGCTTGACAAAGGAGCGTCATGTCAGAATCCTCACCAGCATTTTAAATTACATAATAATGTTTTAAATAATACTCAGGATAGAATTTACCGTTGAACTATAAATCAACCAATTAAACGTTAAAATGCATACATCTTTTACATATAACCGTTACATGTTCTTGCTCTCTTACTCTTCAAATGATAAAAAAAAATGAACCCTCGCCCTAGTTTTAAATTTCAAAATAATTTCGTCGTAAAAACCCTAGGCTAAAATAATCTTCATCGTAGATTTAAATATACCGATGCCCGTCTTTATTTATTATGAATTTAAAGAACTGCGTATGTTGATATTATCGTTTATATTTTAGATATATCATTGAGAATTTTGTGTTTCTGAGATGAATTCATATTTTATACTTGAACCCTAAATCTACCTATTGAACCATAAAATGCTCTTTATATTTTCCACTAATTTTGATATTTGCTTTCTTACTTACTCTTCCAATGATCATAAAAATATGATGCTTGACCTATATGCATCATGCCATAGTCCACACTGTAATTTTAAATTGCATAATCATGTTGTCATCAACCACCCTCGGTAGAAATCTTTTTCATAGCTATAAATATACTTATCCCGTCTTTTTCCATTTTTATGAATATAAAACTGTGAGAGCTAATATTTCGGCAGATACATTACAAATAGCATTCGGAATACTCTCTTTTTGGTATGATGTGAGAAGTTACATTTGAATCCTAAGTTTGCATGTAAATCCACAAAGCACTTACCATCTTTTCTAAAAACTGAATTCTTTCTTGCTCTCTTTCCAATGATCTTAAAAATAATATATGATACTTGGCCAATGAGCGTCATGTCAGAATCCTTGCCGAGTTTTAAATTGCATTGTCGGCAAAACTCGGGTTATGATTTACGTTTGAACTGTAAATATACTCGCTGAATCATAAAATGGATACATCTTTTTCGAATAATCGTAATCTTTGCTTGCTCTCTTTATTCCAATGATCATAAAAATATGAATCTTCACTTTAGTTTTAAATTGCATAATTGATATCTTTATATTAGCTTTCAATGTATCGATCCCCGTTTTTTTATTATACTGGATCAGAAAACTACCTTGGTTGAATTATCATTTATTATTTCGACATCTCTTTTGGATCCGAAGTTAGAATTTACATTTTTGGACTTTAAATATATAGACTAAACCACAAATTGCTTACCATCTTTGTTTAAATGTAAATAGTTGATTCTCAGCCGTTGGATTAGAAATCCGAGACGTTATTATAAATTCAAACCTAAAGCTGAAACCCTAAATATTTTTCATGTTCTTTTTTCGTTTTCTATCGGGAGCGCACTCTTTCTCTCGTGGTAGATCTAAACCTAGGTTTCCAAATCCGAACCCTTACATAATTAAGTGAAAACATGCCAGAAAATCTTGATCTACCTTTTGTAATCGAAGCACTCGATTCGAAATTTTTCTGGTCTGTCATGCTTTTAAACTAGTAACCTCCGAAAATGATTTATGATCTAGGTTCATGGTTTTATATTTATTTTCTATTTCTAGTTTCGGTATTGCATTCCAGTGAAATTTATTTTTATCCTTTTAAACTAGTAACCTCTGACAATGACCCCCTTAAAAGAGATCCGTGATTTTTGAACATAACAATTTAACTTTTTGCTATGAGGATGATTATGTTAATTGAATTCCTATTCAGTTGTTTTAATTCATGCTGACAAGTTGAATTCGGTCTTCAAGTATATATAGATGAGCTTGTTAGGTTGTTTTATTGCATCCCCACAAGTTGAATTCTTTGTTCAGTTGTATATAGATGAGCTTATTGTGTTGTTTTGTAGACTAAATCTCAATAAATTGTGTTTCCCATTTTGTGGTATCTTTTGCCACATGGCCAGGATCAACTTAGAAAATTTGTTTTCTAAGTTATCTTTGGTTAAAGTTGAACCATGCTTCTAGTTTAATGGGTCTTATCAATGTTTGGGATTCAAATGTAGGAAGTTGTCAATCTGTGTGGATATATAAGTGGTTACAAGCAGGATTTGCTGCATCGGGAAACATACATTTATCAGGATGTTTCAGCGGGCTTGATTCAGATAATTACGTGACAACTAAGTTGGATTACGGTGACAGGTTTATGGTTTCTTGTGTAGTACAGAGGTGCGCGCATTAGACTGAAATAATATAATGTAATCCTATACCCTGTCTGCGTTTACCTCTGAAATTCACCTTGTTTACAACATTTTGTTCAATTTAATTACATCTTCCTCGGTGAAGAAGAATCCCTAGCTGGTGTAATGTGCGCTTTTCATAAATAGATTCAATATTTAAACCTTGGCAAGTGGTCAGCTGCTGTATTTTCACACTAGATATTTCAGATAATGTGTAATTTAATCGGCTGCGCTTATGCATAGATGGTGTTAAAATTGGTCTTATCCGATCCATGGGTACTTTAGTTACATATGGCTTTTCGCTGACCTAATAGAGGAGCTGGGAAGGCGTCGGGGGAAGTGTAGCAGCATCGAGAATTTTGTATAAATTTTGTTTTCCCCAAACCTGTAGATAACCCTTCCTTTGTAGTTTACCCAGTACTCATGCAGGTACGTCATGAATTATATAGTCAATTTCGGTTGATACGGGTTGAATAATATCGGTGTCGGTGTTTGTCCGTGATAGCGATTTTGCCGATAGTCACCGATGTTCTCGATGTTCACAGAAATATCGTGTCTCGATACCTGGTAGATATTTTAGGATCGGATAGGTGGCGTTTCCCGCCTAACAGGTTCATTGTGTTGCAAAGATTAGAGGTGGTTTTTTTTTTTTGATCGGCCAAGATTAGAGGTGGTTTCCCTGGATAGGCATCTTCGCCTCAGCAAGAAAACACTTAACGTGAAGAGGGGTCACCCATCCAAGCCTTGACTTGATAACCCCATGGAAAAATTGGGGGTCCCATCATAACTACTCTCACGGTTGACGTTTCCTAAGGTCCCACATATTTTTCCCGTCGTAAGTGTATAAATATAGCAAAAGCCGATGCTGTAAGTGAACAGTGATCGAACCGGTCAAATTTCATAGTTTTATACAGAATGCTTTAAAAATTAAACAAGGTTAAAACGGTAAAAGCAAAAAACAATAGGGGAATGTCGGAATAGAGCGGGTCACACATGAGAAGGTCCTAATATTGATTTCAAGAACTTTTAGGAGAACTGTGGGTACTAGGGGAAGGGCGTGTGTAGCACGGAGAAGGTGCCGCAAACCGTTTGCAATCCATTCCGCAAACCGTTTGAAATCCACAACGCTTATCACCGTACCGACCCTCTTACGTTCCTCTCCACTACCAAAACCAATCGTTCACAAAAAAAAGTTTCGCTTATAAAAATTAAAAAAAAATCTCAAAACACCTCTCTCTATTACTGAAGATAATAGTCAGTATCAACACCTTAATTAGATCTGCAAAGTGTACACAACTACCCACGTCGTAAACACACCTTTTTCTCTTTCCCTAATCTTCAACCTTATCGTTAACAGTAAATCTTGACAAGCACTCGTTCCTCTTTATCTTCTTCTCTCTGCCTTATCTTCTTCCGAAAATGCTATGTAAAATGGAGTAGGGTGAAGATGAAATTTATGGTGGATATAGATAATACATAGTGGTGTAAAATGTTGGTGTATTAGGGTGGTGTATACCTAGCATCTTCGATCTTCTTCTCTCTACCTTATCTTTAACCTTATCGTCAACAGTAACCTACGTAGATCGTCCGTTTTAAAGAGCAAAATACGGTTATACACCAATGAGCTGCTGTATTCTGTAAAGACATTTATCTAATTAATATTTTACAGAAAAATAAAGAAATGATGGGAAAAGATTTGTCCATGTAACCAAGCATGCTAAAGCTACGGTGAGACTGAGACGTTCTATAAACATTTGTTCTCCGCCACGGCACGATTTGTTAGTTTTAGTGGAAGTCGTTCCATTATTTCCAAAACAAAAAAAAATAATGAACCGCCATTAACAACTAACTCCTCCATTGGAAGTCGACTTGGTCGTCAATTACTCAAACTATTCCCATGATTTCTCGACTGTAGGGGGCCCTACCCTGAACTCACCACCGGGTGGACCACCCACTCTCTCTTGCGGGGCACACCGCGGTATCCAACCCGCAGTGAGTGTAAAGATCCTTGATAGAAATGGGGGTTAGGATTTTTCTTCGATGTGTTAGGAGTTTTCCTCGATGAGTAGTCGAAACAAGGATAGAAAATCAAAGAAACTTGTACAACTCTAAAATCTGTAAACAGATGATTTTTCTCTTGAAAAATGATGTGGGAAAGAAAAAAAAGACACGCTTAAACTGTATCGAATAACCGACCAGTATTCAGAACTTTTGCAAAAATGCATGAAAAATTAGTGGACACTCCTGCAAATTGTAGGGTTAAACTCCTTTGAAAAGTAGACTTTCTTCGTAGTCGGACAACCTTCACAAAATCCCATAGACTTAAGAACAAAGATGTCGTCATGTATCTGAAAAGTGTTACTGAAATCGAACTGCAACAACTGCATATCTGACATCTCCAACCCAATTTTTGCAGGTGTAGGCGTGTGGATTATGATAAAAGGCAACGACACACCCCCTAAGTTGCATATTTCCTCCCTGAATAACATAGTTTCTCATTCCGC
This sequence comes from Papaver somniferum, assembly GCF_003573695.1. NCBI lineage: Eukaryota > Viridiplantae > Streptophyta > Magnoliopsida > Ranunculales > Papaveraceae > Papaver > Papaver somniferum. The sequence goes on along the minus strand of NC_039365.1, from coordinate 88,494,398 downwards.
TGAGCCAGATTCTGCAGGCCTACAAATTGATTCCCAAGTTCTTCCAAATACGTAGCCTTGGTTGCAATTTTGTTTCTTAGGCCAAGGTATTGAGACTTAAGATGTTCAACAGCATTTGGGCCTGCAGCATGAAGCATGCCTCTCCATTGTATCTCTTTGTTTTTATCCTTAGATATGATATCCGCTGCAATAAGAACATTCAGGGAATCATACACTCTCCGTCGAATATTTTTCTCATTATAATTTCGTTTCATGTAAGGTGTGGTTGTTAAAAGTTCAGCAACAAGCTCATCCGTAACTTCTTTATATGTAGTTCTACCTTTGCTTTCAACTTTTTTGCATACTTGGATACTAAATTGATGAATTCCTCCTACTGCCCGGGTTTGCGCTTTCTTTTTCTTATTATTTCCCGCCGACCACGCATCATCATATTCTGCTTGAAGATTAAACTTATTAAAGGTTTTACTAGAAGGAGAAAATCCCACACTTGTACTTGTTGTTGACGTTGATTTCCCACCAACCCAAGCAGCGACGTCGCCGCTTCCGGATATATACGAACAACCTTCAGTAACTATCCCCTACTACTAACATACTTATGTATTATTTATTCATGAATTATTGAAGTCAAGGTTTCATTCTTCGACTCAAACGAATTCTTTGAGAGAGGAGAGAAGAAATACTATAGTGTGGAAGTATCAAGTCGTCCGAGAGGAGATTAACTCTTTTCCCAAATGCAGTACACTCGCAGTCACCCCCACCCTTTTCCCCGTGGTGTGGCACAATCTCAATGCTTGCTCTTCCTTGACCTCTACGACGCATTCCACACCAAAGTTTTAGATATGAAAATGGGAGCCTGATGTATTTTCAAATGTTGTTGTAGATAGTGGTAAAAACTGGGTTCTTTTCGAACTTGTGAAGGTAACTTTTTTCTAGATTTAAATAAATAAAATTATATGCACAATATTAACAAAATATGGGAGAGAATTTTTACTGGGGGTCAGGATTCCACCATCCACCAAAATTTATGTGATTCAATAACAGTTCTTATCATGCAATTCTAGACAATATAACTCCAATAAAAGGAAATTGTGATTCTAATCATTGCCTAAATTAGATTTTGAAAACATCCATTGTTAATCGCGAGCATGAAGTATCAAAAGCAATTTAATAAGCATACTCCATCAAGAGAAAACACAATTGATTAATAAAAATCATTTACTCCATATTTATTCGGTGCAATTAATCATAAAAGAGTTGCATAAATAAATTTAAATAAATTTTACCACATAACTTTTGGAAGAACGGCTTCCTCCGTCACCCCTGGGATTGGGTTTATCTACTCATGATGAAAAACCTCTCAAATTGATTTCATTGATGCTCAAAAGTGTTTTACAACGAAGAGAAATACAAGAAATTGATGAAAAAAAGAACTCTGCGACCCACAGAAGGCGTCCAGAATCAACGACAGATCTGAAGTGCTGTTGTCGCTGAAAAGCTACGACCCACGACTGTCAGTCTCTTTCACTGTTGATAAACGACTGCTGCTGCTAGTCCGTTCTTCGCGTTCTTGGTGTTCTTCATCAGCAGCAGCAGCAGAAACAGAGTTTGATCAACTCTTGATTTCTGCGTCTGTGGCTCTCCTCTCTTCTCCCAACTCTCGACAGCCTCTCTGTAACAAATTAGGAACATGTTTATACGTAATTGAACCATTGAATCTCCTCCATTAATCCAAAAAATCTTCCCATTACTCGGCAGTGAATGAAAATATTCCCGATATTTTTTTCTTTAATTCTCTGATTTGTTACGGATTGTTCCATGTTTTATCCCTTCTCACGCGTCATCCTTGAGCTGTAGGGATTGTTTCCAGCCAATAAAATCAACCCATGCACGTCTCTTCCATCCAAGAATTCCAAGAATAGAATATTTTTCTTATTTTAGAATATCTTCCCTGATTTGATTACCACAGGTTATCTAACCAATTTTGACCGAATCCAACACCCATACCAGCTCTATCTAGGCCCTAGGAACAAACCCATTTAATTTGGGCCATTGAATCTCCTTTAATCCCGTCCAAACTTCCAACCCTAAATCTGCCAGTTGATAACAATTTTTCCCGCCAATTTTGTTTTTTTGAATTTGGGAAGAAGATGTCCTCCCCCTAACCAGAACTTGGGTGCGAACAGCAGCTGCCTTGGGGTGACCTGGGGGTGCCCCTTAGTAATTAGGTTACCCCTTATCCAAAAGCGAGAGTCCGAACAACACTTGTCCTCCGGGTGACAAAATCAACTTTTCGAGCAGAATTTTCCAAAAATGTTTATTTCCAAAAAATACCTACAAATACATAAAATAACAAAATTAGTACAAAATCGAGTGCCAACAATATATAGTATTGAGATCAAATTAGACACAAAAATGTGTCTATCAAATACCCCCAAACTTATTATTTGCTAGTCCTCGAGCAAAAATTATTCTTGAAAATTGACCGAGTTAATCTCGGGTGGGTTTATCAGAGGTGTACCCACAAAAACCAATACTCCAGTCCCTAGCTATCTACGCCGAACCTTGTAAAGCACTAAAGAACCTCCTTGGTTGGCATACAATTATTGACTCTAAGAGGAAGAACCCTGATGCGAAATTCCAATTGATGTACACGAGTTTGCACTCAAGCATACTAAAATTCATATAAGTGACAGAGCTCTACTAAGATAGTTTCACGATGGACATCATACTCGGAGTCAGACTAATCACATGAAAAGATTAAGAAGATGGAAAAAGAAAAATGTAGATGGTTGAAAAGTGAACGGTGTTTCCCATATCTGTCTGAAGGCCTCTGCCAAGATGAACCTAACCTAAATGACTGAGATACCGGTCTGACTAATATTAACACACTGGCATATACAAGGGAACCAGTGGTCAATAACTTAAATCTAGATCAACAAACTGGCAAATACAAGGGAACCAGCAGTTGACTACATAAAACAATAACCATTTTTTTTTAACTTAACGGCATGAATAGATCTTTTGGATCCAAGCGCATGCTTCTTGTCAGCAGATTACACGATAGTTCCCACGGGTACTGCATTCCACGCTTGCTTAGGCGACGGAAACAGGGAGAACACACGCATATTGCTATCCAAGTGTTAATACTTATTCCGATTGGTCTAACTGGTCCAGTCTTTTTTTTTTTTTTTTTTTTTTTTTTTGAAAAGGTAACTCAGTCACTCTATTTCACCCTAGCAAAGGTAACAACTTGAATCGTGTGCCCCACCAAATCACTTGAAACAAAAGAAAACTAAATAGAAAGTGAAAAGGACTCGACAAGATATGGCGAAACTATCATGTTATTTCTAACACCTGAGCTCTGTGCTTTTATGAATAGACTCTGTAGATGTTTCCATCTAGTCAGATTGGTTCCTCAACTCCTAAAACAAAAATGTTTCCATCCACTTAGATTGGTTAGTGCTATCCTAAATACGCATAAATTTCTAGGCTCTGGAGTTTATTTATTGCAACTAAAAAGTTTCTCCCATACCCCCAAACTTAAATCTAACATTGTCCTCAATGTTCTAAAGATGAAATTAAAAGCATGAACAAGGAGAGACAGTTACTATTTGAAGCAAAAGAGTGAAGGAAGGATATTACCGGGTTGCATGAGATTGGGTTACCTCCCAAGAAGTGCTAAGTTTAAAGTCTTCAGCCAGACTTAGGAAAGGATTAGTCAACTCGAACCATAAAGTAACAGTCGAAAAACTGTGGGTCTTCAAAACGAAAAAGAGCTGACCAAAGGAAACTACAATAACCCAAGAAAGTGAACAAGAATAACATGCCCTTATCTAGTTTCTTGATTAAGATATTTATATCTAATTGTGGTTCAGGTTCAGGTTCTATGAAAGGGTCTAAATAAAATATTTTCCTGGATGCATTTCCTCATAGGTTGGATCCAAATTATAGGTCCTAGAGTCTGGAAAAACTCAAATATGATCTTAGAAGCGCACAATAACCTAAATAACTGAGGATCCTCTAAGTCAATAAGATTTGACTTACAAATTTGACCACAATGAGAGTAGTGGTCATTCTTAAGAAAATGTGTCGATTCTAATTTCCTAAGCATTTAGGTTTAGTCTCACGACTTAATATTCGACACATTTGAAATCTATATGTTCCCACATTTGGAAGAAAACTATTTGGTGGGAAACAAAATCAATCTTGGTATTATTGCCTGGGTTAACCACATCAACCAGAGGATGGGTTTCTAACAGTTGAGACTCTTGTTGGATATCATTAGGTTCTGGAAAACGATTATGAAGATAATCTTGTAAGATGGTTGAGGCATTGATGTCAAGTCCCAAGTGAGGGACCTTACTAAGAGTTAAAGCACATGGAGAATGATACACCCCCAAACTTAGAGTTTTCGGCGTCTCTAGATAGACTGGTCATAACCTCCCTAATTTCTAGGTCGGCAATTGATTTTCTAAGTCAGGTTCATCCTCGCTAATCTCTACGAGTTCATCTAAGACTATTGTTTCTAAATCGTTTGACTCGACTAGATCTCAAGATAAACTGGTTCCTCTAAACCATCATCGGTTTGTAAACAGGACATACTATCGTCTGAAACGGGGGTATCTCTAGTCAAATCCTCGTCCTTTTGAATAGGTGAATAATTTTTAAAATTATTAGGATCTGAACCAGAAATAATATAATCATTATAAGGCTCAACGGGAGAAACAAATTCCTGATTACTCCCACATATTTCAGATTCTTCATCATCACTATCCTCATCATCATGATACAATTTTTGAAATTCAAGAATTCTCAATCTTTGTTCCAAACTACATGGTCTATGTTTATAATATTTCTCATAGATCGTTAGGGTGATTCCTCAATAAAAGTTGGAGTATCCATATATCGCTGCCCACGCATATATTCACCAAGAGTCATTTCCGAAGACGTCTCTTGATAACGAGAATTTCTAGACATATATTCTCGCAACGTCATCGCAGGTGGCGTCTCCTCAAAAGGATTCATCACCGAAGAAATATAAACTACAGAGGGATTCTATACAATCACAAACAAGGCCGACTCGACTCCACCAAAGCAAACCTAAAGATTTCTAGCAAACAAAAAGCATGATGGCTCCACTTAGATTGTTTCTAGACCAGCTTCTATCTTTCGAAAGGGAATTCGTTGCAATTTGAGCAAACCCCTCTGGAATCAATCCGAGTCAAAGTAAGTTGAATTGAGGCGAGGGAAGCTGTGGAGCTTTGATACCCAAGGCCTCACCGCTATCACAAGGCGGCGCAGTCACGCATTCAACTCACAGAAACCATCATGAACTTTGGAGTGTGCTTAAAGAAACCAATATTCGAACGAGTTTCCTACAAGCTCGTTACCCTATCGGTCTCTTTCTATCAATTTTAAGCTTGGGTTCGCGTTAGGTTTGTTTCCTAAGCGGGCAAGAAGGGCGGTGATGAAATCCGAACCCTTATCTTGTTTAGGCCAGGCCTTGCCCTTTACTAGGAAAATAAAGACAGTCCGGTTCGTCCTCAAACAATTATCACCTTAAGGCAGACAGTAACCCGCTTGCAGGAGATTCGCGGGTGTTTCGATTGGACTTACCTCCCGTACCAGACGGGCGATGAACCGTTGTCGTCGACTCGGGCCACGACTCCTATGCCGTGTGCGAACCCGAGGGGCCGAGTGATATGTAATCCGTCCTTCCCTGCACACAGTTTGTATTTAAGGGTACCCTTCCGTAGGGTTTAAAAAAATAAATAATAATAAAGTCCAAGAGTCCAGTCCAAAGTCCAAATAAAGTAAAGTGCAAAAGAAAAAGAAAAATAACCTAAAAAAAAATATAAAAAATCTCTCTTTTTTTTCTCTCTTTTCTATATATAAAACAAAAAAATTTCTCTTTCGCTCCTTTCACTTTAAGCTTTTCCTTCCAAGGTCTTTAGTAATCCACTTCGAACCTGCAAATCAAAGACAAAAAGAAACGTAAAAAGGGAAAAAAAAATAATAAACCTAAAAAAAAATTCTACCTAAGCACAGGTCCGCATCGGCGGCGCCAAAAACTTGATGTATTTTCAAATGTTGTTGTAGATAGTGGTAAAAACTGGGTTCTTTTCGAACTTGTGAAGGTAACTTTTTTCTAGATTTAAATAAATAAAATTATATGCACAATATTAACAAAATATGGGAGAGAATTTTTACTGGGGGTCAGGATTCCACCATCCACCAAAATTTATGTGATTCAATAACAGTTCTTATCATGCAATTCTAGACAATATAACTCCAATAAAAGGAAATTGTGATTCTAATCATTGCCTAAATTAGATTTTGAAAACATCCATTGTTAATCGCGAGCATGAAGTATCAAAAGCAATTTAATAAGCATACTCCATCAAGAGAAAACACAATTGATTAATAAAAATCATTTACTCCATATTTATTCGGTGCAATTAATCATAAAAGAGTTGCATAAATAAATTTAAATAAATTTTACCACATAACTTTTGGAAGAACGGCTTCCTCCGTCACCCCTGGGATTGGGTTTATCTACTCATGATGAAAAACCTCTCAAATTGATTTCATTGATGCTCAAAAGTGTTTTACAACGAAGAGAAATACAAGAAATTGATGAAAAAAAGAACTCTGCGACCCACAGAAGGCGTCCAGAATCAACGACAGATCTGAAGTGCTGTTGTCGCTGAAAAGCTACGACCCACGACTGTCAGTCTCTTTCACTGTTGATAAACGACTGCTGCTGCTAGTCCGTTCTTCGCGTTCTTGGTGTTCTTCATCAGCAGCAGCAGCAGAAACAGAGTTTGATCAACTCTTGATTTCTGCGTCTGTGGCTCTCCTCTCTTCTCCCAACTCTCGACAGCCTCTCTGTAACAAATTAGGAACATGTTTATACGTAATTGAACCATTGAATCTCCTCCATTAATCCAAAAAATCTTCCCATTACTCGGCAGTGAATGAAAATATTCCCGATATTTTTTTCTTTAATTCTCTGATTTGTTACGGATTGTTCCATGTTTTATCCCTTCTCACGCGTCATCCTTGAGCTGTAGGGATTGTTTCCAGCCAATAAAATCAACCCATGCACGTCTCTTCCATCCAAGAATTCCAAGAATAGAATATTTTTCTTATTTTAGAATATCTTCCCTGATTTGATTACCACCGGTTATCTAACCAATTTTGACCGAATCCAACACCCATACCAGCTCTATCTAGGCCCTAGGAACAAACCCATTTAATTTGGGCCATTGAATCTCCTTTAATCCCGTCCAAACTTCCAACCCTAAATCTGCCAGTTGATAACAATTTTTTCCCGCCAATTTTGTTTTTTTGAATTTGGGAAGAAGATGTCCTCCCCCTAACCAGAACTTGGGTGCGAACAGCAGCTGCCTTGGGGTGACCTGGGGGTGCCTCTTAGTAATTAGGTTACCCCTTATCCAAAAGCGAGAGTCCGAACAACACTTGTCCTCCGGGTGACAAAATCAACTTTTCGAGCAGAATTTTCCAAAAATGTTTATTTCCAAAAAATACCTACAAATACATAAAATAACAAAATTAGTACAAAATCGAGTGCCAACAATATATAGTATTGAGATCAAATTAGACACAAAAATGTGTCTATCAGAGCCACACGTCCCCCGTTTTTTTATACCACCATTTTACGCCCTCATTTGTCAGCTATATCCATATCCACCCTAGATTTCATCCTCACCCTACCCCACCTTGGAAAAACAGGGGGCCGTGTTAGTATTTTCCGTTGGATACAGATGCCTAGGCAGATATTTATTTGATTCTTTGGATCTCATGTGGTGGGATTCTCAATTTTTCATTTCAAGTTAGAATTGTGGTTTGAACTTCAAATATAACCCTTGAGTCATAAAATGCTTAATATCTATTCGACAAAACATAATGTTTGTTTGCTCTCTCTCTTAGTTAATATGACCATAATAATATGATTGTTGACCTACGTGCTTCTTGTCATAATCCTCACACGGGTTTCAAAATGCATAATAATATCGTCGTAAATACCCTAAGTTAAAATCCTTGAATATAAAAACCCGTGTAGGCTGATAATTCATTGATTCTCTCGGTCTCATGGAGGATTCTCACTTGTTGATGTCAAGTTAGAATTTACGTTTGAACTTTAAATCTATCATTGTGTTGAACCATAAAATGTTTGTCATCTTAACTAATCATAATCGTTGCTTGCTTTCTAACTTTTGGAATGATCATAAAAACAAGAATATGATGCTTGGACTTTTAGCGTCATTTTAGAATCCTCATTGGAGTTTTAAATTGCAAATGATGTTGTTCCTAAGTTAAAATCTTTATCATATATATAACTAAAAAAACTAATATTTCATTTATTCTTTAAATAACAATGGAGACTCTATCTTATGCTTGGTGGGTTCAACCGAGCAGTGCTCTAACATTTTTGGTACGGAGTCAGAAATTACATTTGAACTCAAAATCTGCTCATTGAGCCATAAAACATTTGCAACCTTATCGTCAAATTGTATTCTTGCTTGCTCTCTTATTCTCCCAATGGTAATAAAAAAAATGATACTTGACCAATGAGCGTCATGTCATAATCCTCATATTATCGAGAAGACTCAGTTTAGAATTTATGCCTAAACTATAAATCTACCCATTGAACCACAAAGAGCTTACATCCTTTTCGACTAATCACAATATGTGCTTGCTCTCTTACTCTTCGGATGACCGTAAATATATAAACCTCACCCTAGTTTTGAATTACATAATAATGTTGTCGCAAAAACCCTAAGTCGAAATCTTCATCATAACGTTAAATATTTGAATCCCCGTCTTTCTTATTATAAATCAAAAAAACTGCATACGTTGATATGCAATCAATTTTTTGATAGCATTCGGGATTTTCTACTTTTTATCCGAAGTAAAAATTTGTATTTGAACCCCTCCTTATAGTTTCCACTAAATGTGATCTTTGCTTAATCACTTACTCTTCCAACGATATGATGCTTGACCTATGAGAATCGTCTCATAATCCTCATTGAAATTTCAAATTGCATAACAATGTATTCGTAAATATCCTAAGTTGATATCCTTTCCACATCTATAAATATACAGATTATGTCGTTTTCTTTTTTCATGAATATAAAAACTGCGTAGGCTAATATTTCATTTATTCTTTAGATAACATTAGGGATTCTTTTTGCTATGACGTCAAAATTTACATTTGAACTTTAAATCCGCCCATTGAGCCATAATACACTTACCATTTTCTTGGAAAATCGTATTCTTACTTTCTCTCATTCTCTTCCAATGATCATAAAAAACAAAAATAATGCTCGACAAAGGAGCATCATGTCAGAATCCTCACCAGCATTTTAATTACATAATAATGTTTTAAAGAATATTCTGGATAGAATTTACCCTTGAACTATAAATCAACCCATTGAACGTTAAAATGCGTACATCTTTTTTGACTAACCGTTACATGTTCTTGCTCTCTTACTCTTCAAATGATAAAAAAAAAAATATGAATCCTCTCCCTAGTTTTAAATTTCAAAATAATGTCGTCGTAAAAACCCTATGCTAAAATAATCTTCATCGTAGCTTTAAATATACCGATCCCCGTCTTTATTTATTATGAATCTAAAGAACTGCGTATGTTGATATTATCATTTATATTTTCGATATATCATTGGGAATTTTGTGTTTCTGAGATGAATTCATATTTTATACTTGAACCCTAAATCTACCGATTGAACCATAAAATGCTCTTTATATTTTCCACTAATTTTGATATTTTCTTTCTTACTTACTCTTCCAATGATCATAAAAATATGATGCTTGACCTATATGCATCATGCCATAGTCCACACTGTAATTTTAAATTGCATAATCATGTTGTCATCAACCACCCTCAGTAGAAATCTTTTTCATAGCTATAAATATACTTATCCCGTATTTTTCCATTTTTATGAATATAAAACTGTGCGCTAATATTTCGGAAGATATATTACAAATAGCATTAGGAATACTCTATTTTTGGTCTGATGTGAGAAGTTACATTTGAATCCTAAGTTTGCATGTAAATCCACAAAGCACTTACCATCTTTTCTAAAAACTGAATTCTTGCTTGCTCTCTTTCCAATGATCTTAAAAATAATATATGATGCTTGACCAATGAGCGTCATGTCAGAATCCTTACCGAGTTTTAAATTGCATTGTCGGCAAAACTCGGGTTAGGATTTACGTTTGAACTGTAAATCTACCCACTGAACCATAGAATGCATATATCTTTTTCGACTAATCGTAATCTTTGCTTGCTCTCTTTATTCCAATGATCATAAAAATATGAATCTTCACCTTAGTTTTAAATTGCATAATTGATATCTTTATATTAGCTTCGAATGTATCGATCCCCGTTTTTTTATTATACTGGATCAGAAAACTACCTAGGTTGAAATATCATTTATTATTTCGACATCCCTTTTGGATCCGAAGTTAGAATTTACATTTGAACTTTAAATATATAGACTAAACCACAAATTTCTTACCATCTTTGTTTAAATGCAAATAGTTGATTCTTAGCCGTTGGATTAGAAATCCGAGACGTTATTATAAATTCAAACCTAAAGCTGAAACCCTAAATATTTTTTCATATTCTTTTTTCGTTTTCTATCGGCATCACACTTTTTCTCTCGTAGTAGATCTAAACCTAGGTTTCCTAATCCGAACCTTTACATAATTAAGTGAAAACACGCCAGAAAATCTTGATCTACCTCCTGTAATCGAAGCACTCGATTCGAAATTTTTCTGGTCTGTCATGCTTTTAAACTAGTAACCTCCGACAATGATTTATGATCTGGGTTTATGGTTTTATATTTATTTTCTATTTCTGGTTTCGGTATTGCATTCCTGTGAAATTTATTGTTATGCTTTTAAACTAGTAACCTCCGACAATGACCCCCTTAAAAGAGATCCGTGATTTTTGAACATAACGATTTAACTTTTTGCTATGAGGATGATTACGTTAATTGAATTCCTATTCAGTTGTTTTAATTCATGCTGACAAGTTGAATTCGGTCTTCAAGTATATATATATGAGCTTGTTAGGTTGTTTTATTTCATCCCCACAAGTTGAATTCTGTTTTCAGTTGTATATAGATGAGCTCATTGTGTTGTTTTGTAGACTAAATCTCAATAAATCGTGTTTCCCGTTTTGTGGTACCTTTTGCGACACGGCCAGGATCAATTTAGAAAATTTGTTTTCTAAGTTATCTTTGGTTAAAGTTGAACCATGCTTCTAGTTTAACGGGTCTTATCAATGCTTGGGATTCAAATGTAGGAAGTTGTCAAGCTGTGTGGATATCTAAGTGGTTACAAGCAAGATTTGCTGCATCGGGAAACATACATTTATCAGGATTTTTCAACGGGCTTGATTCAGATAATTACGTGACAGCTAAGTTGGATTACGGTGAAAGTTTTATGGTTTCTTGTGTAGTACAGAGATGCACGTATTAGACTGAAATAATATAATGTAATCATATACCCTGTCTGCGTTTACCTCTGAAATTCCTAATTTTTGCAGGTGTAGGCGTGTGGATTATGATAAAAGGCAACGACACACCCCCTGAAGTTGCAGATTTCCTCCCTGAACAACATAGTTGCTTATTTCGCTGAACCATATTCTGCAGACCTACAAATTGATTCTCAAGTTCTTCCAAGTACGCAGCCTTGTTTGCAATTTTGTTTCTTAGGCCAAGGTATTGAGACTTAAGATGTTCAACAGCATTTAGGCATGCAGCATGAAGCGTGCCTCTCCATTGTATCTCTTTGTTTTTATCCTTAGATATGATATCCTCTGCAATAAGAACATTCAAGGAATCATACACTCTCCGTCGAATATTTTTCTCATTATAATTTCGTTTCATGTAAGGTGTGGTTGTTGAAAGTTCAGCAACAAGCTCATCTATAACTTCTTTATATGTTATTCTAGCTTCGCTTTCAACTTTTTTGCATACTTGGATACTAAATTGACGAAGTCCTCCTACTGCCCGTGTTTGTGCTTTTTTTTTATTATTATTTCCCGCCGACCACGGATCATCATATTCTGCTTGAAGATTAAACTTATTAAAGGTTTTACTAGAAGGAGAAAATCCCACACTTGTACTTGTTGTTAACGTTGATTTCCCACCAACCCCAGCAGCGACGTCCCCGGTTCCGGATACATACGAACAACCTTCAGTAACCATCCCCCTACTACTAACAGACATATGTATTATTTATTCATGAATTATTGAAGTCAAGGTTTCAGTCTTCTTCATTCTTCGACTCAAACAAATTCTTTGAGAGAGAAGAGAAGAAAGACTGTAGTGTGGAAGTATCAAGTCGTCCGAGAGGAGATTAACTCTTTTCCCAAATGCAGTACACTCGCATTCACCCCCACCCTTTTCCTCGTGGTGTGGCACAATCTCAATGCTTACTCTTCCTTGACCTCTACGACGCATTCCACACTGTGGATGGGGAAACACGAGCCGCCGGTTTTTTGGGAAAGTGAAGAGTCGAGCGTGCTGTCGAGACTCCTCAGCCGGGCAAAATGTTAATCCTCACACAGATGCACCGTTGTAAAAGGGATGCTTAGATTCGGTAAATCAATCTGTATAACTCCGGCATAAACCAAGACAATGGCCGTTCCAGAGTCAATTCGGTCGCAAAGAGGGAGATGGGTTGATCTGTAGGAGGTAAGCTGAGAGTTGTGGGATCAGTGATGATCAAGGATTGTGGCTGTGTTGAAGGCTTCTGCAATATTGCTGAACTACTGAAGTTGAGTTCTGTGAATAAGTTTATATCGAGTTGTTGATGGATAATGATGATAATCGATGATAGATGATATCCTGATGTCCTCGATTTAGACTTATTTATATTGCAAGAATGATGTACCACTGATCCCTGTAAGTGTGACGGTTTCTTGAGTGAAAGATTGGGAAAGTGGGAGATCATGGTAAAGTCAGTTCCATGTCGTGCGGAGACTTGACTGATCGTGCACCCACTACTTTGCTAACTCCTTCAACCGTTTACAGGACCTACGCACATTTCTCATTGTGGATGAATCCACGTGCCGTAGACCGCCAGACCAAAACCCTAAGTGATATCCCCCTATTTGTGACGTGATTGATATTTCACGAATCGTGGAGTCTGCAAGGCAGACGTGTATTAGTTAGTTAGTTGTTGACTGATTTAGACTGTGAGTCTAGTTTTGTTGAATCGAGCATAAGTGGTGAATGCTCATTGATTCATGGATTGAACATGTAGTTCTCTGAGATGTCAATGAATTACTGACTAGAGCGACTGAGCAAGTATTGCTCAACTCGACGAATTGTTGAATATTGAGAGATTGTCGAGCAATTGAGAAAGTATTGCTCAATTCGACGAATTTGATAATTTTGGCGTGCAACTGAGCAAGTTTTTCTCAATTCAACAAACTATTGATGAATTACTGAACATTGATGGTTGGATCAATATTCGAGCAACTGAGTAAGTATTGCTCAATTCGACGAATTATTTACTGATGCCGTGACCCAATAAAATATTAATCAAAAATATTGGTGAATTACCGAATATTATTAATTTGGATGTTGATTGCTGAATCAACATTATTTTGTGTTTGAACCTGCTCAGAATGGTGATTCGTGGAGCGTTTGTTCGAAACCCTAATTTTTATCAATCCTTCATCAATTGGTGAGTTTCTGAAAATTGGTCATGAGTGAGGAGAGCCCGACCACACGGGATGATGAGCGTCCATGGGTGCCCAATGCTCGAGTGAGCACACACCAGGGTTCTCAGTTTGAGAGTTGGTGAAAGAACGATGATTAAATGCAGGTTTCATCATTTATTGAAATATTGCTGGATTTAGCATTAGGTGATAAAACCTAGGTATGAGAGATGAGGACCGACCAAGAGAGCATGGGACCGGCTCTTGGTGGTCACGGGACCAGTTGTTGGTCATTTGGAGAATCCCTCTGTTGGTTGGAGGGAGTTCGGGCCCAGTATGAGCAATTGAGCAAATTAGGTCAGAATTATGAAAACCTGTGAGACCGGCTTTGTGCAAGACCTAGGAATGACTATGGTCGGTCATGAAGGCATGCACATGTTGCCGTGGTGTCCGTGTTTCCATAATGAGAGTTTCAGTATTTTCTGATGCGCGTTCGAGCAACATAGTGAATTTTCAGAAGAGTTTCATCTTGACTGAGAATTCTCGATTTTTGTTAGAATGAGCATGTATTCTCAATTCATCAATATTTTGAGAATATTAAAATAATTTTTTTTTAATATTTAAAATTGTCGTGAGTGGCTAGCCAGTCGTGCGACTATGTTGGCTTTTGGTTTTTCGTGATTTGAGTAATATTCGAGAAAATATGGAGAAATCATGAATTTTGATCAAACCCCAAGAGTTTCATGAATTAAATAAAATAATAATTATGAAAGATTAGGGATTGCAAGGTGTGGGACCGGCCATGGCTAGGGCATGTACGGCCGGCTAGGTTTCCCGGTCCCGCATACCTTTCTCTATTTTATTATTTTTCATGAATCCTTGAAGTTATGGAGAATCCACGAGTTTTTGTTGAAACAGAGGAGTTTCGTGAGATTAAGTAATAATAATTATATAAAGCTAAGGATTGTGAGGTGAGGGACCGGCCGCGTCTTAGGCATGGCCGGCCGGTTAGGTTTCCCGGTCCCGGATACCTCTCTTTATTTTATAATATTATTTCGTGAATCCACCAAGTTATGGAGAATTCACGAGTTTTGCAAAAACAAGGAAAGTTGCTAAAACCAAGGAGTTTTCGTGAGTTCACGAAATTACAAAAAATAAGGAAAATAATGGGAGAGGCACGGACCGACCATGGCTAGGGCACGACCGGCTGGTGGGCCCGACCCTGGGCGTCTCTTATTATTTTATTAATATTTATTATTTTCTCCTGTTTTGCGATTCCTCATTATTTCATATTTTTGGACACTCGTTCGTGCATCCGGGTGCTCAGTCGTGCATCATTGTCGAGTACACTCACACCATTTTTGTGGGGCTTACTCGGTGATGGTCCAGATGCCCGGTTGTTGAGTATTTATTACTAATTTATGAAATTCAGTGGAGAATAATTCATGAAACTGAGTAATAAAAATGAATAGTTGTTCATTATTAATTCATAGGATCATCTGTGGATTCGACTACGTATTCAGAATAATAAAACAAGCATTACCACCCCATGGAATCGTGGATTCGACCATAGAATCAGAGTAATATGATTATCTATTACCATTCCATGAGATTAGCCGTGAATTCGACCATGAAATCGGAATAATGAGATAATATAGTGTTTTATTGCTATTCTATGAGATCAAGTCGTGGATTCGATTATAGAATCAGAGCAATTGTTTATTGCAGTTCCACGGGATCAGGCTGTGGATTCGACCATGGAATAGGAGCAATAATAGATTATTCTGTGAATTCAGTAGTGAATGTCACGACAGAATTAACCTATTACAGAAAAGATGTTAGCCACTTAAAACATCACATCTATTCTGAATGGTGCATAGTCAGGGAGTCACGATGTTGTTTACGACCTGAAGGCATTAGTGTTCTCAATCTATGGAGAACCTCCTGAATCTATGCACAGTCTCTCCACATAATCAGGGAACGCTGAGTTTCAATGACGTCCTGAAGGCGTCCGCCGCCCAACTATTCTTCTATGTGGAGGTGGGTATCTCTCCTGCAGTCAGGGAACAATGAGTATCACTGACGTCCTGAAGGCGTTAAGCTCTCAATCTACGGAGAACCGCCCAAATACATTATTCTGCATAGAGGTCACGACGAAATGCTATGGATCGAACGTTCAGCTGGTGGAGGATTTTCGAAAACATATTCATCATAGCTTCGTAAAATATGAATCGTTGCATGCTTGAAAGCCGTGTCAAAAACATGCCTCATGATTTTACGGTTTTGCCCTTTATTGAAAATCCACCATCTACATTAAGTCCCCTGCTTAATGAGGAACAATCATGTTCCGAAGTAAGCATTAAATGGTGATTTTCAGTCGATGAGATCATTGGTCGAACTCAGTCTACAAAGGTAGTTTCAGAATCTCGATTTACCCCAATGATGTCATGTACGAGCAAATGCACGGATGAGGACCCTGATCGTAAGATAGAGTGTCATCTCGTGAGCGTGGAGAGATGAGGCACTGCTGATTTGGGCGTTCGGAAGCTTAGTTATGGTCGGACTAGGATTTACGGGCCCGAGCCCAAAAGAGGAAACCTATGTTTTATTAGGTTTTTGGAAATAAATTTGATATAAAAGGAAATAACCCTAATAATAATTTTTTATTTTTTGACCGACCAAGCTCTTTTCATCATCTCACGAGTTCAGCAGGGAGGAGGAAAAGAAAACTTCACGACAGCTCCAGCACCGCCGCCGTCCGATCACCGTCCGGCAGGTAAGTCCGTGCATTTTGTTTTTGCTGTTCGTTTCGTGATTGATGAGTTGTTCAAAAAACTAAAAATCCCAAGGTTGCATGCATGCGTAGGATTTATGAAGGATTTTTAGAAAACGTATATATATGCCCGTTTGTTCGTTAGTTGAGGGAACGAGCAAAAATCCCTAATATGAAAGAGATATATAAAATTTTGAATCCATGGTTCAGTTGCAGTAGCAAAATTTTTGTTTATTATGTTTCATGAAAACCCAAGTTTATTTTTGAAAGCATGAACTTTGCAAATACTTTTAGGAACGTAGGTTTGTTCGTAAAAATTAATAAATAACGATCCTTAGGGTTAGAGGAATTTCGAAAAGACCTGGAGTTCATGATGAAAATTTGTTTGAGAACTTTCGAAATTTTATTCGGACTTTACAAAATAGGAAAGACCCTCGTTTCATAGGTGAATGCTCGATTGAGCAAAGTTAACTCACGTAAAAAGTTTTTTTTTTTATATGCGTATGTGAGTTTTTTTTTTTTGATAAAATAAAATCAAACAGTGATTTTGAGTAACTGTTGAAGATGAACAATTGTGTTTCATGATTTTATGATATATGTTTTGTGGTATAAAATCATGAGATGTTCACATGAAAAGTTTATGTGAATTGTTCATGGTTTCGCGAAAAGTCAGTGTTGACTCTTAAATGATAAGTTTCTCACTTATGTTGCAGGTTTGAAAGAGTAAGCGACTTTGGGGGTTTACGCTGTTATCACTAAGTTCGTGAAATCGTAAATAGGTAAGAGTTGAGGATTACCATTTTTGTAGACGTCGATATGAGCATCATAATTGTCTTGTTGCTTCAATTCTGTTGAGGAAATTTGTGTATGGATGTCACAACAACTTTGCGAAAATGGTCAGTCCCGTAGCGCTTCTGAAGATGATGCTTCTTCGAGAGAGGATGTTTCCACAGACGCCTCTTCTAGAGGTGATGGTTCCTCTAGAAATGATGATTCTGAGATTTCCAAGGAGAAAGAGGGAAGTACCAAGACTAAGAACATTCCAACTGCTGAGGATAAGTTCTTTATGTATCTATATAGACCTGAAAAGCGTCCCTTAGGCTCCTCGTTTCGGTTGTTAATAAATCCCAGGAGCACTACTCAGAATAAATTGGCATCTCCTCAAGAAGTAATCCGGTTTTGTTTGCAAGGAAAACACTTTTCGGCTTCTCATATGGAGTTCAAGCTTTCACGAAAGCCCCTGATGCATTTCTCGGGATGGGAAAGACACATGCTGGGTCATAGCCGTGTTAGGACCATATTGGATAGTACCCAGGTAACACGAGCCATTCAAGCTGCTGGAGATTTAATCATCAACCATGATATACCAGGTATGTTAGCCTTGCTCGCCCGTTGGTGTGTTCCTACTCACACGTTTATATGCAGATGGGGAGAATTCACCATTACTTTAGAAGATGTAGTTTCTTTGTTGCACCTTCCAATTACTGGTAATTTTCCTTAAGAGCTTTCGTCAAAGGAGAAGGAGATATCTAACATATTAGAGGCCAAGATGCACGAATTCAATGAGTCACGCGCATCCGTCTATGCTTAATGGTTATCACATTGGTGGCCGAGAGATAGAATTACTGAAGAACCGGTTGATGGCGCTTTAAAAATTGCTGCTTTCTTATGCTTGTAGCTCTCCAGGAATATCTTTGAAGATTGTGGACACTTGATGAAGCCGTTTGTGATACGCTTTGCCATAAAGATGGCCAAAGGTGAGAAAATTCCCATTGGCAGTCTATTCTTGGGTTCATTGTTCGCCAATTTAGACTGTTTAGTTATAAACTCCAGTATTTCTGATGGCTTCATGAAAGTCGAGACATATGCCAATACCATGTTCCTCCAAGCCTTGATGTGGGAGCATCTCGAGAGTTACGCCCCAATTCCCCGTAACATTTTGCAAGAACCCAAGGTCGACACTCGTTACTCCTTCCTTGAGAAAAATAACGCCAAGATCATGCGCTGGTCGAGAAAGAAACCACAATATAAAATATGCATTACTTACGTTTTGGACATTGCGCTTGAGTTCAACTTTCTCCCCTGGGTGTCGGTTCATTCTCTCTTCTCACAATTGATCACTTTCAATATTGCTGAAGAGAATATCATGCTGAGTACTGGTACTGGTCTGAGCGAAGGAGAGAGATCTTTTGTCTCGAGTTGTACTCCTGGTTTCTTGATATCAATAATGAATAGAGAATTCCAGGTAGAAGAATACAACATTGATAGAGCAGCTAGACAGAGTTTTGATCGGTGTATTCCAGGTTATCAGAAAAATAAGCCAGAGATTGAGTACCTGAAGGCTCACTTAGACTGCACACATGTGGATGGAAACGATTATTTGTTTCCATGTTCTGACCGAGATACTTTCGTAACCCATGGTTACATAGACTTTTGGCGTCAACAACTTGAGCGTCTGTATCAGTTTGCAATGGATGTTCAGTCCCCAGTTCGAGAATTCCCTTCCTTTGACATGATTTCTGATCGACCCAGGCTGAGATACCTTTCCAGTGGCGACAAGAGGAAGACGTCTCCAAATGCGACACAGGTAAGTTCCTTTTTTGTGATTTTAGCCAAAGTATATCAATCACACTTTTAGTTGTATTGTTGACCTTGTGATAATATGGTCGTGCTGTGAGACCTTGAATTGATGTAAACTCTCCAAACCTTCAAGAAATTCCTCAATGAGGAGAAGGAAGGAGCAGGGCATCTCATAGGATGATACCGAACAATATACAATCCCCTGCCGCTTCTTTGGTGAGTTGTTAGCGCCTTTCTTTGCCATTGTGACTTTCTCGTCTGTATAATTAGGATCTTGAAAGAATATTGTTAATTCGTTCCAGAATTTTGCTCCATCGGTTATTGAGGATCTTCGTTTTGCTCCTGGTCGAATAATTCAGGGATCCAACACCGAGGAAGTCGACGTAAGTATTCCCTTTTCGCGCTAATCATTGTAACATTCCTTTGGATGAATTAGTGATGATTGTTGTTGATGTATTCAGGAGGAAATCATTATAGAAAAGCAGCATATTAATGAAGCACACTCTTCTTTGAGTCATGGAGATATGGAGAGTTCCCGAAATCCCGAACCGAATGAAGACAACGGAGTTTCCAACGGAGATTCCAACACCGCCGAGCCTTCAAATGGTTTAGAGACTCCCCTAGTAAGTATACCTCCTGTGACCTCTTCATAGATATGTGATATTGCTGTTTTATGAATGAATGAGTGAAAGTCCATGCGAGTATACGAGTAATTTTGAAATACGCCATCAGGAAATTTCAGACTTCAGCTTTTAGTAAAAACACCATAGAATCCTCGTTTGAAGTCGGATTTTTGATGTATGCATATGTATCTTCAATCCCAGGAAATTTCCAAGCTTTTGTAAAGAAGCTTTTTGATTTTTGAGCATGTTTAGGGCCTGAAAAAGGCGAAACCGTAAACTTCCAGGAGATTTTCAGAACTTTTCCAGATTGCATGTCGTCCAATGTTTTGGCCACATCTCTTGCTCGTTCATCCGATAGTTATTAAATATTGACATGTTGTAGAGGACTTCCATAAGAAGAGAATGGTATATGACCCAAACTCAAATTCCTTACCAATTGCTCCCAGTTCGTCATATAATACATGGCAGTGTAGAATCTCTTCAGATGTGCTTGTTTGAAAACGCGTTTCATGGATTCTGCACCATTTGCTCATATTTTGGGTGCAAAATAAGGAACTTAGATGATGTTAGTTCACTTACATTCTGAATTTTATGGTTTCCTTTGATTTTACGGCTCTAATCTCATGTAATCTTCGTATTAGGTACCAAATACCGAAGTTGAGAATAACGGAACCAATGTTGAAGATTCGAGCAATGTGGTGAATCAAAGCAGTAACATCACCAACTCTCCACCTCCAGGTTATGAGAATATCATTGTTGAAGCCGTAGAGGAAAATGAGACTCCAGTTGCTATTGAAACCGAGCAAAGAACAGAAGAGACTGTCCCAGAAGAAGATGATGTAATGACAATGAAGGATGCTCCAGTAGTTGAGAATCGTGTAGTAATACACGAATATCCCAATGCAGGGATTGTTTGTGAGCCTCCATTTGGTGCTCAACTCCTGTATCATGTGTATGTTAGTGGATTCAGCGTTCCTACTGGGTATGAGCAGTTGTGGAAAATGTATGGTCATATTGTTGTTTCCAGGGATCCTGATCGTAGCTACTTCTTGAGAATGCAATTGGGAAACATATTGTGTGTTATAGATGACATACGAACCAGGGCCAGAAGTACTGTTACTGGAGATGTACTCTTTGATTGGGAGTACAACTTGGAGAATTCTGAGAGACTTGGCTTTAACTTGAAGTGGATTCGTCATAAGATCAACACTATCAAGGATGCAGTAGTGAAGAACATCCCTTTTACTAGTAATGCTGTGATGGAGAAAATGACCAAGATTGCTGAGCTGACCAAAAATATGGAGTTGGAGAGAGCGGATTTGCAAGTCTTGGAGAACGCTGAGAAGAAGAAATCATACTTCGATGGCCTCCTTTAGTTTTCTTCCGATAATCTCCGAACATTGAACTTCTGAGAGATGTGAGGTTTTATTTTGGTTTTGAATTTTTGATTGGTTTGAATTCGTGAGTGACTGAGGATTTTCTTTTGAATTTTGGATCCGATAGAGACTTTTTCTTAAATAAAGAACTTTGATAAATTACTGAATTCAAATACTGGATGCAAGTATTGCAAGCGTTTTGGAGGAATTGAAAATACATGTGAAAGAAAGTCCTAAAAGCAAACCAAATATTTATGTGTCTGGCAGGGAACGCCTGAATTGCCGAATACCTCAGACATCAAAAACTTTGAGCCAATTCTCATGAATTACTGGTATGGTCCTGCCATCCATGTTGATTAGATTGTAGTATCCTCCAATTATGGATCTTGCAACTATAAAAGGTCCTTCCCAATTGGAGATCCTTGCATAATGGAAATCACGTTTAGATGCTTTAAGAACTAAATCTCCTTCCTGGAATTTGTTAGGCTTGGTTGTACGCGCCTTGAATATCTTCTGCTGATTTGGGATTCCCCGAGCAGTGAAGTTTCACGGTTGTGGTACATGTGGACACTCACGCAGAGGGAAGCATCTAGGATACTGTTTATCAAACTCGGCCATTATTCTGGAGATGACCGTGTTGGTGGAGTGCTGAATTTTGAGAGGTTCTGCATCTAACCACTTAGTGAAGTATTGTTGAGGCGAAACTAGCCACTCATAACGTTTGGTGATAGCTAGGTTTTGAGCAGAACTGAGTTCCCGGACTAGGGTAGCATATTTGAAAGTTGCTAATATGGAAATATGAGGGGGAATAAGACTTGCCTGCGTGCGGAATCTCCTGATAAATTCATGTGCGCTTTGTTCAGGATTTTGTGTGAGTCCTATCAAGGCTTAGACTTTCTCCAAATGCTAGAAAGGTTGATCATCTTCCGAGTCAGAACTTTCTTCGACGGAGAATTGTGAAACTGAAGATGAAGATACCGCAACAACTCTTCCATCATGAATCCATGCTCTCCCCAGAACCATGTCATATTTCGGATCCTCTTTAATTATGAAGAGTTTAGTTTCGGTCCAGGTTGAATTATTTCTTATGTTGAGAATGATGTAACCATAAGCCTCCCTGGAGGTTCTCTCATGGTCTCGGATTGAGATAGGGGAATGAGTTTCCTCTTGTCGAGTAATACCAGCGGCTCTGAGGGTTTTCAAAGGGATGATGTTAACAGCAGTGCCAACATCGACCAATGCTCGTTTGAATTCATTTCCCTTGAGATGCACCATAGTGAGAAGTCCCCAGTCGAACATCTCTTTGTCCGTCACTGGCAGTCCAGGGAATGTCTCTTGAATTGTCAGTATTTTGCCTGACACAATATGGTTCAGTGCAGCAAACATATCATCTCTTTGAGCCTTTGACAAGTACAACAACTCGCAGACGTGCTCAATTAAGGATTGAACTGCTTCCTTGACTGGATGCTCAGAGAGTGCAAATGTTCTGATTGGGAGAGGATTTCTGTGCACTCCTTCAGTCCCCAGTTCTCCTGAGTCGGCCTTCTCTTTGAAAATGCGCTTCAAACTTCTGCAATCACTGGTTGGATGACTGATATACCTATGGAAATGACAGTAGCGTGCATTTTTCATTTGTTCCACAGTTGGTTCATTTTTGACAGGAAGTAGTTTGATTGCACTATCTTGGATCCAGACTTATAATAGTTCGATCACTTCTTCAATGGGAAAAGGGAAGTCAGGAACTTCTTGATCATTCTGCTGGGGTTGTGTATTTCTAGTCTGGTTGTCCTTCCTTGGAGCTTTCGGAGGGTGAGACGTCGGAGAAGCATTCTTATGTTGTTGTGCCTCGACTTTTGTCTTGCTCCCTTAAACAACATTCATGGAAGTTTCGACGTTGTACTGCTTGTTGATCAGACGCCGGGTAGTGCTGCTTCAATTGTATTTCGATTCCTCTACTTTGACAGTTTTCGTTCTTTCTAGCAATGCGGAAGCAGTAGTCGCTGATCGCTTGGCCGCTTCATGAAGTTCTGAAAAATGTCTGAAAGCGAAAATTTTCCAGCAAAGCTCTGTAAACTGGGATCATCCTATTGATGCACAAGTCCACCAGTTGTTGTTCAGTAACGTTTGGATCATGACAATCCAAAGCTTGAACCCTGAACCTCTTCACATAGTCATTCGGATTTTCAGCAGTTTTCTGAGACATCCTTCCCAAGTCAGAAAGAGTAATTTGCTCAGAAACAAAGAAGTACTTTATGTAGAAAGCATTAACCATTTCTCCCCAATTATCTATGCTTCCTGGTGCAATGTTGTTGTACCAAGTATACGCTCGACCCGTCAGGGATTTTGAAAACTCCTTCAAACGGATGACATGGTTGTGTTCATGTTCTCCTAATGCTTCCAGGAACCGAGAAACGTGTTCTCGAGCATTCCTCGTTCCATTGTAGAGTGTGAACGTTGAAGAAGTGTAGCCCTTTGGGAGAGGAATCCTTTGTATGGCTGCAGGGTACGGAGGCTGATTACGGTGCACGGTCTTTGTATGACCCCTTCCTCGATTCTCCATAAAACGTTCCAAGTCTTCACGGGTGATGAAACCAGCGGGTTCCGAAGCTTTGTGGGCCTTGTCATCGTCGTGGACTGGAATAACTTCAGGATCCGTGCTTGGAGATGTTTCCTTGTCTTTCCCTTTCTCCTGAGTTTTGTCTGACATCTTGTCAGTAAGAGTTTTTAGGTAGTTACATAGCTCATTCTGAGTAGCAGCCATATCATTTTGATTTTTGGCGAGAACTTCTTGGACTTTCATGAGATCAGCGATAGTGGGTGGATTTTCTCTGATTTCTTCGGGGTGTCGGACAAAAAGAGGATGATTTTCCACGTTGGTTAGAGGAGGAGTAGTGTCACCACCATTGTTGGAAGCAGGAACGGTTTCTGGAATATCACTGTTGTTGCTAGTGCTAGCGATGTTCGCGTTAGGATTTAACTGAACCTGACCTAAGATCAACTATTTTGCGAATATGTGAGATTGCAACCGAGAGATTAATCTCCCACTGTGGTCGCCAATCTGTGGATGGGGAAAAATGAGTCGCCGGTTTTTTGGGAAAGTGAAGAGTTGAGCGTGCTGTCGAGACTCCTCATCCGGGCAAAATGTTAATCCTCACACAGATGCACCGCTGCAAAGGGGGTGCTTAGATTCGGGAAATCAATCTGTATGACTCCGGCCTAAACCAAGACAATGGCCGTTTTAGAGTCAATTCGGTCGCAAAGAGGGAGATGGGTTGATCTGTAGGAGGGAAACTGAGAGTTGTGTGGGATCAGTGATGATCAAGGGTTGTGGGTGTGTTGAAGGTTTCTGCAGTATTGCTGAACTGCTGAAGTTGAGTTCTGTGAATAAGTTTATATCGAGTTGTTGACGGATAATGATGATAATCGATGATTGATGATATCTCGATCTCCTCGATTTAGACTTATTTATATTTCAAGAATGATGTACCACTGATCCCTGTAAGTGTGACGGTTTCTTGAGTGAAAGAAAGGGAAAGTGGGAGATCGTGGTAAAGTCAGTTCCATGTCGTGCGGAGACTTGACTGATCGTGCACCCACTACTTTGCTAACTCCTTCAACCGTTTACACGACTTACGCACATTTCTCATCAATTGGTTTGTTCGAAACCCTAATTTTGTGTTTGAACTTGCTCAGAATGGTGATTCGTGGAGCGTTTACTCGAAACCCTATTTTTTATCAATCCTTCATCAATTGGTGAGTTTCTGAAAATTGGTCATGAGTGAGGAGGGACCAACCACATGGGATGATGAGCGTCCATGGATGACCAGTGCTCGAGTGAGCACACACCAGGGTTCTCAATTTGAGAGTTGGTGAAAGAACGATGATTAAATGCAGGTTTCATCATTTATTGAAATATTGTTGGATTTAGCATTAGGTGATAAAACCTAGGTATGAAAGATGAGGACCGACCAAGAGAGCATGGGACCGGCTCTTGGTGGTCACGGGACCAGTTGTTGGTCATTTGGAGAATTCCCCAGTTGGTTGGAGAGAGTTCGGGCCCAGTATGAGCAATTGAGCAAATTAGGTCAGAATTACGAAAACCTGTGAGACCGGCTTTGTGCAAGACCTAAGAATGACTCTGGTTGGTCATGAAGGCATGCACATGTTGTTGTGGTTTCCGTGTTTCCATACTGAGAGTTTCAGTATTTTCTGATGCGCGTTCGAGCAACATAGTGAATTTTCAGAAGAGTTTCATCTTGACTTAGAATTCTCGATTTTTTTTGGAATGAGCATGTATGCTCAATTCATCAATATTTTGAGAATATTAAAATAAAAGTGTTTTAATATTTAAAATTTCCGTGAGAGGATATCCAGTCGTGTGACTATGTTGGCTTTTGGTTTTTCGTGATTTGAGTAATATTCGAGAAAATATGGAGAAATCATGAATTTTGCTCAAACCCCAGGAGTTTCATGAATTAAGGAAAATAATAATTATGAAAGATTAGGGATTCAAGGTGTGGGACCGGCCGGCTAGGTTGCCTGGTCCCGCACACCTTTCCATATTTTATTATTTTTCATGAATCCTTGAAGTTATGGAGAATCCTTGAAGTTATGGAGAATCCACGAGTTTTTGTTGAAACGGAGGATTTCGTGAGATTAGGGAATATTAATTATATAAAGCTAAGGATTGTGAGGTGTGGGACCGGCCACGGCTTAGGCATGGACGTCCGGTTAGGTTGCCCGGTCCCGCACACCTCTCCTTATTTTATAATATTATTTCGTGAAAATCCACCAAGTTATGGAGAATTCACGAGTTTTGCAAAAACAAGGAAAGTTTCTAAAACCAAGGAGTTTTTGTGAGTTCACAAAATTACAAAAAATAAGGAAAATAATGGGAGAGGCACGGACCGACCATGGCTAAGGAACGGCCGGCCTCCCGGCTGGTGGGTCCGGCCCTGGGCGTCTCTTATTATTTTATTGATATTTGTTGTTTTCTCCTGTTTTGCGAAGAATTCCTCATTATTTCATATTTTTGGACACTCGTTCGTGCATCCGGGTGCTCAGCCGTGCATCATTGTCGAGTACACTCACACTATTTTTGTGGGGCTTACTCAGTGATGGTCCAGATGCCTGGTTCCTGAGTATTTATTACTAATTTATGAAATTCAGTGGAGAATAATTCATGAAACTGAGTAATAAAAATGAATAGTTGTTCATTATTAATTCATAGGATCAGCTGTGGATTCGACTACGAATTCAGAATAATAAAACAAGCATTACCACCCCATGGAATCATGGATTCAACCATAGAATCGGAGTAATATGATTATCTACTACCATTCCATGAGATTAGCCTCGAATTCGACCATGCAATCGGAATAATGAGATAATATAGTGTTTTATTGTTATTCTATGAGATCAAGTCGTGGATTCGATCATAGAATCATAGCAACTGTTTATTGCCATTCCACGGGATCAGGCCGTGGATTCGACCATGGAATAGGAGCAATAATAGATTATTTTGGGAATTCAGTAGTGAATATCACGGCAGAATTAACCTATTATAGAAAAGATATTAGCCAGTTAAAGCGTCACATCTATTCTGACTGGTGCATAGTCAGGGAGTCACGATTTTGTTTACGACCTGAAGGCGTCAGTGTTCTCAATCTACGGAGAACCGCCTGAATCTATGCACAGTCTCTCCACATAATCAGGGAAAGGTGAGTTTCACCGACGTGCTGAAGGCGTCCGCCGCCCAACTATTCTTCTATGTGGAGGTGGGTCTCTCTCCTGCAGTCAGGGAACAGTGAGTATCACCGACGTCTTGAAGGCGTTAAGCTCTCAATCTACGGAGAACCGCCCAAATACATTATTCTGCATAAAGCTCACGACGAAATGACAGGGATCGAACACTCAGCTGGTGGAGGCTTTTCGAAAACATATTCATCATGGCTTCGTAAAATATGAATCTTTGCATGACCGAAAGCCGTGTCAAAGACATGCCTCGTGATTTTACGATTTTGCCCTTTGTTGAAATCCACCATCTACACACACCAAAGTTTTAGATTTGACAATGGGAGCTACACGTCCCCCGTCTTTTTATACCACCATTTTACGCCCTTATTTGTCAGCTATATCCATATCCACCGTAAATTTCATCCTCACCCTACCCTACCTTGGAAAAACAGGGGGCCGCTTTAGTATTTTCCGTTGGATACAGATGCCTAGGTAGATATTTATTTGATTCTTTGGATCTCATGTGGTGGGATTCTCAATTTTTGATTTCAAGTTAGAATTGTGGTTTGAACTTCAAATCTAACCGTTGAGTCATAAAATGCTTAATATCTATTCGACAAAACATAATGTTTGTTTTCTCTTTCTCTTAGTTAAGATGACCATAATAATATGATTGTTGACCTACGTGCTTCTTGTCATAATCCTCGCACGGGTTTCAAAATGCATAATAATATCATCGTAAATACCCTAAGTTAAAATCCTTGAATATAAAAAACCGTGTAGGCTGATAATTCATTGATTCTCTCGGTCTCATGGAGGATTCTCACTTGTTGATGTCAAGTTATAATTTACGTTTGAACTCTAAATCTATCATTGCGTTGAACCATAAAATGTTTGTCATCTTAACTAATCGTAATCGTTGCTTGCTTTCTCACTTTTGTAATGATCATAAAACAAGAATATGATGCTTGGACTTTTAGCGTCATTTAAGAATCCTCGTTGGAGTTTTAAATTGCAAATGATGTTGTTCCTAAGTTAAAATCTTTATCATATATATAACTAAAAAAACTAATATTTCATTTATTCTTTAGATAACAATGAAGACTCTATCTTATGCTTGGTGGATTCAACCAGCAGTGCTCTAAAATTTTTGGTACGGAGTCAGAAATTACATTTGAACTCAAAATCTGCTCATTGAGCCATAAAACATTTGCAACCTTATCGTCAAATTGTATTCTTGCTTGCTCTCTTATTCTCCCAGTGGTAATAAAAAAATGATGCTTGACCAATGAGCGTCATGTCATAATCCTCATATTATCGAGAAGACTCAGTTTAGAATTTATGCCTAAACTATAAATCTACCCATTGAACCACAAAGAGCTTACATCCTTTTCGACTAATCACAATATGTGCTTGCTCTCTTACTCTTCGGATGACCGTAAATATATAAACCTCACCCTAGTTTTGAATTACATAATAATGTTATTGCAAAAACCCTAAGTCGAAAACTTCATCATAACTTTAAATATTTGAATCCCCGTCTTTCTTATTATAAATCAAAAAAACTGCATACGTTGATATGCAATCTATTTTTTGATAGCATTCGGGATTTTCTACTTTTTATCCGAAGTAAAAATTTGTATTTGAACCCCTCCTTATAGTTTCCACTAAATGTGATCTTTGCTTGATCACTTACTTTTCCAACGATACGATGCTTGACCTATGAGAATCGTCTCATAATCCTCACTGAAATTTCAAATTGCATAACAATGTATTCGTAAATACCCTAAGTTGATATCCTTTCCACATCTATAAATAGACAGATTATGTCGTTTTCTTTTTTCATGAATATAAAAACTGCGTAGGCTAATATTTCATCTATTCTTTAGATAACATTAGGGATTCTTTTTGCTATGATGTCAAAATTTACATTTGAACTTTAAATCTGCCCATTGAGCCATAATACACTTACCATTTTCTTGGAAAATCGTATTCTTATTTTCTCTCATATTCTTCCAATGATCATAAAAAACAAAAATAATGCTTGAAAAAGGAGCGTCATGTCAGAATCCTCACTAGCATTTTAAATTACATAATAATGTTTAAAGAATACTCAGGATAGAATTTACCCTTGAACTATAAATCAACCCATTGAAGGTTAAAACGCGTACATCTTTTTCGACTAACCGTTACATGTTCTTGCTCTCTTACTCTTCAAATGATAAAAAAAAAAATGAATCCTCTCCCTAGGTTTAAATTTCAAAATAATGTCGTCGTAAAAACCCTAGGCTAAAATAATCTTTCCAATGATCTTAAAAATAATATATGATGCTTGACCAATGAGCGTCATGTCAAAATCCTTACCGAGTTTTAAATTGCGTTGTCGGCAAAACTCGGGTTAGGATTTACGTTTGAACTGTAAATCTACCCACTGAACCATAAAATGCATACATCTTTTTCGACTAATCGCAATCTTTGCTTGCTCTCTTTATTCCAATGAGCATAAAAATATGAATCTTCACCTTAGTTTTAAATTGCATAATTGATATCTTCATATTGGCTTTAAATGTATCGATCCCCGTTTTTTTATTATATTGGATCAGAAAACTACCTTGGTTTAAATATCATTTATTATTTCGACATCTCTTTTGGATCCGAAGTTAGAATTTACATTTGAACTTTAAATATATAGACTAAACCACAAATTGCTTACCATCTTTGTTTAAATGCAAATAGTTGATTCTCAGCCGTTGGATTACAAATCCGAGATGTTATTATAAATTCAAACCTAAAGCTGAAACCCTAAATATTTTTTATGTTCTTTTTTCATTTTCTATCGGCAGCGCACTCTTTCTCTCGTAGTAGATCTAAACCTAGGTTTCCAAATCCGAACCCTTACACAATTAAGTGAAAACACGCCAGAAAATCTTGATCTACCTCTTGTAATCGAAGCACTCGATTCAAAATTTTTCTGGTCTGTCATGCTTTTAAACTAGTAACCTCTGACAATGATTTATGATATGGGTTTTTGGTTTTATATTTCTTTTCTATTTCTGGTTTTGGTATTACATTCTTGTGAAATTTATTTTTATGCTTTTAAACTAGTAACCTCCGACAATGACCCCCTTAAAAGAGATCCGTGATTTTTGAACATAACGATTTAACTTTTTGCTATGAGGATGATTACGTTAATTGAATTCCTATTCAGTTGTTTTAATTCATGCTGACAAGTTGAATTCGGCCTTCAAGTGTATATAGATGAGCTTGTTAGGCTGTTTTATTTCATCCCCACAAGTTGAATTCTGTTTTCAGTTGTATATAGATGAACTCATTGTGTTGTATTGTAGACTAAATCTCAATAAATCGTGTTTCCCATTTTATGGTACCTTTTGTGACACGTCCAGGATCAACTTAGAAAATTTGTTTTCTAAGTTATCTTTGGTTAAAGTTGAACCATGCTTCTAGTTTAACGGGTCTTATCAATGTTTGGGATTCAAATGTAGGAAGTTGTCAAGCTGTGTGGATATCTAAGTGGTTACAAGAAGGATTTGCTGCATCGGGAAACATAAATTTATCAGGATGTTTCAACGGGCTTGATTCATATAATTACGTGACAGCTAAGTTGGATTACGTCGACAGGTTTATGGTTTCTTGTGTAGTACAGAGGTGCACGTATTAGACTGAAATAATATAATGTAATCATATACCATGTATGCGTTTACCTCTGAAATTCACCTTGTTTATAACATTTTGTTCCATTTAATTACATCTGTCTGGGTTAAGAAGAATCCCTAGCTGATGTAATGTGCGCTTTTTATAAATAGATTCAATATTTAAACCTTGGAAAGTGGTCAGCTGCTGCATTTTCACACTAGATATTTCGGATAATGTGTAATTTAATCGGATGCGCTTATGTATAAGATGGTGTTAAAATTGGTCTTATCTGATCCATGGGTACTCTAGTTACATATGGCTTTTCGCTGACCTAATGGATGAGCGGGGAAGGCGGTGGGGGAAGTGTAGCAGCATCGGGAATTTTGTATAAATTTTGTTTTCCCCAAACCTATATATAACCTTTCCTTTGTAGTTTACCCAGTACTCATGCAGGTACGTCATGAACTATGTAGTCAATTTCGGTTGATACAGGATGAATAATATCGGTGTCGGTGTTTGTCCGTGATAGCGATATTGCCGATAGTCACCGATGTTCTTGATGTTCACAGATATATCGTGTCTCGATACCTGGCAGATATTTTAGGGTCGGACAGGTGGCGTTGCCGCCTAACAGGTTCATTGTGTTGCAAAGATTAGAGGTGGTTTTTCTTCTTTTTTTTATCGGACAAGATTAAAGGTGGTTTCCCAGGATAGGCATCTTTGCCTCAGCAAGAAGACACTTAACATGAAGAGGGGTCACCCCATCCAGGCCTTGACTTGATAACCCCATGGAAAAATTGGGGGTCCCACCATAACTACTCTCATGGTTGATGTTTTCCTAAGGTCCCACATATTTTTCCCGTCGTAAGTGTATAAATATAGCAACAGCCGATGCTGTAAGTGAACAGTGATCGAACCGGTAAAATTTCAAAACCCAATTTTTCCCTTAATTTCATAGCTTTGTACAGAACGCTTTAAAAATTAAACAAGGTTAAAAAGGTAAAAGCAAAAAACAATAGGGGAATGTCGGAATAGAACGGGTCACACATGAGAAGGTCCCAATATTAATTTCATGAACTTTTACGAGAACTGTGGGTACTAGGGAAAGGGCGCGCGTAGCACGGAGAAGGTGCCGCAAACCGTTTGCAATCCATTCCTCAAACCGTTTGCAATCCATTCCTCAAACCGTTTGCAATCCATAATGCCTATCACCGTAGCGACCCTCTTACGTTCCTCTCCACTACCAATGCCAATCGTTCACAAAAAAGTTTCGCTTATAAAAATTAATTTTTTTTTCCCAAAACACCTCTCTCTTACTCAGATAATAGACAGTACCAACACCTTAATTAGGTCTACAAAGTGTACACAACTACCCACGTCGTAAACACACCTTCTTCTCTCTCCCTAATCTTCAACCTTATCGTTAACAATAAACCTTGAAAAGCACCCGTTCTTCTTTATCTTCTTCTCTCTGCCTTATCTTCTTCCAAAAATGCTATGTAAAATGGGGTAGGGTAAGGATGAAATCTATGGTGGTGTTGATGGTGGTTTTTAGCTTAGGGTTAAAATCGTAAAACTGTACATCTGACATGACGTCACTATGACCACTAGCACATTTATTGAATCAATCAGCATGCCTATGTAAGAATTATCGGGGTACCCTTTTTTTTACATGGGTCATGTTCCACGACATAACCCTTAACACTGACTGACATCATCTATGTCAAACCCTAATTCTCATGCTACCGCGCCAAAGCATGCCAGCCATGCCAGCCGCACCACTGTGCCAATGGCATACCATGCCAGCCACGTCACCGCACCAAGGCATGCCAACCATGCCAGCCACACCACTGTGCCAATGGCATACCATGCCAGCCACATCTCCGCGCCAAGGCATGCCAACCATACCATCCGCACCACTGCGCCAATGGCATGCCATGCCAGCCGCACCTCCGCGCCAAGGCATGCCAACCATGCCAGCCGCACATCCACGCCAAGGCATGCCAACCATGTCAGCCGCACCACTGCGCCAATGGAATTCCATGCCAGCCGCACCTTCGCGCCAAGGCATGCCAACCATGCCAGCCGCACCACTACGCCAATGGATTGCCATTCCAGCCGCACCTCCGCGCCAAGGCATGCCAACCATGCCAGCCGTACCACTGCGCCAATGGTATGCCATGCCAGCCGCACCTCCGCGCCAAGGCATGCCAACCATGCCAGCCGCACCACATGCGCCAATGGGATGCCAACCACCTTGCTACGCCATACCATGCCGGCCTTCCCTATGCGGCTACCAAAACGAAGGAGTGCGATGATCAACGACCACCCTTCCATCTTAGATGCAAATCTTAGCCGTCCAAGGTCGCCAATCAACGCATGGTAACCTTTGGCCCAAACCCTAGTTTTGGCCACGCCAAACCTCGCCAAGGCATGCCATGCCACATGTGCCAATGGCATGCCAACCACCTTGCCGCGCCATACCGTGCCGGTCTCTCTATGCGACTACCAAAATGAAGGCGTGCGATGATCCACGACCACCCTTACATCTTAGATGCAAATCTTAGCCATCACCTTTGGCCCAACGCCAAAACCCTAGTTTGGCCGAGCCTAAACCACGCCAAGCATGCCGACCATGCCACATGTGCCAATGGCATGCCACGCGCCATCCACCTTGCCGCGCCTAAGCCATGCCATGCCGGCCTTCCCTTCGTGGCTTCCAAAACGAAGGCGTGCGAAACTCAACGGCCACCCTTCCATCTTAGATGCAAATCTCATCCGTCCAAGGTCACCAACCAATACATGGTAACCTTTGGCCCAATGCCAAAACCCTAGTTTTGGTCACGCCCAAACCGCACCAAGGCATGTCGGCCATGCCACATGTGCAAATGGCATGCCAGCCACCTTGCCGCGCCATACCATGTCGGCCTTCCCTACGCGTTTACCAAAACAAAGGCTTGCGACGATCAATGATCATCCTTCCATCTAAGATGCAAATCTTAGCCATCCAAGGTCGCTAACCAACGCGTGGTAACCTTTGGCCCAAAACCCTAGTTTTGGTCACGCCCAAACCGCGCCAAGGCATGCCGGCCGTGCCACATGTGCCAATGGCATGCCATCCACCTTGCCGCGCCATACCATGCCGGCCTTCCCTATGCGGTTACCAAAACAAAGGCTGGCGACGATCAATGGCCATCCTTCCATCTAAGATGCAAATCTTAGCCGTCCAAGGTCGTCAACCAACGCATGGTAACCTTTGGCCCAACGCCAAAACCTTTGTTTTGGACACGCCAAGGCATGCCAGCCATGCCACATGTACCAATGGCATGACAACCACCTTGCCGCGCCATACCATGTAGGCATTCCCTATGCGGCTACCAAAACGAAGGCTTGCGAAGATCAACGACCACTTTTCCATCTAAGATGCAGATCTTAGCCGTCCAAGGTCGCCAAATAACGCATGGTAACCTTTGGCCCAACTCCAAAACCCTAGTTTGGACGCGCCTAAACCACGCCAAGGCATGCCGACCACGCCACATGTGCCAATGGCATTCCGCGCCATCCACCTTGCTGCGCCTAAGCCATGCCATGCTGGCCTTTCCTTCACGGCTGCCAAAACGAAGGCGTGCGACAATCAACGGCCACCCTTCCATCTTAGATGCAAATATCATCCGGCCAAGGTCACCAACCAACGCATGGTAACCTTTGGCCCAACGCCATAACCCTAGTTTGGTCGCGCCTAAACCACGCCAAGCATGCCGACCATGCCACATGTGCCATGCCGCGCCATCCACCTTGCTGTGCCTAAGCCATGCTATGCCGGCCTTCCCTTCACGGCTGCCAAAACGAAGGCGTGCGACAATCAACGACCACCCTTCCATCTTAGATGCAAATCTCATCCGTCCAAGGTCACCAACCAACACATGGTAACCTTTGGCCCAACGCCAAAACCCTAGTTTTGGTCACGCCCAAACCGCGCCAAGGCATGTCGGCCATGCCACATGTGCCAATGGCATGCCATCCACCTTGCCGCGCCATACCATGTCGGCCTTCCCTACGCGGCTTGCGACGATCAATGGACATCCTTCCATCTAAGATGTAAATCTTAGCCATCCAAGGTCGCTAACCAACGCGTGGTAACCTTTGGACCAAAACCCTAGTTTTGGTCACGCCCAAACCGTGCCAATGGCATGCCATCCACCTTGCCGCGCCATACCATCCCGGTCTTCCCTATGCGGTTACCAAAACAAAGGCTGGCGACGATCGATGGCCATCCTTCCATCTAAGATGCAAATCTTAGCCGTCCAAGGTCGCCAACCAACACATGGTAACCTTTGGCCCAACGCCAAAAACTTTGTTTTGGCCACACCCAAACCACGCCAAGGCATGCCAGCCATGCCACATGTACTAATGTCATGCCAACCACCTTGGCGCGCCATACCATGCCGGCATTCCCTATGCGGCTGCCAAAACGAATGCTTGCGAAGATCAATGGCCACTTTTCCATCTAAGATGTAGATCATAGCCGTCCAAGATTACCAGCTAACGCATGGCAACCTTTGGACCGACGCCAAGCCCTAGTTTGGTCGCGCCCAAACAAAGCCAAAACCCCAACTTTTGGCCGCGCCTAAACTAGGCCATATTAAAGCCGTACCAGCCATGCTTTCAATCCACTGGCTACCAAACGAAGGGTTGCAATAATCAACGGCTACACTTTTTCTCAAGATGCAAAATCTCGACCGTCGAAGGTCACCACCGAGCCGGCAAGTCTCCTAAGCTCAACTTGCCGAACAACAACTTGCTACATGTTTTTCACGAAAACACTCGAGACATCAACACATGTCACAAACTGGGGGATGCTAATTGGGTATTGATTTGGCGGTTTACAGCGTGCGGCGTACACTACGCCCGTTATAAGACAGTGTCATAAGGATGAGGCGGTTAGTAAATACAGGGAGTAATGGTGAAACGCTTTCTTCTATGGAACATCAATTCCAGGCGTTACCGGTTACCACCTCCTCCCATTTACTCATCCATTTTCCATTTCTTACGAGACTAGAGTACGTTTCACTTCGACTTATATAAATAGGTCTTACCTATTTCCACTGAACAACAAGTTCATGTCAGTAGGATACAACACTCAGAAAATATTTGCTAGTTTTCCATCTGTTAGCTTCCCACTTTCTGATACAAGTCGTGAAACAACTACTCTTCCAGAATCTACTATTCTGGTCTCAACACTATCTTCGCTTCCCTCCCCAAAACCAACCCTTCTCCTTCACTTTGTGACCGAAGCAAGTCTGGAACGACCATTTCTTGGTTTATGCCGGATTTGTACAGATTGATCTCTCGATTCTAAAGTACTCCCTTGCAGTACATTGTTTAGGGTTTAAACTCGTTTCTCACCCACACACCCGAAATTACCAAAATCAGCAGAAATCATTTTCACCCTCAAAAAATTGGCGACCACAGTGGGAGGTTGATCTTTCGGTCACGATGTAAATTTTCAATCCTCGATCTCATACCTCGACCCAGACGTCAGGACAGTAAAATTAAACGATCCGTTCAGGAATCGACGACTCAGCTACTAGGCGCCTCGATTACCAGTCGTGGCACGACAAGGGACGACTTGGGACTTCCGAGGGGTTAGAAGCAAACGATCCCTCCAGGGATCGACAACACGACAAGGAATTACTGGGAATTTCCACAATCACGACGATGTTTCCCACAAAACTCGGTCTTACATCCGGGAGATTCCTTTTTCACCAGAAGATCCAAAAACCGAGTAAGTCTTGCCTATACAAAATACGTGGTTTACTACTTCAGGTTTTCACAGGAATGATGAAACTAATAGCCATGTTATGTTTCATCTCATGCTCACTGTCGACAAGCAATGCTCACGATTCAGTGGATTTCCTGGGATGTTTGCACCATTCGCAATCGTAACAAAAAAACATCGTTATTCTAAAAATTGTTCGTTCAAAATAATAATCCAAAACCCTCAAGGTAACATTTGTTTGTCAAACCAAAAATCCAGGAAATCAAAACCGTAAACTAGGCGTTCCATTTGCCTTTCAAAAAAAAAACCTAAAATAAGAAGTTCAGAAGACAGAAATGCGTTCAAGGAAAGTTTTTCAACAATGGCTTGCTCTTCTTGGAAAAATGCTCTTTCGTGCTTTGGAGAGCCGCCCTCTTCAACTTCAGCTTCCTGGACAACTTTTCGACTTCTGCTTCATGATTCTTCACCATATCCGCAGAAGGACCTTCGACTGTTTCGGCCAGCAACTTTTCAACCTCAGAGAAACCTTCAACGAACCAAGGAACATTGAACTCGAATTTTACACACGTGTCACGATGGAACCTCCATCTCGAGACTACATCCTCAGAAACAGTATTACCAGTTACATTGCACATGTCGTCAATCAAAGACAAATCTTCCTGCACACGCTTAACCAACGCAAATCGAATAGTAATTTTCTTGGTCGTGGCGATATGTCCGTAGATTTCCCATATCCTGGTGTATAGCGGCCGCGTGTTTGGCTGGCATGCTAAATCCCCCGATGAACACATGATCCGGATATGGAACCGGATATGGAGGGTTGAAAGTGGCGCCCGCGACTGCATTAGAAACCGACTAGGGATTCCTAACGACAAATTCACCGGCGGCCACTGGAGTACTCTCCATTTTCTGAGTCACAACGACGTTTTCATCTCGATCAACATCCATTTCAAGGTCGCTCGGTGCAGTTGTCACAGTTGAAGGCAAAGCTGTATCTCCGCCAGTCTCCGTCTCAGGGCCATCTTCAGAAACGGCTTCCCCCTATGATATCACGGATTACATATTTTCCAAATAGAAAGGAAGAGAGTAAATAAGAAAAAACATGCGGGAGACTCACTGATTCGCTTTCAGACCGACTAGAGGAAGATTCAGCACTGCTGTCGGAAGAACTACTCTCTCCATCACTGGACTCTGAACTTTCATCCTTCTCGGGTTCCGCATCACCATGGATAGGCTCAGCACCGCCACCCTCCGTCTCGAGAAACGATGTTTTATGACTACTTGCAAGTTTGGTAAAGGTGTTCACGCTGCTGAGACCCTGGGAAAGATACAAAGATGGATACTCAGAAAAGAAACAAGGATATACGCGATCCAACTAAAATCAAGAGGAAAAGCATACGTACCCGCATATTAGACGAACTGAAAGTCGGTAGGTCTGTCGAATCTGACTGGGAACCGTCTGCACGGTTTTTAGACCTTCGCTCCTTCACTTGGGGACTATCTGCATTCGGGCTAACGGATTTTCGCTTGGTCGAAGAAGGATCCCTAAGTAGTGGGTGCTCCACTAAAACCGCAGGAGAAGGCTTACCGCGACGGTTTTCTACCACATCATTCACGAATCTATGGATAGCAAGAAACTCATTCTGCCAAAATATGTTATATTTGGAGGTTGTTGATGGATTTCGTTCCGCGAGCAGAAAAGGGAGACTTTTACCCGACACAAGAACACTAGCATCGAGAACAGTTGGTAACGAGTCTTCTAGAACAACCGGCTGACGCACGAGTGGGACCCCTTGGTCAAAACCCATATGCCGAGCCGCCCTATCGATATTGTAAGAAACTTCTTTGCAAGATCCTCGAAATAAAGACGGCACATGACCGGGCGTGCAGCTTCGCATGAACACCATCTCTCCAACACTCATATCCTCTTTATCAGAAGATGCTCGGAGAAGGAGCAAAGGTATTGATCTGAGTTATGGACGCATGCATCGGATCCCATGGACGAAATTGACCGTGTGCAAGTTGTCAAGGAATCCAACCAGGTTCGAACCAATCTTTGGGCGCCTATTATACCAGTGCAGTATCCTAGAACCACCCCAAGACTCGGGAAGTACGGCCAACGGTTTTGGAGCATACCTTTCGAAGTGCTCCCACAACCACGCTTGGAGAAAGACGGCATGAATATACGAATCCAATTTCATGTAGCCATTTGAAGCGCACATGTATGCCACCAGATGATCCAAGTTTGTGTACAAAGAACCAAGAAATAAGACGCCAATAGGGAGAACGACACCTTTTGCCAATTTTAGGGCAAAATTGATAAGTTCCTGTCTTATCTCCTTCTTACCAGAGCCGTTATCGAAAATATCTCTGGATAACCAAGGAGCCAAGAACGCTGCGACATAAAGTGTACTATTTTTCTGATTTGGTTCCAACTCAACAGGAAACCATTGAGACACCCACCATCCATAGAAGCACCTCGTCTCGTTTTCTTTCCAAACGAATCCTTTTGATTTCGCAACCAGAGCGGCGCGCATTTCTTCTTCATCTGCAGACAACTTGACATCGAGGTTTCCTATTACGGGAAGGTTCAGCAAGACGGCCACGCTCTCTAAAGAGATAGTCATTTCACCCCACTTGCATATGGCCGTGTGAGTGTTCAGACACCATCTGGAAATAAAAGCAACCAAGCCTGGATATCTTTCCTAATTTGAAGCACTGCGGAAGCCGCGACATCACTCATAATCTGCGCTTTGGTCAAACTGGCTTTTACACATTCCTGGCTCATCATGAATCGCATCCATTTGTCAAAGGGATGCAACAGACTCACACAGATTTTAAAGTCAATGGGAGAAGCAGAATACTCTTTCCTCTGAAGACAAAACCTTATTACACCTCCAGGCCGAACTGACCAGGCCTCTCCTTCATTTTCCGGACCAGTCAGAAGAATCGACACATACTTGGGATGATTTTTCCTAATTGTGGCGGATGTTGTAAAGAACTCATCGTTTATGTTTGGCTTGGAATTTCCAACATCTTTCGGTACGGCAGAACTTTTCTCAAATGACATCCTAACGAAATTCTCTCACGCTACTTTCACCTTCGAAATAACTACAATGGAACAATACGAAGAGAAATTATTATGGAAAGTGCATGGAAATTATTTTATCAGACACATGAGATCCATCCTGGATGCAAACCAATTTGTTGCAAACTCATAATGCGCATGAGCAAAGAAATGGGGACTGACAGACCCTGCATCACCACCTCATGCCAAGGCCGTATCCTGCAGCAGGAAATTTGCGCCCGGACGAGGAGGCGCTCCCCACCATGGGAACAATACACACGGCTACACCAGGAAAAGGGAGGAAACCCTAGGATCTAGGTTTTCACGGGAAGGGAATGAAAATTACTAGCTCATGCATGCCTACTTTTCACATTAATTGAGGCGGCCAACATTACTACGGTATTCACGCCTAAATTTTACTACAAGTTCACTTAAAGCATATTTACGGATAGGATTCATACCAACACAAAAGAACAATATTTTTACAAGTTCATGAAAAGGTACGCCTACAACAAGGGTTTGCACTAACACAAGAAAACAAGAAAAACAAGTTAAAGAGGAAGTGCTGGAAGACATACCTGGGATTCGCTCGTCCGCTTTACTGTTACCACATGTCCAGAATAAAAAAAATAATATAAAGGTGTGAAATAAAAGGAGAGGCAGACCCCTTTTATAAGCATGGTACTTGGGAGTTTGAATAAGAAAAGGACTTCCTATTTGAGTCAAATAAGGAAAAGAGGCAACCAGGCCCGCGAAGACAAATCACCATGCCAAGCCGTCCGCGCATGCTTTGCCTCACCAAACCGCGTCATTGCCTTGGCCCTTCCATGCCAAGCCGTCCGTACCATGCCTTGGCCCCACCACGCCAAGCCGTCCACATGCTTTGCCTCACCAAATCGCGCCTTGCCTTGGCCCCACCATGCAAAGCCGTCCGCGCCATGACTTGCCGCGCCAACACCAACAACTCGCCAAGCCAGCGTCATGATATTCCCTAACCCATCCAAGGTGATACACGGCCAAACTAAGCCGACGATCTTCATCTCACCACTTCATGGTCTACACCATAAATAGAATCTACGCAAGGCCGCCAAACATGAGCTGGACTCCTTTTTGGGGTCGTACCATTGGCACCAAGTATGAGGAATGATACTCAACTCTTCTATACAGAAAAAATTAGCGAGGAAGCTTTACGCCCGATTCTAGAAGGAAACAATAACGGGCCCCCGTTTGACGGAATCCATGATTGGAATAAGTTGCACCCAATAGTTAGATCTTTGAACGGTCTGATATGTTTTTACGTTTCACACCACGACATATAAGATCCTGTACATGTTATGAATCCAGAAACGGGTGAGTACCTCTATCTGCCACAACTATGCATCTCAATTGCACGAGATCAAGGGTGGTGTGCACGGTACAACATTATTGGGGTTTTTGGATATTGTCAACGTACCAACGAGTACAAGGTAGTTCGCATTCACATGGATGGTAAAGTTCAAGTACATACTCTAGGAGACGAGATGGGATGGAGGAACATAATAAGGGAGATTCTTATACTTTCCAGAGTTCAGGTGTGTACGCACATGGTTGTATTTTCTGGAATAATTGTCGTCCGCAGGATACTTGCATCGTATCTTTCAATTTGGACACCGAAACTTTCCATGAACATTCGATACCCCCACATGATATTCCTGGGAGTGAATTATGGGTAGATTCTTACCCATCACTTGGTATGGTCATGTTCGGAGGTCGCCTATTTTTTTTACTACATCCATCTATTGCCTGATGAGCCCCGGATAGATTTCTGGACACCCATTTCCGAAAAAAAAATATTCATATATGGGCGCCTGGCGGGGAATGGGATCGGAATCATAAGATGCGCATTTCCTTGGAAGAGGATAGGGATGTATGGTGGACGCCCAGTTATGAACCGATAGCTTATGGAATGAACAACGACCTCCTATTTTGGCAGAATAGGCGTTTATTGCGTTACAATACACTCAACGGAACTTGGACGGAAATTTGGGGGAAACTACCGTTGGAAACATGAATTAGAATTATTCCTCACATGAGGAGCGTTGTCTCTTTGAAGAATTTTGGTAGACGATAGGAAACGTATTCTCATATAGTCCATGCCACTAACACATTCCTAGTTATCTAAGTAGATTCTTTTTTCCTGTTGTTTTAAAAAAAATTGTATTTTGATTTTTTTCTATGCTGAGATGGACAATTTCGTTTTTCAACATGATAGTGTAGCCGCTAAATGTTTAGTTATTGTTTAACCAGCCAACCATTGGTTTTTTCATTTTTTCATTTTATTTTTTTTACGTAACACACCTATGGTCCAACCGTCTGGGACATCCAATCGACCTAGGTAAAATAATGGGAAAATAAAACAAAATTTAGTATGGTATTTCCTAAGATCTCATGATTTAGAGTCAATGGGTACCCATTATCCGGAACCGGTAGATTTCAGTCTGTTTCCGGGTCCTAAATTGTACTCATTAACACCATTGCGATTCAAATTATTGTTGGGCAATCTGAAAAATGTACGCCTGATTTCCCACCTCTTCAGTTTCTGGATGAAATAACCTCGACTAGAAAATTCTTTTCGAACTGCCCCATCCTTGAAAATTCTTTTTGTAACACGTAAGAATATTTTATCAAATAAGCCAGATAACAATTATTTACATTTTTTTTGTTAGTAAAATGAATTGGTACTAAAATGCAAGCGTTGTTAAATGGATTGATGATACAACAGTTTTATGTTGTTTTAGTTGTGATCATCAAAAATAAAATAAGATAACACGATAAAACAATTTGACTAGCAAGATTTAATTTCAGAAATTACTCTTAAATCAACTGCACTTTAGACCAACTTTAAAAATTATTTATATCAAACTTCCAGGTTCATAAGTTCTTATATGTAGAATTCAGTCTAACAAGACATCAGAACCTAATTAAATATAATCCTTAATTATATAATGTCGAATTACTCTTTTTTTATATGTTTTTATTAGCTATTTACTATAACCCTATATTAGCCTCATGTCGTGCCGTTACGGCACGTGATATTTCTAGTGGGTTATACTATAAGATTGGATCAACATACATTGCATTCATGTAATTATTTCGATACCATGGGTTATGTTATAAGACTGATTGACCTAATTCGACATATGATCCATCATATTCTTTCGATATCATGGGATATACCTTATGAAATTGACATAAGTATATATGTATTCTTACAATCCTATCGATATCATGGATTACGATATAAGATTGAATTAATTCGAAACATGATCCGTCGCATTCTTTCGATATCATGGGATATACCTGCTACAAATGTTATCCCAGACGACTTTGCGGGATGGCTTCCCGCAAAAGCAGCTTCTTTACCGTTGGATGATCAAATCAATGGTTAGATTCACACTCAGGAAAGGACCTGTCAGTATAAGGAAGGACCCACCAGTTTCAGGAAGGGACCCACCATTTTCCCTATAGAGTTCAAGGCTGTTAGATCTGGGTTATAGCATGATCTAACGGTAAAGAAGCCGCTTGAGCGGGATAGCTTCCCGCAAGGTCGTGCGGGATAGCACTGCTCCCTTACCTTATGAGGTTGACCTAAGTTATTGATAAATGATGTATTCCTAAAATCCTATCGAAATCATGGATTGTGATATAAGATTTACCTAATTCGACATATGATCAATCGTATTATTTCAACATCTTGGGATATACTATAAGACTGACCTAATTCGACATATGGTCCATCATGTTCTTTTGATATCATGGATATACCTATGAGATTGACTTAACTCATTGATATATAAGGTATCCTATAGTTCATTTGGTTTGGTGGGTTATACTATATGATTGACCTAAGTCGGCATATGGATTCCTGGGTGAATTTAACCATCCAGTATACGAGCTCAGGTGCCCAGGTTACGAGAGATATATAGACCTCAGGTTGTCATTCCGATGAGATAAACTCAGGTTACAATAGACCTCAGTTTGTGTGCCGGACAGTAAAATTCGCAGAGGAACAAAAAAAAATCTGAAATTTTACAGCCCCAGTTCATCGGAATATGAAGGTAGTCTAGTTATTTGCACAGGCACCCGGAATTTTTCCCAGTAAGAATAATCCGGTCATTTTCATAGTCTCCCGGAATGTCTGCTGCACTTATTTTTGGTAAGTTCATTTGGTTTGGTGGGTTACACCATATGATTGACCTAAGTTGGCACACAAATTCCTAGGGTGATTTTAACCATCCACTATACGAACTCAGGTTACCAGAGATAGCCCTCAGGTTGTCATTCCGATGAGATAAACTCAGGTTATTAGGTAACTAGAGATAAAAAACCTGACATTGTACAGACCCAGTTCATCGGAATATGAGGGTAGTCTGGTTAGTTCCACAATCACCAGGGACTTTTCCCAGTAAGGATAATCCGGTCATTTTCATAGTCTCCTGAGTATGTCTGCTGCATTTATTTTTGGTAAGGATGGTCCGGTCATTTTCAAAGTCTCCTGAGTATTTGATGCACCAGGAGACTCATTGATATATAGGCTACCCTATAATTCATTTGGTTTGGTGGGTTATACCATATGATCGACCTAAGTCGACATACGGATTCCAGGGGTGAATTTAACCATCCAGTATACGAACGCAGGTGCCCAGGTTATTAGAGATAGACCTCAGGATGTCATTCCGATGAGATAAACTCAGGTTATCAGGTTACAAGAGATAGACCTCTGTTTGTGTGTCGGACAGTAAATCCACTAAGGAACAAAAAAAAACATGACTTTTAACAGCTCCAGTTCATCGGAATATGAGGGTAGTCTGGTTATTTTCAGAGTCACCCGAAACTTCCCATTAAGGATAATCCGGTCATTTTCATATTCTCCTTAGTATCTGATGCACTTGGAGACTCATTGATATATAAG
This sequence comes from Papaver somniferum, assembly GCF_003573695.1. Taxonomy (NCBI): domain Eukaryota; kingdom Viridiplantae; phylum Streptophyta; class Magnoliopsida; order Ranunculales; family Papaveraceae; genus Papaver; species Papaver somniferum. The sequence goes on along the minus strand of NC_039365.1, from coordinate 88,450,136 downwards.
GTATCATATATATCATTTGGTTCGGTGGGTTACTAGAGATAGACCTCAGTTTGTGTGCTGGACAGTAAAATCCACTGAGGAACAAAAAAAAACGTGACCTTTTACAGCCCCAGTTCATCGGAATATCAGGGTATGTAAAATATCATATTCTCCTTGTCGAAAAATGTCAGGTTTTAGTTATCTAGCTTACCTTTAACACACAAACTCATGCTACAAATTTTTACCGTGGCTGCGAAATTGACCCGATTACAGAAAATGTTTAACAATTTTTACGGTGACCGTGAAGGAATGACCAAATTAACCATGCAAAAGCGGTGCAACGATTTTTCCTGCTACTACTCAAATGACCAAATTACCCTTCCAGGGAAACTACAAATTTGTTTTACGGTGACCGCAGAAATGACCAAATTATCCTTGCCCAAAAAATACAACAAATTTTACGGTGATCCATAAAATGACCAGACTACCCTTACCATGCCAAGTTCACGACACAAAACAATGAGAAATGTCGGACACGAACATGGTTACCCTTATCAGAATAAGTTAAAAAAAATCAACACATGCGTGACAGTTTTTTCCACCCCACACCAAAACGAATTAGAGGATTCCCTTGTATTCATCTTCCACCGACTCGACTCATCCTTTTATTTTTCTTTTTCAGTCTCTCTTTCGTTCACAGCTGCAGTTTTCTTCCCCTTTTTTCCCACTAGCTGAATCGATTAAGAGGTTTCTATATTTTTTAGGGTTATCGTTTGCGCAAGTGTTTTGTCATCATCAATTTCGATCTAAATGTTTATTTTGTGAAATCTGTTAATCTAAACTGTGAATTTGTTTTTAATTTTGTTTAGGGTTTTAACTCCGAAGAACTGAAGGTATAAGTTTGGTCTGTTTTGATTTAATGATTTATCAAATTTCTATTTTATGGTTTGGGAATATGATCTGATTTGAAGGTTTGTTGTTCTAACATGGGTGTTTGTTTTATGATTTTAGGATTTGTTGTTGCGCATCGGGATCTGAACTTTGAAGAACTGTTCAGAGTTCGAACTGAGACCATAGCCAATGTGTATGTTTCTATGAACTAGCAGGTACAGTAGTTTTGATTGATTTGGTTTCACTGGTATTATTTCATGTTAAGAGATTTGGGTGATAATATTATCATGATTTGGCTGATAATATTCTCTTCTTTGAGAGGATACTGCTGTCGTTATCCGACAGGGATTTCGCACCCCTATATCAGAAGGACTAGTTTGTTTAATTTGTGAAATGAAGTTTTCAACTGCTGAAGAAGTTCTGTGTACTCTACCCCCTTTTGGTTATCTCTCTTTGTTTGATTCGCATACAAGCCAACTGTTTGATGAAATGAGAAGATTTGACTCATGTTCTTTTATACTCACTCCCATTTAATTACCTTTTCAGGAGAAACATCACTTTGAATCATGGGAGAGGATAGGATAAGCATTTTACCTGTTGATCTGTTGCACCATATTCTTTCACTGGTACCAGCTAAATGTGCTACGCCTACTTGCATTTTGTCCAAAATATGGAAGTATGTGTCCAACTCTATCCCTACCCTTGATTTACGTAAATGGAAAACTCAAAAACCTTTTAGGGAGGAAGGAAATATGGAAACCAAATCGTTCAAAAAATTTCTGGACACGGTACTGTTTCTCCATGAAAAGCCTAGTATCCAGAAATTCTATCTTGATTTGGATGAGGATTTTGACAAATCTCAAGTTTCTAGATGGATCAGTAATATCATTAAATGTAAAGTTGAAGAATTTTATCTTCACATGATATATTCGAGGATATTCTGCACAATTCCTCTGTCATTTTTTACTTGTGATTCGTTGACACTGCTGGATTTACGTTGCAACAAAGATGGTGTTGGAAAGTTCATTATTCCAAATAATCCAAACACAGTTTATTTTCCAAAGCTCGAGATCCTTTGGCTCCAGTCTCTTCAGTTTCTGTATGAAATAACCTCGACAAGAAAATTCTTTTCGAACTGCCCCATCCTTGAAGAGTTGAGTTTGAATGGTTGTGAGATGTCCGAGCGGTTATGCATTGCAAACCCCACACTGAAGCACTTGGCCATTACTCACTGTAGATTACTAGAGTCTACGGTGGAGATTTATGCTCCTAAGCTATTGACCATTAGCTACATAGCAGAGCCAGCAGAAGACTATATCCTCAGTAGCTTTCCGTCACTAGTCGAGGCCAATATTAAAATTGATTTGAAGGATTTCAGCCAATACGACCACCCAATCGAAGTATTTGTCAAGATTTTTGAAAAGCTTTCAAGTGCAAAGTTCCTTAGAATCTGTGCTGACTCATTTCTGGTATGCGTCATTATTCTGGATGATTCTTTACATTTATTATGTTGCTGTGAAAATATTCAGTATGGAACATTTGTAGTATCAGTTTTATTTTGTCTGAATCTCAACCAGTGATTTACTCCTTTTTTTTCTTTCTGTTATTAAGTTCTAAGAGAATCAGATATCCAGATTAACGATTCACTTACATTTACCAATTTGATCCATCTGGAAGTTGATTACCTATTACATTACAATAGGTTTGATTCACCCGATTTGATCAGAACATTCTTCAAGTTTCTCCATAGGTTGCCTACTCTAGAATCGATTCTCTTTCCTCGGGTGAATTGCTCATCCCTTACCTCTTAATGTAATAAAAAAGGATTTTCTTTTTCTTTTTGTTACCATTGGTAGTCGATTGAGAACTATTGTTACCGTATTTTGGGAAACTGCTGATTCGTTTTTAAAAAGTCAATTGTCTAAACTAGAATAACTCGTCTTCCCCTTTGCAAGTCACTGAGCTTTCATTAACTTTTTATTTTTTTGCACACCCATTTGGGTTCTCTCATATATACTAAGTAGCATTCATATTTTGCTGAACATTTGCTTTGATTACTGTGTAGAGTGTTAAAATCACTTGCGTAGAGGATGATGATTGTTGGTCACTTGATCCTAGACGTTCGCCACCGCACCTCAAGGTAATCAAATTCAAAAATTTCGAAGGGCAATCAATGGAGCTAAATGTAATTAAACTCTTTCTGAAGTATGTCCGATTTATTGAGGGTGTTACCATTGTAGCTTCTCTAAGGCTCTCCGAAGACCATTTGGAACAAAACATTTTTATGAAGCAGCTTCTAATGTTACTGAAACCCCCAAATTGTATGGTTAAGTTCTTGACAAGATCTGAAGACACTTAACAGTTCTTTCAATATGTCAAACGAGAGTTGTTTTTTTTCTGATAACCGTTTAACTAAATTTAATTAAAATTTATATAATACCGGTTGAAATTGGTATGCAAGGGATATTACATAAAAAGTTTATGTAGCGCAGATTGCCGAACTTAGTTTTAACGGAGTTTTGTTATCATTGATTTGCTTAAAAGCATTTTTGTGCGAAGGATATTGGAGAGGATAGAATTCAGGATATATATAATAAAGGAGAAATATTGATGTATTATACTACAGGAGAGGAGAAGCAGTAGTGAAGGTTTAAATGCAATTTGTTAGTTTGGCATTTAATCTACTTTTTTTTACTCCTAAAACGAATTTTTTCATTAATTTCTATCTACCGGGGCCTTTGGCTACATAAGAGTTAATTTTCTAACACCCAAGCTTTAATGGGAGGATACAGTAACAGAAGCCATCTTCGTCGAATATATTCAATTTTTTTTTATGTCCAAATGACTTGGAATTTTCGCGATATTTACGGGAACATTTGAGAGTTTTTTTCCCCTCCTGTTTCGTGGAGTTAATATTGAAGATCCAACAGTATTGGAATGAAAAAATAAAGTGATATATAAATGATGATGAAATTTGATTGTGGAGGCCACTTGTTAGTTTGCAGGTTGACTTTCTCTTGCTGTAGGTTCATTTTGGAAGGTAAATATTCTTATCCGAGGGTTAACAAGTGCCATATTACCAGTCCCGAATATTAGGGACTTTTCTAATTTTATCAACGAGCTCTGGCGATTGGTCTTGGGCAGCTATACCATCCATGTGTTGAGTGAGCCCAGCAACTCTTGTCTCGAGTGTCTTCATCAACCCCTCGTCTTGGGCAATACTGGTGGTGTCTTTTACAGGAGGTGAACTTTCGTTGTTCAGATCCTCTTCCTCGGCGTAACCTTCTGATATGCCTAGAAATTCAGACGATTTTCATCACGTGGATGCTACATAATATCAGTAGCGACAACTACCTGCAAATTGTTTCGCAGATGATGTACAAAAATAGACTGCCACGACTACGACGAATTTATCTCGAGGGACAAAAAATATGTAAATCGGTTGACATACATTATCTGCATCCATTTTTGTAAGGAGGTCGGCGTATCGTGGAATGCATTTACATTTTCCAAGGGAAATCATTGGAGCTAAATGTAATTAATCTCTCTCTAAAGTATGTCTGATTTCTTGAGAGTGTAACCATTGTAGCTTCTCTAAGGCTCTCCGAAGACCATTTGGAACAAAACAACCACTTTCATTACTATGTCAATTTTCTGTAAGCATACATAACAACCAATATGTACTCATCAATCTATTTCAAGTTTGTTTCACTCCACTCGGCTATTGGTTGTCTGTAAGACATACTCACATCGACAGACGAGAGCTGCACAGCAACGCGACCATTGGCCAACAGGTGCATATAGTTGTAACCGTGCAACTATTTCAAAATAACGCATGCTCGTTGAGAATGCAACCATTGGCCAACAGGTGCATATAGTTGTAACCGGCAAAAACATTCAAAATAACGCCTGCTCATTAAGAACGCGACCATTGGCCAACAGGTGCAATATGCGGGAGATGTCTATATAAGCTTTGCTCGTATCTCCTTGTAGCAATCTGCAATAAGAAAATCCTTAATACTTGTTATTTTTTGCTGATAATAATATTTCATCAGCAATTGTGATGGAGATGTTGCCGGAATTGACTACCGAGATATTACAACGCCTCGAAACTACAGAAAGTGTTTTAGCAAGCAAAAGGGTTTACAAAGAGTGGAATAATGTCCTAGCGGACAAACAAAATGGACTCCTTTTTGGTGTCACACACGGAATGAGGAAAGACAAAGTTACTCAACTCTTCTATAGAGAACACTTTAACGAGGAAGATTTCAACCTGATGGTAACAACCAATAATAATCACGTCCCGGATGAAGGAATCTATGGATGGACTAATTCACACTCAATAGTTGGATCCTGCAATGGTCTGGTATGTTTTTACATTACACACCACGACATACAAGATCCTATTTACATTATGAATCCAACAACGCGGGAGCACATCCATCTTCCAAAACTAAGCATCCTAATTGCACGAGATCCAATACTTTCATGGTATCCGCGGTACAACGTAGTTGGGGGTTTCGGCTACTGCCAACCTACCAATTCGTACAAGGTATTTCGCGTTGACAGGGATGGTATACTTCAAGTATACACTCTATGAGACGAGAGTGGATGGAGGAACATATGGGAGAGTCCTTATACTTTTCGGGGTTCAGGTGTCCACGCACATGGTTGTATTTTTGGAAGGAGTGTCTTAAGCACAATATAGTATCTTTCAATTTAGACACCGAGAAGTTCCATGCACCCGCATCATATATCTAGGGGTCAATTTTGGATTGATTCTTACCAATCACTTGGGATGGTCATGTGTGTAGACCACCTTTTATTTTACCACATCCACGAGGCGGTTGATAAGCCACAGATAGATTTCTGGGCACCCATATCCGAAGAAAATATTCATACATGGGCACCTGGCGGGGAATGGAATTGGGATCACAAGATGAGCATTATCTTGGAAAAGTATGGGGATGATTGACCGACTTATAACCCGATAGCCTTTGGAAATAACAACGATCTCCTATTGTGGCAGAATAGGCGTTTATTGCGTTACAATACACTCACCAGAACTTGGACGGAAATTTGGGGGACAATACCGTGGAAAACATGGGTTCGAATTATTCCTCACATGAGGAGCGCAGTCTCGTTGAAGAATTTTGTTGGACAGTCTGGAAAATGTGCTCCTGATGTCCATGCCACTAACATATTCCCTAGGTTATCTATGTAGTTCGTGTTGTTTTTGTTTTCATAAGTTTTGTTTTTAGTTTTATATATTGTGTAGATCGTCATTTCGTTAGTCGCACATTCGAACTATATTATATTTTCCAAATCATGTAAGCATTTGATTTGCGTCGTGTTTCCTTAAACTATTGATTAGCACAGAAACATATTTCGTGCTATGTCAACATATAGCTAGACTCTGATTGAAGCGACGTGTTGGCATCATCACACCAGAAACTTCCATGTACAAACCTTTTACGGATCTCACCCTAATTCAAGAAGAAACGAGCAACTTGAATCAATAGAAAAAAATCTTTGTATCAGGCTTCTCAACCAAATAGTATCTGTTCAAGCCCATAACGTAACAGGCTTTTTCAATAAAATTCATAATTGAACAAGATTCCCCATAACATGGAACGCCTTTTGTTTCACGGATGGTTAGTACTGGATCTGGATGAATGAAACAAAAATTCTAGAAATATCGCATAAGATATAATGACAATGAAAGAAAAATTGTTAGTACTGAATCTGGATTAATGTGTTCCTTATATCATCTAAAGCATGTTTCATTATACTGCATTCATAAAACATTTTCGTGCAAAATTTTAATTATTACAGCATGTCGGTTCATGAAGAAATATGTCTGGATCTTACTAACCATGCAAAATATAAATCCCGCATTAATAATATGATTTCAGGTGATTTTTCTCTGTTGTGGTTAAAAGCTGAACAAAGCTCTCTTCTGAGAGCTTCTGGCCCCACCGGAGTATATTTCAGCCAATAAAATCATCCTGATTTTTCACACCACCAAAATTTCATCCGGTAGCACTCCCTACAGCAATAACAAACTTAAAAAAAAAAAAAAAAGGAGATTACCTTCTAAATTTTCTACTGAACCCTAAATATCAATTTCACGAAACGAGAACAAAAACAACCTTAAATCATACTTCTCCACTTCAGCAAATTCTTAACTGATTACACGAATCATTTTTATTATTTACAAGCAGATCTCAAGTGCTATGCACGTGCAGGGACCCTCCCTCATCTCAAATACTAAATAAGAGAGGGATTTAATCAAGACACCAAACACGATTGGACGATAATGGAACACGATTGGAACTTCCTAGATTTTACTGCATATATGTGGCTGTAGTCACCGTTTCCCTTGTGACTTTAACAAATTTCATTTCTGCTGACTCCAAAAGACTTGTGCATCAAAAGACTCCATGTGCATGCTTCCAACGATTATGCCTGCTCTCACAAATATCTTTAATTTACTTCTAGTTTAGTTATCTCCACCACCTCAAAATTTTCGAACAATCTAATAATATATTGTACTGATAAAAATACAAGTAAAACTTGCCAACAAAGATTTCTAAAAGCTTCAATCTTAAAGAGAAAATGGTTTGTTTGTGTTATTAGCTGTTCTTTACGTATTCTACCAATTCATAAGGGTGGGATTCAGAATTTGGATTTGGTTTCTCCTTTTTTGTATCATTCAAGGAATAAAAAAAGCATCCCTCATTCAAATTTAACATTCATACGTAAGACATGAAGTCGTCTTTGGGATTTTTGGTTTGATTTGATGCGTTATAGTGGGAGATATTTTACCCCGTCCTATCTTGAACATTGGCTCCACCATTAATACCAGGACGTCTCATTTAACACCCCAATGGGAACTGATATTTTGAATTATTCCGTATATCAACCGCCGAATTGGAATTTTGGTTTTTGACCTCATATTTAGCTCTTGCCAATGATATTGGAGTCGGTACAAACCTATTTATCTCTCTTTGGGGATAAGAATGACCCACAAAAATGGCGATTCTGCAAACTCAGCCTCACAATTGTTTCGATCTTAGGATCTGAATCAGTTTGTGAGTGTGCTAATTGAACTTCATCGCTGTCCAAGGAGGGATCTTCGATCCTTCAGATTTATTGGTTAGTATAGTTTTCTTTTCACTTTGATTGTTTTTATTTTGAGTTTTAGTTTTCTTTCAATTTCTTTATGTTTACAGAAAGATATAAACAAAGGAGGCAACGTATGATGAAGGGATTAGATCCATCTCAATCCCAGTCTTTGGAGAGTTCTTTGAGATCAGGAAAAGGTATCACTGGTTCTTCTCGTGAAGAACCTCAAAGAAGATTTATCCAACTGGAGAGAAAATCTTTTTCAATGGAGGAAGATTTTGTCGGTGCTGTCGAGGTTATCAAGATCACAGAAAGAGGTTATGGGGTTTTTAGTTCTTGGTTAGAAGTTGACAATAAGATGATATCTTGGATGACTCCAATCCTAGTTTCAATCTCTAAGGGCGAATCTGGGAAAGTGAAATGGTCTGAGAGACTTGGTGAAGATGTTTATTTGATGCATCTTCAAAGCAATGATGCAGGAGAATACCTAAGATTATCTAGGTTTCGGAAAGATGGTGAAAGCAAGAAGTTTAGTATATGTTTTCCTGGAGGTGAAAACCGAGAGGATTGGTCCATGTTGGCTGAAGTAATGGAGACTTTTCTTCATAGGAAACCTTCCAATCCAGTGGCTACTTTACAAGATGTTACGAGTTTTCCTCAGTTAAGCAACAAGGAGGAACGAAAATGGGGTGGGGTCTGGTGAAGATTTCTCATAAAACATCATGGTCAAAGATTGCTGGTATTATAAAAAGGAAGATTAAGACTTTCAGATTTATTGAGCTACAAGAAATCAATATGCTCTCTGCGATCTTTTCTATCGAGGACGATGAATGGAAAAGACTATGGAAGCCATTGATATGGACTCAGAACAACATCATCATTAAAATCTGTAAGTGGTTTGGCTGTGAGGACAAAGAAACTGGAGTAATCTTGAACACTAAGAAGGAGGTTATAGTCAAGCAAAAACCAATGATAGGGAATGTAAGTCTGAGACTCTGACTGTTATTCCAGTGGAGAACTATTATAAGGAAATTCACTGGTTTAAAATCAAGGGTTTGCTTTCTAAACTTTGGAGCTCACAAGTCATGATTAAGATAGGAAAGGAGCTTGGAGATGTTCATCAAATTTCATCGGAAACCTTATAGATACAAGACAAAAAAGGATGTCATTATTTTAGGGTTTCTGTTAAGGGTGGTTGTAATGGTGTTCCGGCGGTGCTTCTGATGGAGCTTGAGGGGGAGAAGGTGGTGATTCAGATTACATGGGATCCGGAGTATCAGCCAAAGGATCAGCTAACTGATTTGGACTATTCAAGGAAAGTTCAAAATTTCGACGAAATATTTGGTGCAAAGAATCCGAAAAATTCAAATTTTCCTTCTTTAACAAGCTATTCTCGGGGAGCGTTGAACGGAAATAAAGATGCTGATCCAAAGGTGGTGAGCCTAAGTGCAAGCCAGGGTTATATTACAGACGGTGTGGGGCATGTTATTAGTGAAGATCAATAAGCCAGTTGTATTTTTGTTTCTAAACCTAGAAAGAGTGTATCTATGGACCAGAATAATCCTAATAATAATATCTCATTAAACGCATCAGGTTCCAGGTTTAGTCACTTGCGTAATGAAGAAGACTCTGTGAACGGAAGTTTGGGAGAAGACATGCATGAAGAAAAAGAAAAAGAGTCCATTACAGAGGGCAGTACAATAAAGGAGATGGAAGATGAAGTAGTACAACGTCTTAACATGACCAAATCAGTTCCATATGGTGATGAAGAGACTATTGATAAGACTGTCAGCTCTTTTGTTAATTTGGCTTGTAGTTATGGCCATATTAGTGCCGATAATATTTCGTCTTCGAGAAAGAATATGACTAAGATTGTTCTCAATTATAAAGGCAGGTTTAAAAGTCAAAGTGAGGAAGATGTGAAACATTGTTTACCGCAAGAGGAGGAGATAATAGGGTGTTCTGAATTACAAGGAAGGGTCAATGATGATGGATTTTAAAATCTTATGATATAATGTTAGAGGTCTTAATGACTTTGATAAGGTAACTTCTCTTAGAAACCTTATTAATAATCAAAAATGGGCAGTCTGTCTTATCCAAGAAACCAAGATTATGAAGTTTTCTAACTGGTTCATAAGGCAGCTTTGGTATGATGATTACTTTGATTGGAATTATAAACCTTCAGTAGGAGCAAGTGGAGGTCTCTTGTCTATATGGGATAGTAACAGGTTCACTAAGGAGAATGAGAGAATTGTCCTTAATAACATCTCAACTCAGTTAGTGAACGAATCCAACGGTTCTAAATGGGCTATTATTAATCTTTATAGTCCTTGTGATTACAATGATAGAGCTTCATTCTGGGAAGAATTGGAAGAAGTAAGACATTGGTGGACTGTTCCAATTTGTTTTGCAGGAGATTTTAATGCAGTAAGGTCTGATGATGAAAGGAATAGGGGGGATGCAGATAGCAGAAACTCTGGATTTCTGAATAATTTCATTCTGCAACAAGATTTGGTGGATTAGACTTTGGTGGGTGGTTCTTATACTTGGTCTAATAATCATGTTGATCCTCTCCTGTGTAGGCTAGACAGATTTCTTTTTAGTGTTATTTTTGATGAAGCTTTCGCTAATGTTTTACTAATCGCACTAACTAGAACAGACTCTGATCATAACCCTTTGATGGTCATTACTAGTCATTCTATCAGTAGAAAGACTTATTTCAAACTAGAGAAAAGCTGGATTGATCACAAGGACTTTGCTAAACAAGTTAAAGTTTGGTGGAATTCTATGTCTTATTCTGGAAGTTCTAGTACCATTTTCTTTCTCAAACTTCAAAACCTTAAGCACTTCATTAAGCCTTGGGGTAAAACTGAATTTGGAGCTGTTTATACTGAGAAAAAGGTGTTAAATGAAAAGATTAATGAGCTTAATCTGTTGGAGAAAAAGAGTCCATTAAAAATGCTGAAAATATGGAAGCAAGGAAATGGCATCTTAGAGCAAAGCAAAATGGTTCAAATAGGGAGATGCTAACACTGGTTATTTCCACATAATAGCTAGTTCTACAAAAATAAGGAACACTATTGCTAAGATCCAAATGAAAGGTGTTGACTGCTTTGATCAAGCTGCTATCAAAGAAAGGTTAAGAAACTACTATATTCATCTTTTCTCTGAACATAATAGTGTTTATTCTTCTTTGAACTCTTTGAGTTTCCCTAATGTGGGTGAGGAGAAGAAGGAATGGTTGGATAAAAGGTTCACTGAATTTGAAGTTTGGGAATTCATTAAACACTTGGGAAACAACAAGTCTCCAGGCCCTGATGGCTTCTCAGTTGAATTCTACAAAAAATGTTGGAATACTATAAAAGGTGATTTTATGAGAATGGTTGATGATTTCTTCAAGTTTGGCTCCCTTGATTGGAGGTTAAACTGCTCTTTCATATCTCTCATTCCAAATAAAGAGGACTCTTGTGCTCCTAGAGACTTCAGGCCTCCAAGTATTATAGGAAGTGCTTACAAGATTATATCTAAGATGCTTGCTGACAGATTGAAAAAATTAATGCCTTCTCTCATCTCAGATTACCAAGGAGCTTTCACACATGACATGCAAATTCTGGATGGTGTTTTAATTTCCAATGAGTGTGTGGATAGCAGGTTGAAGTCCAAAGTTCCAGGAATCTCGTGTAAAGTTGATATGGAGAAAGCATTTGATAACATCAATTGGCAAGCTCTTTTCTGTATTTTGCACAAGCATGGATTTTGGGAAAGATGGATTGCATGGATAAAATTGTGTGTTTCCTCTACTCATCTATCAGTTATGGTAAATGGAAACTCAATTGAAAAGTTTAAGCCAGAGAAAGGATGAAGACAGGGAGATTCACTCTCTCCTTATTTGTTTCTTCTTGTAGTTGAAATTCTATCTAAGCTTATGAATGATGCAGTTGAGAGTGGATTTAAAGTGGTAGAATCAGGTACAATGATATCTCATCTTCAGTTTGTTGATGATACTCTTATTTTCCTCAATGCTGATACCGATGAAGTTACCAGACTTTTCATCATTCTTTCAATATTTGAAGCTCTTACTGACATGATATTAAACCTGGAGAAGAGTACCATGATTAGTGTTGGAGATGATGATGTTATTGAAGTTCTAGCTAAAGAATTAGGCTGTAAAACTGAGAAGCTGCTTGTTAAGTATCTAGGACTTCCTATTGGTGTTAGCTCTAGAAGTATATATATTTGAGACTCTGTGCTTGAGAAAATGCATATGAAATTAGCTACTTGGAAAAGAAAGTTTCTAAATAAAGCAGGGAGACTAGTTCTAATTACGCATTGCCTTTCCAGATTACTCATATATTTCTTATCCTTATTCAACCTTCCAGTTAGTGTTGAAAAGAAGGTGATTGCTCTAATGAGAAATTTTTTATGGGTCTCTACTCAAGATAAGAGGAAGATGGCATGGGTGAGATGGCCAAAAATTTGTAAAACAAAGAAATGTGGAGGCTTAGGTGTGAGGAGTCTTAGGCAGACTGATAAGGCTTTGCTAGTAAAATGGGTCTGGAGATACTCTACTCAAAAGAAGACTTCATAGAGAAGGATAATGCAACAGAAGATGAAAGCTATTGAAGATGTGATACTGCCAACTGATGATAATGAAGCTCAAGGCAAAAGCTTATGGAGAAATGTTTCAAGATTGGTTCTAGACGTTCAAAATTTTACGACTTCCAAGATGGGTAGTGGCAAAGGGATAAGATTCTAGTATGATAAATGGTTAGTCAATGGCTGTATTAAAGATCTCTTTCCAATTATCTTCAAAGCGCGTGTTAATAAGCAAGCCGCAATGGCTGACATGATTCATGAAGGAAGATGGACTGGTGTTTTTAAACATTCACTTAATGTAAATGAAAATCTTGGATGGGATCTTTTAACAAGAGATTTGGGAGTTGTCCCTGTTTTGACTGATGGGGAAGATCAGGTGCAGATTATGGATAAATTCTCAACAAAAACTTGCTATGAAGTTCTGGTTGGAAATATGGAAGATTGCACTTTCAGCAAGTTATTGTGGATGAACTCAATTCCTCCTAAAGTAACTTTTATGTTGTGGGATGCTTTCAATCATTCTTTACCTACAAGAGGTATGTTGCATCACAGAGGAGTAGAAATTCCTAGTTCTGCATGTGTGATGTATGGTGCGATGGACGAGTCTGCAGATCACCTTTTCTTACACTGTCAAACTACTTTTGAAGTATGGGATTACTTCATTAAGGCCTTCCATATTTCTTGGCCTCTATCAGGTACAGTCCTTCGGTTGTTTCAAGCTTGGGATAACAACATTTTGTCAGGAAGGTGCAAGGAAATATGGAATATTTTCCATTACGCTTTGTTTTGGATCATTTGGGAAGAAAGGAATATTAGAGCATTTTGGGGAAGGAATAAGTCTGTGTATGAGCTTATTATGCATATCAAGCAGACTTTGGTCTTATGGAGTTGTGATAAAGATACTTTTAAATTCATTGACAGTGTGCAAATATTGCATAACTGGGAAGCGATCATTCATATGTAATCTAGCCTGAAATGGCTAACTTGTTGTATTTGGTTGGATTCTTCTCTTTAGTATAACTTTTTCCTTTCGGAAAAAAAAAAAAAGATATTTGAGTCAATACTCGTCAAAGGGAAATCTTGCTTGTAAAAAAGGAGCAAGACTTCGGATCCCGTTGAAATAAAGCAAAATTTTTGTCTAATGGGCATGTTGCAATTCAAAGGCAATATATGGTGAGCTCTAGCAGCATAAAAATCATGACACCTGATAGTGATGTGAATCGTATGTCGTGAATAATACCGCGTGCAATGCACATTTAGTTCCGGATAGTGGATACTACTAGACTACAAGTGGTACAGCAATCTATATTTCTTTGAAAATCGACTCAAACAAATTCCCATTCTAATTCTTTTTTTATCAGCAGAAACAAATTCCTCATTGCTTCTGGAGGAATATATGCACCCTGCTTCTAGTTTCCAAACAAGTAAACGGCTTTGTTTGATTTGTTGCATGATGAGAGACTTGAACTCTGAATTAGTTTTACAAATTCTTAGCTAGCTACCCACTGTCACTCATATTGTCAAATATCTTTTTAATATTCGATGATGTCGTGGAAATAAATCAATATTTGGCTCAAATTGAAGCGCACAAGTAGAAGTACTAACTACTAATTATGATTTACAAGAATTATTCTTTAGATATTTTTCTTTCTCCATAAGAAAAAAGAAAATTTGTTACCCTCATCAACCTCTTACTCATATTTGATCTTTTTTGTACCAGATATCTGAGCAACATTTATTTTCTATTTTTATTTTTATTTTGTCCAAAAAGCTTATATCTTTTGAATTTGGTTTCAAACTTTTTATATCAACGGGCATGCAAAATGCATCCTTACAAGATGTAGCACATTATTCATATACAAGACATGACATGAAAGCTTCTTAAAGTTCGCATGAGTTTTGGTACGATGTACTACTGGACAGTGGCTACGAGCTAGTGCCTACTGCCTAGGCCCTAGGGGTTACACAAGTAACGCAAGTGACGCCGTCGCTAAGAGAGGCCTACATATATTCTAGAGATTGTGAAATGAGGCCCACACCTTAGCCCAGTAAGAGAAACCTAAGTAAAGTACTCTGAATTTTCATTTTTATTTTTGGACAGCTTAAGCAATTTGTTCGTTATTCCTTGGAGCATCTTCTACAATTTTTATGCGGACATTGTCATCACTCATTTGCTCTATATGAGTATAGGATCCGAAAATGTATGGCATTCTCTTAACCCAAACTTAAATTGTTTCAATCGCCATTCATGCCATCAGTGGCAAGTCCCAAAGTTCGGATGGCAAACTTACAAAATATTTGTGGTTGATCTAAATGGATGCTAGCTAAATCACCAAATAATGGAAATTGTTCATGCCTTCCATCTTAATAATTCTTTCTTTGAAGTGGTTTCCCTCTCCTTTCTACATAGAAAAACTTCACTTCACATTTTATCTGTGTCCATCATCTCAATATTTTTGAGGTCTCCGGTTAAAAAACCTTGATAACACACAGTATTGGTAAAAATGGAACTCGTCAGTAAAGATTTCTAAAATCTTAGGTATCCGAGAGAATTGGTTAATTTGTGTCAGTTGTTGTTCTGTATGTAACCTACCAATTCATATCGGGGTGATTCGAAACTTGGATTTGGATTCTCCCTTTTTTTTCAAAAAATCATCAAGGCATAAAAAAAGTGTTCCTCATGCAAATTAAACATCCCATTAAAACAAAACACCTCTTTGCTACACTACTAGATTGAATATTTTCTTGTAACATCCTGAATAGAAGACTTTTGTTAGAAGGGGAGCAAAACCGGATCTGATGAGAGCGAAAATTGTAGTCGACTCACTAACTCAAATCTAGCCAATATATTCACCTGAGTAAGACCAAACTACCCATACTAAATTCAACCATTAATCATGCAAAATTCACATCCATGTTTAAAGGTATTCCACCACAATAACGGCCAAGATAAACGGGAAAAAAACTCATATGATGACATCTTCAAGTTCTTGAATGATGAAATCGTAACTGCTTCTGTAATTAGCAAAATAGCTCTTTAAAATCAAGCAAATAAGTAAAACAACCAACAAATCCATAAATTAAATGTTTACCTAAACCTAATTAAAAACATCAAATGAGAAAAAGAAATACCTCAACCGTAAAAACTAAAAAGTAAAATATATATGCATCAAATCATGCCTACCTTACATCAACCAGTGTTTCTTATCAAGGAAAACATATTAAAAAATAAAAATCATCGGAAAGAATTAAATCATCAAGATCCATGGCCGTGATTTGGTTAGGGTTTATAGAGTTGATTGAATACTTAATCATGAAAAATATTTGGAAGAGGATAATTTTATAGAAAAAAGAGATGGAGATCTCTGCTATAATTGTTCATAAAGGTGTTCAGATCCTTCATAAAACAGAAAATTGCGCATCTTTTTTTCTTTCGGACGTAATCGGTTTTATCAGTGGTGAAAATCGTTGGGAGTTTTGCGGTAGGTCTTAGTATTTAGTAAGGTTAGTTTGGTCTGAGCTAGTAAAAGTATCGACTAGGTCCGACTTATAGAGTTGACTACGACTTTTGCTCTCCTCGGATCCATTTTTTATCTCCCTCTAACAAAAAATCTTTCATTTAATATACAAAAAGCCTACATAAATCTTATAAATCTAGGTTAGATACTTTGATTTCTTTGTCTATTGTTAATCGATCCATAACGTTTTATACTAATTTGGTTTGTTGTATAATTTCGACAATGATAGATGGTAGGAATTAAATGTTGCAGAGCAATAAAGGGTCGTTCTGGAGCAGAAGCAATTAAATAGATTTCTGATGCAGACTATATCCCAAGTAATATATAACTTTGATAGTCTGAGAACACCACCTTTTCGTTGTTTTTGCAGAATATTGTTTTCTTTGTATGAGACTTGTTATTACAGATGACTAAACTTTTTCGTGAACAACTTGACTTCATGGATGAAAATCTATTTTGGGATAAAATATTGTGTGAATGAATGTTTAAGAACGCGCGATTAGAGATATTGAAACTAATTAGAGGATAGAGGAAAAGGACAAAAACCGGATCCAAATATCAATTCAGGTCACCCCTTATCTAAGTAATTTCCTAATTCCTAATCTACCTCTCACTAATAAGGATTAGTGGTTAATAATAATTAGAAAAAAGTATTTGTTAAAAGATTAGTGTGTGTTTTTATTTGTATTTGGGTGAGGTGAGAGTAGAAGGAAGGAAAAAGTATTTGAGAAGGAACTTTTTTTGGTGAAAATGGAGGATGATTGTGAACAGAGAATTGCTTCTAAGAGGTTGAAATTTTTTTTGTTTCCCTTTAATCCACCAGTTTTGCAGATGAAAAAGCTCGGTGCCATCATGGACGTGGTATGAATACAATGCCGAAAGCAGCCATACCGGCATGCTACTCATACCACGTCCATGCCGGCACCGAGCTTATCCCCCATTTTGAAATTCAAGTCGGCATAATATTCAACCAAAAAACTATGCTGGTACGCTATGCAGGGGGTTTGGGGGGTCCGGGGGGCGTAGCCCTTCTCGGCTGCGTTCATCACTTCCGACATGGTCTTCATCTATACCGGCATGGTCATCATCACTTACGGCATGTCTACATCACTTCCGGCATTGTCTTCATCACTACCTTCATGGTCTTCATCACTTCCAAATATTAAAAAAAAAATTGTTTTCAAAATGAGGAGCTGACAAAGAAGGAGAATAGAATTTGAAAGGGAGTGGAGAAAATTTCGAATTTGAAAGGGAGTGGGGAATATTTAGGTTTCAAAACCCCTAATCTTAAAAGAAATTAGGGGAAGGATATTTTAGTATTTTAAAATGAGGGATATGATTTTCTTTTTTGATTTTAAGTTTTTTGATTTTTATTTTAAGGGAAGGATATTTTAGTATTTTTGTCCCCAAAACACTTCTTAGCAGCACTATTGGTTGGAGGAAGTAATTTATATCCCCAATTATTTTGAATATTCCCCAATCGCGCGTTCATGTTTAACTGGGTAACCGGAAAGTATCCTGCCAAATAAATTAAAAAGTAAACTTTAAACATTTCCTCTCGGAAAAAATACTTAAATTTTTTAAACTTTAGCAACGGATATCAGGTGTTGCTATTGAGTCATACGCGGACGTGAGTTTTAGACTAGTGACAGTTTTTTAGCCGTCCGGAAATATACCTGGGACGGATTTAGAAACCGTCCCTACATCCCCTGGCAATTCCAAAAATTCCATGTTCCCAATCCTCCCCCAAAAACCGTCCCAAATGAGTATTTTGAACGGTTGTAATGCTAGGTGATGCATAATTAAGATCAGCGAAGAGTAGCAAGTAGTATTTAATAGGTACATTTTAGTGCGGTAGATTAGTAAAGGAATATTTTAAAGATCAGCTTGATTCTGTTGATCCACTATATACTAAGATTAATTTGGATTTTTAAATCTCAACTTTGCGATGAAGTTATTTGGAAATTTTCAAATTAATATCTTTAATTTTAAATTATCTTCTTATATTCACATGTTGAATCGTTAATCGGAAGAATGCATTACAAACAGCCTATACCTACTCTATATTAGCTAGTAATTTTCAGCCGATTATAAACTATATTTATATTTTGGTCATTTGTCCATTTCGTGTATGGCAGATCGCGTTTTAGTGTGTTCGACACAGAGGAGAAAGCATTTAGGCCAAACACCACTTACCACTCCACGCCTCCCGCAAATTTCCCTGATTATTGTCTCTTTAGCAGATTTGTGGGCCGATGGACTCCATGTGCATACTTCCCCTGATTTGCCAATTAACTATTTAAATTTACTTCACATTCCGTTATCTCCACCTCTCAAGATTTTTCGGATTCCCAAGGTATCCCTTTCCAGAGACATAAGTTTTATGACATTTTTTTATCACTTACTTGTTTCCATAGCTCCATGAAAATGATTCAATTTTTTTTGAAACTTTTGCCGGAAAATGAATCAACAGTTCCAATGTTTTATGAAGCTGCATAAAGGATCATGGAGGTGAATTACAATTTGGACGATAAAGAGAGCACATTCATATATCCACTGAGCAGATATTTTAACGTTGGACAGAATTATGTACATATGGATTTTCTAGTAGCGTTATTTAGTCCGGTGTGTAAAAACATTGTTAGTCGACGATGTTAATATCGGAATTTTTGTTGGGTTCTACCCGTCCTAGTGTACCAAGATGATCTCACTTTTTCAGAATAGTATGAGAGAGAGTTGTCTTTTCATTGTAACTTGTCTTTCCTTATATAGATTTTTCAAAAACCCTTTCTTTTTATGGCATCTTGTCATGTGTCCTAAATCTCCTTAATTACTACTAATGACATCCCTTTTCTAATATAACCTCCTTCTTCCTTGTTAATTCCTTCATTGTTCCTTCCACCTCATGGATACTTTTTTGGTGGATTTGGGCCCTAGTCCCCATGTTCCATGTGTGACCTATCCCCTCTTTGGGACACCCTAGCATGGTTAAGGGGAGTTATTTTTCATGTGTCAACATTAGTCCCCTAACTATGAGGTTAGTCGTAAGATAACCTTATAGTTATACTTATATGATCGAGTCGGCATACGCATTCCTTTGCGCATGGAGAAGATCGTCAGTTACTGCCTCGTAAATGATGTCTCTCTTTTATATATATATATATGTACAGCTGGTACCTTCTCATCTTATTTCTTATTTTTTTTTCTCTTATCCTCTTTTCCTTTTGTGAGTTACTCGACTCGCATGGCTGACTCTCTTCGCGGGTACGTGCTAGTCTTAGCGCCTATTTCCGCGTTAATCTATGTGATGTCCAAGCATGATGAACTGAAACACCTGCTGCTCTTGAAGGCTGAAGTCGAAGCGCTACGGGAGCGGAGAATTACTAACAGACATGGCGCGAATACTAAGTTTAGGGAGGTGTCTGAAGCTTATCAAACCGCGCTTGAAACGGAACCATCGGGTCGTGTGTCGCCAGAGACTCAACGCGCTCTCAATGATGCTGCTAGCACACATGAGGCGGCTAATCAGTTGTATGCAGATTCCCTGGCGATGGTGGTTACGATAGACCGGGCTATTTCATATTATCGCCTCTGGATTTCCAACCGAGTGATGCAACCGCTCCTTGGTCATACTTTGGTCTTAACAACGACCTCTTTGCTTGTACCTCATCCTTACATCGAGGACGAATCTGCTAGTTCTAAGGGAGGAAGAGGGAATGTTATGGAATCTTCGTTCGTTCCAACGGAACAATACACGCAGAGAATATGATGAACATGAGAACACCCTTTCACTCGCCCAAAGAGATGGGGCCGAAGATAAGATCATTCAAGCAATTATTAAACGATTTCACGAGGCTGATCAAGATTTGCGCTTGGCTGACGCACAAGGAAACGACAGTCGCTTGATGGTGGAGGCTCTGGACGTGGATATTTCTCACCGTCGTTCACTGTTGGCAGAATAAATTATTATTATTTATTATATATTTTTTGTTGCTTCTCTTTTTTTTTAGTATTTCTTTAGAATTTTGGGGTTTGAAATTGTGAAGGTGTCCGATTTTCCAAAGACACGGTTTCTCGAGATAAGGCCCCCCTTCGATGTTGTCCACGTGCCATCCATGGTTTCTGTGGTCGTTGTAATCGTTCATACTTTCATGATTCTTTATAAATATGAAATATTGGCTTCTTTAAGCTCCAACTTGTTTGCTTCTTTCTTTTGTTCTACATGGCATATGTTCTTCATGGTTACATTCTTTCGTTTGCGCCAATACCCTCGCTGGTTGACCTTCGATACAAGGAGGAGGAACTCGCGAGGCTTTTGTTAGTAAAAGCGGAGGTTGAAGCGCTCAAGTCGCGGAGGGTGATTTACAGGGATGCCAAACGAGCCCAATTTTCTGATCAATACGATACATTCCAGATGGCTGAAAGGGTTCGGGCGAAGGGGAGCGTGTATGTCCAAATTCGACGTGCATTAGACGAGGCGGTTGAGATCTGTCAAGATGCAGATCAGCTGTTTGAAGAGTCTGTTGTCATGACGGAAAGTATAGATCAAGCCATGGCTGACTGTCGTCTGTCTATCTCTGAGCGAGCTTTTCCTTACTTGCACGGGTGTACTTCAACCCTTGCAGCAGTTTCCGCGCTTGTTCTCACCTTTGATATTCCCGGTGAATTGAGGCGTTTGCTCCTTCTCAGGGGGAGATAGATATGTTATTGGCTTCTCGAGTAGTGCACGTAGATAAGATGCGCACGATTTATCATTATCGAGAGAAAATGCTAGCTGTTGCTCGTAAATCAAAGGTTCCCAGCGAAATAAAGGGGCTTGCTGAATTGGCTAATGAAGCCGATTATACGTTGGCTACTTCTATTGATCATCGTGAGGAAGCGCTCTTAATGGTGCAGTTCATAGATGCAGACATTGCTCATTGTCGCGCGTTACTATCAGATGATGAATGAGTGACAGACGACTTGTTGTCATTATTTTTTTTAATATTTTTTTTGTACTCGGGTATTTATTCTATGTAGTGTATTTTCACTCCGTCTGCCTTCCTTCTCCCTCTCTCTTCGTGAGGGTTTAATTAAGGATATGCTTATTTCATCTCCTTTTAACAGGGACGCTAGGTAGGAACTTGTGATGAAGTGTATTTACCATCCTCCTCCCCCTCCCCTTTTTTTAGCGGGGATTGAGGGGGGCGGGATGTATGTTAAACGCGCCTACTCCCACCTTCATTTTTCTTAATGGGGATTGGGAGGGAGGGATGTATGTATGTTAAACGCGCCTACTCCCCACTCTGTTTTACTTAAAGGGGATCCGGAGAGCGGGGTGTATGTGTTAAACGCGCCTACTCCCCCCTCTGTTTTTGTCAACTGGTACTGGGAGGGCGGCATGAATGTTAAACGCGCCTACTCTCCCCTTCATTTTTCTCAATAGGGATTGGGAGGGCGGGATGTATGTTAAACGCGCCTACTCCCCACTCTGTTTTACTGAAAGGTGATCCGGAGGGCGGGGTGTATGTGTTAAACGCGCCTACTCCCCCCTCTATTTTTCTCAACGGGTACTGGGAGGGCGGGATATATGTTAAACGCGCCTACTCCCCCCTTCATTTTTCTTAATGGGGATTGGGAGGACGGGATGTATGTTAAACGTGCCTACTCCCCCCCTTCATTTTTCTTAATGGGGATTGGGAGGACGGGATGTATGTTAAACGCGCCTACTCTCCCCTTTTTTTCTTTCTCAACAGGGAACCGGGGGGCGGGATGTGTGTTGAACGCGCCTAATTAGTAGGCGCATTTTTGGCATTCGCGCGGTACTTCTATTGGTTAATCAGGTGTCGTTGGCGCTCCTGCATCTTTTAGTAAATTTTTCAGCCAATCGGGTGCCATTGGCATTCCCGTGGCCTTGCGTTAGTCGATCGTGCACCATTATCATTCCCGTGATCTTTTGTTAGTCGATCAAGCGCCATTAGCATTCCTGTAACATTTAGTAAATTTGTCAGCCGATCGGGTGCCAGTGGCGTTCCCGCAGCCTTTTGTCAGTCGATCGGGCGCCGTTGGCTTTCCCGCAACTTTTTGTCAGTCGATCAGGCGCCATTTGCATTCCTGCAACCTTTAGTAAATTTGTCAGCCGATTGGGTGCCAGTGGCGTTTCCACAACCTTCTGTCAGTCGATCGGATGTCATTAGCTTTCCCGTAATCTTTTGTCAGTCGATCAGGACTCATTAGCATTCCTGCAACCTTTAGTAAATTTGTCAGCCGATCGGGTGCTAGTGGCGTTCCCGCAACCTTTTGTCAGTCGATCAGGCGTCATTGGCATTCCCGCAACCTTTTGTCAGTCGATCAGGCGCCATTAGCATTCCTGCAACATTTAATGAATTTGTCAGCCGATCGGGTGCCATTGGCGTTCACGTAGCCTTTTGTCAGTCGATCCAGTGTCATTGGCGTCCCCGTAACCTTTTGTCAGTCGATCAGGCGGCATTAGCATTCCTGCAACCTATAGTGAATTTGTCAGCCGATCGGGTGCCATTGGCGTTCCAGCAGCCTTTTGTCAGTCGATCGAGTGCCATTGGCGTTCCCCGACCTTTGTAGATGTTTACGAATCATATATCAAAAGTTGGCTTTTATTCGAAACGAGAGTTTTTTACTTTGATTTATTTATGCATAAAACTTCTTTAGCCATTTACCATTGGTGACTTGACCTTTGTGCCATTCATGCGTCTGAGCTTGTAATACCCGCTTTCTTCTACCTTCCTTACTTTGAAAGGTCCTTCCCAGTTTGCGGCGAATTTCCCTGCACTAGCATTTCTTTGCACATGAGGAGCGATCTTAAGGACCAAATCGTCTACCTCTAATTTCCTTTCTTTTACATTCTGATTATAAGAATTTGTTGTGCGCTTCATGTACGCCTCCGCAAACCGTTCTTCCCGGGCTCTTCGTTCTTCTATTGTATCCAAATGGGGAAAGCGGCTTACTTCGTCTGGTGTCGTATGACTAGCCATTGCTATCCTCGCGGATGGAATTGCAATCTCTGCTGGCAATATCGCATCCTCTCCACAGACCAGAAAATATGGCGACGCCCCCGTGGAACTTCGTTTCGAGATTCTGTATGCCCATACCGCGAGAGGGAGCTGCTCATGCCACTCTCTGGGGTGGTCCTCCACTGTCCTGCTCAAGATCCGGATGGGCGTTTTATTGATCGCCTCGGATTGCGCGTTCCCTTGAGGATAGTAGGGGGTTGACATATGAAGCCTCGCATTATATTGGCGTGGCAAATCTATCATGTCCTTGTTTACGAACGATTTTGCATTATCCGCCCTGATAATCATGGGCGCGCCAAATCTGCAGATAATGTATTCTTTGATAAATGCTGCAATAGTTTCCCCGGCATAGTCTTTAAGAGGTATCGCTTCGTCCCATTTCGTGGGGTACTCGGTGGAGGTTATTATGTACTTGTGGCGCTTCGAGGACATCGGGTTGATCTGTCCTATAATGTCTAAATCCCAACTGTGGAACGGCCATGGTGTTGCCACGCTATGCGGCAGGGTGTGGGGTGTTCTGATTAGGTCTCTGTGTGTTTGGCAGTTGAGGCATCTTCTCACATGTTCTGCGGTATCGCTTTCCATAGTGGGCCAGTAAAACCCGCCTTCATAGAGCTGTAGAAACAAGTTCCGCATTCCTTGATGTTCTATATTGTGGGACCAAGTCATTACTTCAGCAGCCTCCTCGTCGTATAGGCACCTTAACATAGCGTTACTATAGCTTCTGCGGTAGAGGATCCCCTCATGCATGAAGAAACGCGCCGCTTTCTTTTGGATTTTTAGGGTCGCCTGCCTGTCGCTGGGTAATTTTCCGTTTTGGATGGAATCCATATATGGTTGTCTCCAATCTACCCCGTCGACTGTGCAGACCTCGGCGGGTTGTGGCGAGGCTTGGAAATTGGCGCAACTGTCTTGGAGGGCCGCTGTTTGCGCTGACATACTAGGCCAGTATACCCCTCTCCTATGAAGCTTTCTGTAGAGGTGAACTTCTGCGGTTTTCCCACATGTTGTTGCGTGTAGCTCCTGGAGTATGTTTTCCGCTTATCTCTTATTTACGCACCTGGAAAGATATCCCCTTGTTGCTCGATAGTAAAGGGATCCTTGGATCAATACGAATTGTTTCAGAGCTTGGGTAGGTATTACACGATCCTCCTCCGTTTTGGTCAGGTCGTCGATGTAAGTCCGTCTCCAATCATCTGCCTCTTTGAAGGCCATGTCTTCTTTCCATGTGCTGGGCAGCTCCTTCCTTCTAACTGTTACCATATCCTCTTCTTTATAATTTAGCTGTGTCTTGCTAGATAGTGTTGCCAGGGCATTAGCGTGTTTATTCTTTCTTCTACCTATATGATCTAGGGTCCACCCTGTCTGATTTATCAGGTTTTGAGCCTCTGTTGATATGGAGCTAAATGTGGCTCTTTGACGTGGAAATCCCCATTGACTTGGTTAGTTACCAACCTCGAGTCACCTTTTATCTCAACGCATCCCAAGCCAAGCTCCTTAGCCATTCCGAGCCCTAGGATCAATGCTTCATATTCAGCGACATTATTACTGCATGTGAAGTCCAAATTGAATGAATATGAGAGCAATTCTCCTTATGGTGCTTCAAACACTACTCCCGCTCCTCCGACAGTATCATATGATGATCCATCAAAAAACATGGTCCAAGGCTTGTTAATATAGGCGACATGTACCTCTCCCGACACCCGGTCATAAATCTCGTCATCTCCTTCTCCAGGAAACATAGCCATTACGGCGATCGCTTTCCCTCGTACTCCTTTAGGTCGCTGATAGTCGAGTTCGAACTCCGATAGTTGTAACAACCATCGGGATGTTCTCCCAGTCAGGACAGCCTTAGAGGCGAGTTAAGCTATGGGGTTTGCCGCGGCTACAACGATCGTCTTATGCGTCACAAGATACGGCCTTAGTTTCTGTGTTGCGTAAATGAGGGATAGGCATGCTTGTTCCACTCGTGGGTATCTCAATTCTGCGTCTCTTAAAACCCGACTCACGTAGTAGATGGGTGATAATTTGTTTCCTCCCATATCTTGTGCCAGGACTGCCCCTATGGATGAGCTCGTAAACGCCGTGTATAAGTAAAGAGGCACCCCTTTTATTGGTGGTTTGAGGACTTGTGGGATGACGAGGCATAGCTTTAGTTTTTCAAATGCAACCTGTTGAGTTTCCTCCCATTTGAAGATGGTACCTTTCCTTAGTAGGGGCAAGAATTCCGACATTATCTGAGCCAAACCAGGCACGAAACACCGTATATAAGATATCTGTCTTATAAACCCCTTGAGATCTTTGGTATTAGTTGGTGGTACCGTAGTCATAATCGCCTCGATCTTACTTGGATCCACCTAAATCCCTTCATTGGTTACAACAAATCCCAAGAACTTTCCAGATGTTACCCCAAAGGCTCACTTGAGCGGGTTCATCTTGAGTTGGTACTTCCTACATCTTTCGAAGACCGTCTTTAGGTAAGATTCGTGGCTCTCGGTCTCTGAGGTCTTAACAACGATGTCGTCCACATGTACCTCTACCGTCCGATGCAGTAGATCGTGGAATATGGATGTCATGGCACGCTGGTATGTGGCACCGGCGATTTTTATCCCAAAGGGCATCACAACGTAGTAGAAATTCCCATATGGAGTTTGGAAAGCAGTATTCTTTTCATCTTCCTCGGCCATCTTTATTTGGTTATATCCATTAAACCCATCCATTAAAGAGAAATGCATCTTGCCTCCAGTCGCATTCGGCGTTAGGTCGATGTTGGGTAGTGGGAAATCATCTTTGGGACAGGCTCGATTGAGATCCCTATAATCTACGCAGCATCGGATCTTTCCATTCTTCTTCACCACTAGGACGATGTTGGCTAACCAGGTCGAGTGCTGGATAGGTTTGATGAATTTGGCTTTCAATAAGCGTTCCACTTATTCCTTTATTGCGAGAGCGGTAGCCCTCGGGAACACTCTACTTATTTGTTTTATTGGCTGGAATTCAGGAGACACTCCAAGGTTATGAGCTACGAGGCTGCTATCTAAACCCGACATTTTGTCATAATCGTAAGCGAAAACATCTATGTATTCCCTGGGCAAGGCGATCAATGCTTACCTTTCTTCCGCGTCTAAGCTTTTACTAATCATGATCGGTCACTTATCTTCTTCTGTTCCGATGTTAATTTCTTCTATGACGTCCATGGTGAGATCTTCGGGGGATCGTAATTCCTCATCATCGATTTTATTATATGGTAGCTCGCTTAGGTTTTGCTCGTCCGAGGGGGCCCCTACATCAAGTGTTTCGGAGTTTTGCATGCTTGTAGACGCTCCCTCGATTAATTGCTATAAGCGGTACACGTGCCCCCCGTATGGTCTTGAGAAACGCTGGAACCTAGGTTGTTCTTCATGTTTCCGCTTTCTTTCCGCTGGGAACGTCATCCTACTTGGCCGGCTCCGTCTTCTCTTCCTCACTCCATTTCGGTAGCGGGGTAAGTTTCACATCCGGGATTTCATCCGCCTCCTTAGCCAAGTCATAAAAAACCGCATCTTCCATGTAAGCTTCTTTTGGGTCAAAGGGGTGACTCGTGGCTGGTATCCGAAATTTCCTTCCTCCTACGTTAGTCTTGACATACTGATGGTGTGTTGCCGCTACCACTTTATGGTTGAGTAACCACCCTCGCCCTAACAATACATGGAACGTTGTGTCGTCTTCTAGTACATAGAAAGGGGTAATCCCACGAATATGACCAATCTTCATAACTAAATGGACAATCCCAATTGCCGTCTGAGTATGCCCTCCAAATCCTTTCACCGTCATGGTTCGCATTTTAATTGCCGACCGTTGTACTCCAAGAAAATCTAGTGTATGTGTAGAGATTACATTTAAAGATGAGCCCCCATCTACAAAGGCCCTCATCAAAGGAACCTTATTGATATACGTAGTCAAATATAAGGGTCTAAGGTGCTCTCCCGGATAGCAAATATCCTCGTCTGTGAATACGATAGCTTCTTTGGGGAGGGAATCGTAAGGCTTTCCTGCCGCAATTGCTGCAATAGCTTTGGACGCTTCCCTGCTTTGATCCTCGCTAAAACCTAGCGAGTCAAAAAACTGTTGGGCCAAAACTGCGCCCGCGAATTTGCTAGCGACGGCGTCTGTATTTGTAAATGCGCGGCCTTCTATGGAGATCTCGCATGCTTCTTTATCCTTTTCTTCCCAGGGTTGCCATTTGTCTCCTATGGGATCATGAGAAAGCATCATTACCTGATTTTGAGTCGCTTTTCCTCCCTCGGAATCTCCCATTTCGATTTCGCTCACGTCCAGTTTCTTCCGAAACATTCTTCTTAGTTTATAGCAGTCGACCGTGGGATGTTGTACTCTGCGATGGAAGTGACAGTACCTGGCATTGCTCTTCTGGATATCATTGGGATCCGCCCTTGTTGGAGGCAATTGAATTTCTATGTTCGCCACCCACTTCTCTAGGAGCCCGATGATCTGCTCTTTACTGCAAGGCAATGGGGGAAGAAGCGGTTGATCCCTGTATGACTGATTTGTTTGCGCGCCCCAGCCTTCTTGGTTGTTGTTTGCCTGGGTGTTCCTTGGTGTTGTTGAGACAGTGTTGACTGCATTGCGCCAGACATAATCCGAGTTGCTCTCTTCAACACAGTCGGCGATTCTTGATGCCTCTTCTTCCAGCTCGACGAAGGTTGGGAATCGGAATTCACTAGCTTTTCTTGAAACATGGTATCATTCCGCGTATGCAGATCTCCACTAGTACATCTTCTTTAAAGTCCTCATGGCAATCCAGCGCGAAATGACGAAACCGAGTGATATAATTCCCTGTGTCTTCCCCTAACCATTTACTCAAGTCGATGGTCGTGACTTTCCTTTTTGCGGAGTAAAACTTTCTGAGGAAGTGTGTGGACAGATCCGTCCATGAGTTGATGCTTACGGGCTTTAGGTTATCATACCAAGAGAAGGTCGTCTCAGTTAACGACTTCGGGAACTCCCTTAGGCATAACTTCCCATCAGAGGCTCGATCATTCATAGAAGCGATGAATCGGCTAAGATTTTCTCGCGCGTTCCCTTGTCCGTTGTACACTTTGAACTTTGATGAATTATAATCTTCTAGGTATTGATAATCCACGACCTCAGGGGTGTACGTGTTTGCCATAAAATAATAATTATTTTGTTTTACCAATTTGTAGTTCCTTTTGAAAAACTTGGCCATCGCCTCCTGCGTCATCATTTCATGATCTCTCCTTTATCCTCGGCGCTTTCTAAGGCTTCCTTGGCGCTTTTCTCGTTGCTAGCTTCTTTCAGCAATCTTCTCAACTCTCTTTCCCTGCGAATGTGTTCCTCTAACTCTTTCTGCATTTCCTTCAAAGTAGGTTGCGCGAGTGACGTGCTTCCGCCCTCTAGTTGCTTGTCCTTCTCTTGCGTCGCTTCAGGTCTTCTCGCTTGTAAGATTCGGTCCGTCACTATCCCTATCCGCTCCCCTTCTAGATTAGGGGGCGGATTATTCAACTGACCGCTAGTCATGTTTGGGATAGTACCACTCGGCTGCATCATGATAGACTAGGCACGAACCTCCGGGTGTGGTCGCCAAATGTTAATACCGAAATTCTCGTTGGGTTCTACCCGTCCTAGTGTACCAAAATGACCTCACTTTTCTTAAAATAGTATGAGAGAGAGTTGTCTTTCCATTGTACCTTGTCCTTCCTTATATAGATTTTCCAAAAGCCCCTTCTTTTTATGACATCTTGTCATGTGTCCTAAGCCTCCTTAATTACTACTAATGTCATCCCTTCTCTAACATAACCTCCTTCTTCCTTGTTAATTCCTTCATTGTCCCTTCCACCTCATGGATACTTCTTTGGTGGACTTGGGCCCTAATCCCTATGTTTCATGTGTGGCCTTTCCCCTCTTTAGGGCACCCTAGGATGGTTAAGGGGAGTTATTTTTCATGTATCAATAGACGATACCGCAGACACCCTTATGCGGAAGTATTTTCTCATCCAAAATTTTGTATTCGAGCAGAGTAGACATGAATTCACATGATTAAACTTTTTCTCAATGAAATAAAACATACTATACTAGACATGTACGCTAACTTCCAAATTGGTGAAAATGATACAGTTTATTTTTTTTAAATAAAATGAAAATATAATAGAAACTACGGAAAATTATATACTGAGGTATCACATCATTGTACAAGAACTCTATTACATTATATTTCAGGCTGTCATGAAAGGAATTACCAGCACAGAAAATACCTTTTTTTACTTCTTCCGCACTTTGCTAGGCTAGTAAATGATATAGCTAACTAATTGATTTGAGACTAGTGAAGATATAAACAAACAAAACCAAATTAATTAGATTTGAAAGGAATATACATCCAGTAAACTCCACCATCTCAAGATTTATGGACTTTCCAACATAGATATTCCATCGAGGTATCATATTGGTAACGATGTAACTAGTTAATGAGGATTTTGAAAGATTATATCTTTAAGAAAATTGGTTTATTTTGATTTTAAATGCTCTAAACTCTACCAATAAATAGTTTTTGGATTGAAATTTGAATTTTGTTTCAAACTGTTTATATCATCAGGGCACGAAAAAAGCATCCTCATATGAACTAACACATTCATATACAAGATGTGAAAGGTCCTTCAACTGACTAGCTATGAGTTTTGGTTTGATGTACCATAGTGTCCAGTGGTTACACAAGTGACACAAACGCCATGGCTCACACACTCTATAGGCATACAAGGATCATACATGCCCATACATCCTATAGGTTGTGAAATTCGGCCCACATCTTAGTCTAGTAATAGAATCTTAAGTCAAGTACTTCGAGAGAGCAGTCATCTTAATATTTGGAAAACTTAAGCAAGGTTGCATTTGTCGGTACGGACCTTGATATAGCAGGGGCTTTCCAGATT
Organism: Papaver somniferum; assembly: GCF_003573695.1. Classification (NCBI taxonomy): domain Eukaryota; kingdom Viridiplantae; phylum Streptophyta; class Magnoliopsida; order Ranunculales; family Papaveraceae; genus Papaver; species Papaver somniferum. The sequence continues at coordinate 88,420,055 of NC_039365.1, read as the reverse complement.
TGGAACATGACGTGTCACAATCTTAATAATGAAGAGGGGAATGACTCTAATATTGTGATTGGTAGTGGGGTGAATATGGAAATTATCAAAAGTCGGGATCGATTGTCCTATATCTCGCCCATGTTAGTTGTCCGAGTTTTAGAGTTTTTCTGTCGGTACCGTAAAAGAGACAGAAACTCTCTGACCAACCTGCAATCTCAAATGTCCAAACAAATAACACCTCTATTAATATATGGTTCGACTGGACGGGTAACATAGGATTTGGGTTAAATTGACAGCTAAAAAAATAATAATTGATACATACTATTATACCCCTCTTCTTCATTATCTTCTCCCACAAAGTATTATCTTCTTCGTTATCTTTTTTCTTCCCCCATCAAAACCAGAACCAAGATTATCCAAGATCTTTATCATCAATACCATCATCAACAAATAAGACCATCATCGTCACGACCACAAACACTAACACCAAAATCTCTCGGATTCACCACTGCCGCTATCACCAATACAAATATCAACTGGATTACAAATCGTCACCATGACTATTGACTGAACTCCATCATCGATTTGTACTTCAAATTCGCTAATTTATTGAAAATAATAGTATTATGTTGTTATCATCCATCAATCCAAGACGAATACCCTAAGTTTCTTAACCCTAATTCATGTTTTTAATTTTAATTTTAGGAAAAACATGTTTTTTGATTGAAATGTTGAAATACAAATGAAATTTAGGTTAAAAATGTTGTTTGATTATCATTAAAATAGAATCTTGTTTGAATATGGTCATGGGAATTGAGATTTTTTTTGTTGTGTGTTGATTTTACAAAGATATATGTATTGATATAGTCTATTTTGAATGATTTGATCCATGTTATATCAGGATGAAAACCAGTTTCATCATGTTTTGAATAAAACTTCAATTATTTTTATCCATGTTATACTAAGATGAAAAGCAGTTTCATCATGTTTTGGATTGAGCTGAAATTGACTTTATCCATGTTATACTTGGAGGAAACTGGTTTCATCTTGTTTTGGATTGAGCTGAAGTTATTTTCATTCATGTTTTTCCCTACTCTCATTGTAAGTAACAAATAAAAATCAATTATTGATCTGGATATGTTGTTTATGATTGTAATAGAGCTAATGCAGTAATGGCATAATCTATTTTAAAAATAATTTTAATCTCATCCACGCTTATACTTGGATGGAACTTGTATCATCCTGTTTTGGACTGAGCTAAAATTGTTTCATCTAAATTTAAACAAGGATGAAACTGGTATCATCCTATTTTGGATTGAGATAAAATTGTTTCATCTAAATTCAAACAAGGATGAAACTGGTTTCATCTTGCGTTTCTATTGGATACAACTGATTATAACTTGTATTATTAATGGATGAAACTGATTCTATCCATAAATTTAAAATCTTTGCTATACGGTTTTCGTATAAATTTAAAATTCACAACCGCGTTTAAAGCTATTCCACCACCTTAACGACCAAAACAAACGGAAAAAAAAAACTCATATGATGATATCTTCCGGTTCTTGAATGATGAAACCATTACCGCTTCTTTAATTAGAGCAGAGAAGAGTGTTGAAAGCAAGGTAATCATAAAGTTTAATATCTTATATCTCCCCATCTTTGGAGTATGTTTCCAGATAAGAAATTTTCTCTTTTCTGTGATTTCAGTACTCTCTTTAAACGAAATGACTACTCACATCAATTTTATGACTAACCAATATAATAAATTGAGGTTATTCTTACCAATGGTAGATATGACGTTACTATAACTTAGGGAAGGCCATAAGGGTGACCAAAAAACTGAAATTAATATTTCAATCAGATTTGAGTATGCACTTTTTGTGACTGTATGGCATACTAATTTTATCAAAAACATTGTTGATTTTACGTGATTGTATTTTAGTTCGCAAAGCTGCTACATTGAGTAGTTTGTGGGACCATGTCATTGCAGAAAATGACTGCTGGATTTCCAAGGAACTTTACTGATCATTCCAGATCCAGTTGGAGTAGTCATGTATATCGATATTGATGTCATCGCATGGGAGGGTAAGTAGCTAATTGTTATTGTATCAAGTTGCTCTTTTGTTAAGTTCGACTAGCATTCTGGATCTCAATAAGAAAGAGTATAATTGTTTGTGATTTCTCTGTTTCCATTTGCGTACATTAATTCTACTTTTAGCTAAGTATACGATTTAAAGAACATTCAATTGTGACAGCTACATGTTTTTTTTTATAGGGGTAAGATACAATGTTGCTTCCATGGATCAGGCTAACATTCTTAATTTAGATAATTTATTTACTTTTGTAGTTCCTAATAATAGTTTAGTGAAGAAGGAATTGAGTGCTGGTAGTGGTTGAAATCGAGGAGTTGGTAAGATGCAGAGAGTGGTAAATGGTGTTGAAATGTGGTGATGGGTGTGTTGGTGGTGCAGTTATTAGCCGCGCTTCAATGTTTGGATAATTGACAAGGAATTGGTGGAATGAATGATTACAGGAAATGGTTGTGTGCAGTCCTTTTGTGTGCCCATTCAAGTGATGTTCTGTTGGGTCTATTAAAGAAACCTGGCAATTCTAGATAAAGGATATTCTATGTAAAAATTTTATTTTTATTTTTCTGGGTAGATTATTCAAGATGATTAATAGAAAAGTATCTTTTTGATTCCCGTCCATTTAAACAGTATCAAACTTTACATTTTTTTTTTACCCATAAATTGTTGTTTTAGGGTTAACTGACCAATTTCATGTCTATTATCAGGATGTCTCATTTAACACCCGACTCAAGACCGATAAAATAAAACAAAAACCGATTCAAAACCGATATTTTCAGAAACGATATTTCAATTGTTACGTATATGAGCGACGCAATAGTTGGATCGTCATGCTCACAAGCAAACTCCTCAAGCAGATTCAAACATGTGACTTGACTATATTACATTAAAAACTTAAATTAGTTGCACAAAATATCAATGAGGTGGGGATCGAACTTAAATTAGTTTGTTTGTGAGCCTGCTTGTACATGCTCACAAGCAAACTCCTCACTTACTCTTTCCAATCCCACTTGTACTTGAATGTGAATCTAAACTTAGATGTGTGGTTTAGATTGCAAAGAGGTGAATAGGGAGATGGAAAAGAGGGAGTCCAAAAACTTCTGACTTCTTTTCCAAAGTGATGTAAATAAACAGCTAATTAATTGAAATTGGAAAGATACAAACCAAATGATTTGCAAAGCCAGATGAATAGGGAAACTCTATCTCTACAATATTAAAATGAACACCATGTTTGACGTTCGGTAAAGTTTTTATCACGCAACGTTCATATTAAATAAAAAGTATGAACTGATTTTGTCATGATAATACTAGTATAGTATATACTAAAGGACGAAGTATCCATGGACAATCTTGTTTGCACGTTATCTCACAAGGATTTGGACCAATTTTTTTTATGAATATCAAAAGACCATAAATTTGAAGCCAATATTTGATGATACGTCCCTCTTGTAAAAGTCTATATTGTACAAAAAAATAAACATAATCCGAAATATCAAACTTAACCATCTACACATCTTAATTTCAACCGTTAATTTTAAACGGTTGATTTTCAAAGTGGTAGATGCTGATATTATATATTTCGAATTCTGCTCGTTTTTTGTAGGAATGTAAAGTGTTACAAAAACAAAGAATTATCATTTTCAAAAAATCCCATCGTCGTTTGAACTTTATATTATAATTGGTGTAGATTCTGTGAGTAGTGTGCAAGTAGGATTGTCCATTAATCCTCCCATGTACTAGAGTTAAAATGTAATATATTTTAGAGAATTGCTCGGTGGAACCCACTAGCGTTGGCATGTCAAAATATTTGACAAATTTAGTTGCCAAAACGCATTCTTGATTTAGTATACTAAAGTTAGTTTCGAACTAGATTAGGTCTAAGAAGATCTATTCTTGAAGGATGAATATTGAAGACTACAAGAAGACATCAACGAGGACTTCATCAACAAAGGTATGTGGTAATTGATTTCATTTGGATTATTGTTCAATTCTACCTTTCTAATCTATCGAAACAAATGCTCATTCTATGGAACAATTCCTATGACGGTAAATGTACATTTATGTATATATACTCGAGGTTATTTGAGCCACAACTTTATGACAATAAATTTTATCCCTGGAAAGGTTCTCATGTTATAGTGAATGACCTTACGAATTCAACGAGTCAAGAATCACTCAATTCAATATTATAACGATGAAGTCATGAGTGATTTATTAAAGTAATAATTATAAGTGTTGTTGTAATCGTTACAGTTCATTAGTAGGAAACAATCCACGAACTGTTTCTAACGGTTCACGAACTTAAGCCCAATTACGTGACTAGAAGCCTTTTTTAGTCAAGTTTTTAATGTTTCCTTATCAAGGCAAGATAGCTATTACTCCAGACATATTTGATTACTATATTAAAATGTTTGTGATATCTTTTAATTCCTTCCTAAGATACATTGTGATTTATTCACATAAATACAATATTTTCTAAATTAATTAATTATTTTGGCAAGAGTTGTAATTTAGGAAAGACTCCCAAAATTAGAAGAGTCTTGCAAAAGAAAAATAGCTTTGCTTAGCTTAGCTTTCAAGCTACCTTGTTCATTATAAATAAAGGGTTCGTGAGTGCTACACGTTTTTCATTCCCTTTGGAAAATTTGTGTAAGCTTCATAAGGTTGTTTTCCATGTTTTATGTTATTTATGAATAAGTGTGAGATAAAAGTATTTGTATTGGAGATCACAAAGCCGAGTTGATAATAATCTTCGTGATTGTTGTACAACTTGTAATCTAGTTTTTTCACCTCTTGTCTATTCTAAGGTCTTCTTTTCTGATATAATACCATTCAAGAGTTGTTGATCATAAACCCTAAGTTTTGATAGATTTCAGTTCTCGATCGTATACCAATACTTTTTAGTCGAAATCGGAACTAGAAATAAAACTTCGATTAAGGTATCTCGTAAAAATCCTTAAGAAGTTTTAAACAAAATATCTCTAGATTTATTCTAATTGTTCTTGTTGTAGAATAATTAGGTTTCTCTTCCATTTTTGAAGAGTATAATAAACCCTAATCTACAAGTTTGTTTAGATATTAATTTTACTTAGTAATTATTTTTCTCAAAACAAACACAAGATTTCCAAAACCTTGATTCACATCTAAAGGGAAATCAAATCGGTGTTTTGTGAAAACAAAAGATCGAAAAGTATCAGCGTTGTTGTTACATCTTCTAAAGAGAACTAACATTCTGCTAGACTTTTAGAGTACTTCTGAAGAGAACCTTGTTCTGCCAGAAGATTTTCGAGAATAACTTCTATAAAGAATTTGTATTCTGCTAGAAGTTTTACGAAAATAATTCGGTGTTCTGCTAAGAGTTCTACAAGTGCTTGAATACAGCTGAAGCAAGTATTACATCTATTCCGAATAGGTAGTAGGAAATTGGTGTAACATCTTATAATCAGTGTGTGTTTATGATGGACTAGGTCCCGCGGTTTTTCTGCATTTGCGGTTTCCTCGTTAACAAAATTTCTGGTGTCTCTGCTATTTATTTTCCGCATTATATTGTTGTGCGTTAATCAATCATCATTGTTAAATCTGACCTTGGATAGGATTTTGATTGATCTTGGATATTGGTCTTTGGTACCGTCCAAGTATTTCTCACATCAATCAGGCTCATAGATTTCTATCTGTTTGATTTGCTGATTAATTTGTGGAAAAACAGATAAAGTCTTTAGTATTATTTTTTGATTGAATTTTTTTCTCAGAATGTTATTAAGGTTTAGTCCATACAGATTGTCGAATGAATTAGGGCTTTTCACAAAAATAGGCCCGTTTTTTTGGTGCTTTTCATTTCTAGGCCACTTTTTTTATTTATTGCAAGACTAGGCAAGTTTTGACCAAAAGTGATGGATGGAAAGTTAGCTACAGTTATCTTCTAGCTGTCCATATCTTCTTAGCTAAAAAGACGTTTTAGTCCTTCAAATCTTCATCAACGACACAGATTGCATAATAAAGAGAACGGCAAAGATGTAGTCTTCGATTATCGAAACCATCACTGCCAAACACCATCAATACTTTCTTCACAAACTGAACCTTAATCTATTTTGCTTCTCAATTTCTATCAAACCCTTTTTCTTCACTAATGAGCAGAAGAAAGAAAACAGGAGGAGAAGAAAACAAAGAAGAAGAAGAAGAAGAAGAAGAATGCATTAATCCTCGATAGCAACACGTGATGTCGTCTGGTTCTCAGATAATTAGGCTCGAGTGGTTTATCATGGCCAGCTTCAACAATAGCATAATCTCCACTGCAAACCAGCTTCAACAAAAACACCTGTTGTACCAGCCCTGTATCCTAGACATACATCTAATCATGGCAACAACTCATCCCACAGCTGCAATCTAACCAAACCATTTCAACCATTTCAAAAATGCATATATCAATTCGGTACCAACCACTGCAGCAGAATGGCTTCACTGCATCTGAAGTCCCAACCATCAAACTCTATGTTTCCCTTCTTCTCAGCTTCTCCTTCTCTAACCATCACAACCACTACTGATTCTAATTAACCCCAATTTGTAAAGACCTTCTACAGAACTCAAAAATTCAACACAACCACCAAAAATTGCAGTAATAAGGAGGTACAGAAAATCCTATTCTTTCCTTCCCCGTCAGCCACCATAATCAACAACATCAATTACCCATTTCTCTCAATTCACTGACAACACCACCCCAAAATTCTTACCCCAAAAATCAAATGAAAATTTTTGAACACATCCCCTAGAGCCTGTTAACACATCAATTTTCGGTACCCATTCTAGCATCAATATTAAACAGAATCAGTTGCCTCATGAATATGAATCGAACCCCCAGCTCCTTCTTACAATCATATACACCAACCATTCTCAGTTCATACTTCTCCGACCACCAGCTGCACCATCACAGATACATCATCTGTAATTTCAATACCACCATCCCAGAAATCATTAGCTCCATGTTCCTATTTCTCAACTGCAGCACTACCAGAATTTTTGCTAAATTCGAAATCTAGCTCAACCCAAAATAAAAAATCGGCTTATAGATAAAAAATCTAGCTTCTTTTCTCCGACCACCAGCTGCACCATCACAGATAAAAAATCTAGCTAATGTTCATACTGTTTACAAGTAACATCTAGTCTAAGTGTTGTTCAATAACCATATCCAGAATCCAGAATTCTTAAAATACAAATTCTTTATGTAAATGCATACCACCCTTTAACTTCTTTTCTTGATTTGCTATAAATCAAAGATTTTATTGAGTAAATACTAGTATATAAGATTACCAGATGGACACCATACATGACGATAATGGAGCCTGGATCTTCTGAATTCCTTCATAGGAAGGAACGGTGAGCTCCCTCATTTTTCTGGCCTTGTGCAACAAGCAGCGGATCAATGATGTTTCTCCACCCATTGTAGTCTATAGCTGAGCCACTATCAGGCAGAGAGAACCCATTCACAAAAAAGAATGGTGTCCCAAACACTCCTCTAGTGCATCCATACTGTACCACCGACAAGAAAGACAAGCACCACTTACATGAGATACGTAAATGATAACACCACGGGAATCCAATAACAGTGATGAGGAGTAACAACAAAAAAATTGACTCCACCGAGGGTAATTAGGTCTGCTGTTGTGAAAGTACTCCATGCATATCTTAAGAGATAATTAGAAGAGAGATCGAAAGGATTTGATTGTTGAGAAATAGGAATTTTTGCTAAATTCGAAATCTAGCTCAACTCAATCTGATTCAATCTTCTCTGAATTCAACAACGTCATCACCAATTTCTCTTCCTTCTCTCAATTTTGAACTAAATCAATTTGATTCGAACCCATTCTTTTCCTTGTTCTTCTCACAAACCCTAGTTGTCTCCATTTCTTTTTTCTCCATTATCCAGCATCAACGACAATAACAACAAGTGTTCTTCCTTGAATTAATTTCTCCAATCTATCTCACTAAAATCGATCGAAACTCAAATCTGAGTCGAACCCATTCTTCAATCCATTGTCCCCATAAATTTCTCCATCTCCAGTCCTTTGTTCTTCTTCATGTCCACTGAACCAAACCCATCTTTTATATCATAAATTAGAACCCAAAAAATCAGAATCGATCTTGTTTTTGCGCTATTGGGTAGCAGGAACCACCATAGTTTGTTCACTAGTTCTAATATATTTTGTTTCGGCTGGTGAAGAACGTAGATGGGGAAGAAGAGCGGAGATGGAAGACAGGAATGAAGGGATTTTAGGGTAATGATGTAAATTGGATATCATTGTCATTCAAAAATCTTCGAGATATCCTGCTCTTAGATAAGGGGTCCAGATAGAAGCACGTGGGGGATAATAATTATGATACTGACACACTACAAAGAGGGCGTTTTAGTAATCTTACCCAGCTCCGGAGATCTCCCTATATGATATTTTGGCGAGATATTGACAAGTCAACGCGATAATTTGACCGAGATGGTTAAAGTGGATGAAATCCGTTTAACTTGCCTAATTTTGCAAGAAATAAAAAAAGTGGCCTAGAAATGAAAGTGAGGGTCCAGACCAGGCCTACTTCTGCATATAATCCAATAAATTATTGGGTGTGGTGTACCCCGCTTTTTCAATATACTAAAATAATAATAAAATAAGAATTGTTTTGCTCTTTTCTATTACTGGCGCGACTAATAACAATTTGAGGATTTCCTAAATTGATTTAGCCATTTTGTTGATCCATAATGAGCACAATCGCAAAGTGAACAAATCTTGGACTTGTTCATTCTATGGGCATTTCCCATATTATCACATGTTGAATCCTTAATCAAAAATGCATTACGATCAGCTCATACTATCTTAACATTAGCTAACTTTTAGGTGATTATACTAATTATTTTTTTCACTTCACTACTATTATTAAAATTTTATTGTGAATGTTGATACCTGAAACAACATTTGTTGGTGCATATTCAAGGTAATAACCAGAACAAGATGGATATGGATTGTATACAAGACGGTTAAAACAACAGAAGTAATAAGATATCAAAAGATCCCAAAAGATGAAAAGATTAACAAGAAAATTTGGAAAAGACGTTTGAGTTATCCGTAGAAGATAACTGCATTTTAACATGTTTGAGACTTGGTTGAAAATATTTTACCTAGCGTTTTTAGGGGCCACTCAAAAAGAATTAGGGGCCACCTTTTTATTCCCATCCATTGAAAGAGGTTAAGGGATGTCTTAAAAATAAAAAATTGTCTATATTGTCCTTCACCTTTATACTAAATCTAAACTTATATCCTTTATTTTCATAATCATATCATTCCACTTCTTCTTCTCTTTTCCACCCATTGAAATTTTTTTCCATCATTTTAATTTTGATTGAAAATAAAGATCATCGATCAAACAAATGTTATGATTGATTGTTTAAAATTAAAACCCAAAATTCATTAACCTTAAAGTTGAAACTTAGAACATCAAAAAAAAGGAGTTCAACAAACAAAACGAATAGATGATAGTAGTTGTGATTCAAAATTAGGATTTGATTACTTGATATCAAAAATTTGATCCGAAAATTTTCTTGGATTTACAGTAGCAGAAACATAATCGGTAGATAACTATCTATTTTACCTACCGATTATGGTTGATGTTCTTTGATTTACACTAGCAGAAACATAATCGGTAGATAATAATCTACTTTACCTACCGATTATGGTTGATGTTCTTCGTTTCTTAAGAACATCAACCATAATCGATAGGTAAATTGATCGATATCTACCGATTATTCTTGATTCTAAAAATTAAATTTCTCTGTATAAAAAGTTACGCACAATCGATAGATAATGAACACCATTAACTACTGATTGTGAAAGTAGAAAATTTTGAAATTTTTGTTAAGTTTTGAAAATTTGAATTTGAGGCCATGAACACAATCGGCAGATAATAAGCATCACTTATTAACACAATTCACTTCCGATTATGGTAGTACTAAAATTCAAAAATTTAGTATATTCGGAGGTTAAAGTAACACACTTTACTACCGATTATGGTAGTACCAAAGTTCGAAAATTTTAGGATTTTGGCAAAATCATATTTTGGGGCCAATATACATTCGGAAGTCAAATTTACTACCGATTATGGTAGTACTAATATTCGAAAATTGAATATATTCGGAGGTTAAAGTAACACACTTTTACCGATTATGGTAGTACTAATATTCGAAAATTGAATATATTCGGAGGTTAAAGTAACACACTTTTACCAATTATGGTAGTACCAAAATTCGAAAATTTTAGGATTTTGCAAAATCACATTTTGGGGCCAATATACATTCGGAAATCAAATTTACTACCGATTATGGAAGTGCTAAAAGTTCGAAAATTGAGTATATTCGGAGGTTAAAGTAACACACTTTACTACCGATTATGGTAGTACCAAAGTTCGAAAATTTTAGGATTTTGGCAAAATCTCATTTTGGGGCCAATATACGTTCGGAAGTTAAATTTACTACCGATTATGGTAGTGCTAAAATTCGAAAATTTAGTATATTCGGAGGTTAAAGTAACACACTTTACTACCGATTATGGTTGTACGAAAGTTCGAAAATTAAATGATTTTGGCAAAATCTCATTTTGGGGCCAATACATTCGGAAGTTAAATTTACTACCGATTATGGTAGTACTAAGATTCAAAAAATGAATATATTCGGAGGCTAAAGTAACACAATTTACTACCGATTATGGTTGTACCAAAGTTCGAAAATTTAAGGATTTTGGCAAAATATCATTTTGGGGCAAATATACATTCGGAAGTTAAAGTAACACACTTTACTACCGATTATGGTTGTACCAAAGTCGAAAATTAAAGGATTTTGGAAAAATCTCATTTTGGGACCAATATACATTCGGAAGTTAAAGTAACACACTTTACTACCGATTATGGTTATACCAAAATTCGAAAAACAAAAAAAAAATCCCTCAAATTTTTTTATCACCCGAATCCTGCTCAAACTACCGAATATTGAAGGGTAATTTTGTCATTACGAAATATGGAAGATAAGGGATGAACACAATTTAGGATTGGGTGACCTTTTTTGTTTTATTGTTGGCCCCTAATTCTTTTTGAGTGGCCCCTAAAAACGCTAGGATATTTTACTCCACAAAGATGGCAACGCGCAAGTTTAGGTCTCCATTCCACCAATATTCACTAATTCGAAAATTATAATTAGTTATATGAGATCAAGTTCATGCAGTCAAATCGTGCATACCTTTCATCTCACTTTTTCTTTCCTCTACTTAAAACTAGGTGTTTCTTTTTCCACTCTCCCTGTAGAGATATAATTTACTTCACATTCGGTTATCTCCACCATCTCAAGATTGTCGGGGTTTGCAATATAAAAACCTCCACAACAACAGAACTTGTCAGTAGGGCTAGTTGCTCTATATTCAACCACTTTTGGATTTGGTTTCTTCCTTTTTATATCACCCGAAGCATAGAAAAAACATCCCTCGTCCAAATTAAAAGTTCACTTATAATACATGAAAGCTTCTTCAACTACACTTCGATTTTTAATTTGATGTACTATTGTGGGACATAATGGCTCCACTAATTTAAGACCCAAAACTAGAACTGCTATTTTGAGATGTTGCATATATGGTAATATGGACGGTGGCATTTGAATGTAACGCCCCTAACACTAATTCCTACAGAAGAGTATATTGATCACTGATATATAGTCCAGAGTCACATTGCACACCTCTCACGGCTGTTAAAGGAACACATGTCATGCACCAGCAACATGAAAATCACCATATTATGTGACCGAATGATATGGATTTTTTTATCATTGTATGACACGAATAATGCCAGATTTTTGTTAAAGGGAAAGTAAAAAGGGATCCGAGGAGAATAAAAATCCTAGTCAATCCACCGACTAAGACCTATTCATTGTATTCTTATGACTCAAATCAAATTATACCTACCTAATACAACCACAAATCATAAAATTAATATCGATTTCATAACTACACCACCAACATGACTCCACGAATGAGTTTTAGATCAAAAATTATGTTTGATTCGTGTTTTGATTTACTAAAATACTTAATTAATTCACTTGATTAAAATTTTCATATCCACTCTTACCCTAATTAACAATTCACTATCTGTGACTGGTGGAAAAAAAAGCGAGCTTTAATCAAAATCTCCCTACCTGACAGGCATTTTATTGATCAAACAAATACACTAGTATTAGTGGATTCGTTATGTATTTACCTACCAAAAATTAGGACATCAAATCAAAAATTAGGACATCAAATCTACCTTTGGTCAAGTTTGGGAGACCATTTATTTTTCTTCTAAATTACACCTTCTCTGTATCTATTTTGGGTTAACATATTTATATGATTTGATTCTCTTTATTACTTTGATGAATCAATAAGAAACGGATTTTTATTGAAAATAAATAAATCTGAGGATGGATTTGGGAAAGATGGTGGAAGTAATGGAGGAAGCACAAGAAGATGAAAAGGTCCAGTTACAAAAACTAGCCAAAAAATCAAAAATGGATTGATGGGTAGGCGGGGAAGAATGATCATTGTGGAAGGAAAAATATCGAGTAAATATGTAACATCCGGTGTAGTCCACGGTGGTAATCTGGTCTGAGTCGAGATAATAGATTGACTAGGTCATAGTCAGTGAGTTAACAACGATTTTTACACTCTTCGGATCGCTTTTTGCTCTCCCTTTAACAAAAATCATAATACCATGGGTGGTATAGGTGTAGTTATGAATCCTAAATAAAAAGTAAAATTGATAGGCTTTGCTCTAATTATTACATATAAAGTAGTGTGAAAATTGAACATTGAATTAGTTTTCAAATTCTTTCTTTTTTTAGGTAAAATTCACTGTTCATATTGTCAAGCATGTTTGAATATCATTCTAGAAATTACTTTTGAACTTTGATAAATGAAAATTTCATAAGTTAGTTTGGGTATCAATTTTAGAGTGATTTCCAGAACAAACAATTTTTTTTACTTGCGTTATCAAAATAGGCCGTTACTATTCTCAGATCTTGAAATAAACCAATATCTCGATATTCAATCATATCATACCGGTATGAGTAGTAATCATGGTCATAATTATAGCCTGCTCATTATAGGATTACATAGGTAGTTTTATGTAATCCTATGTTATTATATTAGCATAGCCTGCTCATTGGAGAAATTGTCTCTTACGTTCGAGTGACATTTGCATTTCAAATTGATTAGTTGTTGAGATTTAGACATGCTTCATCACAACCTACATGTTCTTAGGACTAGCTTCACGAAAATGTTATATGAATAAAGGGTCGTAATGATGAAACATCCTTAATTTGGATGATATAGAGAACATATTTATTCATAAATAACATTTTTTTCTTTGTCAATAATGTTTTTTTTTGGAGTATTTTAAGAGTTTTAGTGAAATTCAACATGTAGTTTGGTTTTTTGAAACACAAAAGTGAGTTAGTGTTTTTGTAGGCATAAAAACGCCTACTCAACTTTAGTATAATTATTTTTTCTATTTCCCTCATTTCCACTTGCATTATTCAATTTGGCGTTATAAAAACATGGGGTATTAGCCGCCGATAGCATAAGTTCAGTTAAGGCTATCCGCAAATGTTCACTCATTCGTGGGTTTGTATTTGGGCGGTGCAAACACGAAATCAAAATATAAGATTGTTTTCCATTACTTAGATACTTTTCATCTTACATATTCTTTCTTCCGCTGGATGCAACTGAAGCACACCGATTTCTCTTATGAAATCAGACAACTTTAATCTACTTCATCTTCAGTTATCTCCACCATTTTAAGATTCTTCAGGTTTCCAACAATAAAGATCTGAACAACATACCACATATCGGTAAAGATACAACATGTTAATAAAGATTTCTAAATTTTCAGAATAATTGGTTTATTGTGTTAGCTTCTCTATATTCTACCTATTCACATCGCAGTGCTTGGGTTAGAATTTTGGATTCGGTTTCTCTCTTTTTATATCATCAAAGGCATAAAAAAAAACCTCATAAAAATTAAACATTCACACACAAGGTATGAAGCCTTCTACAATTGAATTATATAAGAGTTTTTTGGTTTGATGTACGAAAATGCACATTGTCTAACCTGTCTTATCCTAATACTGGCACCACCAGAGATACCAGCGCGACTCATTTTAGACCTGAAGTGGGATTGACATTTTGAACTGCTAAATCCGTTTTATATATGAATGCCAGAATAAATTAAAAGGTAAGGAATGTGGGGAATACCCATAAAAATTCGGGATATTTTGTTATTGCAGTTAGCATTGTAAAGCCATTCCGAGTGCATCGACTGGCATTGAAAAACCATAACGACTATAACATAAAGTATACCTGAATCTATAAAGGGTCTTATAGGTAAATGTTTGACCCTCAATAAAAATGTCAGGCTCATAAACACCTCCTCATACTGAAAAATTACATTAACTCAATATATATAATTGATCACACACATATTTTACCGGATTTGAATGGAGGTGTATTGTTTGCAACATGACTGGTTTGTATTTAAGAAATGAAATGATATTTCCAAGAATTAAACCTATTTGCGAAAATACAAGATCCACATGGCTACCTAAGATTTTCCTAGTGTCATTCATTTTGAATTCAATATATCCACAAATGTAAAGCTTAATTGTAAAAGACAGAGCAAGATTTTAAATCCTGTTTGACTAAAGCAACAACTCTGTTCCAATGAGGCGCACTGATCCTCGCGGAAAAAGAAGATTGAGTGAAATAACGCGGAAGAGCAAATATGTTAACCATAGGTACATTTTACTTGTGGTGTACCAATCAATGTATAAAGAACATTTTTTCATATGTGCAATTTGGTACACCCCAAGAAAAATGATACCCCCTATTAAGAGGAATCACGTTTGGGAGATACCGCGCAAATTGGGGGATACTCATGATTAAGTGGAGCTGGATATTTGTTATAAGAGTAAGTTTTAGCAGATGTTCATAAACTATTTTAAAAAATATGTTTGACATTGCTACAACTCATAAACATTCTAAAATAACTTTGTTCACTAAATCACTTTGTATTTGTGAATTACGATTTAAGTCTTGAGTGTCAATGAACGCGATTTATGTTTGTAAATTCATAAGGAATAATTTCCAGGAACTATCATTGTACACGATTTCAGTATTTGGACCAAAGAGTATATTTTTATGTGTAATTTCAAGACGACTCTTCACATATGCTTACATGAATTCCTAATTAGAATTTAATCTAGACTGAGAAAGTGTTTGATTGAATTTCAAGTTATCTTAGCTTGAATTCAAAGCTACAAGAGTCTTGAAAATCTATAAATAAATAGACTTATGAAACATGACTTCTCAATCTCTGACACTTTTGTGTCCTAGTTGTTTGCTAGAGTCGTCATCTGTTAACCTAGATTTCTTCTATGAAATATAATTAGGTTTACGATCTGAAGACTTCACTTAGGGACTCGTGAAGCCATGAACAATGATCTTTTACCTAATAATAATATCTTGATCTTGTTTTTATTGATCGTTGGGGTTTTCGTTAATCCCTGATCAGGAACGAGATAGATAGAAATGGCAAAGTTTTCTTCGTCTCAACTTTGTGATTCCTCAAGATAAATATCTAAAAATGTTCTTCATTGATTTGTTTAATTCAGGCTTCTCAGCTAACTGGGTGTAAGGGTTCCAGATTCATGAGGTTTGCTAGACTTTATCTACTGCAAACAGATTTCGAAACCCGGATCGAACGAACAAAAGGTAAATCAAATAGGCTTGTATGTTAGAGGAAGATTGGTATCAAAATTCTTATCTTAGGTTGAAGCAACTCTTAGACTGTAAAGGATATCAGCTAAGGAAATCAATTTCGTAGAGCCTTGCAAGGTTCAAGAGACGTAACAAGGACGGCAGCAACTGAATTTTGTAAAGGATTATTCAGTCTCAACTACATTCCATTCCGAAACTGATAGTAGGCTGGTATATGTATCGGCTTAGTATAATTTAATGCTCAAACCTAGACGAGGTCCCGGGTTTTCTGCAGGTGGATTATTCCTCATTAACAAAAAATTTGTGTGTATGTGTGCTTTTACTTTTCCGCATATTTGATTGTTTAAGAGTATTACACAGATTCATGTTCTTATCAAACAGAAAAGTTGGTAGTACAACTGGTACCCTTTTCTTTCAATAGATTATGGTGGATCCGATTATTTCACTACCAGATCAATATTTCTTGGGGTCATTGAGAATCAAGAATCTAAATATTAAAGGTTTCATTAACCTTTTAAGTTAGTTGAAATTTGGTTTATGTATGTAATTCTTCGATTATAATCTTTGGCTTAATAAGATTGTTTGTTTTTTTAATATTTTTTTTAAAAAGAAGGAAAAACGAGTTCTTGTAAAAGAAATTCAACTAGTTATTTTTGCATAAGAATACAAGATTTAAATTGATAAAAATGCATGAAATAGAAATTTAAAATCTACATAAAAGGTTTTGTAGTTCTAATATTTTAACTCTCAAGGCATGTATTTCTAGATTCAAAAAAGAATAATATTTTTTAACTGAGCAAGAATCTATGATTCCGCGGACTCAATAGCTAGCCTTAAAACTACAAACAACTCTGAATGGACAACTTCAATTTACTTCAGATTCAGTTATCTCCACCATCTCATGAATTACGAGGTTTTGATATAAAGATCTCGAGTCTCGACAACATTCCATACCGGTAAAACATCCAATTACTTAATAGGGATTTCTAAAAAGCTTAGATCTTCAAGAGAAATCAATGTATTTAAGTCAGATATTCTAAGTTCTACCGAGTTGTAGTTTAAAACTTTTTATATCAATAGGGTATCGAAAAAGTATCCTCATACGAAGTAAAATATTCACACACAGGACACGAAAGCTTTTTTCAACTTATTATGAGTTTTAATTTGATGTCTACTTCCTAAGGGGTTAGATAAAACAAGTAATACGAGTGATATTGGGAGGGAGTGATGTATGCCCTTGTTAGTTGTTGTTAATTATGACTTATTCAGTTTTATTCCCTTTTTTGTATTTGATTAGTGATTTGTGTTATTTATTTTTATTTTTTTAATAAGAAAGATTGATTTATTAGTGAATAGAAGACTACATATGTCCATCCCGTTGGATACATTGCATTATCCAAGCAGGGAGATGAGCAGACCATTCATTTGGTACTACACTTTCTGGCGGTGCTATTCACCTCCCTACTCTGCTCCCTCCAATCTAAACCCCACATCTGGGAAATGGTGAACCCCATCTGTACCTGAATATGATTCAAATTCAGGATGTGTGGTGTAGATTGGAGGGAGCAGAGTAGGAAGGTGGAGAATAGGGAGGTGAATAGCATTTCCGTACATTTTCAATGCCGTGATTTATTAATTAAGACCTTTCTTTGTTGAGTTCGACTATGTGCACCCCCACTAAACCAAGGGTGCACATTCCTACCATCCCCATTGGATTAAATCTAACCCTAGTTTAACTTTTTTCTTTCCTTTCTTAGCATTTTTTCTCTTTCTTCTCCGGTTTAATCTTTATGTCTTCTCTTTCTTCTCCCTTTTAATCTTCATGTTCATGGAATTAAATCGTATTTTTCTCCGGTTCAACAATAATCTCCAACAGTTCAATGTTTGACTGATCTTTACCTGCAGCAATATGAGAATCAACTGAATTCCATCACTATGGTGTTGGGGTATTTGCTAATAGTCCACCCATGAAACCATCACCCCATGTTGATGCTGCAGCAGGTGGTATTGCATTATAATATCCTAATATTAATGATGATAAGCTTCTGATATTTGTTTACCACTTGCATCATATTGAAAATCGATTGTTATTTAATTTTGGTTGACGGGATTTTGATGTAGATCTTTATTGATTATTACATACTTCTTTCATCGACTTTTTCGCACTGGATTCTCGAGTACATCTTCTGTTTTTGAATGAATATATTCAAAAGAGTTCTATTGGTTTTATGTTAACATTGTTAGATGAAATTCTAAAATATTTTGTAAATTAGTATATACAACGAAAGATATGTGTTTGTAATATTATGATTGCTAAAATTAAACAAGCTTTTCCAAACATGGAGCAGCTGAATAATTCAGAAGAAGGAGGAAAAAGAAAAATGTGAAGAAGATGAATAAACGATGATTCAGTTTCATTTCTCCAATTCCCAATATGTCAAATAACCAGAGTTAGTTTTAATCCAATGGGATGGGAGGAATGTGCACCCCTGGCTTAATGGGGTGCACATACTCGCACTCTTCTTTGTTATATTTCCTTTATTTTTTTCTACACATGCATATGAATCCATATATCCTAAAGATTGTGAGATGATGGCCACACTTTGGCCCTATAAGAGAGGCCCAAGGAAAATAATCCAGGTGAGCAATTTGGTCGTTATTCCTTTCGGCGTATACAATTATGTTGCGAAAAATTATCATTTAAATTGCTAGAATCTGAATGAAACACATAATTAGCAGTAAATTAAAACCCCATTAAGTTTCCCCCAAATATTTGTGGTTGCTCTAAATAAACATTGGCTAAGCTTCATATATTTTTATTTATTTTTTTTATCGTTCAAAAGGAAGAAATTTATTGAAAAGAGGTACTTAAGAAATACCTCAATCTGATAAATACAACAGGAGAAAAAAAAAAAGAAAAAAGGAGACCAAATGAATCACCCAAAAAGAAAAAAGACCCAAAATAGTGTGAAAATAATAAAAATAATCTACACCAATCATCTTATATCAACTCAAAGTGGACGATAAAAATACGAAACACATGTTAGCTGTTAAACATTATAGCCTTTGTGTCCGCCATAAGCTCGAAAATGAATATAGTTTCCCGTTTCCTTACGGTAAACTATTGGAATATGCCTTTCATTTTACTTACGCTTTCTCGTACTTGAAAATGGAAATAGTTTCATGTTTCTCACTCTTTGCCACAATGAACAACTTTATCTACCTCACATTCAACTATCCCCACCATCTCAGGTATTCCAAGTCTCTACATAAAGATCTCACCAACATACCATATTCTTTCTTTTTAAGAGGAAAAAAAGGAAATATTAGAAAGATCTCAACAACATACCATAATGGTTTATGTGTATGCCGGCTGCTTTATATTCTACAAATGAACGTTATTAACTTTAGAACTAAATTTTGGAATAGAATTCAAAATTAAAATAACAAAAATTCTAAAGAAACAGTGGAAAAACCATAAAAGGAAACCGCCTCCTCACATTTATTGAAGTGGTCGGGCCTAAAAGTGGCCCCTGCTAATCCCAAAAATGGAGACCCAGCAATAATGTGAGGAGACGGTTTCTTATTAGTTTTTGATCACGGTTCATTAAGAACTACTCTTAAAATAATTGTTTATAACTTTTGAAAACTACTCGGCCTTTCACTTCTAGTTCTAATTGCCGAACAGGAACATCCACTATTAGTAGCATTCAGTTGATTCAGCCGGCTACAAAATGAAAGATCCTTCATTTCCTTATTGGGAGGGAAAGTACTGAATTGAAGGATCTGTCGAAAGAGGGAAGCGCTCGTTCTTCGCCACTCCAAAAGAGGTGCATAATTGCTTGCAGCAAAAGACCACTTAAACGAGTGACGGGCAATATTTTCTATTTGTCGCACAATGCAAACACTGAACTTTAAATTAGCTTTTCAAAATTTTATTTAGGTATATGCATCATGATGTTGAAATAAATCAACTTGGGCACAAACTCAGCCATACCTATAGGAGTACTTTCATACACATAGGTAGTTTTATGTCGTATTATTATTATTTTTTTTATTTTTTAATCAATGTCGTATTATATTATTATTAGTACTGCCTGCTCACTGCGTAAATTACCACACACACTCAAGTGGCGTCTGTATTGGTTGTATGATTTAGTCATTTAGACATAGCATATTTCATCACAAACTTGTTCCCATTGCTCCACGAATAGTAACTTTTGCACGCAACCAACTAACAGTTCAATGTTCCAACAATTCAGCATAATGGGCCATAGTGATGAAATATGACTTGCATGATAAACAAAACACATTCATCCAATGAAAAATAAATACACTTCGAACAAAATTATATTCATATTCATACGATTTTCAAGCATTGTTATTCAGTTTTGGTGCCTTGAAAACATGTTGGGAATATATATTTAAAACATAAAATTATTTTTCAATAAATATAAAGAAAGTTTTTAATAGCATTTAAGTTTCTTAAATAAAAACTAATTTTTGGTTATAATTGAGTTTGACCGTTTCATATTTTGTTTTATTAATAGTATTTAATACACCATAATAACTTCTCATTGAATGGCATTAAAAAAAAGAGCTTTGAGTACAAAATCAGAATTTGGTTGGAAGAAGAAAGAGTTTTTCATCTTTTAAGAGTGAGTTTCTATTATGTCTCTTGAGTTTAAAAAAATAAAAATGAAAATGAAAATAATTAGAGGAGTTGTTGAAGCCTTTTTTCTTATGGAGAGTTTTTCTTATATCTTTCTTGAATTTGAAAGCAAAATGAATTATTGTGAGAAAGAAAAACAAGTGTGTGATCATCCTTGGTTTTTCCAAATGAGTTTCTGAGCAAGAATGAAGTGTAAAAGTTTCACATCCTCTCACCGTGCAAGAGTGATTGTGTAAGAGATTGATCTCGGCTGTTTTATCCTGGGGACGACGCGACATTGAAGAACTGCTTGGACAATCTTGGGCAGAGCCGCGAAACGTCTTAAAGAAAGCGACCTAGTCCGCGACTCAGCCATGACATTATTTGTTTTATGTTTGATTTTATTTGTTGTGCAAGCATAATTTGGCAATTGTTCCAACAATTTTAAGACGATTCATTCTGCCATGGATATCAAATGAAAACAATAGATCAAACATGGTAAGTATCATTGTTTAATTTGTTTTATAGAATTATATGAATGGTATAATTTTTCTTTAGCGATTTAGCATGATGCTTGGAATTAGGTTACTTGGTACCTAAAGTAAAAATTTATGAATAATGTTAATGGACTAGGATTTTCATGGTTAAATATTTTTCTTCATTAATATTTAGCATAGATAAAATATATATATATATATTTGATGATAAACAAATGTTTTTAAGATGTTGTAGAGTTTTATTTTTATCTCCTACATGAAAATGAATTGGGTCTAGAAATTTTTACCAAATATACTAGACATCATGAGGATAATGCACGTAAAATTTCAGAATATTTGGATACGAAAAGTATTTTTAAGATATTTTATAAAACCGCATAACGTTGCTGAAATTTTTGATGGGCAGAAATTTATCCCTAATTGAATTCGTATGTCTCAATCTTTGTATAACTATTTTGAATTTGTGGACATGAAACTTGTAGATCGAGATTTTATTTTCAAAATCCATTTTGAAATTTCCCAATTATATTTTTGATTTGAGAAATGTGGTGATTTTAAAATCGTTGTGTATGTCTATCCAAAATAAGGGATTGACACTTCAGATTAGAGATTAGAGACATAAGAAATTACATTAAAAAAAAATCATATTTTGATTCTAGTACTTCATAGTCTAGTTTTTTTAATGTAAAAGAAGATCATTGTTAGAAATCAAACTATTCCACATGTGTTTGATAATATGCTTAGTAGAAAGTTATAACTACATGTATGATGTTATGACTATATACTTTGAATCTTTGTTTGAAATTTAAGAGAAACTTGAAGTGATATGTTTCATTTGATTTTTAAGTAATTATGTGAGTGCATACCTTACTTATTTTTTGGCTTCAAATGCTCACATGTCAATGATTGTGGCAGGTGATAATTCACTTACTTGAGCAAGTTTTTATTTTCCAATGAAATAAAAATTACGGGAGATTAATCGAGGTGAGGAGCAATGAGGTTGCTGATTTCTTTGTTGGTGCGCAGAAAATGGAAAATGGTTTATAACCAATTGATCTTTAAAAGCAATTGAGATATGTTTGATGAACTATTTGTAGTAATTGTAGTGATCAAATAATGGCATTCTAAATTGAGTAAATTGATTGTTCAATCTTAGAATAAATTTTAGGGAAACGAGATATTGAGAATTATTGTGTATGACAATAAACATGTGACTCATATAAGTTTGGAACTTATGAGATGGAATTTTATACGAACCCAAAACCGAAATAATTAAAAACCTAGTCAAAACTAATGTGAATATCAACTCTCTCCAAGAAATGAACAAAATAGTTATTATGAATTTATTTGCTATTCTTGCATGACATTGCAAGGATATCAAATGTTATTAACAACGCTTTTCAAGCTAAGTTAATGTGAATTGTGGATACGGTGAGAGGTTGGTATATATAGGTGTTTTACACCATGTTTGTTTTGATAGGTTATGGTTCAAAATTTGAACCAAATCGTTTGAAATAAATTGGTGTTGAGATATACTCACATCACTAGGATTTTCGGTATTGGTATGGTCTCAAAGTTTACTTCGGGTAGAAAAATTTTATTAAAAATGTTCATACTTCCGAAATGGGAAAGAATCTAGTTTCCTCCTAGATTGAGATTATAAATTTGTTGAATTTGATCATTGCAATACTACAAATGATATGTTATGAATAAAATGTTTGAGCATAATATTGCAATTTTATCATAACATAAATTGAATTTTCAATATTTGAAATATCATATTTTGTCATGCTTTTTAAGGAATCAATGAGTTAGTAATGAATATGAGCATGTTATATTTTCTTATAAAATTGGTGAATTTTTTGAGTAACATGTATGTAATGTTACCTAACTCATAAAAGCATGTACACTTTCAAATCTTACGCAACTTGATATCGGATGAAATAAAATATTTGAGAATTTTATAAAGATGCTTCGATTAACTTGTCTTGAGTAGTGAATTAGGCGATGTTGTTTTCACAAAAATTGTTTGAATTTTTATTCATTATATTGTGCAAAACGCTTTGAGTTTAAATCATTGGTTCACTATTTTTCACAATTTTTGGAGTCTTTTGATATTGTTTTGAAATTCTTGTTTGAGTCAAAAAATAGTGGGGGTTCCATATCCTATGCTTTAACATATTTGATTTAAATTAGAGGAACTAGAAAAATGAAAGTGACAAGTAATTAACTAAGAATGAACCTAGAAAAGCATATATAGTGATATTAAATTGTAGTCATGAATATTTTGTTGATTATAATTTTGAAGATAACTTCTCATAGAAAGCTACTTCGTTCTTAAAAATTTAATCTTTGGAGAAATAAATTCGTGAGCCTATTGTTTTTAGACAGGCAACAAAAAATCATTGACACTTGTATTCATGTCGCTAAAGTTAACTCACATGCATGTTTTGTTGATGTTTTCTACGATGTATGATTTGTTATAGTCATAAGTAGAAATATATATACTTTTTTGTAAGTCAAAGATGAGAATATATGTAAACCAAGCATGGAAAACTATGTAGTTTCTATCATAAAAGAAAACATATAAGTTATATAATTTATCATTTATATTCTGAAAACAAATTTAAAACAATTTAAAAGAAATAAAATTATTTACTTGATTCATTCGGATGATTTCAGAATTGATGAAAGTGTAATGCACAATACTCTTTGTTTTGTATGCATATGTGATGTGTTGAATTTTATTCTAACTTATAGGATGAAAATGAAATTAAGAACATGCTTAGTTTACTATTTGACATGAAAGACTTGAATGAAGATGGTGCATGATGTTAATAATAAATTTTTCTTTGGATCTATTTCATTTCAATGAAAATAGAATTTTAAGAGAGATAGAAATTTATGTAGTCTGACTGTAAACTAGCTTTCACTCATTTGGTTTAGTGCTAGTGCTTTTGAGATTGTGTGTGATTGCACTAGACATGAGTATGGTAGCTCAGTATGTTTCTTTTCTACATAATTCACTATATATAAGTATTTTTTGTAGTGGGGGTACATTACCTCCGTAGTGGGGGTTTTATATTCAGATTTACCAATCTTAGTATGGAAAATTGGTAAAATTTTGAAAAGGTTATGAGGTGTTTCAAACACACCTTACACCTAGAAATACACTATCTAAATAGTTAACGCAATCCTTTAAGGATGTTGCGAAGCTGATTGGACATCCTTTCAGTTGAATCCTTTAAGAGATGGGGTGATTCGATCCTCTATAGTGGATAGAGGAAAAGACATATTAATCCAATGTGATAGTACCGCCGCTATTGCAAGAATTCAGAACGTTATGACAACTACAAGAGTTGATGTTATGAGTTGATGTTATGAGTTGATGTTATGTGATAACCTATGCTTTAACATATTTGATTTAATTTAGAGGAACTAGAAAAATGAAAGTGACAAGTAATTAACTAAGAATGAACCTAGAAAAGCGTATACGGTGAGATTAAATTGTAGTCATGAATATTTTGTTTATTATAATTTTGAAGATAACTTCTCATAGAAAGTAACTTCGTTCTTAAAAATTTATCTTTGGAGAAATAAATTTGTGAGCCTATTGTTTTTAGACAGGCAACAGAAAATCATTGACACTTGTATTCATGTCGCTAAAACTAACTCACATGCTTGTTTTGTTGATGTTGTTTCTACGATGTATGATTTGTTATAGTCATAAGTAGAAATATATATATTTTTTTGTAAGTCAAAGATGAGAATATATGTAAACCAAGCATGGAAAACTATGTAGTTTCTATCATAAAAGAAAACATATAAGTTATATAATTTATCATTGATATTCTGAAGACAACTTTAAAACAATTTAAAATAAATAAAATTATTTACTTGATTCATTCGGATGATTTCCGAATTGATGAAAGTGAAATGCACAATACTCTTTGTTTTGTATGCATATGTGATGTGTTGAATTTTTATTCTAACTTATAGGATGAAAATGAAATTAAGAACATGCTTAGTTTACTATTTGACATGAAAGACTTGAATGAAGATGGTGCATGATGTTAATAATAAATTTTTCTTTGGATCTATTTCATTTCAATGAAAATAGAATTTTAAAAGAGATAGAAATTTATGTAGTCTGACTGTAAACTAGCTTTCACTCATTTGGTTTAGTGCTAATGCTTTTGAGATTGTGTGATATTGCACTAGACATGAGTATGGTAGCTCAGTATGTTTCTTTTCTACGTGATTGACTATATATAAGTATTTTTTGTAGTGGGGGTATATTACCTCCGTAGTAGGGGTTTTATATTCAGATTTACCAATCTTAGTATGGAAAATTGGTAAAATTTTGAGAAGGTTATGAGGTGTTTCAAACACACCTTACACCTAGAAATACACTATCTAAATAGTTAATGCAATCCTTTAAGGATGTTGCGAAGCTGATTGGACATCCTTTCAGTTGAATCCTTTAAGAGATGGGGTGATTCGACCCTCTATAGTGGATAGAGGAAAAGACATATTAATCTAATGTAATAGTACCGCGGCTATTGCAAGAATTGAGAACGTTATGACAACTACAAGAGTTGATGTTATGAGTTGATGTTATGTGATAACCTATGCTTTGACATATTTGATTTAAATTAAAGGAACTAGAAAAAATGAAAGTGACAAGTAATTAACTAAGAATGAACCTAGAAAAGCATATATAGTGAGATTAAATTGTAGTCATGAATATTTTTTTGATTATAATTTTGAAGATAACTTCTCATTGAAAGTAACTTCGTTCTTAAAAATTTAATCTTTGGAGAAATAAATTCATGAGCCTATTGTTTTTAGACAGGCAAACAGAAAATCATTGACACTTGTATTCATGTCGCTAAAATTAGCTCACATGCTTGTTTTGTTGATGTTGTTTCTACGATGTATGATTTGTTATAGTCATAAGTAGAAATATATATACTTTTTTGTAAGTCAAAGATGAGAGTATATGTAAACCAAGCATGGAAAACTATGTAGTTTCTATCATAAAAGAAAACATATAAGTTATATAATTTATCATTTATATTCTGAAAACAACTTTAAAACAATTTAAAAGAAATAAAATTATTTACTTGATTCATTCGGATGATTTCCGAATTGATGAAAGTGAAATGCACAATACTCTTTGTTTTGTATGCATATGTAATGTGTTGAATTTTTATTCTAACTTATAGGATGAAAATGAAATTAAGAACATGCTTAGTTTACTATTTGACATGAAAGACTTGAATGAAGATGGTGCATGATGTTAATAATAAATTTTTCTTTGGATCTATTTCATTTAAATGAAAATAGAATTTTAAAAGAGATAGAAATTTATGTAGTCTGACTGTAAACTAGCTTTCACTCATTTGGTTTAGTGCTAATGCTTTTGAGATTGTGTGTGATTGCACTAGACATGAGTATGGTAGCTCAGTATGTTTCTTTTCTACGTGATTGACTATATATAAGTATTTTTTGTAGTGGGGGTATATTACCTCCGTAGTGGGGGTTTTATATTCAGATTTACCAATCTTAGTATGGAAAATTGGTAAAATTTTGAGAAGGTTATGAGGTGTTTCAAACACACCTTACACCTAGAAATACACTATCTAAATAGTTAACACAATCCTTTAAGGATGTCGTGAAGCTGATTGGACATCCTTTCAGTTGAATCCTTTAAGAGATGGGGTGATTCGATCCTCTATAGTGGATAGAGGAAAAGACATATTAATCCAATGTGATAGTACCGCCGCTATTGCAAGAATTGAGATATGACAACTACAAGAGTTGATGTCATGAGAATGGATTATATAGTGTCTGGAAAGAGCTTTCATTAGTCCTTTAACGAAAGGATTGATAAGAAGATGTGAATATATATCTTAGGGATGAGGTTGATGTTCATTGAGGTTGAGTCATCTATGATGGATACCCAACCTAGAAATAGGTTCAAAGGGACTAGACAAAGTCATAAATGATATAGAGATGCGAGAATCATGCTTTGAAGAATTCATCCCACGACATGATATCCTGAAGCGAGGAGAGGTTGAGTTTAATTTTTAATTTTTAATTTTAAACTCTTAATGATGTTTATATCTATATTTAGAGTGGGGTACTTTCAAGAGTACTCTTGATAAAGTTACCTATGTGAATGTGAAAGTGTGGCCGCTTTCTATGAGAATATGGGCAGTTCTCTAGATCATTTATTAAACTGGGATACAAGCGCAGGGCCGTAATGCGCTGGCTTTAGGCTTTACACTAGTGTAGTCGTGTGTGTTAAGCAATCTTATTATCTCATTGAGTTCAATACTTATGTTCACTCTATGGTCGGATTTTAAGGGAGCCTATTAACACTATGTAAAGTTTCAAGTCACAGACACCTTTTCTTATGCACAACTCTATACGTTCTTGCTCAATGTTTTAAAAATATAAGTGGGGGATTGTTGGGAATATATATTTAAAACATAAATTTATTTTCCAATAAATATGAAGAAAGTTTTTAATAGCATTTAAGTTTCTTAAATAAAAACTAATTTTTGGTTATAATTGAGTTTGACCGTTTCATATTTTGCTTTATTAATAGTATTTAATACACCATAATAACTTCTCATTGAATGACATTAAAAAAAAGAGCTTTGAGTACAAAATCAGAATTTGGTTGGAAGAAGAAAGAGTTTTTCATCTTTTAAGAGTGAGTTTCTATTATGTCTCTTGAGTTTAAAAAAATAAAAATGAAAATGAAAAGAATTAGAGGAGTCTTGAAGCCTTTTTTCTTATGGAGAGTTTTTCTTATATGTTTCTTGAATTTAAAAGCAAAATGAATTATTGTGAGAAAGAAAAACAAGTGTGTGATCATCCTTGGTTTTTCTAAATGAGTTTCTGAGCAAGAATGAAGTGTAAAAGTTTCATATCCTCTCACCCTGCAAGAGTGATTGTGTAAGAGATTGATCTCGGCTTTTTTATTCTGGAGACGACGCGACATTGAAGAACTGCTTGCACAATCTTGAGCAGAGCCGCGAAACGTCTTAAAGAAAACGACCTAGTCCGCCACTCAGCCATGACGTTATTTGTTTTATGTTTGATTTTACTTGTTGTGCAGGCATAATTTGGCAATTGTTCCAACGAAATATTATTATTAGCGGCCAACACCACCATAACCTGTTCAGATATATTTTCGCAACCGGAAATTTTTATTCAAGCGGATCAGACGTGAAAACGAAAGAAAACTGAAAAATGTAAACTAACTTCCAAGGTGGTGCAAATGATACATCTAATTGTGAAGATACAAAATAAACAAAACCAAATTAATTGGGGAAATTTGCGTTACCTTCCCCGTAAAAATTCATAATTTGCTCCCCTACAGAAATAGAATTAGCAAAACCTCCTCTCGTCAGTAATTTCGTCTATTCCAAGCTATCTGACTCAACACTAACTTACACATGGTTTTTATTTTTTTGGGGGTAATTTGCATTACCTTCCTTGTAAAGATTGTTAATTTCCGTTACTTCCACTGTAAAAATTGGTAATTTACGTTACCTCCTCTACAAAAACCACGTGTAAGTTAGTGCTGAGTCAGCTAACTTGGAATAGATGGAATTATTGACTAGAGGAGGTTTTGCTAATTTTATTTTTGTAGGGGAGGTAATGCGAATCACCAATCTTTATAGGGGAGGTAACGCAAATTACCCCAAATTAATTAGATTGAAACAGAATCCATTTGAATTAAAAGAAATTTCTTTCGTGGGAGTCCCAGAAGTGTTAGCTGCACTGCAGCGAGAAGATAGCACAACCAGGGGATGCATCTCAGATGGTAGAGCGCTCGCTTAGCATGCAAGAGGTATAGGGATCGATGCCCCACTTCTCCATATTTTTGCATCCAAGCCTATTCTTAAAAACAGATCTACAAGTTCATCGCGGTTATTAGCCATATTTTATGAACCCTAGTTAATAATACTGATGAATAGATTGAATTGAACTCCTAGCACAAACTACGAATATATATATATTGAGAACATAACTTGAAATAAAAAAACCTAAAAGAATTTTCCTAATATAACCAAGTTTCCTTGTTGAAGTTGGTATCCCAACAGCGATAACGCAGAATAACCGAGATTCTAAATTTTTAAAGAGCTTAGTAATGCCATAAAAAGTTTGAATCCTGGGGTTGGGTATTCCATTGTTATTGCAATATCATTCGCTCGCAATGCTTAACTTGGCTGTGGAGGTTCAGATTGCTTACCTCAGAATCAGATGAAACGAGCTCAAGAAAGGGGTTTCCGCTGATGAGAACACTGCAACCAGTGATTCTGAATTTAAAGAGACTATCAAGAGACTTGTAATTGATCTCAGTTGAACATCCTCCTGAAGTTAGTCTAAAGACTCTTTCAGAACCATGGAAGCTAGCTTTTCTCTCTAGTTTTCTCTTCTTTTGTTTAATGAAAGATTCTTTTACCTCTGAAAGCTTGGTGAAGCTCACTTGTGTTGGTAGTTTATATGCTAGTCTCCTAGTCCTTTTGTTCCGGTTTCCACAGAATTTCAATTGTTTGGCCCAGTTGTACACAGAAGACATCACTTCTGATGGCAAGCAAGAGCTTGAGCTCTTCAGAGAGACGAGTGTATGTTTTTTCTTTTGGTACGAAGGCCTTACTTCACTTGAACACTTTCACTTAGTATTAGACTTTTTTCCTCTGAAATCTGAATATATTAACAGCATGTTCGTTTCAAGGTGTTGAAGGCCAAGGAACTCAATTACAGGGTAGCCCAAATATTGCTTAAACAACTTATTTACAATCAAATATAACAGAAAAATATGATCGTACCCAAGTGATAGACACATTTTTATGTCTAATTTGTCCTCAATGTTCTGTATTGTTGGTACTCGATTTCGTACTTATTATGGTATTTTATGTGTTTGTAGGTATTTTTGGGAAATAAACATTTTTGGAAAATTCGACTCGAAAAGTTGCTCGGGTACCCCGGAAAAGTACTGAAGGCACCCTCATTTTGGATAAGGGCCACCCCAGGGCACCCCTGCTGTTAAAGGTGCCCCTACTCTGGATATGGGGCACCCCCTTCTTCTTCATTTGAAAATCATTTTCGGCGGAAAATATTTCATCACCACTGCACGAGATTTTGGGAAAGATTTCTGGGAGATTTTCATGGATATTATGCTACGATTATGTTGTCACTTAATCAATAGGTCGCAGGACATGTTTTTGGAAGGAAAACAAGCAATAAAATCTGCCCATGAATGGTTGTTGCGTTAAACAGGGTAACAAATATTCTCGGATTACGCTTGAGTTATAAGAGCATATTACGTGGGATTTAAGAGGATATATTCTCTGAAAATTTGTTTCTATCCAATCTAGAGAGAGTTTGAAAAGTTTCGGAAAACTCAGACGTGTATAATAGAGGAAATGAGAATAAAATCTCGTAAACTTTAATACGATATTTTCTGGTATTTACTCGAGAGATTGATGGTCCTGTGGTGTATTTATAGCTGAGTTTGGAGTCAGATAAGGGGATGGAACGTTAGGGGGAAGAACAGAATGGAGAGAAATCAAGTTTGAGAAACCTGCTGCTGCTACTGCCATTGATGAACGCGAAGAACATAAGACGCCTGTAGACAGTCGTTCATGTTACAGTGACAGTGACACATTAGTTGTATCGTTCTTTGTAACAGTTAGTTTGTAACAGGCATAATTGTTACAAACCCGTTTTTCATCATTTCTCCCCTTTCATCATTTGTAAACCATTTTTGAGCATAAATAAATTCTTTGAGAGGGTTTTCAACATGATGAGCTAGACCCCATCGCTGGGACGACGGACGAAGCTGAATTTCATCATGTGGTAAATTTAATTAATTCCTTATTTACTTTTTGCACCGATTATAAATGATTTATGATTTCTATTAATCAATTGTTATCTTGTTTGATAGTGTATACTTAGTCTTAGGTGCTTTCGATACACTATGCTTGTAATTTACAATTGATGTTTTACGAAATCTATTTTGGCAAAGAATAGAGTTAATATTTCTTGTATTTGGAGCTATAATTGCGTAGGATTAATTTTTTAACCACTTGAATATGAAAAACAATGAAATCCCGAGTCCCAGTGAATTCTTCATCCCGTGACATATTTTGTATATAATTTCTTATTTTTATATTTAAGCCTAGAATCAATCTCAACTAAGTCCGAGTGAATGACAACTCTATTTACCACTATCAAAAACATCACCAAGTCTGTAAACCTTGTCTTGGGTATGTGAAGAAACACCGCATATTTGTTGTCGTCATTTATTCTGAATAACTAGTCTCAACATAAAAATTGTATACAAGAACATCTGATCACAAATCTTCGTAGATGGGATAGCAACAGATGCGGTTAAATTTGGTAGACACATGTTTGTAAGATATCATAGAAAAGAAGAAGACAGTGCCACTTTTTTGGGTACTATTTGTATCATCCCCAGCACAGCATTTGAGTTCAAATCTAAACTTGTTTCATTCTTCAAGATATTGTGGTTATTTTTCTCCACTAGAGTTGCAGAGACCCATGTATATAAACTATATGTCGTGGATCTCATATACATATAGACATAATTAAAATGACTTACTTACTACTGAATGCCGCGAAAAAGGTATTGTTACACGAGTTGCCGCCGATTATACGTATCTTCAGGGACGAATACCGGTTGTAGACTCATTTGAGCTGGGACTTGAGGTTGGGTCATCGCGATATTTCCATGATTATCAGTATTGACAGGGGTCCCCATTTGGTTCCTGTCTTTGATTAAAGATATGTTGAGGTAATATAGAACCCCAAAGGTAACACTTATAAGACCCAATATTGCGCCTTTTGCAAATATCCAAGGCCTAAGAACTTCATAACAAAAGTCAACAGAGTACATCTCATCCATAGTGTGTCGGTCATTCAGAATTGATCCTGCAAGTAACTGAATAGAAGCTAGAGTAGACATCAACCTGCAATAATTTCCATAATTCGTCCATTATAAGTTGACACCAACATGTATGACAACTCATATTGGATGCAGAAAAAAGTAACAACAAACATAGGACGTCACGAGGATTGAAATTCAAAACAGCATCACATTCCAAGGAAGTAATATATTCTTGTGCTAAATGCAGACTAGGTTAAGTAGCTTTTGTAGTCGTTCATGTGAATCTATAGCGTTATAGAGGATGAAGAATACACGCATCACTGACCAATGAAGAACGATTAAGTATCAATTACCAGGAAAAGACAGCGCAAAATGTAACCCAAGCACTACATAGTCTGTTATAACACATACAGCCAGCTGAAGCATTAATAATTCCCTGCGCAACTATAAGAACCACTAATGCAGTCAATCCGAGGGCGTAGGCTGGGGTCCATGGGTATGCACATTTGCCAGGTTCGAAAAAATTAATCTCAGATTCATGCAAATTTAACATTATTAAATTACTTAAACCACATCCCAAACACAAAATAAACTATGGTAACAATACTTCACTACCAATTGATGTAAATAACAGCTGTATAGAAAAAACTAATAAAATGAATGGGTAATGCATCTTATAGGGAGATAACAATACCTTGATCCTCTTAGATTCTGCACCGAAACCTAGTGCAGCAGCTGTGACCCCCAGAAAACATACTCCGATACATACCAGTAGAACCCTCTTCTCCATATCTTCTACAAGTTCCTGAAAAATGGCGTGTTTCACTACATCACATGACAGAGATCTAAGTACAATAAAACACTTGAACTATTTTGCAAACAAACTACTTAAAAGTATCAACTGTGACATTTTACATTTTCAAAGAGGTAACCAAAGCATATAATTTATACATGAAGTTGAATACCCAAATTTACCAATTAGAGATTGAAACAACTCCGTCTACTACACCCTAATTTTACCAATTAGAGAACAAAATTCATAACGAATTATGAATACCGCAAACTCTATCACCTACCAAAGTATTCTCTTGTAACCCATCATGCTCAAATTATACAGATTTGGGTTTAATTTACTTATCTATAGCCACTCTTTAACATCAAGCATCAATCACAGGAAAAAGAAGAAAAAAAAAATAACAACAACAACCTGAGAAAGGGAAAGTGTTTGAAAACATAATTTCAGCAAGAAATGCAAATATAACAAAAATTTACAGAAGGAAAGGGAGAATTTTATACCCAATTAGTAGAAGCTGTTGAAGTTGAGGGCTTTCCATAAGCTGATCATCGCTCAAGTAGGTCTAGGGTTCAATGGAGATGGAAGATGTATAGACACACACTTCAACACAATACAGTGAGATGGAGATAGAGCAAGAAATGGAAATACTTAAATTTACTTACAATATCATGTTCACCAGTGAATATATCAGAGATTAATGTTTATATATCACAAATTCACAAGTTCTAAAGTTGGGGGAAACTGAAAATACTGGAGAAGTGATAAATGCTTCAGTGTAGTCAATTCGGACTTGACTTTTATGATAACAGCTCATCAATTTTCCTTGAAATTAAATTTTAAATGATAAAAGTCTGCAAAGTATTTAGTCCCCCAATCCAATTATGGACATTTGAACTACCTTGACTCCACTCAATATTCAAACCCCAACTTAAACAGGTTCCTGAGTCCAAGTTAGGTATTGGAGCTAGCTGGTATGGGAGTGCACATGCACACCCTTGAGCTACCACTGCCCCTGCCATTTTACTTGGGTATTGCTGTTGCGTCCCCAATATAAGCACGTGAAGAAGTGATTTTCATTTGGATTGAGATTTTTTTTCTTAAAATCTTAATCAGGTTTAAAGGTCAAATTGTAAAATATTGACCGGACTAACGATTCTCTAAATCTTAATAACTTTTATCCTACAACATCACTGACCTCCTAGAGCAATCTTGAATACTCATGTATGTTTTGAGTTGTTCTTAAACTCGAGTAAACATAGATTACATATGTTAGTTTTGAAAGGGATGTTATGTAAGAGGGTTATAAATTTTGTGTGATAGGATAGGCCGATTGTGGATGGTGTTCTTCATAATTGGTTAGTTGTTCTTCCGATATCGGCTGAGTTAAAGAAACAAAGCTAAGACAATTTTATAATTTATACATATTTTCAAGCAACAATAATGTTATTCAATCTCATTTAGAACATATACATGAGCAATTGCAGCATTAGATTCTTTGTGTGCCTCCTAAAAATCTTTATTTTGGGTTGGATAAAAAGATAACATCCTGTTGTTGTTTTTTAAAGCCCAAAGAAGAATATGTATATTAAACTTAATCAGGATTACACAAGGGTAAGTTATATAAGGCGAAGAGAATCTATAGAAAGCCAAGAGATGCCCAGGAGCATAAAAGCGAAGAGAATCTACAGAAATATAAGGAGGCTAAGTATCGGGAGAAAAAGGCAGTGAGCGTTGCGAAGGCACGTACCTATGAGGGCTTCTACTACAAACTTAGCACGAGTGAGGGCAAGAAAGATATCTACAAGATTGATCGGCTAAGGGATAAGAAGACACGCGATATGATCCAGGTTAAATGCATTAAGGATGCGAAAGAACGGGTTCTGACAGAGCATGCAGAGACAAAGGAGCGGTGGAAGGAGTACTTCGACGAACTTTTCAACACAGGTTGTGATACTCGTACAATCGATCTTAGAGGCCCTATCAACCCGGCATACGGGGGAGAGGACGCCAATTTCAGAGACATTCTTGCGATGGAAATGAAGGAGGCCTTGAGAGGGACCTAAAGTGGAAAGGCGTTGGGACCTGACAACATCCCTATCAAAGTGTGGAAATTCCTTGGAGATGAAGGATATCCTAGTTGACTAGACTGTTCAATATAATCGTCCAGTCAAATCGGATGCCTAATGACTGGCGAAGAACCGTTATAGTGCCGATTTTCAAAAACAAGGGGGATATCCAGAACTGCTAGAAGTATAGAGGTATTAAATTCATGAGTCATACCATGAAGCTTTGGGAAAGGGTCATCGATCGGTGTCTACAAAAGGACACGTGCGTAACGAATAACCAGTCCGGCTTTATGCCCGGAAGATCGACAACGAAGGCAATTTTCCTGGTAAGACATCTTACGGAAAGATACCGGGAACAAATGAGGGACCTGCACATGGTGTTCATTGACCTCGAGAAAGCTTATGACAGAGTTTCATAAGAGGTGTTGTGGTGGACGCTGGAAAAGAATGGAGTACCACAGAAGTACATTAACTTAATTAAGGATATGTACGAGGGAGTTGTTACTGGTGTTCGGACCTGCGACGGAGTCTCGAGCGATTTTCTGATCAAGATAGGGCTACACCAAGGATCAGCCTTGAGTCCTTATTTATTCTCTCTAGTGATGGATCAAGTAACGAGGGACATAAAAGGTGAGATCCCATGGTGTATGCTATTTGCAGATGATGTGGCGCTGATTGGAGAGTCCAAGGAGAGGTGGAGGAGAAGCTTGAGTGCTGGCGACAAACTCTTGAATCGAAGGGATTCAGACTGAGTAGGACCAAGAATGAATACCTAAGGTGCGACTTCGACGATCCCAGACCGGATATTGGGGATGTTTTGCTCGACGGACAACTAGTGCCTAAAAAGGATTCTTTTAAATATCTGGGTTCGATGATCCAAATAGATGGTGGGATTGAAGAGGACATTCGAAATCGAACCCAAGCAAGATGGGAAAAATGGAGATTGGCAAAAAGTGTCTCGTGCGACCAGAAAGTCCCCCTTAAGTTGAAAGGCAAGTTCTACAAAAAGGAAATTCGACCTGTGATGATTCATGGCGCTGAGTGCAAGGCGACGAAGGATCTGGACATCATACAACTGAACACAACTGAGATGTGTATGCTCAGGTGGGTTTGCGGACACACGAGACATGATCACATAAGGAATGAATACGTTTGCAAGAATTTGAAGGTAACACCAATCAAGGAGATGCTCACCCAGCATCGGTTGCGTTGGTTTGGGCACTTATGTCGAAGACCTCCTGATGCGCCGATTCGCGTAGGACGCATCTTGCACTGTGAGGGTAGGATGTGTAGCTCCCCCAAAACTAGCAGCTGACTAATCCAAGAGATTAACTAAATACAGAGGCACTGAGAATCCAAATCATATACTTAAGCATTCAATTGAGAAATCTGCTACAAAACTTAACCAAAAAATATTATTACGGAAATTATACATAAAAATAATAGCAATAATAATTTAAGAAAGTAATGTAATATTTACCAACTAATATCGTACTAAGCTTAACTTAACTAAAATTTCAATAAGGACACATAACGATAAAATTAATAATTAAGATTAAAGATTAAATAGCTGTGGAAAATAATAATGTTTATCTACGGTTAAATTTTGTAAATTAAACTAAATGACTATTGTATATGTCTCATTTGAGAGAAGTTCTTATATATATATATATATATATATATATATATATATATATATATATATATATTTTTCAGAGCGGGGCTAGTTTATGGGTTAAGTTTTGTAGCAGATTTCTTAATTGATTATTTAAGTAAATGATTTAGACTTTTAGTGTCTCTTTATGTAGTTAATATCTTGGATTAGTCAGATGTTAGTTTAGGGGGCTCTACAGGATGAAACGTACGTGGGATGAGTCGATGAAGCATGACTTAGAGAAACGGAATTTAGCTGAGGAAGATGCATTGGATAGACAGAAGTGGAGAGCAGCGATCCACATGAAAGAGGTAAGAGTTCTTAAAAAAGCGGGGGTCTAACATCACCAACCAATATTTCGATTAGCAATCTGTATGGACAAACTCCAATATACTTTTTATGAGAATCAACTAGACAGTCATACTCAATCAATAAAAAGATATATCAAAGAGTTTATATCTCAATCTCTCGATTTAATCTTACTCAAGCAAACTGCGAGTCTCAATTAAAGAGAGATAGACTTGTACAGTATCAAAGACCAATATCCAAGGATCAATCAATATCAATCAACAACCGTTAGGTCGGACTATCCAATTGATTGATCTAACGCACAACCTGTATAATTTTTATTATATAAACAAATATAATGCGGAAAAGAAATAACACACACACCAGAAGTTTTGTTAACGAGGAAACCACAAATGCAGAAAAAACCCGGGACCTAGTATAGATTGAATATACACTGTATTAAGCCTCTACAGACACTATCCTACTCCAAGCTAACTTCGGAATGGACTGTAGTTGAACCCAAATCAGTCTCCCACTGATCCAAGGTACAGTTGCACCCCTACGCCTCTGATCCCAGTAGGATACTACGCACTTGATTCCCTTAGCTGATCTCACCCACAACTAAGAGTTGCTACGACCAAAAATCGCAGGCTTTAACAATAAACATCTGTCTCCCACAGAAAAGTCTATCAAAGGATAAATCTGTCTCGCACAGAAAAACCCTAAAGTTTTTGTTTCGTCTTTTGATATAAATCAAGGTGAACAGAAACCAATTGATAATCCGGTCTTATATTCTCGAAGAACATCCTTGATTAATCAATCACCTCACAACAATCTTAATCGTATAGTAGCGAAACAAGACGTCGTGGAATCACAAACAATGAGACGAAGATGTTTGTGATTACTTTTATATCTTTCCTATCGGAGAACTCTTACGTTATCAAGCCAATCAATATGATTGTACTCGTACGATAGAAGATGCAATATCATATCACACAACTACGATAAAAGTAGTATCGGTCTGGCTTCACAATCCCAATGAAGTCTTTAAGTCGTTAACCTGGTTTTAGAAGAAGAAAAACAAGGTTAAAGGAGAATCGACTCTAGCTTACAAAACTAGTATCACATGTACGTGTGGGGATTAGTTTGTAGAGTTTCTAGATGTCCCCTTATATAGTCTTTCAAATCATGGTTTCGCCTTGATCACAAAGCAAACACTATCCACTGTTAGATGAAAACCTGATTTAGATTCAAGCTAATATATCTCAACTGTTAGATCTAAATCTTAGCTGGTCATACACAAATGAACTGCACGCTTCTAGGTTTGTAAACCGTACCCAAACGTGCACATTGTTGGTTCAATAATAGTCAACCAAAAGGTTATCCATTTGAGCATTTCATACCAACCACTTTCTTCTTCACCATAACTAGTTCAAATGACTCACATGAACTAGTTAGAGAGTTGTTCAATTGCAAGGAAATATCATGTACTACACAAGACACAATTGAATCAAAGATGATTCGATTCACATGAATCAGTTCATGAACTTTATAGCCATGGTTTGCAAAAGTATTCCTTAGTCTTTATGAGTTAAGTTCAGAAATCATCTTTATATATATAACCTATACAAGTTCGCAGACTAGGTTCGCGGACTTGAAGTACTGGAAAGAGTTTTCAAACTCTAGCAGAAATTCTCGGGTTCGAGAGATTTGTTGGTTCGCGGACTGGGTTCGCGGACTTGGATCACGCAACATAGTTTGTTAACTCAGCAAAAATTCTCGGGTTTGATAACTTCGGCAGTTCGCGGACTGAGTTCGCGGACTTGGCTACTAGTCGATTTCCAGCATGGGACTTATGCACATATGTGTTTCCATAACATACTTATGTCCACTATGTTTATGTAATCTAAACTCTCATTCCAATCATTGAAACATTCTTAGAGGACGTTATATAGTTGTTACACTATTTCTCGTCAAAGCAATTTTCAAGATGATCGAAACATACATGACTTGCATCACTAGGTAAAGAAAAACATGATCGAAGCGAAATGCTTACCAACATATATTTCGAGATATAGGTAGGCGAGGTATACTCGGCTCGAAATACCAAATGTGTATAATCTAAGTCTATATATATAGCATACGACTTTTGTCTCAAGAAGTAGGAGATAGAATAGATAGACTTTTGAGTGACAGATAAATTCAAGTCTTCACATACCTTTTTGTCGAGAAGTTCCACCAGTTCCTTGAGTAGTTCTTCCACTTGTATAATGAATCGTCATGAAGTCCTTGAGCTCAACTACACTTTCTATCCTAGT
This sequence comes from Papaver somniferum, assembly GCF_003573695.1. Taxonomy (NCBI): domain Eukaryota; kingdom Viridiplantae; phylum Streptophyta; class Magnoliopsida; order Ranunculales; family Papaveraceae; genus Papaver; species Papaver somniferum. The sequence continues at coordinate 88,380,954 of NC_039365.1, read as the reverse complement.
CCGAGACTTAGCTATAATAGACTAGAAATCAAGACTTATAGTTTTGATCACTAACAATGACAAACATGCTTGATATAGCAACGCATGCGAATTTGACCGAGCAGTGCTCTAACAATCTCCTCCTTTGTCAATTTTAGTGACAAAACTATAATACATATGGAATACAAAAAAGATAATCAAACTTAAGTAGCTCCTATTCCATAAGTCTAATCTTAAACATTCCTTGAAATCTTCGTCCTTCCAAGTACTCCAATGATCCTAAAGGTTGTAAGTTTAGCATCACCGTTGTTGAAGATCCGTAGCTATAACAATGAGAAAACTCGATATTCTCGATCATTGTTATACAATGTCATAGTATTACTACACAGTGTCAAAGTCCAATTGTATCACAACTTCAACAATAATATTATGGTGATATGTATCACTCCCCCTTAGTCAATACTCCATCTCGATCATGGAAACCACTCCCCCTTACACAATGATCCGAAAACCATATGTATTTGTAGTGTGAACTACATATTAATTCTCCCCCTTTTTGTCAATAAAATTGGCAAAGTTACAAGAACGGGATCATAATGAAATTTCCACAAGAGACATTTCATGACTAAAAGAAAAGACGCACATCATCTTAATTTAGATGCAATCATATAGCCGAAGCTAATAGCATTCATCAAGGAGTTTAAAGATACAAGATAACCCCTCTAAAATTCCACAGCCGCACACCCCTCAATATATGACCATTAAGCGCAAGTTCAAAAGAACTCTCCCCCATTAGATGTCATTCCCAAGGGAACAACAAGAGCGACCTAAATTTCGAGAGAAAAGAAGGATTTTTATTGGACACCAAAAACCATGATAAGTGATTTTCTATATCCAAAAACTCGATCAAATTAATCACAAGTAAACCCATGATTAATTTAATCGGAATACGCAATCAAATTAAACACACAAGGTGATCAACTTAATTGTTTATGATTAACATAAATAAACTTACGGAACATATAACTATCAAAACCATTGGAAAATGATTAGGATAGCCGTTCATATACTCGACACAGAAAAAGTATTATGGAATATATGATTACTCAACTAGACTAATTTCAAGAGAACCCATAATTAATCTAATTGGAATACAAACAACCAAACTAATCAAGAAAGTAATCAATTTAATTTTCATTTATTTTGCTCGACATAAGAGAACTTACGGAGCAAATAACTAAATAACCAAACGAGATGATTAATTTAGTTCACAAATGCTCAACATAACACATCTTATGGAACAACTAACCAAATTAATCAAAAATAATCAACTTAGTCGTATCGTGCTCAACAAAAGACATATTACAGAGCCTCACAATATTTCATAAGATATGAATCAGTGAAGATCAATACTGTGGAATACACAAAGATCTATTCTATTTTCAATCATTATTTTCATAACGATAATAGACTTTATCCTTGTTCATAAAATATTTTTAACCTATCTTCCATTAAAGAATTGACAATATAGGCTTAACTTTTGTGTTTGTCAAAAGTCTATTCATCCTTAAATCAATACATGAATATCGATCATGAACAACTTTACTTTTGACAAAATATGGGACAACAAATTTCACGGACGTAGACACACGAATCCCATAAACTAGGGGTGTCAACGGGTCCGGGTCCTCCTTGGTATCACTAGACCCGGACCCTACTTATAAAGGTCGGGTCCGGTTCCTAACGGTTTCGGGTCCGGTTCCTAAACTTGTGGACCCAGAACCGGACCCGTTTAAATACCCGGGTACCCGTCGGTTCCTGGTACCCATTGGGTCTAAAGAAAACTATTTAAAAAATCTCAAAAACTTAATATATTTCTCTTTTTAGCTTGGATTTAAGTAATTTTTATAAACAAATTATTATTATTTCTTATGAATGTACTAAATAAAAATTAAATGTAAGAGAAAAAATTTAAATGAGTAAAATATCAAAGCTAAAACTAGAAAAAATACTTATAATTTTGCTAAAAATATGAATAAAAGAATGAATAAACGGGTACCCAATGGGTATTACCCGTTTGGACCCGTTTAAATTCGGGTCAAATCGGGTAATTACCCGCCGGGTCCTAAGTAGCTAATGGGTCCAACTTTAGGACCCGGAACCGGACCTTAATATACCGGGTCTGGTTCCGGATCCGGGTAATGGGTACCCATTGACAGCCCTACCATAAACATTGCAATATAACAAACCATAAGATTAAATATTGCAAACCATCATCCTACAAATATTTTTAGAATTTAAAATCCAATAAACCTAAAAAATAATACAAGAAGATGAAAATAATAGCTATGTGTAGTCACAATTATTGCTATTCAAAGCACTAGTTATTCTTCCAACTAAGCCAAAAAGAAGACATCCTATGCATTATAGATCTTCCTCAAGGCATCTGTAGAAAACTCCTTCTCGTTATTGAAAAACCTGTTGATAATAGGATCATTCAATTCTTCCAAATCTTTTGGAATAAGTATCAACTTACTAAGTTCCCTTTTTAGCTTACGAACAGTGTCCGTTGTTGATGCCATCATCTGTTCATAGTGAACAAGTTCTTCCAAAGATGAAGCGATTTGAGATTTTAAATCGTTTCTTTTGATGATGAATTCTTTTACCAGGTCCCTGAAATCATCACTACTTTGATAAAAGGAAACGAACCAGTTCGAGGAGAGATCTTTAATAAAGATTGTAGCCTTCACTTTCTTCGTGCTTGTAGAGGAAATTCCTGTACACCGACGTACGTAATCTGCTTCAGCTGTATTCCTGCTTGCCGGATTCTGGTTACAGGAGCCATGAATTAGTATTCCTTTAAGGACTAGTCACACGATCACGAACGCCTCAAACCCTGGAACACAATAACTTTAGAAGATTTAAGGATTTATACAGACTATTTTAGGAAACACTACTTGAGTTAAAAAGACGCAAATCCCAATTTTCTCAAGTTAAGAATGAGGATGTGAACGTTAATAGGGTTAGATAGAGACGTTGTGAGCCAAAATCTCCCCTTATTTATCACATCGTGATTTTTCAAGGTTAGTTATATGAGCAGAGATCCTCCTTCTTTTGTCCCTGGAAATACTTGTCATATAGGACCTACGACATTTATTAGTAGGTTGAATGGACTCGGAACACTCCATGGGAACAAGAGTTTCTTTAAACTCAAAATCCTCAAATTGTGAATATCCTCGAGATACAATCATGATATTAACTTTTACAGAATCTACATCATCTTCCTCATTCCTATATGTCCATTTAGAACCACTATCATATATTTTGGACCGGCATGGTACAAGATCCCACATGTCATGTCTATAAAGTTGATCTAACTCATCATTCATTGATTTTTTCCAAGAGGAATTGTTTAGAGTTATATCAATATTTCATGGTTCTAAACGTGAGGAATAACAACCAATCAGAGTTTGTCTTTTCGTTTTGGTTGTAGAATCTCCTTTATCTTTAGAGACGGTGGATGACAAACACAAAGGAGAGTCGCCTAACACATGTAGAAAGAGGCTCCAACTACTGTCACTACACCATTGAAGAGGAGAGGTAGGACAAGAAGCAAGGCTACCCATACCATCAGTATCTTTTATTTTGGAATTTCCTGACAGTTTTGCATGTCCTTTTAGAGTAACAAGAGGTTGTATAGTTTTCTTGCAAGGATTATATGCAGCCTCCACACTCTTTAGGGATGACATACAGGCTAGTTGAGGAGGATTGAACGAACAACCATATGGGACATGCCTTTGATATTTGTCTGAGTGGCTCCTAGTCATGTCAGTTTTCTTAACGAACTGTTGTTGAACATTATGTGAATTATGATTGTTCTTCGAAAAGGAACAACTGGATTCTTTCTGAATTAACGAGAGACTCTTGCAAGATATCAAATGCTTAAGAGTTGCAATTTCTGCAACAAGACCAAAATGGATCCGGATTTGTTCTTCTAACCTATTTTGTAGAGCAACCAGTTTATCAGACCTTTTTCTACGGTTGTTTTTCAAAACTGGTGAAGTGTCAATTGAGACTTTATAGTCCATATAGTCAGATCACCACAAACACAGACTTTTGAGGTCTTTAAAGGTGTTTTCCTGCTCTAATACCAATTGAAAAAGCGGGGGTCTAACAACACCACCCAAAATTTCGCTTAGCAATCTGTATGGACAAACTCCAATATACTTTTGATGAGAATCAACTAGACAGTCAGACTCAATCAATAAAAAGATATATCAAAGAGTTTATATATCAATCTCTCGATTTAATCTTACTCAAGCAAACTGCGAGTCTCAATTAAAGAGAGATAGACTTGTACAGTATCAAAGACCAATATCCAAGGATCAATCAATATCAATCAACAACCGTTAGGTCGGACTATCCAATTGATTGATCTAACGCACAACCTGTATAATTTCTATTATATAAACAAATATAATGCGGAAAAGAAATAACACACACACCAGAAGTTTTGTTAACGAGGAAACCGCAAATGCAGAAAAAACCCGGGACCTAGTACAGATTGAATACACACTGTATTAAGCCGCTACAGACACTATCCTACTCCAAGCTAACTTCAGACTGGACTGTAGTTGAACCCAAATCAGTCTCCTACTGATCCAAGGTACAGTTTCACCCCTACGCCTCTGATCCCAGCAGGATACTACGCACTTGATTCCCTTAGCTTATCTCACCCACAACTAAGAGTTGCTATGACCCAAAATCCTAGGCTTTAACAATAAACAAATCTGTCTCCCACAGAAAACTCTATCAAAGAATAAATTTGTCTCTCACAGAAAAACCCTAAAGTTTTTGTTTCATCTTTTGATATAAATCAAGGTGAACAGAAACCAATTGATAATCCGGTCTTATATTCCTGAATAACATCCTAGATTAATCAATCACCTCACAACAATCTTAATCGTATGGTAGCGAAACAAGACGTCGTGGAATCACAAACAATGAGACGAAGATGCTTGTGATTACTTTTATATCTTGCCTATCGGAGAACTCTCACGATATCAAGACAATCAATATGACTGTACTCGTACGATAGAAGATACAATATCAGATCACACAAATATGATAAAAGTAGTATCAGTTTGGCTTCACAATCCCAATGAAGTCTTTAAGTCGTTAACCTGGTTTTAGAAGAAGAAAACCAAAGGTTAAAGGAGAATCGACTCTAGCTTACAAACTAGTATCACACGGACGTGTGGGGATTAGTTTGTAGAGTTGCTAGATGTCCCTTATATAATCTTTCAAATCAGGGTTTCGCCTTGCTCACAAAGCAAACGCTATCCACCGTTAGATGAAAACCTAATTTAGATTCAAGCTAATATATCTCAATCGTTAGATCCAAATCTTAGCTTGTCATACACAAATGAACTGCACGCTTCTAGGTTTGTAAACCGTACCCAAACGTGTGCATTGTTGGTTCAATAATAGTCAACCAAAAGGTTATCCATTTGAGCATTTCATACCAACCAATTTCTTTTTCACCATAACTAGTTCAAATGACTCACATGAACTAGTTAGAGAGTTGTTCAATTGCAAGGAAATCTCATGTACTACACAAGACAAAATTGAAGCAAAGATGATTCGATTCACATGAATCGGTTCATGAACTCTATAGCCATGGTTTGCAAAAGCATTCCTTAGTCTTTATGAGTTAAGTTCAGAAAATATATTTATATATATAACCTATACAAGTTCGTAGACTAGGTTCGCGGACTTGAAGTGCTGGAAAGAGTTTCAAACTCCAGTAGAAATTCTAGGGTTCGAGAGCTTCGCTGGTTCGCGGAATGGGTTCATGGACTTGGCTCACGCACCTAGTTTGATAACTCAGCAGAAATTCTCGGGTTTGAGAATTTCGGCAGTTCGCGGACTGAGTTCGCGGACTTGGCTACTAGCCGATTTCCAGCATGGGACTTATGCACATATGTGTTTCCACAACATACTTATGTCCACTATGGTTATGTAATCTAAACTCTCATTCCAATCATTGAAACATTCTTAGAGGACGTTATATAGTTGTTACACTATTTCTCGTCAAATTTTTTTTCAAGATGATCGAAACATACATGACTTGCGTCACTAGGTAAACAAAAACATGATCGAAGCGAAATGCTTACCAACACATATTTCGAGATATAAGTAGGCGAGGTATACTCGGCTCGGAATACCAAATGTGTATAATCTAAGTCTATATATATAGCATACGACTTTTGTTTCAAGAAGTAGGAGATAGAATAGATAGACTTTTGAGTGACAGATGAGTTCAAGTCTTCACATACCTTTTTGTCGAGAAGTTCCACTGGTTCCTTGAGTAGTTCTTCCACTTGTATGATGAATCACCATGAATTCCTTGATCTCAATTACACTTTCTATCCTAGTCCGAGACTTAGCTATAATAGACTAGAAATCAAGACTTATAGTTTTGATCACTAACATTGACAAACATGCTTGAGATAACAACGTATGCAAGTTTGACCGAGCAGTGCTGTAACAGTTCTGTTCGTATTGAGTTGTACCGTGTATGTATGTTCGCTCACACTGTGTCCATTAGGAATGATTTGTCTCGGGAGCTCGTGTTTCTCTCATAACCACTGACTTGAGTTGCTAGTTCTTCATGGGACGGTTGTTTCTCGATGGACAATATGGGTTGGCGTATGAGTGGTGTTTGGTTCTCGAGTGCTTGTTGGATCCCCGCCCCGAGTGGTGAACGATAAGCCCGATTACCTCTTCATGCCCGTGTCGTGCCCAAATTTGGTTCCTATGTTGCCTATTTATCGAGAAGATATCGGTGGTGCCCTCCTTCTGTTGCTTAATCTTACCTATCATTGGTAAGATAAATCTTTCGCGCACAACGTGTCCGCTTGAAACAACTTGTTCTTGGTGCTCGTGCTCGCCTGGTATTAAAATCTTGGCTGGCTTGTTCTACTGGAAACGTTCGTTCCTTGATGGACAATACGTGTTGGCGTATGAGCGGTGTTTGGTCTTCGGTGCTGGTTCCCCCCACTCCCACCCCCACCCCCCATTCCACTAGGCGACAACAAGCCCGACTACCTCTTCAGCTTCTTCTCTGAGTTGTCCTAGGGAAATCCTCGTTTGGTTCCTATGCCTATCTGTCGAACAGGTATCGATTATTGTCCCTTGAAACGGTGAAAATGTGAAATCATCCTAGCATATTGTGAAGCGAGGGACTCCCTCCTGTAGATATGCTGGCAGCAGGATCGTGAAAGAGGGGACTCTTCCCTGTAGCCCTGCAGGCCCTAGGCAGGGATATAGTGGGTATGCTATTTTAACGGTCTCGGATGCGTAAACCCCACTAAAATTGCGTGTCCACTCCCTATTCCACCCGCGACACGGAATGTTTCACTTTAAATTAGAGCACATAAAAAAAAAACTACATTTGTTATTGATAGGCGCCAAATATTTCATGTTTCTATGTCATTTTATTAGCGCTTGCCACGTCATATATTCTCTAAATTCCCATTTTATCCCATACTGTGTAATTACTTGTTTACGAGTGAATTTACCGTATTATATTCTTATTATATGTGTGTTTGTAATTGAAGGAGAATACGTAGTATGGTCGATGTATAAAGATGACGCAGAGACTGAAAATATAGGCAGTGAGTAAGAAGGGTCTGAAAACACTCTAATTAGGTCTCTTTTGTTCTAAGTGTTCTTAAGAAATCAGGGATAAATCATTTTGGTTGAGTTTCTATAATGGGTTTATTTATATTTGAATCTCATTTATCACCTGATTTCAGTATGTTCTAATTTCTAAGCTAGGAATAGATGATGCCCTTAACTTACTGCTAGATTATTCATGTTTTGGATATGATTCTTGTTGTGTTTCATTGAGTAAGGATGGGTTTAACCTAAAGCTGCCATTTATAAATTTCACTTAGTATGTCAGGCATCCTAAGTTGTTATAGTAATTATACATTGTGGCTTAAACCTGTGTTTAAATGATTTATATTAATATGTGATTAGTTGTGCCATAGAAAGACAACTGATGCTAGAGATTGATATATTTATTTGATGTTAAACCATTCATGTGTGATCATTTCCCTATTGAATAAGCGAGAGACTTATATCTTTATCGTTGCTCTCCTTAAGGGAAATATGGATTACTGAATTGGCTTAGTAGAACTTAGGAGGTGGATTCAACATCCCCAGTATTTTCCATTTAAAGTGTATACACCATTTTTATTCGCATCCTTCATTTACATTCTGTTTTATTATTTCAATCACTGCCAACATATTGTCGTTTCGACATACACACACACACACCCGTTGTTACTTCTTATTTGAATTAGTGTTAGTTAGGCTAAATTCAACTTCACACCAACCTAGTCTTTGTGGATTCGACCTGTATTTTCCCTATTTTACATAGTAGACATTGTGCACATCTCCTCTATACAACCCATCACCTGTAATTCAATTCCTAACATACATCTGACTTTTCAGCTGCAATAACTTTAAAACCACCAGTTCAGTTCCATCTATATCTACCAATTCCTCAAATACCACCAAACCTTTGAATATCAACACAAATTTGTTCAAACTCAAATCCAATCAACACCTACTAATCATAATCATTGCAACTCTCCAGAATCTTTGTTTTCTTGACTTCTCATCACCATCTTCTTCTCGTTGTTTTCTCAATTGACACAAACTCAAAACCCCATCTGAATGCAACAACATCTTCCATCTCTTTCTTGTGTTGTTTAGGAATCAATTACAACCACATCTGCTCTACCGACTCGAAATTGAACGAAACCATCTCTTATTCCTTCTTTTTATCTCTGAAAATTCATCACATCTTCTCTATCAATTGAATCTGAATCAAACCCTAGTCTGTAATTCTCAATTTAATCATCAACTCCTATTTTTCTTGTTCTTGGCAGCATCAGTATCATTATAGCTCTCTATCTTATTGATTTTCTCTCTCGATCTGATCTCTCGGTGGTAAAAGCAGCAGCTGCTGCTTTTTTTCTACCATCTCTGAATAATAGACGGAAATGATTGAGAAGAGAAAAACACTTTCTTGTTTTTAGGGATTGGTAATGATTGAAATTAGTCAAGACACCCAATCTCCAGATAAGGGTTACCCATTTCTTATATAGCTTTTCGGTTCTAAAGGACCGACAACGTATTATGTTTTCTTGCTCAACTATCAGTTGCGCAGAACTGGAGGTTCATTATTCACCTCATTTGCTGCATATCCTTAGATGGATCCAAGTATCACTCGCATGTGAATTACCTTTGTGAGTGATTTCTCCTTATTTTGTTCCAAATGAATCCAAAGCACCTAAATAACTCAAAAGCAAACATAAGATACATATTTTACAAGAAAACTCACAAAGAAAGCATAAACAATAGATAAAATCAAGGTGTTTTAGACACCTATCAGTTACCAAACAGATTTGTTGTTCCTTTATTGTTTAGAATACGATCCAAATGAATTGTTCCAGTGCATTCATCGAAGTCGGAAGCGCAGGGATACTGAGAAAACTAAGTGAACTAAGGGTAGTTGCTTGGTCTTAACTATACGAAGTTGGTGTAGATTTTGTATAGCGGCTTAATTCTGAGAGTATTCAATTTTGGACTTGTCCCGGGGTTATTCTGCATTTGCAGTTTCCTCGTTAACAAAATCTTATTGTGTGATTTACTTATACTTCCGCAATTATATTTGTTTATATAATTTGAAGTAAATTATACAAACATAAACTCCATCATACTTGACAATGATCCTATAGTGTTTGGTTAAGTCCGAACCTATTATCAAGTATCATACTTCGTTGTTGTGTTGTCTCGTTATTGTATCCATAGTCAATCACACAAGTTATCTTGTTGTCGTATTATCTCGTGATCTCGTATCCGTAGACGATCACACGAAGTGTGAACCGATTAGTTGCATTGTCTCGACAGTCCATAGACGACCACTTTCGGTAGAGGACTTGTAGGTGCATAAATAAAATATTATGGTGTATTTGTGTACCCTCTTGTTTTCAAGTTTCATATTGTAGGTCATTTTGGTGACCTGTTTAATTTCTCTAGTTCTGAAGTTCTTGACAGTGAGATAAATGTTTCCTTCTGTGATTACTACTGATGAAAATGCTCAGCTTACTAGAGATGTTGGTGTTGATGAAATTAAGATGGACAATCGTCGAATGGGCTCTCTTAAAGCCCCAGGACCAGATGGCTTCCAAGGTGTTTTCTATAGTAAGTATTGGAAGTATGTAGGTTCTAGTGTCATCGCTCTAGTCAGAATTTTTTTTGCTACTGGTACTTTGGATGCTAGTATCAATAAAACCTACATTACTTTAATTCCAAAAGTTTGTGATCCTAACCGCATAAAAGAATATAGGCTGATTAGCTCATGTAGTTTTAGCATGAAGATAATTAGTAAGATCATTACCAATAGAATCAGCCCTTTGATTGGTAAAAATTGTGTCTCATAATCAACATGCTTTTATTCTGGTAGGTATCTGTTTGATTCTGTTGTTATTTATAATGAGATCATCCATTATTTCAAATATAAAAAAGGTGAGAAAGGATGGATGCCGTTAAAACTTGATTTTGATAAGGCTTACGATAAGATAAGATGGGACTTTATTGAAAAAATATTAATATGCAACTGATTGGATCAGAATTTTGTTGGTTGAATTATGAATTGCATCTCTTCTGTATATTTTCAAGTAGTCATTAATGGTTCCCCAAGTACAAGTTTCACCCCTGCAAATGGTCTTAGACAGGGGGATCATTTATCCCTCTTTTTGTTTTGTGCTTGGAAACTTTGACCAGACTCCTTAATGCATGCATTGATAGTAAGTCAATTTAGGGATTCAGAATTGTTAAAGGAGCCCCAATTATTACTCACTCCTTATTTGTTGACGACATTATTATTTCTCTTCAGGTGAACTATAAGAATGTTGTTAATCTCAGAGCTTTATTGGATAAATTTTTCTCTTGGAAAGGTCAAAGAATCAACACCAACAAGTCCACCTTGTTCACTTCTACCAATCTGGATAAGAGTTTTACCAAAGGCATGCTAATGCTCTTTAGGTTCAAGTGGCCAAAGTCCTGGTAAGTACTTATGTATTCCTCTTCAATAAGGTAGGATTAGTGAAAAAGCGTATGCTGATATTGTTGATAAAAATGTGTAACATAAGTATAGGAATCTTAATATAGATGGTAGATTTACCTTGTTATGTGCCTGTATTGATTCTATTTCTTACCATTTCATGTTTGTAGTTAAGCTTCCGAAAACTCTGTTAAGTAAACTTGATAGATGTAGGAGTAATATTTTTGGGAGAGGTGACAAGGATAGGAAGACTATGCATAATGTGAACTGGTCTACTGTTTGTATGACTAAATACCCAGGAGGTGTGAATGTTAGAGAACTTGAGCTTAATAATTTATCTGTGCTAGCGAAAATGGCATGGAAAATTTTCTATGAACACGATAGTGTAGTGACTAGGCTTTTAAAAGAAAAGTACTACATGGAGCATGAATTTTGGAATACCGAAGTTAAGAATAGATCCTCCAAATGTTGGAGAAGCATAATATGTGGTCGCGACGCTTTTAGGAATTTTTTTAGTTGGGCAATAGGAGATGGTCCTAAGGTTGGTTTTTTCTGGAGAGATAAGTGGATTGGTAATGAGTCAATTTCTTCATTATCTAACCTTGACACTACTAACTTGCCTAATGAGACCGTGAGTTCCTATTTGGGTCTTATCTCCATAGATTGGGATTCTAACAAGATTGATAGTTGTGTTAGTCCTGACATAGCTGAGTCTATTAAATCCATTCATATTTTCAATAGTACTGATGTTAGTGATACACCCATATAGTCGGCTAGTAAGTCTTGGAAATGTTACAGTAAGTGGAGCTTATAAGTCTTTGCAGATTAAAAAATATGGTAGTCAACAACAAGACAATGATTGGAAGTTTTTGGGCATTACAATGGCCCTTTAAGTATAAGTTTTTCCTTTGGCAACTGTGGCACAATAAATTTCATGTAAATGAGTCACTGTACATGAAAGGCTTTACTGACCATCCTGGTTGTAATATGTGCAATAGTGATATAGAAACTTGTCTTCATTTGTTTTTTGGATATCGCTCCGTTTCCCCTATATGGAGAAAATTGAGAGACTGGAATGGTATGCAGGTCAATTTAGATATGATGTCACCTAAGTTTCTCAAAAGTCTGTGTTCTAATGATGGAGTTGTTGGTAACCTGAAATGGAAGGATTTATGTCCTTTTATTCTTTGGGGTATTTGGTTTCACACGAACAAGTGTGTTGTTTAGAATAAGAAATTCAATATGTTGTGGGTATTGGATAAGGCTTTGAGAATGACAAGGGAATGTCACCAGATCAATGATACAGTGGATAATGGAAGAATGCAAAAGGAGGAGATATTCATTTCTTGGCATGCTCCACATTATAATTTCTTTAAGTTGAATACCGATGGATCTTCTGATGGTGATGGTTTTGCAGGGATTTGTGGAATTATCCTAGACGACTTTGGAGCCTATCCGGGCTACAAAAAAAAGTTAGTTAAAAAATTGTGTAATAAAGTTGTTCTGAACTTTATTTTCTACTTTATAATACGTGTCAAAAGAAGAAAAGGGGCCACATACTTTGAATATGTGGCCCAACCACATCGTAGCTACACCTTCTAGCGCCTTTGTTGCTTGTTTTGGGAAACACGCTTTCAAGAATAACGACAATGTGGTTGAGGTCTGGGCAATCAGAGATGGTCTACATTTGGTTGTGCATATGGGCATACATAATTTGGAAGTGGAGAGTGATTCTTTCTGTGCTGTTCAACTATGCAATGAAGAAGTTCAACCTCAATGGGACACCAATGGGCTTGTCAAAGAAATCACTGAACTCAAGTCTTGTTTCAATCAGGATATGATAGAGAAGACAATAACATTGCTGACAGATTGGTTAAAGATGGAGGAATTCGGATTGGAATACTACCAGACCTTTTATCTGTTTTTTTCTATTTTGATGTTATGAGTGTTGCTACACCAGGACTTGTTTTGATTTCTGTTGTTTAGGTCTGTTTTTGGTCCATCTTATCAAAAAGAGAGGGAAAAATTGAATCGGTAGTGACTCATATTTGTACATTTTTCTTTTGATTAACATTTATATATTACTTGGCGGGTGTATTGTGTGAAATACAAATAAGATTCGGAGCAGAGATTTCACCGAGAATCTCTCCCAAAATAAAATTGTCTCAATGTCTCTGGTCTTAACCGAAATTCAAGATTAACTACATTGATCGGCCACGTAAAACTAATTTTTAGCCTTTCTAATGCTCTTAAATGTTAAAACGCAAGTCAATGACCACAAACCCTGAACTGCACCGCAACAAAAAGAAAAACTGAAGTCTTTCTTTTTCATTCCTACACAATGATTTCATCATTTCTAACTTATCATTGTTATCAACAAAAGATTTACATTTCCATGGGAGTCTAAATAATGAGCAAAACAATTTTGGTTTCACAAAGGTTCGAACCAGAGTCCTTGATTGTGTATTAAACTGTTGGTACTATTAGCCATACCACAAAATTTTATAATGCATCTAAATTCTAAGCCAGTCAGGAAATTGATCTGAACTCTCTGACCAGTTAGGTTCAATCCAACTGCACCATAGCACCTCCTTTGTATCGCGATAATCTTTGGAAGAATGTCTACTTCCTAGACAGTGATACATACCCGTGTCAAGAGAATACAACAGAATCCCTTCTTCATGCAACCTTGAAAAGTAGATTTTGTTCTCCATTTTACTAGTCGGAGCAACTGCAGAGATACAAGATGTATTGCTAATACACAACATATGCTGCCCCAGATTTTCGACTTCAGCCCAAACCATTCGAGTGTTGTTCAATCTGAAAATACGAACCCATTTCCCCAAATGGCCTAATAGCACACACAAAAGTTTTCCTTCGCATTCCACCAAGTAACTCTCATAGATAAACTCACAATTTGGACGGGGTACCATGGCTAAAACTTCCCAGCTAATAATACCATTCTCTTGTTTAGATACTCCTAAAATTCCATTCCGGTCTAAGCAATAGAATGCTCCATTGTAGAAAGTTGGATTGTTCAAATTAGTGTCAAATTCTACTAGTTTTTTATTGGAAGCTAAATAGCTACCATCAAAGGAACCGTGACTCCCTAACCAATCTTCTTCTCGCAGGTTAATGAAAGAGATCGACACCTCCCTACCCAATGGCTTATCGAAGACAAAAATATTGCAATCTGAAGAAGTAGGCAAAGATGAGAATGAGATACCTGAGGAACTACTGAAAGGAATTAGGAGCTCGATACTGGATCTCGTGAAAGGATTGTAGAAGAAAAATCGCAGACCGTCTGACATGAGTAACCACCCACCTTTGGAAAAGCAAATTTTATAACCTTTAAACATCTCAGGGATATTCATGAGGTATTTCTCATTATTATGCAATGGGTTTACGAAACTGAAGACAGATGTATCATAATTAGAGTAAACAGCCATGGGGAGAAATCTGTGGTCTGGATAGTTCCAGCAGATGAGGATCTTTTGAGATTCATTATCGCATGGTATCTTTTACTCACTGCACGCAAATGAATGTAATCTAATGTATGAAGATGGTTAGACACCGACCATACAAAATCATCGCTAGCAAGAATCCCTGGTCTTGATTCTTCAATATCATCTTCCTCGGTATCCCAAGCTACACTAGCTATGTTTTCAGTTACTTTTATAACTTTATCATTGATCATTCCTGAAATACAGTCTGTGGTTTTTCTTTTATCATCGATCCTGCAGATTAAACAACGAGATTATTATTGACATCTATTACTGATCAAAAACAAAAAAAGGTTTAACACCTATTCAATCATATAAATGAGCTGTATTTCTTGACACTTGATTGAGATCCACAAAAAAGAAGCCAGCTCGAACCCCCTACATAATCAATCATTTGTAGTTATTCTATCTTTCCTAGCACACAATTTGTTCAAGGGCGCATCACAGCCATTATTGCAGCATTATTTATATGCCAATAGATTTTAGTTTTCTTATGTCTTTCTGCATTGTACCGCACTAATTTTATTAATAGTTGAAATAGCAACATTGTTTACGCTTGTTGCTTTTTTCCTTAGAATATCGCATCAAGTACAACTTTTTGGTGCTTAAGATTCGATATTGCTTTCTGTAGGCTGCTGCAGCTAAGGAAGAGGCACCTCTTGGACTCGCGCTAAAAGGGGATGGTCAAGGTTCATTCGAGGCGCTATCTAAGGTCGGATTAGGCTATAGGTTGCCGGCTTATGGCCGTATTGCTGCCTAACCTAGGAGGCTAGGACCTTTCTTGTTCAAACAAAGCTGTGTAAACTGATTTATAAACCAAGAAAGGTAACTCGTCCTCTTTAAGATAATCTACACCATGCAATGAGAAGGGTACGGCCTGTGCAGTAATACTAAAGGTATATACGACATCCCTGCACAAGTCAGTAGTAACAGATTGATAAGAATAGATGCTTAGACAATAGCAAGTATAAATTAGCGCGACAAAAAGTGTGATGTTCTTCGAAGTTACCTTGAAAGCGCAGTAATCATCATCCATTCAGGTTGGAACCATGGCGTCGGTAGATCAGGACATGGTAAAGAAAGAAAAATACTTCAATCTTCCAGGTCATATTTGTATAAGCTCATTTCTTCCTCTTGCGTATAATACATACAACCTTTTGAAAATCCCAAGTCTGAGGCTAAGCAAGACAGTTGTGTACGATCGTTTATGCAGAATACATGGTCATCCAAACTTTTCACATCCACCCAAGTCATGGAAGAGGAACCGAATTTCCATTTCCATATTTGAATTCGAGGTACACAGTTTGTATAAATACCTCTAGGAATGCTCCATATCTCAATTTTGAAGACTTCGCCAAAAGATTCCACAAAATATTCTTCCAAAGTTCGAACAAGACCTCCACCTGCTGGTCCAGGTTTACGGTGAGTCATAATGTTCCATGGGCATATAGATCTTCTAGCCCCTACTGCAAGGGTTTCGTCATCATCGATATCAGACCCATCTTGTACGTCTATCCGAAAGTAGACATATTTACTGCACATAACAAGTAACTTATTTTTGAGATACAACATCCTTTGAGGTTCTTCAGAAACAATAAGCTCATGCCTTCTCCATTCTTTTTCACCAGGGTGACAAAATAGAAGAACATAAGTAAAATCAACATTATTGTGACCTCCATCAAAAAGTAGATAAACCATGTAATCTTTATCATAATTATCACCATCACTACTATTATTGCTGCTGCTGCTACTGTTGCTGATGGTGGTGTTGAGATGAGGAGGTGAAGTCAAAATACAACCTTGGAGACAATACTTATCTGTTTCATAATAATGCAATATAGAATGTAACTGAACAGCATCTAGAGTTTGAGGATTCCAAAGAAAACAATCTCCAAAATTAGGATCAGTAGTATTATTAGAAATAACAATTAACCATCCCTGATGACAATTTTTCTGCCAAAAGCATTTTCTACTTAATTCTGGTATAAATTTGTTTGAATATCTTTTCTTTAATTGAACATCAGCATCATCACATACGTTATAGAAAGTATGGAACTTGCCATCTTTACCATGTGGGAAAACAAGCCAAGGTGCTACCATTGGCAATGGTGGAACTTTGCGTTCACCTCTTCTTGGGAGGTCTAATTTCTCCATTGAAGCTGAAGCTGGGGAGGATAAGAAACAAACCCTAAACTCTGCCAAGAGAAGAACCAAACGTATTGTTTTCGCCAACTTGAATCAAAACCACCTGTATCAATCACATAATGACAAGCATAGATCAAACAGAAACAAAATAGAGTATTGATTGGGAGATTTATCATGTAAACAACATTTTTATTCTCTTAGGTATTTTCGCCAAAAATATAAGCAGTTGTAAAATTTCAACCTTTGGCTTTCTAAAAATCCAGAATTCAGTAAGCTCCAAACAAAACTCAAATCAAACATGGAAAAAAAGGAGAAATTTGATCAACCGCCCGAAGGGAGTTACCTGATTGAACTGGCGTTCATTCAGTAAGGATGTCTGATCTTGTGGCGGACGCCTAAACTGAGCGGTGCTAGCAAGTGGTTCTTTTGACACGTTGTTTATTTGGATGTACTAGACATCGGAATCTGATCCGGACTGAGTCGAATCCTAAGAAAAAATTGTACCCATCGTCCGTTTTTCAATTTTAGGGTCTCGTACACCCTGGTAAAAAATTGTACCCATTAACTTTTTTATTTTTTATTTTTTTCCGAAAAAGAGGCAAGCCTGTATATTCATTGTAGAAGTCTGATTCAAGATCAGAAGCATTTATAGGACTGACTCGAAAATATCCAACAGTTACAACGACATTGACATCCAAACCACTTAAAGTCATAGTCCCAGGATGCAATTTGACGACGAATTCCTATCATTCATAACCAATTCAGCTGTAACAAGACAAGTTTAAACAAACTCGGTTGGATAAACGTAACACATCCAAACCATATAACAACTCTAAAATCATTAGAGACATTAGGATCCAAGATCCAACCGTTTCTCAAGGTTTTTTTCAGACTCATAGTAAAACAAGTGACGTAGGTATGCAAGGATCCATAGATCCGACTAATTATCGGTTGTTTTTTCAAATAACAGTGGCAAAGATAAGAAGTATAATCTAACATGATTATAACCTACTGAATCGGTCTGGAACTACATCGAAATCGGTCTTGGTGTCTTAGGTGTCTTTGTAGAAGCTTGTGTCTTTGTCTTTTGAGAACATGTTGCCGCTGGATTGAGAATCTGTAATAGAGTCGGGATGACTAGAGATGATATTTACTGTTGTTGCTGGCTACCCGAAGCTTGATGAAGAGGGCCTGAGGTTGAAATGGAATCTGATGAGAATCTTTAGATCTTCTTGATCGAAAACCAGCAAGATTTTGAAAAGTAATTGATGAATAAATCAACCCTTTATAAGAAACCTCTTTAAGCAACAAACCTTTGCAAGTTCAAATTACAACACTAAAAGAAAAACCAATCAACAAAACACGAAAATTATAAAAGTAGAAACAAAAAGAAGCATTAACTGAAATATATTATACCCATTAACTGAAATCAATTTTTTTACAATAAAGTAAATTCTTTCTCGTGCACCATTTGCTCCGCTCACAACCTAGCTAGCAGTTGCATATTTCATAACTTAGAAAATTAAATCGTTTTTGGTTTGCCGCTACGACGGGGGAGCGTCATGTGTTGAATAAACACAATGGGTGTTAGTTGTAGATGAAGAGGCACCTCCAAAGGGTGTGATGGTTCACAAAAGACACATCCATTCCCATAAGACATTATTGATGTCTTTTAGAAGTGAAGAGGCATCTTCAATAGGCATGAGTTCCCTATAAGTAGTGATGATTTTTTTTCATTCATAAAAAAAAATGAAAAACATCAAGTACTTTATGTTTTCCTTCTTCTAAGCATCATCAGAATCCTATTCTTGTGTGCTCTTGGTTGGGTCAAGGGGTACAAACCTTGAATCCAATTACGTTGTTATAGGGCTTCATTGAATCCAAAGTGATTGAAACATAACATGACATAAGTCACTAGGCAAAGATGAATTTGGCTAAAGCGAAAGCTTACCAACACATACTTCGAGAAATAGATAGACGAGATAAGCTCGGCTCGAAATAGCAAATGTGCATAATGAAAGTCTATATCAAAACGACTTTTGTCTCAAAGAATAGGAGATAGAATAAATAGACTTTTGAGTGACAGATAAGTTCAAGTCTCCACATACCTTTTAGTCGATGAAGTTCCACCGGTTCCTTGGGTATTCTTTCGTCTTGTATGATGATTGCCATGGAGTTCTTGAGTTCAACTACATTTTCTATCCTAGTCCGAGACCTTTAGCTATGTAGGATAGAATACGACTTATAGTTTTGATCACTAACATTGATAAACATTCTTGAGATAGCAACGCATGCGAGTTCGACCGAGCAATGCTCTAACAATCTCCCCCTTTGTCAATTTTAGTGGCAAAACTATTAATACATATGGAATACAAAAAATAAATAAATTAACTTTTGTAGCTCCTATTCCACATGTCTAATCTTCAACATTACTCGAAATCTTCGTCACTTCCAAATACTCCAATGATCCCAAAGGTTGTAAGTTTAGTATCATCGTTGTTGAAAATCCGTACCTATAACAACAAGAAAACAGGAGTTCTCAATCATTGTTATACAATATCATAGTATCATTACACAACGTCAAAGTTCAATTGTATCACAACTTCAACAACAATACTATGGTGATATGTATCACTCCCCCTTAGTCAATACTCCATCTCAGATGGAAACCACTCCCCCTTACATAATGATCTGAAAGCCATATGTATTTGTAGTGTGAACTACATATTAATTCTCTCCCTTTTTGTCAATAAAATTGGCAAAGGTACAAGAACGGGATCCTAATGAAATTTTCGTAAGAGACATTTCATGACCAAAAGAAAGAACACACATCATCTTATTTATATGCAATCATATAGCCGAAGCTAATAGCATTCATAAAGGAGTTTAAAGATACAAGATAACCCCTATAATATTTCACAGCCGCACTCCCCACAAAGATTTGGCAATTAAGCACAAGTTCAAAATGAACTCTCCCCCATAATATGTCATTTCCGAAAGAACAAGATGAACGACCTTAATTTCGAAAGAAAAGTCTTTGGACATAACAAATCACATACAAGTATGAATTTGAATCCAAAACTCAATTAAATTAACCACAAGAGAACCTATGATTAATTCAATCGAAATACACAACCAAACTAATGATAAAAGGTAATCAATTTAATTGGCCATACTCGACATAAGAAAAATTATGGAGCAATGACTAAGTTAATCATGAAAATAATCAACTCAATCAAAAACGCTCAAATACAACAAAACTTACGGAGTAATAACTAAATAACCAAACAAGATGATTAATTTAGTTCAATATGCTCGACATAACATACCTTACGGAACAACAACAAAGCTAATCATAAATAATCAACTTAGTTGTTTCGTGCTCAACATAAGACACATTACGGAGCCTTACAGTAATACAAAAATATGGACCTGGGAAGATCAATTACTGCGGAATACACAAGGATTCATTCTATTTTCCATCACTATTTGCATAACAACATCAAATAGACATAATCCTTGCAAACAAAAGATTTTAACCTATCTTCCATCAATAATTGACAATATAGGCTTAACTTTTGTATTTTTCAAAAGTCCATTCATTCTTTTATCAAAACGAATATCGACATTGAAAGACTTTACTTTTGACAACATACGGGACAATCATAGTTCGCGGACGCAAACACACATCCCATAAAAACAATTGCAATATATAAAACCATAAAGATTAATACTGCAAAAATCATCTTCCAAAAAAATTTATAATTTAAACCAATAAATCTAAAAACATGAAGATGAAAATATTGGACATAGCTATGCGTAATCGCAATAATGGATATTCCAACCACTAGTTATTCTTCTAACAAAAAAAAAATAGAATATTTACTAGGCAATAAGACCTTTGAAGAATTCTTTATCGTCCCCGAACTCCTTGTCGTCAACAGCCATTGGGACATAAGGTTCATTAAGGTAAGAGTTTATATCGATAAACCTTCTTGGCTGATGATGTCGAACATGGCCTTCTGAATTTCATGAGTCTTATACACAAAAGCCTTTATTTGTTGAATAAGACCTTTGAAGAATTCTTTATCGTCCCCGAACTCCTTGTCGTCAACAGCCATTGGGACATAAGGTTCATTAAGGTAAGAGTTTATATCGATAAACCTTCTTGGCTGATGATGTCGAACATGGCCTTCTGAATTTCATGAGTCTTATACACAAAAGCCTTTATTTGTTGAATCTCCTTTCGCATTTCTTTCAACACTTCAAGAACATCAGAAAACTTCTGAGAGTTTGAAGGAACGGTTCTTGGCTTCCTCACATTCCTTCTTTTTCTTTTTAATGTTGGAGCTAACGGAGATTTCTCTTTTTCCTTCATGATTGATGGCTTGACAATCATATTAACATCCTTTCCATCAGAAGACATGGCAGTTGGAGCATCCATAGGTGTATGGGTTTTTGAGAGGAAATCACAATCTCAACAAGTAGTCTTGAGATAAAAAGGAGTTTCAAAGAAGGAAAAAGAATGTAGGGTTTCGAAACCTTTAACAGGTTCGTACACGTCCAACTCTCAACCCTAGAAAGAGTAGAAATGACGAACATAACCCTCTCTTTTTGTTTGATAGACAAAAACAAACAAACAAAAAAAAATCTATGAAAAAGAAAAGAAAAAAACTTTTCTTGAAGCCTGTGAGGTACAAAATCATCGTGTCTTTTAATCAAGCACATGAGACAAGATTTTCGAATCAACACAATTACATTGCGTTGCGGCGAACAACAATTTGTCCATTCTTTTCCTCTTGAGAGGAATCCTCGGACTTCTGTCTATCAAACCGACTTGACCAAACTTTATTCTCTAATGGTCTTGGTTTGTCCTTAGAAACTAACTTCTTATATGAAGATAAAATCCTACATACCTCAGCGATCTTTTGAGCAAGCATAAGCTTCCTTGTTAAATGATTTGCTCTCCGTTGAAGTTCGCTGACGTTCCCCAGTTGGTGTTTATACTTGTAACACCTTGAAAGTTCATGACCCTTTTGAGAACAATACGAACACGTCAATCTATGATGACAATCAGGCTTCAGGGATGTGCATGCAGATAAACACATGGTAGAACTTGAAAAAAAAAAACAATTAGAGTTTCCAAGGAAAGGGTCAACTTTTTCTTCCAGAAAGGTTGGATTTTCTTCTGAAAGAATATCGAGATTGATGT
This sequence comes from Papaver somniferum, assembly GCF_003573695.1. Classification (NCBI taxonomy): domain Eukaryota; kingdom Viridiplantae; phylum Streptophyta; class Magnoliopsida; order Ranunculales; family Papaveraceae; genus Papaver; species Papaver somniferum. Next base: position 88,358,972 of record NC_039365.1, on the reverse strand, counting down.
ATGTATTGCTATAGTTATCAAAATCGATATTTTCACCAAGAGGTGTAACACTTGATTTCTCGTCTTCATTAGAATCATAGTTATCAGACATTTCATCAATAGTTGCATCAAGACCTTTGTTCCCAGTGTATTTTCTACGATTTGGACACTCGTTTGCAAAATGACCAAATCCCTTACACTTAAAGCACTGAGCCATATCCTCATCATAAGTCTCATCAATATCCCTATTTTTAGGAGGAACACAATTATGAGGTTTGATTGATGCCTTAGGCTTATCTCTGGAGAACCATTTACTTCTCTTCAATAGAAGATCCCTAAACTGTCTTGTGATCATTGAGAATGATTTGTCAAGATCTTCATCTGATGAATCTGTCTCAGAGTGATCATCTTCAGAGGTGTACAGTTTTTTTTACTTTTATCAAGTAATTTAGTGTCCTTTAGTGCTTTGAACGCAATATCCTTAGATTTGGATGAATGTTCATGATCAAAGATCTTAAGCTTTCCAACCAGCGTATTTCTGGAGAGATTATCAAGTTTATTTCCCTCAACGATGGCATTCTTCTTAGAATCGTATCTTGATGGCAGCGATCTGAGAATTTTCATCACAATGTCCTTTTCAGGAATAGTTATACCCAATGCAAAAGATGCATTAACAATTTCAGACACTTTGTAATTAAACTCATCAAATGTTTCTTCATCTGCCATACAAAGGTTTTCCCAATCGGAATTAAGGTTTTGAAGCCTAGCTTCCTTTTCACTGGAGTTACCTTCGAATACGGTTGCTAAGATATCCAAAGCTTCTTGCGACTTAGTGCAATTTGTCACATGGTGCTGAAGATTTGGGGTAATGGCATGTATAATGGCATTCAAACTGTCGGAATTTTGCTTCGCAGCAAGTATCTCAGCAGGGGTGTATTCACCAATATCCTTGGGAACGTTTATATCTCCGACTGCCACGACGGGAGCATTATAGACATTAACAACATATACCCATGATTGAAAATCACGTGCTTGAAGAAAAGCTCGCATAGCAATTTTCCACCATAAGTAATTAGAGCCATCGAAGACTGGTGGTACGTTAATAGAGATAGAACCTCTATCCATAGAGTCAGATCACTACAAACACAGACTTGTAAGGTCTTAAACGTGTTTGCCTGCTCTGATACCAATGGAAAAAGCGTGGGTCTAACAACCACACCCAATATTTCGCTTAGCAATCTGTATGGACAAACTCCAATATACTTTTAAGAGAATCAGTTAAGACTCAATCTATAAAACGTATATCAAAGAGTTTATATATAAATCTCTTAATTTGATATTTACTCAATCAAATAGAAATTTGCAAGTCTTATCAAAGAGAGATAACTTGGATGGTACCAAAGACCAATATCCAAGTGACAATCAATTTAAATCAACAACCTAAAAGTTAGGATATTCTAATTGATTGATTTATGCACAACCTGTGATATTTCAATTATATAAACAAATATAATGCGGAAATAAAAATAACAGACACCAGAATTTTGTTAACGAGGAAACCACAAATGCAGAAAAACCCCGGGACCTAGTCCAGATTGAACACACACTATATTAAGCCGCTACAGACTCTAGCCTACTCCAAATTAACTTCGGTCTGGACTGTAGTTGAACCCCAATCAATCTCACACTGATCCAAGGTACAATTATGCTCCTACGCATCTGATCCCAGCAAGATGCTACGTACTTGATTCCCTTAGCTGATCTCACCCACAACTAAGAGTTGCTACCTCCCAAAGTCGAAGACTTTAATAAACAAATATGTATCACACAGAAAAGTCTACGGTAATAGATAAATCCGTCTCCCACGAATATACCTACGAGTTTTGTTCCGTCTTTTGATAAATCAAGGTGAACATAACCAATAAATAATACCAGACTTATATTCCCGAAGAACAGCTTAGTATTATCAATCACCTCAGAATAATCTTAATCGATACAGCGAAAAAAGATATTGCGGAATCACAAACGATGAGCCAAGTATTTGTGATTTCTTTTCTATCTTTCCTATCGGAGATATAATCTCAAGCCACTCGTACGATAGAAGATGCAAGATCAGATCACACAACTATGATAAAAGTAGTATCGGTCTGGCTTCACAATCCCAATGAAGTCTTTAGTCGTTAACCTGGTGTTTGAGGGTGAAAACGATTTCTGCTGATTTTGGTAATTTCGGGTGTGTGGGTGAGAAACGAGTTTAAACCCTAAAAAATTTACTGCAAGGGAGTACTTTAGATTCGAGAGATCAATCTGTACAAATCCGGCCTAAACCAAGAAATGGACGTTCCAGACTTGCTTCGGTCACAAAGTGAAAGAGAAGGGTTGGTCTTGGGGAGGGAAGCGAAGAGAGTGTTGAGACCAGAATAGTTGATTCTGGAAGAGTAGTTGTTTCACGACTTGTATCAGAATCTAACAGATGAAATGCTAGCAAATATTTTTTGAGTGTTGTATCCTCTTGACTTGAACTTGTTGTTCGGTGGAAATAGATAATACCTATTTATACCAGTCAAAATGAAACGTACTCTGGTCTCATTAAGAAATGAGAAACGGGTGAGTAAATGGGAGGAGGTGGTAACCCGTAACGCCTGGAATTGATGTTCCATAAAAGAAAGCGTTTCACCATTACTCCCTGTATTTACTAACCACCTCATCCTTATGACACTATCTTATAACGGGCGTAGTGTATGCCGCACGCTGTAAACCGCCAAACCAATACCCAATGAGCATCCCCCAGTTTGTGACATGTATTGATGACTCGAGCGTTTTCGTGGAAAACATGTAGCATGTTGTTGTTGTCTGGCAAGTTGATCTTGGGAGACTTGCCGACTCAGTGGTGACCTTCGACGGTCGAGATTTTGCATCTTAAGAGGAAAGGTTGCAACCCTTCGTTTGGTATCCAGTGGCATGAAAGCATAATTAGTATGGCTTTAATATGGCCTAGTTTAGGCGCGGCCAAAAGTTAGGGTTTTGGCTTTGTTTAAGCGTGACCAAACTAGGGCCAAAGGTTGCCATGCGTTAGCTGGTAACCTTGGATGGCTAAGATCTGCATCTTAGATGAAAAGTGGCCGTTGAATGTTGCATGCCTTCGTTTTGGTAGCCGCATAGGGAAGGCCGGCATGGTATGGCGCGGCAAGGTGGCTGGCATGCCATTGGCACATGTGCATGGCCGAAATTCCTTGGTGCGGTTTGGCGTGGCCAAAATTAGGTTTTTGGCATTGGGCCAAAGGTTAACATGTGTTGGTTGGCGACCTTGGACGGCTAAGATTTGCATCTAAGATGGAAGGGTAGTCGTTGATTGTTGCACGCCTTCATTTTAGCAGTCGTGAAGGGGAAAGATGTCATGGCATGGTGCGGCAAGGTGGATGGAATACCATTGGCACATGCGGCATGGGCGGCATGCCTTGGTGCGGTTTGGCGTGGCCAAAATTAGGGTTTTGGCGTTGTGCCAAAGGTTGCCATGCGTTGGTTGGTGACCTTTGACATCTAAGATTTGCATCTAAGATGGAAGGGTGGTCGTTGATCATCGCACACCTTCGTTTTTGTAACCGCATATGGAAGGCCGGCATGGTATGGTGCGTCAAGGTGGTTGGCATGCCATTGGCATATGTGGCATGACATGTCTTGGCACGGTTTGGCGTGGCCAAAACTAGGATTTTGGGCCAAAGGTTACCATGCGTTGTTTGGCGACCTTGGACGGATAAGATTTGTATCTAAGATGGAAGGGTGGTCGTTGATCATCGCGCGCCTTCGTTTCGATGGCCTCATAGGGAAGGCCGACATGGTATGGCGCGGCAAGGTGGTTGGCATGTCATTGTCACATGTGGCATGGCCTGCCTTGGCGCGGTTTGGCGTGGCCAAAACTAGGGTTTTGGGCCAAAGGTTACCATGCGTTGTTTGGCGACCTTGGACGACTAAGATTTGCATCTAAGATGGAAGGGTGGCCATTGATCATTGCACGTCTTCGTTTTGGTAGCCGCATAGGGAAGACCGACATGGTATGGCGCGACAAGGTGGTTGGCATGCCATTGTCACATGTGGCATGACATGCCTTGGCGCGGTTTGGCGTGGCCAAAACTAGGATTTTGGGCGAAAGGTTACCATGCGTTGTTTGGCGACCTTGGACGGCTAAGATTTGCATCTAAGATGGAATGGTGGCCGTTGATCATCGCACGCCTTCGTTTTGGTATCCGCATAGGGAAGGCCGGCATGGTATGGCGCGCCAAGGTGGTTGGCATGCCATGCTTTGCCGCGGAGGTGCGACTGGCATGGCATTCCATTGGCGCAGTGGTGCGGCTGGCATGGTTGGTATGCCTTGGCGCGGAGATGCGGCTGGCATGGCATGCCATTGGCGCAGTGGTGCAGCTGGCATGGTTGGAATGCCTTGGCGCGGAGACGTGGCTGGCATGGTATGCCATTGGCACAGTGGTGCGGCTGGCATGGTTGGCATGCCTTGGCACGAAGACGTGGCTGGCATGGTATTCCATTGGCACAGTGGTGCGGCTGGCATGGTTGGCATGCCTTGGCACGGAGACGTGGCTGGCATGGTACGCCATTGGCACAGTGGTGCGGCTGGCATGGTTGGCATGCCTTGGCGCGGAGACGTGGCTGGTATGGTATGCCATTGTCACAGTGGTGCGGCTGGACTGGTTGGCATGCCTTGGGGCAGAGACGTGGCTGGCATGGTCTTCCATTGGCACAGTGGTGCGGTTGGCATGGTTGGCATGCCTTGGCACGGTAGTATGAGAATTAGGGTTTGGCATAGATGATATCAGTCAGTGTTAAGGGTTCTTCCATGGAACATGACCCATGTAAAAAAAAGGTACCCCGGTAATTCTTACGTAGACATGTTGATTGATTCAATAAATGCGCTAATGGTCATAGTGATGTCATGTAAGATGTACAGTTTTACTATTTTGACCCTAAGTTAAAAACCACCATCAACAATAAGTCCCCTGCTTAGCTCGGGCCAGGAGCATTGTTGCGAGGTAAGCATAAGATGGTGACAGGCGAGGACAAAAATCGAAACTACAGGTCGTGAAAAGATGGTCAGGAAGTTCCGACTAACCTTTTTCGAGAGGTAAGGAGAGTTCATGATCCTCGTGTTTGGAGGCCTTGCATAGATTCTATTTGTGGTGTAGACCGTGAAGTGGTGAGATGAAGATCGTCGGCTTAGTCTGGCCATGCATCACCTTGGCTGGGTTAGGGAACATCATGACGCTGTCTTGGCGAGTTGTTGATGTTGGCGCGGCAAGTCATGGCGTGACACGGTGGTGCAAGGCATGACGCGGTTTGGTGAGGCAAAGAACGCGTGGACGACTTGGCGTGGTGGGGCCAAGACATGGCGCGGTCCTGGCGAGGCAAGGCAAGGCAAGGCATGCGCGGACAGCTTGGCATGGTGGTGATTTGATTTTGCGGGCCCGATTGCCTCTTTTCCTTACTTGGCTCAAATATGTAGTCCTTTCCTCATTAAAATGACAAAGTATCACGCCCTCCTGTCTCGTTTAGATTTCATTAGGGTTTTGATGAGGGGTTTCGTTTGAGGATGATTTCCCGGCCGTGATGTAATCACGTTCCGTTTAATCAGTCTCTGTTTCTCTTTCTTCCATTAGGGTTTCCACAGTATTTATTCCGGTGAAGTTGCATCGTCTTCCCCGTTTTACAACAAAGATTTCCTCTTGTTGAGTCTGTTTCTCTTCATCATGTCGATCAGAAGTGAATCATCCTCGAGCCAGCTAGATTCTTCAGTCAAACGCGTGAGGCCTGACTTGCAACCATTCCCCCGTCCGGTTCATTCGAGTCAAGAATATTATACCGGTATGTTTTTATTGATCAACATGTGTTTCATTGTTTGCCGATGAATGACAAAAGTTCTCTTCTGTGTAGAGATACCTGTCGGAGCATGCGTCACCATCATTGATGAGGATGATTTGGTTACCCATTTTCCTTCGAGCCCGCTCCTACCAACCGCTGCAGATCTGGAGAACGCCGACTTAGGAATTTCTTGTCATGAGTATCCCAATGCAGGTTTGTCGTTCGGAACCCGCATGAGGTGTCTTTCCTCTAACTACCGGAACGTCGGTGGGTTTCTGGTGTGGAAAGAATTCGTGACTATTTACACAAAGATATGGAGGATATATGGCCATATCGCCACCAGAAGTGTGGTGCAGTATTGTTCGTCTGCTTTAGTTTCTATAGTGAATTGTCTCTTGCCGATGGTCGCCGAAATGGAAAGTATGTCTATCCGTGCTGTCGCGGACTCAACTATTCAAAAATGGGAAAACATGGTGTCTACCTGTGAGTATCTGAAGTTCAACGTTAGTTGGTTGCGGAACCGTCTTGATATTGTGAAAGTCGACAGAGCCGGCATTCTTGCTGGCGTGGTCCCTGCTACGAAAGCTATTCTGGAAGAGGAGAAAGCTCTGACCATGGAGTCACAGAAGGTGGCAGAGTCAATCCGGAACTTGAAGAGTAGGACTGAAAGGTATCAAAGCCGGTTAAAAAAGATGATGCTTTCGAGGGGTTACAATCTGTCGGATGGGCTTTTCTGAGTTATGTAATTGCGAGATGTTTGGTTTCTTTCTGGGTTTTAAGCATGTTTTGCCCCCTTCTTTTTTTGTATTGTTTTTTTTTTTGAAAGAATAAGAGAATTTTATTGATTTGCTTCAATCAAACAAAGGAAAAGAAACATAATATTTGAGATGTGGAAGAAAAGTAGAGAGATGCATGGCTATCAGTGTTTGTGATATGGCGGGGCGCGAGGTGGCGGTCAAGCGTAGCATGCCTTAAGACACTTTACGTTGATGACTGCCTCCAGTTTTCTTCCGTCTTCTTTAATGACCTTGTAGTACCCACTGTTGTACGCTTTCGTGACTATATAAGGCCCTTCCCACTTTGCGGAGAATTTTGGTGCAGGCGCGTCTTGCTGAAAGTGTTTGGAAGTCTTTAGTACCAAATCTCCCACTTGTAAAACCCGAGGCTTCACGGTTTTGTTATATGCTACGGAAACCCTATTTATGTATGCTCGTGCGTGTTCTTCCGCCTTGGATCTTCTGGAATCTACAATGTCCAATTCTGCGACTCTGGCACTCAATGCTTTAGCTTCATTCCATCGAACTCTGCTTGCTTCGGCAATCCTAGCCGACGGGATTTTAACTTCTGCTGGGAGGATGGCTTCTGCGCCGTAAACGAGGGAGTAGGTAGAGGCGCCGGTGGAACTTCTTGGTGATGTACGGTATGCCCATAGTGCCATTTTCAATTGCTCATGCCATGTCCGAGGATTATCATGCACTGTCCGACTGAGTATTTGGACCAGAGTTTTGTTGGTGCTTTCATCCTGCCCGTTCCCTTGGAGGTAGTACACGGTGGAAGAGGCTTGCTTAATTCCATATTCTTCGAGTAGCTCCCTTACTTGCTTGTTTGCGAAAGGAGTGCCGTTATCGGTGATGATGTGTTTAGGCACGCCAAATCGGCAGATAATGTACTCCTTAATGAATGTCGCGATTGTAGTTCCATTCGTCCCTCGTAAAGGTATGGCTTCGACCCATTTGGTGAAATATTCGGTTGTTGTTATTATGTACCCGTGATGCTTTGAGGACGGTGGATTGATCTTTCCAATGATGTCGAGTCTCCAGCTGTGAAAGGGCCACAGACTGCTTATCGAATGCAGGGGAGTCGACGGTACATGGATAAGGTTTCCGTGAATTTTGCATTTTTTGCATCTCTGGACGAAAACAACTGCATCATCCTCCATGGTTGGCCAGTAGTATTTCTCGTGTATCTGAAGAAATAATTTCCATTTTCCTTGATGTTCGCCTTCGTGCATTTCTTTCAGCATGATCGGGATTTCTGCTTCGTTCAAACATCGTAACAAACTTCCTCCAAAGCTTTTACGATATAAGATTCCTTCGTGGAATACAAATCTCTCAGACCTTTGTTTTGGCTGCATCCTTCTTATTGGTGGGGAGTATGCCATCGCGAAGGTAACTGATGTATGGTTCCTGCCAGTCCCCAGCGTGACCAATATTGAAAACTTATAATTGATGCGGCGACGCTTGATAGTTGGAACAGGTTTTTTGAAGTAACCGGGATTGAGCCTCCATTTCTGGCCAGTAATAACTAAGGCGTTGCAAACGGCGATACAGTGTTACCACTAATGTTTTCCCGTAGATTTCATCATGGACGCGGTTGAGTTTTTGTTGTGCTTCTCCCTCTCCAAGACATCTTGACAAGGAACCGTATGGATTTCGATGATATAGCACCCTTCGGAGCATGAAGAAATTTTGTAAGGTTTTGAGACTGACCTTTCCCTAGAAAAGCAAGTTTTTAAGCTCTTGGATAATTGGTGTTCTCCAGTCGCCAGCTTTATCTTCTTCGGGCAGTGAAATCCATGTTGAAGCCAATGTTCGTCTCTTCACTGTCAAAGTTTCCTCAAAACCTTCAAATTGTAGTTTTGATGCTAGCGTGGCTAGGAAATCAGTGTGTTGGTTGCCGCTGCGCCCAATATGCGTTATGGTCGCGTCGGCGAAGTAGGTTAACAGTTTTTGTGCCTCGGCTCTGTATGGGGCCAAAGTTACTTCCTTCAGTGCGTATACTCCGTTCACCTGGTTGACAAGTAATTTTGAATCCTCTTTTATTTCTAGACGTGTGGCTCCAGCTCGTTTAGCCAAGGACAGTCCGATGAGAAAGGCTTCATATTCTGCTGAATTGTTGGTGCAGGGGAAGTCTAGCTTGAAGGAGTGCGAGAATACTTCACCGGCTGGGGATACTAGAACCACGCCTGCTCCTCCAGTACCATTGTTAGGAGTAGCGCAGCCGTCGAAGAATAGTAGCCATGTTTCTTCTTGGATGAAAGAGATTTACGGAAAGTCTCCAGGGAGGTCCTCGTGTAGTGTCATGGTATTCTCTCCCGGGAACGCCGCCAGCAAATCCGCAACTGATTGCCCTTTGATGGCTCTCGGAGAAGCGCATGTTATGTTTAACTCTGATATTTGGAGGAGCCATTTGGCCGGTCTTCCTATCAGGGCCGGTTTTGAGAGGAGGAACTTCACAGGATCAGACTTAGATATCAGCACCACTTTATTGGAATGTAGGTAATGCCTGAATTTCTGGATGGAGTGGATCAAAGCTAAGCATGCCTTTTCTTCTTTGGGATATCTGAGTTCGGCATCTCTTAAAGTTCGACTGAAGTAGTAGATGGGATTTTCAATCCCTTCGTCATCTTCTTGGGCGAGGAGAGATCCGACAGCAGTGTCACTAAAAGCAGTGTAGAGGTGTAGCGGTCTTCCTTGTATGGGAGATTTCATGACGGCTGGGGAAGATAATGTTTGTTGAATCTTCCGGAACGCTTCCTGTTGTAGTGTGTTCCAGACGAAGCTTGCTCCTTTCTTTAGTAAGGGGGTAAACGAAGCAACAAGTTGAGATGATCCTGGTATGAAGCGGCGAATGTAGTTTGTTTTACCCATGAAACTATGGAGTTCTTTCACAGTTTGCGGTGGTGGCATCGTGAGGATGGCTTGTGTTTTTACTGGGTCAACTTTAATTCTCTCGGAAGTCACCTGGAAACCTAGGAACTTTCCCGAGGAGACACCAAAAGCACACTTCAATGGATTCATCTTCAGTTTGTACTCGCGACATCTTTCAAACACCTGCCGCAGAATTCCTGCATGGGCTGCCCGAGTTTTTGACTTGATCACTATGTCATCTACATAATCTTCGACTTGCTTGTGCATCATGTCGTGAAAAATAGTGGTCATGGCGCGTTGGTATGTGGCGCCAGCGTTTTTAAAACCGAAGGGCATCACAGTGTAGTAAAAGTTTCCAAGAGGAGTTCGAAAATCCGTCTTACTCGCGTCGTGTTCGTACATCTTTATTTGGTTGTATCCGCTGTATCCATCCATGAAAGAGAACAAACCATGTCCACTGGTGGCGTCTACTAGCATGTTAATGTTGGGGAGCGGAAAGTCATCTTTAGGACAACATTTGTTCAAATCTCTAAAATCGACACAACACCTGATCTGGCCATTCTTTTCTTTTACCGGAACTACGTTGTCCAACCAAGTAGGGTGGTGAATCGGTTTGATGAAACCAGACGTTAGTAGCTTTTGAATCTCTATCTTAATCTGTTCTTCCACATCGTGCCAGAATTGTCTCGGGGTTTGCTTGACCGGTTTGGATCCGGGTATCACGTGTAAATGATGAGTGACCAGCTTCTCGTCCAAGCAAGGCATTTCATCATATGTCCATGCGAATACGTCTTGATATTCCTTGAGAAGGTCTACCAGCTTAACGCGTTCGTCCGCGCACAGAGTCGAGATGATCGAGATGGTTCGCGGAGATTCTTTACTCCCGATATTAACAACCTCAAGCTCGTCCAAGGTAGAGTTGGTCCCGTCTTGTAGTTGTCATGGTGCATCAGGTACTTCCTCCTGCGGCTCGTTACTATGTTTGTGTTTCATTGGACGGAGAGACTGTGTGGTAGTCTCTCTTGTTAATTGCTAACAGCGGCGCTGGTATACAGTCTTCCCTTTTTCATCATGACCCATGATAAATGCCCGTCCTCGCTTTTTATGGGTGCAAGCCGAACTCCGGTTTGGCAGGTGGAGGCTGGCGTGTCTTTCTTTCGAAGGGGGGATGTGAGACCGGGTTTCTCCGTGAAGCGGTGCAAGACCATAGATTTCTTCAATGGACGTCCACTTTGGCAGTGGAGTGTGGTGAGCCTTGTTGGCTGTGGCCTGCGGGCCCTTTCTTGGTTCAAAAATCTCCATGCCACAGATCGGCGCATAGGGAGATAATGATGCAGCGATGCGAACAACTTCTCTGTTTAACATGGTTTTCAAGCATTGGTGATATGTCGAATGAATGATTCTGTTGTCGTGGATCCATGGTATTCCCAGTATCATGTGGTAATCTGGCTCCTTTTCGATTACCTCGAACCTTACTTTTGACTGGACGGGTCCTACTGATAGATTCAGGTTGACGTACCCATACGTGCTGGTTTGGTTGCCTTCGAAATCGGTCATTGTAGTGGACTGTCGCATGACTTCGTTCGGATGTACCCTGGCCGTTCTGAGCGTCCTGAGGGTAACAACGTTGGAAGATGCTCCCATGTCGATGAGAGCCCTTTTGAATTCTATGTCCTTGATACGGGCCGTGACATGTAGGGCCCATTTATGCCCTTCCTCCGCCATCATGTCCTCGTCGGTAAATGTGAAATTATTGATGGACATCTCTGGCGTTCTTTATGTTTCCAAGCGTGAAGGAATCAAGGAAGCGTTTAGCGCTATTCGATTGATAGCGGTGAACGTCTCCATCCGTTGATCTTTTGAAAGATGTAAGAGTTCACATAAATTTTCTACCAGTGAGGCCACTTCCTGGCCTACTGGTTTCTGATTAGTAGTGAAGTTGTTGACTTGGGAGTGATCGTTTGGGATGTTAGTCCTGGAGCTTCCGAGGTAAGTGAATCGTTCAACTCTGCCGTTAAGTTGATGAGGAAGTCCAGTATGATGTTAATCGCATCTTTCATCAGACCCATGTTCTTGGTGTCGATCTACTGAATCCGCGCCAAGTCAGTCAGCCTTGGTATTCCTTCGTCGATTGCGTTGTGGAGCATTGTGTTGGGGTAGGGAACATTCCCGTTCTCCTGAGTGAAACTTGAGGACACGGATTCAGCCCTAAAACCGACCATCTTCCTGAGTTAGAGAAACGTATTCTGTAATTCGTATTGGAACGGAGAGATTGATCTCCCACTGTAGTCGCCAATTGTTTGAGGGTGAAACAATTTCTGCTGATTTTGGTAATTTCGGGTTTGTGGGTGAGAAACGAGTTTAAACCCTAAAAAATGTACTGCAAGGGAGTACTTTAGATTCGAGAGATCAATCTGTACGAATCCGGCCTAAACCAAGAAATGGCCGTTCCAGACTTGCTTCGGTCACAAAGTGAAGGAGAAGGGTTGGCCTTGGGGAGGGAAGCGAAGAGAGTGGTTAGACCAGAATAGTTGATTCTGGAAGAGTAGTTGTTTCACGACTTGTATCAGAAAGTGGGAATCAACAGATGGAAAGCTAGGAAATATTTTCTGAGTGTTGTATCCTCCTGACCTGAACTTTTTATTTGGTGGAAATAGGTAATGCCTATATATACCAGTCAAAGTGAAACGTACTCTGGTCTCATTAAGGAATGGTAAACGGGTGAGTAAATGGGAGGAGGTGGTAACCGATAACGCCTGGAATTTATGTTCCATAAAGAAAGCGTTTCACCATTACTCCCTCTATTTACTAACAGCCGCATCCTTATGACACTATCTTAAAACGGGCGTAGTGTACGCCGCACGATGTAAACCGCCAAACCAATACCCAATGAGCATCCCCCAGTTTGTGACATGTGTAGATGTCTCGAGGGTTTTCGTGGAAAACATGTAGCATGTTATTGTTGTCTGGCAAGTTGAGCTTGGGAGACTTGTCGACTCGGTGGTGACCTTCGACGGTCGAGATTTTGCATCTTAAGAGGAAAGGTAGCCGTTGATTATTGTAACCCTTAGTTTGGTAGCCAGTGGCATGAAAGCATGAACAATATGGATTTAATAAGGCCTAGTTTAGGCGTGGTCAAAAGTTAGGGTTTTGGATTTGTTTAGGCGCGACCAAACTAGGGCCAAAGGTTGACATGCGTTAGCTGGTAACCTTGGACTGCTGAGATCTTAATCATGCATGAAAAGTGGTCGTTGAATGTTGCAAGCCTTCGTTTTGGTAGCCGCATAGGGAAGGCCGGCATGGTATGGCGCGGCAAGGTGTTTGGCATGCCATTGGCACATGTGGTATGGCCGGCATGCCTTGGTGCGGTTTGGCGTGGCCAAAATTAGGGTTTTGACGTTGGGCCAAAGGTTACCATGCGTTGGTTGGCGGCCTTGGACGGCTAATATTTGCATCTAAGATGGAAGGGTGGCCGTTGATTGTTGCACGCCTTTGTTTTAGCAGCCGTGAAGGGGAATGCTGGCATGGCATGGCGCGACTAGGTGGATGGCATGCCATTGGCACATGTGGCATAGCCGGCATGCCTTGGCGCGGTTTGGCGTGGCCAAAATTAGGATTTGGCGTTGTGCCAAAGGTTGCCATGAGTTGGTTGGCGAACTTGGACGGCTAAGATTTGCATCTAAGATGGAAGGGTGGTCGTTGATCATCGCACGCCTTCGTTTTCGTAGCCGCACAGAGAAGGCCGGCATGGTACGGCGCGACAAGGTGGTTGGCATGCCATTGGCATATGTGGCATGGCATGCCTTGGAACGGTTTGGCGTGGCCAAAACTAGGGTTTTGGTCCAAAGGTTACCATGCGTTGTTTGGCGACCGTGGACGGCTAAGATTTGCATCTAAGATGGAAGGGTGGCCGTGGATTATCGCACGCCTTCGTTTTGGTAGACGCATAGGGAAGGTCGGCATGGTATGGCGCGACAAGGTGGTTGGCATGCCATTGGCACATGTGGCATGGCCTGCCTTGGCGTGGCCAAAACTAGGGTTTTGGGCCAAAGGTTACCATGCATTGTTTGGCGACCTTGGACGGCTAAGATTTGCATCTAAGATGGAAGGGTGGCCGTTGATCATCGCACGCCTTCGTTTTGGTAGCCGCATAGGGAAGGCCGGCATGGTATGGCGCGACAAGGTGGTTGGCATGCCATTGGCACATGTGGCATGGCATGCCTTCACGCGGTTTGGCGTGGCCAAAACTAGAGTTTTGGGCCAAAGGATACCATGCGTTGTTTGGCGACCTTCGCCGGCTAAGATTTGCATCTAAGATGGAAGGGTGGCCGTTGATCATCGCACGCCTTCATTTTGGTAGCCGCATAGGGAAGGCCAGCATGGTATGGCGCGGCAAGGTAGTTGGCATACCATTGGCACATGTGGCATGGCATGCTTTGGCGCGGAGGTGCGGCTGGCATGGTATGCCATTGGCGCAGTGGTGCGGCTAGCATGGTTGGTATGCCTTGGAGCGGAGGTGCAGCTGGCATGGCATGCCATTGGCGCAGTGGTGCGGCTGGCATGGTTGGCATTCCTTGGCGCGGAGATGTGGCTGGCATGGTATGCCATTGGCACAGTGGTGCGGCTGGCATGGTTGGAATGCCTTGGCGCGGAGACATGGCTGGCATGGTCTGCCATTGGCACAGTGGTGCGGCTGGCATGCCTTGGCGCGGTAGCATGATAATTAGGGTTTGGCATAGATAATGTCAGTCAGTGTTAAGGGTTCTGCCGTAGAACATGACCCATGTAAAAAAAGGTACCCCGGTAATTCTTACGTAGGCATGCTGATTGATTCAATAAATGCGCTAATGGTCATAGTGACGTCATGTCAGACGTACGGTTTTACTATTTTGACCCTAAGTTAAAAACCACCATCAACACCTGGTTTTAGAAAAAGAAAACCAAAGGTTAAAGGAGAACCGACTCTAGCTTAGCAAACTAGTATCACACGGAAGGTGTGGGTATTAGGTTTCACAGTTTCTAGAGTTCTCCCTTATATAGTCTCTCAAATCACGGTTTGTTTGCTTGATAACAAAGCATTCAATATTCACCGTTAGATGAAAACCTGATTAGATTCAAGCTAATATTTCTCAACTGTTGGATCGAAAACTTAGCTTATTACACACAAATGAAATGTTCAATTTCGGGATTATCAACAATAGTCAACCAAATGGTTAGCCATATGATACTCTCATATCAACCATATTTTTCTTCACCATAACTAGTCCAAATGACTCAAATGAACTAGTTTGAGAGTTGTTCAATTGCAAGGAAATCTTATATAACTACACAAGACACAATCGAAGCAAAAACGATTTGATTCACTCGAATCGGCTCATGAACTTTATAGCCACGGTTTGCAAAAACATTCCTTAGTCAAATAAAGATGAGTTCAAGAACAATCGATTTTATACATAACCTACTCAAGTTCGCGGACTTAAGTTCCCGGATGGAGTTCTCAAACTCCAGCAGAAATTCTCGGACGAGAACTTCCGCCAGTTCGCGGACTTAGCTCACGCACTTCTTCGGTTCTCTTGATCAACAAAGTTTGCAAACTTCGGTTCAAGGAATATGACTTATACATATATGTGTTTCCACAAAAATGCTTATACCCTTCAATGGTTATATAGTCTAAACTCTCATTTCAATCATTGAAACATTCTCAGAGAACGTTATATAGCCGTTATTCACAGACCATTTTTCGCCAGAGCAATTTCCAAAGTGATTGAAACATAACATGACATAAGTCACTAGGCAAAGATGAATTTGGCTAAAGCGAAAGCTTACCAACAGATATTTCGAGAAATAGATAGACGAGATAAGCTCGGCTCGAAATAGCAAATGTGCATAATGAAAGTCTATATCAAAACGACTTTTGTCTCAAAGAATAGGAGATAAAATAAATAGACTTTTGAGTGACAGATAAGTTCAAGTCTCCACATACCTTTTAGTCGATGAAGTTCCACCGGTTCCTTGAGTAGTCCTTCATCTTGTATGATTATTGACATGGATTTCTTGATCTCAACTACACTTTCTATCCTACTCCGAGACCTTTAGCTATGTAGGCTAGAACACGACTTATAGTTTTGATCACTAACATTGACAAACATGCTTGAGATAGAAACCGCATGCGAGTTCGACCGAGCAATGTTCTAACAAGGGGTAAAGCATAACTACGCTTTCCAAAAGAAGTTGGATGAATTTGGTCAAGTGACACTATCCGAGTGTTGTTTTATTTTTGTGAAGAGGTGATCCGTATAGGGTCTCCATAAAATGACACTATCCGAGTGTTGTTTGCTTTTTGTGGTCCATTCAATAACAAAGTTAACAAATCCTAGATAAAAGTGTACTTAATCAAACACTAAAAACATAAAAGTTCATTGACCACCTCCCCTCTTGTCGGTTCCACGACCACTTCCACGGCCTCTTCTTCTGGATCCTCCACGTTCATCTTCCGGCGCACCGTCATCACCAGTTGGGCCGCTACTACTACCTCCGCTGGTGCCTTCATCAGCTTCTCGATTCCTCTTTTTCGCCGGGCTTGTTATGGGTACCTCGGGTCCTCGTCCTTTGGTAATAATAGCATCCAACTCGTTGATGAAATAATATTGTTCTTCAACCGTCAACGGTGTTTTCCAACTAGTTTTGTTCTTCATTTTCTTCACCAACTCCTTACCCGCCGCAACCTAATTTCATTTGTCAACAACTTCTAATTATGATTAACTTATATAATATCTCCTTTACGTTATAAGAAATTCAAGAGTAAAGATTAATGCAATTATTACCATTGTCTTGAAAGCTTTCGATAGTTCTTCATAAGTGGGATTTTTGGAGATGATGGTCGCCTTTTGCTTCCCCTTGGACTTATCAACTTTCCTTATTGATAATAAAGGGATGAGAGATTTGGTTGTACCAATCCATGTATCCCAGATCAGCTTCACAAGGATTATCATGCATGGGTGTTATCAAATTCATATTTAATATGTTGGTATCTAAATTCGTCCGATGCTCATTGCTCGGCTCGGGATCATACTTTAGAGTCCATGAAGAAGTGGTGGATTTAGTTCCAGCAGAACTCTTTGGCATCAATGTGAATTTATCGTCAATCAATGAGACCTTTTGGACGGCTTCTCCTTGACGTAGTACTAGCCGAGGATCAAAAATTACAGAACCACCGGGATAAAACAATGGTCCATAGTACATACCCACCGACATGTCTCCACGATGAACATGATCATCACGTTCACATTCCACCGACTTTTGATATGGATCAAAATCAACGTCATTGACCTCCAAAGAGTCTAACCTCTCTCTCAAGTTTTCCACCAACTGCTCTTTATTCCTAGACATCTCCTCCTCAAACTTGTACCGTGCCTCTGTTAGAAGTGTATCAACCCAATCGACATCCTTTTCAAGTGTTTTGGCCAACTTCAAATTCGAGAAATGGTCATATACCCACTCCTACATCCAAAATTAAAATAAGAAATGATATGCAAACATTTAATACTGTAACATACAGGGTAAGGTTCGGCTTGCATTGTAATTCATATATAAGCCGAACATAAATTTTTAATAAGGTTTGGCTCGTAATAGCTATCACATATAAGCCGAACCATACACTGACAAACCTAAACTTTTGCATTGTTAACAAAAAAAAAGAGAATGGAAATTAGGCGAGAATTACCTGAAACAAAGTGAAGTTCCCTCAAATTTTTGTACTTGTCAACCTAAAGGCGGTCACAAGTTGGTCGAGAAGGTAAGCAAGAGTGGCGGTACCCCAAGCGTATTGGTTAATGGTTGCAAGATCCTTTAACAATATAATATAATTGGCATTCACTTGTTTCCAGATAGGTCTGGGAAGACATCTCTGCCAAGAGTATAAAGAAAATAGGATGTTGCGGTTTGCTTCACTTTGATCTCGTCCATTACCAACTCCCCATTCTTTACTTTCTTGGTTGTGTTCCCAAATTCCTTTTTCAAATTAGTAAGCTTCACCTTCTTCAGCTTCTTATTATTCCCACCTTCAAAGTAAACAGAATTCACATCTTTAACGCAACGACAAAACTCGAGTTCGGTCTTACAATTACCCCAACCAAGACATTCCTTGTTGTAGATGGGGAAAAACGAGCTGCCGGTTTTTTGGGAAATTGAAGAGTCGAGCGTGCTGTCGAGACTCCTTAGCCGGGCAAAATGTTAATTCTCACACAGATGCACCGCTGTAAAGGGGGTGCTTAGATTCGGGAAGTCAATTTGTATGACTCCGGCCTAAACCAAGACAATGGCTGTTCCAGAGTCAATTCGGTCGCAAAGAGAGAGATGAGTTGATTTGTAGGAGGGAAGCTGAGAGTTGTGTGGGATCAGTGATGATCAAGGATTGTGGGTGTGTTGAAGGTTTCTGCAATATTGTTGAACTGCTGAAGTTGAGTTCTGTGAATAAGTTTATATCAAGTTGTTGACGGATAATGATGATAATCGATGATTGATAATATTCGATTCATCCTCCTTGATGTCCTCGATTTAGACTTATTTATATTGCAAGAATGATGTACCACTGATCCCTGTAAGTGTGACGGTTTCTTGAGTGAAAGAGTGGGAAAGTGGGAGATCGTGGTAAAGTCAGTTCCATGTCGTGCGGAGACTTGACTTATCGTGCTCTCACTACTTTGCTAAATCCTTCCACCATTTACACGACTTACGCACATTTCTCATTGTGGATGAATCAACATGCCGTAGACCTCCAGACCAAAACCATAAGAGATACCCCCCGTTTGTGACGTGATTGAGATTTCACGAATCGTGGAGTCTGCAAGGCAGACGTGTATTAGTTGGTCAGTTGTTGACTGATTTAGACTGTGAGTCTAATTTTGTTGAATCGAGCATAAGTGGTGAATGCTCGGCGATTCATGGATTGAACATGTAGTTCTCTGAAATGTCAATGAATTACTGACTCGAGACTGAGCAAATATTGCTCAAATCGATGAATTGTCGAATATTGAGAGTTTGTCGAGCAACTGAGCAAGTATTGCTCAATTCGACGAATTTGATAATTTTGGTGTGCAACTGAGCAAGTTTTGCTCAATTCACCAAAACACTGAATATTGATGATTTGACGTCCAATTGAGCAAGTCTTGCTCAATTCGACAAACTACTGATGAATTACCGAATATTGATGGTTGGATCAATATTCGAGCAACTGAGCAAGTATTGCTCAATTCAAAGAATTATTTACTGGTGCCGTGACCCAACAAAATATTAATCAAAAATCTTGGTGAATTACCGAATATTATTAATTTGGATGTTGATTGCTGAATCAACATAATTTTGTTTTTGAACTTGTTCAGAATGGTGATTCGTGAAGCGTTTGTTCGAAACCCTAATTTTTTGATCAATCCTTCAACAATTGGTGAATTGCTGAAAATTGTTCATAAGTGAAAAGGGACCGACCACATGGGATGATGAGCGTCCTTGTGATGCCCAGTGCTCGAGTGAGCACGCACCAGGGTTCTCAGTTTGAGACTTGGTGAAAGAACGATGATTAAATGCAGGTTTCATCATTTATTGAAATATTGCTGGATTCAGCGTTAGGTGACAAACCTAGGTATGAGAGATGAGGACCGACCAAAAGAGCATAGGACCGGCTCTTGGTGGTCGCGGGACCAGTTGTTGGTCATTTAAAGGGTTCTCAAGTTGGTTGGAGAGAGTTCGGGCCCAGTATGAGCAATTGAACAAATTAGGTCAGAATTATGAAAACATGTGGGACCGGCTTTGTGCAAGCCCTAGGAATGACTCTGGTCGGTCATGGAGGCATGCATGTGTTGCAGTGGTATCTGTGTTTCCATACTGAGAGTTTCAGTGTTTTCTGATGCGCGTTCGAGCAACATAGTGAATTTTCAGAAGAGTTTCCTCTTGACTGAGAATTCTCGATTTTTGTTCGAATGAGCATGTTTGCTCAATTCATCAATATTTTGAAAATATTAAAATAAAAGTGTTTTAATATTTAAAATTGCTGTGAGAGGCTAGCCAGTCGTGCGACTATGTTGGCTTTTGATTTTTCGTGATTTGAGCAGTATTTGAGAAAATATGGAGAAATCATGAATTTTGCTCAAACCCAGGAGTTTCATGAATTGAGGAAAATAATAATTATGCAGGATTAGGGATTGCAAGGTGTGGGGCCGACCATGGCTAGGGCATGGCCGGACGGCTAGGTTGCCCGGTCCCGCACACCTTTCCCTATTTTATTATTTTTCATGAATCCTTGAAGTTATGGAGAATCCTTGAAGTTATGGAGAATCCACGAGTTTTTGTTGAAACGGAGGAGTTTCGTGAGATTAGGGAATAATAATTATAAAAGGCTAAGGATTGTGAAGTGTGGGATCGGTCACGGCTTAGGCATGGCCGGCCGGTTAGGTTGCCCATTCCCGCACATCTCTCCTTATTTTATAATAATATTATTTCGTGAATCCACCAAGTTATGGAGAATTCATGAGTTTTGCAAAAACAAGGAAAGTTGCTAAAACCAAGGAGTTTTCGTGAGTTCACGAAATAACAAAAAATAAGGAAAATAACGGGAGAGGCATGGACCGACCATGGCTAGGGCATGGCCGGCCAGCCGGCTGGTGGGCCCGGCCTTGGGCGCCTCTTATTATTTTGTTAATATTCATTGTTTTCTCCTGTTTTGCGAAGGATTCCTCATTATTTCATATTTTTTGGACACTCGTTCGTGCATCCGGGTGCTCAGTCGTGCATCATTGTCGAGTACACTCGCACCATTTTTGTGGGGCTTA
The DNA here is from genome assembly GCF_003573695.1 of Papaver somniferum. NCBI lineage: Eukaryota > Viridiplantae > Streptophyta > Magnoliopsida > Ranunculales > Papaveraceae > Papaver > Papaver somniferum. The sequence goes on along the minus strand of NC_039365.1, from coordinate 88,338,652 downwards.
CTCAGTGATAGTCCAGATGCCCGGTTGTTGGGTATTTATTACTGATTTATGAAATTCAGTGGAGAATAATTCATGAAACTGAGTAATAAGATGAATAGTTATTTTATTATCAATCCATAAAATCAGCAGCGGATTGGACTATGGATTCAGAATAATAAAATGATAATTTCATCACCATCTCATGGAATCGCAGATTTGACCATGAAATCGGAGTAATAAAATAAGTGGTGATATTACCATTTCATGAGATCAGTCGTGGATTTGACCATGAAATGAGAGTAACATCTATTACCATTTCATGAGATCAGCGGTGGATTCGATCATGAAATCGGAGTAATACATTTATCTATTACCATTTCGATCATGAAATATGAGTAATGGGATAAGATAGATTATCTTCTAGGAATTCAGTGGTGAGTATAACCTAGAATTTAATCTCTTGCGTATAGTTAGTAAATCAGCGAGTGTTGCTAATGTCCCGAAGACGTTTTTCCCTCTCAACATTTCATGTATGGAGGACCGCCTGAGTCTATACACGAGTCTCTCTACATAGTCAGGAATAGTGAGTATAACCGTCCTGAAGACGTTATTGCTCTCAATCTTACGGAGAACCTCCCAATTGTTCTTCTATGTATAGGCAAATTCCTCTATGTAGTCAGGGAACAGTGAGTGTCATCGGTATCCTGAAGGCGTTAAGCTCTCAACCTTACGGAGAACCGCCCAATTACGTTATTCTACATAGAGGTTATGATGAAATGCCCGGTGTCGAACGCTCTGGAGAGGCCTTTCGAGCGACATATGCATCATAGTTCGTAAAACACGAATTGTCACATGGATCTATGAAGCCGTGTCAGAAACATGCAGTATCATGATTTTACGGTTTTGACCTTTGTTGAAAATCCACCATCTACATTAAGTCCCCTGCTTAGTGAGGAACAGTCATGTTCCGCAGTAAGCAGTAAGGTGATTTTCAGTCGACTAGATCGGTGGTTGAACTCAGTCTACAAAGGTAGTTTCAGAATCCTCGATTTACCCCAATGATGTCATGTATGAGCAAATGCACAGATGAGAACCCTGATAGTAAGATAGAGTGTCATCCCGTGAGCATGGAGAGATGAGTCACTGCTGATTTGGTCATGTGAAAGTCCAGTTTTGGTCAGCTCAGCATTTACGGGCTCGGCCCAAAAAAAGAAATCCTTGTTTTAGGAACAGACGTTCGTTCGTTAGTTTAAGAAACAAACAAAATAGACCCGAGTCTAATGACATAAAATTTTGTCTATGAGCTTTCATGAAAACCAAAATTTTATTTTTTAAATATGTGAGATTTCACAAAGTGTATAAACCCTCATTTCAAAGGTGGATGCTCGTACGAGAGAAAAGTTTTTTTTTTTTTGAATAGACGTGCGTCTGTTAGTAATAAAATTTTGTCTATGATCTTTCATGAAAAATTTTGTTTTTGAAAATATACTACCGTTTCAAAGACGGATGCTCACGAGAGGGACCAAGAAAATACATATTTTCAAAGTTACATGAGTTTCACGTTATATATTTTTGTAAAATCAATGTTTTGATTTTGAACAACTATTGAAAGTAGACAATTATTCACGATGAAATAATATCTGTATGTGAGTTTTCGCAATTGTAGAATGGACGTCTGTCCAATTTTCGAAAAACCAGTGGATGTTCACTCAGTAAAAATTTACGTGGGTTGTTCACGGTTTTATGAATATAAATTTATGATTTTTGAGCAATTGCTGAAAGCAAACAATTGTATTCGTGATGAAATAATGTATGTATGAGTTTGGTGATTTTATAGTGCATGCACACATGTAGAAAATCAGCGAATGTTCACATGAAAGGTTATGTGAACTATTCATAGTTTCATGAAAAGTCAGGTGCTGACTTTAAATAATGAATTTTGCTCGTCTAGGAAAGTTTGAAGAAGCGAGCAAGTTTTTCGAGGGTTTTATGTTATTATCACTAAGTTCGTGAAACCGTAAATAGGTAAGAGTTGAGGATTACCATTTTTGTTGCGTGTTTGTTATTGGTATATCCATGACTCCATGCCTTTCGCCTCAGATAATGGTGACTTCTGGTTACAACCACTCTTCTGGCTCTTACAAGAACGCTCCAAAAATATTAAGTCAAATATGAAGACTTCTGCAGATGTTCATGCCGAGGTGAATCAGCCTTTCAGAGACGCTGGAAGGCTGACACATTGTATGTCTCTCGATCATCAGGGAGTCGTCCCTCATCAGAGAAGCACCACCGACTTTAGCAGGTGAGACCATCGGCTGAAGATGAATTTCGGCTTTGTGTTGATGGTGTAGCTCCTGATTCAGATGTGGAAGAATTTCGTCATAATTCGTCATCAGAAGATTCAGAAGTTAGGTCTTCATTGAAATTGTTGTAGAATCCTCGTTCGATGTCGGATTTTCGTGATCTACCCATGTCTCCTCATGCCCAGAAAATTTCCAAGATTTATCAAAGTAGATTTTCGGCTTTTGAGCACTTCTAAGGGCCTAAATTGACGAAACAGTAAACTTCCAGGAGGTTTTCAGGAAACTTTCAGCTTGTATATTGTCCAATGTTTTGGCTACATCTGTTTGCTAGTTTCTCCGATTGCTGTGAATTTTGGAAATGTTGTAGAGGACATCCACGCGACGAGAATGGTATACGACCCATCCCTAGATTCTTCACCGATTTCTCCCAGTTCATCGTCTTATACAGGACAACGTAAAATTATCTTAGACGGGCTTGTTGTAAAAACACTCTTGTTGTGCCTTTAGACCATTCGCTTGTGTCTTGAACGGTTGGTGAAGGATTTTGATGTCATTGATTCATTTGAGATCAGAACTCCTTGATTGATACATGAGCATGGTGCTTGCAGCGCCATCTTGTTTCTGTTAGTTGTAGAAACATCACTTCTGAAATCCTGGTCACGGGACCATAACTGAGATTGCTCTCAAGAGGGGTGATGTAATGACCATGATTGCATGTCCCGGTGGCAGCATTCCTTTTATGATCAGCACATGAGAGTCTGGTATCATGAGTCTCGGACTTGATGAAGTACTTAGAGGAATGACCCGGTGGACACCAATCGACTGTGGAAGTCATGAATCCCGTCTAAGAATTGCTGCTTGCATGTTGTATGCTCTGGAAGCTGTAGGAACCTCATACGACGTCGGAATTCGATGCTTGACCCCAAATTCTGAAGCTAAGAGACTGAGTTATCACATGAGAAAATAATCATTCAATTTGTAGTTGCAGAGGTCAGCCAATCAATCATGCACATTTGTAATCTGTAATCTAGTATAAATTTTTCAGATTTCATAGACCTGACGGTAAAGGACATATCTTTCAGCTCGTATGCCATATTGATGCACCCTTTTGGTATGTTGTAGAAGAGACATAGACGAACATCTTTCTTTGAGGAAGTGTTGTCCCATTCCTCATCCATTGGTACGTTATTGTAAACCAATGGCCTGGAGTGTGTCGTATCTTGTTTGTAGAGGCAATGAGAACATCTTGTAGAAGCATTTGGTTTGTGCTCGCCTGTCGTGCAAGCTTTGGGAAGACATTCATGTTACCATGTTTTCAGGTATACACATCTTGATATGAATCATTAGGGCTTGAAGAAGTATGATCCATAGAGAATGGATAGTTGATGAAGCCGTTGCACCCGAGACTGATGCTGAGATTACAACCGGAAGTTCTCCATAAATTCTTGTTGATGCTGAGACCATGAATAGAGTTCCTCCACATGCTGATGCCGATACTATGATTGGAGTTGATATAGAGACCGAAGATGATAGTCTTTGCTCTTCCATCCAGTGAGCATACACAAACTAATTGGTGAGTTGAGCATTCCGAAGATGAAGGTGTATTAGGATTTCAACCCAAATTCTCCTGATATGACATGATTTAAGATTTTTTTCGTGGTTGTAGTAATGAGGTTAAAACTCTCGGACTTGTGAAGGATAATTTTTTAGAAAATAAATATATATACAAATATTGACAAATTGGTAGAGAGGTACTGGGACTAATGATTCGGCCAATCTTCATAACATAAGGCTTAATGATTTATTCTCAACAATAATAGCTCAAAACATATATGGACTCTTATTTTGCCAAAGTCGATTCTCAAAACATTGGTTGTAAATGTTAAGCATGGAACATCAAATCACCTAAGCTAAGCATGACCCATCTAATCAAATAACACCCAATTTAATCAAATCATATTTCAATTAATTTTTAATGCAAAAGTCTTAAAAAGAATTAATAAAATTACCCATTTATGAAGCTCGGCCTCCTCCGTCGCCCCAGTGTTGGGGTTTAACTCATCATAGTAAAAATGCTCTCAAAATATTTCATTGATGCTCAAAAGTGTTTTACAATGAAGAGAAATACAAGAAATTGATGTAAAACAGAACTCTGCGACCCACAGAAGACGTCCAGAATCAACGACAGAGCTGAGTTGCTGTTGTCGTTGAAGAACTACGACCCACAACCGACAGTCGATGTTGCTGTTGATAAACGACTGCTGCTGCGAGTCCGTTCTTCGTGTTCTTCAGGCGTGTTAATGGCAGCAGCAGCAGCAGCAGCAGGTAACTTCTCTGCAACTCCTCCTGCGCCTCTCTGCTCGCCTCCAAACCTCCCCAAACTCTCGACAGACCTTCTACTCGACCCAAGGAGTTAATTTATACCCAACAGAAGCATTTAATCCCTCGCAATAACTCCATATAATTCTCATTTACTCGGGAAAATATTTTTTTTATTTTCTTCACTGTCAGCCAAGATACGATCTTTTCCACCTCTTCTGCCTGCGCAAATGAGTTGTAATACTTCCATAAGCCACATACAAACTTTATAAGAGAAGATATCTTCCCCTGTTTGTCCACAAACTTTCCAAATTTAGCTCACAGTGCACCCGATAGTATCTTCCCCTGTTTAACTTTGATCTTCTCTCCCGGTCATTTCAGCCCAACTTGATCGCTAAAATCACTTGCATTCGGCCTGTTTAGCCTTAACAGGCTTAGCCCAATAATTTCCAGCGATTGAATCTCGTTAAAACAGCCCGAGAATTCAACTCCAAAATCTGCAGCGTCTGCATGCAATATTCCCGCCAAAACAAATTTTGAATTTTGAAAGAAGGTCGCTCCTTATCCAGTGGTCGCCCCTTATCCAAAAGCGAGAGTCCGAATAACACTTGTCCTCCGGGTGCCAAAATCAACTTTTCGAGCCAAATTTTCCAAAAATGTTTATTTCCTAAAAATACATAAAAACACAATATTAGTACAAAAATAGAGTTCCAACAATACGGACATTGAGGACAAATTAGACACAAAAATGTGTCTATCAAATACCCCCAAACTTATTATTTGCTAGTCCTCGAGCAAAATTTATTCTTGAAAAGTGACCGAGTTAATCTCGGGTGGGTTTAACAGAGGTGTACCCACAAAAACCAATACTCCAGACCCTAGCTATCTACGCAGAACCTTGGAAAGCACTAAAGAACCTCCTTGGTTGGCATACAATTATTGACTCTAAGAGGAAGAACCCTGATGCGAAATTCCAATTGCTGTACACGAGTTTGCACTCAAGCATACTAAAATTCATATAAGTGACAGAGCTCTACTAAGATAGTTTCACGATGGACATCATACTCGGAGTCAGACTAATCACATGAAAAGATTAAGAAGATGGAAAAAGAAAAATGTAGATGGTTGAAAAGTGAACGGTGTTTCCCATATCTGTCTGAAGGCCTCTGCCAAGGTGAACCTAACCTAAATGACTGAGATACCGGTCTGACTAATATTAACACACTGGCATATACAAGGGAACCAGTGGTCAATAACTTAAATCTAGATCAACAAACTGGCAAATACAAGGGAACCAGCAGTTGACTACACATAACAATAACCATTTTTTTTTTTTAATTTAACGGCATGAATAGATCTTTTGGATCCAAGCGCATGCTTCTTGTCAGCAGATTACACGATAGTTCCCACGGGTCCTGCATTCCACGCTTGCTTAGGCGACGGAAACAGGGAGAACACACGCATATTGCTATCCAAGTGTTAATACTTATTCCGATTGGTCTAACTGGTCCGGTCTTTTTTTTTTTTTGTTTTTTTTTTTTTGGAAAAGGTAATACTCAGTCACTCTATTTCACCCTAGCAAAGGTAACAACTTGAATCGTGTGCCCCACCAAATCACTTGAAATAAAAGAAAACTAAAAATAGAAAGTGAAAAGGACTCGACAAGATATGGCGAAACTATCATGTTATTTCTAACACCTGAGCTCTGTGCTTTTATGAATAGACTCTATAGATGTTTCCATCTAGTCAGATTGGTTCCTCAGCTCCTAAAACAAAAATGTTTCCATCCACTTAGATTGGTTAGTGCTATCCTTAATAGGCGTAAATTTCTAGGCTCTGGAGTTTATTTATTGCAACTAAAAAGTTTCTCCCATACCCCCAAACTTAAATCTAACATTGTCCTCAATGTTCTAAAGATAAAATTAAAAACATGAACAAGGAGAAACGGTTACTATTTGAAGTAAAAGAGTTAAGGAAGGATATTACCGTGTTGCGTGAGATTGGGTTACCTCCCAAGAAGTGCTAAGTTTAAAGTCTTCAGCCAGACGTAGGAAAGGTTTAGTCAACTCGAACCATATAACAGTAGCCGGAATAACTGTGGGTCTTTAAAACCAAAAAGAGCTGACAAAAGGAAACTACAGTGAACCAAGAAAATGAACAAAACTAGCGTGCACTTACCTAGTTTCTGGATAACTATCGCTAATTGCGGTTCAGGTTCAGGTTCTATGAAGGGGTCTAAATAGACTATTTTCCTCGGATGCATTTCCTCATAGGTAAGATCCAAATTATTAGGTCCTAGAGTCTGGAAAAACTCAGATAAGAACCTGGAGTCACAAAATAACTTAAATAATTTAGGATCCTCTAAGTCAATTAGGTATGACTTACAAAGTTGACCACAGTCAGAGTAGTGGTCATTCTGAAGCAAATGTGTCGATTCTAATTTCCTAAAGCCTTTAGGTCTAGTCTCACAACTTAATATTCGACACATTTGGAATATAAACGTTCCCACAGTTGGAAGAAAACTATTTGGTGGGAAAACAAAGTCAATCTGGGGATCATAACCTGGGCAAACCACATCAACCAGAGGATGGGTTTCTAACGACTGAACTCCTTCATGGACATCATTAGGCTCGGGAAAACGAGTATGAAGGTAATCTTGTAAAATGGTCGAGGCACAGATATCAAGTCCTAAGTGTAGGGACTTTCTGAGAGTTAAAGGTAAGGCACTAGGGAAGTGATAATCACCCCCAAACTTAGAGTTTTCAGTGTCTCTAGATAGACCTCTAATTATTTCTTGAATTTCCGTATCTTCAGAGTCCTTAAAATATTCAAGAGATTCTTCTAAGTTATTATCAGGTAGTGCATCTTTACTCATCTCTACGGGTCTATCTTCTTCTTCCAAGACTATTGTTTCTAAGTCGCTAGACTCTAAAACAGTATTTTCGAAATGAACCCGTTCCTCTAAACCACTATCGGCTTCGTAAACAGGAAATACTACGTCGTCTAAAACGGTGGTATCCCTAATCAAATCCTCGTCCTTTTGAATAGGTGAATAATCATAAAAATTATTTGGATTTGAACTAGAAATAATATAATCACTATACAACTCAATTGGATTACTAGACTCCTGATCACTATGCCTACATATTTCAGATTCTTCATTACTGCTATCCTCATCATCATAGTACGAAAATGATTGAACCTTATCTAAATAAGTAGTGTCTTTTATTCTAACCTCGTCCTCTAAATTAGGCAAATATTCACTATTTACATCAAGGGTAAAATTGGAAGCACTATTTTGGAAATTTAGATCTTTTAGAGAAGTTCTATTCTGGGTCTCTAACAAAAGCTTTTGGGCCGACTCACACGAATTCCTGACGTAATCTAGGAAATCAGGTAAAGAAAGTTCACTCATTGCATTATTTTCGTCCATAACTAAGTTATTCATTCCAGCGAACTTACGTGTTGTCTCAGCTAGCTTACGTGTCGACTCAAGTAAAGCAGAATTTTTCTCGTATGACTGATGGTTGTGAGGATAGTGATTGGGATCACCATGGTATGAACCATAACCTTGAAAAGTTTGGCGTTCCCAACCACTATTCCCACCATGGTGATAAAACTGATGATGTTCATATTCAAATTCGGGTCGATATTCATTGTATTGGCTTCTATCATACCAGCTCGACATTCTTAATTGCAAGGGAATTCTACACAATCACAAACAAGGCCGACTCGACTCCACCAAAACAAACCTAAAGATTTCTAGCAAACAAAAAGCATGATGGCTCCACTTAGATTGTTTCTAAACCAGCTTCTATCTTTCGAAATGGAATTCGTTGCAATTTGAGCAAACCCCTCTGGAATCAATCCGAGTCAAAGTAAGTTGAATTGAGGCGAGGGAAGCTCAGTGGAGCTTTGATACCCAAGGCCTCACCGCTATCACAAGGCGGCGCAGTCACGCATTCAACTCACAGAAACCATCATGAACTTTGGAGTGTGCTTAAAGAGCAACCAATATTTTTCGAACGAGTTTCCTATTAAGCTCGTTACCCTATCGGTCTCGTTCTATTCCAAATTTTAAAGCTTAGGTTCGCGTTAGGTTTCGTTTTCCTAAGGCGGGAAAGAAGGGAACGGTGATGAAATCCTAACCCTTATCTTGTTTAGGCCAGGCCTTGCCCTTTACTAGGAAAATAAATACAGTCCGGTTCGTCCTCAAACAATTATCACCTTAAGGAAGACAGTAACCCGCTTGCAGGAGATTCGCGGGTGTTTCGATTGTACTTACCTCCCGTACCAGACGGGCGATGAACCGTTGTCGTCGACTCGGGCCACGAATCCTATGCCGTGTGCGAACCCGAGGGGCCGAGACGATATAGTAATCGTCGTCCTTCCCTGCACACAGTTTTTATAATAAATTTTTTTTTTTTTTTAATAATAATACCCTTACGTAGGGTTAAAAAAAATAAAGTCCAATTGTTTAAAGTCCAAAGTCCAAAATAAATAAATAAAAAATTATAGTTTTCCTCACACACTCTAAAAAAAATTAAAAATTAAAAATTAAATCCTAAAATTGTCCTTTTTCTTCTCTTTTCGCTTTTCGCTTTAAGCTTTTTCCTCTCCAAGTCCTTAGTGCTCCACTTCGAACCTGTAAATCAAAGAAAAAAGACAAAGTAAAAAGGAACAAATAATAAAAATAAAAAAAAAATAATAAAAATAAACCTATATACAAGTCCGCGTCGGCGGCGCCAAAATGATTTAAGATTTTTTTCGTGGTTGTAGTAATGAGGTTCAAACTCTCGGACTTGTGAAGGATAATTTTTTAGAAAATAAATATATATACAAATATTGACAAATTGGTAGAGAGGTACTGGGACTAATGATTCGGCCAATCTTCATAACATAAGGCTTAATGATTTATTCTCAACAATAATAGCTCAAAACATATATGGACTCTTATTTTGCCAAAGTCGATTCTCAAAACATTGGTTGTAAATGTTAAGCATGGAACATCAAATCACCTAAGCTAAGCATGACCCATCTAATCAAATAACACCCAATTTAATCAAATCATATTTCAATTAATTTTTAATGCAAAAGTCTTAAAAGAATTAATAAAATTACCCATTTATGAAGCTCGGCCTCCTCCGTCGCCCCAGTGTTGGGGTTTAACTCATCATAGTAAAAATGCTCTCAAAATATTTCATTGATGCTCAAAAGTGTTTTACAATGAAGAGAAATACAAGAAATTGATGTAAAACAGAACTCTGCGACCCACAGAAGACGTCCAGAATCAACGACAGAGCTGAGTTGCTGTTGTCGTTGAAGAACTACGACCCACAACCGACAGTCGATGTTGCTGTTGATAAACGACTGCTGCTGCGAGTCCGTTCTTCGTGTTCTTCAGGCGTGTTAATGGCAGCAGCAGCAGCAGGTAACTTCTCTGCAACTCCTCTTGCGCCTCTCTGCTCGCCTCCAAACCTCCCCAAACTCTCGACAGACCTTCTACTCGACCCAAGGAGTTAATTTATACCCAACAGAAGCATTTAATCCCTCGCAATAACTCCATATAATTCTCATTTACTCGGGAAAATATTTTTTTTATTTTCTTCACTGTCAGCCAAGATACGATCTTTTCCACCTCTTCTGCCTGCGCAAATGAGTTGTAATACTTCCATAAGCCACATACAAACTTTATAAGAGAAGATATCTTCCCCTGTTTGTCCACAAACTTTCCAAATTTAGCTCACAGTGCACCCGATAGTATCTTCCCCTGTTTAACTTTGATCTTCTCTCCCGGTCATTTCAGCCCAACTTGATCGCTAAAATCACTTGCATTCGGCCTGTTTAGCCTTAACAGGCTTAGCCCAATAATTTCCAGCGATTGAATCTCGTTAAAACAGCCCGAGAATTCAACTCCAAAATCTGCAGCGTCTGCATGCAATATTCCCGCCAAAACAAATTTTGAATTTTGAAAGAAGGTCGCTCCTTATCCAGTGGTCGCCCCTTATCCAAAAGCGAGAGTCCGAATAACACTTGTCCTCCGGGTGCCAAAATCAACTTTTCGAGCCAAATTTTCCAAAAATGTTTATTTCCTAAAAATACATAAAAACACAATATTAGTACAAAAATAGAGTTCCAACAATACGGACATTGAGGACAAATTAGACACAAAAATGTGTCTATCATGACATTACTGTGAAGTGGCTTCGTCATGGAATCGATGTTGTTGCGCGGTAGATAGCAGCAGCAGTCTTCATTCTGGATATGATTGGTGAAGAGAGGAAGTTCCCCAGTCGTGCAGGGGCTTTTGATGGAGAGAGGTTCCGTTTGACGACGTTTCATGGAATCACATCAGGTTGCAATGACTTGTTATGTGGATAACATTTATTGAATTGATATTTCCAATAAAATCAAGTCCCCAGTGCATCCCTCATTCACTTAGCAAAGTTGAAGGAGTCTGTAGCATCCATTGATGAATGATGTTGCATCTGCGTCAGAAGTCTTATCATGGGATAGTGAAGGCTTATCGATTATAATTCAGCTATACTTTGATCGTGTCGGTGTTGAACCAGTGTGTCACGTCGAGATATTGTCCTGAAGCTAGAGGCGTTATTATCGAAGGTGTACTATTTGATTGGGAGTACAATTCGAAGGCTTCTTATATGCTTAAGCGTTAAAGTGTCGAATGTCTTAGGCTTGATCGTCTCGGCCCGTGTATCTTCTGTTGATTCGGCATTCCGCTGCGATAGCGGGATTCAACACTTGTGCAGACATCAGAGATTTCTGATACTCGTGGACATTCCTACAAGTCTATGGAGAAATTCCCAAAGTTTTCTTTTCCATGCTTCTGTCATCTCTCAGTAGTGAATGTCTCGGTGAGGTGCTCGATTCGAAGCGGTGTTAGATTCAACCACTTGGTAAAATATTGCTGGAGTGAGATTACCCACTCATAGCATCTTGTAATAGCAAATATGCTAGCTGAATTGAGTCCCCATGCTAGAATAACATGTGAGGAAATGAAAGACATAGACATGGAAGGAATGAGACTTGCCTGAATGCGAAACCTCTTGATGAATTTCTATGTATCTTTTGCAGGTTATTGTTTCAATCTTGTAAGAGTTCGAATTTTCTCCAAGTGCTCTAATGATGGAACGTCCGCCAAATTTTCTGGATCAGAAATTTCTTTGTTGGAGAGATGTGCAACAAAAGACGCTTTGTTTGTAGTTATGTTTTCAGCATGGGTCCATGTTATCGCGTCATATCTTGGATCTTCCTTATTATGTGAAACTTGGTATATGTTCAGGTTGAACGTATTTTCACCTTGAGAGAGATGTAGACATAAGCATCTCTGAGCGTTCCTTCATGGTCTCTGATTGAGATGTGTGCATGAATAGCTTCTTGTCGACTGATGCCTGTGACTCTGAGGGATTTCAGTGGAATGATGTTGATGGAGGTGTCAGCATCGATCAACGTTATTTCGAATTCATTTCCTCTTGTGGCATGTAGTCCCCAGTCGTGCATCTCCTTGTCTTTGGATGAAGGTTCAAGGAGTATTTCCGTGATGGAAGGACGTCTGACACAATGTGATTTGGTGTTGCGAACATGTATTTCCTTTGTGCCTTAGACATATAGAGAAATTTCACAGATATGCTCGATCAACGATTGGACTGCTTCTTTGACTGGTTATTCAGAGAGTGTAAAGGTTTGGGAGAGGATTCTTGTGTACTCCTTCAGTCCCCAATTGAAGCTATTATGGATCAACCTTCTCTTTGAAGATGTTCTTCAAAATGTTGCAGTTACTTGTTGGATGACTGACATACCTATGGAAATGGCAGCAACGTGTATTTTCCATTTGTTCCTCTGTTGGTTCTCTGTTGACAGGAGGTAGTTTGATCACACCGTCTTGAATACATACTTCCAGTATCTTGGTCACTCCTTCATGAGAACATAGAAGTTTGAGTCTGTTTGATCATTTCTCCGTTCATTGATGTCGGGTCGAGGTTTGTGCATTTCAGGATATGTTATCCTTTCCTTGCGCTTCCGAAGGATCCTGATATTAGCGAAGTATGCTTTTGCTTTGGTGCTTTGGATTTCCTTCTGCTCCCTTCAGCAACAATGTTCATGGAAGGTTAGAGGTTATATCGTCTGTTGAAGAGGCGCTGAGTATCACGAGGTTCTCAGTCTAGGTCTTTCTCTTTCCAGTAAAGCATGCGCGGTAGTTGCTGATCGCTTGCCTGCTTCATGAAGTTCTGAAAAAGTCTGGAATCGCAGATTCTCCGATAAGGCTCTGTAGATTGGGATCATTCTGTTGTGTTCATGCTATCCTAGTGCCTCAATGAATTGACAGACGTGTTCTCGAGCGTTCCTGTTCCATTATAGTGTGGACGTTGGGGAAGTGTAGCCCTTAGGGAGAGGAATTATTTGAGTAACAGCAGGATATGGAGGTTGATGATGGTGGACAAATGGTGTCTTGTCTTTTCCTCGATCCTCCATGAAGCGCTCCAGGTCCTCGCGAGTTATGAAGCCTGTGACTTTGAGATATTTCAGTGGAATAGTGTTGATAGAAGTGACAACATCGATCAACATTCTCTCAAATTCATTTCCTTGGAGATTGATTGTGGTAAGCAGTCCCCAATCGTACATATCTTTGTATGTAGCTGGAGGCTCAGGAATGCTTGGGGGTGCCAGGAACTCAACATCATAAACTGGAGCATAAGGAGATACCGAAGCTTCAATGCGAACGATTTTGTTGTTGAGCAAGACTTTCATACATTGGTGGTACGTCGAGGGAACGACCTTGTTGTCATGGAGCCATGGTCTTTCGAGTATTATGTGATAGTCCGGATCTTTAACAATCACATGAAATTTGACAGTATATTGAATCGGTCCTACCTTGAGATCCACATAAACATATCCATCTGTGTGACTCTGGCTTCCTTCAAAACCCGTCATTAGTATAGGATGATGGATGACCTTGCTTTGTGGAATTTTGGCTTCCTTGAGATTCTTCATAGTTATGATATTTGTAGAAGCGCCTGTATCGACGAGAGCTCTTATGAATTCAGAATATTTGATAGAGGCAGTTACGAACAAGGCTCGGTTGTACCTTTCTTCTGCAATGCGGTCTTCCTCAGTGAAAGTGATGTTGTTGATCGAATGTTGAGAAACCATGGACATATGCTCGACTGATGGTGGAGCTACCTGCACGTCGGATGATATTTGGTTGAGTGCACAAACGTGCTGGTTCGCTGGTCTCTAGAGAAATGGAGTATTTCACACAGATTTTCAATTAAATGCGTAACTTCTTGATCCACCGGTTTCTCATAAGTGGTGAAACTGTTGGTTTGAGGATCGCTGGGTGACGAATCAGTCCCCAGTTCTGAAATCTCCGGAGCGGAGGTACCGCTTAACTCCGATGTCAGCTTGATGAAGAAATCGAGTATGTGGTTCATCGTGTCTTTCATCAGATCCATGTTCCTGTTGTGAATCTCTTGGACCCGTGCCAATTCGGCTAGAGTCATGGTTCTTTCACCGACCACGCCGTTGTATGTAGTGCTGGAAGGCGGAATATCACCATTTGAAATATTTGGGATCGAGTTTGAAGTAATTGAATTAGTTCTGAGACCAACCATCTTTGCGAAAATGTAAGATTGCAACCGATAGATTAATCTCCCACTGTGGTCGCCAATCTTTAGATGGGGAAAAACGAGTCGCCGGTTTTTTGGGAAATTGAAGAGTCGAGCGTTCCGTCGAGACTCCTCAGCCGGGCAAAATGTTAATCCTCACACAGATGCACCGCTGCAAAGAGGGTGCTTAGATTCTGGAAATCAATCTATATGACTCCGGCCTAAACCAAGACAATGGCCGTTCCAGAGTCAATTCGGTCCCAAAGAGGGAGATGGGTTGATCTGTAGGAGGGAATATGAGAGTTGTGTGGGATTAGTGATGATCAAGGATTTTGGGTGTGTTGAAGGTTTCTGCAATATTTTTGAACTGCTGAAGTTGAGTTCTGTGAATAAGTTTATATCGAGTTGTTGACGGATAATGATGATAATCGATGATTGATGATATTCGATTCATCCTCCTTGATGTCCTCGATTTAGATTTATTTATATTGCAAGAATGATGTACCACTGATCCCTGTAAGTGTGACGGTTTCTTGAGTGAAAGAGTGGGAAAGTGGGAGATCTTGGTAAAGTCAGTTCCATGTCGTGCGGAGACTGGACTGATCGTGCTCCCACTACTTTGCTAACTCCTTCCACCATTTACACGACTTACGCACATTTCTCATTGTGGATGAATCTACGTGCCATAGACCGCCAGACCAAAACCCTAAGTGATATCCCCCATTTGTGACGTGATTGAGATTTCACGAATCGTGAAGTCTGCAAGGCAGACGTGTTTTAGTTGGTCAGTTATTGACTGATTTAGACTGTGAGTCTAATTTTGTTGAATCGAGCATAAGTGGTGAATGCTCGGCGATTCATGGATTGAACATGTAGTTCTCTGAAATTTCAACGAATTACTGACTAGAGACTGAGAAAGTATTGCTCAACTCGAAGAATTGCCGAATATTGAGAGTTTGTCGAGCAACTGAGCAAGTATTGCTCAATTCGACGAATTTGATAATTTTGGTGCGCAACTGAGCAAGTGTTGCTCAATTCACCAAAACACTGAATATTGATAATTTGACGTGCAATTGAGCAAGTGTTGCTCAATTTGACAAACTACTGATGAATTACCGAATATTGATGGTTGGATCAATATTCGAGCAACTGAGCAAGTATTGCTCAATTCAAAGAATTATTTACTGGTGTCGTGACCCAATAAAATATTAACCAAAAATATTGGTGAATTACCGAATATTATTAATTTGGATGTTGATTGCTGAATCAACATAATTTTGTGTTTGAACTTGCTCAGAATGGTGATTCGTGAAGCGTTTGTTCGAAACCCTAATTTTTTGATCAATCCTTCAACAATTGGTGAATTGCTGAAAATTGGTCATGAGTGAAGAGGGACCTAACACATGGGATGATGAGCGTCCATGTGATGCCCAATGCTCGAGTGAGCACACACCAGGGTTCTCAGTTTGAGAGTTGGTGAAAGAACGATGATTAAATGCAGGTTTCATCATTTATTGAAATATTGATGGATTCAGCGTTAGGTGACAAACCTAGGTATGAGAGATGAGGACCGACCAAGAGAGCATAGGACCGGATCTTGGTGGTCGCGGGACAAGTTGTTGGTCATTTAAAGGGTTCTCCAGTTGGTTGGAGAGAGTTCGGGCCCAGTACGAGCAATTGAACAAATTAGGTCAGAATTATGAAAACATGTGGGACCGGCTTTGTTTAAGCCCTAGGAATGACTCTGGTCGGTCATGGAGGCATGCACGTGTTACCGTGGTGTCCGTGTTTCCATACTGAGTGTTTCAGTATTTTCTGATGCGCGTTCGAGCAACATAGTGAATTTTCAGAAGAGTTTCCTCTTGACTGAGAATTCTCGATTTTTGTTGGAATGAGCATGTTTGTTCAATTCATCAATATTTTGAAAATATTAAAATAAAAGTGTTTTAATATTTAAAATTGTTGTGAGAGGTTAGCCAGTCGTGCGACTATGTTGGCTTTTGGTTTTTCGTGATTTGAGCAGTATTTGAGAAAATATGGAGAAATCATGAATTTTGCTCAAACCTAGGAGTTTCATGAATTGAGGAAAATAATAATTATGCAGGATTAGGGATTGCAAGGTGTGGGGAAGACCATGGCTAGGGCATGGCCGGCCTGCTAGGTTGCCTGGCCCGCACACCTTTCCCTATTTTATTATTTTTCATGAATCCTTGAAGTTATGGAGAATCCTTAAAGTTATGGAGAATCCACGAGTTTTTGTTGAAACGGAGGAGTTTCGTGAGATTAGGGAATAATAATTATAAAAGGCTAAGGATTGTGAGGTGTGGGACCGGTCACGGCTTAGGCATGGCCGGCCGGTTAGGTTTCCCAGTCTCGCACACCTCTCCTTATTTCATAATAATATCATTTCGTGAATCCACCAAGTTATGGAGAATTCACGAGTTTTGGAAAAACAAGGAAAGTTGCTAAAACCAAGGAGTTTTCGTGAGTTCACGAAATAACAAAAAATAAGAAAAATAACGGGAGAGGCACAGACCGACCATGGCTAGGGCATGGCCGGCCGGCCGGTGGGCCCGGCCATGGGCGCCTCATATTATTTTATTAATATTCATTGTTTTCTCCTGTTTTGCGAAGGATTCCTCATTATTTCATATTTTTTGGACACTCGCTCGTGCTTCCGGGTGCTCAGTCGTGCATCATTGTCGAGTGCACTCGCACCATTTTTGTGGGGCTTACTCAGTGATGGTCCAGATGCCCAGTTGCTGGGTATTTATTACTGATTTATGAAATTCAGTGGAGAATAATTCATGAAACCGAGTAATAATATGAGTAGTTATTTTATTATCAATCCATAAAATCAGCAGCGGATTGGACTATGGATTCAGAATAATAAAATGATAATTTCATCACCATCTCATCGAATCGCAGATTTGACCATGAAATCGGAGTAATAAAATAAGTGGTGATATTACCATTTCATGAGATCAGCCGTGGGTTCGACCATGAAATCGGAGTAACATCTATTACCATTTCATGAGATCAGTCGTGGATTCGATCATGAAATCGGAGTAATACATTTATCTATTACCATTTCGATCATGAAATAGGAGTAATGAGATAAGATAGATTATCTTCTAGGAATTCAGTGGTGAATATGACCTAGAATTTAATCTCTTGCGTATAGTCAGTAAATCAGCGAGTGTTGCTAATGTCCCGAAGACGTTTTTCCCTCTCAACATTTCATGTATGGAGGACCGCCTGAGTCTATACACGGGTCTTTCTACATAGTCAGGAACAGTGAGTATCACCGTCCTGAAGAAGTTATTGCTCTCAATCTTACGGAGAACCGCCCAATTGTTCTTCTATGTAGAGGCAAATTCCTTTATGTAGTCAGGGAACAGTGAGTGTCACCGGTATCCTGAAGGAGTTAATCTCTCAATCTTACGGAGAACCGCTCAATTACGTTATTCTACATAGAAGCTATGATGAAATTCCCGGTGTCCAATGGTCCAAAGAGGCCTTTCGAGCGACATATGCATCATACTTCATAAAACACGAATCGTCACATGGATCTCTGAAGCCATGTCAGAAACATGCAGTATCATGATTTTACGGTTTTGACCTTTGTTGAAAATCCACCATCTACACTTGTACAAATTATATAGCTCCTCCCAACTCATATCATAAAATTCATCATCCACGCTTCTACCCCTCACTTTAATCCCTGTAATCTTGTTCGCGTCATCAGGAAGTATTGTCATCTCCCCAAAGGGTAGATGAAACATATACGTTTCGTGAAAAAATCTCACGGAGAAAGCGGAGGAAGTCACACTATCATATTCCTTATGTCCATATTGAATGACAGTCCATAAATCAGAGGATTAGACGTAAGCAATTACCTCGGGAACCTCTTTAGACAATTTCCATTATGCTTCCCTCTGATGTCTCAATACTCGGACTGCATCGTTGTGATCAGGAGCCTCACATATTCTCTTTGCCCAAGATTCGGCATAACCGATCAACACCCTTCCTCCATTTTCTGGAAGTCCATGGAGAAAAACATCATCTCGAGCTAGGATTACGTTATTATCATCAGGAATGTGCAAACCTTTAACCCGGCGTTCAACAACATGTTTCTCTTTCGGTTGATGTTGAGGTTCCTCATTAACATGACCACCACCAACTTCTTATTCTTCTCTCTGTATCTGTGGAAGTGGTTCATGAATTACTAATGATGCGGCTTTGTCAACTCCTCTCGCTCCAGCTCTGATTTTTTCTTTACCTCTTCCTCGAGGATCGGGTGTTTTAGAAGTAGGAGGTTGCTGCGTGTCGTAATCACAACTAATTAATTAATATTTTTCCACCTAATTAACAAATAATGTAGTGTAGTCAAGTTCGTTCCCATGAGGAGCAAGAGGTTTTAGTTGTTTAGTTGTCAAAAAAAGGGGGGATTGGTTTTAGATTTTAAAAACAAAAGAAAGTAAATAAAGCAATTAAAAGTTTAAGTTGAAATCAATAAGAGAGATTAGATCAAGGAATCCTTCTTCGTTGCAAAACAATAAATCAAGTTATGTTCTTTTCCACTTTTTATTAGTCACAGATTATCACCAACCGTAGGTAAAACAGCTAGCTCAGTGCTAAACCCTTAAATCCCTAGTATCACCGGATACGGAAGTTCTCGACTACCGGATTCTATTCACCAAACCACCTAGCAGTAGCTCACTCAAGATGTAATTTAGTTAAATGCATTAAGATTTATGAATTTATTAGGTTGATATTAGTAGTTATACTCTTATCTCAAGGTCTACTTGCTAACGTTGTCTCCACACACAATTGCTCCACGGAATCCCTCCGTAAGGTCTCGTGCTTGCTACTTATGTAAAGGTCAAGAAACGATTACTTATCCCCTAACTTTCACTAGCTTTAGATCAATTTAAAAATCAATTTAGTTGGCCACCTAAATAATCTATCAATCAACCATGAATGTATAAACATTCCTAATGGTAAAAATAAAAGATAATCATGTGAAAAACATCAAGGTAGATTTAAAAACAAAAATCAAAACATGTTAAGAATTAGGAATTCATCCTCAATCAATAAGAAAATTAGTTACTCATGTTTTTGAAATTCACACAAATAATTAAAGGGAGAATTTTTAAAGTTCACACAAATAATTAAAAGAAAATTTTCCAAAGCAAGCAAAAACACAAGTGTTGTGTGTGTAGAGAGGTGTGTAGAAGTGTATGGAGAACTTCTCTATTTATAAGCTTCAATATCCTTGCAATCCTCTTAGGAATAGAATCCCTTTCCTTTTGTAGCTCAACTTCTAAATCCTTGTCTTTGTAAAACTCTTCCACCTTCTCCTTCCAAATTCAAGCCCAATTCCTAAAACCCATTCCAATTCTAGGTCTTCACACCCCATAAGAGAAACTCATACAAAAATCTGTTATTTTGGTCGTCGGGAAAATCCTGGAATCACCGGAATTCGGCCGGAAAAGTCACCGCCGTCCACCTGAGTATTACTGCCGGTCACCGGAGGAATATATCGTCTGATGTCGTTAAAGTGAACGGTCAAACTAACGGTCGTTGGTAGTCAATGGAGTCAAGGGAAGAGAGAGTCAGCCATTGAGTCAGCAACGAGTCAGATGATAACTCAGCTGACTGGTCTTACTTGCTTGGGTTGAATCGGCTCATCGTCCGGTATTGAGTTGACTCAGTTGAGAAATGAGTTCACCAGAGTCTCCCCTGTTTCTGGCTGTTTCCCGACCATTTTTCAGGCCATTCTTTTTGGTCTTCTCCTGTTAAGAATCCTAAGCATACATCTATTCATTTCAACCCATTCTTCACTGCAGCTTAAGCATCTGTTGCAAGACTTCAACTCTTCATTCTATCCTTTCTGCAACTGATAATTCATTGTCATTGCCATCACCAACAATTCCATTATTTATCTGCAGTACCAATTCCATCTGCATTGCAATTGTTTTATTTGAATCTCAATACTGATCCTAACCCATTTTATTCCATTTCTGAGAACACCAACACAAACCCATCTAAGCTTAGCCATCAACTCTATATCTGTTTGATTCATAAGCAGCTTCAATTCCTTTCTTCTACTCAAATTCAAGACTCCATTCTTCACACCAGCAACAACAAGACCACAATTCATCACCACCTTCATGTGATTTCTTAGATCGACATAAACATTAACTCAAACCCTTATTTCTTCCTTGTCATATTCAGCCTTCAACTTCTACCAATTTCAACCCGTTGCTTCCCAGATTCAATCTCAATTTCTAGGTTTAACAGGAGCGGTTTCATCTCTTCTCTCTATTCATTTCAAATCACAACAGACAACCTCAAATTCATCACAGAATCAAACCCATCTTTTATATCATCACCACCATCGTAAACCCCTTGTACTCTTCAGTTCATCTTATCAATCCCAGAAGACAATATATCTTCACCGCAAACCCCAATCTCATCACAGATCTCCTCCTTCAGCATCAGGTTTATCTTCTTCTTCTCTCAATCGGACAACAGCAACTTCAACCATCACAGGTTTATCTCAATCTCATCTTTAATCTCTCAATTTCTCGATCCAATCTCTCACCTGAAGTTCACGCTTCATCATTTTTCTCGATTTCCAATTCTGTTATCTCCATGGCTGCGCCTCCATTTATAATTGAACTCAAGAACGAGCTAATCAAACCCCTGCAACTCCAATGGAAGAAGCTCACTTTTTCCTCTCACAATTCATTAGCAACGGCTGCTGTTTCCTTTCTTAATTTTAGTAGCAAATGATTGAGAAAGAAGAATGTTTCTAGATTTAGGGTTAAGTACTAATTTGGGCAGGATTCAGACACCCCATTAGATAAGATCCACCCAGTTTGGGTGCCTATAATAGGTGGTCAGTTCTGATAAGGGCTAGCCAGTTTCCAGCCCCTTATCCTCAACTGATCTGTATTTAGTACTCCTTCAAACAGGGTTTCCCCTTAACCTTGACCAGGCTCCCAATAATGACAGCCTATGAAATTTCCTTTTTGCCCTTTCGACTCAATTTGGGTGATTTCTTCTTCTTTTTCTCCGTGCGACTCCAGAGTACCTAATAACTCAAAAACATGCGTAAAATACATAATTTACAATAAAAATAGCAGATAAAGCATAAACAATAGATAATAAATAGGATGTATTCTACACCCTATCAAATTCCACCACACTTAGACTTTGCTAGTCCTCGAGCAAATCAAACTAAAACTTACAACTTCAAAGCGTTTCAGCGTCCCAAGCATCCAAAGAGTTATGAGGACATAGAGTTTCTGCATGCTAGTAATAAGAAGTTAGAAATACTAAAGAACATATTCTTATTCTTAAATGTTGAGTGAGAAATAACCACACCATAATGAGAGAACGCGTGTTTGAGAGCGATCAATAAGCATTTCGCCTCGACTTCTACCTCACCAAAAAAAGGTTTTATCAAATTGCACTCAAAAGACGTACTTTTATGGTTCTCACATGTGTGCAGGTAGGAATGAAGAGAGAAATCCTGCAACACGTTGAATGGTGGGAAGGACAACTTCCGAAATATTTTAAAAACCCACATCTTTTAACATTTTGAAAAACCATTTTTCTGACGATCTCTAAGAAAGGAAATCAAACACTATTATTGAGGATGAGATTACTTACTTACCTTCACATTCGATTGCCAATTATGGTAACACCACTCTCACGGTATCCAATAGAAACGTCTTCGCTCCTCGTCTTCATCTTTTTGGTCGTCGTCTTCGGTTCCAACTATTGATGATAAACTCTTGAATTTCGTAGATCCTTGACAATTTGTAACTTTTTACCATAAATCCTTGTCGCTTGAAACTTCCTTATAGATTTTCCTTCCCCACGGCTTATTAAATAAATATTAAAAATAATGATAAATTTTTCTCTTATCTCGTTTTTTTTTTTTTTTTTTTTTTTTTTTTGTTTTGATTTTACCTTTTTTTTAGAGACAAGAGAAATAAAATACAAAACAAGGTGAAAATAAAAAAAAACCATGGCCGTGGGAAAAGTACTTTACCGCTTGATTCTTCACAACTTGTATCGTCTCGAAATCATAAACTTCAATAATTCTCACCTTTTGCTTTTCTTTGCTCTTGTAAATAAGTCTTCTTACTTGGATATAGAATTACCTCATTGTATTGTAAGTCTTCAACATGTATATATAAAAATTCGCTCATTATATGTTGCTTTACTTGGATATGAAATTTACTCTTTTCTTGTTCCGTTGCTTTTAAACCATGAACTTTTTCAACTTTCCTTGTAGATTTTGATGTCGCTCCCTTGTTGATGATGATGGTGTTTCTATGGGCCCGTTGTTGTCGAGAGAGAGAATGGTGCTAACTGCAAATCGAACTACAAGAATGAGGCTTTCATCTATAGACGTCACTCTCATGATTGACAAAATTAGCACTCAAGAGATCAAAGAGTAGTGCTTCTATTGGTGGGAGGTTGGGTAGCTCACCATTCTACCCGGAATTAACGTACGGTGACACACACTCAAAAGAAAGCTCTTTAGTTATTTATAAAGAATTTCTGGTCGGTGCCTCGCATGATATAAATAGGGTAGTCTCCACTAATGATTGATCAACAACTCTAATAATGCATGTCTCCCTTCTCCTAATTTGCATCACCGGCATGATTAAATCTATTATTTAACACTCTAACAAGCAAGAAATCCAAACACTTACATTTTCAGTTATGTCGGTCAGAATTCTCTATGTAAACATACCTAGAAGTATGCTAGTGACTCTAAATCTCTAAAAGTTGGAGGTTTTATGCAAAAAAATTTTTTTTTTAAATAAATGCTTTACCACTCCCCCACACTTAAACCTTACATTTTCCTCAATGGAATTGAATCATCCTAGCAAAGTTACGGTGGGAAATCCTAACATGATATGGAACAAGAAAAATAAATAAACGAAAATAAAAAGCTAAAGGATAAGAAATACAAAACCTATGGGTTGCCTCCCATTAAGCGCTTGTTTTAAAGTCGACGGCCTGACTTAGCTTTTGCTTCACATTACTCCTCCATAGGGAGTGAATCTTCAAATTAAAGTTCATCCACATTCACATATGCGATGTTCTCGTAGTATGGCTTCAATCTATGGCCGTTGACCTTGGAAACCGAGTTGTCTCTAAGACTAGTAATTTCAACTGCACCATAAGGAAAAACATTAGTAACAACATATGGTCCAATCCAACGGGACCTTAACTTTCCAGGAAATAGTTTAAGGCGAGAATGATACAAAAGGACTTTTTGTCCCACTTCGAAGATTTTCCGAGAAATCATCTTGTCATGAAAAAGCTTGGTCTTTTCCTTGTAAATCTGGGAACTCTTGTAAGCATCATTACGTATCTCCTCTAGCTCATGTAGTTGTAACTTTCTTTGCTTCCCCGCTTCGTCATATTCCATGTTGCACTTCTTTATCGCCCAATAAGCCTTATGTTCAAGTTCAACCGGAAGATGACAATCTTTACCATAAACCAACCGATATGGAGACATTCCAATTGGTGTCTTGTACGCCGTTCTATACGCCCAAAGTGCATCATTAAGCTTAAAGCTCCAATCTTTCCTTGTAGTATTCACCGTTTTCTCAAGAATGGACTTGATTTCCCGGTTTGAAATTTTTGCTTGTCCACTAGTTTGTGGATGATAAGGCGTACCAATCTTATGTGTAATGTTGTACTTCTTGAGGATAGCGTGGAAAGCCTTCTTGAAATGTGAACCGCCATCGCTTATCACCACTCTTGGTATACCATGCCTAGTGAATATGTTTTCTCTTACAAAATCACAAACAACTTGAGAATCATTAGTTTTGGTGGCTTTAGCTTCCACCCATTTCGAAACATAATCCACCGCAAGAAGTATATAAAAATTTCCATTTGAATTGGCAAAAGGGCCCATAAAATCGATTCCCCACACATCAAAAATCTCAATGGTGAGGATTGGTGTGAGTGGCATTTGATTTCGAGAACCTAGATTTCCCGTTCTTTGACATCTATCACACAATTTAAAAAAAAACATGTGCATCTTCAAACAAGGTGTGCCAATAAAATCCACTCTCGAGAACTTTGAAAGCGGTACGTTTAGAACCAAAATATCCACCACAAGCAAGAGTGTGACAAAAAGAGAGAATAGATTGAAATTCGGAATTAGGCACGCACCTTCTTATCATTTGATCCACGCCATATTTCCATAAGTATGGTTCATCCCACACATATTGCTTGGATATCTTCTTAAGTTTCATCTTTTGGAAGTTAGATATTGTATTAGGTACCTTCCTTTTCACCAAGTAATTCACTATATCCGCGTACCAAGGTGTAGAATTTTCCAAGGAGAAAAGTTGTTCGTCCGGAAAGCGATCTTGAAATGGAAGTTCTTCTTGAGACATAACAAGTCTACTGAGATGATCCGCAACGGTATTCTCCACACCTTTGTTGTCTCGAAATTCTATGTCGAACTCTTGTAGCAATAGGATCCATAGGATTAGCCTTGGCTTAGCTTCTTTCTTCTTTATTAAGTATTTAAGTGCGGCATGATCGGAATATACAATAACCTTGGTGCCCACCAAGTATGATCGAAACTTTTCCAATGCAAAAACTATAGCCAATAACTCCTTCTCCGTGGTAGAATATTTGATTTGTGCATCATTAAGGGTCCTCGATGCATAATAGATAACATGGGACAATTTTTCCACTCTTTGACCCAAAACGGCTCCAACCGCATAATCACTAGCATCACACGTTAATTCAAATGGAAGATTTCAATCCGGTGATTTGATAATTAGCGCACTCGTCAATATTGCCTTCAATTTGTCAAAGGCATCCTTGCATTCCTTGTTGAAGTCAAAAGGTACCTCCTTTTGTAATAACTTGCACATCGGCAGGGATATTTTGGAGAAATCCTTGATAAACCGCCTATGGAAACCTGCATGGCCAAGAAATGAACTGATTTCCCTTACCGAAATGGGATATTGTAAGTTCCTTATTAAATCTATGTTTGACCTGTCCACTTCAAGCCCTCGAGAGGACACAATTTGACCAAGTACTATGCCATGGTTTACCATAAAGTGATATTTCTCCCAATTAAGGACGAGGTTTGTGTCTATGCATTGTTTAATAACTAGTTCAAGGTTGTATAAACAACTATCAAAAAAATTATCATAAACACTGAAATCATCCATAAATACCTCGATGATGCGCTCCACATAGTCCGAGAATATACTAACCATGCATCTTTGGAAAGTAGCCGATGCATTGAAAAGACCAAACGACATTCGTCTATATGAAAACGTTCCAAACGGACAAGTGAAAGTGGTCTTCTCTTGGTCGTCCGGTGCAATAACAATTTGGTTGTATCCCGAATAACCGTCCAAGAAACAATAATGAGAATGCCCCGCTAACCGCTCCAACATTTGATCAATGAAAAGTAAAGGAAAGTGATCCTTTCGAGTTGCGGGATTAAGCTTTCTATAATCAATGCACACTCTCCAACCGTTTTGAACTCTTGTAGGAACAAGTTCATCGTCTTGATTTCTAACAACTGTAACACCGGACTTCTTTGGTACCACTTGTACCAGACTAACCCATTTGCTATCAGATATTGGGTAGATCACCCTCACACTTAGCAATTTGAGTATCTCTTTCTTCACAACCTCCATCATGGGAGTATTAAGCCTACGTTGAGCATCACGTACCGGCTTCACGTTCTCTTCCATTAGAATTCTATGCATGCACACGGATGGACTAATGCCTTTGATGTCCGCAATTGTCCACCCAATAACCGTTTTGTGCTCTTTCAAAACTCTAAGCAAACGGTATTCTTGTACCGGTGTGAGGTTCTTTACAATAATCACCGGAAGCTCATCTTCATCTCCCAAGAAATCATACTTCAAATGTTCCGGAAGTGGCTTTAATTCTATCTTAGGCGCCTTCACAATAGATGGTACAAGTAATTCATCATCCATGGGTAAAGAAATATATGAAACATTACCCTTTTTAGCTTATTGCAATGCCGTCAAGGCACCACACATCTCCACCAATTCCTTGGAGATTTCAACATCCAAATTGGACAAGCCGTGGACGTCCAATTCAATGCTCTTTTGCAACACCACCTCAAGTTCGTCCTTTTGACTAAATTCTACCATTTGTTGCACTAACGAACTAACCACATCAATGGAGTAAGCGGAATGCACATCACTTGGGTAGCGCATGGCTTCAAATATGTTGAAGTGTATTATCTCCTTATCGAATTCCATAGTAAGTGTACCCTTATCAACGTCATTCTTCGTCTTTGCGGTCTTCATAAATGGCCTCCCAAGAAGTAACGAAGTAGATGACCGATTCTCATTGTTGTCCATATCCACCACGAAGAAATCAACCGGAAAAATTAGCTCATTCACTTTCACTAGCACATCTTCTACAAGGTGTCATATATATCGGCCGACATTACACTTATGGAAGCTCCCGAGTCAAGTAAAGCATGTTCAAACCTTTTTGTACCAATAGGCCACCGGGATCCGTGCACTTTGTAGGCATCTTCTTCAATAGCATAGACGACGCACTCTCGCCAACTTTAGTAATTTCATTATCAAGCAACCTATCCTTCTTTGTGCATAATTCCTTCATGAACTTAGCATACCTTGGCATTGTCTTGATGGCCTCTATGAATGGGATGTTGATTTCTATCTTCTTGGAGATACCCATCAGTGCCTTTTCTTGATCTTCTTTCTTAGACTTAACAAAGAGACTGGGAAAAGGAGGTGGAGTAGTGAAACTAGGAACCGATTCCTTGGATTGGTTGGTTGGTGTTGAATTCTCCTTTGGTGCGACTTCCTCCTTGTCTTTGACTACCTCTTCACTAGCTTCTTCATGATGACTTGGACTCTCCACTTGTCTCCCACTTCTTAACGTAACTGCATTAACATTCTCTCTTGGATTCACAAATGGTTGTAAAGGAATCTTTGTGGATGCTTGAGATTTCAATAGATGCACATCGGTTGCCAATTGTCCCATTTGGGTTTCCAAAGCCTTAATGGCCGATTCATTCTTCTGTTGGGTTTGTTGTAACATAGAAGTAAGACCTTGCATGCCTTGCATTAACGCATTGAGCTTGTCATCACTCGAAGAATCACGCTCCTTGACTTGTTGTGGTTGGAATTGTTGTTGAGGTTGGAAGCGTGTTTGTTCGAAACCACCTTGTTGCACATATGAATTAGGAGCCACCGCTTTCTTGTTCGCATAACTAAAGTTCGGATGATCCTTCCAACCGGGATTGTAAGTATTGGAGTATGGATCGTACCTTGGCCTTTGATTTGGATATAAAACATTTACTTGTTCGGTCTCATCATCCGGAATAATTACCGCGGTCATTCGTTGCATTACCCTTTCTATGATCCCCATCCTTTGTTCAAGGTATGATGATGAATCACTAACTTGATGCACTCGCCTAACCGTTGGTTCTTCTCTTGTGTAGAGTTGTTGCGAGTTTGCATCCATACTTTCAATCAACTCTCTAGCTTGGGTCAACGTCTTGTTCATTAGTGCACCACCACCTGCGGCGTCAAGAAGAGATCTATCACTTGGGTGGAGAGCTTCGTGGAAGTATTGGAGTATCATGACGTCATTAAATTTATGATGTGGACAGCTTGCCACCAATCTCTTGTATTGCTCCCAACATTCATACAATGACCCTCCCACATTTTGCTTCATCCCACAAATCTCCTTGCGAATTTGAATAGCTTTTGATGCAGGAAAATATCTCTCGAGGAAAAGTTTCTTCATCCCATTCCATGTGGTGATACTTCCAGAAGGAAAATAATACAACCATTCCTTAGCATTTCCCGCCAAAGAGAACGGGAAAGCTTTCAACATTGCTCCATCCGCATTAGTTTCCGGTGGAAGCATAACCATGACTATGGTTTGGAAGTCCATAAGATGCTTGTCTGGATCTTCATTCACCATGCCATGAAACTTTGGTAACTCTCTAATCAACCCTGGCTTGATCTCGAAGGTTGAGTTAGTTTGGATACACCATTGTTGTGTATCGAGCTTGTGAGAAGCTAGATCCTTGAGTGTACGATCAGCCATTTCTTCTTCATCTATATCGGAATCTGCGAACTCACTAGATGAAGAAGGAGGAAGCGGAGTGTTAACCGCTCGAAAAAGGTCCTTTAGTTGAGTTCCGGATCGAAGACGCATACCAATTGGACTCGGTTTGCCCTCTTTAAGCATTCACCAAAGATATAGTACCTGAAACAAGATTATCGAAAACTAAGTTAGATACGATGTAGAATCTAACAAAGCAAGAATAAAGCAAAAAAGAAAAATAAAGCAAATAAAATCGTCCGCTGCTCCCCGGCAGCGGCGCCAAAATTTGCTGCATGTCGTAACCACAATAAATTAATTAATATTTTTCCACCTAATTAACAAGTAATGTAGTGTAGTCAAGTTTGTTCTCACGAAGAGCAAGAGGTTTTAGTTGTTTAGTTGTCACAAAAAGGGGGGATTGGTTTTAGGTTTTAAAAACAAAAGAAAGTAAATAAAGCAATTAAAAGTTTAAGTTGAAATCAATAAGAGAGATTAGATCAAGGAATCCTTCTTCGTTACAGAACAATAAATCAAGTTATGTTCTTTTCCACTTTTTATTAGTCACAGATTATCACCAACCGTAGGTAAGGCAGCTAGCTCAGTGCTAAACCCCTAAATCCCTAGTATCACCGGATACGGAAGTTCTCGATTACCGGATTCTATTCACCAAACCACCTAGTAGTAGCTCACTCAAGATGTAATTTAGTTAAATGCATTAAGATTTATGAATTTATTAGGTTGATATTAGTATTTAGACTCTTAGCTCAAGGTCTACTTGCTAACGTTGTTTCCACACACAATTGCTCCACGGAATCCCTCCGCAAGGTCTCGTGTTTGCTACTTATGTAAAGAGTCAAGAAACGATTACTTATCCCCTAACTTTCACTAGCTTTAGATCAATTAATAAATCAATTTAGTTGGCCACCTAAACAATCTATCAATCAACCATGAATGTATAAACATTCCTAATGGTAAAAAAAACGATAATCATGTGAAAAACTTCAAAGTAGATTTAAAAACAAAACTCAAAACATGTGAAGAACTAGGAATTCATCCTCAATCAATAAGAAAATTATCTACTCATGTTTTTGAAATTCACACAAATAATTAAAGGGAGAATTTTTAAAGTTCACACAAATAATTAAAAGAAGAATTTTCAAAGAAAGCAAAAACAAGTGTTGTGTGTGTAGAGAGGTGTGTAGAAGTGTGTGGAGAACTTCTCTAAATATCCTTGCAATCCTGTTAGGAATAGAATCCCTTTCCTTTTGTAGCTCAACTTCCAAATCCTTGTCTTTGTAAAATTCTTCCACCTTCTCCTTCCAAATTCAAGCCCAATTCCTCAAACCCATTCCAATTCTAGGTCTTCACACCCCATGAGAGAAACTCATACAAAAATCTGTTATTTTGGTCGCCAGGAAAATCCTGGAATCACCGAAATTCGGCCGGAAAAGTCACCGACGTCCACATGAGTATCACTGCCGGTCACCGGAGGAATATACCGTCTGATGGCGTTAAAGTGAACGGTCAAACTAACGGTCGTTGGTAGTAAATGGAGTCAAGGTAAGAGAGAGTCAGCCATTGAGTCAGCAACGAGTCAGATGATAACTCAGCTGACTGGTCTTACTTGCTTGGGTTGAATCGGCTCATCGGCCGGTATTGAGTTGACTCAGTTGAGAAATGATTTCAGCAGAGTCTCCCCCTTTTCTGGCTGTTTATCGACCATTTTTCAGGCCATTCGTTTTGGTCTTCTCCTGTTAAGAATCCTAAGCATACATCTATTCATTTCAACCCATTCTTCACTGCAGCTTAAGCATCTGTTGCAAGACTTCAGCTCTTTATTCTATCCTTTCTGCAACTGATAATTCATTGTCACTGCCATCACCAATAATTCCATTCTGTATCTGCAGTACCAATTCCATCTGCATTGTAATTGTTTTATTTGAATCTCAATACTGCTCCTAACCCATTTTCTTCCATTTCGGAGAACACCAACACAAACCCATCTCAGCTTAGCCATCAATCTCTATATCTGTTTGATTCAGAAGCAGCTTCAATTCCTTTCTTCTACTCAAATTCAAGACTCCATTCTTCATACTGGCAACATCAAGACCACAAATCATCAACACCTTCATCTGATTTCTTAGATCGACATCAACATTAACTCAAACCCTTATTTCTTCATTGTCAGATTCAGCCTTCAACCTCTACCAATTTCAACCCATTGTTTCCCAGATTCAATCTCAATTTCTAGGTTTAACAGGAGCAGTTTCATATCTTCTCTCTATTCATTTCAAATCACAATAGACAACCTCAAATTCATCACAAAATCAAATCCATCTTCTATATCATCACCACCATCGTAAACCCCTTGTACTCTCCAGTTCAGCTTATCAATTCCAGACAATAGATCTTCACAGCAAACCCCAATCTCATCACAGATCTCCTCCTTCAGCATCAGGTTCATCTTCTTCTTCTCTCAATCGGACAGCAGCAACTTCAACCACCACAGGTTCATCTCAATCTCATCTTTAATCTCTCAATTTCTCGATCCAATCTCTCACCTGAAGTTCACGCTTCATCATTTTTCTCGATTTCAAATTCTGTTCTCTCCACGGCTGCGCCTCCATTTATAATTGAACTCAAGAACGAGCTAATCAAACCCCTGCAACTCCAATGGCAGAAGCTCACTTTTTCCTCTCACAATTCAGTGGCAGCGGCTGTTGTTTCCTTTCTCAATTTTAGTAGCAAATGATTGATAAAGAAGAGTGTTTCTCGATTTAGGGTTAGGTACTAATTTCGGCAAGATTCAAACACCCCATTAGATAAGATCCACCCAGTTTGGGTGCCTATAATAGGTGGTCAGTTCTGATAAGGGCTAGCCAGTTTCCAGCCCCTTATCCTCAGCTGATCTGTATTTAGTACTCCTTCAAACAGGGTTGCCCCTTAACCTTGACCAGGCTCCCAATAATGACAGTCTATGAAATTTCCTTTTTGCCCCTTCGGCTCAATTTGGGTGATTTCTTCTTCTTTTTCTCCGTGCGACTCCAAAGTACCTAATAACTCAAAAACATGCGTAAAATACATAATTTACAAGAAAAATAGCAGAGAAAGCATAAACAATAGATAATAAATAGGATGTATTCTACACCCTATCATAGGTGTAACCTCCATCCTCCTCCTCCTTTTAACTTCGTCATTCCTAATACCAGTTTAAAACTTTATTAACATATTGAAAGTTGGTGAATTAACTAAATTCTATGATCGGCTACCCCGTAACACCTAACACCTATTATGAGACAAACCCAATAAAAATAAGTGGACTTGTAATATAATGATATGTTCGGCTTATAATGAAAAATAATAACAAGCCGAACACATTAAGTCAAGGGTTCGGCTAGCACCACAAACACACAGTGAGCCGAACCTACACCTAGTTTCTGTTGCAAACTAACAGACGATGGTTCATCATGAATTCAACATTATATAACACGCCGAACCTATACTGAAATTCCTAACTATGACAAGGTTCGTCTTATATTTTCTACACTATTTCATGCCGAATTGTTCATATACACGTTCAGGCTGGAAATTTTGAGGAACAGTTCGGCACAAATTAGAACTAAAATATGCGCCGAACCTTACTCTGCAACCGTCAAAAACCCTAATTTTTTTGATTTTGCCCTATTCAATCAATTAAAGACAGCAAATAAAAGATTGGGTTTATAAAACTCTCATTTGAGGAGTTGGTGCTTCGATTGGTTGATCTTGTGGTTCAATTGGTTCTTCTTCTTCAATGGAGGGATTTGAAGACGATATTGAACGCCTACCAGTTGCCTTTTCCTTTGTACGACCCATCATATAGTTTGGTTTAATCGACGATCAAACTTTCGCGAATCGACGATTAATCACGACGATGAAAAAAATATTCTCGCGAGGGAGAGGAAGGGGTTCGGCTAGAGAAGATGAAGAAGTGATATAGAAACTGATTTTAGGTTTTTATATTAAGGGTAATGGTAGATTAGTAATTAAAATGGTTGAAGGGCATATAAATAATTGAACTACCCAAGGGATACCCCTTATAAGGACATCTTAAATGGAATTATTGGTTTGTATGCCCTTAAAGTTTTACGTATGCCCTAAAATAGGGTTCAACACCACCTACAACCAATAAGTTTAGAAAATTGACGAACCTCAAACTCAAAGTATCGTCCTCTGTGAGATTAGTTTATATTTGGTTCTCTAAGGATCTAAGGAAAATACATGAGGTGAACTTATTTGTTTTTATATATTTTCGGAAAGAAGGCATTGTACCTTCACAACATGTCTTTCTAAGAATGGATCTTATGGAGGTTGTCAACCTCTTCTCAATGCTAAAAACCATCGTACCCCCTCTTCCCCGCTCACGTTCCTTATTAGGGAATCCGTCTTGAAAAAACAAAAAACGGATAATGGTTGTCCGTTTCATTCTTAAAAACCTGTAACTTGTATATAACAGAATCATTACCCATTTTTAATTAAACACCCGTGCGGGCCTGTTTTTTTGCATATATAGAATAAATAAATAACCAATAAGTTAATGTTTGTGTTGGTGTGAGAAAACAATATTTGAGCCGATTTAGGTTACTCCCATTTCACGCGCTACTATTACGAAAATCGTTTTTCTTTTTCTTTTTCATCTGGCTACTAAGATGTTTTAGTTCACCAGGTTATATCTTGCCTTCTCATAGATTTAGCAGCAATTTAAAAGGCTGGCCTACTCAGGAATCTCCTGATTTATGTTCATTTTCAACTTTTCTAAGTATTTTGTCGCTTGTTACGCCCTTCCTCGTCTCTAAGTGCATAAACATCCACCATAAGTTTTTCCTCGTTTGGCCCTGTCCTTTAGTTTTAAGGATATACCATCATATGTTCTCCTTTAATATAGCATTTCAGATAAGATAGATAAGATAGTCCCTCCGTTTCTAAATAATAGGCTTGGTTTTCTTTTTTGGGTATATCAAAAAAATAGACTTGTTTTTTTAGATAGAAAATCAAATGATGTAACTTTACTACTTTTCCCATATTAAGGAACAATATTTCTATCTCTTAACAAATATGGGACCATTTCTCTCAAGGGGACCATTTTTCCCACGGTTATATTTCCAACCCCTCAAACACCGGTGTTTCCCCGTTCACTGCCTCTATTTTTCTCCAGCATTTTCCAGTTTAACATCACTCTTTCCGCCAACTTCTACTAGGTTATTGAAGAGGACAATTAGTTGTGTGTTAGAGCATTGCTCGGTTGAACCCACCAAACGTTGGTATGTCAAGTTTGGTTGTTATATTTTAGTGAATCAAAACTCATGTTAAGAGTCGCTTGATTATGTACTAGATTCAACTTCGTATAGGTTAGCTTGAAAGTATTAGGATATGAGACATTACAAGTATTGTGAAGTCTTGAAGATGTGAAGAAGCAAGGAGTTACAACAACAACAATCATCCTTCCGCTTGAGGTTATTGATATTTGACTTGAACTGTTTCATTCCCTAACGTATCTTTCAAGTCTTGCATATTGAAAACATAACTGAGAAGCATATATGAACTCTAGATAGACATAGTATTAAGGAATACAATACGAGGTTTATTTCTTAACCATTAAACTTTGTAGATAAGACATCGCCATAATCATTTGAATGCTATTGTGATTATGTATGGGTATGAGGTGAGGATTTCATCCTAGGGAACAATGTTTACATGTGTTCTAAGGAAGTAAGTTCATAAACTTGTTTGTGGACCGAAAAGGAAATTTCCAGGTGTTATTGGTTTTGTTATTCATTAAATATCTTATGAACAACCAATATGTGTGATTGAGTATAACTCCTCACAACTTGTTGTGTTCTTGGTAAAACTATTCACAAAGGCCTGACTTATGTATTGGTAGAACTTTTATTAGTAAAATCGATCTTAAGTAATCACCTATGGTATGATCGGGTTTATATGTATGACCAATTAAAGGGAAAGGGGAACCGATCCTTATAAGGGGTGCAGTACATCAAGGGGAACCGATCCTTGTATGCGGTGCAGTAAGGTTTATAGCAAAAAGGGGAACCGATCCTATGGACATGTGCAACACGTTTTTAGGCAAAGGGGAATGGATCCTATGGACATGTGCAACACATATAAGTTAGATACCATATATATGTGGGGAACCGATCCTAGTACCTATTCAACCAAATTTTGAAAAGCTAGTGTGACTATGCACAATACTCACATGGAGGTAGAACCAAAACTTGTTTTGGTAGAACCATTAAACCCATGATTGTGATTGAATGTTGGTTTGATCAATCACATAGTTCTTGAAAGTCAGATGAACCAATTCTAAACTTGTTTGGAAGTGTGGAAAATCGGTTTCAAGGTAGTAAGTGTGAAAGAGAACTTACGAAGTAAAGATGTCGACAAACTTTGAACACGTGCTATGAATGTTTATTACTATAATTTTTCAAAGATATTCCTTAACGGCTAAGGGAAGAGAATCCCAGGATCGAAACATAAGTAAGTTAAGAATCTTTTAATTAAGGTTATTAATTTCTTTTTGTAGGGAAATTCCAGAATTAGTAATGTGCATTTACTAATTAGATTTTCCGAGAGATTTCGATCGCTATTTTTGGAAAGAGCATTTCCAGGAATTATGAAAACCGAATCTGTGCTTTAAATGAATATCTTGAGAATATTTTCGGTTTTGAAAATTCCTTGGTGTCCAAACTACCTTGTCTATAAATACACGAAGTTTTCCTTTCTCGCAAACTAATCCTTCATAACAACAGATTTCCTCTTTTGTTGTTGTTACTGGTGAAGCCGCCTATTTGGAGAGGAGAGTAACCTAATTAGGCGAAATCTTTTACGGCCGCTCAGTTTAAAGTCTTCTTTGGGATTGAGAAGCTATAGCGTGTACCATTAGTGGGAAACTAGATAATTACGGTTTGTCTTTTGTTTTCGATTGATTTGATTGACTAACGGTGGTTGAAATATGATTGCACCTAGTTTGTTTATTCTTGAGAATCTTCTCTTCTGACATAAGATTCACTCAAACTAGTTCAGAGTTTCGACAGGGATCTTTAGACTGTTGTGAGTTCTAAAGACGATCTTGTGATAATCCATTGTTAACATACTTCGTTCTGTGCGTCATTAATCACAAGAGATTCAAGTGATTGTGTGCAGGTTTTTATTGAAGTTTTAAGAATATTTGAAGACAAAGAATATATTGAAGATCTGACTTGAGTTTTATAATCTTTGGTGTGCACAATACTTGTTTGGGTAAAAGAGGATCCAATTAATAATCGGTTTATCCTTGTGGTATATTGGATTGATTAATTGAGTAGATCGGCATCAATACGTTTCCTTGTGATTAAAGGTATTGATTGGCTTAATGTTAAACGATCACTTAGGTGATTGAACATAAGATAGATCTAAGGACCTGACGAAGGAGTTTATGTTGAGATAAACGGCAGAGACTTTGTCTGGCTCATATCACTTTGTTGAATAGAGTTGATACCAAACAGATTTGTTGTTCCTATACTGTTTGGAATTCAAACCAAAGGAATTGTTCCAAGTACGTGACTTATTTATAAGTTGGAGGCGTGGGAATACAAACGGAACTAGGTGAACTATAGGTTAGTTTCTTGACCTGAACTATAGGAAGTTAGTGTAATTTTGTGTAGCGGATTAATCGTGAGAGTATTCAATTTTGGACTAGGTCCCGGGTTTTTCTGCATTTGCGGTTTCCTCGTTAACAAAATCTTGCTGTGTAATTTACTTTTATTTTCCGCATTATAATTGTTTTATTATAATTAAAGTAAATCACACAAACGTTAATTCATATTTACTTGATAAGCAATCCTATTGTGTTTGGTTAAGTCTGAACCCTTGTATCAAGTAAACATACTTCGTTGTCATATTGTCTCGATTTCGTATCCATAGACGATCACATGAAGTGTGAACCGATTTGTTTTATTGTCTCGACTCAGTCTATAGACAATCACTTTCGAAGAATCCGTGTTTGGTATCACAGCAGGCAAACACGAAAAGATCTAAGAATCCGTGTTTGGTGTGATCCAACGTATAAGAATTGAATCCAATGGATGTATCAGTTAACGTTTTGCCAAGATTAGATGACTCAAAATTGTTTGAAGGAATGGAAGACAATGAAATTGTAGACTTTTACGTTCCAAAGAAATTTGGTCTGTAGAAGAATGCCAATTGTATCTCAGACTCACTGAAGATCCTAAAGAAAAAATGAGTCGAAAACTCATCGATTTTTCTGAAATAAAAAAGTAAATAAGCGATTTGTCTTTAGAACTCGAACTTTACGATTTAAAGGAAAATGAGTCTTTTAGAAAGACATGTAAAATATTCAGTGATAGTCAGCAATTGCAAGATGAAGTTGATACCTTCCTATTGGAATTAGAGTCCATAAAACAAGCTTCTAGAGAGCCAAAGTCCGAGAGATGCCAATATATGCATGACCACTACATGAATTTCTCTCTAGAAAATTTCAACACGAATTTATGCCCAGACTCTGTTGAAAACAAACTCGATATCTATGTCTGCATACCATATACATATATTGTTTCTAAGGAGGAACAAATGATTAATATTTTTGAAACTCAAAGAAGTATCGTTGAAAATACAACACACTGGAAGCCCACAAAGGGTTTCGATCTCATTTTTATGGATAGCCCACTTGAGAAAAGTGGTTCGGATCCATGGTTAAAACCAAGAATCGGTTCTTTGGAAAAAGAATATGAAATGACACGTGGGTTGGTGATATACACGAAGAAATAATGTTTTCTTCTCATCTTCTCCTCTTCGTACAAACCGAATGAAAGAGAGCAGTTCAATCTGAAGTCAAAAATTTTTTTTTTTATTGTCTCTTGAATTCGAATCACGGGTTTGGTTCCTTCTTCATCATCACCCAAATGGTATTTGCGATCTTCCTCAACAACACCTTGCAAATAAAAATTCGATTATCAACAGGGGAGTTCGATTGTAAGTTTTTTCTTCTTTTATTCGAATTTACAAGTTCCTATATTAATCATAGCAACATGCATAATAGGAATTTCGCTAGAGGAGAAGGTTCGAATGAAAACTATAGAAGGGGTACTCCAAATTTTGTTTTCTCTGACGAAACCATTGATACCATGTCAACAATGATTTTTGATGTTATCTCAAGACTTTATTTTGTTAATCAAGAGTTCTTTGACAAGTATGTTTCAATGCATAATAAAATGATTATTATTGAGAAGAAATTTGTGAGTGTTGAATTTCATGATTTCATGAGTCTGTATCACAGCAGAAGTGACTGGGGTGATATTCACTCTGGGAACTATACTGGGTCACCCAGTCTCGTTGCAGAATTTTATGGAAACATGTATGCTATGGATGCTAAAAGGTGTAAATTCTTCACCATGGTTCAAAGACGATGCTTCGAAGTAAATAGAAATGTTATTGGCTATCTTCTGGTTTGCAGTCCTTAAAATATATTTCTTCCTTCAAGTAAAGACTTCAACAAAGAACAAATTGAAGATGTTCTTGGTAGAAACACCTGGAATTGGAATAGTCTCAGTATCAAGAATATCTCAAATCATCTTAAGTTATTTGGGAAACTCATTGTTCCCAATATGGCACCTAGCAATATGCACAAGGTGATGTGGAGTAGAGATGTGACTGAACTAATTTATCATATGGTAATTTGCACTCCTAACTTTGATTTTTGTGGTTTTATTATCAAACAAATGATAAGGGTCTGGAGTAGTGGCAAAATCATGGGGTTTCCATGTCTTATTACAAGGATTTGCAGTGTTTTCGAAATTGGTGCTAATGATTCTAAAGAACTTGTACCAAAACCTCATAATCATACTATTATCAATAGAATGAGGGGAAAAATTCGTCCTAGCACAAGCACTAGTACTGCATCTAATATTCATGTGCAAGACTTTGATCTTGAGGCTTACTATCGAAGACTCAGTAGGAAGAATGATTATCGGGAGGAACAACTAAAGTTTGCATCTCTCAAGCGTCCAGAGCTTGTTCCAGAGCTTTCAGAGATTGCTGAAAGGTATAAAGATACGGAGACTGAAGAAGACTTTAAATTGAGTGATACCTCCTCAAGCTCTTAGACTCTTGTCTAAATCTATTTGGTTCTTGTTGTAACCATAAGACTGCTTTATCTTTTGACCATGTTGTTTTAAGTATTGTAAAACTTTAAAATTGTGTTCTGGTTTTATGTTTAATAGTATGATGTTTGTAGTATTTTATTTACTATAAAAATTCTTATGTTTATGAGATGTTTGAATTCGGTCTTACTACCTTAATATTCGATCTCATATATTGTGAACCCTTATGGTT
The DNA here is from genome assembly GCF_003573695.1 of Papaver somniferum. Classification (NCBI taxonomy): domain Eukaryota; kingdom Viridiplantae; phylum Streptophyta; class Magnoliopsida; order Ranunculales; family Papaveraceae; genus Papaver; species Papaver somniferum. Next base: position 88,299,903 of record NC_039365.1, on the reverse strand, counting down.
TGGGTGAATTTTTGATTTAGCAGGATTAAGTTCTATCCCTTGTAGGTAGGCTTTATCAAACGATCATGAGGGTTTCTGGTAGAAACAATATGTGAAAAAGTCACAATATGTTGAATCGGTTTTGGTTTAGCATAAAAGCATATGTGTTTCGACGGTTTTCAAATTTTGCTTGCAATTGCTAAAACCGGTTTTCAAACTTTCTGTGGTAAAGGTTGAGGTTTATTGATCTTTTGTTTATGCATAAGGATGACAACGTGGTGATATTTCGATATCAATTCTCCCTAGACGAAGAAGCAATCATATTGGAGAAGTGGATGCGATTTGAGGTAACAATCTTGTTAGTTAATTGTTTTCATGTTTAAGAAAAGCTTGAGTTTATATTATATATATTTGATGCTTTTGCTTAACAAAATTTAGGTTCAATTGATGTTTATTCCATGATGTGTGTGTGGATGTGTGATTCAAGTGGTTCATGTTAAGAAAAACTATTGTTATCTTGCTTTATTGTATGGTATCAATTGTTTAGGCTTATAAAATTTCGGTACAATTGATGTTGTGTGTGATTCAACTGGTTCTGGTTAAGAAAAAATATTGTTATCTTGCTTTTGTATGGTATCAATCGTTTAGCCTTACAAAATTTCGGTGCAATTGCGTTGCTTTTAATGTCTATGTTGTTTCAATTGCTTCCGGTTGAGGTGGATAATTATGCAAGTTGATTTATATTGGTTTGTATGAATTATTTATGGATTAACAAAATAATTTGTGTACGGGATGAGTTGTTTAGTATAATTCGCTTCCGGATAAGATAAACTAAGTTAATTATGATCTTAGTTAGACTTATCGAAATGAGTTTTCGGTTATTCAAGTCTAATTGAATGCCTTAACAAGAAATGCTAGTTAACTAATTGTTTATGGGTGAAAATTATTTCTGCTGGTTTTGGTAATTTTGGGTGTGTGTGGATGAGAAATGAATCTAAACCATAAACAAATGCACTGTAGGGAGTGCTTTCTGATTCGAGAGATCAATCTATACAATTCTGTCCTAAACCAAGAAATGGTCGTTCCAGACTTGCTTCGGTCACAAAATGAAGGAGATGGGTTTGATCTTAGGGAGGGAAGCGAAGAAGGTGTTGAGATTGTGAATGTATTGGTTGTTTATGACTTGTATCAGAATATCGAACTGGCTTGCAGGAATGTAAGAAATCAACTCTAGTGTTTTCTGGATACGATGACAACACTTGGTTTTTCTGTGTTTGGTCGTGTTGTTTGGAAATAGGCAAAGGACCTATTTATACAAGTCATTGAGCACAAACCCTCATCTCGTAGGAAGTGGAGGAAGTTGAGTGATGGAGTAGTGGGGTCGTGTGGGTGATTGCACGATCACGTCTTAGCCCACTTCCCTCATCATCTTAACCGTCCATGTCTCCTGACACGTTCTTGTGATGGCGTGTTGCACGCTGCACGCTGTAAACCGCCAGACCAATACCCCAGTAAGTATCCCCCAGTTTGTGATATGCTTGATGTCTCGAATGAGTGGATCATGGGACCCACAAGAAGTATCATACGATGCTAGGTTAAATAACTAAGTTATTTAAGAAATCGATATTCATAAAATATCGCGTATACTCTATGCATGTAATGCATCGAATACAATCACTATGTATGAAGCACCGCTGTTTTAAAGCTTAACGGAGTAAGTCGCGGATTAAGCGTCTTAAAATAGCTGCATGCCCAACCATCTTCGAGTGATTGCTTGGAGGCCGCATGGGTAAGCCATCTCTTGGCCGATCACTCCTTATGGTAAAGTGACGGACGGTGATCACCAAGGTACCTCATTGGCCGTTTAACTCTTAGCCTAGGCTGCCTGACTAAGCTGGCAAATTTGCATGGACGAGATGATCTACGACACATATTTGCGACCGTTTATGATTTTAGGGTTTTAAAGAGGTGCGCAAGAATTACTCTTCAGCTTGACCGAAATCAAGCATGGACGATGTTTTTGATGGGACCGACCGGGTATGCGTGTAGACGGCTTGCCGGTGTTCAGGTCCATGCCACTTTGTCTCGCAGAAGTGCGATCTAGACCACTCCATTTGTCTGGCAAAGATGAGTGGTCGTGATCGATTTGCGACAGAAATCCTTTGCCGCAAAGGATTTGGAAGCCGCGTGACATGCCACCTTTGGGCGTGCGCTTCGAGGTTGCCAAGTGATAGATACATTTTTGTGTCCAATTTGTCTCAATTCTATATATTGTTAGGTCTCATTTTTGTACTTATTATGGTGTTTTATTTATTTGTAGGTATTTTTGGCTAATAAACATTTTTGGAAAAAATTGGCTCGAAAAGTTGACGGAAAGCACCCGGAGGACACTTGTTATTCGAACCCCCGACTTGGATAAGGGGCAACCCCAAGACACCCCTTAAGGAAGCTGTTAAAGGCACCCCTACTATGGATAGGGGGCGTCCTTTCTTCTTCACGGTTTCAAATTCAGAAAATTGGCGGGAAAAACTTGGCAGTTTTGGAAATCGTAATTTGGAGGAGTTTGAGGTCGATTAAACCTCTGATTTTCATAGGATAGACTCCTTATGGGTCTAGGAATCTGATATGGGTGTTTAAATCGATTAGACTGGGCTCAATCGCCGGATTTTTATCACAACAGAAATATATGGAAAGTCACGTGTGTGACCTGTTTTAGGGAATTTTAGAGAGATTAAAGTGATGTAAACCTTCCCAAAGATTTGTATCTATCTAAGGAAGAGTTTAGAATAAAAATGAAAGCTCAGAAACGCGTAGAAATTCCAAAACAAGAAATTGCCGCAACTTTGCCGTGAAGAGAAGGAAAGAGATTTTGGAAGATTTGGGTGAGATTTAATCAGTATTTTTGATATAAATAGATATCTTGGGTCATATAAAAGGGGTGTCGAGAGTTTGGGAACCTAAGGAGAGCCAGAGAAGGAGAAATCAGAGCTTTACCAAACTATGTTTCTGCTGCTGCTGCTGCTGAAGAGGAAGAACGCGAAGAACATTGACGCACGTGAAACAGTCGCAGAACAGTGTCATTGTTTAACAGCTGAAGAACATTAAGATGTGTAGGACAGTCGTATTCTAGGGTCTTAAAATCAGCGACAAAGCAACAGTATTTACAACAGTTTTCTGTAACAGTTCCATTGTAACAACTGTTTTGCAACACCAATACACTGTTGCAAACAGTCTGTGTTATTACTTTTCACTCTTTTAATCATCTTTTGAGCAACAAACACATATTTTGAGATCATGATTAATATGAGGAGCTAAACCCCATTGCTGAGGCGATGGAGGAAGCTATTTTTCCAACAAAAAGTGGTATATTCTATTTTATCTTTTTATTTGCAATAATTATATGATTATTTGCCTTGAACTATTATTGAATATGATTTTGATTTGAGTGATTGTGATTTATTTTGATGGAGTATGCTTAGTTTTAAGACTTTTGATGCTTCATACTTGGTATTTACAATTATTACTTTTGAAAATCTACTTGTTGCAATATTTTAGAATCAAATTAAACGAGAAAATTGCATAAATATAAGTATTGGTTTAATCACTTTGAACTTGGAAAATAGTAGAATCTTAGCCTCAGTGTTTCTTTTAATATTGATATCATCTTTGATTAAGTTTGCTAAAAATTTTAGTGAGTTTTTTTTATTTTAATATTAGAATTTAAGTCTATTAATATCCTTCACAAGTCTGAGAATCGAACCACTTTTGCCACTATCTCCAAATCACATCAATTTTTGGCGTCGCCGACGCGGACTTGTTTTTAGGGTTTTAGATTTATTTTATTTTTTATTTTTTATTATTTCTTTCTTTTTTTATGTTTTTGGGTATTTATCTTGTGTCTACAGGTTCTGGATCATAAAGAAAATTGAGCCAAGGAGTTTGGTGATTTCATAAAGACTTGGAGCTAAAGATTAAAGCAAAAAGAACAGAAAAGAAGACAATTTTATTTTAGAAAATTTTAGTGTAGGGTTTGTTTATTTTATTTTAAAAAAAAAACTGTATTAGGGTTTATTATTTTTGTAATTTTTCTTTATTTTTTTGGACTTTTGGACTTTGGGACATTTTTTTTATTACTCTACGGAAGGGTACTTTAAATATAAACTGTTTGCAGAGAAGGAGGACAATTACGATATTGTCTTTGCACCTTGGGTTCGTACACTAGACATCGGAGTCAGTGGCCCGAGTCGACTACAACCGATTCATCCCCCGTCTGGAATGGGAGGTAAGATTCTAAACACTCGCGAATCCCCTGTCAGCGAGTTACTGGACTCCTTCGTATGCATATATGTTGAGGACTGAATACAGACATTTATTTTTCTAGTAAAGGGCAAGGCCTGGCCATACAAGATAACGGTTCGGATTTCATCACCGTTCTTTTCTTGCCCGCTTTAGGAACACGTAACCTACGCGAACCTAAGCCTAAAATTTTGAATAGAACGATACCGATAGGGTAACGAGCTTAACAGGAAAATCATTCGAAAAATATTGGTTACTCTTTTAAGCATACTTCGAAGTTCTTGACGGTTTCTGTAAGTTGAATGCGTGACTGCGCCGCCTTGTAATACCAGTGAGGCCTTGGGTATCAAAGCTCCACCGAGCTTCCCTCGCCTCTATTCAACTTACGTTAACTCAGATTGATTCCAGAGGGGTTTGCTTAAATTGTAACGAATTCCCGTTCGAAGGATTAGAAGTTGGTCTAGAAACAATCTAAGTGGAGCCATCATGCTTTTTGTTTGCTAGAAATCAATAGGTTTGATTTGGTTGAGTCGTCCTTGATCTGTGTTTGCTTACCCTTCCAATTTAGAAAATTCTATTGTATGCCTGAACGTAAAAGAGACGCACTAGGTAGATTTGTTAAAGAGAAACCTCGTAGTTCGGAGCGTCTCGATTACCTTAATCTAGAAAGTCCGACTTTTGAAGAGTCTGTTTTTGAACGTCCTTTGACTGAGAAGAGAATCCTTGTTGCTCCGATAGCGCCAGGAATGGAAACTTTGAAAGCTTTGTTGAATCCAACTAGGACTACTCGTACTTCGTGTATTAAGTTAGCTGAAACGGAGGCACCCTATGAACTGAAACCTGGGACCTTACAGATGCTCCCAATCTTTTTAGGGAAAGAAAATGAAAACCCTTATTACCATATTAGGGATTTTGAGGAAATTTGTAGTACTCTAAGAATTAGAGGCTTAGATGATGATGCTTTGAAACTTAGGTTATTCTCATTTTTCCTGAAAGATAAGGCCAAGTCGTGGCTGTATAGTTTGGACTCCGAGTCAATTGAGACATATGAACAACTTACATTTGCCTTTTTCAATAAGTTTTTCCCTAGGCACAAAACATCGTCTATTATGACGCAAATATGCACATTTTCACAACAAGAGGGATAATCTTTATATAGGTATTTGGAAAGGTTCAATGATCTATTATCCCAGTGTCCTCATCATGTTTTAGAAAAGGTTGGGCTAGTTCAGATCCTTTATGAGGGTTTAGATTACTCCACAACGACCATGGTTGAGTCTCTATGCACTGGTGGACCAAACTGTTGATGCGGCGATGGAATTTTTTAATGAAATCGCCGAAAAAACCAAGCAATGGGAAATAGTAGGGCACCCCAGAAAACAATTCTTTTAAGTAGAGGAAAAGTTAATAGGGTAGAAGGAAACTATGAATCAGATGCCAAAATTGCTGCTATAGCAAAAAGGTTAGAAGCCTTAGAAGTGGGCCAGACTAGTGGTAGAGTGGAGCCTTTTTGGGAAGGCCAGAATATTGAAGAGCAGGTCAATGCTCTTTATAATAACACTAGATTTGATAACCGTCAAAAGATTGACCCATATTCAGAAACCTATAATCCTGGTTGGTGAAACCATCCGAACCTTTCGTGGTCTAAGGGCCAAAGTCAAGGTCAGTTTAGTAATTATAATGCTCCCCAGGTTTTGGCTATACTAAGAATCCTTCAGGACTAGCTCAGTTTCAGAATCAGTCAGATAAGAAAATCCTAAGTTTAGAGGAATCTCTCGCCTTGTTAACTCAGCAAACTGCAAAATTTCAGTTATCCGTAGAACAGAGTCTACAAGCTAGTAACAGGATAGGACAAGAAAATAGTCAGGCTATTTCCGATTTAAAAACCCAAGTTAGTATGATAAGTGATTCTTTGAGAGAAAAAGGTAAGTTTCCTAGTCAAACACAACCCAACCCTAGAGGAGTTCATGAATTAGGTGCAAAACCATCGAATCAATTGAATGTTGTTAGAACCCTTAGAAGTGGTAGAGTTGTAGACAATAAGGTAACCATTCCCGATAGTGAACATACTGTAGTTCACCCCTCAGGATCTCACATCTCAGGACCATTAGCTGAAGAGACTGATAAAGTTTCTGATAATGTGAATTCGGTTCCTTAAAGGTCTGATTTTAGGCCTAAAGCCCCATTTCCTCAACTATTAGTACCAACAAAGAAGGAATCAAACTTTAATGATATAGTGGAGGTTTTTAAGCAAGTTACCATAAACCTTCCCTTATTAGATGCAATTAGGCAAATTCTTGCTTATGCCAAGTTCCTTAAGGATATGTGTACGCGAAAGCGAAAACTTAGCGTCCATAAGAAAGCATTTTTAGCTAGTCACGTAAGTTCAATCATTCAGAACACCACAACTCCAAAGTACAAAGGCCCAAGTTCTCCTACCATTGCTTGCACAATAGGTAACTTCCGGGTAGAAAAAGCTTTACTTGACTTAGGAGCCAGTGTGAACTTACTGCCATTCCATGTATACTTACAGCTAGGACTTGGTGAAATGAAACCTACTCAGATGACACTGCAGTTAGCTGATAGGTCTGTTAAAATACCTCGAGGATGTTCTTATTGAGGTCGAAAAGTTTATCTATCCAGTGGATTTCGTGGTCCTAGATACCCAACTTGTCCCTGACCCAGAGAACCAGATACTTGTGATTTTAGGTCGCCCATTTTTAGCTACGTCTAATGCGATCATTAACTGTCGAAATGGTGTGATGAGTTTATCTTTTGGTAATATGACTATGAAGATGAACATTTTTAATGTCAGTAAGCAACCTCATGAGCTAGATGACACATGTGTTGAGGAGGTGAACATGATAGAAGCCTTAGTTCAGGAGTCATTACCAAACATCTTGTCTGAAGACCCATTAGAAAGTTGTCTATCCCATTTTGGTTTAGATTTTGACGATGATAGCACTATTGAACAGGTGAATGCTCTATTAGATTCTACCCCTGTGTTAGACATTGATAGATGGAAAGCTAGGTTCGAACCATTACCAGTTTCTGAGACTACCCTAATTCCTTATTTAGAAGAGCCCCCAAAGTTGGACCTTAAACCACTACCCGATACTCTAAAGTATGTGTTTTTAGGCCCATCTGAGACTTTACCTGTGATTGTAGCTTCCGATTTGGATAGTGATCAGGAAAGTAGGCTAGTAAATGTACTTCAAGATAATAAGGAAGCTTTAGGGTGGACTATAGCAGACATTAAGGGTATAAGTCCTACTGTGTGTATGCATCAGACTCATTTAGAGGAAGACTCCAAACCTTCTAGGGAGATGCAACGTCGACTGAACCCTAACATGAAAGAGGTAGTTCGAAAAGAGGTGCTTAATTTGTTAGATGCGGGTATTATTTACCCAATTTCAGACAGTAAGTGGGTCAGCCCTGTTCAGGTTGTCCCCAAGAAATCAGGTATCACTGTAGTCCAGAATGATAATAATGAATTAATCCCAACTCGAGTGACCACGGGATGGCGTGTGTGTATGGACTATAGGAAACTGAAATTGGTCACAAGGAAGGATCACTTTCCCCTTCCTTTTATCGACCAAATGCTAGAGCGATTAGCTGGACATAGTCACTATTGCTTCTTAGATGGATACTCCGGTTATAATCAGATCGTTATTGCCCCAGAAGACCAAGAGAAAACCACTTTTACCTATCCCTTTGGTACCTTTGCGTATAGACGCATGCCTTTCGGGCTATGTAATGCCCCTGCAACTTTTCAGCGTTGTATGATGAGCATATTTTATGATATGGTAGAACGGTTCTTAGAGGTCTTTATGGATGATTTTTCAGTGTTTGGTTCATCTTTCGATGAGTGCTTGCATCATTTGACATTAGTGCTGACTAGGTGTAAGGAAAAAAATTTAGTGCTTAATTGGGAAAAATGCCATTTCATGGTTAAATCAGGAATTGTATTAGGGCACATCGTCTCTTCAAAGGGTATAGAGGTAGACAAAGCCAAAGTTGACCTTATTAAGACTTTACAGGTCCCAAAAACCGTAAAAGATATTAGGTCATTCCTAGGGCATGCAGGTTTTTACCGTCGATTCATTAAGGATTTTAGCTTGATTTCTAGACCTCTTTGCAATTTGCTTGCAAAAGATGTTAAGTTTGTCTTTGATGATGCTTGTTTAGAGGCTTTTGAGAAGCTTAAAACTTTACTCACTACTGCCCCGATAGTCCAGGCACCTAACTGGAACCTACCCTTTGAGATTATGTGTGATTCTTCAGATTATGCTATAGGCGTCGTTTTAGGACAACGAGAAAACAAATTACTTCATGTGATTTATTATGCTAGCAAAACTCTGAATGATGCCCAAATGAACTACACAACTACCGAGAAGGAACTTTTAGCCATCGTGTTTGCCTTGGATAAGTTTAGGTCCTACCTATTAGGTTCTAAGATCATAATCTATACAGATCATGCTGCTTTGAAATACCTTTTATCTAAGAAGGATACCAAACCTAGATTGATTAGATGGATCCTATTGTTACAGGAATTTTCCCCAGACATTAGAGACAAAAAGGGTGCAGAAAATGTAGTAGCAGATCACTTGTCTAGGCTAGTTGTTAGTTCCCCTAGTGATTCCCTTCCTATAAGGGATAGCTTTCCTGATGAACAATTGTTCTCTGTTTCCCAATCACCTTGGTATGCAAATATAGTGAATTATCTTGTTACTGGTCGAACCCCTCAACATTGGGGTAAGCAAGATCGTTCTAGGTTTTTAGCCGAGGTTAAGCATTTCTTTTGGGACGATCCTTATCTGTTTAAGTATTGTCCGGACCAGATTATTAGGAGATGTGTATCTGAGAGTGACCAGTCTAGTATTATCTCCTTTTGTCATGAACATGCATGTGGGGGTCATTTTAGTGCTAAGAAGACTGCTGCTAAGATTTTGCAGTGTGGATTTTACTGGCCTTCGTTGTTTAAAGATTCCCATAGTCATTGTGTTTCTTGTGAGCGTTGCCAGAAGTTAGGAACCATTTCCCGTAGAAATATGATGCCTTTGAACCCTATTTTAGTGATTGAGGTCTTTGATGTGTGGGGCATTGATTTTATGGGTCCATTTCCTATTTCGTTTGGTTATCTTTACATACTTGTCGTGTAGACTATGTGTCTAAGTGGGTTGAGGCGGTTCCGTGTAGAACGAATGACCACAGGGTCGTAGTCCAGTTTTTGAAAGAGAATATACTTACACGTTTTGGTACGCCGCGAGCTATAATTAGTGATGGAGGTTCACACTTTTGTAATAGACCGTTTTCTCTTTTAATGAAACAATACGGTATTACCCATAAAGTAGCAACCCCATATCACCCTCAGACTAGTGGTCAGGTAGAGGTTTCCAATAGGGAAATTAAACGTATTCTAGAGAAAACAGTTAATCCAAATAGGAAAGACTGGTCGTCGAGGCTTACTGATGCCTTATGGGCTTACCGTACTGCGTTTAAGACACCCATTGGAATGTCACCTTATCGTTTAGTGTTTGGCAAGGCATGTCACCTGCCTGTTGAGTTAGAGCATCGAGCCTATTGGGCTATTAAGAACTTAAACTTTTCACTTGACAAGGCAGGAGCTCAAAGAAAGCTCCAGCTCAATGAGTTGGACGAGATTCGTAGAGATGCATACGATAGTGCTAAGGAGTATAAGAACAAAATGAAACTTGTGCATGATAGGAATATTTTACGAAAGTCATTTTCTCCAGGTCAAAAAGTTCTTCTGTATGACACTCGTTTGCATCTATTCCCCGGGAAGTTGCGCTCTCGGTGGACCGGTCCTTTTGTGGTCCGTACTGTTTTTCCTCATGGCGCTGTTGAGATTGAGACACCAGATGGTAGTAGTTCTTCGAAGGTTAACGGTCAGCGATTGAAGCCCTTTTTAGAGCCTTTTCCTACAGGTGATGTTGAGGAGGTCCCTCTGGAGGACCCTGTTTACCTTGATTGACCATCGAGGCGATTTTGTATGTTGTATAATATTTTTGTAGGTTTTTGGTTACACTTCACCCAGGTACTATCTTTCCGACTTCTCTCTTTACTATTTCCTCATGTTACTTATATTTTTGGTACTGTTCTTTGATTAGAAACATTGAGGACAATGTTAGATTTAAGTTTGGGGGTGGGGTAGAACTTTTTGTTACCTTTTCGTTGCAATAAATAAACTCCAGAGCCTAGAAATTTATCCCTATTAAGGATGGCACTAACCAATCTAAGTGGATGGAAGCATTTTGGTTGTAGGAGTTGAGGAACCAATCTGACTAGATGGCAACATCTAAAGAGTCTATTCATAAAAGCACAGAGCTCAGGTGTTAGAAATAACATGATAGTTTCACCATATCTCGTTGAGTCCTTTTCACTTCTGTTTTTATTTTGTTTTGTTTTTAAACTATGTTTCTCTAAGTGATTAGGTGGGGCTCACGATTCAAGTTGTTACCAATGCTAGGGTGAATTAGAGTGATTGAGATACAAAAAAAAAAAAAAAAAAAAAAAAGAGACCAGACCATCAGACCAACTGGAATAAATTCAATAAAGTCGACCACTGGAACCCTTGTATATGCCAGTTGTGTTGACCTAGAGTTAGGATTATCACACTGGTTCCCTTGTATATGCCAGTGTGTTGATATTAGTCAGACTAGTCTCAGTCCATTAGGATAGGTTCATTTTGGCGGAGGCCTTCAGACAGATATGAGAAACACCGTTCACCTAGTAAACATCAAAACCATCTATGTTTTTCTATATCCATCTTCTTGATCTATCCATGTGATTAGTTTTGACTCCGGATATTGATGTCCATAGTGCGACTATCTGAGTAGAGCTCTGTCACTTCATATGAATTTTAGTATGCTTGAGTGCAAACTCGTGTACAACAATTGGAATTTCGCATCAGGGTACTTCCTCCTGTAGTCAATAAGTATGCCAACCAAGGAGATTCTTTAGTGCCTTCCAAGGTTCTGTGTAGATAGCTAGGGTCTGGAGTATAAAGGTTTTGTGGGTATACCTCTGGTAAGCCCTCCGGAGACAACACTCCGCCACTAGGGACACCTAGGGGTTTAAAGGCTTATTGCATACGCTAAATGCAATCGACGATGCCTGCGACAGTGAGTTAGGATTTTATTTCTATTTTATTTTTGCTCGAGGACTAGCAAATAATAGGTTTGGGGGTATTTGATAGACACATTTTTGTGTCCGATTTGTCTCGATTCTATATATTGTTAGGGCTCATTTTTGTACTTATTATGGTGTTTTATTTATTTGTAGGTATTTTTGGCTAATAAACATTTTTGGAAAAAATTGGCTCGAAAAGTTGTCGGAAAGCACCCGGAGGACATTTGCTATTCGGACTCTCACTTTGGATAAGGGGTAACCTAATTAGGGGCATCCCATTTCCAGGCAGTTGCTAATCGCACCCCTACTCTGGATAAGGGGCAACCTCTTTTCAAAAACAGGTTTTAAAAAATGCGGAAAACAGTTTTGGCAATCGTGATTTGGAGGAGTTTGAGGTCGATTAAACCTCTGATTTTCATAGGATAGACTCCTTATGGGTCTAGGAATCTGATATGGGTGTTTAAATCGATTAGACTGGGCTCAATCGACGGATTTTTCTCACAACAGAAAATATGGAAAGTCACGTGTGTGACCTGTTTTAGGGAATTTTAGAGAGATTAAAGCTGTAAACCTTCCCAAAGATTTGTATCTATCTAAGGAAGAGTTTAGAATAAAAAGGAAAGCTCAGAAACGCGTAGAAATCTAAAACAAGAAATTGCGCAACTTGGCCGTGAAGAGAAGGAAAGAGATTTTGGAAGATTTGGGAGAGATTTAATCGGTATTTTTGATATAAATAGATGTCTTGGGTCATATAGAAGAGGTGTCGAGAGTTTGGGAACCTAAGGAGAGCCAGAAGAAGAAATCAGAGCTTTACCAAACTCTGTTTCTGCTGCTGCTGCTGCTGAAGAGAAGAACGCGAAGAACATTGACGCACGGATAACAGTCGCAGAAATGTCGTTGTTTAACAGCTGAAGAACATTAAGCTGTTCAGGGCAGTCTATTCTAGGGTCTTAAAATCAGCGACAAAGCAACAGTTTTTTCTGTAACAGTTCCATTGTAACAGCTGTTTTGCAACACCAATACACTGTTGCAAACAGTCTGTGTTATTACTTTTCACTCTTTTAATCATCTTTTGAGCAACAAACACATATTTTGAGATCATGATTAATATGAGGAGCTAAACCCCATTGCTGAGGCGATAGAGGAAGCTATTTTTCCAACAAAAAGTGGTATATTCTATTTTATCTTTTTATTTGCAATAATTATGATTATTTGCCTTGAACTATTATTGAATATGATTTTTATTTGAGTGATTGTGATCTATTTTGATGGAGTATGCTTAGTTTTAAGACTTTTGATGCTTCATACTTGGTATTTACAATTATTACTTTTGAAAATCTACTTGTTGCAATATTTTAGAATCAAATTAAACGAGAAAATTGCATAAATATAAGTATTGATTTAATCACTTTGAACTTGGAAAATAGTAGAATCTTAGCCTCAGTGTTTCTTTTAATATTGATATCATCTTTGATTGAGTTTGCTAAAAAATTTAGTGAGTTTTTTTTATTTTAATATTAGAATTTAAGTCTAATTAATATCCTTCACAAGTCTGAGAATCGAACCACTTTTACCACTATCTACAAATCACATCACCAAGTCCTAGTCTGCCTAGGAAGGCCGGTCACACGCATAGGTGAGCTCGCAGTGATCACGTTGATGCTTCCTGGACCTCCTTAGTATATATCTACACCCTCCATCCGAGCTGGCGAAGATGGATGGTCGTGATCAAATTTGCGACACATATGCCATGCCACAAACCCTAATTAGGGTTTTGGATCGGTCAAGCGTGCGTGACTTTAGCCAAGCGGTTTGGCAGGCTATGCTCCTCCTTTGGGGAGACCGACTGTGTGGGGTCCACATTGGGCTGACGGTGAGCATATGTATACCTGCTCGATGGTCCTAGGCGCTATCTAAGCCCTCCAAGCATGCCAGTGAAGTTGGATGGTTGTGATCGATTTTAAGACGCTAGTGGAGTATCTGCGACCATTTAAGCATCACGTCAGCCGCTCTTCGATCAAACGTTTACTGCTCTATGGCTGGGTCATGAGAGAGTCGGTCGGGTAGGTGAGGAGTGGGACCGCCAATTTGCATGTCGACACTTCACCAATCAATCGCGGGATGATCCAAGACGTCCAACTAGGCTGGCGAAGTTGGACGATCGCCATGTTTTTGAGATCGTCTTTGGAAGTCTTGCTCGTGCAATCCACTCCAAGACAAACGAACCATCTCAAACTCCCTATTTCAGGGCTGTCGTTCGATGGGTGTTTGAGAGTAAAACATGTGTTCGACCGGCTAGGGGAAAAACGGGTTCGCTGGTGGTCATTACGGTGGTCGCCTTCTCCTGCTAGGGTTCGTCTAGGATAGTTAAATCATGCGGCCAACTTACGTGGCCGTGATTATTTCTGAGACTGACACAGACAGTCCAGATTTCCCTTATGGAATTAAACAAGCTTGATCGGGCTAATATAAGCACATCGATGCAGGGTTTTCTTTGTTAGAGAACAGTATGGCCTGTATGGGTATTTCGTGCATACCTCCTTATTGATACTTGGAGATTCGTGTTACTCTGCTGAGATTAAACACTCAGTCGTCATGCCACACCAATAATGAGAGTCTTACTGAGAACAACACAGGAAATACAAGGAAACTCATGCATTAATTAATAATTCTATAAGTAGACAGAATATTTGGGATTGTTGCTACATGCACCATTCTGAGTGAATTTTGTATATTTATTGAATTGCTTCAAATAAATAAAACGAGAGGATTTCTGCGCTCATCGTTTGTCAAATGGCTTTATCCTTTGAAGGATGTCAGCATATTAAATTTGGCTTTGCAATTTTAGACCTGAACTAAAATACACCATCAACATTAAGTCCCCTGCCTAGCACGTAATGGTTGCACTATTTTGGGGTAGGCATAAGATGGTGACATATATAATCGTAAGAAGACGAAATTAAGGAAGCTTTACCTGAAGGGGTTCAGGCCGGCCATGTTAGCAATCGTCTGCAAGTATGCCAGGCGTGATCATGGGCCTTGGTGGGACCGGTTTCCTCCCTCGAGTGTTTGAGCTAAGAAGGGAATCCCTCTTCTATTAAAATTCCTCAATTACTCGTGTATAAAAGGGATGCTAACCCTTATATTTTTCCTTATTTTTGTTATTCGTCTAGCTCCTCCCGTCTGTGGCTTTGCTTCCACTATTGCTGACGCTGCCACCACCGTCGACGCTACTGGATCTTTCTTCCATTGCTGTCATCAATCTGTCAACGAGGTAGGTACTTCACCGTTGTTTTTTTTTCTTTTATTTTTGCATGCAAAACCTAGCCTTAGGTCGTGACTTGACTCCGCCCGTAGAAGAACCGTGCCATGATTATTTGCCTTTTGTGTAACTTACATGCCACCCCTTGACGAATCGTGGGTCCCACCGTGTGCATGCTCTGGTCAAACGTGAGTCCACTGTTTGTCCGCCACGATTTCTATGCCTACTTCGCTCGAACGTGGACGTGGACGTGGACGCGGGACGTCGTCCCTGTTGTGCCTGCTTCACTCAAACGTGGATGCGGGCCCGCTGTGCTCATATTCTCCCACGGACGAACATTGATATAATTAAGTCCCCAAGATAGAGTCTGGCCCATTTCTTGGACTAGATGTGTTTCTTTTTACTGTGTGGTAGCCCTCCTCCAAATATATTTGATAAGCATTGTTGATCACTATCCCGCATCTGTAGCCTTTATAGACGATAAGTAAAGACTCTTTTTCTTCCCAGGGTCTCTTAGTTTGTGAAATATAAAGAATATTTCAAAACTCTTTTCCCATTGCAGAAACATCCCCTTCTCGCAGAATCTCATGGAGGAATGGCTAGAATTTATCTTCCGCTTTGCGAGGCCGATAGTGCTAAACGGGGCATGTCTGTTCTACACTTGTGCATCGCTCCAGAACATATTCAAACTCTCTTAGCTTCAATCGATAGGGAGGAGAAATGGCGGCATGTTGAAGCATCGCTATTACTACCGGAGAGCGCAAGAGCACAGAGGTTTGCAGCACGGCTAAAAAGGCGAAGGGTTGAACATGAACGGCCTCCAAAGGAAGATATGCGTGATTATGCGATCCGTGATGGTGTGATAATCCTTGATTCTGACACGGATGAACCCGAGCATCCAAAGGTTTTCAGCGCGATCCCTGCAGTGGCCCTTGAATAAGGTATGGAAGTTGTCCTTACTGAGGATGTTATTAAAGCGGAGAACACTATTGCAGAAATATCCGAAGTGGAAGCTGAGGCAGATCCAAAGGAATAAGCGGTAGTGACCCACGATGATAATGTTGAAGCAGACTCCAGCAATGGTGAAGACACAGTCAATCTCCTTGATGACTAAATCTTCTTGTTCCCTCTCTTTTCTTCTTTTCTGAGTATTTTCTTGTAATTTGTGACATTTTCTCCTTGTACTCAGTGGCGGCTGAGATTAAGGTCTTCTTCGTTTCTGCTTGCTCGTTTGAACAAGGGTTTTTATTTATGTCATTTTGATACAAATATTTCATCAAGACTGCATCTGAGTCTTCTTAGGCGCAGTGGTGCGCCTTCATATGATTGCATGTGATTCTTGTGATAAAAGAAGTAATGCCATAATAAAACACCACGAACCTGTCTGTGCTCTCCTGGCGTAAGTCTGATTATGTTGGAGTAGACTGCTCAAGGTGCTTTCCCCTTTTTCTCTGTACATATTCTGTTCCTCCAACGTTTTCAAAAGATATGACAGATTTCTTTTTAGGGTTTTATTTCTGGGTAACAATGGCTTAGGATGACTCAGAATTTTGTGTCATGCCCAGGGGTGAAGAAATTTCTAAAGGAAATAATACCTTGATTAATTGAAAATTAAAACCCTAATAATTATGAAAGCGAACAGTGCAATCATTTTGGAGGAATTACAAACATTGCATTAAAGGGAAATTGTTGGAGGAACTTCTACGGAGAATACTGGAGGCAAAGGGTAGTGCTTTTAGGTATTATAGGGCTTGAGCCACCGTGACTGAATAATCACGCCCTCGAGCTTGTCTGCGTTGATGATCTTACAATAGCCGCCTAGGATGACATCTGCTACCAAATATGGTTCATCCTCCTTTTTTGCCGATAAATCAGATTGGGTAGTCATTTCCACCACCAAGTTTCCAACTTGAAACGTGGTTATCTTTGCTACCATATCTCCAATTTGAAACGGATTTGGACTTGGCACAACACCTTGATTCTGGGACACGTTGTCTCTGACGACTTCAAAGTTCTTGGAAAAAAGTTTAAAAGGACCGGCACCGCATTCACATCTCTTAGTGGTAGTCAGGTTGTTGACCAAAGCAAGTCCCCAGGCCCCAGCAGGAAGAGGATTTACTGTTTGTAAAAAGATTTGTTCAATGAAACTTACTTGGGCTCGGAACCTCTTAAGGTATGGTGACGGGATTTCTCCAGGAAGTTGCGTCACATTTGAAAGTTGTTTATATGGCAACAAATGATCTTCAGGATTCGATGGATCGTTGGAGATTCTTTCAGGTATTGAAATCGGTAAAGGACACACTCCCAACGCTGCTTTGTTGTCGTGTATCCATGGGCGTCCCAGGACCATGTCGTAGTTCGGATACTCTTTGACTATGTAAAATTTAACCTGTGTTGGAGCATCACTGATTTTAACTTCAAGGTCAATGCATCCATAGGCGTCTCTGAATTCTCCCTCTCAGCTCCTGATCACGGTTGGACTGCGAGTAGCTTCTTGTTTTCAGATTCTTGTGTCCCTCAGAGTCTTGACAGTGATGATGTTGAATTCGTAGGCTGCATCAATCAATGTGATGTCGAACTCGACATCCTTCAAACGAGTGACGGTCAAAAGTCCCCAGTTCCCCTTGCTGGTCGCATCTTCCAGGAAAGATTGAGGTTCCAAGACTGTTTCCTTTTCTGGATATAAACGCCTGCCTGACACAACCTGGTTGAGGGCTGCAAATATATCTTGACGTTGCGCTTTGGAGAAGTATAAGATTTCACATAAATGCTCCATCATAGACTGCACTGTCTTGCGAACAGAATCCCAGGAAATCATGCAGCTCCTAATAGGAAGAGGATCCCTATGAACTTCTTCGTTTCCTAACTAGATTTCTCCTGCCTCTACCTTTTCCCTGAAAATTTGCTTCAGTTTGTTGCAATCTTTGGTCGGGTGATGGACAAACCTATGGTAACGGCAATACTTGGGGTTTGCCATTTCTTCCTCAGTCGGCGGACGGCTGATAAGATGTAGCTTGATAACCTCATCTTGAATCCATGCTTCCAAGAGTTCTATGACTTCGCTCAGGGGGAATAGAAATTTCGGAACTGCGTCTCCATTTTCTTGCACAGGAGCCTTGCCTGCCCCCTTTCGAGATGAAGTTGTTTGTACGAGTGCTACACGCTTGGGTGGTAGTTCTGTTGTTGAGGATTTCCTTATTCCTCCTTCGGACACCACACTCACATAAATACCGGTATTATATTTCTTGTAGATGAGGCGTCTTCTCCCTCGACTTTCGCGCACATCTTCGTTTCGGACGACCTTGGTTCTTTTCGACAACGCTGCAGCCGTTGTAGCTGAACGCTTGGCGGCTTCATGGAGTTCCGAAAATGTTTGAAAACCCAAATTCTCCAACAAGGAACGGTATATGAGTACCATCCCATAAATGCATGTTTCCACCAATTGACGTTCGGTGCATTCGGATCATGGCAATCCAAAGCTTGAACCCTGAACCTCTTGACGAAGTCATTCGGATGTTCATTATTTTGTTGAAATATTCTTCCTTATTCTGAGAAGGTGATTTGCTCAGACACGAAGAAATATTTCATGTAGAAAGCAGAGACCATCTCTCCCCAACTAGATATGTTGTTAGGCGCGATGTTGTTATACTAGGTGTTCGCTCTTCCAGTAAGTGACTTTGAGAATTCTTTCAGGCGGAGGACATGATTATATTCATATTCCCCCGGGGATGCTAAAAATCGAGAGATATGTTCACGAGCGTTACCAGTACCATCATAAAGGGTGAATTGAGGAGAGGTGTATCCTCTGGGAAGGGGAATCCGATGCACATCTTGAGGGTATGGAGGTTGATACTGGTGCATATCCATCGGATTTCCTTTGCCACAGTTTTGGAAGAATCTCTCCAGGTCCTCACGTGTGATGAAGTTGGATGGCTGGTCCCTCTCTATGGAATGTTCCTGGTTCCTTTCTTTCAGACGCTCAGGAGCAACATGAGATTCTTCGTCCATGTAGGCCCGCGCCGCTGAGGTACCTTCTCCAAGTGGTTGAATGTATTACTTGTTGGCTCCAGGGGATGTCTTGGCTCTTGTGGCAACCGATCAGTCAATGTCTTTAGAAAAGTGAGTACCTCCTTCTGAGTTGTAGCCATGTCCGTATGTGCCTTAGCAAGGACTTCTTGTCTTTCCATCAAATCCACCATGATAATAGGGGGTTGTCCTCCTCTGGCTCCTCCGGACCTTCGTCCTGAGGGAGGAGTGATAGTTGCTCTGGTGACGGACGGAGGCATTACACTCGAAGAAATGCCGGGGTTTGCAGCTGCTCTGGATCTGGTGATAGGAGGCGTCACACCCAATGGGATATCTCCTCCTGCTCCGCTGGTGCTGGTGGTAGAGGATGAAATTTCTCGGGATACATTGATCGTATTGACTGGCTGCACGGTGACACCACTGATTGGGATATTAACGCCGAGAGTGTTGTCAGCGCTAGTTCCGTCGGGATTGGTTGTTGATCCAGACCTTAGATCCACCATTTCGAAATTGATAAGATTAAATTGGATTTGAAAATTGATTTTGCAACCGAGAGATTAATCTCCCACTATGGTCGCCGATTGTTTATGGGTGAAAACTATTTCTGTTGATTTTGGTAATTTTGGGTGTGTGTGGATGAGAAATGAATCTAAACCCTAAACAAATGCACTACACGGGAGTGCTTTCTTATTCGAGGGATCAATCTATACAATTCTGGCCTAAACCAAGAAATGGCCGTTCCAGACTTGCTTCGGTCACAAAACGAAGGAGATGGGGTTGATCTTAGGGAGGGAAGCGAAGAAGGTGTTGATATTGTGAAGGTATTACTTGTTTATGACTTGTATCAGAATATCGAACTGGCTTGCTAGAATGTAAGCAATCGGCTCTGGTGTTTTCTGGATACGATGACAACACTTGGTTTTTCTGCGTTTGTTCGTGTTGTTTGGAAATAGGCAAAGGACCTATTTTTACAAGTCATTGAGCACAAACCCTCATATCGTAGGAAGTGGAGGAAGTTGAGTGATGGAGTAGTGGGGTCGTGTGGGTGATTTCACGATCACGTCTTAGCGCACTTCCCTCATCATCTTAACCGTCCATGCCTCCTGACAGGTTCTTTTGATGGCACGCTGCACGCTGTAAACCGCCAGACCAATACCCCAGTAAGTATCCCCCAGTTTGTGACATGCTTGATGTCTCGAATGAGTGGATCGTTGATGAGTGCCAAATATTGTATATATTTATCCCTTTTTGTTGGCATTTAACTCATCTTTTATGCATTAATTCTACATTTTATCCCATATTCTGTATTTTCATTGTTTTCAAGAATAAATATTTTTATTAATTAATTTTGCATTTTTAGGTAATAAATAAAGTTCGGATGAGTTGCGGAGAAAAAAGAGCAGAAAAGTAGTGAAAAGCCGGGAGAAATTACGCAAGGAAGCCGCGAAGAATGGTGCGCACAACCTCATTTTCTACACACAAAAGCGCCTCCGTTCTCAGCCATCAGATCAGTTCTCAGAAGCATCCGACGGTCTCTCCTTCATAGAGCATCAAAATCCGAAGTCTCTGTCGAGCACCACAGCGCTGAAATTCCAAGCCTTCAGATTAGATGGTAGTTGAATCCAACGATCGCTCCCTTGCTGTTCATCAACGTTTGATATCTCCGCCTTACACTACAGTACCTAACTCCATCAAGTACCGTCCGTTTCGTTGTATCCATTCATCCGACGGTCGATACCCGCTTGCCTCCGTATCACCGTCCGATCTACCAACCAGCTTCACATCCCACGGCCCATCTCACGAAACATCATCTCTTGATAGACCCGCCTCACACCCTAGCGACCGAGCACCTACACCCTACCCAAACGCACCCTTCTCCCAAACCATCGAGCCCCTCTCCTCCATCACCTCCCTCTGCAGAAACCGTACACCACCACCCTCTCCACCTCTGCCACCAACTCACTGCCACCACCACACCTCCACCATCATCACCCTATCGCCCAACAACCAAAACCCATCTCCCCCCTAGCCCTCTAGTTCCCTATTTTCTCACTTTTTACGCTTCTTTGCCTGAAACCCTAGGCGTGAAGAACTGATAAATTAGGTAACCTAGAGTTGCAATTGGCGCATGAGAAGAGGTCAGGGAGCAATTACAAAGCATGGGTCGACGATTTCAAGGATCAATTTCAAAGAAATTAGGTAAACCTAATTTAACTGATTTTTGGGGAAGAACCCTAATTTTGTGGTTTTGAGAAATTTGGGTCTGTGACTATAAATAGCCTTGTGGGTATGATGTAAAAACTATGCTTGGAGTAGCCAACATCCAGGACTTTCATGTCCTGTTAACTGTTAATTTCTGTTAAATGTTAATTTCAGTTCACAGTTCAGTTTCATGTTCATGTTAGATTTTCATATCTTGTTAAATGTATCCTGTTAATGTTTGTTATTACTGTTAGATGTTTGTGTTCATTGTTGATGTTTATGTTCACTGTTATGTTAAACTTGCTAAACTTGCTGTTAAACTTGCTGTTAGTTAAATGTTCATTGTTAATACTTGTGTCCTGTTAATGCTATTCTTTCCTGTTGATGTTTGTTACATGTTCACTACTGTGTTTAATTTACTGTCACATTTCCTGTTAATGCTAGGCTAGATATCTGTGAAGCATTGATGTAATTGTGCAATGGAAGAAATCAGTGCTCATAGCAAGCTGATTATCTTACCATTCTTGTTGTATGCTTAGGTTGCACTGTTGATTGAGCATTGGGAGAAACTAGTGCTCTTAGCAAGCTAGTTTTCTTCCCATTCTTTTAGTATACCTCCTGTAATCGTGCCTTAGCTTAGCCTTGCTCATTTTAGTTTCATTATCATCCCTGCCCTTGGCCTCAGGCCTTGGTTCATCTTGTTTTGTTTTGTTTTGTTTTTGTTCACTGCTTTATTGTTGTTTAGTTTTCATTTGCTTTGTTCCTTGTTTTTTCCCTGTGTTGTCTTTGCTTGCTGCTTTCTCTTCTTTGCCTTGTGTTGCTGCCTCCCTCTGCAGCTGCTGTGCAGCACTTGTGCTGCATTGCCTTCCCTTACACTTGCAGTGCTGCTGCTTTCCTTCCCTTGCAGCTGCTGCTGCTGCACTGCTGCAGCTGTTGCTGCCACTCCACTTCTCTTGCACTTACCCTGCAGCACTTCTCCTGCTGCTGTTGCTTCACTTGCAGTGCTGCTGTTTTCCTTCCTCTTTACTGCCTTGTGCTTCTGCTGCACTGCTGCTGTTGCTGTTGTCTGCTGCTGTTCCAAAGCTCATAAGTTACAAAGCCAAAGTCCAATTCAGTGAAGCCCAAAGGCCTAGTTCAATAGCCAAGCCCAATACATTTCATCCCAAAGGCCCATCAAACTGAAACCCAATTCAGTCAACTGTGGGCTTAACCAAAGCCCAGTTGTTTAAGATCAAAGCCCAAATTCATTAAGGCCCAATCCAATTCAGGCTTAATCAAAAGCCTAAGTTTAAGGCCAAAGCCCATTTGCATTTCAAAGACAAACTGAGCCCAAGCTCAGTTCATTTTATTGTGAACAAACCCATTAGTACTCAAGCCCAATTTAAGCCAAAAGGCTTCATAGCCCAATAAGCAACTAGGAACCCAATTAGCTAAAACACTTCCAAAACACACCCGATCTCTGTGGATCGACCCGTACTTGCACGAGCTACAACCGATGACCGTGCACTTGCGGTATTACTGTAGGCCCCCGTTTCACTTCGCTTCATTTTTATATACCCATCTTTGAGGCCTGCCAAGTTTTTGGCGCCGCTGCCGGGGATTGGTGCTGTGTTTTATCTGTGTTTTTCTTAGCTATTTTGTATTTCACGCATAACATTTGCATCTGCATCTGCTTCACTTCATTTGCTGTTGGACCTGCTATTCTGAACCTGTTTTTCCTCTGCTGGGACGCCACCAAGGAAAAGAACCAAAACCCAACTGGGTTTTTGCAACAATATCAGAGCAGCTGGGCTGTGCTAAAAAGGTAAGCCTAAACCCATTCAATTGAGAGAACCCAACCTGTGGGCTTCCAAATTTCTTTAATTGTGGGCTTGTAATAATTAACCCAATTTTTTTGGGCTTTTTATTTTTCTATTTTGGGTTTGTAATAATTTATTTGTGGGCTTGTTGTTTAATTTGTGGGCTTGTATTTATTTTGTGTGGGCTTGTTTAAATTCTTCCTTTGGACTTGTATTTTGGACTCTGGGTTTAAACCCAGCTGAGCTTATAACTGATTGTGGACTTGCTTCCACTCAAAAGTGGACCTCGAAACCAAAGTTTTAAAACAAACGTCGGGCCTTAACCAACTGAGCCAAATTAAACTTTCAAAATTAAAACTTGGATTTTCGTAGGCCGCAACCTTCATTTCATCAGAGGCTTGCACAGTGGGCTTGCTCCCATTTCAAAAACCAAATTTTATTTCTTTTTTATTAAAAAAAAAAAAAAAAAAAAAAAAATTAAATTAAAATTAAAATTTTCTTTTGCTCCCATTTTAAACCAATTTTTTTCTCCCATTTAAACCAAATTTTCCAAAATTTCCCATAAAACCAAATTTTAAAACCCATTAAAACCAAATAGTGGGCTTGTGTCATTTCAAAATGGACCAACCTCGTGCTCTCCATGAATACATGTATCCATCAATACAAATTCCATTATCATGTATTGTATTACCTCAAACCAATAACCCTTTTAAAATAAATGCAAGCATGATACAAATACTTCCTATATTTCGAGGGTTCGATTCTGAGAACCCCTATACTCATGTAAGAGAGTTTGAACAAATTTGTCGGACTATGCAACCTGATCATTGTCCGAAGACTCTCTGAAATTGCGTTTGTTTACATTTTCTTTAAAGAAAGGGCCAAAACATGGTTTTACGGTTTGAGACCACAATCAATCACCACTTGGGAACAACTCACTAATCAATTTTTCCAAAAATTTTTCCACACCATAGGACCATCGCTATTCGTCAAAGTATCAATTGTTTTGTCCAATTGGATGAGGAAACTGTTTTTCACTATTTTGAACGTTTTAATGATTTGTTGAGTGAATGTCCGCACCATGGAATTGAGAAGTGGAGACTTGTCGTCATCCTCTATGAGGGACTAGACTTTAAATCTCGAACCATGGTTGAGTCTATGTGTAATGGTGAGTTTATTGATAAATCTGTGGATGATGCATGGAATTTTTTAGCCGAGATTGCAGAGAAAACCCATCAATGGGAATCCGTTAGGGAAACAGGAACAACACCACATGATATGAATCACCCTCATGAATTAGAGTTTTATTCTTGTAATAGCTCCGACCTTAGGATTGAAAATTATCCTAGATTGCAAAATTCCTATCATGATGATGATGATGATTATGATGTTATGTTAGAAGAACATGTCTATACTGAAAATGTTATGGAACCTTTGGGTTCAAATACATTAGGCTTCTCTGCCCCGACCTTAATGCATGATATTTCTTCTAGTATTCCATGTGATGTTTCCCCTGATGCCGATCCGAGAAAATAATCTGTTGATGATGTTGATAATTCTGATTGTATCTTGCCAATTTGATTGATGATTGTGAGCATGATGTGACATGTGTAGATGAGTTAGAAGATTTTGATTTGATTGATAATGATATGCCTATTCTTCTACCTAAGTCACAATCTGATGGCCTTCCACCCAACCTAGATTTGGTTTGTACCAATTGTAAAACCTTTTTCTGAAAATTCCTAATCTAGGATTGGAACTGTGTGCTTCCCAAGTCCTCTTGGACTATTTTGCTTCAAAATATAACACTTTTAAAGAGCCACAGTTGGAAATTGCATGTTTGCCCATCCCGAAAACAGTCCATTATGAGTTAGACCTTTTGAATCCTGAACCCTTAAAATTAATTTTGTGCTTAAAAGTAAACCTGTTGAAAAATTTAGGTTTAGGGGTGATTCATTCGGTTTTTCACTCTCACTCCCATTTAAGTCCAATTTTAGTGTTTTGAAACTTTCTTTGTCTCTACACTTTTTCTTTTGGGTTGATCCTCAACTCTTTAGATTGTTAGTGTATGGTGAATTTTTTGTATATAATCCAGTAGATAAAATTTTAAAAACCCTTTTGTTCCTTTTGTATATATTTTGCTAATCCAATATGATCTCGGCTGAAATATGTTGGATTTTTGCCTTGAATAACGGAGTTTTAATTCTGCTTTCGCCGAAATCGGGTATTCTCTCTCCTTTTACTCTACTCAGCATGTCCCTTTCCATATGTTGCATTTTAATTCTTTCCATATTTTGAAACATTGAGGACAATGTTTAGTTTAGGTTTGGGGGTATAGAGTAGATACGATAATTGCCATAATTGAAAACGAACTCCTTCTTCTTTTTGAAAAAATTGAAAAATTCCAAAAAAATTGAAAAATCAAAATTCAAAAAAAATTAAAAAATGAAAAAAATCATAAAAATGGAGCTCATTTACCTTGAAATGTTGACTCTTGTGCAAATATGTATTTTTATTAGGAGTCTTAGTCTAGATATTTAGGCACCCTGATTCTAGCACAATTCACATAGTGATAAGAAATTTGCACGCGCACGATCTACCAATACATGTATGGCCTCGATCTTCAAGGTGTTGATAGGAAGTTACGATTGCCAATCACTTTAGAATACTGAACGAAACTTGACTAGCTTGTTCTTTGGTTGGTTGGGATAGAAGGTGGAGGTTACATTAAGAAAGACAACCATCGAATTTAACTGGGTGCATCAAAAAGGGCTACCTCTTGCAAAGTGTCATGTAATTTTTGTTTCCTTTTGTATATCAAAATGTTTCCTTTCAAAAAAAAAAAAAAAAAAAAAAAAAAAAAAAACGATGTAATTCAGAAAAAAAAAAAAAAAAAAAAAAAAAAAAAAAAAAAAAAAAAATATCAGAAAAACAAAAAATCAAGTATTTATCAATTCCATCATCTCTTGTTCCAAAAATAAAAGAGAGTAGTCAATGTAAATAAGAGTCATGTAAATAGTCATCTTTTGTGTTTTTTGTAATAAGCAAGGAGGGTGTATGCCATTGATGTACAACGCGAGTAATTGTGAAATACCTCCAACTCATTCACAATTCTCGTAAAGTCCGGACAGCTAGCTAGATTTCGACCTCAGTTCTTAGCCTGAGAAACTATCTCTTGGTGATTAGTAGTCATGACTTCAGATCTTTCTTTACACATGTGTAGATACACTTTACACTCTTATCACATGTCTTTTTTGTTATCAGTGCTAGGATTGTGCCTTCGATAGCTAGATTGACATCTCCATTTTGCTGTGAGCTTAACTGTTTTGCACATGTCACATTTGATGGAATATGAGCTTATATTTTGTCCTTAGGTTTGTAGGCACACCTCTGGTAAACCTTCACGAGACTTCAACTCGTCCACTAGGGACACTTAGTGGTTTAAAAGGCTTAGTGCATACGCTAAATGCATTCGAGAGACCAGCGACAGTGGTATAGTTAGGATTTCCTTAGTTTTGTTTTACTTGAGGACAAGTAAAATTCATGTTTGGGGGTATTTGATGAGTGCCAAATATTGTATATATTTATCCCTTTTTGTTGGCATTTAACTCATCTTTTATGCATTAATTCTACATTTTATCCCATATTCTGTATTTTCATTGTTTTCAAGAATAAATATTTTTATTAATTAATTTTGCATTTTTAGGTAATAAATAAAGTTCGGATGAGTCGCGGAGCAAAAAGAGCAGAAAAGTAGTGAAAAGCCGGGAGAAATTACGCAAGGAAGCCGCGAAGAATGGTGCGCACAACCTCATTTTCTACACACAAAAGCGCCTCCGTTCTCAGCCATCAGATCAGTTCTCAGAAGCATCCGACGGTCGCTCCTTCATAGAGCATCAAAATCCGAAGTCTCTGTCGAGCACCACAGCGCTGAAATTCCAAGCCTTCAGATTAGATGGTAGTTGAATCCAACGGTCGCTCCCTTGCTGTTCATCAACGTTTGATATCTCCGCCTTACACTACAGTACCTAACTCCATCAAGTACCGTCCGTTTCGTTGTATCCATTCATCCGACGGTCGATACCCGCTTGCCTCCGTATCACCGTCCGATCTACCAACCAGCTTCACATCCCACGGCCCATCTCACGAAACATCATCTCTTGATAGACCCGCCTCACACCCTAGCGACCGAGCACCTACACCCTACCCAAACGCACCCTTCTCCCAAACCATCGAGCCCCTCTCCTCCATCACCTCCCTCTGCAGAAACCGTACACCACCACCCTCTCCACCTCTGCCACCAACTCACTGCCACCACCACACCTCCACCATCATCACCCTATCGCCCAACAACCAAAACCCATCTCCCCCCTAGCCCTCTAGTTCCCTATTTTCTCACTTTTTACGCTTCTTTGCCTGAAACCCTAGGCGTGAAGAACTGATAAATTAGGTAACCTAGAGTTGCAATTGGCGCATGAGAAGAGGTCAGGGAGCAATTACAAAGCATGGGTCGACGATTTCAAGGATCAATTTCAAAGAAATTAGGTAAACCTAATTTAACTGATTTTTGGGGAAGAACCCTAATTTTGTGGTTTTGAGAAATTTGGGTCTGTGACTATAAATAGCCTTGTGGGTATGATGTAAAAACTATGCTTGGAGTAGCCAACATCCAGGACTTTCATGTCCTGTTAACTGTTAATTTCTGTTAAATGTTAATTTCAGTTCACAGTTCAGTTTCATGTTCATGTTAGATTTTCATATCTTGTTAAATGTATCCTGTTAATGTTTGTTATTACTGTTAGATGTTTGTGTTCATTGTTGATGTTTATGTTCACTGTTATGTTAAACTTGCTAAACTTGCTGTTAAACTTGCTGTTAGTTAAATGTTCATTGTTAATACTTGTGTCCTGTTAATGCTATTCTTTCCTGTTGATGTTTGTTACATGTTCACTACTGTGTTTAATTTACTGTCACATTTCCTGTTAATGCTAGGCTAGATATCTGTGAAGCATTGATGTAATTGTGCAATGGAAGAAATCAGTGCTCATAGCAAGCTGATTATCTTACCATTCTTGTTGTATGCTTAGGTTGCACTGTTGATTGAGCATTGGGAGAAACTAGTGCTCTTAGCAAGCTAGTTTTCTTCCCATTCTTTTAGTATACCTCCTGTAATCGTGCCTTAGCTTAGCCTTGCTCATTTTAGTTTCATTATCATCCCTGCCCTTGGCCTCAGGCCTTGGTTCATCTTGTTTTGTTTTGTTTTGTTTTTGTTCACTGCTTTATTGTTGTTTAGTTTTCATTTGCTTTGTTCCTTGTTTTTTCCCTGTGTTGTCTTTGCTTGCTGCTTTCTCTTCTTTGCCTTGTGTTGCTGCCTCCCTCTGCAGCTGCTGTGCAGCACTTGTGCTGCATTGCCTTCCCTTACACTTGCAGTGCTGCTGCTTTCCTTCCCTTGCAGCTGCTGCTGCTGCACTGCTGCAGCTGTTGCTGCCACTCCACTTCTCTTGCACTTACCCTGCAGCACTTCTCCTGCTGCTGTTGCTTCACTTGCAGTGCTGCTGTTTTCCTTCCTCTTTACTGCCTTGTGCTTCTGCTGCACTGCTGCTGTTGCTGTTGTCTGCTGCTGTTCCAAAGCTCATAAGTTACAAAGCCAAAGTCCAATTCAGTGAAGCCCAAAGGCCTAGTTCAATAGCCAAGCCCAATACATTTCATCCCAAAGGCCCATCAAACTGAAACCCAATTCAGTCAACTGTGGGCTTAACCAAAGCCCAGTTGTTTAAGATCAAAGCCCAAATTCATTAAGGCCCAATCCAATTCAGGCTTAATCAAAAGCCTAAGTTTAAGGCCAAAGCCCATTTGCATTTCAAAGACAAACTGAGCCCAAGCTCAGTTCATTTTATTGTGAACAAACCCATTAGTACTCAAGCCCAATTTAAGCCAAAAGGCTTCATAGCCCAATAAGCAACTAGGAACCCAATTAGCTAAAACACTTCCAAAACACACCCGATCTCTGTGGATCGACCCGTACTTGCACGAGCTACAACCGACGACCGTGCACTTGCGGTATTACTGTAGGCCCCCGTTTCACTTCGCTTCATTTTTATATACCCATCTTTGAGGCCTGCCAATCGTGGGACCCACGGGAAGTAGCATACGTTGCTAGTTTAAATAACTAAGTTATTTAATAATTCGATATTCATGAAATATCGTGTATACTTTATGCATGTAGTACATCGAATACAATCAATATGTATGAAGCACCGCTGTTTTAAAGCTTAACGGAGTAAGTCGCGGATTAAGCGTCTTAAAATAGCTGCATCCCCAACCATCTTCGAGTGATTGCTTGGAGGCCGCATTTAAAGGTCATCCCGTGGCCGATCACTCCTTGTGGTAGAGTGACAGATGGTGATTACCAAGGTACCTCATTGGCCATTTAACTCTTAGCCTAGGCTGCCTGACCAAGCTGGAAAAGTTGGACGGACGAGATGATCTACGGCACATATTTGCGACCGTTGATGATTTTAGGGTTTTAAAGAGGTGTGCAAGCATTACTCTTCAGCTTGACCGAAATTAAACATGGAAGATGTTTTTGGTGGGACCGACCGGGCATGCGTGTATACGGCTTGCCGATGTTCAGGTTCATGCCACTCTGTCTCGCGGAGGTGCGATCTGGACCACTCAATTTTTTTGGCAAAGATGAGTGGTCGGATCGATTTGCGTCAGAAATCCTTTGCCGCAAAGGATTTGGAAGCCGCGTGACATACCACCTTTGGGCGTGCGTTTCGAGGTTGCCAAATCCTAGTCTTCCTTGGCCGACCGGTCACACGCACAGGTGGGGCCTCAGTGATCACGTTGATGCTCCCTGAACCTCCTTAGTCTATATATACACCCTCCATCGGAGCTGGCGAACATGGATGGCCGTGATCAAATTGCGACACGTATGCCATGCCGCAAACCCTAATTAGGGTTTTGGACCGGTCACGCGTGCGTGACTTTAGCCAAGCGTTTTGGCAGGCTATGCTCCTCCTTTTGGGAGACCGACCGTGTGGGGCCCACGTTGGGCCGACGGTGAGCATATGTATACCTGATCGATGGTCCTAGGCGCGATCTAAGCCCTCCAAGCATGCCGGTGAAGTTGGATGGTTGTGATCGATTTTAAGACTCTAGTGGAGTTTCTACGACCCTTTAAGCATCACGTCAGTCGCTCTTCGAGCAAACGTTTACTGCTCTATGGCTGGGTCGTGAGAGAGTCGGTCGGGTAGGTGAGGAGTGGGCCCGCCAATTTGCATGTCAGCACTTCACCAATCAATCGCAGGATAATCCAAGCCGTCCAACTAGGATGGCGAAATTGGACGGTCGCGATTTTTTTGAGACCTTCTTTGGCAGTCTTGCTCGTGCAAGCCACTCTAAGACAAACGAACCAGCTCAAACTCCCTATTTCAGGGCTGTCGTTCGATGGGTGTTTGGGAGTACAACATGTGTTCGACGGCTAGGGAAAAAATGGGGTCGCTGGTGGTCATTACGGTGGTCGCCTGCTCCTGTTAAGGTTCGTCTAGGCTGGTTAAATCATGCGTCCAACTTGCGTGGCCGTGATCGTTTCTGAGACTGACACGGAAAGTCCAGATTTCCCTTAGGGAATTAAACAAGCTTGATCGGTCTAATATAATCACATCGATGCAGGGTTCTCTTTGTTAGAGAACAGTATGGCCTGTATGGGTATTTCGTGCTTACCTCCTTATTGATACTTGGAGATTCGTGTTACTCTGCTGAGAGTAAACACTCAGTCGTCATGCCGCACCAATAATGAGAGTCTTGCTGAGAACAACACAGGAAATACAAGGCAACTCATGCATTAATTAATAATGCTATAAGTATACAGAATATTTGGGATTGATGCTGCATGCACCATTCTGACTGAATTTTGTATATCTATTGAATTGCTTCAAATAAATAAAACGAGAGGATTTTTGCGCTCATCGTTTGTCAAATGGCTTTATCCTTTGCAGGATGTCAGCATATTAAATTTGGCTTTACAATTTTAGCCCTGAACTAAAATCCACCATCAACATTAAGTCCCCTGCCTAGCACGTAATGGTTGCACTATTCTGGGGTAGGCATAAGATGGTGACATATATAATCGTAAGAAGACGAAATAAAGGAAGTTTTACCTGGAGAGGTTCAGGCCGGTCACATTAGCAATCGTCCGCAAGTATTCTAGGCATGATCATGGGCCTTGGTGGGACCGATTTTCTTCCTCGAGTGTTTGAGCCAGGAAGGGAATCCCTCTTATATTAGAATTCCTCAATTACTCGTGTATAAAAGGGATGTTAACCCTTATATTTTTCCTTATTTTTGTTATTCGTCTAGCTCCTCCCGTCCGTGGCTTTGTTGCCACTGTTTCTGACACTGCCACCACCGTCGACGCTGCTGGATCTTGCCGTCGTTGCTGTCATCAGTCCGTCAACGAGGTAGGTGCTTCACCGTTTTTTTTTCTTTTGTTTTTGCATGCAAAGCCTAATCTTAGGTTGTGACTTGACTCCGCCCGTAGAAGAACTGTGCCATGATTATTTTCCTTTTTGCGTAAATTACATGCAACCCTGGAAAATCGTGGGTCCCACCGTGTGCATGCTCTGGTCAAACGTGAGTCCACTGTTTGTCTGCCGCGATTGCTATGCCTGCTTTGCTCGAACGTGGATGTGGACGTGGGACATCGACCCTGTTGTGCCTGCTTCACTCAAACGTGGATGCGGGCCCGCTGTGCTCATATTCTCCCACGACCAAACGTTGATATAATTAAGTCCCCAAGATAGAGTTTGACCCATTTCTTTGACTAGATGCGTTTCCTTTTACTGTGCGGTAGCCCTCCTCCAAATATATTTGATAAGAATTGTTGATCACTATCCCGCATCTGTAACCTTTATAGACGATAAATAAAGACTCATTTTCTTCCAAGGGTCTCTTAGTTTGTGAAATATAAAGAATATTTCAAAACTCTTTTTCCATTGCAGAAACATCCCCTTCGCGCAGAATCTCATGGAGGCAGATGGTAAGGACAACTCTGGTACTTCTCCAGAAAGGAGTTTCGAAGTCAACAAACCTGAGACCAATGACGCGTTCGAGGAGGTGATGGCTAGAATTTATCTTTCGCTTCGCGAGGCCGATAGTGCTATACGGGGCATGTCTGTTCTACACTTGCGCATCGCTCCAGAACATATTCAAACTCTCTTAGCTTCAATCAATAGGGAGGAGAAATGACGGCATGATGAAGCGTCGCTACTACTACCGGAGAGCGCAAGAGATGAGAGGTTTGCAGCACGGCTGAAAAGGCGAAGGGTTGAACATGAACGGCCTTCAAAGAAAGATATGCATGATTATACGATCCGTGATGGTGTGATAATCCTTGATTCTGACACAGATGAACCCGAGCATCCAAAGGTTTTCAGCGCAATCCCTGTAGTGGCCCTTGAAGAAGGCATGGAAGTTGTTCCTACTGAGGATGTTATTAAAGTGGAGAACATTGTTACAGAAATATCCAAAGTAGAAGTTGAGGCAGATCCAAAGGAAAAAGCGGTAACGACCCACGATGATAATGTTGAAGCAGACTCCAGCTGTGGTGAAGACACAGTCAATCTCCTTGATGAATAAATCTCTTGTTCCCTCTCTTTTATTCTTTTCTGAGTATTTTCTCGTAATTTGTGACATTTTCTCCTTGTACTCAGTGGCGGCTGAGTACAAGGTCTTCTTCTTTTCTGCTTGCTCGTTTAAACGAGAGATTTATTTATGTCATTTTTGAGACAAATCTTTCATCAAGACTGCATCTGAGTCTTCTCAGGCGCAGTGGTGCGCCTTCATATGATTTCATGTGATTCTTTTGATAAAAGAAGTAATTACATAATAAAACACCACGACCATGTCTGTGCTCTCCTGGCGTAAGTCTGATTCTGTTGGAGTAGACTGCTCAAGGTGCTTTCCCCTTTTTCTCTATACATATTCTATTCGTCCAACGTTTTCAGAAGATATGAAAGATTTCTTTTTAGGGTTTTCTTTCTGGGTAATGATGGCTTAGGATGACTCAGAATTTTGTGTCATGCGGCAGGGGTGAACAAATTTCTAAAGGAAATAATACCTTGATTAATTGAAAATTGAACCCTAATAATTATGAAAGCAAACAGTGCAATCATTTTGGAGGAATTACAAACACTGCATTAAAGGGAAATTGTTGGAGGAACTTCTACGGAGAATACTGGAGGGAAAGGGTAGTGCTTTTAGGTATTATATGGCTTGAGCCACCGTGAGTGAATAATCACGCCCTGGAGCTTGTCCGCTTTGATGATCTTGCAATATCCACCTAGGATGACATCTGCTACCAAATATGGTTCATCGTCTTTTGTTGCCGACAAATCAGATTGGCTAGTCATTTCCACCACCACGTTTCCAACTTGAAACGTGGTTATCTTTGCTACCATATCTCCAATTTGAAACGGATTTGGACTTGGCACAACATCTTGATTCTGGGACACGTTGTCTCT
The DNA here is from genome assembly GCF_003573695.1 of Papaver somniferum. Taxonomy (NCBI): domain Eukaryota; kingdom Viridiplantae; phylum Streptophyta; class Magnoliopsida; order Ranunculales; family Papaveraceae; genus Papaver; species Papaver somniferum. Next base: position 88,266,661 of record NC_039365.1, on the reverse strand, counting down.
GACTACTTCCAAGTTCTTGGTAAAAAGTTTAATAGGACCGGCACCCCATTCACATCTCTTAGTGGTAGTCAGGATGTTGACCGAAGCAAGTCCCCAGGCCCCAGCAGGAAGGGGATTTACTTTTTGTAAAAAGGGTTGTTCAATGAAACTTACTTGGGCTCGGAACCTTTTAAGGTATGATGACGGGCTTTCTCCAGGAAGTTGCGTCACATTTTCAAGTTGTTGATATGGCAACAAATGATCTTCAGGATTCGATGGATCATTGGAGATTCTTTTAGGTATTGAAATAGGTAAAGGACACACTCCCAATGCTGCTTTGTTGTCGTGTATCCATGGGCGTCCCAGGACCGTGACGTAGTTCGGATACTCTTTGACTATGTAAAATTTAGCCTGTGTTGGAGCATCACCGATTTTAACTTCAAGGTCAATGCATCCATAGGCGTCTCTGAATTCTCCCTCTGAGCTCCTGATCACGGTTGGGCTGCGGTAGCTTTTTGTTTTGAGATTCTTGCGGCCCTCAGAGTCTTGACAGTGATGATGTTGAATTCGGAGGCTGCATCAATCAATGTGCTGTCGAACTCGACATCCTTTAAACGAGTGACGGTCAAAAGTCCCCAGTTCCCCTTGCTGGTCGCATCTTCCAGGAAAGATTGAGGTTCCGAGACTGTTTCCTTTTCTGGATATAAACGCCTTCCTGACACAACCCGGTTGAGGTCTGCAAATATATCTTTACATTGCGCCTTGGAGAAGTATAGGATTTCACATAGATGCTCCATCATAGACTGTACTGTCTTGCGAACAGAATCCCCGGAAATCATGCAGCTCCTAATAGGAAGAGGATCCCTATGAACGCCTTCGTTTTCTAACTGGAGTTCTCCTGCCTCTACCTTTTCCCTGAAAATTTGTTTCAGTTTGTTGCAATCTTTGGTCGGTGATGGACAAACCTACGGTAACGGCAATACTTGGGGTTTGCCATTTCTTCCTCAGTCGGCGGACGTCTAATATGAGGTAGCTTGATCGCCTCATCTTGAATCCATGCTTCCAAGAGTTCTATGACTTCGCTCAGGGGGAATGGAAACTTCGGAACTGCGTCTCCAGTTTCTTGCATAGAAGCCTTGCCTGCCTTCTTTCGAGATGAAGTTGTTTATGCTGGTGCTGCACGCTTGGGTGGTTGTTCTATTGTTGAGGCTTTCCTTTTTCCTCCTTCGGACACCACACTCACAGAAGGACCGATATTATATTTCCTGTTGATGAGGCGTCTGCTCCCTCGACTTTCGCGCACATCTTCGTCTCAGACGACCCTGGTTCTTTCCAACAACGCTGGAGCCGTTGTAGCTGAACGCTTGGCGGCTTCATGGAGTTCCGAAAATGTTTGAACACCCAAATTCTCCAATAAGGCACGGTATATAGGCACCATCCTATTAATGCATGTTTCCACCAATCGACATTCGGTGACATTCAGATCATGGCAATCCAAAACTTGAACCCTGAACCTCTTAAAAAAGTCATTCGGATGTTCATTATTTCGTTGAAACATTCTTCCTAAGTCCGAGAAGGTGATTTGCTCAGACACGAAGAAATATTTCCTGTAGAAAGCAGAGACCATCTCTCCCCAACTAGATATACTGTTAGGCGCGATGTTGTTATACCAGGTTTACGCTCTTACAGTAAGTGACTTTGAGAATTCTTTCAGGCGGAGGACATGATTATATTCATATTCCCCCAGGGATTCTAAAAATCGAGAGATCTGTTCACGAGCGTTACCAGTACCATCATAAAGGGTGAATTGAGGAGAGGTGTATCCTCTGGGAAGGGGAATTCGTTGCACGTCTTGAGGGTATGGAGGTTGATACTGATGCATATCCATCGGATTTCCTTTGCCACAGTTTTGGAAGAATCTCTCCAGGTCCTCACGTGTGATGAAGTTGTATGGCTAGTTCCTCACTCTGGAACATTCCCGGTTCCTTTCTCTCAGACGCTCAGGAGCAACATGAGCTTCTTCGTCCATGTAGGCCTGCGCCGCTGAGGCACCTGCTCCAGGTGCGTTGAATGTATTCCTTGTAGGCTCCAGGGGATGCCCTGGCTCTTGTGGAAACCGATCATTCAATGTCTTGAGAAAAGTGAGTACCTCCTTCTGAGTTGTAGCCATGTCCGTCTGTGCCTTATCAAGGACTTCTTGTCTTTCCATAAAATCCACCATGATAATAGGGGGTTGTGCTCCTATGGATCCTCCGGCCCCTTGTCCTGAGGGAGGAGTGGTAGTTTCCCTGGTGACGGACGGAGGCGTTACACTCGAATAAATGCCAGGGTATGCAGCTGCTCTGGCTCCGGTGATAGGAGGCGTCACACCCAATGGAATATCTCCTCCTGCTCCGCTGGTACTGGTGGTAGATGATGCAATTCCTCGAGATACATTGATCGTATTGACTGGCTGCACGGTGACACCACTGCTTGGGATATTAACGCAGAAAGTTTTGTCAGCGCTAGTTTCGTCAGGATTGGTTGTTGATCCCGACCTAAGATCCACCATTTCGAAATTGATAAGATTGAATTGGATTTGAAAATTGATTTTGCAACCGAGAGATTAATCTCCCACTGTGGTCGCCGATTATTTATGGGTGAAAACTATTTCTGCTGGTTTTGGTAATTTTGGGTGTGTGTGGATGAGAAATGAATCTAAACCCTAAACAAATACACTGCACGGGAGTGCTATCTGATTCGAGAGATCAATCTATACAATTCTGGCCTAAACCAAGAAATGGTCGTTCCAGACTTGCTTCGGTCACAAAATAAAGGAGATGGGGTTGATCTTAGGGAGGGAAGCGAAGAAGGTGTTGAGATTGTGAAGGTATTGGTTGTTTATAACGTGTATCAGAATATCGAACTGGCTTTCAAGAATGTAAGAAATCAGCTCTGGTGTTTTATGGATACGATTACAACACTTGGGTTTTCTGTGTTTGTTCGTGTTGTTTGGAAATAGGCAAAGGACCTATTTATACAAGTCATTGAGCACAAACCCTCATCTCGTAGGAAGTGGAGGAAGTTGAGTGATGGAGTAGTGGGGTCGTGTGGGTGATTGCACGATCACGTCTTAGCCCACTTCCCTCATCATCTTAACCTTCCATGCCTCCTGACACGTTCTTGTGATGGCACGCTGCACGTTGTAAACCGCCAGACCAATACCCCAGTAAGTATCCCCCAGTTTGTGACATGCTTGATGTCTCGAATGAGTGGATCGTGGGACCCACAGAAAGTAGCATACGTCGCTAGGTTAAATAAATAAGTTATTTAAGAAATCTATATTCATGAAATATCGTGTGTACTATGTGCATGTAATGCATCGAATACAATCAATATGTATGAAGCATTGATATTTTAAAGATTAACGGAGTAAGTCGCGGATTAAGCGTCTTAAAATAGCTTCATGCCCAACCATCTTTGAGTGATTGCTTGGAGGCCGCATGGGCAGGCCATCCCTTGGCTGATCACTCCTTGTGGTAGAGTGACGGATGGTGATCACCAAGGTACCTCATTGGCCATTTAACTCTTAGCCTAGGCTGCCTGACCAAGCTGGCAAAGTTGGACGGATGATATGATCTACGACACATATTTGCGACCGTTGATGATTTTAGGGTTTTAAAGAGGTGCGCAAGCATTACTCTTAAGCTTGACTGAAATCAAGCATGAACGATGTTTTTGGTGGGACCGGCCGGGCATGCGTGTAGACAGCTTGCCGGTGTTAAGGTCCATGTCACTCTGTCTCGCGGAGGAGAGATCTAGACCACTCGATTTGTCTGGCAAAGATGAGTGGCCGTGATTGATTTGCAACAGAAATCCTTTTTCGCAAAGGATTTGGAAGCCGCGTGACATGCCACCTTTGGGCGTGCGTTCCGAGGTTACCAAGTCCTAGTCTGCCTAGGCTGGAAGGTCACACGCACAGGTGGGCCCGCCGTGATCACGTTGATGCTCCCTGGACCTCCTTAGTCTATATCTACACCCTCCATCCGAGCTGGCGAAGATGGATGGCCGTGATCAAATTGCGACACATATGTCATGCCGCAAACCCTATTTAGGGTTTTGGACCTGTCACGCGTGCGTGACTTTAGCCAAACGGTTTGGCAGGCTATGCTCCTCCTTTGGGGAGACCGACCGTGTGGGGCCCACATTGGGCCGACAATGAGCATATGTATACCTGCTCGATGGTCCTAGGCGCGATCTAAGCCCTAAAAGCATACCGGTGAAGTTGGGTGGTTGTGATCGATTTTAAGACGCTAGCGGAGTTTCTACGACCCTTTAAGCATCACGTCAGCCGCTCTTCGAGCAAACATTTACTGCTCTATGGATGGGTGCTGAGAGAGTCGGTCGGGTAGGTGATGAGTGGGCCCGAAAATTTGCATGTCAGCACTTCACCAATCAATCGCGAGATGATCTAAGTCGTTCAACTAGGCTGGCGAAGTTGGACGGTCGCGATGTTTTTGAGACCTTCTTTGGCAGTCTTGCTCGTGCAAGCCACTTCAAGACAAACGAACCAGCTCAAACTTCCTATTTCAGAGCTGTCGTTCGATGGGTGTTTGGGAGTACAACATGTGTTCGACCGGCTAGGGAAAAAACGGGCCCGCTGGTGGTTATTACGTTGGTCGCCTGCTCCTGCTAGGGTTCGTCTAGGATGGTTAAATCATGCGGCCAACTTGCGTGGCCGTGTTCGTTCCTTAGACTGACACGGAAAGTCCATATTTCCCTTTGGGAATTAAACAAGCTTGATCGAGCTAATATAAGCACATCGATACAGGGTTCTCTTTGTTAGAGAACAGTATGGCCTGTATGGGTATTTCGTGCATACCTCCTTATTGATACTTGGAGATTCTTGTTACTCTGCTGAGAGTAAACACTCAGTCGTCATGCCGCACCAATAATGAGAGTCTTGCTGAGAACAGCACGGGAAATACAAGGCAACTCATGCATTAATTGATAATGTTATAAGTAGACAGAATATTTGGGATTGTTGCTACATGCACCATTCTGAGTGAATTTCGTATCTTTATTGAATTGCTTCAAATAAATAAAACGAGAGGATTTCTACGCTCATCGTTTTTCAAATGGCTTTATCCTTAGGATATCAGCATATTAAATTTGGCTTTACAATTTTAGCCCTGAACTAAAATCCACCATCAACACTAACCTAGTACTCGTCTTGTTTAAAATTGAAAGGTCTAAGTTTATGGATATTTAGAACCTGATGAGAAAAATAGAGTTTATCTTTATTTTGGTCTTATCGAATTAAGCGGTTGTTTTTGAACAATCGGTTTCGCAAAGGGACTAAGGTGGTTAGTTGTTTTTGGTTTGATAAACTAAATTGGAAAAATTGTTTCGGACAATTGTTTCCTTGGTAACATATCAAAATAAAGCTACTTGTAGTTTCGGTTTTGATATCGGTTATCAGAACATGGTGTAGAACCCTCGTGCCTAACTCTCCAGGTTTGCAAGTCTATTCTGAGATTTGTAAGATTCTTTTCGTGTTGTCCTTTATTTTTTCGTTTCTTTGTCCTTTTTGTGACAAAAAGGGGAAGAAATATATGGAGTAAACAGGTGATGCTGGCATTGATTTTATATTGATTGGCATCGCTAGGGCAAAGAACATTGGTGCTTGAATGTTTATCTAACAAAAGAGTGAAAGCACTGACTAAGGGGGAGTAACATGTCATATGAATGGTATAACAAAGACGTGCGGATTGAATATCTACCTATTTTCCTTAGGGGGAGAATTAGCTTTGTTATTATAATGTCAACAACGGCATTTTCAAGGATTGAATGTAAGAAGTATTAATGTACTATTGAATCGGGAGTCAAGCGGATGTGTAATGAATTTTGTAATTTGTTTATCCATCTGATGTAAGAGTTTTTCACTAAAATTGACAAAGGAGGAAATTGTTAGAGCATTGCTCGGTTGAACCCACCAAGCGTTGGTATGTAAAGTTTGGTTTTCATATTTTAGTGAATCAAAACTCATGTTAAGAGTCGCTTGATTATGTACTAGAGTTAACTTCGTATAGGTTAGCTTGAAAGTATTAGGATATGAGACATTACAAGTATTGTGAAGTCTTGAAGATGTGAAGAAGCAAGGAGCTACAACAACAACAATCATCCTTCCGCTTGAGGTTATTGATATTTGACTTGAACTGTTTCATTCCCTAACGTATCTTTCAAGTCGTGCATATTGAAAACATAACTGCGAAGCATATATGAACTCTAGATAGACATAGTATTAAGGAATACAATACGAGGTTTATTGCTTAACCATTGAACTTTGTAGATAAGACATCTCCATAATCAATTGAATGCTATTGTAATTATGTATGGGTATGAGGTGAAGATTTCATCCTAGGGAACAATGTTTACATGTGTTCTAAGGAAGTAAGTTCATAAACTTGTTTGTGGACCGAAAAGGAAATTTCCAGGTGTTATTGGTTTTTTTATTCATTGCATATCTTATGAACAACCTATATGTGTGATTGAGTATAACCGCTCACAAATTGTTGCATTCTTGGTAAAACTATTCACAAAGGCCTGACTTATGTATTGGTAGAACATTTATTGGTAAAACCTATCTTAAGTAATCACCTATGGTATGATCGGTTTTGTATGTCTGACCAATTAAAGGGAAAGGGGAACCTATCCTTGTAACGGGTGCAGTACATCAAGGGGAACCGATCCTTGTATGGGGTGCAGCAAGGTTTATAGAAGAAAGGGGAACCGATCCTATGGACATGTGCAACATGTTTTTAGGCAAAGGGGAACCGATCCTATGGACATGTGCAACACATATAAGTTAGATACCATATATATGTGGGGAACCGATCCTAGTACCTATTCAACCGAATTTTGAAAAGCTAGTGTGATTATGCACAGTACTCACATGGAGGTAGAACCGAACTTGTTTTGGTAGAACCGTTAAACCCAAGATTGTGATTGAATTTTGGTTTGATCAATCACATAGTTCTTGAAAGTCAGATGAACCAATTATAAACTTGTTTGGAAGTGTGGCAGATCGGTTTCAAGGTAGTAAGTGTGAAAGAAAACTTACGAATGAAAGATGTCGACAAACTTTGAACACGTGCTATGAATGTTTATTACTATAATTGTTCAAAGATATTCCTTAACGGCTAAGGGAAGAGAATCCCAGGATCGAAACATAAGTAAGTCAATTAAGAATCTTTTAATTAAGGTTATTAATTTCATTTTGTAGGGAAATTCCAGAATTAGTAATGTACATTTACTAATTAGATTTTCCGAGAGATTTCGATCGTTATTTTTGGACAGAGCATTCCCAGGAATTATGAAAACCGAATCTGTGCTTTAAATGAATATCTTGAGAATATTTTCGGTTTTGGAAATTCCTTGGTGTCCAAACTTCCTTGTCTATAAATACACGAATTTTTCCTTTCTCGCAAACTAATCCTTCGTAACAAAAGACTTCCTCTTTTGTTGTTATTACTGGTGAAGCCGCCTATTCAGAGAGGAGAGTAACCTAATTAGGCGAAATCTCTTACGGCCGCTCAGTTTAAAGTCTTCTTTGGGATTGAGAAGATCTAGCGTGTACCGTTGGTGGGAAACTAGATAATTCCGATTTATCTTTTGTTTTCGATTGATTTGATTGACTAACGGTGGTTGAAATATGATTGCACCTAGTTTGTTTATTCTTGAGAATCTTCTCTTCTGATATAAGATTCACTCAAACTACTTCGGAGTTTCGACAGGGATCTTTAGACTGTTGTGAGTTCTAAAGACGATCTTGTGATAATCCAATTGTTAACAGACTCCGTTTTGTGCGTGATTGATCACAAGAGATTCAAGTGATTGTGTGCAGGTTTTTATTAAAGATTTAAGAAGATTTGAAGACAAAGAAGAAATTGAAGATCTGACTTGGGTTTTATAACTTTGGTGTGCACAATACTTGTTTGGGTAAAAGAGGATCCAATTAATAATCGGTTTATCCTTGTGGTAGATTGGATTGATTAATTGAGTAGATCGACATCAATACGTTTCCTTGTGATTAAAGGTATTGATTGGCTTAATCTTAAACGATCACTTGGGTGATTGAACATAAGATAAATCTAAGGACCTGACGAAGGAGTTTATGTTGAGATAAACGGAAGAGCCTTTGTCTGACTCATATCACTTGGTTGAATAGAGTTGATACCAAACATATTTGTTGTTCCTTTACTGTTTGGAATACGAACCACATGAATTATTCCAAGTACGTGACTTATTTATAAGTTGGAGGCGTGGGAATACAGACGGAACTAGGTGAATGTAGTGATTACACTACAATGGGTGATCAGTAACAGCTCTTGATAGGGTTTGATTAGAAGAATAGAGGGTTAGAATTCATAGAGAAGAAGAAGAATTAATCGAAAAAGGAAGGACAGAGGGACAAGCATAGAGTAAAGCAACAATAGTTGATTAATTCATGATATCTCTTCCTACAACCAACCACAATAATAAAGGCGACATTCCCCAGGCCCGCGTGTGACCCACACGCTCACACGATGAACCTGAACCACATCTACTATTAGCTAAAAGCACATATGAATTACTAAGGGAACCCATACAAGAAGGTTATCCCATAACAGGTCATGATAAGGGACATGACAATTACCCACTACTCCACAACATCCTTGTCCTCAAGGATGAATTTTGGAAATTGTGTCTGCATGAGTTGATTGTGCTCCCAAGTAGCCTCTGATTCAGATAAGCCTCTCCATTTAACCAATACTTGAAATATAGCATGTTGGTTCTTTTGAATGCTTCTGCTAGATAGGACACTGTCTAAAGTCATCTGTAGTTGTCCACTGCTGTCAGTAGATGGAAAGTGAGTCTGAGTTACTACTCCCACTCCTATCTTGGGCTTCAGTTGTGATACATGGAATGTAGGATGAATTTTACTACCTGCTGGTAACTTCAGCTGATAAGCTACATCTCCCACTTTGGCCACAACCTGATAAGGACCAAAAAATTTGGAAGCTAACTTCAGATTTCTTCTCAACTGAACGTGGATTGCCTGTACGGTTGAAACCTTAAGTACACCCAATCCCTTACATTGAATGATCTCTCTGACCTCTTCTTATCTGCTTGTTGCTTGATTCTGTGTTGTGCAGATTCCAAGGCTTCCTTGAGGACTTGTCCCATTTCTTGTCTCTCCTGCAAATAATCTTCAACTGCAGCATGAATACCTGCTTGGTCAGAAAGGACTCCAAATTGTGATGGGGCATAACCATAAAGGGCTTCAAATGGAGTCAACTTCAGGCTATTATGGTAGGAGGTATTAAACCACTATTCTGCTAATGATAACCATGAAACCCATATAGTTGGCCTTGAGCTTGTCATGCATCTCAAATAAGATTATAAACATGCATTCACCCTCTCTGTCTTCCCATCAGTTTGTGGATGGTATGCAGTACTGAGATGCAAGGAAGTACCTGAAAAAGCGGGGGTATAACAACACCAACCAATATTTCGCTTAGCAATTTGTATGGACTAACTCCAATATACTTTGCTAGAGAATCAACTAGACAGTCAGACTCAATTTAGATTAAAGTATATTGAGAAGTTAATATCTCTCTCTTGTTTTGATTTACTCGAGCTAATAGAAATCAGCGAGTCCTCAATCAAACACAAGGAATAACTTGGATGGTACCAAAGACCAATATCCAAGGATCAAACAATGAAAATCAACAACCAAAGGTTGGACTATTCTAATTGATGATCTTAACGCACAAACTGTATTATTTCAATTATAAAGATAAAACAATATAATGCGGAAATTGAAATAACACAGACACCAGAAATTTTGTTAACGAGGAAATCGCAAATGCAGAAAAACCTCGGGACCTAGTCCAGATTGAACACACACTGTATTAAGCCGCTACAGACACTAGCCTACTCCAAGCTAACTTCGGACTGGACCGTAGTTGAAACCCAATCAGTCTCACACTAATTCAAGGTACAGTTATGCTCCTACGCCTCTGATCCCAGCAGGATACTGCGCACTTGATTCCCTTAGCTGATCTCACCCACAACTAAGAGTTGCTATGATCCAAAATCGCAGGCTTAACAATAAACAAATCTGTCTCACACAGAAAAGTATATCAAAGGATCAATTTGTCTCCCACAGAAAAACCCTAAAGTTTTATTCCGTCTTTTGATATATACTCAAGGTGAACAGGAACCAATTGATAATCCGGTCTTATATTCCAGAAGAACATCCTAGATTAATCATTCACCTCGCAACAATCTTAATCGTATGGTAGCGAAACAAGATGTTGCAGAATAACAAACGATGAGACGAAGATGTTTGTGATTACTTTTTATATCTTGCCTATCGGAGATATCAAATCTCAAGCCAATCAATATGAGTGTACTCGTACGATAGAAGATGCAAGATCAGATCACACAACTACGATAAAAGTAGTATCGGTCTGGCTTCACAATCCCAATGAAGTCTTTAAGTCGTTAACCTGGTTTTGGAAGAAGAAAACCATAGGTTAAAGGAGAACCGACTCTAGCACGCAACTAGTATCATACGTAAAGTGTGGGGATTAGTTTTACAGAGTTGTTAGATGTCCCCTTATATAGTCTTTCAAACTAGGGATGAGAACCTGATTTAGATTTAAGCTAATATCTCTCAACCGTTAGATCGAATTCTTAGCTTGTTATACACAAATGAAATGCACGCTTCTAGGTTTGTTAACCGTACCCAAACGTGTGCATTGTTGGTTCAATAATAGTCAACCAAAAGTTTATCCATTTGATCATTTCATACCAACCATTTTCTTCTTCACCATAACTAGTTCAAATGACTCATATGGACTAGTTAGAGAGTTGTTCAATTGTAAGGAAATATTATGTACTACAAAGGACACAATTGAAGCAAAGATGATTTGATTCACTTGAATCGGTTCATGAACTTTATAGCCACGGTTTGCAAAATCATTCCATAGTCTTTATAAGTTTAAGTTCAGAAATCATCTTTAGATATATAACCTTCTCAAGTTCGCAGACTAGGTTTGCGTACTTAAGATAATATACGAGTTCACAAACTCCAACAGAAATTCTCGAGTTTGAGAACTTCGCTGGTTGGCGGACTGGGTACACGCAAGTGGTTTGTTAACTCCAGCAGAAATTCTCGGGTTCTAGAACTTCGGCAGTTCGCGGACTGGGTTCGCGGACTTGGCTGCAAGCCATTCTTCTAGTATAGGACTTATGCACATATGTGTTTCCACAACATACTTATGTCCATTATTAGTTATGTAATCTTAACTCTCATTCCAATCATTGAAACATTCTTAGAGGACGTTATATAGTTGTTACACTATTTCTAGTCAAAGCAATTTTCAAGGTGATTGAAACATATCATGACTTTCGTCACTAGGTAAAGATAAACATGGTCGAAGCGAAATGCTTACCAACACATATTTCGAGATATAGATAGGCGAGGTATACTCGGATCGAAATACCAAATGTGTATAATCTAAGTCTATATATATAGCATACAACTTTTTGTCTCAAGAAGTAGGAGATATAATAGATAGACTTTTGAGTGACAGATAAGTTCAAGTCTTCACATACTTTTTTGTCGAGAAGTTCCACCGGTTCCTTGAGTAGTTCTTCTACTTGTATGATGAATCGTCATGAAGTCCTTGAGCTCAAATACACTTACTATCCTAGTCCGAGACTTAGCTATAATAGACTAGAAATCAAGACTTATAGTTTTGATCACTAACATTGACAAACATGCTTGATATAGCAACACATGCGAGTTCGACCGAGCAGTGCTCTAACAATCTCCTCCTTTGTCAATTTTATTGACAAGACTATCAATACATATGGAATACAAAAAAGATAACGAAACTTAAGTAGATCCTATTCCACATGTCTAATCATCAACATTCCTCGAAATCTTCGTCCTTCCAAGTACTCCAATGATCCCAAAGGTTGTAAGTTTAGCATCACCGTTATTGAAGATCCGTAGCTATAACAATGAGAAAGCAATGGTCTCGATCATTGTTATACAGTGTCATCGTATTATTACACAGTGTCAAAGTCCAATTGTATCACAACTTCAACAATAATACTATGGTGATATGTATCACTCCCCCTTAGTCAATACTCCATCTCGATCATGGAAACCACTCCCCCTTACACAATGATCCGAAAACCATATGTATTTGTAATGTGAACTACATATTAATTATCCACCTTTTTGTCAATAAAATTGGCAAAGGTATAAGAACGGGATCATAATGAAATTTCCATAAGAGACATTTCATGACTAAACAAACAAATACACATCATCTTATTTAGATGCAATCATATAGCCGAAGCTAATAGCATTCATCAAGGAGTTTAAAGATACAAGATAACCCCTCTAAAAATCCACAGCCGCACACCCCTCAAGATATGACCATTAAGCACAAGTTCAAAAGAACTCTCCCCCATTTGATGTCATTCCCGAAAGAACAACAAGAGCGACCTTAATTTCGAAGGAAAAGAATGATTTTTATTGGACACCAAAAACCATAGGAATAATTTTCTATATCCAAAACTCAATCAAATTAATCACAAGTAAACCCATGATTAATTTAATCGGGATACGCAACCAAATCAATACACAAAAAAGTGATCAATTTAATTGATTGTGCTCAACATAAGTAAACTTACGGAGTATACGACTACATTAACCAATAGAACATGATTAGCATAGCCGTTCATATACTCGACATAAGAAAAATCTTATGGAGTCTTGCAGTAAACACAAAATGTGGATCATGGTAATGATCAAACTGCGGATACATACAAGGATCTATTTTATTTTCCATCACTATTTGCATAACGATATAATAGACTTTATCCTTGTTTACAAAAGATTTTAACCTATCTTCCATCAAATAATTGACAATATAGACTTAACTTTTGTATTTGTCAAAAGTCTATTCATTCTTAAATCAATATGTGAATATCGACACAAACGACTTTACTTTTGACAAAGTATAGGACAATCATAGTTCACGGACGCAAACACACATATCCCATAACACATTGAAATATATAAAATCATAAAGATTAATACTGCAAAGATCATCTTCCAAACAATTTATAGAATTTAAGCAAATAAACCTAAAAACATGAAGATGAATACGTTTGACAATAGTTATGTGTAATCACAATAATTGCTATTCCAAACTCTAGTAATCCTTCTCAAAAAAAAGAATAAATTCTCATAAGAAGTTTCCTAGGAATCAAGACAAACTCGTAATGCACATATTAAATGATTTGTCCTTAGAGGGTAGAATCAATCTTTTTCGCCCGGATTTACACCAAGAATATCTACCAAAAGCATATACAAATATTTTCTTAACAAATAAGAACATACAAAGTCATTAAGGACCATGCACCATAGTTCACATAAAATGATTGTGAACATTCAAGAATCCCATAGTGATGTGTACTACTGCCCATTCTTGAACTTCCTTCTTTGTGATTCACCAACAACATTCTTGTAAAAGATACAATGGTCTTAAAAGAGTAGTACTCTAAGAATACAAGCAGGGGCGGAACTAGGAGTTGCTTGGAAAAAATCTATGCATGCTAGGGGTGGCTTTGAACAATTTTAGCTTGGTTTGCATCAAAATTGGCTCAGCTCCACTACCTATTTTTAAAAAAATTCTAAATTTAAGGGTGGCTTAAGCCAGCCCATGTGTAGCTGTAGATCCGCCAGTGAATACAAGTGCCCAAGTCCAAGAAGTGGAACAAGTGCAACGAAACGGAGCAAAACACTCGAAAACAAGAGACATGACAAATATCAATCTTAACTCATCCAAATTCAATAATTCTCATATCCATTTTGAAGAGAATTCAAAGAGGAAGAGAATTCAAAAAGATTGAGGTCATTCTGAGTTCGGACAAAGAAGATACGTCCAAAACAAGTTTACCGAATATCGACGTCAAGTATGCATACGGGTTTGCAAACGAATTTTCAAGTCCGCGAATTTAAACCCATGGATTTTGATTTTAAAAGATGTTATGCATACCTGGTAGGTGTACCATGAAGTCCAAACATCCCGAAGTACTATTTTCAAACCTAGACGTTTAAGAACCTTAAACACAGATCAAGTTAGGTAGAAAAGAACGATAAAAAAGGTACGTGAATCATTATAAGTTCTCTAAAAAAATAAAAGCACAAATCTTTCTCAAGTTTATAGACATACCTTTTTAGATGAATCCAATTGAATTCTACAACCTTACCGAACATAATCTTTGCGCCCCAATTTTTGTGCTTCCCTCACCGTATACATAACAGGGCATTCCTTGATGAGGATGCACTTACCACACAATCAAGTTTTGTTGGGGTGAACAATGTCTTTTTCACCACAATTGACCTTTGGATTATCATGAAAGGGATAACTTTTAGAGCCTTTCACATCCAATTCCATTTTTCCAAAAAACTTGTTAAGTTTCAACATTATGGACACTGCCTTCTCCATAGTCATGGAATTTTCTGGAAGATCAGTCATTTTCACACTCAAAACATCATTAGCTTTTTTTGGCACCCACTTTTGAGTGCATTTAGGAACAACCGGAACCTTCTTCCCATTACTCTCTTCAAAATTTCCCGGAAGATAATTGGCTTGACTATTCTTTTACAAGTTAGTCTTTCTCCAATGGGGAGAATCTGATCTTGTCTTCGTCTTTACGAAGTTATCCTTTTGATAACCATTACGATTGTGAAAAGTTTTCGTATAATGTTTATAGGCAAATCTAGGTTTATCACAGCAACGATTCCTTTGCCTAAAGGTTGGAAAGTTACAACCTGTAATGTTAAGGGGATTAGCCTTAGCATATGATCTTGGTTTCACAATTTCTTGTGATGCCCAAAAAAGAACATCATGAAGTTTCTTATTCCTTATACGAAAACGACATCTCCTTTCCAGGTGACCTTTATTTCCGCAATAGTGGCAAACATAAGGAATGTTCTTACCTCGATCAGTGTGTGCTAACTTTGGAGGTTGATATTATTTGCTCTTTTGAACCTTATTTCCGGTGAAGGTGTTTCACTTTTTCCATCAGTGGAAACCTTTTGTTGAGAATAATCACTAGCCTTGAAAATTTTTACCTCTTTGCTAATACTTGGAGCATCTATTACCTTATAGCCCAATCCTCGTGTATCACGATGATATTTACTTGCTCCTAGCATAGTTGTTAATTTGCTTGAACTAGTATTGAACTTTTTCAAGTCATCTTCCAACATATTGATTTTATCAAGAGCAGCAGCTAAATCATCCTCAAGGCGTTTTTCTCGAGCGAGACAAGCACTTTCTCTGTCATCAAAACTAATTTGTTGAGAGTTAAACCTTGCTTCGGATTCTGCAAGTTTCTTTTCTAACAAAAAGTAATTTTGATAAGAATTATCACATTCAAGTGACTTCATCCGTAGGTTTTCCTCAGAATCCTTGAGGATCGATTCGTTAGAACGATTCAAAAAATAAACACCTGCGTAATATCTTCTCAATTTCTTGTTTTATCGACAGAGAGGAGTCAGAAGGGGTGATACATGAGAAGTTGTAATCTTCTTCATATTCCATGAATCCAAAAACTCAACATACTCTAAGACTTCCTCATCAACATCTCTATCAATATCTGAATCACCTTCATCAGAAAGTTCATCCAACTGTTCTTCTAGGAGAGTTTCCCAATCAATAGTTTTTACATCAAGAGAATGTTTAGATATTGACTTAGATGTGATAGTTCTCTCAGGAGAATCCAAGCTTTTAGAATCATCTGGTAATTTATGAACTGGTACGTTATTAGAGATAGACTCGTCCATAATCAGATCACTACAAACACAGACTTATAAGGTCTTTAACGTGTTTTCCTGCTCTGATACCAATTGAAAAAGCGGGGGTCTAACAACACCACCCAATATTTCGCTTAGCAATCTGTATGGACTAACTCCAATATACTTTGCTAGAGAATCAACTAGACAGTCAGACTCAATCTAGATTAAAGTATATTGAGAAGTTAATATCTCTCTCTTGTTTTGATTTACTCGAGCTAATAGAAATCAGAGAGTCCTCAATCAAACACAAGGAATAACTTGGATGGTTACAAAGACCAATATCCAAGGATCAATAAATGAAAATCAACAACCAAAGGTTGGACTATTCTAATTGATGATCGTAACGCACAACTTGTATTATTTCAATTATAAAGATAAAACAATATAATGCGGAAATTGAAATAACACAGACCAGAAATTTTGTTAACGAGGAAACCGCAAATGAAGAAAAACCCCGGGACCTAGTCCAGATTGAACACACACTGTATTAAGCCGCTACAGACACTAGCCTACTCCAAGCTAATTTCGGACTGGACCGTAGTTGAACCCCAATCAGTCTCCCACTAATTCAAGGTACAGTTATACTCCTACGCCTCTGATCCCAGCAGGATACTGCGTACTTGATTCCCTTAGCTGATCTCACCCACAACTAAGAGTTGCTATGATCCAAAATCGCAGGCTTAACAATAAATAAATTTGTCTCACACAGAAAAATCTATCAAATGATCAATTTGTCTCCCACAGAAAAACCCTAAAGTTTTATTCCGTCTTTTGATATATAATCAAGGTGAACAAGAACCAATCGATAATCCGGTCTTATATTCCAGAAGAACATCCTAGATTAATCATTCACCTCACAACAATCTTAAACGTATGGTAGCGAAACAAGATGTTGCGGAATCACAAACGATGAGACGGAGATGTTTGTGATTACTTTTTATATCTTACCTATCGGAGATATCAAATCTCAAGACAATCAATATGATTGTACTCGTACAATAGAAGATGCAAGATCAGATCACACAACTACGATAAAAGTAGTATCGGTCTGGATTCACAATCCCAATGAAGTCTTTAAGTCGTTAACCTGGTTTTAGAAGAAGAAAACCATAGGTTAAAGGAGAACCGACTCTAGCACGCAACTAGTATCACACATAAAGTGTGGGGATTAGTTTCGCAGAGTTGCTAGATGTCCCCTTATATAGTCTTTCAAATCAGGGTTTCGCCTTGCTCACAAAGCAAACGCTATCCACCGTTAGATGAAAACCTGATTTAGATTCAAGCTAATATCTCTCAACCGTCAAAACGAAATCTTAGCTTGTTATACACAAATGAAATGCACGCTTCTAGGTTTGTTAACCGTACCCAAACGTGTGCATTTTTGGTTCAACAATAGTCAACCAAAAGGTTAGCCATTTGATCATTTCATACAAACCATTTTCTTCTTCACCATAACTAGTTCAAATGACTCATATGATCTAGTTAGAGAGTTTTTCAATTGCAAGGAAATCTTATATACTACAGAGTACACAATTGAGGAAAAGATGATTTGATTCACTTGAATCGGTTCATGAACTTTATATCCACGGTTTGCAAAAGCATTCCTTGGTCTTTATAAGTTTAAGTTCAGAAATAATTTTTAGATATATAACCTTCTCAAGTTCGCAGACCATGTTCGGCGGACTTAAGATACTGGATGAATTCACAAACTCCAGCAGAAATTCTCGGGTTTGAGAACTTCGCTGGTTGGCGGACTGGGTTCCCGGACTTGGTACACGCAAGTGGTTTGTTAACTCCAGTAGAAATTCTCGGGTTCGCGAACTTCGACAGTTCGCGGACTTTGATGCAAGCCATTCTTCCAGTAAAGGACTTATGCACATATGTGTTTCCACAACATACTTATGTCCATTATTGGTTATGTAATCTTAACTCTCATTCCAATCATTGAAACATTCTTAGAGGACGTTATATAGTTGTTACACTATTTCTCGTCAAAGCAATTTTCAAGGTGATTGAAACATATCATGACTTTCGTCACTAGGTAAAGAAAAACATGGTTGAAGCGAAACGCTTACCAACACATATTTCGAGATATAGATAGGCGAGGTATACTCGGCTCGAAATATCAAATGTGTATAATCTAAGTCTATATATATACCATATGACTTTTTGTCTCAAGAAGTAGGAGATAGAATAGATAGACTTTTGAGTGACAGATAAGTTCAAGTCTTCACATACCTTTTTGTCGAGAAGTTCCACCGGTTCCTTGAGTAGTTCTTCTACTTGTATGATGAATCTCCATGAAGTCCTTGAGCTCAACTACACTTATTATCCTAGTCTGAGACTTAGCTATAATAGACTAGAAATCAAGACTTATAGTTTTGATCACTAACATTGACAAACATGCTTGATATAGAAACGCATGCGAGTTCGACCGAGCGGGGCGCTAACGGTACCTACCTTAGAAAATACTACTTGCCAGAAATTGATGATGAAAATACTATCTCTGTCAGAGACAATAGACTTTGGTATGCCATGCAACTTGAAGACAGTATCAATGAATCTGGTAGCAACAGAAGCAGTTGTATATGGATGGTTGATTGCAATAAAGTGGATGTATTTTGTGAGCCTATCTACCACCACCATGATGACTTCTCTCCCTTCAGACTTGGGTAAACCTATAATGAAATCCATGTTGATTTCCTCCCAAGCTTGATTAGGAATGGGTAATGGATGTAATAACCCAGCTGGCAAGGTATTGAATCCTTTATGTTGCTGACAAACATCACACTCCCTGAAAAATGTGAGTATGTGGTTCTTCATTCCCATCCAATGGAAATATAACTTGGCTTTATGATAAGTAGCTTGACCTCCTGAGTGTCCCCCAAATGGTGAGGAGTGTAAGACAATTATTATGGCTCTTCTAAGATCTCCAAATTGCGCAATGTATATCTTTTGTTTGTACCTCAGGATTCCATTCAAGTAAGAAAATCCATTTATTTCTTGATTCTTTACTGTCAGCTCAGGTATCCATTTAACAGCAATGGGATCATCTTTATAGCTGTCTTGAACTTCATTTAGCCATGATGGTTGTACTTGAGTAATGGCCTGACAAGACACCTCTCCTCCAAGTTTGACTTTGGATAAGGCATCAGCTACCAAGTTATCTACTCCTTTTCTGTACTTAATCTCATAATTATAATCCAAAAGTTTAGCAAGCTATTTTTGTTGCAACACAGAGTGAATTCTCTGATCCATAAAATACTTGATACTTTGATGATCAGTGTAGATGGTAAACTTATTTCCCAATAGGTAAGTTCTTCATTTAGAAACAGCCAAAACAACAACCATCATTTCCTTCTCATAAATAGATAGGGATAGAAACCTGTTTCCCATTCCTTTGCTGAAGAAGGCTATGGGTCTTCTTTCTTGCATTAAGGCAGCTCCCACGCCAACATCACAAGCATCAGTTGCCACTTCAAAGGGATTATTGAAGTCTGGTAAGGCCAAGACTGGGGTAATAGTCACTGCTTCTTTTAGCTGTTGAAAAGCTTCTTGTGCTGCTTCACTCCACTGAAATTTATTCTTCTTAAGTAGCTCAGTTAAGGCTTGCAGATGAGGCCATAATCTTTGAAAAAATTCTATAGTAACCAGTCAATCCCAAGAACCCTCTGAGATCCTTCAAAGTGGTTGGTACTGGCCACTTAACCATGCAATCAATCTTTTCAGGATCTGCAACAACACCTTCTCCAGAAATAATGTGTCCCAGATAATCAATCTGTGACTGTCCAAATGAACACTTGCTGAGTTTGGCAAAGAATGAATGTTTCTTAAGTAACTCCATAGTGACATTCAAGTGTTGGATGTGTGATTGCATATCAAGGCTATATATCAGTATGTCATCGAAAAAAACTAGAATGAATTTTCTTAAGTATGGCTGAAATATATCATTCATAAGAGCTTGGAAACTTGTTGGGGCATTAGTAAGCCCAAATGGCATAACCATGAACTCATAATGTCCTTGGTGAGTCTTGAAGGTTGTTTTATGGATATCATGTGTATGGACTCTTATTTGGTGATACCCTTCCCTTAAGTCTATCTTGGAGAATATCTTAGCCCCTTTCAATTCATCTAGCAGCTCATCGATAACAGGTATTGGATATTTATTTTTGATAGTTATTTCATTCAACCTTCTATAATCCACAAAAAACCTCCAACTCTCATCTTTCTTCTTGACTAATAGAATTGGTGATGATAATGGGCTGTGACTTGGCCTGATAACTCCAGAAGACAACATTTCTTTGACCAACTTCTCCACTATGTCCTTCTGAATGTAGGGTATCCTGTAGGGTCTTTGATTTGGAGGGGATGGATTTGGTTGTAAGGGTATCTGGTGATCATGTCTTATTCCCTTGTAGTACCACCTTCTTCCCTTTCATATGAAATGTAACAACCAATTTTTTGAAATCAAACTGAACTGGACTTATTCCCTTCATCCAATAAACTCCTAAGACCATGTCACACCCTCCAAGTGCAAGAATTCTCATATCAAAATCAAAATTATGGCCCTGCATTTCCCACTGAAACTTTGGACACTTAGAAGAACTCACCAGTTTTTTTCCATCAGACACATCTACTTGGAATGTTGGAGTTGGCTCTACCAAAGACCCACTCAATTTGGCTATGTCTGGGTCAATAAATCTATGTGTACTGCCATATCCACTAATATGGTAATGGACTGCTTATTCTTAGTCTTGCCTTGTATCCTGATGGTGCTAGGAGAAGTATTACCTGACAAGGCATGGACTGAAATCTCCACTTCTTCTTCTACCTCTTCTTGTAAGAATGGAGCATTGGGAGGTGCTTCTTCTTATGAGTTGGTTGGTTCATCCTCATCTGCCACTAACATGAATAGCTGTTGTTTGAGGAATTTTCGAACATAGTTAAACTATTCATCACAGTTGTAGCATAGTCCCTTCTCTTTCCTTGCCTTCATTTCAGCATAAGTGAGATTCCTTACTGGGGGTAGTTTGAGACTAGTAATGGTTGAGTGCCTAGGGGAAGGAGATGTTGATTTTGGGCTAGTCACTGCATTATGGTGGTTCTGGGGAATAAAAATTGGAGGTGGTCTAGTTCTTCTAGCCTTTTTTGCATTACTTTGTAATAGTATTTCTTACTTTCTAGTAGTATTTCTTGATAAAACTGGATGTGAAATAAGCATCAGTTAGATGCATGTTCTTAGTCAGCATCAAAGCCTTCAGCTCTTCAAATAGCTCTTGATACTCCAACACCATTCCAGTTTGGCTCAGCTTGTTAAATTCTCTCACTGTGTCATCGTGACCAAGTTCTTGAAATCTTGAACATGTCTCTTAGGAATACCTCCCAGTATATGATATTTTTTCCAACTTGATAATCTTGAAACCAAATGTCGGCCTTCCCTTCTACATACATAGAAGCTATATGTACCTTTTGTTCCTCATTCATTTGATGTATTTGAAAATATCTAGAGCACTTTCTAACCCATGATCTGGGATTAATACCATCAAATATAGGAAAATCTACTTTAAACTTATGGGTATGAGAAAAATTAGAGTTCTCACCAGAAAAATTGCTTCCACCACCAGATCGATTATGGTTATTACTCATTCCCGGAGGTCCTAGTATTCCATCACCAGATGTAGTATGCTGGTCTCGATATTCGTCCAATAGCTTCTTAGACTCTATCTTGAACAGATCCATCATCGTAGTCAGCCTCAGCGGAGAGGTTGAATCTTGTTTAGCTTTAATCTCTAGTACTTCCTTTGCTTGGTTCTCATTTTTTTATAGAATCGAAGCTATATGTTTCGTCAAAGCATCGAACTCAGCTTTACTCACCATGGCTATAGGTCACTCAGAATCGAGTGCTCTGATACCACTTTTAGTGATAGCACTACAATGGGTGATCAGTAAAATCTCTTGATAGGGTTTGATTAGAAGAATAGAGGGTTAGAATTCATAGAGAAGAAGAAGAATTAGTCGAAAAAGGAAGGACAGAGAGAAGAGCAGAGAGTAAAGCAACAATAATTTATTAATTCATGATATCTCTTCCTATAGCCAACTACAATAATAAAGGCGACATTCTCCAGGCCCGCATGTGACCCACACGCTCACACGATGAGCCTGAACCACATCTACTAATAGCTAAAAGCACCTGTGAATTACTAAGGGCACCCATACAAGAAGGTTATCCCATAACAGGTCATGATAAGGGACATGACAGTGAACTATAGGTTAGTTGCTTGGTCTCAATTATACGAAGTTGGTGTAATTTTGTGTAGCGGCTTAATCCTGAGAGTATTCAATTCTGGACTATGTCCCGTGGTTTTTCTGAATTTGCGGTTTCCTCGTTAACAAAATCTTGTTGTGTCATTTAATTTTATTTTCTGCATTATAATTGTTTTATTATAATTAAAGTAAATTACACAAACGTTAATTCCTATTTACTTGATAAGCAATCCTATTGTGTTTGGTTAAGCCTGAACCCTTGTATCAAGTAAACATACTTCGTTGTCGTATTGTCTCGATCTCGTATCCATATACGATCACACGAAGTGTGAACCGATTTGTTGTATTGTCTCGACTCAGTCCATAGACAATCACTTTCGGAGAATGACATACAATAGGCTTAAAAACTTTTGTAATGTCAAGAGTTCATTCATTATTTTATCAATACTTGCATATGGACATGTGAAAGACTTAACTTTTGACAAAGTATGGGACACTCATAGTTCACGGACGCAAACACACATATCCCGTAACATATTGAAATATATAAAACCATAAAGATTAATACTGCAAAAATCATCTTCCAAACAAACTTTAGAATTTAAGCAAATAAGCATGAAGATAAAAACTTTTGGCAATATCTCTGTGTAATCACAATAGTAGCTATTCCAAGCTCTGGTAATCCTTCTAAAAAAAAAGAATAAATTCTCATAAGAAGTTTCCTAGGCATCAAGACAAACTCGTAATGCACATACAAGATGATTTGTTCTTAGAGGGTAGAATCAATCTTTTTCGCATGGATTTACACCAAGAATAGCTACCAAAGGTGTATAAAAAGATTTTCTTAACAAAGAAGAACATACAAAGTCATTAAAGACCATGCACCATAGTTCACAAAGGATGATTGAGAACATTCAAGAATCTCATAGCAATGCGTACTACTGCCCATTCTTGAACATCCTTCTTTATGATTCACCAACAACATTCTTGTAAAAGCTAAAAATTAGCTTAGAAGAGTAGTACTCCAAGAATCCAAGTGCCCAATCCCTAGAGAAGTGGAACAAGTGTGATGAAACGGAGCAAAACACACAAAAACAAGAGACATGACAAATACCAGTCTTAGCTCATCCAAATTCATGGTTTCTCATCTCCGTTTTTAGGAGAACTCAAATAGAAATAGAATGCAAAAAGAATGAGGTCATTCCGATTTCGGACAAAGAAGTTACGGCCAAAACAAATTTACCGAATATCGACGTTAAATATGCATACGGGTTTGCAAACTAATTTTCATGACCTGGGGAAGTATGCATACGGGTATGCGTACTTAAACCCCTGGATTTTGATTTTAAATGATGTTATTCATACCTGGTAGGTGTACCATGAAGTCCAAACATCCCAAACTACTATTTTCAAACCTAAACGTTTAAGAACCTTAAACACGGATCAAATTAGGTAGAAAAGAACAATAAGCAAGGTACATGGATCATTATAAAAACAAAAATTATGCTCAGGTTTATAGACATACCTTTTTAGAAGAATCCAGTTGAATTCTACAGCCTTACCGAACATAATATGTGTGTCCCAATCTCGTGCTTCCCTCACTGTATACATAGCAGGGCATTTCTTGGTGAGGATGCACTTACAACACAATCAAGTTGTGTTGGAGTGAACAATGTCTTTCTCACCACAAGTGACCTTTGGATTATCATGAAAGAGATCGCTTTTAGAACCTTTCACGTACAATTCCTTTTTTCCAAAAAACTTGTTAAGTTCCAACATCATGGATACTGCCTTCTCCATAGTCATGGAATTTTCTGGAAGATCGTTCCTTTTCACACTCAAAGCATCATTGGCTTTCTTTGGTACCCACTTTTGAGTATATTTAGGAACAACCGGAACCTTCTTCCCATTACTCTCTTCTACAATTCATGGAAGAGAATTGGATGGACTATTCTTTTGCAAGTTAGTCTTTCTCCAATTGGGAGCATCGGATCTTGTCTTTGTCTTTACGAAGTTATCCTTTTGATAATTATTACGATTGTGAAAAGGATTCGTATGACATTTATAGGAAAAACTAGGATTATCACAGCACTGATTCCTTTGCCTAAAGGTTGGATAGTTACAACGGATTAGTCTTAACATATGATATTGGTTTCACAACTTCTTGTGATGCCCAAACAAGAACATCTTGAAGTTTCTCATTCCTTATACGGAAACGACATCTCCTTTACAGGTGACCTTTATTTACGCAATAATGGCAATCATAAGGAATGTTCTTACCTCGATTCGTGTGTGCTGACTTTGGAGGTTGATATACTTTGCTCTTTCGAACTTTAACTTCCGGCGAAGGTATTTCACTTTTTCCATCAGTAGAAACCTTTTGTTGAGAAGAATCACCAGCCTTGACAAATTTTACCTCTTTGCTAACACTTGGAGCATCTATACCCTTATAGCCCAATCCTCGTGTATCACGATGATTTTTACATGCTCCTAGCATAGTGGTTAATTTGCTTGAACTATTATTGAACTTTTTCAAGTCATCTTCCAACACCTTGATTTTATCAAGATCAACAGCTAAATCAACCTCAAGGCGTTTTTCTCGAGTGAGATAAGTGCTTTCTATGTCATCAAAACTTGCTTGCTGGGAGTTAATCCTTGCTTCATTCTGCAAGTTTCTCTGCCAGCAAAAAGTACTTTTGATAAAGATTATCACATTCAAGTGACCTCATACGTAGGTTTTCCTCGGGATCCTTGAGGATCGACTCGTTAGAACGATTCGAAACATAAATACTAAGTTGTCATCTTTTTCTTTTCCAAAGAATTCAAAAGCTTAACATACTCTGAGACTTCCTCATCAACATCTCTATCAATATCTGAATCACCTTCACCAGAAAGTTCATCTAACTGTTCTTCTAGGCGTGTTTCCCAGACTTCAACAGGTTCTACATTAAGAGAATGTTTAGATACTGGCCTAGATGTGACAATTTTCTCAGGTGAATCCAAGCTTTGAAAATGATCTGGTAATATATGAACTGGTACGTTATTAGAGATAGACTTATCCATAATCAGATCGCTACAAACACATACTTATGAGGTCTTTAACGTGTTTTCCTGCTCTGATACCAATTGAAAAAGTGGGGGTCTAACAACCACACCCAATATTTCTCTTAGCAATCTGTATGGACTAACTCCAATATACTTTTAAGAGAATCAACTAGTCAGTCAGACTCAGTCTTAATAAAAGTATATCAAAGAGTCATATCTCACTTTTTCGATTCAATACTTACTCAAGCAAATAAAAATCTGCGAGTCTAATTAAATACAAGAGAAACTACTGAACGGTACCAAAGACCAATGTTCAAGGATCAATCAATTTCAATCAACAACCAAAGGTTGGATTTCCCAATTGATCGATTCAACTCATAACCTGTGATATTTCAATTATATAACAAAATATAATGCAGAAAATAAATAACATAGACACCATAAGTTTTGTTAATGAGGAAACCACAAATGCAGAAAAACCCCGGGACATAGTCCAGATTGAACACACACTGTATTAATCCACTACAGGCACTAGCCTACTACAAACTAACTTCAGTCTGGACTATAGTTGAATCCCAATCAATCTCACACTGATCCAAGGTACAGTTGCGCTCCTTAGGTCTCTGATCCCAGCAGGATACTATGCAGTTGATTCCATTAGCTGATCTCACCCACAACTAAGAGTTGCTACGACCCAAAGTTGAAGACTTTAATAAAAAAAAATGTATCACACGGAAAAGTCCAGGGTAGTAGATAAATCTGTCTCCCACAGAAATACCTACGAGTTTTTTTTCCGTCTTTTGATAAATCAAGGTGAACAGGAACCAATTGATAACCCAGACTTATATTCCTGAAGAACAGCCTAGAATTATCAATCACCTCACAATAATCTTAATCGAATAGAGAAATAATATATTGCGGAATCACAAACGATGAGACGAAGGTGTTTGTGACTTCTTTTATATCTTGCCTATCGAAGAAATCAATCTCAAGCCAATCTTACGATTGTACTCAAATACGATAGAAACAGCAAGATCATATCACGCAACTACAAAGAGAATAGTTGGGTCTAGCTTCAGAATCCCAATGAAGTCTTCAAGTCGTTAACCTACAGGGTCTTGAGAAGAAACCTAAGGTTAAAGGAGAATTGACTCTAGCTAATACAACTAGTATCACACAGAAGGTATGGGGATTAGGTTTCCCAGTTTCTAGAGTTCTCTTTTATATAGACTTTCAAATCAGGGTTTGCAATCAATGTTAGCTTAGTAACAAAGCATTAAATATTCATCGTTAGATGAAAACCTGATTAGATTCAAGCTAATATATTTCAACCGTTAGATCGAACTTAGCTTGTTACACACAAATGAAATGCACGTTTATTTAGGTTTGTGTAACCGTACCCAAACATGTAGACTTAGTTGGTTCAATAGTAGTTAACCAAATGGTTAACCATATGAAAACTTTCATATCAACCATATTCTTCTTTACCACAACTAGTTCAAATGACTCAAATGAACTAGTTAGAGAGTTGTTCAATTGCTTAGATCTTATAGAAGTATACAAGACACAATCGAAGCAAAAACGATTTGATTTACTTGAATCAATTTATGAACTTTATAGCCACAGTTTGCAAGTATGCTTTCCTTAGTTTATATAAGTTTAAGTTCACGAATAACCGTTTTTAGAAAATAACCAACTTAAGTACGCATACTGGTACGCGGACTTAAGTACCCGGAATAAGTTTGTTTTCAGTTCACAAACTCCAACAGAAATTCACGGGACGTGAACTTCTGACAGTGCACGTACTGGTACGCGGACTTTAGTTCCGGTTTTCCTGAGCAGCAATGTACACATACTTTGGTTCAAGGAATATGGACTTACACACGTCTGTGTTACCACACAATGTTTATATCCTTCCAAGGTTATATATTCTAAACTCTCATTTCAATCACTGAAACATTCTTAGAAGACGTTATATAGTCGTTTTTCACAAGCTATTTTTCGTCAAAGCGATTTTCAAATAATTGAAACTAATATGACTTTCGTCACTAGTAAAGATGAACTTGGCCAAAGTGAAAGCTTACAAACACATATTTCGAGAAATAGATAAGCGAAATAAACTCGGTTCGAAATAGCAAATGTGTATAATCGAAGTCTATATAGCAATACGAATTTTGTCTAAAGATGGGAGATAAAGTAGATATACTTTTGAGTGATAGATAAGTTCAAGTCTCCACATACCTTTTAGTCGATGAAGTTCCACCAGTTCCTTGAGTAGCTCTTCGCCTTGTATGATGATTGCCATGGAGTCTTGAGCTCAAATACACTTTCTATCTTAGTACGAGACTTAGTTATTAGTAGACTAGAAATCAAGACTTATAGTTTTGATCACTAACATTGACAAACATGCTTGAGATAACAACGCATGCGAGTTCGACCGAGCAGTGCTCTAACAAAAATGACAAAGGTCCGAGTAAATACCAAAACCGAAAGGATCTTACAATCTAAAAGAATTATACAACCTATAAGAGTTAAGCACGAAGATTTCACATACCATGTTAGATAACCGATACCAAAACCGAAACTACAAGTGATTCGGTTTTAATATGTTATCAAGGAAACAATTTCCCAAAACAATTTTCCCTAATAGTTTAACAAATTGATTAAGAAACTTAGTTCCCTTGCTAAACCGATTGCATAAATACAATCGCTTATTTCGATAAGACCAAAATAAAGATCGGAATTAACTTTATTTTTCTCATCAGACACTAATAACTCAGATAATAACTTAGACCTTTCACTTTAGACAAGACAAATACTAGGTTAGTTAACTAATATTTCTTGTCAAGGCATTCGGTTAGACTTGAATAACTGAATCCTCTACTTTTTATAAGTCAAACTAAGATCAGAATTAACTTAGTTTCTCTTTGCAGGAATCGAATTGGACTAAACAAATGATCCCGTATTTTGTTAAGCCATAAACAATACATACAATCCAAATAAATTTACTTGCACAATTATTTCTCTTAACCGGAAGCATTGAAACAAACATAGACATTAAAGCACCGCAATTGCACGGAAATTTCGTTAAGTCTAAAACAATTGATACCAAACAATAAAGAAGGATATCAAACCATTTTTTCTTAACCGGAAATAATTGAATCACATACACACACATACATCCATACATACATAATGGAATAAACATCAATTGTACCGAATTTTGTTGAGCAAAATCAAAATTTATGCAATAAACTCAAGCTTTTCTTAAACCGGAAAACGATTAACTAACAAATTCGTTACCTCAAATTCCGCATCCTCTTCTCCTCAAAAAAATATATCATTATGCGCAAGTTCAAGTTAGAACTCTCCCCTATTGTGTTGTCATCCTCTCGCAAGAACAAAAGAACAACAATAAAAGCAACCTTTACCAGAGAAAGGTTGAATCGGTTTTAACTAATGCATAGAAAAAGTTGAAAACCTCGAAACACATATGCTTTTATGCTAAACCAAAAAGACTCAACATATTATGACTTTTTCACATATGAGTTTCAATCGGAACACCTTATGATCCTTTGATAAAGCCTACCAGCATGGGCTAGAACTTAATCACGCTAAATAAAAAATCCACAAAAACCATAAGGGTTCACACATCATATGAGATCGAATATTTAGGTTAGAAAACCGAAATCAAACATCCCATAAACACAAACGCAATACACCATAAATATTCAACAAAGAATAAAGTATTGCAATTACCTTAATCTTGTAGGAAATTGAATTAAGAAACCAACACAAAAAGAATGAGGTCATTCTGAGTTCGGACGAAGAAGTTATGGGTAAAACAGTTTTACACTCCTTCGTATGGACCAATCACTAGGACCGGTCACAACATGATTCCACCGGCGAAACTGTTCTAGGCATAACTTTTGCATACAATGTCCGAATTCAGTGATTTTTGGCTCGTTTTAACCGTAAAAACAATAGATACACAAATATGATCAGTATATATCAATATCATAAACTCAAAATTACCATTTCTATCTAAAGCTCAAACATAGATAGAGAAGCTATGAGTATAGAAGAAAAGAAATCTCCCTAAAGATGTTAATTAGTCATATAATAATCGAGAGGTCATGTGCTCAGTTTAATTTGCTTCCTCACCCTTCATAAGATTGATCACAAAGGTGAGCATACACATTCCAACACAACTAGGTTGTTTTTATTTGAGCCTTGTCATCTTTCGCACAAGGGACTAAGACAGAATCACCATTCTTGACCTCTTGCTTGGTTTGTTTTCTCTTGTTTTATTCTTTGACTTGTGATGAAGAGTGTAATTATCACCAACAATCATTAGTACAAGAGACTTTAGACTTTAGACTTTTAGACTTTAGTCTTTTTTTAGTCTTTCAAAAAGACTCTTGTAAACATTGTTATCAATATTTAACAGCTGAGAGTCATTCTTGTGACTAATTTTTGGTCCCTTCTTGGATATGGAGAACTTCGGGACCCATTTAGAGTTCGGTTTCGCAGGATCAGCTTTTCCTTCATACCATTAAGACGATTGTCCTTTTGAATACTTTGCGTAATACTTTTCTCCAATTTGGAACATCAGATGTTTTCGTAGCATTTACAGAGTTATCTCTCCTTTTATAATTGGGTCTTTTATGAGATGACCTTGTCGAGTGATAAGTCAAATTTGAACTATCATTACAATAATTCTTTTGCCTAAACTTAGGATAATAACGATCTGAGTTCTTTCGGGGAGCAAACTTAGCCAATTCGTTTGATACAAAAGAAATTGCATCTTGCATCTTACAAACTTTGCATCCTCATTGCAAGTGTCCCTTATTACCAAAATAATAACAATGCTTAACATACAAAGACTGAGTTTTAATGTTACCTTTTTGTGGATTCTATTGCGTTGGAGCTCAACAAGTTTTCTTCTTCTTGTCTTTGTTCAACATTGTTGGTTTCTTTACATTAGTAGAAGTTCTCTCTTTGATTGATGTTGGTTGAACACAATTCTAAGGCTTGATAGGCTTTTCTTCTTTACAAGAAATAGGAGCATCTTTGACATCAGTGGAAGCCTCTGGTAGAGAAGAATTTGTAGCTTTAACAAATTTTATCTCATTGTTATCGTTGGAAGAACTTGATTCCTTATATACCAATCCTCGTGTATCACCATGATATCTTCCTGCTTCTAACAATGAGGATAAACTGTTTGTGCTATCGTTGTACATTTTCAAGTACAAATTTTCTTCTTCCAACGTCTTGGTTTTATCAAGAGCACCAGCTAGATCACTCTCAAGGTGTTTTTCTCATGAGAGATATACACCTTCTTTCTCTTCAAAACTCTTTTGTTGAGAATTAACCCTTGCTTCAGATTTAACAAGTTTCTTTTTTGATAAAAAGAGATCTCTTCGAAGATTTTCACATTCTAATTTCTTAGAATTTAGCTCTTCTGTAAGATATTTAAGAAGAGAATCACTGGTGCGGTAACCAATATAATATCCTTGAAAAACCCTCTTCAGTTTCGTGTTCTCACGACAAAGAGGAGTCATAAAACCAAGAAAATCCGAAGTTCTCAGTTTTTTATTTTACAAATGATACAGTAGTTTAGAGTATTCTGAGACATCCTCTTCTACATCACATTCAAAATCTGAGTCATTATCATCTGAAATTTCGTCCAACCTTTCTTGTAGACAAAAATTCCAGTCGTCATCAGTTTCTACATCATTAACAGGATTAACTTGTCTAGTAGATTCTGTTAGAGCACTGCTCGGTCGAACTCGCATGCGTTGCTATCTCAAGCATGTTTGTCAAGTTTAGTTATCAAAATTATATGTCTTGATTTCTAGACTACTTATAGCTAAGTCTCGATTTAGGACAGATTAGTGTAGTTGAGCTCCATACTCCATGGGATCATCTTACGAAGACGAAGAACTACTCGAGGAACCAGTGGAACTTCATCCGAATAAAAGGTATGTGGATACTTGAACTTATATATCACTCAAAAGTCTATCTCTCTATCTCCTACTCTTGAGACAAAGTCGTATAAGTATGATAGTTTTCATACATACACATTTGCTATTTCGAGCCGAGTTTACTCGCCTATCTTTTTCTCTAAATACGTGTTGGTAAGCTTTCGCTTTAATTACTTTTCATCTTTATACGTGACGAAATTCATGATGACGTTTCAATCTTGAAAATAGCTTTGATGACGATAGTCGTGAATAACGATTGTTATAACATTATAGAAGAATGCTTCAATGATTGAAACGTAGAGTTGAGATTATGTAACCAACTATGGATATAAGCATATATAGTGTGTTCATACATTAGTGTATAAATCCATGTGCCGGAAACCAATTGTGGGCACTTGTGCATGCAACATTGGTAAAGGAGACAGGTTGGGTACGCGTACCCGTACGCGTACTGGCGGAAGTTTTCTAACCGAAATTTCTGCTGGAGTTTATAGTTTACAAACTGGAAAACCAGTCACCTTAGGTACGCGTACTCACGGAAGTTTCGAACCAAAAATTTCTGTTGAGTTTCCAAAATAAAATCCGGTAGCTAAGGTACACGTACCCGTACGCATACCCAAGGTGGTTATTTCTCAAATCGGAAGTTCATGAACTTAAAAACAATAAATCAATAAGGAATGCAATATTTGAAAACCATGGCTATATTGTTCATGAATTGATTCAAGTGAATCAAACCGATTTTTTTTCAATTGTGTCTATGAATAAAGACCTAAGCAATTGAACAACTATATCAACTAGTACCTATGAGTCATTTGAACTAGTTATGAGAAAGATGAATATGGTTGATATGAAATACTCATATGGCTAATCCCAGTTAACTATTTGTGAACCAACCAAGTGTACACGTTTAGGTACGGTTACTCAAACTTAAATGAAACACATTTCATTTGTGTATGACAAGCTAAGTTTCTATCTAACAGTTGAAAGATATTAGCTTGGAGAAATCAGGTTTTTCATCTAATGGTGAATATTGAATACTTTGTTACCAAGGTAACTTAGATTGCAAACCCTGGTTTGAAAGGCAGACGAAACTACTTCTCTTGTAGTTGAGCGATCTGATCTTGCCATTTTCTATCGTACGGGTTCAATTGAATAATTGGCTTGAGATTATATCTCCGATAGGGAAAGATAAAAAGAAATCACAAACATCTTTGTCTCATCGTTTGTGATTCCGCAACATCTTGTTTCGCTACCATACGATTAAGATTGTGTTGATGGTGGTTTTTATCTTAAGGTTAAAATCGTAAAACCTTGCATCTGATGTGATGTCACTCTGTAAGGAAACGAAGCCATGAGTGTTAACCTCTCCACTGGCATATTTATTGATTCGTTCAATATATTTACATGAAATTTATCCAGACTGGCGTATGTAACAACCATCCCAGATGTTCTGTAAATTTTGGCGCCTTGCCTATATTCACTTAATATAAGTTTCTTTGAATGCTTTCTATGCTATGTTCCCCAGCTGAACCCTTAATGTTGATATGGAATGACAATTTGTGTTCACTCGCAGCAGAGTAGCACGAATTTCCAAATATCAAAGATAAGGTTTTTGCATAAGGCATTCAATCAGAAAGCATGCTGCTCTATGGCAATGAACTTAAAGAACTCTGTGTCAACACATAAAATTCAATCAATTACTTTTGCACCTTGCGCAATATACCAGACCTTTCTTGTCAAAAGTAAACCTAGGCAAACTAAGAAATTAATCCTCCATGGACTAAGAGGTGCAAAACCTTTGCCCAGAATCAGAAAACAGGGACCCGCAGCAGCAAAGGGAGGCGTGGCCATGCCTTAGGACAACTTGGCGCCACTTGCCATTGGCCACGCCCCTTCCTAAACCGTCCCCACTTCCCATCGACCAATCAGGTCGCTCTAAAGCCGCCATACTCTCACCAGAAGTGTAGACATGCCCATGCTTGGCCGGCCCTCTTTTAATCGACCAATCAGGTCGCTCTAAAGCCACCACACTCTCACCAGAAGTGTATCCGCACCTTATGTTTGGTCGACCCCTTTTCTTGGCCAATCAAGTCGCTCTAAACTTCCACCGTATATTAAAGGCCAAACGCACCATGCCGCGCCACCATATTAACTGGCAAGCCAAACGCTCCCTGCCACAACAATATATTAATCGCCATGCCAACATGCCACTCTGCCGCAGTAACGTGCCTTAAGCCACTTTAGCCTTGGCCACGTCGCCAATCCCTGTTTTTTACCACGACGCCAAAACCTAGCCTTGGCCACGCCGCCAACCCCTAATTATTACCATGGCACCAAAACCTAGCCTTGGCTACGCCGCCAAGCCGTAATTCTTACCACGGCGCCAAAACCTAGCCTTAGCCACGCCGGCAAGCCACAGGCGTGCCATGCCACCCGCACTAATTAGGGTTTCGACATGCCAAACCCTAATTTGGGCAAAATTGCTACGCCAACCAAGCCAAATAATGTTTCCCAGAGCGGTGTGATTGATGTGGTAACAGGGCCACTGTTTCCAGAGCAATATTTGGGTCTAACACCAATATGCCAAAATAACTTCCACGGCCACACCACTGGCATGCCGCTATGCCACGGCCACGCCACTATGCCACGGCTACACCATTGGCACTCCGCTATGCCACGGCTACGCTCCGATATACAACAAGATGCGGCCATAATCAATGGCCATCATTCCTCATGAGATGCAATCTCAGACATTCAAGTTCGCCACCGAACTGACAGACTTGTGGCAAGTTTCACGTGACCTTCCGCCTAAATATAGTGGTCATGGCTACGCCAGGCGCCACTTGTGCCACCGTGCCACTGGCATGCACGAGCCATGCCAGCCATGCCACATTGCTACCGGCATATACCAAAATGCCACCGCAGCATTATCAGGCGCCAACACAAAGTATCCATAATCAACGGCTACCCTCCTTCATGAGATGCAATCTCATCCATCGAAGTTCGCCACCAAACTGACAAAACCGTGGAAAGTTTTAGGTAGCCAAAACGAGCCTAATAGCATCACATGCTATTTTCCTGTGGAAAGTCCCTTGACTTTGACTTGCCACACGTAGAGAAGTGCTACATGTTTTCCACGAAAACACTCGAGACATGAAACATGTCACAAACTGGGGGATGCTCATCAGGGTATTGGTCTGGCGGTTTACAGCGTGCGGTGTGCAATGCGCCAATTACAAGAAAGTGTCATGAAGTGGGACAATTAGTGGTGGTGAAAAGTAACGTTGTAAACGAATTTATTTCCTTCATCATGGAAGCCTAATGTCTGACGGTTACACGAATTCACTTCCTTCATCATGTAAGCATAACGTTTGACGGTTACACTTTACTCTTTTCTTCCACCACTCAATCGTTTCCACTTCCTACGAGACCAGGGTACGATTCAATATGACTTGTATAAATAGGCTTCACTTATTTTCATCAAACAACAAGTTTTGGTCGGCAACAATACAGTATCTAGAAATCATCTGGTAGCTTTACATTTTGCTAGCCAGTTCTACTTTCATATACAAGTCATAAACAATCATACCTTGGTCTCAACACTTTCTTCGCTTCCCTTCCTAAGACCAACCCTTCTCCTTCACTTTGTGACCGAAGCAAGCCTGGAATGGCCATTTATTGGTTTAGGCCAGGATTGTACAGATTGATCTCTGGAATCAAAAGTACTCCCATGCAGTACATTGTTTGGAGTTTAAATTCGTTTCTCATCCACACACCCAAAATTACCAAAATCAACAGAAACGGTTTTCACCCACAAACAATTGGCAACCACAGTGGGAGATTATCTCTCGGTTGCAAATCCAAATTCCAGAGGATGGTCGGTCTTAGAACCGAGTTCGTAATCCCAAATTTCACTCCGACTCTGGCGAATGACGATGTCTCTTCTCCCAACACGGCACCCAATGGCGCAGCCAATGAAGAAATTCCAAGGTTGGCCGAATTGGCACGGGTTCAGGAGATCCACACAAGGAACATGGGCCTGATGAAAGAGACGATAAACAGCATACTCAACTTTCTTGTCAGATTTACATCAGATTCGAGCGGTTCACCCACCCCGGAAATTCCAGCACTGGGGGCTGACGCCCCGGATGATCGTTATCAGGTCAACAGCTTCACCACCAATCAGAAACCGGTGAACCAGGAAGCAGTCGCTTTGGTGGAAAGTTTATATGAACTTCTGCACCTTTCAAAGGACCAGCGAGCGTACATTTATTGCGATTAATCAAATATCCCTAGACGCGTGTTTGGTTCCTTTACGCTCGGAGACTTCAAGAATGTCAGAGATGTCCGTCAACAATGTTACATTTATTGAAGATGACACGATGGCAGAAGAAGGACATAACCGGGCCCTACACATCACCGATCGTATCAAGGATTCGGAGTTCAAAAGGGCCCTCATCAACACGGGGGCGTCCTCCAATGTTATTACTCTCCGGACGCTCAGGACAGCCAAGGTGCGGCCAAGCAAAATTATACGGAAGCCTACCATAATGACAGATTTCGAAGGCAACCAAACCAACACGTATGGATATATTAACCTGAACCTGTCAGTAGTACCAATCCAGTTGAAGGTAAAGTTTGAGGTAATCGAAAAGGATCCAGACTACCACATGATACTGGGAAGACCGTGGCTCCACGATAACAGGATCATTCCTTCAACATATCACCAGTGCCTAAAAACCATGTTGAATGGAGAAGTTATTCACATTCCCGCGTCATTATTTCCTTATGAACAAATCTGTGGTATGGAGATGGTCGAACCAATGGAAAATTCGCAGGACTTGTCAACCAAATTTCGCTGCACTCCACTCCCGACATGGACCTCAATCGAAGAAGAGGACAGGATCGCATCGCCACATAAAGAGACCCAATCTCATGCCATCCCTCCAAAAGAAAAGCACGCCGATTTCCCCTCATCGAACGGAAGTATGCCTCATGCTCATACTAAGCGGGGGCGGGCTTTTATTGCAAGTCGTGATGAAAAAGGGAAAACCGTATATCGGCGCCGCTGTTAGCAATTAGCAGGGGAGACTACTACCCAGTCTCTCCACCCAATGGAATGCAATCACAGCAGCAAGCCACAGGAGGAGGTTCCGGATGCACCACGATAACTGCAGGACCGAACCAACTCCACCACAGATGAACTCGAAGTTGTCAACATCGGAAGTGAGGAATCTCCACGGCTTGTCTTCATCAGCTCAACTCTATGCACCGACGAACGTGCAAAACTTTTGGACCTTCTTAAGGAATATCAAGATGTATTCGCGTAGACGTATGAGGAAACGCCTTGCCTGGATGAGAAACTGGTCACTCATCATCTACATATAATACCCGGATCCAAACAAGTCAAACAATCTCCGAGACAGTTCAGACACGACGTAGAAGAACAAATCAAGACGGAGATTCAAAAATTACTAGCCGCTGGTTTCATCAAACCCATTCACCATCCTACCTGGTTGGCTAATGTAGTTCCCGTAAAGAAGTAGAGCGGCCAAATCAGGTGCTGTGTCGATTTTAGGGATCTGAACAAATGCTGCCCCAAGGACAATTTTGCTCTTCCTAACATTGATATGCTGGTAGACGCCACCAGTGACACGGTATGTTCTCTTTCATGGACGGGCACAGCGACTATAATCAAATAAAGATGTACGAGCACGACGCAAGTAAAACAGCTTTTCGAACTCCCCTCAGAAACTTTTACTATACCATGATGCCTTTCGGTTTGAAGAATGCTGGCGCCACCTACCAACGCGCTATGACCGCAATTTTCCATGATATGATGCATAATAGCTTCTCCAATGGGATGTGTCTGAGAGAAAAAGTCTTAATACACGTAGGATACACATCCGAAATTCCTATATTCTTTTTCCAACAGTATCCTCTATGATCAGTGTGTAGATGACATGGCATAGTTATGGGAAGACATCCTCTTGCTCAACCTCTTGTTCTAAAGGTTCACACAGAGGATGTCTACCATCCTGGTCAGCTATTTTTTTTATAAAAAATCAATTTTAATTTAAATTAGAACTATAAATAATTTTTGTTCTTCCATTTTTTTAAGAAATGTTTGGCTTCGTACCGAGGGTTACAATATCAAATTAATACGAGCGTACGAGTAATTTAGATCAATCATATTTGATCTGTATATAATTTTCGGAACTAATTGGAATCACGTATTTGGTTATTACATTTCTCGAAATGACCTGATGACCTGTAATCCTATACTAACATTTTTATTGGTGATATACATGCTGCATAATGATACAGTACAACAGAGATTAATGGAGGTTTACGGATTTTTTGATTGCATCAAGAGTAAGCTTGGGAAATACGTCTTCATGATAATTCCTAGAACTACAACCTAGAAATAAACTTAAACCTAGAAATAAATCGGCAGAAACATAAGTCCGTATAAATTAAAATTCCATTTCATTCAATTCAAAAATTCTTGAACAATTGTAGCTTCTAGGTAGATTCAGAATTATACATGCCGACATTTACGAAAGGAATTAGATCGTAACTATAATCAACAGAAATTTAACGAATATCATATGATACATAAAGTCCAACTAATTACAGAGCTTGAGTATCATCATTTGTTCACGCTCTTCAATCAATTGAATCGTGATGCAATAGTTCTGCAACTCCAACACTTTTCAATCATTTGTTTTTATTCCTATCATTTTCCTTTTACGCTCTTTCGATCAATTTTAGTTTTGCGAATAAAATCAAAGTTTGTCGGGGAGAAAAACCTAATAAAACCTTATATTAAGTTGAATCCATTTTTCAAGTTGACAACTAGGTAGTGAAGAGGTCAAAGAATAACAGGGCTGGAGATCGATATTTTTTTCACCTGAGTTTCCGGAAAATTAAATGACAAATAGGAAGGAGGATGTCTTGTTTGTAGTTCCACATAGGAAAGACACACAACCCCCATTGGAGAAGATCTAAGCAAGTTGAAGATTACGTGGATGACATAGTGGTTAAATCAAAAACCTGGGCGTCCTATACAGAGGTTCTGCGACAGGTGTTTGAAAGGTGTCGTGAATACAAACTAAAGATGAATCCTTTGAAGTGTGCCTTTGGCGTATCTTCGGGTAAATTTCTAGGTTTCTAGGTGACCGCCGAGGGAATCAAAGTCGACCCAGCCAAAACCCAAGCCATCCTTACGATACCGCCTCCACAAACTGTGAAAGAACTGCAGAGCTTCATGGGTAAGGTAAACTATATCTGGCGTTTTATACCGGGTTTAGCTCAGCTTGTTGCTGCATTCACCCCCTTGCTAAAGAAGGGGGCGAGTTTTGTTTGGACGACGCTACAACAAGAGATTTTTCGGAAGTTTCAACAGATACTGTCATCCCTAGCCATCATGAAATCTCCTGTACAAGGAAGACCTCTGTGTCTCTATACTACTTTTAGTGATACTGCTGTCGGGGCTCTTCTCGCCCAAGAAGATGATAAAGGAATTGAGTACCCTATATACTACTTCAGTCGGACATTGAGGGATGCAGAACTCAAATATCTTAAGGCATAAAAGGCGTGCCTAGCTCTGATTTACTCCATTCAGAAGTTTAGGCATTATCTGCTCTCAAACAAAGTGGTGCTGATATCTAAATCCGATCCTGTGAAGTTCTTGCTTTCAAAACCGGGCCTGATAGGGAAGGCAAGCCAAATGAATCCTCCAAATGTCAGAGTTTGATATAACATGTGCTTCCCCAAGAGATATCAAAGGACAAGCGGTCGCAGATTTACTAGCAGCTTTCCCAGGAGAGGGTACCACAACACTGCACGAAGACCTTCCTGGAGAATTTCCAGAAATTTCTTTTGTCAAAGAAGAAGCGTGGCTACTATTTTTCAATGCTCCGCCACCCCTAGCAATGACGCCGGAGGAGCAGACGTGGTTCTAGTATCCCCAACTGGTGAAGTTTTCTCGCATTCCTTCAAGCTAGACTTTCATTGCACCAACAATTCAGCAGAATATGAAGCCTTTCTCATAGGATTGTCATTAGCCAAGCAAGCTGGAGCCACACGTCTGGAAATAAGGGGTAATTCTAAATTACTGGTTAACCAGATGAACGGCGTATACGCACTAAAAGAGGTGACACTGGCCCCGTATAGATCCGAGGAGAAAAAGATGCTGAATTACTTCGCTGACGCGACCATAACACATGTTGGCCGTAGCAACAACATACATGCTGATTTCCTAGACACATTATCATCGAAGCTGCAGTTCGAAGGTTCGGAAAAACCATGATGGTTAAAAGACGAACCGTGGCATCAACATGGCTTTCACAATCTAAGGAGGATGAAGTCAACGACCGGAGAACACCGATTATTCAAGAACTTAACAGCTCGCTTTCTGAAGGAAAAGTCAGTCTCAAAACCTTGCAAAACTTCTTCATGCTTCGCGGGATGCTGTACCACCGAAACCCAGATGGTTCCCTGTCAAGATGCCTCGGAGATGAAGAGGCACTGCAACAGCTTAACCATATTCATAGAAAAATTTGCGGGCAAACGTTGGTGGTTACACTTTATCGTCGTCTGCAATGCATTGGCTATTACTGGCCGGAAATGGAGGCTCAATCTCGATTGCTCCAAGGATCTTGTTCCAATTTCCAATCACCGCCGCATCAATTAGAAGTTTTCAACGTCGACCATGCTGGGGACTGGCAAAAGCCGTACGTCAGCTACCTTCGCGATGGCGTACTCCCTACCAGCAAGAAAGACGCAACCAAGGTGAAGCAAAGATTCAAGAGATTCATACTCCATAAAGGAATCATGTATCGAAAAACTTCTGGAGGATATTTATTACGATGCTTGGGCGAGGCAGAAATCCCCATGATGCTAAAAAAAATGCATGAAGGCGAGCATCAAGGAAAAAATAAATTGTTTCTCCAAATACATGAGCGATACTATTGGACGACCATGGAGGACGATGCGACAACTTTAGTTCAAAGGTGCCACAAATGTCAAATTCATGGAAATCTTATCCACGCACCCTCTACTCCCCTGCATTCGGTAAGCAGTTTGTGGTCGTTTTATAGATGGGGACTCGACATCATTGGGAAGATTAACCTGTCATCGTCGAAGCAGCATGAGTATATAATAACCGCAACAGAGTATTTCACCAAATGGGTCGAAGCCATCCCTCTACGAGGGACCACTGCAGCCACAATTGCAGCGTTCATAAGGAATATATCATTTGTTGTTTCGGTGTGCCTAAACACATCATCACCGAGAACGGCACTCATTTCGCCAACAAGAAAGTACGAGAGCTACTTGAAGAATATGGAATTAAACAAGTCTTATCCACCATTTACTACCCCCAAGAGAATGGGCAGGCCGAAAGCACTAACAAGACTCTAATTCGAAACCTCAGCCGGACAGTGCACGATAACCCTCGGACATGGCACGAACAACTGCCAATGGCGCTTTGGGCATATAAGACATCACCAAAGAGCTTTACTGGCGCCTCTCCCTAATCTCTCGTCTACGGCGCAGACGCCATTCTCCCAGCAGAAATTAAAATCCCATCGGCTAGGATTTCCGAGGCAAGTGGAGTTCAATAGAATGAAGCCGAAACATCGAACGCCAGGATGGCGGAGCTAGACACTTTGGATTCCAGAAGAGCTAAAGCAGATTATCACGCGCAAGCATACATGAATAGAATATCCCGAGCATATGACAAAGCTGTGAAACCCCGAGTTTTTCAAGTAGGGGATTTGGTGTTGAAGACCGCCAAACACATCCAACAAGACATGTCCGCACCAAAATTCTCCCCAAAATGGGAAGGGCCTTACGTGGTCACCAAAGCGTATAACTGTGGATACTACAGGTCATCAAAGAAGATGTAGGAAAACTGGAAAGGGTCATCAATGGAAAATGGCTCAAGGCATACTACGCCTAACCATTACCCCACCCCTTGCCGTCTCATAGCACGTCTAGCCAGGCATTTTTCCATTTCCTTCACATCCCATTTATCAAATTTCATTCGGTCAAAGCATATTAATGAAAATTATCTTGTTTCTCCAAAACCAATACACAAAAAAAAAAAAATATTCGAGATCCAGAAAGAAAAAAAAAACAGGTGTCTCACAACTACATGACTCAGAAAAGCCCATCCAATAGATTGTAGTTCCTTGAAATCATTATCTTCAACCTGTTTTGATATCTTTCAGTCATACTCTTCAAGTCCCGGATTGCCTTTTCCACCTTTTGAGATTCCACGGTCAGAGCCTCCTCCTCTTCCAACACGGCTTTCCTAGAAGGAACGACGTTGGCAAGGATACGGGCTCTATCAACCTTCACAATGTTAAGGCGATGCCGCAGCCAACTTACGTTAAACTCAAGGGATTCACAGGTAGACACCATGTTTTCCCACTTTTCAATGGTTGATTCCGTGACGTCGCTGATAGATATGCCTTCCATTTCAAAAATCATGGGCATGAGACAGTTCACTGTGGTAACCAAAGCAGATGAGCAATGCTTCACCACATTCTTGGTAGCAATATGGCCGTATCTTCTCCATATTTTCGTGTACAGAGTCACGAATTCCTTTCGCAGTAGGAATTTACCAACTTTTCAGTAGCTAGAAGATAAACACTTCACGCGGATTTTGAATGACAAACCTGCATTGGGATATTTATGGCAAGAAATACCCAAATCAGCATTTTCCAGATCTGCAGCTGTTGGTGTGCTCGGATTCGAAGAAAGGGTGGTGGTCGGATCCTCATCATCGACAACGGTCATACATGTTCCGGATGGATATCTCTGCACAAAAGAAACTCTCTTTGTATCACTCGCTGGTGGTAACAAACAAATATCTATTGAGTCAATAAAGAACGTTCCGGTATGATCTTCTTAACTTGGGTGACCCGGACGGGGGAGTTGTCGCCAGAATCAGGTATTTGTCCACACTAAGAAAAGAAGAGAGAAGGAATGTTATGGGAAAAAAGAAGATTCATCATTTCGAAAATTAAGAGATGGTCAGAGACATACTCTGGTTACAAGACGCCTGCGTTTGACTGAAGAATCTAGCTGACACGAAGACGTTTTGCTTCTGCACGACATGCTGAAGGGAATATGGATTCAACAGAGAAAGTCCTTGTTTTGAACTGCGAACGACAACCTAATTGCGCCAGCAGATATACTGTAGAAACCCTAACGAAGGTCGGGAG
The DNA here is from genome assembly GCF_003573695.1 of Papaver somniferum. Classification (NCBI taxonomy): domain Eukaryota; kingdom Viridiplantae; phylum Streptophyta; class Magnoliopsida; order Ranunculales; family Papaveraceae; genus Papaver; species Papaver somniferum. The sequence goes on along the minus strand of NC_039365.1, from coordinate 88,224,236 downwards.
GAAACGGTCAGATAGCCAAAGGAGCGCCACTTTCACCGCTAAAACAATGCCATGACTCCATCACTCCGTGATCAAAGCCACACTATCTCCGCCATTCCGCAACGTTATCTCCGCGCGGCCAAGATTGAAGCGCCATCTCCGCCATTCTGCAACGCCATATCCGTGCGGCCAAGATTGAATCACAACCTCCGCCGCTCAAAGCAGCGTCGTCTCTGCCTGATTCCGCGGACCAAATCACAGTGCCATCTCTGCCAATCAGCAGCCAAAGGTTCAGCGCTGACGCCAACACCCTATGGCAAGGATCATGGATTTCCCATGCCTTCCGCCAAAGGTTAGTCGAATCTCCCTGGAAATCTCTTCACGTCTTGCCCCTTCAATTTTACTCTTGTCTGTCACCATCTCATGCTTACCCCGCAACAATGCCACTTGAATTACACAGACACCAGAAATTTTGTTAACGAGGAAACCACAAATGTATAAAAACCTCGGGACCTAGTCCATATTGAACACACACTGTATTAAGCCGCTACAGACACTAGCCTACTACAAGCTAACTTCGGACTGGAATGTAGTTGAACCCCAATCAATCTCCCACTGATCCAAGGTACAGTTATGCTCCTACGCCTCTGATCCCAGCAGGATACTGTGCACTTGATTCCCTTAGCTGATCTCACCCACAACTAAGAGTTGCTACGACCCGAAATCACAGGCTTTGACGATAAACAAATCTGTCTCACATAGACAAGTATATCAAAGGTTCTATCTGTCTCCCGCAGATAAATCCTAAAGGTTTTGTTCCGTCTTTTGATAATAATCAAGGTGAACAAGAACCAATTCATAATCTGGTCTTATATTCTCGAAGAACAGCCTAGAGTTATCAATCACTTCACAGCAATCTTAATCGTATGGTAGCGAAACAAGATGTTGCGGAATCACAAACGATGAGACGAAGACGTTTGTGACTACTTTTTATATATTGCCTATCGGAGATATCAATCTCAAGCCAATTAATCTGATTGTACTCGTACGATAGAAGATGCAAGATCAGATCACATAACTACGATAAAAGTAGTATCGGTCTGGCTTCACAATACCAATGAAGTCTTTAAGTCGTTAACTTGGTTTTAGAAAAAGAAAACCAAAGGTTAAAGGAGAATCGACTCTAGTATGCAAACTAGTATCACACGTAATATGTGGGGATTAGTTTTTCATAATACTAGATGTCTCCTTTATTTAGTATTTCAAATCAGGGTTTGCAATCAATGTTAGCTTAGTAACAAAGCATTCAATATTCATCGTTAGATGAAAACCTGATTTAGGTTCAAGCTAATATTTCTCAACCGTTAGATCGAAAACTTAGCTTGTTACACACACTTGAAAATGCACGCTTCTAGGTTTGTTAATCGTACCCAAATGTATGCACTTGTTGGTTCAACAATAGTTAACCAAATGGTTAGCCAAACGATCATTTCATATCAAACATGTTATTCTTCACCATAACTAGTTCAAATGACTTCAAATGGACTAGTTAGATAGTTGTTCAATTGCAAGGAAATCTTATGTACTACACAAGACACAATTGAAGCAAAGATGATTTGATTCACTTGAAGCGGTTCATGAACTTTTATAGCCACGGTTTGCATAATGCATTCCTTAGTCTTTATACGTTTAAGTTCAGAAATCATCTTCAGATATATAACCTTCTTAAGTTCGCACACTAGGTTCACGGACTTATGCAACCAGGCAGAGTTTACAAACTCTAGCAGAAAATCTCGGCAAAAGACTTTCCGCCGGTTCGCGGACTGGGTTCGCGGACTGGTACTCACGCAACTAGTTTGTCAACTCCAGCAAAATTTCTCGGGATGAGAAGTTCGGCAGTTCGCGGACTTGGCAACACGCCATTCTTCCAGTTTCTCTTGATCAACAAAGTTCGCAAACTTCGGTTCAAGGAATAGGACTTATACATAAATGTGTTTCCACAACAATGCTTATTTCCATCATTGGTTATGTAATCTAAACTCTCATTTCAATCATTGAAACATTCTTAGAGGACGTTATACAGTTGTTACACCATTTCTCGTCAAAGCAATTTTCAAAGTGATTAAGACATATCATGACTTTCGTCACTAGGTAAAGATAAACTTGATCGAAGCGAAAAGCTTATCAACACATATTTCGAGATATAGATAGGCGAGGTATACTCGGCTCGAAATACCAAATGTGTATAATCCAAGTCTATATATATATAGCATACGACTTCTTGTCTCAAAGAGTAGGAGATAGAGTAGATATACTTTTGAGTGATAGATAAGTTCAAGTCTTCACATACATTTTTGTCGAGAAGTTCCACCTGTTCCTTGAGTAGTTCTTCTTCTTGTATGATGAATCTCCATGAAGTCCTTGAGCTCAACTACAATTTCTATCCTAGTCTGAGACTTATCTATAATAGACTAGAAATCAAGACTTATAGTTTTGATCACTAACATTGACAAACATGCTTGAGATAGCAACGCATGAGAGGTCGACCGAGAAATGCTCTAACAATCTCCCCCTTTGTCAATTTTAGTGACAAAACTATCAATACATATGGAATACAAAAAAGATAAAGAAACTTTAGTAGCTCCTATTCCACATGTCTAATCTTCAACATTCCTCGAAATCTTCGTCACTTCCAAGTACTCCAATGATCCAAAAGGTTATAAGTTTAGCATCACCGTTGTTGAATATCCGTAGCTATAACAATGAGAAAGCATTGGTCTCGATCATTGTTATACAGTGTCATAGTATTATTACACAATGTCAAAGTTCAATTGTATCACAACTTCAACAATAATACTATGGTGATATGTATCACTCCCCCTTGGTCAATACTCCATCTCACATGGAAACCACTCCCCCTTACATAATGATCCGAAAACCATATGTATTTGTAGTATGAACTACATATTAATTCTCCCCCTTTTTGTCAATAAAATTGGCAAAGGTACAAGAACGGGATCCTAATGAAATTCCGAAAGAGACATTTCATGACAAAAGAAAAAAAATACATACCAACTAATTTAGATGCAATCATAAAGCCGAAGCTAAATGCATTCATCAAGCAGTTTTAAAGATACAAGATAAACCCTCTAATATTCCACAGTCGCACACCCTTCAAGATATGACCATTAAGCACAAATTCAAAAGAACTCTCCCCCATTTGATGTCATTCCCGAAAGAACAACAAGAGCGACCTTAATTTCAAAAGAAAAGAAGGATTTTGAAACAAAAATGACACTAACAAGACAAAAACAACTTTACAGAAACTGAACTGGAGGAAACCTACTGGAGTTTCAAACTCAATTGCCCAAAAGATAGAGATAAGCATAGGGGAAAGAGTTATAGAAACGTTTTAATGAACAAAAATAACACCAATAGACTGCCGCAAGTGTTGAAACATAACAGTGTCTAATGGTTTGGTAAGAATATCAGCCAATTGTTGTTCGGAAGGCACAAATTCCATACTTATGATACCATTTTCATAGAGATCACGAATAAAATGGTACCTTATGTCAATGTGATTTGTTCTTGAGTGCTCAACGGGATTCTCAGTGATTCGAATCGCACTAGAGTTATCACAAAAGATATTCATTATTACAGTATCAACTCCATAATCAACTAGCATTTGTTTCATCCATAGGAGTTGAGTACAACATGATCCAGCAGCAATATATTCTGCCTCACATGTAGACAAGGATTGAGAATTTTGCTTCTTGCTATGCCAAGCTACAAGATTCAGTCCTACATAGTAGAAACCCTCTGATGTACTCTTTATGCCTTCTACACATCCTGCCCAATCAGCATCTGAATAAGCAGATAGATCAGTGTTAGTATCAAAAGTGTAAGATAAACCATACCCGGAAGTGTGATTAATATATCGAATGATCCTTTTTGCAGCTGCAATATGGGACTCTTTTGGATTTGCCTGAAACCTGGCACAACAACCAACACTGAAGGAAATATCAGGTCTAGTTGTTGTAAGATACAAAAGGCTACCAATAATAGATCGATACAACTTTTGATCCACTTTTACTCCTTTCTCATCTCTATGTAGTTTACCAGTAGTGGGCATAGGTGTCAATTTTGGAGAAGACTTATCCAGGACGAACCTTGTCACAAGATCTCGTGCATACTTCTCTTGGGATAAGTAAATTCCATCCTTATGTTGTTGAATTTGTAATCCTAAGAAGAATTTTAATTCACCAACATTGCTCATTTCAAATTCTTTAGAAAGAGAGACTTGGAAGTCCTTTGGAAATTTTTCAGAAGTTGATCCATAGATGATATCATCTACATAGATTTGAGCAATGACCACATCTTTCCCACTCCATTTGGTAAACAAGGTTTTATCAGCTCCGCCTCTTGAAAAACCTTTTCTAATCAGAGAAGTGGTGAGTTTTTCAAACTAGGATCTAGGTGCTTGTTTCAACCAATACAATGCCTTTTTGAGTTTTAGCACATGATCTGGGAAATCAGGGTTTTCAAACCCCTTAGGTTGAGCGACATAGACTTCTTCCTTTAAAATTCTGTTGAGGAACGCGGATTTTATATCCATTTGAAACAGCTTAACCTAAAGAAAACAAGCATGAGCTAACAAAAGACAAATGGACTCAAGGCGTGCCACATGAGCAAAGGTCTCATCAAAGTCAATCCCTTCAATCTGTGAATATCCTTGAGCGACAAGTCTAGCTTTGTTTCTGACTATAGTGCCAAATTCATCGGACTTATTCTTGAATATCCATTTGGTACCAATAATATTGATATTGGAGGGACAAGGTACAAGTTCCCACACATCTTGTCTTTGAAATTGATTTAACTCTTCATGCATTGCATTCACCCAAAAGAGATCGTTCAGAGCTTCATCAATATTTCGTGGTTCTACTTGTGAAAGATAATAACCAAAATTGCACATATTTTGAAGTTGTCCTCTTATTTTGGCTGTAGAATCTCTTCCTCCAATAATACTGTTGGGATCATGATTTCTTTGAACCCAGAGATGTCGTGGAGGAACACGTTCTTGTTCGTCAGGAATGACTTGATCAGTGCTCTTTTCCTCGTCACTAGAAATGTCAGGATCAGTAACCGTTGAGATAACTTCAACTGATTCTGGAATTTCTTTGACTTTATCAATTGTCTCGGTTGGAGGCAATTCAGCAGGAGGATTATCATGACGAAAGTTACTAATGTCGTCGATGATAACATTAGCAGATTCCATCATGACTTGTGTTCTCAGATTAAATACTCGAAAACCATCACTATCAGAAGCATAGCCAAGAAAGATACCTTCATCACTTTTGGTGTCGAATTTCTCTTTCTGTTCTCGATCTTTCAGAATATAGCACTTACTTCCAAACACCCTGAGATAGTGTAGGTTGGGTTTCCTTACGTACCACAACTCATAAGGAGTGTTAAGGGTTTTAGACCGTAAATACACACGGTTGATCAAATAACATGTTGTAAAAACAGCTTCTCCCCAAAATCTTAATGGTAAGTTTTTGTTATGGAGCATTACCCTGGCCATTTTCAGAATATTCCTATTCTTTCTTTCAGCAACTCCATTAGCTTGAGGAGTAATAGGTGATGAGTATTGTTGAATGATCCCCAGTTCGTCACATAATTCAAATACTTTGGTGTCTTTGAATTCAGTTCCACGATCGCTTCTAATTTTCTTTAGTTTGCGGCCTTGTTCGTTCTAGATCCTTTTAACAATAATCTTGAATTCACCAAGAGTTTCATTCTTATGAGATAGAAATGCAACCCAAGTGAATCTGGTGTAATCATCTACCATAACTAAAGCATACTTTTTACCAGCAACAGTAGGTTGTTGAATTGGTCCGAAGATATCCATATGAATTAAATCAAGTGGAGCTTCAGTGAGAATATCTCGAGATGATTTGTGGTGAACTTTTGTTTCCTTGCCCTTTTGACAGGCACCACATACACCTTCAATCTTTGCATTGGTTTTGGGAATGCCTCTAACAAGTTCTTTGTTAATGATCTTAGTTAGAAGACGATAATTGATGTGACCAAAACGCTCATGCCAAAGATGTGTAGATTCCACCTTAGTCAAATTGCAACAATTACTAAACTGAGTATCAAGTAGATAACAATTGTTTTTACCACGAGTTCCTTGAAAAATTACTTTCCCAGTTTTATCTACAATGTCTCATCCACTTGCATTGAAGACAACTCGATGGCCTTTGTCACAAATTTGACTAATAGAAAGAATATTAGCAATCATACCTTTTACGTATACTAAATCATGGATTTCTGGAACACCGGGCAGTTTGATCGTTCCCTTCCTGCTGATGTAGCAACAACTCCCATCTCTAAACGTTACAGGGCCTCCTTCATAGTCAATGGATGAAACAAACCATGTGAGATCACCTGTCATATGTTTACTACATCCACTATCAAGAAACCATTGAAAAGGAGATGTAGAAATTAAAGCAAAGGCACCCATACTATTAGTACTCCTCTGTTTAGAGTTTCCTGATAGTTTTGTATGTCCTTTCAGAGTATCAAAAAGTTGTTAACTTTTCGTACAAAGATTACTTGCAACATTCAGACTCTTTTGAAACGACATACAAACTTGTTGAAGGTGATTGGAAGAACAACAACAATACGTGCCAAAACCTTGAAGTTTGTCTGAGTGGTCCCCGGTCATATCAGTTTTCACAAAAACCGGTCGTTGATTACTATCTGATTTACGACTATTCTTTGAAGAGGAACGACTGGACTTTCTCAGATTCACCAAGGGACTATTACCAGATATCAAATCCTTAAGAATTGCAATTTCTACAACAAGGCCAGAGTTGATCAGGATTTGTTCATCCAACCTTTTTTGAAGAGTAGCCAGTTTATCAGGCTTTTTTCTACGATTGGTTTTTAAACCTGGTGAAGCGTCAATTGAGAATTTATGGTCCATATAGTCAGATCGCTACAAACACGAACTTTTGAGGTCTTGAACGTGTTTGCCTGCTCTGATACCAATTGAAAAAGCAGGGGTCTAACAACACCACCCAATATTTCTCTTAGCAATCTGTATGGACAAACTCGAATATACTTTTAAGATAGTCAACAAGACTCAATCAATTAAAAGCATATCAACGAGTTTATATCTCTCTCTTGATTTGATTTACTCAAGCAAGAACTGCGAGTTCTAATCAAATACAAGGAATAACTTGGATGGTACCAAAGACCAATATCCAAGGATCAATAAATGACAATCAACAACCAAAGGTTGGATTACTCTAATTGATGATCTAACTCACAACCTGTATTATTTCAATTATAAAGATAAAACAATATAATGCGGAAATAGAAATAACACAGACACCAGAAATTTTGTTAACGAGGAAACCGCAAATCCAGAAAAACCCCGGGACTTAGTCCATATTGAACACACACTGTATTAAGCCGCTATAGACACTAGTCTACTCCAATCTAACTTCGGACTGGACTGTAGTTGAACCCCAATCAATCTCCCGCTGATCCAAGGTACAGTTATGCTCCTACGCCTCTGATACCAGCAGGATACTGCGCACTTGATTCCCTTAGCTGATCTCACCCACAACTAAGAGTTGCTACGACCCAAAATCGCAGGCTTTGACAATAAACAAATCTGTCTCACACAGACAAGGCTATCAAAGGATCAATATGTCTCCCACAGAAAAACCCTAAAGGTTTTGTTCCGTATTTTGATAATAATCAAGGTGAACAGGAACCAATTGATAATCCGGTCGTATATTCCCGAAAAACAACCTAGAGTTATCAATCACCTCACAATAATCTTAATCGTATGGTAGCGAAACAAGATGTTGCGGAATCACAAACGATGATGTTTGTGATTACTTTTTATATCTTGCCTATCGGAGATATCAAATCTCAAGCCAATCAATATGATTGTACTCGTACGATAGAAGATGCAAGATCAGATCACACAACTACGATAAAAGTAGTATCGGTCTGGCTTCACAATCCTAATGAAGTCTTTAAGTCGTTAACATGGTTTTAGAAGAAGAAAACCAAAGGTTAAAGGATAATCGACTCTAGTATGCAAACTAATATCACACGCAAGGTGTGGGGATTAGTTTTACACAATACTAGATGTCTCCTTTATATAGTCTTTCAAATCATGGTAACAATCAATGTTAGCATTTAGATTCAAGCTAATTTTCTCAACTGTTAGATCGAAAACTTAGCTTGTTACACACACTTGACAATGCACGCTTCTAGGTTTGTTAACAATACCCAAACGTATGTACTTGTTAGTTCAACAATAGTTAACCAAATGGTTAGCCATATGAGCATTTCATATCAACCATGTTCTTCTTCACCATAACTAGTTCAAATGACTTCAAATGGACTAGTTAGAGAGTTGTTCAATTGCAAGGAAATCTTATGTACCACATGATCGTAGTTTTGATAGTGGTAAATAGAGTTGTCGTTCACTCGGACTTAGTTGAGATTGATTCTAGGCTTAAATATAAAAATAAGAAATTATATACAAAATATGTCACGGGATGAAGAATTCATTGGGACTCTGGATTTCATTGTTTTTCATATTCAAGTGGTTCAGAAATTAATCCTAGGAAATTATATCTCCAAACACAAGAAATATCAACTCTATTCTTTGCCAAAATAGATTTCGTAAAACATCAATTGTAAACTACAAGCATAGTGTATCAAAAGCACCTAAGACTAAGCATACACTATCAAATAAAATAACAATTGATTAATAGGAATCATAAATCATTTATAATCGGTGCAAAAAGTAAATAAGGAATTAATTAAATTTACCACATGATGAAATTCAGCTTCGTCCGTCGTCCCAGCGATGGGGTCTAGCTCATCATGTTGAAAACCCTCTTAAAGAATTTATTTATGCTAAAAAATGGTTTACAAATGATGTAAAGGGGAGAAATGATGAAAAACCGGGGTTGTAACAATTATGCATGTTACAAACTAACTGTTACAAAGAACGATACAACTAATGTGTCACTGTCACTGTAGCATGAACGACTGTCTACAGGCGTCTTATGTTCTTCGTGTTCATCAATGGCAGCAGCAGCAGCAGGTTTCTCAAACTTGATTTCTCTCCATTATGTTCTTCCCCCTAACGCTCCATTCCCTTATCTGACTCCAAACTCAGCTATAAATACACCACAGGACCATCAATCTCTCGAGTAAATACCAGAAAATATCGTATTAAAGTTTAGAAGATTTTTTTCTCCTTTCCTCTATTATACACGTCTGAGTTGTCCGAAACTTTTCAAACTCTCTCTGGATTGGATAGAAACAAATTTTCAGAGAATATATCCTCTTAAATCCCACGTAATATGCTCTTATAACCCAAGCGCAATCCGAGAATATTTGTTACCCTGTTTAACGCAACAACCATTCATGGGCAGATTTTATTGCTTGTTTTCCTTCCAAAAACATGTCCTGCGACCTATTGATTAAGTGACAACATAATCGGAGCATAATATCCATGAAAATCTCCCAGAAATCTTTCCCAAAATCTCGTGCAGTGGTGAGGAAATATTTCCCGCCGAAAATGATTTTCAAATGAAGAAGAAGGGGGTGCCCCTATCCAGAGTAGGGGTGCCTTTAACAGAAGGGGTGCCCTGGGGTGGCCCTTATCCAAAATGAGGGTGCCTTTAGTACTTTTATGGGGGTACCCCGAGCAACTTTTCGAGCCGAATTTTCCAAAAATATTTATTTCCCAAAAATACCTACAAACACATAATATACCGTAATAAGTACGAAATCGAGTACCAACAATACAGAAAATTGAGGACAAATTAGACACAAAAATGTGTCTATCAAATACCTCCAAACTTATTATTTGCTAGTCCTCGAGCAAAACTAATCTAGAAAAATAAAATCCTAACTCGCTAGGTGGCCCTAGCGACCGAGTTAATCTCGGGAGGGTTTACCAGAGGTGTACCCACAAAACCTTTACTCCAGACCCTAGCTATCTACGCAAAACCTTGGAAAGCACTAAAGAATCTCCTTCGTTGGCATACTCTCATTGATTATAGGAGGAAGTACCCTGATGCGAAATTCCAATTGTTGTACACGAGTTTACACTCAACATACTAAAATTCATATATAAGTGACGGAGCTCTACTCAGATAGTTTCTGGACATCATAATCGGAGTCAACCAATCACGTGGAAAGATTAAGAAGATGGATGAAGAGAAAAGTAGATAGTTTAAAGTGAACGGTGTTTCCCATATCTGTCTGAAGGCCTCTGCCAAGATGAACCTATCCTAATGGACTGAGATGTCGGTCTGACTAATATCAACACAACTGGCATATACAAGGGGACCACTGGTCGATAAACCTAACTCTAGGTCAACACAACTGGCATATACAAGGGCACCAGTGGTCGACTTTATTGAATTTATTCTGGTTGGTCTGATGGTCTGGTCTCAATTTTCTTTTCTTTTTTGTATCTCAATAACTCTATTTCACCTAGCAATGGTAACAACTTGAATCGTGTGCCCCACGAAATCACTTAAGAAATAAAAACAGAAGGGATTGGGATTCAACGAGATATGGCGAAACTACCATGTTTTTTTTTTAATTCTAACACCTGAGCTCTGTGCTTTTATGAATAGACTCTTTAGATGTTTCCATCTAATCAGATTGGTTCCTCAACTCCTACAACCAAGATGTTCCCATCCACTTAGATTGGTTAGTGTTAACCTTAAAGTCTTCAGCCAGACATCGGAAGGAATTAATCACCTCATAGAATCATAAAGTAATAGCCGGAATAACTGCGGATCACCAAAACCAAATAGAGCTATCACAAGTAAAAGGAATCTGCAACATGCCAAGAAAGTTAACAAATAAAGCACAACCTTGTCTAGTTTCTTGTTTAAGACAACTACATCTAGATGTGGTTCAGGTTCAAGTTCTATAACAGGGTCTAGATAAAATATTTCCATGGGTTGCATTTCCTCATAAGTTAGATCTGAATGTTCAGGTTCTAGAGTCTGGAAAAACTCAGATACAAACTTATAAGCACATAATAATAACCTGAATAACTGGGGATCCTCTAAGTCAATCAGATTTGATTCACACATATGACCACAATGAGAGTGGTGGTGTTCCTTAAACAAATGTGTCGATCCTAATCTCCTAAAGTAATTAGGTTTAGTCTCAAAATTCAATAACTGACACATTTCAAATTCAAGCGTTCCCACAATTGGAATAAAAGTTTTTGGTGGGAAAAAAAATCAATCTGGGTATCATAGCCTGGATAAACCACATCAACCATAGGATGGGTTTATAACAACTGAACTTCTTCCTGGACATTATTAGGTTCGGGAAAACGCGTATGAAGATAGTCTTGTAAAATGGTTGAGGCACATATGTCAAGTCCCAAGTGAGGGACCTTTCTAAGAGTTAAAGCACATGGAGAATGATGATCACCCCCAAACTTAGAGTTTTCAGTGTCTCTAGAAAGACTAGTCACAACTTCCCTAATTTCTAGGTCATCAGATTCCTGGAAATGGTCAATTGATTCTTCTAAGTCAGGTTCATCCTCACTCATCTCTACGAGTTCATTTTCTTCTAAGAGTAGAGTTTCTAAATTTCTAGACTCGAAAAAAAATATTCTCAGGATAAACTAGCTCCTCTAAACCATCATTGGCTTCGTAATCAAAAGGAAGTACAACTTCGTCTAAAATGGTATTATCTCTAGTCCAATCCCCGTCCTTTTGAATAGGTGGATAATAATTAAAATTATCGGGATTTGAACCAGAAATATCATTATCATTATCAAGCTCAATAGGAGTAACAAATTCCTGATCACCATGCCTAAATACTTCAGATTCTTCATCAACATTGTCCACATCATATTCATCATTATCATAACATGGAAATGGCTGAACCTCATCTACACAAGGAGTGTCACCAATTCTAAACTCGATATATTGATTATGCAAATAACTATCCTCATTTTCAAGAGTATTATTGGATACACTATATTGGAAATTCAAGTCATTTTGAGCAATACTTTCGTTCGTCTCTAACTCAAGTCTACGTGTCGACTCAACTATCCTCTCAAGGGTCTCTTCTAAAGAAAGCTCCCTAAGTGTTGGATCTAAGTTTTCACTTAACCTATTGAGGATGTATTCCAAAGAAGATTCAGTCATTGTTGTTGTTCTTTCGTCCATAACTACGTTGTTCACCTCATCTAACTTGTATCTCGATTCAGCTAACTTACTTGATGACTCAGCTAAATTCCTGAGAGACTCTTCTATATAAGGAATAGGAACTGAAGGATCACAAAAAGGACTACTTTTCAATAGTTTGGTTGTATCCTATAAAAATGAAGAATTAGTATTATAATCTTCTTTCCCGTATGACCGATGCGCGTGTGGATAGTAATTGGGCTCACCATGGTATGACCCAAAACCTTGAAAAGGTTGGCGTGCCCAACCACTATTCACACTATGATCATAAAAAGAGTAATGTCCATGTTGTTCAGTTGGATAATCATTGTATTGGTTATACCAGTTTGACATCCTAACTGCAAGGGAATTCTAAACAAGCACAAACAAGGCTTACTCGACCATAACAAGCATATTTTATCTAGCAAGCAAAAAGCATGATGGCTCAACTTAGATTGTTTCTAGACTAGCTTCTATTCTTTCGAAAAGGAATTCGTTACAATCTGAGCAAACCTCTCTGGAATCAATCCGAGTTAAAGTAAGTTGAATAGAGACGAGGGAAGCTCAGTGGATCTTTGATACCCAAGGACTCACCGGCGTTACAAGGCGGCGTATTCAACTCACAGAAACCATCATGAACTTCAAAGTATGCTCAAAAGAGTAACCAATATTTTTCGAACGAATTTCCTAATAAGCTCGTTACCCTATCGGTCTCGTTCTAGTCCAAATTTTAAGGATTAGGTTCGCGTAGGTTACGTGTTCCTAAGGAGGACAAGAAGGAAACGGTGATAATATCCGAGTCCTTATCTTGATTTGGCCAGGCCTTGCCCTTTACTAGAAAATTAAATCTGATTTCAGGTCCTCAGCATATATGCATACAGAATCATCCAGTAAACCCGCTGACAGGGGATTCGCGGGTGTTTAGAATTCTTACCTCCCGTTCCAGACGGGGGATGAACCGCTGAAGTCGACTCGGTCCACCGACTCCAATGTCAGTGTACGAACCCGAGTGGCCGAGGCGATATCGTAATCGCCGTCCTTCCCTGTGCAGTTTATATTTAAACTAACCCTTCCTTAGGTTTTTAAAAATAAATTCCAATGTTCAATGTCCAAAAGAAAAGAAAAAAAAATGTCCAAAAATAAAAACCTTAGTTACAGTTTCTAAAAAAATAAAAATAAAATTATTTACAAAATCTTCTTCTTCACTCCTTATGGACTTCTCTTTTCTTTCCTTTTTGGGCTTTTCCTTTCTTTTCAGCACTTTCTCTTTTCCCTTTAGCTTAGCTCCAAACCTGAAAGCAAACAAAAATACCAAAACGCGTAAAAAAGAACAAATAAAACCTAAAAACAAATCTATAAACAAATCCGCGTCGGCGACGCCAAAATGATCGTATTTTTGATAGTGGTAAATAGAGTTGTCGTTCACTCAGACTTAGTTGAGATTGATTCTAGTCTTAAATATAAAAATAAGAAATTATATACAAAATATGTCACGGGATGAAGAATTCACTGGAACTCGGGAGTTCATTGTTTTTCATATTCAAGTGGTTCAGAAATTAATCCTAGGCAATTATAGCTCCAAACACAAGAAATATTAACTCTATTTTTTGCCAAAATAGATTTCATAAAACATCAATTGTAAATTACAAGCATAGTGTATCAAAAGCACCTAAGACTAAGCATACACTATCAAACAAGATAACAATTGATTAATAGGAATCATAAATCATTTATAATCGGTGCAAAAAGTAAATAAGGAATTAATTAAATTTACCACATGATGAAATTCAGCTTCGTCCGTCGTCCCAGCGATGGGATCTAGCTCATCATGTTGAAAACCCTCTCAAAGAATTTATTTATGCTCAAAAATGGTTTACAAATGATGTAAAGGGGAGAAATGATGAAAAACCGGGTTTGTAACAATTATGCCTATTACAAAATAACTGTTACAAAGAATGATACAACTAATGTGTCACTGTCACTGTAGCATGAACGACTGTCTAAAGGCGTCTTATGTTCTTCGTGTTCATCAATGGCAGCAGCAGCAGTAGGTTTCTCAAACTTGATTTCTCTCCATTATGTTCTTCCCCCAAATGCTCCATTCCCTTATCTGACTCCAAACTCAGCTATAAATACACCACAGGACCATCAATCTCTCGAGTAAATACCAGAAAATATCATATTAAAGTTTAGGAGATTTTATTCTCCTTTCCTCTGTTATACACGTCTGAGTTGTCCGAAACTTTTCAAACTCTCTCAAGATTGGATAGAAACAAATTTTCAGAGAATATATCCTCTTAAATCCCACGTAATATGCTCTTATAACTCAAGCGTAATCCGAGAATATTTGTTACCCTGTTTAACGCAACAACCATTCATGGGCAGATTTTATTCCTTGTTTTCCTTCCAAAAACACGTCCTACGACCTATTGATTAAGTGACAACATAATCGCAGCATAATATCCATGAAAATCTCCCAGAAATCTTTCCCAAAATCTCGTGCAGGGGTGATGAAATATTTCCCGCCGAAAATGATTTTCAAATGAAGAAGAAGGGGATGCCCCTATCCAGAGTAGGGGCGCCTTTAACAGCATGGGTGCCCTGGGATGGCCCTTATCAAAAATGAGGGTGCCTTTTATACTTTTCCGGGGAGTGCCCCGAGCAACTTTTCGAGCCGAATTTTCCAAAAATATTTATTTCCCAAAAATACCTACAAACACATAAAATACCATGATAAGTACGAAATCGAGTACCAACAATACAGAACATTGAGGACAAATTAGACACAAAAATGTGTCTATCACTACACAAGACACAATTGAAGCAAAGATGATTTGAATCGGTTCATGAACTTTTATAGCCACGGTTTGCATATTGCATTCCTTAGTCTTTATACGTTTAAGTTCAGAAATCATCTTCAGATATATAACCTTCTTAAGTTCGCACACTAGGTTCGCGGACTTAAGCAACCGGGAAGAGTTTACAAACTCCAGCAGAAAATCTCTGCAAAAGACTTTCCGCCGGTTCTCGGACTGGGTTCGCGGACTGGTACTCACGCAACTAGTTTGTCAACTCCAACAGAATTTCTCGGGATGAGAAGTTCGGCAGTTCGCGGACTTGGAAACAAGTCGTTCTTCCGGTTTCTCTTGATCAACAAAGTTCGCAAACTTTGGTTCAAGGAATAGGACTTATACATAAATGTGTTTTCACAAAAATGCTTATGTCCATCATTGATTATGTAATATAAACTTTCATTTCAATCATTGAAACATTCTTAGAGGACATTATGTAGTTGTTATACCATTTCTCGTCAAAACAATTTTCAAAGTGATTGAAACATATCATGACTTTCGTCACTAGGTAAAGATAAACTTGATCGAAGCGAAAAGCTTACCAACACATATTTCGAGATATAGATAGGCGATGTATACTCGGCTCGAAATACCAAATGTATATAATCCAAGTCTATATATATAGCATACGACTTCTTGTCTCAAAGAGTAGGAGATAGAGTAGATAGACTTTTGAGTGATAGATAAGTTCAAGTCTTCACATACCTTTTTGTCGAGAAGTTCCACCGGTTCCTTGAGTAGTTCTTCTTCTTGTATGATGAATCGCCATGAAGACCTTGAGCTCATCTACACTTTCTATCCTAGTCCGAGACTTAGCTATAATAGACTATAAATCAATACTTATAGCTTTGATCACTAACATTGACAAACATGCTTGAGATAGCAACGCATGCGAGGTCGATCGAGCAATGCTCTAACACCACTGTTACGTGCTAAGCAAGGGACATAATGTTGATGGTGGTTTTTAGTTTAGGGTTAAAATCGTAAAACCTTGCATCAGATGTGACATCACTCTGTAAGGAAACGAATCCATGAGTGTTAACCTCTCCACTGGCATATTTATTGAGCCGTTCAATATATTTACATGAAATTTATCCAGACTGGCGTATGTAACAACCATCCCAGATGTTCTGTAACTTTCGGCGCCTTTCCTATATTCACTTAATATAAGTTTCTTTAAATGCTTTCTATGCTATGTTCCCCGGCTGAATCCTTAATGTTGATATGGCATGACAATTTGTGTTCACTCGCAGCAGAGTAACACGAATTCCCAAATATCAAAGATAAGGTCTTTGCATAAGGCATTCAATCAGAAAGCATGCTGCTCTCTGGAAATGAACTTAAAGAACTCTGTGTCAACACATAGAATTCAATCAATTACTTTTGCGCCTTGCGCAATATACCAGACCTTGCTTGTCGAAAGTAAACCTAGGAAAACTAGGAAATTAATCCTCCATGGACTAGGAGGTGCAAAACCTTTGCCCAGAATCAGAAAACAGGGAGCTGCAGCAGCAAAGGGAGGTGTGGCCATGCCTTAGGCCAACTTGGCGCCACTTGCCATTGGCCACGCCCCTTCCTAAACCGGCGCCACTTCTCATCGACCAATCAGGTCGCTCTAAAGCCGCCACACTCTCACCAGAAGTGTAGCCACACCCATGCTTAGCCGACCCTCTTTTAATCGACCAATCAGGTCGCTCTAAAGCCGCCACACTCTCACCAGAAGTGTATCCGTACCTTATGTTTGGCCGGCCCCTTTTATTGGCCAATCAAGTCGCTATAAACTTACCACTGTACATTAAAGGCCAATCGCACCCTGCCACGCCACCATACTAACTGGCAAGCCAAACACGACCTTCCACAACAACATATTAATCGGCATGCCAACATGCCACTCTGCCGCAGTAACGTGCCAACATGCCACTCTGCCGCAGTAACGTGCCACGAGCCACTTTAGCTTTGGACACTCTGTCAAGCCTTAATTCTTACCACGGCGCCAAAACCTAGCCTTGGCCACGCCGCCAAGCCCTAATTCTTACCACGATGCCAAAACCTATCCTTTTCCACGTCTTCAAGCCACACGCGTGGCCATGCCGCATGCCATGCCACACGCACTAATCACGGTTTCGACATGCCAAACCCTAATTTGGGAAAAATTGCTACGCCAACCAAGCCAAATAATGTTTCCCATAACGGTGGGATTGATGTGGTAACAGGGCCAGTGTTGCCAGAGCCATATTTGGGTCTAACACCAATATGCCAAAATAACTGCCACGGCTACACCACTGGCATGCCATAGCTACGCCACTAACACACCGCTATGCCACGGTTACGCCATTGGCATGCCACTATGCCACGGCTACGCCACTAACACACCGCTATGCCATGGATACGCCATTGGCATGCCACTATGCCAATGGCGCCACTCCGCTATACAACAAGATGCGGCCATAATAAATGGCCATTAGTCCTCATGAGATTCAATATTAGCTATTCAAGTTCACCGAAATGACAGACTTGTGGCAAGTTTCAGGCGACCAGCTGCCTAAATCTAGTGGCCATGGCTACGCAGGCGCCACCGTGCCACTGGCATGCACGAGCCATGCCAGAAATGCCACATTGCCACCGGCGTATACCAAAACGCCACCGCGCTATTAACAGGCGCCAACACAAGGTATCCATTATCAACGGCTACCCTGCTTCATGAGATGCAATCTCATCCATCGAAGTTCGCCACCGAACTGACAAACCCGTGGCTAGTTTTAGGCAGCCAAAACGAGCCTACTAGCATTCATGTTATTTTCCCGCGGAAAGTACCTTGACTTTGACTTGCCACACGTAGCGAAGTGCTACATGTTTTCCATGAAAACACTCGAGATATCAAACATGTCACAAACTGGGGGATGCTCATCAGGGTATTGGTCTGGAGGTTTATAGGGTGCGGTGTGCAATGCGGCCGTTACAAGAAAGTGTCATGAAGTGGGACATTAGTGGTGGTGAAAAGTAACGGTGTAAACGAATTCATTTCCTTCATCATGGAAGCCTAATGTCTGACGGTTACACGAATTCACTTCCTTCATCATGGAAGCATAACGTTTGACGGTTACACTTTACTCTTTTCTTCCACCACTCAATCGTTTCCACTTCCTACGAGACCAGGGTACGTTTCAATATGACTTGTATAAATAGGCTTCACTTATTTTCACCAAACAACAAGTTTTGGTCGGCAATAATACAGTATCTAGAAATCATCTGGTAGATTTACATTTTGCTAGCCAGTTCTACTTTCAGATACAAGTCATAAACAATCACACCTTGGTCTCAACACTTTCTTCGCTTCCCTCCCTAAGAGCAACCCTTCTCCTTCACTTTGTGACCGAAGCAATCTTGGAACATACATTTCTTAGTTTAGGCCAGGATTGTACAGATTGATCTCTCGAATCAAAAGTACTCCTGTGCAGTACACTGTTTGTAGTTTAAATTCGTTTCTCATCCACACACCCAAAATTACTAAAATCAGCAAAAACGGATTTCACCCATAAACAGATTGTTGTGAGGTGATTGATAATACTAGGCCGTTCTTCAGGAATATAAGTCCGGATTATCAATTAGTTCCTGTTCACCTTGATTTATCAAAAGACGAACAAAAACTGTTAGGTCAATCTGTGGGAGACAGATTTACCTATCATAGACTTTTCTGCGTGATACATATTTATTTATTGAAGTCTTCGACTTTGGGTCGTAGCAACTCTTGGTTGTGGATAAGATCATCTAAGGGAATCAAGTGCGTATTATTCTGCTGGGATCAGAGACATAAGGAGGGCAACTGTACCTTGAATCAGTGTGAGATTGATTAGGGTTCAACTACAGTCCAGACCGAAGTAAGTTTGTAGTAGGCTAGTGTCTGTAGTGGCTTAATACAGTGTGGTTTTCAATATGGACTAGGTCCCGGGGTTTTTCTGCATTTGCGGTTTCCTCGTTAACAAAATTTCTGGTGTCTGTGTTATTTCTATTCCGCATTACGTTTTGTTATACAATTGAAATATCACAGGTTGTGCGTTAAGATCAATCAATTAGAATATCCAACCTTTGGTTGTTGATTTAAATTGATTGACACTTGGATATTGGTCTTTGTTACCATCCAAGTTATTATCCTTGTATTTGATAAAGATTCGCAGATTTTTATTTGCTTGAGTAAAGATCAAATCAAGTGAGAGAGATATTAACTCCTCGATATACTTTTCTCTAGATTGAGTCTGATTGTCTAGTTGATTCTCTAGAAAGTATATTGGAGTTAGTCCATACAGATTGCTAATCAAAATATTGGGTGCGGTTGTTAGACCCCCGTTTTTTCAATTGGTATCAGAGCAGGCAAACAC
Source organism: Papaver somniferum (assembly GCF_003573695.1). Lineage (NCBI taxonomy): Eukaryota > Viridiplantae > Streptophyta > Magnoliopsida > Ranunculales > Papaveraceae > Papaver > Papaver somniferum. The sequence continues at coordinate 88,204,781 of NC_039365.1, read as the reverse complement.
GTTTAAGACCTCAAAAGTATGTGTCTGTAGCGATCTGACTCTATGGACAATAAAGTCTCTATCAACGCTTCACCAGGAATAAATCACAATCTTAGAGAATGTTCTAAAATCCTTGTTATTCTCCAAAGGAAGTTGGATAAACAGATCCAGATCAACCATGATCTTATTGCAAAAATTGCAAAACTTAAGGATTTGGAGTCTGTCAAAATTTCTTCAGTGATGATGAATAACTCTTGTAAGTCAAGTGTTAAACAAGGTACTTTTTTTGAAAAACTTGATAGAAGGAAGAACTTCTTAAATAAGATTATTGATGTTGGCCCTTGTATGTTCTGCGAGTCTCTTTCTCACACTCAACATACGTGTACACTTTTTCAGGAAAGTATAAAAGTTGCGAGCAATCTTCACAAGAAAGCTGAACAATTGATTACTTATCTAAAAAGGTGTACAAAACTAACAAGAAAACCTAATCAGGATAGTAGTGTTAGTATGAGAGCTTTTGCTTTAAAATCAACATCACTCTTTCAATGGTTTCTTGACAGTGGATGTAGCCGACATATGACTGGCGATCTTTCGTGGTTTGTTTCTACAAGCGACTTTGAAGGAGGTCCAGTTACTTTTGGAGATGGAAGATGTTGCTACATTAGCAAGAAAGGTACGATCAAGCTTCCCGGCGTTCCAGAAATCCATGATGTAGTATACGTAAAAGGTATGACTGCGAATCTTTTTTCTATTAGTCAAATTTGTGACAAAGGCCACAGAGTTGTCTTCAATACAAATGGATGTGACATTGTAGACAAAACTGGAAAAGTAATTTTTCAAAGAACTCGTGGTAAAAATAACTGATATCTTCTTGATACTCAGTTTAGTAATTGTTGCAATTTGACTAAGGTGGAATCTACACATCTTTGGCATGAGCGTTTTGGTCACATCAATTATCTCCTCTTAACTAAGATCATTAACAAGGAACTTGTTAGAGGCGTTCCCAAAATCAATGCAAAGATTGACGGTGTATGTGGTGCCTGTCAAAAGGGTAAACAAACGAAAGTTCACCATAAGTCATCTCGAGAAATTCTCACTAAAGCTCCACTTGATTTAATCCATATGGATCTCTTCGGACCAATTAAACAATCAACTGTTGGAGGAAATAAGTATGCTTTAGTTATGGTAGATGACTACACCAGATTCACTTGGGTAGCTTTCCTAGCTCATAAGAATGAAATCCAAAGTGAATTTAAGATTATTGTTAATAGAATCCAGAATGAACAAGGTCACAAACTAAAGAAAATTAGAAGCGATCGTGGCACTGAATTCAAAGACACCAAAGTATTTGAATTATGTGACAAACTGGGGATTATTGAATAATACTCACCACCTATCACTCCTTAGGATAATAGGGTTGCTGAAAGAAAGAATAGGAATATTAGGATATGGCCAGGGTAATGCTCCATAACAAAAATCTTCCTCTAATATTTTGGGGAGAAGCTTTTTTCACAACATGCTACTTGATCAACCGTGTCTACCTACGGTCTAAAACCCTAAACACTCCATATGAGTTGTGGTATGGTAGAAAACCCAACTTACACTATCTAAGAGTGTTCGGAAGTAAGTGCTACATCCTGAAAGATCGAGAACAAAGAGGAAAATTTGATACTAAAAGTGATGAAGGTATCTTTCTTGGCTATGCATCTGATAGTCGTGGTTTTAGAGTATTTAATCTCAGAACCCAAGTAATGATGGAATCCGATAACGTTATCATTAATGATATTAATGACTTTCACCATAAATTTTCTCCTGCTGAGCTGCCTCCAACCGAGACAACTGGGAAAGTCAAAGAAGTTCCGGATTTAGTAGAAGTTATACCTACTATTACTGATCCTGATCTCTTTAGTGACGAGGAGAAAAATACTGATCAGACTGTGCCTGTTGAACAAGAACGTGTCCCTCCACGTCACCTATGGGTTCAAAGAAATCATGATCCGAATAGTATCGTTGGAGGAAGAGATTCTATTGCAAAAACTAGAGGACAACTTCAAAATTTGTGCAATTTTGTTTGTTATCTGTCACATGTAGAACCAAGAAATATTGATAAATCTCTTAGCGATCCCATATGGGTGAATGCAATGCATGAAGAGTTAAATAAATTTGAAAGACAAGACGTATGGAAGCTTGTACCTTGTCCTCAAAATGTCAACATTGTTGGCACCAAATGGATATTTAAGAACAAGTCCGATGAATTTGGCACCATTGTCAGAAACAAAGCAAGACTTGTCGCTCAAGGATACTCACAAATCGAAGGAATTGACTTTGACGAAACCTTCGCTCCTGTGGCACGCCTTGAGTCCATCAGATTATTATTAGCTCATGATTGTTTTCTTAAGGTCAAGCTATTTCAGATGGACATCAAATCCGTTTTTCTAAACAAAACCTTAAAGGAAGAAGTCTATGTAGCTCAACCTAAGGGATTTGAAAACCCTGACTTCCCAGATCAGGTCCTTAAACTTAATAAGGCTCTATATGGGTTGAAACAAGAACCTCGTGCCTGGTTCGAAAAACTGACCTCATCTCTTCTTGGGAAAGGTTTTTCCAGATGAGCTGATAAAACACTGTTTACCAAGTGGAGTGGAAAAAATGTTGTGATTGCTCAAGTTTATATAGATGATATCATCTATGGATCAACATCGGAGAAACTTGCACAAGAGTTTCAAGTGTCTCGTGGAAAGGATTTTTAAATGAGCAATCTTGGTGAATTAAAATTCTTTCTGGGTTTACAAATTCAAAAACACAGGGATGGAATTTACTTATCTCAAGAGAAATACGCCAAGGATCTTGTCTCAAGATTTGGGCTTGATAAGTCTACCCCTAAGTTAACTCCTGTGCCTACCACTGGTAAACTGCATCGAGATGATAAAGGTGTAAATGTTGATCAGAAACTTTTTCGATCTATCATTGGAAGCCTTTTATATCTCACGGCCACTCAACCTGATATTGATTTTAATATAGGGTGTTGTGCTAGGTTTCAGGCAAATCCGAAGGAGTCTCATCTTGCAGCTGGAAAAAGGATCATACGCTATATCAATCACACTGCATGGTATGGTCTCTTTTACACTTTTGATACTAACACTGATCTTACTGTGATGCAGATTGGGCAGGATGTGTGGAAGATAGAAAAAGTACATCAGGGGGTTTCTATTATGTAGGACTGAATCTTGTAGCTTGGCATAGCAAGAAACAAAATTCACAATCCCTCTCGACGTGTGAAGCAGAATACATTATTGTAGGCTCATGTTGTACTCAACTTCTGTGGATGAAACAAATGCTTGTTGATTATGGAATCAACACTGGAATAATGAGAATCTTATGCGACAACACCAGTGCAATTCGCATAACAGAATATCCATTTGAGCACTCAAGGACTAAGCACATTGACATAAGGTATCATTTTATTCGAGATATTTACGAAAATGGTATCATTAATATGGAATTTGTGCCCTAGGAACAACAATTGGCTGATATTCTCACCAAACCATTAGATACTGCTACGTTTCAAAACTTACGGCAGTCTATTGGTGTCTTTCTGGTTCATTAAGTCGTCCATGAATCCTACCCCTGCTCTTATCTCGATCTTTTGGGAAATTGAGTTTGGAATATCTTGAGGTGTAAGGTCTTTTTGCACATTTGTTTCTAGTAGATGTATCTTCTTAGTATCTTAGTGTCTTCTTGAAAATCCTTCTTTTCTTGTAAAAGTAAGGTCGCTCTTGTTGTTCTTTCGAGAATGACATCAAATGGGGGAGAGTTCTTTTGAACTTGCGCTTAATTTCCGTATCTTTTTGAGGAGTGCGGCTGTGGAATTTTGAGGAATTATCTTGTATCTTTATAAACTCCGTGATGAATGCATTTAACTTCGGCTATATGATTGTATATAAACAAGTTGATATGTTCTTTTCTTTGGTCTTGAAGTGTCTCCATGAAAATTTCATTAGGATCCCGTTTTCGTACCTTTGCCAATTTTATTGACAAAAAGGGGGAGAATTAATATGTAGTTCACACTACAAATACATATGGTTTTCGGATCATTATGTAAGGGGGAGAGGTTTTCGTGTCGAGATGAAGTATTGACTAAGGGGGAGTGATACATATCACCATAGTATTGTTGTCGAAGTTGTGATATAAGAACTTTGATATCGTGTAATAATACTATGACACTGTATAACAATGATCAAGAGCTTTTTTTTCTCATTGTTATGGCTACAGAACTTCAACAACTATGATGTTGAATTGAACATCTATGGAATCATAGGATTACTTGGAAAAGACGAAGTTTTCGAGTAATGTTGAAGCACCAAGGAGATCAAGCATGTGGACGAGAAGCTACAAAGTTTTATTTATTTTGTAATCCATATGTATTGATAGTTTTGCTACTAAAATTGACAAAGGGGGAGATTGTTAGAGCACTGCTCGGTCGAACTCGCATGCGTTGCTATCTCAAGCATGTTTGTCAAGTTTAGTTGTCAAAACTATATGTCTTGATTTCTAGACTACTTATAGCTAAGTCTCGGTTTAGGACAGATTAGTGTAGTTGAGCTCCAGACTCCATGGCGATCATCTTACGAATATGAAGAACTACTCGAGGAACCAGTGGAACTTCATCCGACTAAAAGGTATGTGGAGACATGAACTTATCTATCACTTAAAAGTTTATCTCTCTATCTCCTACTCTTGAGACAAAGTCGTATAAGTATGATAGTTTTCATACATATACATTTGTTATTTCGAGCCGAGTTTACTCGCCTATATTTTTCTCGTTGGTAAGCTTTCGCTTTAACCACTTTTCATCTTTATCCGTGACGAAAGTCATGATGACGTTTCAATCTTGAAAATAGCTCTGATGACGATAGTCGTGAATAACGATTGTTATAACGTTATAGAAGAATGTTTCAATGATTGAAATGTAGAGTTGAGAGAATGTAACCAACTATGGATATAAGCATATATAGTGTGTTCGCAGATTAGTGTATAAATCCATGTGCTGGAAATCAATTGTGTGCACTTGCGCATGCGACATTGGTAAAGGAGACACGTGGGGTACGCGTACTGGCGGAAGTTTTCTAACTGAAAATTTATGCTAGAGTTTGTAGTTTACAAACTGGAAAACCAGTCACCTTACGTACGCGTACCCATACGTGTACTCACGGAAGTTTTCGAACCGAAAATTTCTGCTGAGTTTCCAAACTCAAATATGGTAGCTAAGGTACACGTACCCAAGGTGGTTATTTCTCAAATCGGAAGTTCATGAACTTAAAAACAACAAATCAATAAGGAGTGCAATCTTTTCAAACCATGGCTATATTGTTCATGAATTGACTTAAGTGAATCAAACTGATTTTGTTTCAATTGTGTCTATGAATAAAGACCTAAGCAATTGAACAACTCTATCAACTAGTACTTATGAGTCATTTGAACTAGTTATGAGAAAGATGAATATGGTTGATATGAAAGTACTCATATGGCTAACCTCGGTTAACTATTTGTGAACCAACCAAGTGTAAACGTTTAGGTACGATTACTCAAACCTAAATGAAACACATTTCATTTGTGTATGACAAGCTAAGTTTCGATCTAACAGTTGAAAGATATTGGCTTGGAGAAATCAGGTTTTTTATCTAACGGTGAATATTGAATGCTTTGTTACCAAGGTAACTTAGATTGCAAACCCTGATTTGAAAACTATATAAAGGAGAACACCTAGCAACTGGAAAAACTAATCCCCACACCTCCTGTATGATAATAGTTAGTTTGCTAGAGTCGATTCTCCTTTAACCTTAGGTTTCTTCCCGAGACCCTGTAGGTTAACGAATGAAAGACTTCATTGGGATTGTGAAGCCAGACGAAACTACTTCTCCTGTAGTTGAGCGATTTGATCTTGCCATTTTTTTATTGTACGAGTTCAATTGAATAATTGGCTTGAGATTATATCTCCGATAGGACAAGATAAAAAGAAATCACAAACATCTTCGTCTCATCGTTTGTGATTCCGCAACATCTTGTTTCGCTACCATACGATTAAGACTGTTGTGAGGTGATCGATAATACTAGGATGTTCTTCGGGAATATAAGTAGCGGATTGTCAATTAGTTCCTGTTCACCTTGATTTATCAAAATACGGAACAGAAACTCTTAGGTCTATCTTTGGGAGACAGATTTACCTATCATAGACTTTTCTGTGTGATACATATTTGTTTATTGAAGTCTTCGACTTTGGGTCGTAGAAACTCTTGGTTGTGGGTGAGATCATCTAAGGGAATCAAGTGCGTAGTATCTTGCTGGGATCAGAGATGTAAGGAGAAAATGCAGAGAAACCCCGGGACCTAGTCCAGAATTGAATACTCTCAAAATTAAGTCGTTATACAAAATCACACCAACTTCGTATAGTTGATACCAAACAACTAAACCTATAGTTCACCTAGTTTCTTCAGTATCCATGCGCTTCCGACATTCAATAAGTGCACGCACTGGAATAATTCCTTTGGTTCATATTCCAAACTGTAAAGGAACTACAAATCTATTCGGTAACAACTCTATTCAATCTCAGTGATATGAGTTAGACAAAGGCTCTTCTGTTTAATCCAATAAACTTCTTCGTCGGGTTCTAGATCAATCTAATTAACAACTACCAAAGTAATTGTTTTTAGACTATGCAATCAATAATGGGATCTACCAAGATATTAAATACTGATGTCGATCTATGTAACTAATCAATCAAGTCTATCAAGATAAACCGATTATAGTTGGATCCCAGCCGATCGAGTTTTGTGCACACCAAAGATTATGAAACCAATAAGAAATATTCTTTGTCTTTAAATCTTCTTAAATCTTCAATAAACACCTGCACAACACAACTTGAATCTCTTGTGATCAATCACGCACAAAATGGAGTCTGTTAACAATGGATTATCACAAGATGTATTTAGATCTACAAACAGTTCTAAAGATCCCATCGACACTTCGATCTAGTTTGAGTGAATCTTATATCAGAAGAGAGGATTCTCAAGAATAAACAAACTAGGTGCAATCAAAGTTCAACAACCATTAGTCAAGCAAATCAAATCAAAAACTAATAATACTGCAATTATCTAGTTTCCCACCAACAATACTCGTAGAGATTCTTGATCCCACATAAGTCTTTAAACGAGCGGTCGTAAGAGATTTTGCCTAATTAGGGTACTTTCTTCTCCGAATAGACGGCTCCACCAGTAACAAAACAACAAGGTAGTTTTGCTGGCTTTTAGGATAGTTTTCTCGAAATGCAAACTTGGTATTTATAGACCAAGGAAGTTTGGACACCAAGGAATTTCCAAAACCGAATATTCTCAAGATATGCAATATATTTCCAAATCAGTTTTCATAATTCCTAGAAATGCTCTATCCAAAAATAACCAAAATCCTACTAGAAAGTCTCCAATTAGTAAATGCACATTACGAATTTTTATTTTCCAGAGATATGCATTTTAATTGCTGGTAATTAAAAGCGTATAAAATTAACAACCTTAATTAAAAGATTCTCAACTTATTTCGGTCCGGGATCTCCTTTAGTTATTAAGGAATATCTTTGGACAATAAAAAATAAGAGTTATTGAACATGTTCAAAGTATGTCGACATCTTATTTCTTTGTAAATCCTTTTTCATATTTACAATCTTGGAACTGATTATACCACACTTCCAAACAAGTTTAGAACTGGTTCATCTGATTTCCAAGAACTATGTGATTGATCAAATATCAAATACACTAATCATGGTGTTTGAGGGAAAAAACTGATTCTACTTTTTTTGGTAATGATGAGAAACGAATTCAAACCCTAAACAAATGCACTGCAAGGGAGTACTTTTAGATTCGAGAGATCAATCTGTAAGACTCTGTCCTAAACCAAGAAATGGCCGTTCCAGATTTAATTCGGTCACAAGGTGAAGGAGAAGGGTTGATCTTAGGGAGGGAAGCGAAGAAGGTGTTTGAGATCAGAATTATGAAGGTGTGGTTTTTTATGACTTGTGCATCAGAAAATGGTTTCTGTCTACTTGTGTTGATAACACTTGCGTTCTCCTCTTGTCGAAATAGATTGAAAACATATTTATACAAGTCATTGAGTGCACCCTGATCTCACAGGAAATGGAGGAAGTTAAGCAATGGAGAAGTGGAGTTGTGCGGAAGGTAATGATCATCGTGTTTCCGTTATGAGAGAAGACTGATCACACGTTCACCCACTACTCTCATTACTTTTAACCGTCTGTATTTCCTGACACTTTCTCGTAATGGGCGCGTTGCACGCCGCACGCTGTAAACCGCCAGACCAATACCCCAGTGAGCAGCACGTAGTGCTTTTAGGTCAAATAATAAATTATTTGTAAACCCGATATTTATAAAGCATTGCTTATAATCTATGTATGTGAAGCATCGCTTTCAAATAAGAAACTGAAAATAATCGATGTGCTAGAAGCATCGTTGTTTTTTGAGCTCGATCGAATCAATCACGAATCAAGTGTCTTAAAAGCAGCACGGCCGTCCCTCTTTGGGTGTTCGTTTGAGAACCCTATGGGCGAGCTATCACTTGGTCGATCACTCTCTGTGGGGAAGAGATGGTCGGTGATCACGATGCTACTTTGTTAGATTTCTGAAAACAAATCTACACTATCCAACTAGGCTGGTGAAGTTGGATGAACGAGATGATTTGTAACAGTTGTACATTGTCGTTGTCGTATTTAGGGTTTGGAAGCCGTGCGACCATCCCTGTTTTGGTTAGTCGAATCAAAGCGTTGGGCGCTGATTCGAACAGGCCGATTGGCCATGTGCAAATACGAGCCACCGGTGTGCACGCTGACATCTTTCGGGCCGTCTAAAGTTAGATCTAAGCCACTCAAATCGGCTGACGAAGATGAGTGGTCACGATCAATTTGCGACAGAAGTATGTTGCCGCAAAGAGTTTGTTAGGGTTTTCGAACAGCGCGTTCACCCTACTTTGGGTCGTCGATTTGATGCTCTTTGTTCTTGCTATGAGCAAGTCGATCGACCACGTGTGGAGTTGGTTCGATGGTGAACGCGTTGGCATCTCCTTGATCGTTTGAAACACGATCTAAGCCGTCCAACTAGGCTGGCGAAGTTGGACGGACATGATTGATTTGCGACAGTTGTATAAAGCCGCTTATTCAATTTAGAGTTTTAAAGGCTGTGCGATCACCCTTTTTGGGCGTGTGATTCAACGCATTTCTGGCTTGCAGTGGGCAGGTCGATCGACCAAGAATGTAGTTGGGTCGTTGGTGATCACGCTAGTACCCTATCGATCATTCGAGGAAAGATCTAAGCCGTCCAACTAGGCTGGCGAAGTTGGACGGATGTGATGCATTTGAGACCGCTTTGGTCGGTCTCAGCTCGTTTGATCTCTTCTCAAACAGCAAGATCACCCATGTTAGGGTTGATCGTTCGAAGCGCTACGGATGTATTAGGTGAAAAACGTCCGGCTAGGGAGTTAGTGGCCCTCCTGTGGTCATCGTGATGATTTCTTAATTCTGTTAGGAGCAGGCTAGGCCTATTGAATCACGCGGCCATATCGTGTGGCCGTGATTATTTTTGAGACTGATATTAACAGCCTAGATTTTCCTTAAGGAATTTAAGCGTGTTCGTTTGAGCTAACTTAAAAGCGCGTTGATACAAAATTCTCTTTTTCAGAGAGTGATGCAGCCTGTGTGAGTACTTCCATGCAGATCTCAATACCGACACTTCGGGAGATTCATGCTACTCTGCTGAGAGCGAACATTCAATCGTCATGTCATGTCAATATTGAGAGTTCGGCTGGGAACATAACATAGGAAAATATTAGGCAAGTCATGCATTAGTGAATAATGCTGGTGGAAGGTAAAATTTACAGAATATTTTGGGATTGTTGTTGCACGCACCATTCTGAGTAAATTTCATATATACAGATATACTGAATTTCTCAATACATATGTGAGCGAAGAGGCTTAAGCACTCATTGCTTTTAAATGTCTTATGTTCCTTTGCAGGATGACAAAGCATTAAATACAGGGTTTACGATTTTAGCCCTTGAACTAAAAACCACCATCAACACATGGGTTTACTGTTCTACCAAACACAAGGATCGGTTCTACCTTAATATGGTTACTGGGACCGGTTACATTAGTTACCAGGATCGGTTACATCAATTACCAGGACCGATTACCATATTCTCATGGTATTACTTGTGATCGGTCACACCAGTTACCAGGATCGGTTACACCAATTACCAGGACCGGTTACACAAATTACCAGGATCGATTACACACTCTTTTGTGATCGGTCACACCAATTACTAGGATCGGTCGCACCAATTACAAATATCGATCATACCATCTTAGGTGATTACTTATGATCGGTTACACTAATAAAAGTCATACTAATATATAAGTCAGGCATTGTGACTAGTTTTACCAAGATACATAACAAGTTATGATCGGTTCTACTAAGTCACACATATTGGTAATCCAAAGATATGCAATGAATAACAATACCAATAAGCCTGGCGATTTCCATTTCGATTCATAAAACAAGTTCATGAATGTACTTCCTTTAAACGAATGTAAACATTGTTTCCTAGGACGAAATCTTCACCCATACCCATACACATAATCACAATAGCATTCATATGATTATGTCGATGTATTATATACAAAGTTCAAAAGATAATCGTTATACTTCGTATTATAATTCCTTAATACTATGTCTACTAGAGTATAATCATTCACAGCTTCGCAGTTATGTTTTCAATATAGCACAACTTGAAAGATACGTTGGGAATGAAACAATTCAAGTCAAAATATTACTAACCTCAATAGGAAGGATGATGTCCTCGATGTAGGTTGTTACTTCTTCACATTCTTCAAGTCTTCAAGTAATACTTGTGTGTCTCATTATCCTAATCATTCTATCCTAACCTATATGAAGTTGTCTCTAGTATATAATTGAGTTTTGATTCACTAAAATATGACATACCAACGGTTGGTGGGTTCAACCGAGCTATGCTCTAACAAAATTTGCCTTCCTCGGGATAAGTTTATAAGAAGAACTAACTTCACTATTTACAAACCAAGGCAGTTTGGGCACCAAAGAATTTCCACAACCAATATCCAACATTACAATCGTAATTTCAATGGACATTTCAATATTAGCTAGCAATTAACTAATATATATTTCCAGAGATATATTTTGATTGTTGTTGAAACAAAACATATTAATTTTGAAAATCTCATAAAGATTCTATACTAATTTCGGTTTGGGATCTCACCTTGAGTATCAAGGAATACCCTTGAGCAATTAAGAAACAAGATTTCAGCACATGTTCAAATTACTCACTATGTCGACATCATGAACTTTCATATTCTGCAAAACCAATTTCCAAATCACACAAACCCTAAAGTGTACGTGACTTATAGAAATTGGTTTTTCCTATTGGGACCAGTTCTACCATGATACCTAAACCAAGTTAGGATTGGTTATACCTTGACTCGCAATATAGGTAGGGATCGGTTCTACCTTGACTCCCAACATAAGCTAGGATCGGTTCTACCTTGATTCCCTATATAGGTTAGGATCGGTCACACATAGGATCTTCAATGAAAACCGAGACCATAATCCTTTTTGATTTCCTTTCGACTATGAAACAAATTCATACTTCTACTTCCTTAAACCTATGTAATTAAATATAACTTTGTAGGTATGAAATCAAGCCTATGTTCACTACACAATCTAGTAACAAGTTACAAATATTATGTTGATGTCGCAATTACGAAGTTCAAAAGATAAGCATTCTACTTCGTAAACCAATATACCAATATAAAACGCTTATTACTTATTGATATTGTTCCTTGACACTTTGATCACAATATGATGATCAAGTCTATTATACTAGAGTTTCACATATATAACTTCGCATGTTATGTTTTCAATCGGAAACGACTTAAAAACAAGCGCTATAGAAATGAAAACAATTCATGTATTACGAACCTCAAGTGGAAGTATGATATTATCGTCGTTGTCGATATGTCTTCGGAATCTTCAGGTCTTCAGAGTAATACTCGAATGTCTTCCTAGTCTAACTAACAAAGTTGACTCTAGTAATTTAATCAAGTGACTTATGAGCTTTGATACTAAAATATGACAACCAACCTTGATATACCAACGCTTGGTGGGTTCAACTAAATAGTGCTCTAACCATCATTTTTGTATGTTGTTTTCCGAAATAAATGCTTATCTAATATTGTTAAAATTTCTCTAAGAAATATAAAGATTTTGATAGTCATGTTTATACTCGTTGCATAGATCTTTTATAAAGATTCGTAACTATGTAAAAATTACAAATATCTGCCTTTCAGTTTGTAAGATATGTCAATTCGAAATTTTAACACATAAAGAAAGATAAGGAAAAAAACAAGAAAACTTTTATCTCTCTTCTTTAAAATTGTGCAAATTCTAAAACAATTTTTTTTTATGGTACAAAGAGGGAGCACTATCTAATTTGTTATTTGGTTAGCATGTAGAGATTGACAGATTTTGAATTCAAGTCTTGAATATTACATCTAAAAACTATTCATCTTAATAGAAAATCCTGTGCTAACTAACTGGATAGTTTTATCTCTAGTCCCAAATTTACTATGGACTCGTGTTTTGATTAGTAAAAAATTTGTATCTACTTTTGGTGAAAGTATTGGATCCGAAATAGGATTGATTGTATTTGTGAGGACACATCAACAAAAAATATCCAAAAAGTATCTCAATGCTCCCACTTACGTGCACCAATGTGTAAAGATATGATTACATTTGACAATTTTTTTTATGACTTAAGCGTGACTTGGTTAAATCCTTCTGCAGTCTTATCTTAAAAATGAAGTTTAAAAGAATGTTTAGATACACCTTGAGAAGTTTTTTTTTTCTTCTTTTAGAAAAAAAAAGAAGTAATTTTGTTTGCTTCTTACTTGCGCTTCTTGAGAAGTAAAAGCGTTTTTACTTCTGGAAGAGATCGCAAGTCTGATCTCCTTGGGGCTATAGTTATCTAATAGATTTATGTACGATTAATCAGGATACAATATCTAATGATATCATCCCACCCAAAACTAATTTACCCTTAGGCGAATTATAAATTTGTCATCCGCATACAAAACATCATTCAATGGATGTGAAAATTAGCAGATAGGTCTAAAAGATTTCTAATATCGATAGCACCCGGCTTCTTGTCTTTCTATATGGATGAATACGCCACAATGCTTCAAAAATAAATAAAAATACAACCACACAAAATACGTTTATACCACATAAACAAAAGATAAAAGATGATACAAACAAATGAATGTTCTACGCAGATTGGTTGGTTGAGTCATATTTTATAAATTTAAGCCACACAAACCAAGTATTCGAAATTACTATTTTTTTATCAAATTTGAATTCCTATAAAACTATACATCCATCTGCAGTCATGCATTAGCTCATCAAATGCGTTTGAATTTTCAAACTGTCCAAAATAACTTTTATGGTTTCTACCCTTATTTACTCGATTGATATTAAAGAATTCCAACACCTAAAGGAATAGATTAGAAATCAACATCAGAAATTATCGATCAAACGATGGTTGTTTTAGTGTTGTTTAGCCCATATCGACCGAAACTATTTATAAGAAAATAAGGAAAGTTATATTACATCTCTGAAATATAAAATAACACTATGTAGTCGATAAATATCTTAATTTATTCTTGAACCTAGTAAGTGCATATGTCTAATGAATTTCTAAAGAAATCTGTTTTGAGGCATACTAAATGTTTTGAGGCATACTAAATGATGATACCATCTTGGGTATGCTTATAAGGGGTGTCCAAGCCATGATAATAGTACTAGGTTATCCTTTAATTAGATTAAATACCCTTCAATTTTATTAAGAAATTAATCTAAAACTAAATAAATTACTTAAATATCCTTAACTAAATTAAAAACTTAAATCAAAACTAATGAAAATAAAATTAAAAAAAAAACAGTTTCATTTCATTCGATGAAAATATTTTGATCATTGATTAAAAATCAAAACTAAAGACATCTGAGTGCGAAATCCAACTCGCGATTGCTCTCAGATGCATATTAGAAGGTATTTGCAACAAACCCATCTTGTTTTTGACTATTTTTTTTTGTTTGATCGATTCAAAAGGATTTAGAAGATGAAAGTAGGGTTTATAGATGTTGGTTCGGCCCAAAATTATCAGATGAACCTAGCCTTATTCTTCGGTTTTACTTTTTCAGAAGATCAGTTCGGTTGATCTTGGAAAATATAATTTGAGCGAACCTAGGATGTTGTTTAAGGAAATATTAGGTTCGTCTGATTCGACCCTGATAGGTTTTCGGCCAAACTTTTGACTTGAATAGGTTCGGAGATTCATTGATGTTCGAATGGTTTTGGTATTGCTAAATTCTGATCCAAACATTATACTGTAAGTCGCCTCTTAAACTACAAATAATAAACTTAAGGTTCGGCTAACTATTAGACGAGTTCGAATGAGCCGAACCATAAACAAAAATTCAAATACTTGGGTTAGGCTTTAAATTTATAAGCCGAATGGTTCTTCGCGCGTAAAGTTTGACCTTTAGTTTTCAGCCGAATCCAAAAGAGATTTCCGAAAATCAAAATTTTTGATGAATTCAACCCAAAGAAAGGAGACTAAAAATCTTATACAACTATACATGTGTATTGTTAGCATAAAGTTCCTCATCACCCATTTTGAATCACAAAAATCACAGATTTCTCATTAATCTCTAAAACCTAGGTTTTTTTTCACTTTTTCTTCCTCTCAAAACCCCACACTCTCTCATAAAAAGCAGATTTTTTCTACTAATTAATCATAATTATTAATATCTAATTATTATCATTAACACTAATTAAATAAGGGTATACTTGATATTATTAAAAATGGGTGGATAAAGGGTGACGGTCTTTTTTATCTAATGACCCTACTAGGTTGAGCCCGGCCGTAGGCCGGGCTCAACCTTTCTGGGGCAGCCGTATTTTAGAGTTAACAAAGGCTTCGGCCTCGGATCAACCTTCCACGATTATGATTTTTCCTTTGGTGTTAATTCGGGGGTCCGTCTTTACCCATTATGTTTATAATTAGGCACTAACTATAGTTGAGTGAAGTGAGCAAAGCTTAGTTTTTATTGCCATGGAAATTATTTCCAGGAGGATGTTGAGTTATAACTTTTGTTCTCGTTTTTATGTTCAAAATATCGGTTATCCCTTGCCGGTCTTTCTACATTACACATTGTTACCATTATGACATATATTTTTCAATTCTTTCTCTATTTTTGTTAAAGTGATCTATCCTGATGTAGGCATAAATTAACGCCGTTGAGTTCGACTGACCGTTCCTTTTCTCAGTCGGAGCCCAAAAAGGAGATGGCGATCACCGTGTTTGCAATAGTTAAATAAATTGGATCAAAAAGCCAAACCTAAAGCATATCAACTACTAAATTTAGTATGAAATTGTAAATTTTTTTCCTACTCTTAATCACCCGTCTGATCCCGATACGTTACTGTTCATGGTGATGGTGAAGTTTCATCCAATGTAATACTTCGAGATGATGGTGAAGTTTCATCCAATGTAACACTTCGAGATGAATGGATTCTTAAAGCTGATCAAGTACATTTTTAATCTTTTCTCCCTGAAATTACTATTAACTATACTTATTATTTCAGTGTCATCCCCGCTTCAACTTTGACAACCACACTCCTTCCATCTCCCTCGTGATCCAAACCACACTAAGTATTATAGTAACAAAAATAACATGTGAAATAATGGTTGAAACACCCATGTAAATTGAATTTTTTTCTTCAGTTACCAATCTTCTTCGCTATCACCTTTTCTCATCTGTGCTAGGACAAAAACAAAGCACCATTTTCTCTTTTGTGTTAGGAAAAAAAACAACGAAAACCAAACTCCAAAATGGAAGAGCATATCAAACATGTATACAAATATAATTTGTACTTTGTGGATTGCGTCCTCAAGTGTGTTAGTATCTATATATGTAATCGCAGCGGCTTCTTGAAGCAATAAGCTTTGCCCTTTTGTAAGATGCATTCCATCAACCATATGTCTTCCCTAAACATATATGATTTGATCGTGATCTAATTCAAATTACACGTGAACCTTGAATCCACTTGAGCACTGCATTAAACGTCATCTACCACTAAGGCATATTTTTTGTTATTGACTCCTAATAAGTGCATATATCTACAACAAACCAAGCCAAACGAAGTATAAAGTTACACAGGTAAACAAAATAAATATTCCAGGCGCAGCTAAGGTTATAGTGATCTTTTGGACAAAACAACTGGTTAGGGACACGACATAGATGGGTTAGTTGGGGCCATGGCATAATCAAAGAAAGTTTAATAACATATTCTAGAAGTGGTGTGAGATATCAACTTCTATCAAGAGCTGATCCTAACAAATAATGAACGACTTTCGCCTATGAATACTGTAAAACTTTATTTCATATATGAAGCAAAAAAGTACAGAAAAAAATAACAGGCAGAATAAATCAGCAATGGTACCTCAAGTTATAGCGGAAGAAGTTTATTCTCTATTTATGTTTTGCAAAGAAGGCAAAAAAAGTCGAATTGTTTAGAACTATAAAAATAATAAAATTAATCAAAAAAAAAGTTGAATTGCCTGTATGGAAAAATGTGGGAGATGAAATATGAACAACAAAATCCAAGAAAAGATCTATCAGGGGATCAATTTGAGCATAGTTTCACTGAGTTAAGTAGAATCACACCACTTGAATTTTATGTATTTAATCACCCATTTACCATCATTTCCAGAAAGTGCTATTTTGCATCTAAATGGCACGAGCTTCTCAATTCTTGTTCCCAAATGCAAGTAAAGCATATAGCTTCACGCTACAAAGATGCACAACACACATAATAGTCTCGAAAAGTTTCATTCTTCTACTTCTACATCGTGCTTTCTTTGATAACTGTTGATTTGTGAAGTTAGAAAAACGCCAGAGATACTAACCATGACTTTCCACTATGAATGTATGTAGGCTGGATGATGCTTTTCATGGATGTGCTTGATACGCCCACATGTGTCTGGTTAGTATGGTTCAGATAAGTGTTGTTAGTTTGTCTATTTGGTAGTTATCCCAGCAGTTGTTCGGTTATGTATTGTAAGGGTATATATTATTGTGTACTGATAATAATGATTGTGTTGAATGAAGATGTATTGAATATCTCCTGTGTCTGTATCTCTTCTCTGGTTCTAATGAATTCATCCTTCTCTATCTGATTTCGTCCCTCTTTATCTGTTTATTCTTCTTATTTCACTAATGATCATTGATTGATGAGTTTGAGACTCATCAATTGGTATCAGAGCCGTTCGATTCTTTCGGACGGTTTATACCCTACTCAAATGGATTCGCATAATGGTTTTATCAAAGGCTTGATCTCAGCATTATTAGTATTCATGGAAGAAAATCTACAGGCAGTACAAGAGTCTCTCTTAACACATAGGAATGATACCGTTGCACAATTGGAAGATACCTTTGCAAACTTTGCATCGAGAACTTCGGAAGCAATTGAAGAAGAAGAGCGCATCTATTTGGAGGACTGTTTCGACATGTTTGCGGAAGATGAAGTTGGTGGTAAAGGATTTCAAGATTCTTCGGATCTCAATGTTGGCGATTTCATCCCGATTTTCAGCAAAGAAATTCAAGAGATTGAAGTGCTTGTTCATAAGTCGCCAAGCGAGGAACCCTATATATTATGCTTCCTTTTTACTGATGAAACACACGTTTACTTCTTCTTGGCATTCAAGTGCAGCAAGTATGCTGGAAGAATTCGAGGAAGAATTGTTGTGCTCTTTTGTTGTATCATCACTTGTTCCATTAATCACATGGCAAAGATCCAAATGTTATACATTTTGTTGTTTCCTTGTGTTTTCTATATAAATTTTAATGGCAAGTCTGTATACAACCTTGAGGGCAAGGTTGTTTTGAAAGGGGTGGGGATGATACTCCCACATGTGTCTGGTTAGTATGGTTCAGATAACTGTTGTTAGTTTGTCTATTGGGTAGTTATCCCAGCAGTTGTTCGGTTATGTATTGTAAGGGTATATATTGTTGTGTACTGATAATAATGATTGTGTTGAATGAAGATGTATTGAATATCTCCTGTGTATGTATCTCTTCTCTGGTTCTAATGAATTCATCCCTTCTCTATCTGATTTCGTCTCTCTTTATCTGTTTATTCTTCTTATTTCACTAATGATCATTGATTGATGAGTTTGGGACTCATCAGTGCTTAGACGTCTTGGGGACCTAATTGAACCGAGAAGAAGAAAAATTAGCCGATATATGGTGTGTGGCGCAAAAAATCAAGTGTTTTAAGTGTTTGGGTATTACACGTAGAGCGTAGAGGTACTGGACGTTAAAATCTATTGTCACTTATTATATTGAGCGGCATAGACTACAATAGATAAGAAACTTAACCTAGGTAATGTCGTGAATGTGGGAAAGTTAGGTATAGGATTAGCCGGGGCGGTTTAGCGTTTAAGGTTATATATTTGGGCCCAGACATAATCTCTACCATCTGAATTTTCGGACGATCTCAACCACTTTTTAGCCCACATACACACCACCTTTCCGTAAACTATTGATTTTGTCACAATTTGGTATGCCTAATCAGTATGCCTCAAATCTGGTTTCTTTCTAGAGTAACACTCATGTCAAACTTGGGAAGGATTTCTGAAATTAACGTTTAATCCCTTTATTATTGGGCTTTAAGTCGGGTTGGGTTGACGAGTCGAGTGTCAAATGCTCCGCGCCATATCATCTAGGTCTTAACTTGGTTGTACGGCTGCGATGCTCCGATACGATTGTAGCTTAGATCATCCTTGTCATGTGGGGTCATCCGACCCTACAGACCCTGTGTAATTGCTTGCCTTTTTTTTCTTTGAAACGACCAGGGGGTTAGTCCACGAGTGAGTTGGAGGGAGTTTAATGTATTTTGAATCTTGGGGATTTTGAGGGAGTGTAAGAGAGTATAGGGAGTTTGAGAGAGTTTGGTGTGTTGAGTGTAGGGAGTTTGAGAGACTCTCCCAAAATCTCTACTTTTTTGAGAGATTTGGAGTGAGGCAAAAATACACTATAAACTCCCTAGAACTCCCAAAAAAAAAAAAACTCCCTATCATTCTAATTTTTACCACTAACAGGGAGTTTAAGAGTTTCTTTCAAACTCCCCCACGACTAACGGGGTTTTTTAGGAGTTTGGGAGACTCTTCTAAACTCTCCCACGACTAACGGGGATTTTGAGAGACTCCCTCGAACTCCCTCACGACTAACGGGAAAAAACACAACTCCCCCCAACTCCCCCAACTCCCTTGAGGACTAACAACCTGACGTGTAATCTTAATTAGTACTAGTATTATTTTTTGATTTATTTTTCATGTGTCGCATATCCCCATTTTTTTTCTTGAGTTTCCTTGGCTAGTTTTGGTTTAGGTCTTATTTTACAGTCCATCCATTTTGGTTTACATCACACACCACCAAAACAAGGGGCACCGAAGGAGGTAAGAAAATCCAAAGCTTAGATCCCTCTGTTTATTTATTTTATTTTCTTGAAATTTCAATCAGTCGTTTTTGTATCTATAAGTAACACTGTTATTAATCCAGATAACAGCTCAATGAGATCAGTATCTATTATGATCTTTGTTTGTATCAGTAAAAACGAAATCTTGATCTTATTATGTGCTTGGGGTTTTGTTTCTGTGATCATTGATCTGATATCTAATTGTTTTGTCTTAAAATTACATTTGCTTTAGTCATAATAATTTGTTGAATTTTTGAAATGTTAGCATGATAACAAGTTGTGTTCATACCCGTGTTCATGAGTTCTACCCCTTTGCCGCTGTGTGCACAGAAAAGCTATGCAGCAGGGTTGGTGTTTGTAAGGACAATGTGTGGTGCAGTTTCTTTAAGATGGAAAACAGGGGAACTATAAATTGTAGGGTTATACATACTTTTTTGTTGAGCTTGCAATTGTTTTCTTTGTTGTATAATTTGACTTTTCAAATGGCTCAAAACAAGACGCGGGCTGATATTTTTGAGCGATTTATTTGGATTACTGTTAATGTGTAGTTTTATGAGCTTTCTTAGGGTACCATTAAGAGCTTTTCAGTTAATCTTACGAGATCCTTCACTGGAAAGTTTGAATAACAATATGATGTCTAGGCACTTACTGTTATACTTGTTCAACTGGATTTGTTGCATATGTCGGAAAACCAAGAGCAATTTCCATATTTGAAGTCATGAATACTTATCTCTCCGGTGTATTTCGTGGAAGCACTACTGATGTTCATTTACCTACTATGTCAGACATAGTTCCCTTGGTACTGTACTACTATTTACATTTTATTAGCATCTGTGTCTACGTGTTCAGTTCTTTACATTCAGTTCTTTACATTAGTTTCCTGTTAACATCCAACTAGTGGTTTACATTGATTTGCAGTGCATGGATTGTTGAAACATTCTTTTCTTGCAGGGGCATGGATTGGTTTCCTTGAGTTGAGACTTCAAATCAGCAAGGTGGTTGAACTGGGAGCTGGCAACCATTGTTTCATCCAATGGCTTCAGTTAGCGTGCCACCTACAGCTGGGTTCAAAGAACCTAGCAGTAATACTGCAGGTATTGATAGGCTGCCTGAGGAAATGAACGAAATGAAAATTAAGGATGATAATGTAAGTGGAGTGAGATTTTTGTCATTAAATTTTGTTGTCAACTGTTGGTACCGTAACATACATTCAAGAAATTGATCCCTTTTTAGGAAATTGAAGCAACTGTGGTTGATGGAACTGGCACGGAAACAGGTCATATAATTGTGACAACCATTGGTGGAAGAAATGGTCAACCAAAGCAGGTATAGTTGGGGGCTGAGTTTTATAACCCTTTTGTCTAGTTATGATCTTTCTTTTGGGTTGTTTTCATTCAATACAGTTTTTTTGCTTTATTATAGACCATAAGCTATATGGCAGAGCGGGTTGTTGGGCATGGATCATTTGGAATTGTTTTTCAGGTACGTGTTTTCTGTGGTACTTTTATGTCGTGAACACAGAAAACTGTATGTACAACTGGCTCATGTCTGGTTACAATTCATGAGAGCATTTGTCTATTTGGTGATTTCATGTTTTGGCATTTGATTGTAAATGAAGTTTAAACTTGGTGCTTTCCTGTTGTTGCTCACAGGCCAAATGCTTAGAAACAGGTGAAACTGTAGCTATTAAGAAGGTCCTTCAAGATAAGAGGTACAAAAACCGTGAACTGCAAACCATGCGTCTGATCACCCAAATGTTGTTTCTTTGAAACACTGTTTCTTTTCAACGACCGAGAAGGATGAGCTTTATCTGAACTTGGTACTTGAGTATGTCCCCGAGACTGTTCACCGTGTCATCAAACACTATAACAAGATGAACCAACGAATGCCGGTGATATATGTGAAACTTTATACTTACCAGGTATGTGTCATTATGGATTGTGAATATGTTAGTGAATATTTAAAAAAGTGCAAGCGTAAAACAATACGCTCTCTCAGCGAAGCGTAAAGCGTTATGTAGTTAAAGAAGTATAATAGTTCTTAGGGTTTTCTATGTTACCTTAGACTTTAAGACAAAATAGGAAATGTCAGGGCTAAATTTTAAATCCCAAAAGCCCTTTTTTTTCTTCAAATATAGGACCTACTACTGAAGAGCACACTTTGAAGCGTTTTCTTACTGAAGCTCAAAAAGGTGAGCTTTAATACGCGCTTCAAAACGTTTTTTAAAACACTGGTTGTTGATTCATCGGAAATCTGTACAGTTGGAAGTAATCAAGTATCAGATTTGTTCTAAATGTAAACTGCATTTCCTAATAAATACCATGCTTGTTAATGCTGAGCTGTTTACTGAAGTAGTGCCCATTGAGCTTATCTGGAGGAAATTGTACTTCTATACTGTGTTTTTTGATTGAGGATGAGGTATTACCACGTAAAACATCTTCATTAGGAACCAGCCAACCAGGTCGTAATAAAAAAATTTAACACCAAAAAATTGGTTGGCTGAGTTGCGTTAACCAATTTTTAAAGTGGTTTAGAGTTAGACGTGATGGTATTACGGATTTGCGAGTTGCTATAATTAAATGGAGAGACAGTCACCCATAGAGTGAGTAGTGCTTATTTTTTCTTGTTCCACGAATGGTAAATGGGGTGTTAGTTCTTTTGTTGACTTTCTGTAATAGTTATTGCTATGTGCTTCGTACTTTGTGGTAAGTTTCAAACTCATTTTTTCTTATCTATGCTTCCGAGTCACTATACTTTTTCATTCCTCACTATAAATAGGCACAACTATCTATATCTGCGGAAACTTCAAGACTGTTGGTTTTTGCAGATTTGTAGGGCATTGGCTTATATTCATGGTGGTATTGGGGTCTGCCACAGAGACATTAAACCTCAGAAGCTTTTGGTACGTGGACAAATCATTTTGGTATCTTTCACTTTTTGCTGGCATATATGTAGTTTATCTGCAAAAAAATGAGTACATTCTCGCTTTCACGGGGACTACTATATCATGAAAAGTGTGGTTTTTTGAAAATCAACAAGATGCATTACATGTGAGTTCACAACGAGGTAGTATAGCTCAATTGTTTGTCAGATGGAACACATCCCATGAGTGATCTCGATAGCTATGATTTGTTTAGTGTTGCCTCTGAAATTGAGTCTAGAAACTTTGCATCTAACCATCCCTTGGACAGGACTTCTTTTATGTGTTGGTGTCATATGACGTGGGTTAAACCAACTCCATAAACATACAAGTGTTTTACAAGTTGATGCATATGTCCTTGTCAACTCTTTTCCTTAAAACCACGGGCTAATAAACATGTGGACGTTATATTGATTTATGTTTCTCCTTTTTACTTATACCTTCTCTACCTGGTGATTTGCTGGAAGGCGGTTTTGGGGTATGTTTAATATCACAAATAATTGTCAATAGGTGTTAAACCCTGTTACCTTAGGAATTACTTACATTTTTCTTCAAATCTGAAGTTGTAATGGATTTGTTTGCTTTCTGCAGCGATTTAGTTTTTCAAATCACTTTTTTGTTTATTTGCGACAGGTCAATCCACATACGCATCAGTTAAAAATATGTGATTTTGGAAGTGCAAAAGTCTTGGTAGGCTGTTGAATACATTGATCTACTAATGCTTTTTTCTTTCCCTGCTAGTCTAATATTGTTCGCAGCATAGAAATTTTATGTGCTTTGACCTTAATAGGTTAAAGGAGAGCCAAACATATCATACATCTGTTCAAGGTATTACAGGGCTCCTGAGCTTATATTTGGAGCCACCAAGTATACTACAGCTATTGACATTTGGTCCGCTGGTTGTGTTCTTGCTGAGCTACTGCTTGGACAGGTAACTTTTTTGTCAACAAACCTAAAAGGCTAAACCATCTCCTGGAACACAAACATCACTGTTATGGTTACTATGCGTATCAAGTTCTTTTCTGTTTTCTTTTTTATTCGTTTTTCCAGCCCCTGTTTCCTGGTGAAAGTGGAGTGGACCAGCTTGTTGAAATAATCAAGGTAACTGTTGCTCTTCTTAAAATTTCTTCCACTTCAGTGTACACATTGTCTGGATTATACATGATATTGCAACGACAATATTACCGTATTGGAATCTCTATTACAGTCAGTGGTGATAAATTGTTTTTCATGTATGTCTAGTCTATGATTTTCACATGCATTAGCATCAGAACAAGTGGCTGCTGAAATCCCGTTTGGTTCTAACTCTCTTCAGTGAACATTTCACTCTTTTAATGACTTGAAAGATAGAGTTTTGAAAGAAGTGCATGTACAGCATCTCCTTACCCTCACATCACTGAGAATCCTGTAAATGGTGGCTAGGAACAACCTGCACATACACATACATGCTGTTCTAGTAGGAAGATTCTGTCTAGCTAATCGCCTATTCCAAAAAAAAAGTAGTCCTTCACATCTTTCGCATTTACGACCATTGGTGTGTTAATTTGCAGGTTTTGGGTACCCCAACTAGGGAGGAAATTAAGTGCATGAATCCCAACTACACGGAGTTTAAATTTCCACAGATTAAGGCTCACCCTTGGCATAAGGTACTGGAAAGCCGAATATCCTTGCTAAAAACGCTTACCCTTCATTTTAGCTTGTTAGTGAGGCTTTCAAAATGATGTCTACTTCCAGATACTCCACAAGCGCACACCACCACAAGCTGTGGATCTGGTGTCAAGACTTTTGCAGTACTCCCCAAACCTACGATGCACAGCTGTATGAATTTTATGCTGACAGATATAAGCTCTCTTTGATTTTTGCTTTGTATTTCATCTCATTGGTCAAGAGGCACGGTGTTGACTTATAGGGGTCTGTAGATTACTTGTATTGCAGTTGGAAGCTTTGATCCATCCATTTTTTGATGAGCTAAGAGACCCAAACACTCGCCTGCCAAATGGACGTTTATTACCCCCACTCTTCAATTTCAAACCCCATGGTATGTGTGGACTACTTTGAAATTTTTAGTGGTGAACCCAATTTTGATAGTCATGTTATGTGATTTCCATGTACATTTCTTTACAATATGATTATACTAACACAGATAGTTTGGTCGTCATGTTCCTGCTGCTGATAATGATCAGAACTGAAAGGAGTGGCAGCTGATATTGTAGCGAAGTTGATCCCGGAGCACTCAAGAAAGCAGTTTGCTGCTTTCTTGGCCAGTCATTCTTAACTACTTCATTTACATCCAAAATAGAGAAGTGAAAGAGTTGAGTGAATGCCCCCCTTCTCTTCTTTCTCTTCACTAGAAAGTGTGTAGGTGACCGCTCTGTTTACCAGTGAAATAATTCACATTCATTGCAGCCCATGGAAATTCTCAGTTTTCGTATCTTAGATTTTCCCTTTGGTTGTTGTTCCTTGTTCTCTTATTTCCGGAAGCAGATAATAAGAAAATTCTTCTGTTAAAATGGTTTTATAAACCTTGGGTGGGCGCTGCTGACTACCCTTGCCCTTAAATGACAAAATTGTAAAATTTTAGAGGTCGTCTTTGTTAGGCCCCTTCAGTTTGGGATTCTATATCTGAGAAAGAGTGGATGTATGGTATGCATGGAGAATGTGTCAGAGTGAGATTTTAGCAGAACTGGGATGCCTGACTGGGGCACCTCACAGAAAATTGTCTGTTCATCTATTGAAAATGAACCGGCTCCAAAGCCAGACATAATAAGGACACAACATTACCAGTAATCAGCATAAATTAATAGGGGGAAAATTGGCATCACTTAAATTAAGTATATAGTAAATAAATGGTCCGCTCTCTATCTCAGAATCGGCTGAGACGCCTTGAATTAATACAAGGTACAAATAAGGAATTCCAATACTGAACAACATGCAATGACGCTGAATCCTGTTACCAAAACAAGCTGTCTTTGTGGGATGGGCAACAGAATCTTGACCATGATGATGACTTTTTGGTGCACTTTTTGACACCACTAGATAGGTTGTTCTCCTGTAGTCACCTGGCCACAGATCACAGGTAAAAAAACAGTAAAGAATATGCTGCAACTTGGTTACTAGTTAATATATGGACCCAGTCAGTCGCACACCTGGTTACCATGAGCAGAAGAAAGCAGGATTTATGTTCCATCCTCACCGTCAGAGAGCAAGCAATCTTTTATTTGCTCCCTAGAAACGTAATCATAAACCCAATGGAGAACAAGTTCAGTTAGGAACAATTTTCTGTTTTCTCATTTCGTAACATAAAACATAGAACACCGGGAGTAATAAAGGAATGTCATAGACAACAACAAAAAGCAAATTATCACCTTAGCCAAGTCTGGTCACCATTCATGCTGTCCCTTGGTGCTCGTGCTACCATCGGCTGGGGCAGAAGCGAATAGAACTGCTCCATAGATGAATGCTCTTTTGGAAGTATCTGAAACTGGCAACTGGGGCAGCAGCTTGATCCAAAAATTTCACTTTCACTACATGTGTCAGAACTCCCAAGCTTCATTGTTAAACTTTCAAAATCTGATTTAGTCAGTGGACTGAAGCAGACTGGGCAGAGAAACTCCGACGGCATGGACTCGTCATGAGATTTTAGATTTTGCTTCTTCCTGCGACGCCATCGTGATGGCAAATGACT
Source organism: Papaver somniferum (assembly GCF_003573695.1). Taxonomy (NCBI): domain Eukaryota; kingdom Viridiplantae; phylum Streptophyta; class Magnoliopsida; order Ranunculales; family Papaveraceae; genus Papaver; species Papaver somniferum. The sequence goes on along the minus strand of NC_039365.1, from coordinate 88,178,511 downwards.
GTTATTGGAGTCTTTGCTTTCTTCTGGGAGCCTATTGAAATGAAATGGACTGAGCTTTTCTGCTGTTCTAACAATGGTGCGTTCACGTCCAGGGTTTTCTTCCTGCAGATATTCAGAAGAACCAGAGGAGTTCAGTTTACTGGTGAAAGCAGGAATGACAACAGAAAGAGGAGACCATATACACCACATAAATTGCAATATTTACCAGAAGAACTTGAATGAATGATGACACCAAGCCATTGATACCAGCACGAGGACCATCAAGCACCTCCAAGGTCTTTAAACTGTATTTCAGAAAGAGTAGAAGGGCTCGTGACAGAATCACAGATTTTTTTACACTAAATATGCAATAGCAAAGAATTACTACAAACCTGTCTAGGCAGCAGAGCATTTTGAGCTCTTGTGCAACACAGTCTCGCAGAGGAAGCACCACTGGGATCTCCCATCTCGCATCAATGTACTGCATATCTGCCGGTAAAGAATAACCTTGTCCCTGGTGAAAAGAACAAAAAGTATATGTGATTCAGATCTCAGGCTGCTACTCATTGGTTGTAATACAATTGCTGTTGTGCCCCCACACTCTTAGATGCGACTGCCTGGGTCTGCTACTTATTTAAGGAGTATAGTATACACTCTACAAATTTTAAAAGGGAATGTTGAACTATTCAAGGAAGTGAATTTTTTTTTTCATACTAATTCTAATTCCGAGTCACAATGTAATCTTCAGAATTTGGAATAGTTCAACAATTTCCTGCGTCTTCATCATATCAAGATTTTTATTCTACCAATAACTGAAAAGCCAAATCTAAACTTTCGGAATAGAGTTTCAAGTCAAAGAGCTACCAAATGTCCGAGTCATGCTCTCGAGGAGCTGTCACAAGTCATGCTCTCGAGGAGCTGTCACAAGTCATGCTCTCAAAGAGCTACCATAGTTTGAACAATTGATAGCTCTTTGAGAGCATGATCTGTGACAGTTCCTCGTGAACAAAAAAAGCTCCTTAAGAACATAGTTTGCGTGAGCATAAAAAGCTCCTTAAGAACATAGTTTGAGTTTCTGATAATCCGTGACAGCTCCTTGAGAGCATTGTTTTCCCTTAGCTCTAGTCTTTTAAGGGAAAATGAATTTAACAGCACCCCATTGATCTAACACCATACCATAAGATCAAAAACATACCTTCACAGTCGCTGAAATAATATGGCAAGCTATCGATGATGTGCACGATCCTAGCACCAGTTTAGTATACCGATTATCATAAGCAATCTGTAGTTATCATAACATACTCATTAATACAAGAACATCATTTCTTTCCATCACACCACATTAAGCTAATGAAAGACAAAAACAAAAGTAAACCTTCTGCAAGCACAGCATACGAAGATATCGCAAGAGATCTTCTTTGCCGGTGGCATCAGTAACATTACACAACAATTCACTCATCATGTTCCTTCCTTCCACAGGGTCCGAGGAACAAATATTTCCAATGGGCATAATGTGCAATTCCTTTTCAGGTGGCGACAAACTCGAAACAATCAATCTTAAGTCCTGAATTGCTTTATCCAATTCAAGAGAATTAATGTTGGTTTCATCGATAAATGCAACTCCCACACCAAATACAGGATACGCTTTATCTCTACTAGCTTCTGAATTTTTCTGTGCCTTTTCTTGCAACTCATGCACAAATTGTAGAGCTATCCTAGAAAACACACATGAACAAAGATTAAATTCTTGCTAATCGTGGAGATTGAAGAGAAAAAATTGGGGATTTGAATATAGAAATAGTACCTGGAGGAGTGACCACCAGAGAAGGCAACGAGAACTTTATCAGTAGGGGAAATCAAGTCGTTGGTAGTGATTGATTGCTTGAATTTACAGAAGAGATTAGAACGAAAACATACAAAGCAAAGATCACTAGTAAAATCCCCAGAAGAAGAAGAGATGGATTCTTCTACTTTACACTTTAAACAGATACAATGATGCTGATTTTGATTTTCGGAAACTAACACTTGTTTCTCCTCTTCGTCCTTGTAGCAACCACCACCAGCGCCGCCACATCCTCCTGAAGCACACGCCATGACTACTCTCTCTTTCTCCTTCGAGTCCGAAGAACTTGAATAATGTAGAAATTAACGTTTAATCCCTTCATTCCTGGGCTCTGGACGCTCTAGCCCAGTAATCTCTAGTCCAAACTCTCACCGATCCAAAAAAGAGAGTAGTTTTATTGGGGATTACTCAAAAATGGTGGGGGACTACTCTCCATTTTTTTGGGTGGATATTAGAAGTAATGATGAGTCACCCCTTATATAAGTATTTTTAATACCAAACTTGCCATTGGTAATTAAATTAGTTAGTGTAATGATTAATTAGTGAGGTTAAGATTAATTAATTAGGTGTTTTTAAAAGAATAATTTTTGAGAAGAAGGTTCTTTTTTTTTTTTTTGGAATGGTTGATTTCGAAACGAGGGTTTTGGGTGCTTAAGATATACTTCAAATTTAGTTAATGTTGCTTGAATTGGCAAAATCTTTCGAAAAAATGAAAAATTTATAAACTGATTCTGACCATGGAAATAAAGTTCGGCTAGGACATCTGAAGAACAGGTAGCCGAACTCATCTGCAAGTGTAGTTCGGCTAATAGTTCTGAAAACACAGGTAGCCGAACTCAGCTTTAATGGAGTTTTTGCTTTCAGAAAAAAGTTCGGCTAGGAAAAAAAGTTGCTACGTAACCGAACCACATGTTCGGGTGGGAAAAAAAAATTCGACGAAACCGAACTCAATATATATGTTTTCAGATAAAAGTTCGGTTAGGTGAAAAAAATTGCAACGTAACCGCACTAAAAGTTCGGCTAGGAGAAAAAGGAAAGTTCGGTTAGGAAAAAAAATTTGCGAGGTAACCGAACTTTTCTCTGAAAGAAAAAAATCCACTAAAGCTGATTTCGGCTAGTTCGACAAACTGTTTCACATAATTCCTAGCCGAACTTTTCTCTGTAACTTCCATTTTCAACTCATTTTGATGATTACTTCTCATTTTTCAAGGGAAAACGAACGAAAAGTAATGGGTTTGTTATAATTTTGATTTTGATTTTGTTTTGTTAATGATGTAAATTAAGCTATATATATAGGTGGCGGTGGTAGTGATTTGAGGTGGTCGGTGGTGGTTGGTGGTGGTGAGAGGCGGTGGTGATGGGAGGAGGTGATTATATATATATATATGTGGTGGTGATGGGAGGAGGTGGTTATATATATATAGGTGAAGGATAGGTTAGTCATTTCCACACTTTAGGACACTCCTTATAAATATAGGGCAGACATTCCTATCACAAAGTAGTTCCCCACCATTTTTGAATAGTCCCCAAAAAATGGTTCCAAAAAAACCTGTTTTTTTCGATTACCTTAAAGGCCCTTCCGTATATATTCAAATAAAGAGAGGATGCAATTTTAGATCTGAGATTTTTAGGGAGAGATGGAGAGAGGCAAATTAAGTTCTCAGTTAATAAATCTTCGAAAGGAAAATGGATAAATCTCCGATGGAGATGGCATCGGTGGATTCACCAACAAATCAAAAGAAAAATATAAGTTCTTATTCTTCAAGTTTTGTTTTGGCATTTAAGATTATTGTTTTTTATTTCGGGGAGGAGAAACTTCGATTTTATTGGGCCGACTGATCGGAGGGCCCGAAGGGAGGGAGTCCCTTTTATGACCATTTTTTTGTAAAATGAAGAGTAACATAAATATTTAATTTGATAAAAATATTGGAAATTTTCATGTCCATGGTTACTTTTTCACCAGACAAAATTGTCCCTTCCTTTTAGTCCAACTACTATAATTCCTTTTGTATCCTATTTTTTCAGGAGTATAATTAGAATATAACATATCTAAAAATCCGTGCCTTGAAATTTTACAAATTTTATCTCGTTGGAAAGGATTTAAAAAAGACTACGTTACGAGTATAAACAATAATATCAAATTTATAATTTTTACGAAAAATTCAGAGGTGTTAATCCTTTTAGGCACATTTTTTGAAAATTGAATGCATAACCATTATGCAAACTACCACAAATGATGCATAACACATTATGCATCCAATTTTCGTTTATACATCGACTAATTTTCCGTTGCAAATAATAAAACGATGTACTCCTTCTGTTTCAAGAAAAGCGATACTTTTTCACTAAGTCTTCACATTACAAAGAAACATTCACTCTTTCAGTTTGGCCTATTTTTAGGAAAAAATGAAACCGTGAAAATATCTCTTTTTCTCAAATGGAGGTAGTACATGCCTAAAAATATCATTCCAACAAAAAAAAGATGCACAACAAATTATGGAGCCACCACAAAGGATGCATAACAGTTTATACAGTCAAATTTTGGTTCATGCATCCACTAATTTGGTTATGCAACCACTAAAACGATGTATGTGGCTCAAAAATAACATTCCAACAAAAAAAAGATGTATAACGCGTTATGCAATCAGTGGTGTTTCATTTTTCTTCGGTCGGCCCTCCCTACCGTGGCAGCGGTGTTCTAGTGTATAATTTCTTTTCTAATTCATAATCGGCGCGTTTCGATATGTAATCGTGGGATGTTTCTCATCATCTTGAGTTAAAAATCATGAAAAAATATAAAAAAATTTTTTGCAGAATTTTTGTATTTCGATCGATGATTTTCATCCTTAATCTCGATCTAAAATCTAATTTCAAATTCGTAATCAGTACAACCTAATCTTGACTACCCATCTAATCTTCATCTCTTGTTTCACTTTTTATCATTTGTTGGAGTTGCACTAAATTTTAGATTTGTGAATTAGTTTCTAAAGTTGGATTAATTAGTTGGATTTTTATAGATGTGTACATACTTGTACACTAGTGTGTTATGTCATGGATGAAAGTACATAGATCTGACCTGTTTTGTGTGAGCATCAACGTAATATTTGTTAGATTTTTGTAGATGCATACATTGTACACCGTTAGATCATGTCATGGACATATGACCAGTTTTGTTGGTTTGATTGTTGGATTTATGCAATTTCTGTAGGTGCGTACATACTTGTACACTGATGTATCATGTCATGGACGTATTACCTGTCTTATGTGAGCATGAATGTCGGATTTGTTAGATTTATGTACATGTGTACATACTTGTACACTAGTGTGTTATGTCATGCATATATGGTCTTGATAATGTCCGCATGTTATTGGATTTTGTTATAAGAAAATGAAGTTTTACTGTGCGTAAATGTTATTCTTCTAAAATTAGGTATGCATTTAATCTGATTTGTTCTTTGACTTGTTCATTTATTTGTTAGATTTTTTGTAGGATGTACAGTTTTGTATACATGTATGATATTCCAGGGATGTATTGGACTATTTTTTAGGCATGCTTGTTGTTTTTCTTGAATTTGTTGTAGCAGTGTACATATTTTACACCATTATGTCGTTTCAAGGATATATTGACATGTTTTTTTTTATTTGAATGTTGTTTTTGTTAAATTTGTTGTAAGAATGTACATATTTGTACACATTTGTATTATCACATACATAAAAGGATTGTTTTGTGGTCATGCATGTTCGATTGTCTATTTTTTGTAGGAATGTACACAGTTGTACACCTTTGTGATATCTCAAAGATATATGGACTGTTATGTGGGCACGAATGTGGTTTTGCTTGAATCAATGTTCTATTTTGTGATTATTATGTAGGTGTGTACATACTTGTACACTAGTATGCATTGTGATGAATGTATGGCCTGTTTTGTGGTTATACATGCTAGATTTTCTTACTGATTGCGTAGATGTGTACATATTTGTTCACTGAAATGCTTTGTTATAAATATATGGAACGTCTTGTGTGTATGCATGCTAGATTTGTTAGTTTTTTTTTATAGGTGTACATGTTTTTACACTAGTATATGCTTAGTGATGAATGAATGACCCGTCATGTGGGTTTGGATGTTAGAATTTGTTAAGTTTATGTAGAGGTGTATGTATATGTACACTAGTATGCTTTCTATGATTTTTTTTAAGTTATTTTATATGCATTAAATTTATGGACTCATAAGATCAAAATGGTAGAGTGCCAAGAATATTATAAGGTTTGCGGAGGTTGATGGTTCGAATCCTTACGAGTTTCCATGTTATTTTTATATTAAATATTGGTAGCATTATTGGTGCTTAAGTAGATAATTCAAGTTGTATGTATGTACAAACTGGTGCACATTTATTTTGTCTCATGAATATGTGACCTGTTTTTCTGATATGAATGTTGGATTTTCTGGATTTTGTAGATGTGCACATAGTTGTACATTATTGTATGTCTCATGAATATATTGCATGTTTTGTGAATAAGAATGTTAAATTTGCTAGGTTTTTGTAGATGTGTACATAGTTGTACACCATTGTCCCGTCTCATCGATAAATAGTCTGTTTTATGGGTATGGATGTTGAATTAGTTGAGTTTTTGTAGATGTGTACATAGTTGTGCACCATTGTCCTGTCTCATAGATATGTTGCATGTTCTGTAGATTGGATTTTCTGGATTTTTTTGCAGATGTGTACATAGTTGTACACCGGTGTAAAATTAAAAAATAAAATAAAAACTGAATATTATATTTTCATATGGGTACTCTTTTTGTAGACATCGGAAAGAGCTCTGCGAATATATAAAGTCTGCGAGTTTTGGACGAGTGTCTTGAAAGATAAATGGTTTTTTAATATATATATATATATATTTATTAAATATTTTGACATCATCATGGGTTGTACATATTTGGACTAAATTGTAAATTAGGTCTGATAACCTTCCTAAATTAGGAAGGTTATTGGATCTAGTTGTAAATTAGGTCCAATAACGCTTTGTACTCAGCTTGGTTATTAGTTGAGCTGAAATACAAGATATAATAATATTTGATTAAGTTATTTTTCGGTGTCATAATCATAACTCCAGCTCCACCTCCTTGTTCATTTGAAGTTCTATCTATAAATATTTTCCATATTCATAGGGTATTCAATGATGAATCAGTATATTTCCGGCTCAGGCTCAAGTAGTATTTCCAGTTGTTCTTCGCAAAACTTGAGAATGAAAGCTGGATCTTCAACTGGGAAATATATATTACACTTCTTGGCATTTTATTTTCTTTATAGGCACATAGTTCAACCCAAATAGATTCAAATGGTCCCCCCATTTAGCTAATATGCCAGTTTTATTTTCTTATGAGAGCACATTCTCAACTGAGTACTTTATGACTACATTCACTTTCCAGCTCAAGAAGTATGTCATGAGTTTGACAGAAGAGAAATAGGTAAGGAATATCACTTTTTCTAACTGAGAGTACCTGGATTCAGTGGAGTCAGTGAATTGCTGATAAAATATATATGTTTTTCCTTGTTCCCTTCAACTCGAACCAGTACAACACTTACAACTTGTGAAGTATGAGCTATATAGAGATAAAGTTATTCACCTGGTACTGGTGGGAAGAGAATTGGAGCAGATAAAAGATAAGCTTTAATCTAGTCAAAAGTTGTTTGACACTCGAGATCCTACTCAAAATCTTACTTTTTCTGAAGTAGATTAAAGAGTAGTCTGCATTTATCTGATAATTTGGCGATGAAATGATTTAAAGCGGCTAGCTTTCCATCAACTGTCGGGTACCCTTTTTGAAGGATGGAGGTAGCATTTCAAGTATAGCTCATATTTTCATGGGATCGACCTCAATGCCATTTTTTGTTACCATAAATACCGTGAACTTTCCACCCTGAACTCTGAAAGCACATTTAGATGAATTCACATTTATTATATATTGTTTCAGGACAGAGAAAGTTTTCAGGAGATTGCGGTGGTGATCAACTTCTTTTAAGCTATTGGTCACCAAATTGTTCTTGTAACATTCTATCGTATTAGAGCACTGCTCGGTCGAACTCGTAAGCGTTGCTATCTCAAGCTTGTTTGTCAAGTTTAGGTGTCAAAACTATAAGTCTTGATTTCTAGTCTACTTATAGCTATGTCTCGGATTAAGATAAAATATGTAGTTGAGCTTTAGACTTCACAGTGTTCATTGATTGAAGACGAAGATATACTAAGGGGAGCTTGGAGGAACTTCATCAACAAAAGGTATGTGGAGACTTAAACTCATCTATCATTCAGAAGTCTATTCTATTCTATTTCCTATTGAAACTAAGTCGTATAGCTATATAGACTTTACATTATACACATTTGATATTTCGAGTTGAGTTTAACTCACTTATATATATCTCGAAATATGTGTTGGAAAGCTTTTTGCTTTAACTACGTTCATCATTATTCTTGACGAAAGTCAAAAGATGATCATATGAAAATCTCCTTGTAACATCGTACATGATCTGTGTGAGACAGTCATTTGATGTAGACTCAGAATATTTCGTATTGATCATTTGATCACTTGAAAATTACTTATAAGCTAATAGTTTGTGTGAGACAGCTATTGTCGTCTTCTAAGGATGTTTCAATGATTGAAATGGGAGTTTATAACAATTAACCATTGTCTGGATATAGTACAGTATGCATACCCGTATGCAAACTGTTGTAAGAATGGTTCGGGTCCGGGAACCAAGTATGCATACCCGTATGCAAACGGTTTTAACTGTCAAAGTCCGGGAACTAAGTTTGCGCACCCGTTTGCAAACTGTTTCACCTGAGTTAGGTCTGGAACGACAGTATGCGTACCCGTTTGCGAAATGTCGGAAAAGATCAAAGTCCGGAACTTAAGTTTGCGTACCCGTTTGTAAACTTATGTGGTTAAGTTCTAAAATCGGTTAAGTATGATTTCATACTCATGAAAAAATACGTTTATATATTAAGGAATGAAATCTTTGCAAACTGTGGCTAAAGTGTTCATGATCTGATTATTTTGAATCAACCTGATTTTGCTTCAATTGTGTCTTGTATACTTCTATGAGAATATAAAAAATTGAAAAACTCTATGAGTAACACAATTAGATTCATCTGATTATCATTAATCTAGAAGTGTTAAGATGAATGTGGTTAATACAAAAGTTTTCATATGGATAACTTCGGTTAACTGTTATTGAGCCAACTCAATATAGACGTTTAGGTACGGTTACCCATATCTAAATGAAGGTATATTTCATTTGTGTGTAACAATATAAGACCATCTAACGTTTGAGAGATATTTCTTTGGTTTTAAGCAAACTTAGCTTAAATCTTAAATCAGGTTTTCATCTAACAGTGAATATTGATTGCTTTGTTCCAAAGTTATCAATCCCTGATTTGAAGTTGTAGACGGGGAAAAACAATTTGCTGATTTTTACGTAATTGAGGAGATGACCGTGCGGAGGAGACTCCTTGAACCGAGCAAATGCTCAACCTCATACAGATGCACTGCAAGAAGGGAGTGCTTTAAGTTCGAGAGATCAATCTGTAGGACTCCGGCCTAAACCAAGACAATGGCCGTTATAGAGTCAATTCGGTCACAAGAGAGGATGGGTTGATCTGTAGGAGGGAAGATGATAAATGTGTGAGATCAATGATGATCAAGATTGTAGGTGTGTTGTGTTTTCTGCGTAAAGAAAATAAGATAAGTTCTGATTGATTAAACGTTGGGTTCTTAATCTCTTGTTTGTCTGTTTTGACGAGAGATTGTCTTGTTGTTCCAATCATGATTCAGAGACTTATTTATATTGCCAGAATTGTAAACACCTTGATCCCATGAAGTGTGATAGTTGCTCAAGAAAAAAGAGTGAGGAAGTGGGAAATCGTGTCAAAACCAGTTGCATATCGTGCAGAGACTTGGTTAATTTTCCACCCACTACTTTGCTAACTCCTCCAACTGATAGCACAGTTGATTCGAACGTAATTTGCAAATGTTCTAAGACTCATGAATTGAACATCTCTGCCGAGACAAAGGTATAATTATGTTGATTGTTAAGGTGAGCAAATATTGCTCGTTTGATAAACTGTTGAATATTGATAGTCAATAGCTCAACCTCACACAGATGCACTGCAATAAGGGAGTGCTTTAAGTTCGAGAGATCAATCTGTAGGACTCCGGCCTAAACCAAGACAATGGCCGTTATAGAGTCAATTCGGTCACAAGAGAGGATGGGTTGATCTGTAGGAGGGAAGCTGATAAATGTGTGAGATCAATGATGATCAAGATTGTAGGTGTGTTGTGTTTTCTGCGCAAATAAAATAAGATAAGTTCTGATTGATTAAACGCTGGGTTCTTAATCTCTTGTTTGTCTGTTTTGACGAGAGATTGTCTTGTTGTTCCAATCATGATTCAGAGACTTATTTATATTGCCAGAATTGTAAACACCTTGATCCCATGAAGTGTGATAGTTGCTGAAGTCAAAGAGTGAGGAAGTGCGAAATCGTGTCAAAACCAGTTGCATATCGTGCAGAGACTTGGTTAATTTTCCACCCACTACTTTGCTAACTCCTCCAACTGATTGCACAGTTGAGTCGAACGTAATTTGCAAATGTTCTAAGACTCATGAATTGAACATCTCTGCTGAGACAAAGGTATAATTATGTTGATTGTTAAGGTGAGCAAATATTGCTCGTTTGATAAATTGTTGAATATTGATAGTCAATATTCATGGACTGAGCAAGTATCGAATATTGATAGTTGAACTAATATTCATGGACTAAGCAAATATTGCCCATATGAGCAAATGTTTCTCATTTGATGAATTATTGAATATTGATAGTTGAACTAATATTCATTTCATGGACTGAGCAAATATTGCTCATCTGATAAATTACTGAATATTGATAGTTGAACCAATATTCATGGACTGAGCAAACATTGCTCATCTGAGCAAATGCTGCTCATTTGATGAATTATCGAATATTGATAGTTGAACCAATATTAATTTCATGTACTGAATAAATATTGCTCATCCGATAAATTACTGAATATTGATAGTCGAACCAATATTCATGGACTGGGCAAATATTGCTCATCTGAGCGAATGTTGCTCATTTGATGAATTATTGAATATTGATAGTTGAACCAATATTCATTTCGTGGACTGAGCAAATATTGCTCATCTGATAAATTACTGAATATTGATAGTTAAACCAATATTCATGGACTGAGCAAATGTTTCTCACTTGATGAATTACTGAATATTGATAGTTGAACCAATATTCATGGACTGAGCAAATATTGCTCATTTGATGAATTATTGGTAGCAAGACCAAATAAAATATCAATTTATAATACTGGAAATTGAACCGAATATAATTAATTAAAATATTGATCACGGGATCAACGTAAAATTATTGGTGTTTGAATCTGCTCGGAATTATGATTTGCAGAGCTCTGGATTCGAAACCCTAATTTTTGATCGATGGATGATTTACTGAAAATCAACCACAGAGTGAAGGAGGGACCGGCTTCATGGGATGACGAGTCGACCATATAACGCTCAGATGCTCAAATGAGCAAAATACCAAAGCCTCCTGAAGACCAGTTGGTGAAAGGATGATTAATTGTTGGTTTAATCCTTTATTAAAATAATGCTCGTGTGAGTGTTAGGTAGTAAAACCTGATTATGGAGAGATGAGGGACCGACCAAGGGGTCATGAGACCGGCTCTCGGTGGTCGTGGGACCAGCTGATGGTCGTTTGAGAAAACTCCAATTTGTTTCAAGAGAGTTTGGACCCAATATGAGCAATTGAGCAAATTAGGTCAAAATTGTTAAAACATATGAGACCGGCTATTTGAAAGCCTTGGGGTCAGCCTTGGTTGCTCAAGGAGACATGATCGTGTCACCATAATGTTCGTGTCTCCGTCCTGAGGGTTTCGATATTTTCTGATGCGCGTTTGAGCAACATTTTGAGGAAATATGAAGGATATAGGGTTTTGCTGAAACCGGGAAAACTTCATGAGATGAAGGAATAAATAATAAAAAAGTGAAGTAATCATGAAGTGTGGGACCGGCTATGGCCAAGGCATGGCCGACCGGCCAAAGAGCCCGGTCCCAAGACACTTTTCCTAATTTTATAATATTTTTCATGATTTTTTGGAAATATCATAAAATTAAGGAATTTGTTGAAACCAAGGAGTTTGTTGAAATCAAGGAGTTTCCATGAGATAAGGGAAATATAAAAAATAATTATAATAAAATAAGGGGCGTGTGGGACCAGCTAGGGCCCGGTCCCACGAGTTTCCTTAATTTTATATTATTTTTCATGACTTGAGGGAAATTTCATGAATTCAAGGAGTTTTTCATGAAACAAAGGATATTTGTTCAAATGAAGAGATTTTCATGAGATCAAGGAAAATAATAAAATATAAAATTGGGCGCGGGACTGGCTACGGCACGACCGGCCGGCCGGTGGGCCTAGTACCTTAGCGCCTTGATTAATATTTTATTATTTATTATTTTCTTCCTATTTTGCATAGGTTCATCGTGCCTTCGTATTTTGGAATGTTCATTGGTGCATTCAGGTGCTCGTTAGTGCGTTATTGCTTAGTACACTTGCATCATTTTGGCCGGGGCTTACTCGATAGCCGCTCAGATGCCCGTATGTTGAATATTTTATCACTAACTCGTGGAATTCCGTTGGGAAAACCATGAATTGAAGTAACGAAATATTATGAAGAACATAGAATGTTTCCAGATGTTCACCTAATGAATTTAAAGATTATAAATAATTAATTGATGGCTCTATACTAGCAGGCATGCTGTCTAGGAGCATCAGTGGCGGAGCCAGAAAAAAATTCTAGGGGGGGTAAAATAAATTTGTAAGAATGTAGGGACTTCTAGTGGATAAATACTATATAAATGGTGGACTAAATACAAAAAATATGATAAAATCAAGGGTTTTTATACTGATTTTAGGAATTTAGAGGGGGCTAGAGCCAGGGTTATTCAACCCTTGGCTCCGCCCCTGAGGAGCATTAATTATCTGAGAATTGAACGATATGAGCTTGTTGAAGCGTCATATTTTCTTTACATAGTTAGGGAAAACATTGTTACATCATGAGGATTTTATTGCTCTATACTAGCAGGTAAGTCGTCTAGGAGCCGTCCAATCTTTCGATTCTATATAGAAGTGATTACTGAAATTGCTCAGTTTTCATGAGATGTGCCGTTGCCTCAGCTGAGAGACTACACATTTACGTACGCTCTGAGAGACAATATTCTCAGTCAGAGATTCTTGTGGCATGAGCTTTCATGCTTCGAAGAGAGACATGAGCCTCAATACTCATATGATTGCTGGATCAGGAGCATTATAATTATGGTTTTATTGAGTTTAACCCTTGTTGAAAATCCACCATCTACATTAAGTCCCCTGCTTAGTGAGGGACATCCATGTTCCTCAGTCAGCACTGAATGGTGATTTTCCAGTTATGAACGAAATAAGTAATTGAACTTAGTCCTAAGATAAGACATTACCGGATTTTCGATTACGCGAGTGGACCACGGCTTGAACAAAAATCCCAGTGGCATGATAGAGCATCGTCTAATGAGCATAGATTGGTGTTGAACCGCTGATTTGGTGATGGGACCTTGATCGATTTAAGATTCACAGGCCCGGCCCGGAAAGGAAATCCTTGTGAAATTAGGTTTTGGAAATAAAATTTGATGTAAAAGGGATTACTCCCATTTTTTTTATTTCACCTAGACCGACCACCACCTTCATCTCCCTCACCTCCTTCACGTCAACAGCAGGAGAAGGAAAAAATTTGCCCGCCGTCCGACCGGCGCCGACCAGGTACGTGACAATTTATTTATTTTTTTGCTTGCCGATTTCATGAGTTGTTCATGTTGAAATTATATGCATGTGCATATATGATTGTGAGTTTTGTTGAAAACTCTTGTCTTTAGAATACGTATGTTCGTTCGATCGCTAGTTCAAGAAACTAGTAATAATCCCTGGTTTAGGAGAGATTTTTTTTATATATAGATCTGTCTCCAGTGATAAAATCTTACTTATGAGCTTTCATGAGAACCAAAACTTTATCTTAAAAGATATGAGCTTTCACAAAATCGAAATAAACCCTCGCTTCGAAGACGAACGATAATACGAAGGAAAAAGATTTTGTTTTTTTATAAAACCATGGCCTGTTCATGGATTTTTGTTTTTGATGAAACCGTGGAATATCCACGAATTTTATTTACGTGAGCCTTGCTCACGTCAAAATATTGTTTTTTTTTATTTAGTGAGTAAATCACGTTTATATATATATATATTATTTTCTTTAAAAATCAAAACTTGAATTTTGTGTAATCTTCAGAAGTAAACAATTATTTATGATGAAATAACGTTTTAGTTTTCATAATTCCATGGTGAATGTTCACACAGTAGAAATATTTGTGATTTTATAAAAATCCGAGTTTTGCTCGTCTTTTGTAGATTCGAAGAAACGAACAAGTTTTGAAGTGCTAACTCTTGCATTACAATCACTACTGTTAGCGGAATCGTAAAAAGGTAAGAGTTTAGAATTACCATTTTGTAGATGTTTGCATCTTGTATGAATGGTATACTAAAGCAAAGTATCGGGTGTATGTCACAGCTACTTCGTGATGATGTCTGACTCCCAAGAGAATGATATTTCTAGAGATGATACATGCATGGATGAGACTTCCATTGGTGAAGAAGAGGAGTAAACACCTGGGATCAAGAATATTCCAAATGTGGACGATGCGTTTTTTGAGGTTCAGCAGGAAACCGAAAAATACCTTAAGACCCCAGCATATCGTCTTCTGATAAATCCCAGGAGCGTTACTCAAAAGAAATTGGCGACTCCCAAGACAATAATCCGATTTTGTCTTGAATGAGGGATCTTTCTTGCATCAATCATAGAGTTTAAGATTTCTCGACGACCTTTAGAGAAATTCTCTGGATGGGCGAGGCACATGCTGGGTTTCCCTCGCGTTAGAGCTATGTTGGATCAGGCACAAGTAACAAGGGCCATTCAAGCATCCGGAGACTTGTTTATTTTCCATGATGTGCGAGGCGTAGTGGCTCTTCTTGCACGTTGGTGCATTCCAATTCACACTTTCATATGCAGGTGGGGAGAGTTTACCATCACCTTAGAAGATGTGGCTGCTTTGTTGCATCTCCCAATCACAGGTAATCTTCCTGAGGGTCTTTCAACTGAAGAGACGGCAATTTCTAACATCTTAATAGCAGAAATGGAGCGGATCAACAAGGCGTCTGGCAAATATTGTTATGCTTACTGGTTAACACGTTGGTGGCCAAGAGATGAGGCTCTTGATTGTCCCGTTGACGGTAAGTTTTCCATTGACACTTTCTTATGATTACGGCTGTCCAGAGATGCGTTTGAAGACAGTGAAACTTTGTTGAAGACGTTTTTGGTTCCCTTTGCTATCAAGATGGCTCAAGGTGAGCAACTCCCGATAGGTAGTCTTTGCTTGGGTTCTTTGTACTCTAATTTGGATTCTCTGATTATAGACTCCAGTGTATCGAATGGCTTCATGAAGATCGAATGCGATGCCAATACGATGTTTTTCCAAGCTTTGTTGTGGGAACATTTTAAGAACTATGCTCCTGTTCCACGTACTATCTTGCCAGGACCGAGTGCTGATGCTCGTCATGTCTTCTCTGAGAAAGATAATGCCGGGATTATGCGCTGATCTACAAAGCAGCCTCGGTTCAAGACACGTCTCATTGATGTTTTAGACAATGAATCCGAGTTCGATTTTCGTCCATGGGTGTCAATTCCTTCTTGTATTTCCCAGCCACCAACTTTCAATATCGGGGAGAGTATAGTTTTGGCATCTGGTGAAGGTCTGAGTGACGGCAAGATATCTTTCATGTTGAGTTGCACTCCTGGTCACTTGATATCAGCAATATATGGGGAGTTTTCGGTGGAGGAATACAACATTGATAGGGAAGCTCGGAAAATGGGTATGGATCAGTGTGTTCCAACTTTTTGAAGGAGGAAGCCATCAGTTGAGCAACTTAGGACCCATTTGGACCGTACCCATGTGGAAGGAAGTGCTTACTGGTTCCCTTGCTCCGAGAGAATTACATATGTAACTCCAGGTTATGTAGACTTCTGGGATCAGCAGCTTGAGCGTCTACATGATTTCGTAACAACTGGTCAACCTACGATGAAAGATGCTCCTTCTGTTGAGATCCTTTCCACTCGACCAAGATTGAAGTATCTTTCTGGTGATAAACGAAAGACATCTCCAGGATGTTCACAGGTATGAATTATTTTCATAATCTTCATAAAATTATGATAATTATTTTTAGATCATTGCATCAAAATTTTCCACAGGGCGGTCGCAATGTAAGACCTCGAATCCGTGTAGACTTCTCAGAAACTGAAGCAGTTATTCATGGCGGAGAAGGCATGAGCAAGAATTATAATCTATTACCTAATACCATATAAGTCCCTAGTTGCCTCTTTGGTGAGCTATCAATACTCCTTTTGTTGTGACTTCTTCTTATTCCGTGTAATTAGGATCGTAAAACCAATATTTGTTATTCCGTTGCAGAACTTTGCTCCATCAAGTATTAACGGTCTTCGATTCTCTGCTGCTGGGAAGACGGTTTCCGACTTGAGTGTTGAAGAAAAAAATGATGTGAGTACCCCTTCACATAACCAAATATAATGCTTCGTAGATAAAATGTTGATTGTTTGAGAATATGTCCAGGAGGATGTCTCCATGGAAGTGGAGAGTGTTTATGCTCGTTCATCTTCGGAGGGTATAGATGAAGAAAATTCCCAGGGTTCAAAACCGAATGGAAGTAATGAGACTTTTGATGTTGACACGGGCAAGTCTGATTCTTTGAATGTTTCAAAGACCATTCGAGTAAGTATTATCCCCTGAATTTTATCCATAGAAGCATAAAATTTATGAATGAATGAACGAGAATCCATGTGCATATACGAAAAAATTTGCTGAAATACGTCACCAGAAAATTCAGAACTCAGTCTTTTAGCAAAAACGCCATAAAATCTTCGTCTGAAATCATATTTTCAAGGTCTGCATATGTATCTTCAAGCTCGGAAAATTTCCAAGCTTTAACCAAATAAGCTTTTTAAGTTTTGAGCACGTTTAGGTGCCGAAATCAGCGAACAGTAAACTTCCAGGAGACTTTCAGAAATTTTTCAGCTGGCGTGTAGTTTGATGTTTTGGCCATATCGTTTTACTCTTCACCCGATTGCTATGAAATTTTGATATGTTGTAGATAACATCCATACGAAGAGAATTTCATATAACTCGACCTTAGATTCTTCACCAATTGTTCCCAGTTTGTCGTCTTGTACAGGACAGCGTAAAATCCTCTCAGATGAGCTCGTTGTAAAACGTGCTTTTATGACTTTAACGTTATTTGCTCGTGTCTTGAATGCATAATGATGAACTTTGATGATATTATATCACTTGTATGCTACATTTTATGATTTCCTTTGGTTTCCATGTTCAGATTGCTCTAATCTCATGTAATCTTCGTATTAGGTGCCAAATACCGAAGTTGAGAATAATGAAACCAATAATGATAACTCGAGCGACCCTGGGGTTATTGATGAAGAGTCAACCATATCTGCACTTCAAGGCCATGGGAGGGTTGTTGCTGATGCCGTTAAGAAGACCGAGACTTCAATCGTTGTTGCTTCAGTGGTGGAGGAAACCGAACCACGAATAGAAGAAATTGAAGAAATTGTTGCCATGACCGTGGAAGTTGCTCCAGTAGTTTAGAATCGCATAGTAGTGCATGAATATCCGAGTGCAGGAGTTTCTTTCGATCCTGGATTTGATGCATCACTCCCATACCACGAACTAGTTGGTGGATTCAGTGTTCCTATTGGATATGCCAGTTTGTATGACAAGATATGGAATAAGTTTGGTCACATCATCGTTACCAGAGATCCCAAGCGTGCTTATTCTTTAACAATGCAAGTAAGTGTTATCTTGCGTGTTGTAAGTGAAAATATGCGCTAGGGCCAGAAATACTGTTTCTCCAGATGTACTCTTTGATTGGGAGTTCAACTTGGAGAATTCTGAGAGACTTGGCTTCAACGTGAAATGGCTTCCTAAGAAGATAGATGCTATCAAGGACTCATATGAGAACAACATACCCTTTCCCAATGATGCCGTGAAGGAGAGAGAAGACAAGATTGCTAGGCTGGGTCAGTAGCTGAACATGGAGAAGGCGGCTTTGCAAGTCTTGAAGGATGCAGAGGAGCGGAAATCTTTCTTGGCTGATTTTCTTTGATTTCCTTTTCATAATCTCTTGAACTCCTGAACTTCTAAGAGATGTGAGGTTTTATTTTGGTTATGATATTGATTGGTTTTGGATTGGTAGATGATTGAGGATTTTCCTTTGGATTTGATAGAGATTTCCTTTAAGTAAAATGAACTGAATTTTGATAAATTGCTGAATTCAAATACCGAATGCATGTATTGCAAACATTTTGGAGAAACTGAAATACAATGAGAGAAAATCCTAAATGCCAAATCCCAGACGTCATGAATGCTCAAACGCCCAGTACCTCAAATGCCCAATAATTTCAAGCGTCAAATGCCTTGAGCCAATTCTCGTGGATCACTGGCAGGGTCCTGCCATCTGTGTTGATAAACCTGTAGTATCCTCCATTTATGGACTTAGCAACCATAAATGGTCCTTCCCAATTGGAGTTTCTTGCCGAATGAAGGTTGCGGTGAGTTGCTTTGAGAACCAGGTATCCTTCACGAAATTTGTTAGGTTTGGTCGACCGTACCTTGAATATCTTCTACTGATACGGAATTCCTCGTGCGATGGGATTTCATGGTTGCAGTAATATGGACACTCATGCAAGGGGGAGTATCCAGCGTACTGTTTGTCATGCTTATCCATGTCTTCAACAATAAATCTTTTGATAGAATGATCAATTTGAAGAGGCTCTGTACTCAACCATTTGGTGTAATATTGTTGAGGTGAGGCTATCCACTCGTAGCACTTTGCGACGGATAAGTTTTTAGTGGGAAGAAGTCCCCAGACCAGGGCAATATAATTAAACATGGGTAGTATAGGTGCATGAAGGGGAATCAGACTTTCCTGAGTACGGAACCTTTTGATGAAAGAGTGTGCACTTTCTCCAGGTTTTTGTGCTAATTACACCAAGGATTTAACTTCCTCCAGATGCTCGAATAATGGATTATATTCTATTTCTTCTGAGACAGAGATTTCTTCAATCGAAGGTATTGGAGTCACTTTTCCAGCATGAATCCAAGGTCGTCCAAGAATCATGTCATATCCGGGATCTTCCCGAATTATATAAAACTTGGTCTCAGTGTAGACCGAGTTTTCTCTGACCTTGAGGGTGATGTGGCCGTATGCATCTCTGAGTGTCCCTTCCTGATCTCTGATTGACATGGGAGCATGTGTAGCTTCTTGTCAAGTAATGCCAGCGGCTCTGAGAGTTTTCAAAGGGATGATGTTGATGGCTGTGCCAACATCAACGAACGCTCTTCTGAATTCATTTCCTTTGAGATGTACTGTGGTGAGCAGTCCCCAGTCATACATTACTTAGTCCGTTACCGAAGGCTCAGAGAGTGTCTCCTGGATCACCAAATGCTTTCCTGACACAATGTGGTTTAATGCAGCAAACATGTCATTCCTTTGATCCTTTAATAGGTACAACAATTCACAGGCATGTTCAATTAAGGATTGAACTGCTTCCTTGACAGGTGGTTCAGAGAGAGTGAAAGTTCTGACTAGGAGGGGGTCTCTGTGTACTCCCTCAGTTCCCAAGTTAAGCTCTCCTGATTCAACCTTTTACCTGAATATGCGTTTCAGAACTATACAGTCACTTGTGGGATGATTGACGAACCTGTGGAAGCGGCAGTAACGAGGATTTTCCGTGTCCTCTTCAGTTGGTTCTTTCTTGACATATGGCAACTTGATTGCACCATCTTGGATCCAGACATCCAGGAGTTTGATCACCTCTTCAATGGAAAAGAGGAAGTCAGGTGCCTCTTGGTCTGCGTTTTGAGTTGGATCTTGTGTATCCCGGGTTTGATTACCCTTTCTTGGTACCTTTGGAGGAGCTGAAGATGCAGGGTTGTGTTGCGGTTCAGCTTTCCGTTTGATCCCTTCCACAACAGCATTTGTGGAAGGCTGGAGGTTGTACTGCTTGTTGATCAGACGTCTGCTACCCCGAGTCTCTCGCGGCTCTTCAGTTTTTGTAGCTTTTCTTCTTTCCAGTAAAGCGGGTGCAGTAGTTGTCGATCTCTTTGCCGCTTCATGAAGTTCTGAGAAGGTATGGAAACAAAGATTTTCCAATAAAGCTCTTAGACCAGGACCATGCCGTTGATACACAAGTCTACAAGTTGTTGCTCTGTGACGTTTGGATCATGAAAGTCCAAGGCCTGAACCCTGAATATCTTCACGTAGTCATTGTGATGCTCATTGCTTCTCTGAAACATTCTTCCAAGATCAGAGAGAGTAATTTTCTCTGACATAAAGAAGTACTTTCTGTAAAAGGCGTTAATTATTTCTCCCCAAGTGTTGATAATTTCTGGTGCGATGTTGTTGTAGCAGGTGTATGCCCTGCCTTTCAATGACTTTGAAAATTCCTTGAGGCGAACAACATGCTTATGTTCGTGTTCACCTAATGCTTCCATAAATCGAGAGACATGCTCTTGATCATTTCCTGTTCCATCATATAAAGTGAAAGTTGGAGAGGTATAACCTTTCGGAAGTAGGATCCTTTATGTAGAAGCAGGGTATGGAGGTTGGTGACGATGGACATTTGGCGTGGTGCTTTTCCCACGGTCCTTCATGAAGCGTTCCAGATCTTCACGAGTGATGAAACCGGCAGGTTCTTTTGATGTCGATTTCTCTGCAGCTTTTTGGGCTTCATCATCGTTAACTACATGGACTGGAACAACCTCTGGATCGACAGTTGAAGATGCTTCTTTTCCCTTTCCTTTCTCCTGATTTTTTTCTGACACCTTGTCGAAGATCTCCTTCTGTGTTTGATTCTTTGCAAGATTCTCTTGAACCTTCATGAGATCGCCTACGATAGGCGGATTTTCTCTGACTTCTTCAGGATGTCGGCCAAAGAGGGGATGACTTCCAGTGTTGCGCTGGGGAGGAGTAATGTCACCACCATTGTTGGAAGCAGGAATTTTTTCTGGAATACCATCATTGTTATTGTTACTAGTGCTAGCATCATTTGCATTTATGACTAATCCAGACCTAAGATCGACCATATTTGTGAGAATTGAGATTGCAACGGAGAGAATGATCTCCCAATGTGGTTGCCAATCCGTAGATGGGGAAAGACAATTTGATGATTTTTACGAAATTGAAAAGATGACCGTGCGGAGGAGACTCCTTGAACCGAGCAAATGCTCAACCTCACACAGATGCACTGCAAGAAGGAAATGCTTTAAGTTCGAGAGATCAATCTGTAGGACTCCGGCCTAAACCAAGACAATAGACGTTACAGAGTCAATTCGGTCACAAGAGAGGATGGGTTGATCTGTAGGAGGGAAGCTGAGAAATGTGTGAGATCAATGGTGATCAAAGATTGTAGGTGTGTTGGGTTTTCTGCGTAAAGAAAATAAGATAAGTTCTGATAGATTGAACACTGGGTTCTTAATCCCTTGTTTGTCTGCTTTGACAAGAGATTGTCTTGTTATTCCAATCATGATTCAGAGACTTATTTATATTTCCAGAATTGTAAACACCTTGATCCCATGAAGTGTGACAGTTGCTGAAGTCAAAGAGTGGGGAAGTGGGAAATCGTGTCAAAACCAGTTGCTCAGCATGCAGAGACTTGGTTAATTTTCCACCCACTACTTTGCTAACTCCTCCAACTGATTGCATGACTTGCTCACATTCTCATCGTGTGTATGAACACACGTGTCGTAGCCGCAAGACCAAAACCCTAGTTAATATCCCCCCATATGACACGATTGACATCTTGTGATTGTGGAGTCAGTTGCTGAATTTATGGGACGATGAGTCCTAGTATTGTTGAGTCGAACATAATTTGCAAATGTTCTGAGACTCATGAATTGAACGTATCTGCTGAGACAAAGGTATAATTATGTTGATTGTTAAGGTGAGCAAATATTGCTCGCGTTTGATAAATTGTTGAATATTGATAGTCAATATTCATGGACCGAGCAAGTATCGAATATTGATAGTTGAACTAATATTCATGGACTGAGCAAATATTGCTCATCTGAGTAAATGTTGCTCATTTGATGAATTATTGAATATTGATAGTTGAACCAATATTCATTTCATGGACTGAGCAATTATTGCACATCTGATAAATTACTGAATATTGATAGTTGAACCAATATTCATAGACTGAGCAAACATTGCTCATCTGAGCAAATGTTGCTCATTTGATGAATTATTGAATATTGATAGTTGAACCAATATTTATTTCATGGACTGAGAAAATATTGCTCATCTGATAAATTACTGAATATTGATAGTTGAACCAATATTCATGGACTGAGCAAATGTTGGTCATTTGATGAATTATTGAATATTGATACTTGAACCAATATTCATTTCATGGATTGAGCAAATATTGCTCATCTGATAAATTACTGAATATTGATAGCTGAACCAATATTCATGGACTGAGCAAATATTGCTCATTTGATGAATTATTGAATATTGATAGTTGAACCAATATTCATGGACTGAGCAAATGTTACTCATTTGATGAATTGTTGGTAGCAGGACCCAATAAAATATTAATTTATAATACTGGAAATTGAACCGAATATAATTAATTAAAATGTTGATTACGGGATCAACGTAAAATTATTGGTGTTTGAGTCTGCTCAGAATTATGATTTGCAGAGCTCTGGATTCGAAACCCTAATTTTTGATCGATGGATGATTTACTGAAAATCAATCACAGAGTGAAGGAGGGACCGGCTTCATGGGATGACGAGTCGACCATATAACTCTCAGATGCTCAAATGAGCAAAATACCAAAGTCTCATGAAGACCAGTTGGTGAAAGGATGATTAAATGCTGGTTTAATCCTTTATTAAAATAATGCTCGTGTGAGCATTAGGTAGTAAAACCTGATTATGGAGAGATGAGGGACCGATCAAGGGGTCATGGGACCGTGTCTCGGTGGTCGTGGGACCAATTGATGGTCATTTGAGCAAACTCCAAGTTGTTTGAAGAGAGTTTGGACCCAATATGAGCAATTGAGCAAATTAGGTCAAAATTGTTAAAACATGTGGGACCGGCTATTTGAAAGCCTTGGGGTCAGCCTTGGTCGGTCAAGGAGACATGCCCGTGTCACATAATCTCTGTGTCTCAGTCCTGAGGGTTTCGATATTTTCTGATGCGCGTTTGAGCAACATTTTGAGGAAATATGAAGAATTCAGGGTTTTGCTGAAACTGGGAAAACTTCATGAGATGAAGGAATAAATAATAATAAAATGAAGGAGTCATGAAGTTTGGGACTGTCTATGGCCAAGGCATGGCCGGCCGGCCAAAGATCCCGGTCCCAAGACACTTTTCCTAATTTTATAATATTTTTCATGATTTTAGGGAAATATCATAAAATCAAGGAATTTGTTGAAACCAAGGAGTTTCCATGAGATGAGGGAAACATAAAAAATAATAATAATAAAATAAAGAGCGTGTGGGATCGGCTAGGGCATGACCTGCCGGCTAGGGCCCGGTCCCACGAGTTTCCCTAATTTTATATTATTTTTCATGACTTGAGGGAAATTTCATGAATTCAAGGAGTTTTTCATGAAAAAAAGGATATTTGCTCAAATGAAGAGATTTTCATGAGATCAAGGAAAATAATAAAATATGATAAAATATAAAATTGGGCGTGGGACTAGCCACGACACGACCGACCGGCCGGTGGGCCCAGTCCCCTGGCGCCTTGATTAATATTTTATTATTTATTATTTTCTTCCTATTTTCAATAGGTTCATCGTTCCTTCGTATTATGGAATGCTCATTGGTGCATTCAGGTGCTCGTTAGTGCATTATTGCTGAGTACACTTGCATCATTTTGGTCGGGGATTACTCGATAGCGGCTCAGATGCCCGTATGTTGAATATTTATTACTAACCCGTGGAATTCCGTTGGGAAAACCATGAATTTAAGTAACAAAATATTATGAAGAACATAGAATGTTTCCAGATGTTCATCTAATGAATTTAAAGATTATAAATAATTAATCGATGGCTCTATACTAGCAGGCATGATGTCTAGGAGCATTAATTATCTGAGAATTGAACGATATGAGCTTGTTGAAGCGTCATATTTTCTTTGCATAGTCAGGGAAAAATTGTTACATCTTGAGGACGTTATTGCTCTCTTCTAGCAGGTACGTCGTCTAGGAGCCGTCCAATCTTTCGATTCTATACAGAATTGATTACTGAAATTGCTCAGTATTCATGAGATGTGTTGTTGCCTCAGCTGAGAGACTACACATTTATGTACGCTCTGAGAGACAGTATTCTCAGTCAGAGATTCTTGTGGCATGAGCTTTCATGTTTCGAAGAGAGACATGAGCCTCAATACTCATCTGATTGCTAGATCAGGAGCATTACGATTATGGTTTTACAATTTTAACCCTTGTTGAAAATCCGCCATCTACAGAAGCCTATATATGGGAGAACTCTAGCAACTGGGAAACCTAATCCCCACACCTCCTGCGTGATACTAGTTGCGACTAGAGTCAATTCTCCTTTAACCTAGGTTTTTCCTAAAACCATTATAGATTAACGACTTAAAGACTTCACTGGGATTCTGAAGCCAGGCCCAACTATTTTCTCTGTAGTTGCGTGTTCTGATCTTACTTGTTCTATCGTATTGAGTACTATCTTCTCTAAGATTTGCTAGAGATTTATCTCCGATAGGTAAGATATAAAAAGTAATCACAAATCTCTTCGTCTCATTCTTCGTGATTCTACAATAACTTGTTTTACTACCATATAGTTAAGTTATTGTGAGGTGATTGATATTTCTAGGATGTTCTTCGGGAATATAAGACCGGATTATCAATTGGTTCCTGTTCACCTTGATTTATCAAAAGACAGAACAAACTTCGTAGGTATTTCTGTGGGAGACAGATTTATCTATCAGAATAGACTTTTCTGTGGGAGACATATTTGTTTATCAAGTTTTCGACTTTGGGTCGTAGGAACTCTTAGTTGTGGGTGAGATCATCTAAGGGAATCAAGTACGTAGAGTCCTGCTGGGATTCAGAGGCATAAGGAACGCGACTGTACCTTAATCGTTGTGAGACTTGGTGAAGGATCAACTACATTCCAGTCCGAAGTTAACTTGTAGTAGGCTAGTGTTTGTAGCGGCTTAATACAATGTGGTGTTCAAAACTTGACTGGGTCCCGGGGTTTTTCTGCATTTGCAGTTTCCTCGTTAACAAAACTTCTGGTGTCTGTGTTATTTCTTTTCCGCATTATATTTGTTTATATAATTGAAATATCACAGGTTGTGCATAGTTCAATCAATTGGTAAATCCAACCTTTGATTGTTGATTGAAATTAATTGACACTTGAACATTGGCCTTTGGTACTGTTCAAGTTGTTTCTCATAATAATATGGCTCAGGGATTCTTTTTGTTTGATTTGTTGATTACATTGAAAAACAAATATATAACTCTTGGATATATTTTCCTTGATTGAGTCTGACTGTCTAGTTGATTCTCTTGGAATTATATTGGAGTTAGTCCATATAGATTGCCGAACGAAATATTGGGTGTGGTTGTTAGACCCCTGCTTTTTCACATCGTTTCCCCGGTGAGGCATTTGAAGATCTTATTGATTAACCTTAGGTAGGTTGAGCCAGCATTCTTTAGACCAAAAGGCATATATGGCCTTGAACAATACAATCCTTTATCAGTTATAAAAGTTGTATGCTCTTCATCAGAGGGATTCATAGGTATTTGATTATACGGAAGTACCCATCCATTAAAGATAAACGACCATACCCTTGGATTGACTCCACCAATATATCCATGTCAGTAAGCGGGAAGCTATCCTTCGGGAAGGCCTTATTTGATTTAGTGAAGACGATGCATGCTCTCACTTTCCTATATTGGTATTGTTAGTCTCTCTCCC
Organism: Papaver somniferum; assembly: GCF_003573695.1. NCBI lineage: Eukaryota > Viridiplantae > Streptophyta > Magnoliopsida > Ranunculales > Papaveraceae > Papaver > Papaver somniferum. Next base: position 88,152,455 of record NC_039365.1, on the reverse strand, counting down.
TATTTAAATTTGAGGGATGTTTATTATTTACCAAGTTGTAAATATTACCTTATTTCAGTGAGTATGTTATGTTCTTCTTCGAATTGTGAAGTTATTTTTTCTCACAATATTTATCGTTTTCTGGACCGACCAACGAAGAAACTTATTGGTCAGGATGATTTGGTTTCAGGTGTATATCAATTGTGCTCGGCTTCGACCCTTTCTTTAATGAAGAATAAATCTTTTGATATTTGGGTTTGGCGCCTTGGACATCCTAATTTAGGATGTTTTCATTTTCTTGTTAATCATTTTGGTTATATATGAAAAGTGGGGGTCTAACAACCACACCCAATATTTAGCTTAGCAATCTTTATGGACTAACTCCAATATACTTTTAAGAGAATCAACTAGACTGTCAGACTCAATCTTATTAAATTTATATCAAGGAGTTATATCTCATTTTCTCGATTCAATACTTAATCAAGCAAATAGGAATATGCGTGTCTAATTGAATACAAAAGAAATCACTTGAACGGTACCAAAGACCAATATTCAAGGATCAATCAATTTCAATCAACAACCAAAGGTTGGATTTCCAAATTGATCGATTCGACGCACAACCTGTGATATATCAATTATATAACAAAATATAATAAGGAAAAAAAATAACACAGACACCAGAAGTTTTGTTAACGAGGAAACCGCAAATGCAGAAAAACCCCGGGACCTAGTCCAGATTGAACACCACATTGTATTTAGGCGCTACAGACACTAGCCTACTACAAACTAACTTTGGTCTGGACTGTAGTTGAACCCCAATCAATATCACACTGATCCAAGGTACAGTTGCGATCCTTACATATCTGATCCCAGCAGGATACTACACACTTGATTCCCTTAGTTGATCTCACCCACAACTAAGAGTTGCTACGACCCAAAGTCGAAGACTTGATAAACAAATTTGTCTCACACAAAAAAGTCTATAGAATTGAATAAATATGTCTCCCACAGAAATACCCAAGAGTTTTTGTTCCATATTTTGATAAATCAAGGTGAACATGAACCAATTGATAACACGGACTTATATTCCCGAAAAACAGCCTAGAATTATCAATCACCTCACAATAATCTTAATCGACCAGCGAAACAAGGTATTGTAGAATCACAAACGATGAGACGAAGGTGTTTGTGACTACTTTTCTATCTTTCCTATCGAAGAAATTAATCTCATGCCAATCTTACGATTGTACTCAAATACGATACAAACAACAAGATCAGATCACGCAACTACAGAGAAAATAGTTAGGTCTGGCTTCACAATCCCATTGAAGTCTTCAAGTCGTTAATCTACAGGTTCTCGGTAGAAACCTAAGGTTAAAGATAATTGACTCTAGATAATACAACTAGTATCGCACATGAGGTGTGGGGATTAGTTTTCCCGGTTGCTAGAGTTCTCCTTTATATAGTCTTTCAAATCAGGGTTTGCAATCAATTTTAGCTTAGTAACAAAGAATTCAATATTCACCGTTAGATGAAAACCTGAATAGATTCAAGCTAATATCTTTCAACCGTTAGATCGAACTTAGCTTGTTACACACAAATAAAATGCACGTTTATCTAGGTTTGTGTAACCGTACCCAAACATGTACATTTAGTTGGTTCAACAGTAGTTCACCAAATGGTTAGCCATATGAGCCCTTTCATATCAACCACATTCATTTTAACCATAACTAGTTCAAATGACTCAAGAGAACTAGTTAGAGAGTTGTTAAATTGCTTATATCTCATAGAAGTATATAAGACACAATCGAAGAAAAAACGATTTGATTCACTCGAATCAATTCATGAAATTTATAGCCACGGTTTGCAAGTATGCATTCCTTAGTTTATATAGTTTAAGTTCACGAATAATCGTTTTTATAAACTAACCCACTTAAGTGCGCATACTGGTACGCGGACTTAAGTACCGGGAATAAGTTTGTTTTCAATTCACAAACTCCAGTAGAAATTCACGAGATGTGAACTTCCGATAGTGAGCGTACTGGTACGCGGACTTTAGTTCCGGTTTTCCTGATCAACAAAGTACGCATACTTTGGTTCAAGGAATAAGGACTTACACACGTATGAGTTATCACACAATGTTTATATCCTTTCAAGGTTATATTCTAAACTCTCATTTCAATCATTGAAACATTCTTAGAGGAGGTTATATAGTTTTTGTTCACAAGCTTTTTTTCGTCAAAGCGATTTTCAAGTAATTGAAACTAATATGACTTTCGTCACTAGTAAAAATGAACTTGGACAAAGCGAAAGCTTACCAACACATATTTCGAGAAATAAATAAGCGAGATAAACTCGTCTCAAAATAGCAAATGTGTATAATCATAGTCTATATAGCAATGTGACTTTTGTCTCAAGATATGAGATAGAGTAGATAGACATTTGAGTGATAGATAAGTTCAAGTCTCCACATACCTTTTAGTCGATGAAGTTCTACCAGTTCCTTAAGTAGTTCTTCGTCTTTGTATGATGATTGCCATGGAGTCTAGAGCTCAATTACACTTTCTATCCTAGTCCGAGACTTAGCTAATAGTAGACTAGAAATCACGACTTATAGTTTTGATCACTAATATTGACAAACATGATTGAGATAGCAACGCATGCGAGTTCGACCGTGCAGTGCTCTAACAATCTCCCCCTTTGTCAATTTTACAGACAAAACTATCAATACATATGGAATACAAAATAAATAAAGTTTTATATATTCTCTTCCACATGTATGATCTCCTTGGTTCTTCAAAATTACGTGAAATCTTCGTCACTTCCAAGTACTCCAATGATTTCAAAGGTTGTAAGTTTAGCATCATCATTGTTGAAAATCCATAGGTATAACATTGAGAAAACAAGAGTTCTCAATCATTGTTACACAATGTCATAGTATTATTACACAACATCAAAGTTCAATTGTATCACAACTTAGAAAACAATACTATGGTGATATGTATCACTCCCCCTTAGTCAATACTCCATCTCACATGGAAACCACTCCCCCTTACATAATTGTTAGAGCATTGCTCGGTCGAACTCGCATGCGTTGCTATCTCAAGCATGTTGTCAATGTTAGTGGTCAAAACTATAAAGTCTTGATTTCTAGTCTACTATAGCTAAGGTCTCGGACTAGGATAAAAAGTGTAGTTGAGCTCAAGAACTCCATGGAAATCATCATACAAGACGAAGGACTACTCAAGGAACCGGTGGATCTTCATCAACTAAAAGGTATGTGGAGACTTGAACTTATCTATCACTCAAAAGTCTATCTACTCTATCTTCTATCTTGAGACAAAAGTCGTTTTGCTATATAGACTTAGATTATACACATTTGATATTTCGAGCCGAGTTTATCTCGCCTATCTATTTCTCGAAATATGTGTTGGTAAGCTTTCGCTTTAACCAAGTTCATCTTTACCTAGTGAATAAATTCATGATATGTTTCAATCACTTTGAGAATTGCTCTAACGAAAAATGATTTGTGAATAACAACAATATAACGTCCTCTGAGAATGTTTCAATGATTGAAAAGAGAGTTTAGATTATATAACCATTGACGGATATAAGCATTGTTGTGGAAACACATATACGTATAAGTCATATTCCTTGAACCAAAGTTTGCGAACTTTGTTGATCAAGAGAACCGAAATTGTTTGCACAGTTTGCGAACTCAGGCCGCGAACTGGCGGAAGTTCTCATCCGAGAATATCTGCTGGAGTTTGAAACTCACTCAGCAAGCTCAGTCCGCGAACTGGAGAAGTTCTCATACCCTATAATTTCTGCTGGAGTTTGTGAACTCCTTCCGGGAACTTAATTCCGCGAACCCAGTCCGCGAACTTGAGTAGGTTATGTCTAAAAACGATTGTTCTTGAACTCATCTTTATATTAATTAAGGAATGCTTTTACAAACCGTGGCTATAAATTTCATGAACCGATTCGGTGAATCAAATCATTTTTGCTTCGATTGTGTCTTGTGAAGTTACATAAGATCTAAGCAACTGAACAACTCTCGAACTAGTTCATTTGAGTCATTTGAACTAGTTATGGTGAAGAAGAATATGGTTGATATGAAAGTGATCATATGGCTAACCATTTGGTTAACTATTGTTGAACCAACTAATGTACAAGTTTGGGTACGGTTACACGAGCCTAGAAACATGCATTTCATTTGTGTATGACAAGCTATGTTTTCGATCTAACGGTTGATAAATATTAGCTTGAATCTAATCAGGTTTTCATCTAACGGTGATTATTGAATGCTTTGTTACTAAGCTAACATTGATTGCAAACCTTGATTTGAAAGACTATATAAGGGAGAACTCTGGCAACTGGGAAACCTAATCCCCACACCTTACGTGTGATACTAGTTGTAGCTAGAGTCGATTCTCCTTTAACCTCTTGTTTTGTTTCTCAAACTGGGTTAACGACTTAAAGACTTCATTGGGATTGTGAAGCCAGACCGATATTACTTTCTTGTAGTTGTGTGATATGATCTTGCTGTTTATATCGTACGAGTACAATTGAAATAATTGGCTTGAGATGTCTATCTTCGATAGGCAAGATAAAAAAGTAATCACAAACATTTTCGTCTCATCGTTTGTGATTCCGCAATAACTTGTTTCGCTAGTCGATTAAGTTTATTGTGAGGTGATTGATAATTCTAGGCTGTTATTCGGGAATATAAGTCCGGGTTATCGATTGGTTCATGTTCACCTTGATTTTATCAAAAGACGGAAAAAAACTCATAGGTATATTCGTGGGAGACGGATTTATCTATTATAATAGACTTTTCTGTGTGATACAAATTTGTTTATTAAAGTCTTCGAATTTGGGTTGAAGCAACTCTTAGTTGTGGGTGAGATCAGCTAAGGGAATCAAGTGCGTAGTATCCTGCTGAGATCAGAGACGTAAGGAGCATAACTTACCTTGGATCAGTGTGAGATTGATTGGGTTTCAACTACAGTCAATACCGAAGTTAGTTTGTTAGGCTAGTGTCTGTAGCGGCTTAATACAGTGTGTGTTCAATCTGGACTAGGTCCCGGGGTTGTTCTGCATTTGCGGTTTCCTCGTTAAGAAAATTCTGGTGTCTGTGTTATTTCTATTTCGCATTATATTTTTTATCTTTATAATTGAAATATCACAGGTTGTGTGTTAAAATCAATCAATTAAAATATCCGACCTTTTGGTTGTTGATTTAAATTGATTGATACTTGGATATTGGTCTTTGGTACCATCCAAGTTTATCTCTCTTTTATTTAAAATGATACTCGCAGTTTGCTTGAGTAAGATTTAAATTGAGAGATAGAGATATAAACTCTTTGATATACTTTTTATCTAGATTGAGTTTGACTGTCTAGTTGATTCTCTAGAAAGTATATTGGAGTTTTTCCATACAGAAAGCGGAATATTGGGTGTGGTTGTTAGACCCCCGCTTTTTCATTTGGTATCAGAGCAGGCAAACACGTTCAAGACCTTACAAGTCTGTGTTTGTAGCGATCTGACTCTATGGACAGAGGTGTTATCTCAATTAACGTACCACCAGTCTTCGATGGCTCTAATTACTTATGGTGGAAAATTTCTATGCGAGCTTTTCTTCAAGCACGTGATTTTCACTCATGGGTATATGTTGTTAATGGCTATGATGCTCCCGTTGTGGCAGTTGGTAATGGGGACGTTCCCAAGAACATTGGTGAATACAGTCCTGCCGAGATACTTGCTGCAAAGCAAAATTCTGACGGTTTGAATGCCTTCATACATGCCATTACCCCAAATATTCAGCACTATGTGTCAAATTGCACTAAGTCTAAAGAAGCTTGGGATATCTTAGAAACCATATACGAAGGTAACACTAGTGAAAAGGAAGCTAGGCTTCAAAACCTTAATTCCGATTGGGAAAACCTTCGTATGGCAGATGAAGAAACATTTGATGAGTTTAATCACAAAGTGTCTGAAATTGTTAATGCATCTTTTGCATTGGGTAAGACTATTCCTGAAAAGGACATTGTGATGAAAATTCTCAGATCGCTGCCATCTAGATACGAGTCTAAGAAGCATGCCATCGTTGAGGGAAATAACCTAGATAATCTCTACAGAAATACGCTGGTTGGAAAGCTTAAGATCTTTGATCACGAACATTCATCCAAATATAAGGATGTTGCGTCCAAAGCACTAAAGACACTAAATTACTTGATAAAAGTAAAAAAGTGTATATCTCTGAAGATCATCACTCTGAGATAGATTCAGCAGATGAAGATCTTGACAAGTCAGTCTCGATGATCACAAGACAGTTTAGGGATCTTCTGTTGAAGAGAAGTAAACGGTTCTCCAGAGATAAGACTAAAGCATCAGTTAAACCTCGTAATCGTATTCCTCCTAAAAACAGGGAAACAGATGAAACTCATGACGAGAATATGCCTCAGTGATTTAAGTATAAAGGATTTGGTCATTTTGCTAACGAGTGTCCAAGTCGTAGAAAATACACTGGGAACAAAGGTCTTGCTGCAACTCTTGATGAAATGTCTGACAGCTATGAGTCTAATGAAGACGAGAAATCAAGTGTTGCACTTCTCGGTGAAAATATTGATTTTGATAACTGTAGAAATACATACATCAATTTCGAAATTCTTTCAGAAGAAATCTCAACCAATCTGGAAGAAGAATTTGACCCATTCTTTGGAAACTCTGTTTGTAATGTTTCAGGTTCCTCTATGTGTCTAGCTGCGTGCACATCTACGATGCCTGAATATTCAAGATTGACGTGTTCATTTTTTTCTCAAAAGGGTCATGAACTATCAAAGTGTTACAAGTACAAACACCAATTGAGGCATGTCAACAAACTTCAACGAAGATCAAATCTATTAGCAAACAAGTTTAAACTTGCCCAAAAGACTGCTGAGGTATGTAAGATTTTATCTTCGTCTAAGAAGTTAGTTTCCAAGGACAAACCAAGACCATTAGAAAAGAGAGTATGGTCGATTCAGTTTGATAGACAGAAGTCTGAGGATTCCTCTCAAGAGGAAAATGGTGGACAAGTTGTTGTTCACCACAACGCAATTTAATTGTGTTTTTGATGAAAATCTTGTCTCATGTGCCTGATCAAAAGAGACAATGATTTTGTACCTCTCAGTCTTTAGGAGATTTTTTTTTTCTTTTCTTTGTAGCTTTTTGCTCTTTCATGTATATCAACAAAAAGAGAGGGTTATCGTCGTCAATTCTACTCTTTATAGGGTTGAGAAGTTGAACGTGTACGAACCTGTTAAACGTCTCGAAACCCTACATTTCTTTTTCCTTCCTTAAAACCTCTTTTTATCTCAAGACTACTTGTTGAGATGAAATTGTTATGTCCTCTCACAAACCCATACTCTTATGGATACTCCAAGGATGATGTCTTCAGATGTAAAAGATGTTAATATGATTGCTAAGTCATCACTCATGAAGGAAACAAAAAAATATCCATTTCCTCATACCTTGAAAAGAAAAAGAAGGAAATGTGAGGAAGCCAAGAGTCGTTCCTTCAAATTCTCAGAAGTTTTCTGATGTTCTCAAAGAGATGAAGGAGATGCAAAAGGAGATTCATCAAATAAAGGCTTGCGTGTTTAGATCTTTGGAAATTTAAAAGGCCCTGGTTCGACATCATCAACCTAGACGGTTTGTTGGTATTGGCTCCTTCCTCCATGAACCATATGTTCCAATGGATGTTGATGACAAGGAGTTCGGGAACGACAATGAATTTCTCAAAGATATAATTGCCTAGTATATCTTCTTTTCTTTTTTTGCTTAGAAGAATAACTAGAGTTTGGAATAGCCATTATTGTGATTTCACATATCTATGTCCAACGTTTTCATCTTCATGTTTTTAGATTTATTGGTTTAAATTCTAAATTTGTTTGGAAGATGATTTTTGCAGTATTAATCTTTGTGGTTTCAAATATTGCAATATTGTTATGGGATATGTGTGTTTACGTCCGTGAACTTGATTGTCCTATACCTTGTCAAAAGTAAAGTCTTTCGTATATCGATATGCATGTATTGATAAAAGAATGAATGGACTTTGACAAATACAAAAGTTAAGCCTATTATGTCAATTATTGGTGGAAGATAGGTTAAAATCTTTTGTTTACAAGGATTATGTCTATTGTATGTCGTTATGCAAATAGTGATGGAAAATAGAATAAATCCTTGTGTATTTCGCAGTATTGATCTTACCTGATCCATAATCTTTTATGTATTACTATGAGGCTCCGTAATGTGTCATATGTTGAGCACTAAACGACCAAGTTGATTATTTCCATGATTAGCTTTGTTGTTGTTCCGTAAGATACTTTATGTCGAGCATAATCAACTAAATTAATCATCTTGTTTGGTTATTTAGTTATGGCTCCATAAGTTTTTCTCATGTTTGAGCATTTTTGACTGGGTTGATTATTTTCTTATGATTAATTTAGTCATTGCTCCATAGATTTTCTTACGTTGAGTATGACCAATTAAATTGATTAGTTTTGTGATTAGTTTAGTTGTGTATTTAAATTAGATTAATTATGGGTTCTCTTGTGATTAATCTAATTGAATTTTTTGAGTAATCCATAAGTTTTCTTATGTCGAGCATGATCAATTAAATTGATTACTTTTGTGATTAGTTTGATTGTGTATTCCGATTAAATAAACCATGGGTTCTCTTGTGGTTAATTTAATTGAGTAGTTTTGGATTCAAATTCATACTTGTATGTTATTTGTTATGTCCAAATTAATCCTTCTTTTCTCTTGAAATTAAGGTCACTCTTGTTGTTCTTTCGGGAATGACATTTTATGGGAGAATTTTCTTTTGAACTTGTGCTTAATTGCCATATATTTGTGGGGAGTTCGGATGTGGAATATTATAGGGGTTATCTTGTATCTTTAAACTCCTTGATGAATGCATTTATCTTAGGCTTTATGATTGCATCTAAAGAACAAGTTGATATATACTTTCTTTTAGTCATGACATGTCTCTTTCGGAAATTTCATAAGGATCTCGTTCTTATACCTTTGCCAATTTTATTGACAAAAAGGGGGAGAATTAATATGTAGTTCACACTACAAATACATATGATTTTCGGATCATTATGTAAGGGGGAGTGGTTTCGATGTGATATAGAGTATTGACTAAGGGGGAGTGATACATATCACCATAGTATTGTTGTCAAAGTTGTGATACAATTGAACTTTGATACTGTGTAATGATACTATGTCACTGTATAACAATGATCGAGAACTCTCTTTTCTCATTGTTATAGCTACGGATTTTCAACAACGATGATGTAAACTTACAAACTTTGGGATCATTGGAGTACTTGGAAGTGACGAAGATTTCGAGTCATTTTGAAGATTAGGCATGTGGAATAGGAGCTTCAAAAATGTATTTATCTTTTTTGTATTCCATATGTATTAATAGTTTCGCCACTAAAATTGACAAAGGGGGAGATTGTTAGAGCATTGCTCGGTCAAACTCGCATGCGTTGCTATCTCAAGCATGTTTGTCAATGTTAGTGATCAAAACTATAAAGTCTTGATTTATAGTTTACTATAGATAAGGTCTCGGACTAGAATAGAAAGTGTAGTTGATCTCAAGAACTCCATGGCAATCATCATACAAGACGAAGGACTACTCAAGGAACCGGTGGATCTTCATCAACTAAAAGGTATGTGGAGACTTGCCTATCGAAGTATCCTACTGAAGGACTACTCACGCAACTACTGAAGTCTTCAAATCACGCAACTACAAATAAAATAGTTGGTTCTGGCTTCACAATACCAATGAAGTCTTCAAGTCGTTAACCTACATGGTCTCGAGAAGAAACCTAAGGTTAAAGGAGATTCGACTCTAGCTAATACAACTAGTATCACACAGAAGGTGTGGGGATTAGGTTTCCCAGTTGCTAAAGTTCTCCTTTATATAGAATTTCAAATCAGGGTTTGCAATCTAAGTTACCTTGGTAACAAAGCATTCAATATTCACCGTTAGATGAAAACCTGATTAGATTCAAGCTAATATCTTTCAACCGTTAGATCGAACCTTAGCTTGTTACACACAAATGAAATGCACGTTTATTTAGGTTTGTGTAACTTTACCCAAACATGTACACTCCATATCGACCATATTCATCTTAACCATAACTAATTCAAATGACTCAAATGAACTAGTTAGAGAGTTGTTCAATTACTTAGATCTTATAGAAGTATACAAGACACAATCAAAGAAAAAATGATTTGATTCACTCGAATCAATTCATGAACTTTATAGCCACGGTTTGCAAGTATACATTCCTTAGTTTATATAAGTTTAAGTTCACGAATAACCGTTTTTAGAAAATAACCAACTTAAGTACGCATACTGGTACGCGGACTTAAGTGCCCGGAATAAGTTTTTCAGTTCACAAACTCCAGCAAAAATTCACGGGACGTGAAATTCCGACAGTGAGCGTACTTGTACGTGGACTTTAGTTCTGATTTTCCTGAGTAGCAAAGTACGCATACTTTGGTTCAAGGAATAAGGACTTACACACGTATGTGTTACCACACAATGTTAATATCCTTCCAAGGTTTTATATTCTAAACTCTCATTTCAATCATTGAAACATTCTTAGAGGACGTTATATAGTTGTTGTTCACAAACCATTTTTCGTCAAAGGAATTTTCAAGTAATTGAAACTTAATATGAATTTCGTCACTAGTAAAGATGAACTTGGCCAAAGCGAAAGCTTACCAACACATATTTCGAGAAATAGATAAGCGAGATAAACTCGGCTCGAAATAGCAAATGTGTATAATCAAAGTCTATATAGCAATACGAATTTTGTCTCAAGATAGGAGATATAGTATATAGACTTTTGAGTGATAGATAAGTTCAAGTCTCCACATACCTTCTAGTCGATGAAGTTCCACCAGTTCCTTGAGTAGTTCTTCGTCTTTGTATGATGATTGCCATGGAGTCTAGAGCTCAACTACATTTTCTATCCTAGTCTGAGACTTAGCTATAAGTGACTAGAAATCAAGACTTATAATTTTGATCACTAACATTGACAAACATGCTTGAGATAACAACACATGCGAGTTCGACCAAGCAGTGCTCTAACACCTCCCACTCCTACACCCACTTACTCTCTGTATCAAATAACCTTGGGCTATTTTGCGTTTCCTCTCCTCCCAAGATCGTTAATTAGCGTTTCCTTCCCAAATAGATTGAAATTAGTGTTTCCTCCCATTGTTAGTTTTTCCATCCATTGCTCGGTTAGCTGAGTCAGCAAAAATATACACGTGGAAAAATATACACGTGTCAGACAAAGTTGCGCAATCATTGCGCTTCAGCGGAAAAGCCAAAAGGTCATGTTGCACAATCATCGCGCTTCACCATCTCAAACATTTTCCATGTTGCACAATCATTGCGCTTCAGCGGCAAAGCCGTAAGCCATGCTGCTCAATCATTGTGCTTCACTGGAAAATCCGCATGTCATGCTGCACAATTATTGCGCTTCACCGGCAAAGCCGCTATCCATGATGCGCTTTCGAGTTGATTCAACCAAAAATATAGCTTCAAACCAACCCAAAGTGCAGTGCCACACACTGTCATGAAACAGATTGAAGATCAACTAAACACAATACCTTCTCTTCCTAACTTAAGGAAGAGCCTGAATTTCTTTGATTAATTTTTCAATAATCAGTTCTTACAAGACGATAGTTATATATAGCCATCAAATTATCATCTCACCCATTGGATGTAAAACAACCAATGATTAAACCTAAACAAGGGAATAAAACAATTGTCAAACACCACCCATGGATTTGACCCGCAAGAACAAACCCAAATAAAAAAACCGTAAGATAATGGGCCTAAGCTAACTAATAATCATCCCATAGGCTGAGATATGCATACTAGGTATGTGACAATACCCCCTCCTTTGGAAGATCCTTGTCCTCAAGGATGAAATCAGGAAATTGTGCGCGTATATGGTTGAGGTCCTCCTAAGTAGCATCTTCTGAAGGTGAACCTTCCCATTGAATTAGGAGTTGAGTGATGGTGTGGTAACCTCTAAGAATTTTCCTGGTAGCTAAGACTGCAACATGGGTGACTATGAATGAACCTGTAGTATCCACCACTGGTAACTGAGTGGCAGTTGGTGCATGCTGGCCAATCTTCTTTTTCAGTTGTGATACATGGAATACATGATGAATTCTAGAGCCCACGGGAAGCTTGAGCTTGTATGCTACAACATAAATTTTCTTCAATACCTCAAATGGTCCAAAATATTTAGCAGACAGTTTTATATTGGTTCTCAATGCCACAAAAGATTGTCTATAAGGCTGTAATTTCAAGAACACCAAGTCCCCCACTGTAAATGACCTGTCAGTCCTCTTGGCATCTGCAAAGTGCTTCATTATATGTTGTGCCTTAGTTAAGTCTTCGTTGAGTAGTTGAAGCATGTGATCTCTCTTCCTGAGATAATCCTGAACAGCAGCAACTGAAGTAGTAGCATGGACTGGAAATGCCAAGTGAGGTGGAAGATATCCATACAAGGCTTGGAATGATGTCATCTTAAGGCTTGTATGAAAATTTGTATTGAACCACCATTCTGCTAATACCAGCCAATTGAGCCACATCTTTGGGTTGGAACCAGTCATACACCTCAAGTATTGCTCCACACAAGCATTTGTTCTCTCAGTTTGCCCATCAGTTTGTGGATGGTAAGAAGTACTGAGAGTTAACTGAGTACCCAAGTATTTAAATAAATGTTGCCAGAAGGTACTAATAAATACCTTATCTCTGTCAGAGAGGATGGAACTAGGAAGGCCATGTAGCTTTAAGATGTGGTGCATGAACTCCTTAGCTACAGAGATGGCAGTAAATGGATGACTTAAAGAAATAAAATGACTGTATTTAGTCAACCTGTCAACCACAACTAAGATGGCACTCTTCCTATAAGACATGGGTAAGCCTTCAATAAAATCCATAGATATATGTTGCCAAGCTGTATCTGGAATTGGCAGTGGTTGGAGGAGGCCAGCAGAGGTAGAATGTTCATTCTTGTTACATTGGAAAACTTCACAGTGAGAAACAAATAGAAAAATATCATCTTTCATCTTGGGCCAGTAAAAATAAGCTTTGGCTCTAATATAAGTTCCTAGCATGCCAGAATGTCCTCCAACTGCTGAGGAGTGAACAAAGTGTAAAATTTAATGCCTAACCTGTAGAGCTGAACCCACAAAAGTTCTAGACTTGTACCTGAGGATGCCATGCTGTAAGGAGTACTTAGGGTGAGTTGCTGAGATGAGAAGTTGAGATATCATCTGTTGAGCAAAGGCATCATCATTGTAGCTGGAAGTTATGTCTTTAGCCCATTGTGGCTGAACGACTGATAAAGATTGACACTCAGCAGCATTGTATGTAACTCTGTATAAGGCATCAGCAGCCTTGTTCTCAAGCCCCTTCTTATACTTGATGACATAATCCAGACTTAAGAGTTTCATAAGCCATTTTTGTTGTAAAACAGTAGTGAGCCTCTGCTCCATGAAGTACTTTAGACTTTGGTGATCTGTGTGGATTATAAACTAGTGGTGAGACAGGTAATGTTTCCACTTTTGAACAGCCATAACAATCGCTAACAATTCTTTTTCATAAGTGGATAAGGCTAATGCCTGTGGTCCCAAGGGCTTGCTGTAAAAGGCTATAGGTTGACCAGATTGCATTAACACTGCACCTACACCTGTAGAACAAGCATCAGTCTCAAGGATAAATGGATGAGAGAAATATGGTAAAGCCAAAACTGGAGCAGTTGTCATAGCAGCTTTAAGAGAAGTAAATGCTTGTAATGATGAAGGTGACCAAGAGAAAGAATCTGTTTTAAGCATATCAGTTAAGGGTTTACTGATGTTGCCATAGTCTTTGATGAACCTTCTGTAGTAACCAGTTAAACCCAAAAATCCTCTCAACTGCTTTAATGTAGTTGGTTGTGGCCATTGTTGCATTGCAGCAATTTTGTCAGGATCAACAGCCACTCCTACAAAAGTGATCAAATGCCCCAAATAATCTAACTTGGTTTGAGCAAAATTGTTGGCAAATAGAGAATGCTGTCTAAGTAAGCTCAGGGTCTGTGCTAGGTGCACTTCATGTTCCTCCAAAGATTTACTATAAACCAAAATGTCATCAAAAAAGATAAGAATAAATTTCTTCAAAAATGGTTGAAAGATCTTGTTCATAAGAGACTGAAATGTGGCTGGTGCATTTGTTAATCCAAATGGCATCACTCAAAATTCATAGTGACCCTGGTGAGTCCTAAATGCAGTCTTATGAATATCAGCTATATTCATCAATATTTCATAATAACCATATTTAAGATCAATCTTTGTAAAAATGTCAGTACCATGTAATTCATCCAATAAATCATCAATTAATGGAATGGGGAACTTATCTTTGATGGTAATGTCATTCAATTTTCTGTAGTCAACACATAATCTCCATGAGCCATCTTTCTTATTGACTAATAAGATTAGAGAAGCAAAAGGACTGTGACTGTACTGAATGAAACCAGAGTCCAACATTTCTTGAATTAGTTTCTCCACCACTGATTTTTGAAGATGAGGACATCTATATGGTCTCTGAGAGATGGGTTCTGAATTTGGCTTTAAAGGAATTTGGTGATCCAAAGCTCTTTGAGGAGGTAAAGAGGTAGGTGTATCAAAGACATCTGAAAAGGATTCCAGCAATGTAGAGATGTTATGAGGAATTGTATCTAGTGGTCTTCATGAAATAGAAAAGAATTGGCCTATAATAGTTGGTGTGTTGTTTTTTAAGAATTTCAAAAAGGTATCGCCACTGATCAAGTTACAAGAAGGTAATGTAGAACTACCTTGCAAGGTGATGTAATGTCCCTGGTGAGAAAAAGAAAGTGTAAGATCAGCTAGATTGAAGGTGATATCACCAAGTTGTTGAAGCCAGACGACACCCAAAACCATGTCACAACCACCAAGAAGTAAGACTCTCAAATCCCCAGTGAAGTGGTAGCCTGCATGAGCCACTCTAGCTGATGGAAAACACCTTTACTGATAGTTGATCACCATTAGCAACTGTCACTAGCATGTGACCAGTAGATTCAATAGGAGTTGTAATTTTTCAACCAACTGAGCATCCACAAAGCTGTGTGTGCTACCTGTGTCCACTAGAATAAGTATATCATGTTGTTGATGGTGGATTTTCAACAAAGGTCAAAACCGTAAAATCATGATACTGCATGTTTCTGGCACGGCTTCAGGAATCCATGTGATGATTCGTGTTTTACGAAGTATGATGTATATATCGCTCGAAAGGCCTCTCCGGAGCGTTCGACACCGGGCATTTCATCATATCCTTTATGTAGAATAACGTAATTGGGCGGTTCTCCGTAAGATTGAGAGCTTAACGCCTTCAGGATGTCGGTGACACTAACTGTTCCCTGACTAAATAGAGGAATTCGCCTCTACATAGAAGAACGATTGGGCGGTTCTCTGTAAGATTGAGAGCAATAACGCCTTCAGGAAGCCGGTGACACTCACTGTTCCTTGACTGTGTAGAGTGTCCGTGTATAGACTCAGGCGTTCCTACATACATGAAATGTTGAGGTGGCAAAACGTCTTCGGGACATTGACAACACTCGCTGATTCGCTGACTATACACAAGAGATTAAATTCTACGTCATATTCACCACTGAATTCCTAGAAGATAATCTATCTTATCTTATTTCTCCCATTCTATGGTCAAACTCACGACTAGTTCTACGGAATGGTAATAGATAAATTATTACTCCGATTTCATGATCGAATCCACGACTGATCTCATGAAATGGTAATAGATATTACTCTGATTTCATGGTCGAATACACGGCTTATCTCATGAAATGGTAATATCACCACCTATCTTATAACTCCGATTTCATGGTCAAATCTACGATTCCATGAGATGGTAATAAAATTATCATTTTATTATTCAGAATCCATGGTAAAATCCACAACTGATGTTATGGACGGCTAATAAATGACTACTCACTTTTATTGCTCAATTTCATGAATCAATCTCCACTGAATTTCATAAATTAGCAATAAATACTCAACAATCGGGCATATGGACTATCACTGAGTAAGCCCCACAAAAATGGTGCAAGTGTACTCGACAATGATGCACGACTGAGCACCCGGATGCACAAACGAGCATCCAAAAACATGGACAGAAGAGGAATCCTACGCAAAACTGGAGAAAACAACAAATAATAATAGAATAATTAGAGGCGCTCAGGGGCCGGGCCCACCGGCCGGCCGGCCATGCCCTAACCATGGCCGGTCCCATGCCTCATTTATTATTCGGCCCTATTTTGTTATTTTTCATGAACTCATGAAAACTCCTTGAGCAACTTTCCTTGTTTTTGTGCAAAACTCATGAATTTCCCATAACTTCATGGATTCATGAAATAATATTATAAAACAGGGAAAGGTGTGCGGGACCGGGAAACCTAGCCGGCCGATGCCCAAGTCGTGGCCGGTCCCACACCTCAGAGTCCTTAGCTTTTTATAATTATTATTCCCTAATATCATGAAACTCCTCCGTTTCAACAAAACTCATGGATTCTCCATAACTTCACGGATTCATGAAAAAATAATATTATAAGATAGGGAAAGGTGTGCGGGACCAGGAAATATAGCCGGCCGGCCATGCCCTAGCCGTGGACGGCCCCACACCTTGTGATCCCTAGTCTTTAATGATTATTATTTTTCTCAATTCATGAAACTCCTTGGTTTGAGCAAAAAATCATGATCCCTTCATATTTTCTCAAATATTGCTCAAATCACGAAAAACCAAAAGCCAACATGGTCACACGACCGGCTAGCCTCTCACGGAAATTTTAAATATTAAAACACTTTTATTTTAATATTTACAAAATATTGATGAATTGAGCATACATGCTCATTCCAACAAAAATCAAGAATTTCAGTCAAGATGAAACTCTTCTGAAAATTCACAATGTTGCTCGAACTCACATCAGAAAATAGTGAGACTCTCAGTATGGAGACACGGACACCACGACAACGTGTGCATGCCTTCATGACCTACCAGGGTCATCCCTAGGGCTTGCACAAAGCAGGTCCCACACGTTTTCATAATTCTGACATAATTTGCTCAATTGCTCGTATTGGGCCCAAACTTTCTTCAACCAACCTGGGGATTGCTCAAACGGCCAGACAACAGGTCACGTGACCACCAAGAGTAGGTCCCATGCTCTCTTGGTCGGTCCCCACCTTTCATATCTAGGTTTTATCACCTAATGCTGAACCCATCAATATTTCAGTAAATGATGAAACCGACATTTAATCATCTTTCTTTCACCAACTCTCGAACTGAGAACCCTGGTGCATGCTCATTCGAGTACTGGGAACCACATGGACGCCCATCATCCCATGTGGTCGTTCCCTATATCACTTATGACCTATTTTCAGCGATCCATCAACTACGATCTGAAATTAGGGTTTCGAATAAAATGTTCTATGAATCATCATTCTGAGCAAGATTCAGGAACTAATGAATTTATATTGATTCAGCAACCAACATCTGAATTAATCATATAATATTTGGTAATCTACCAATATTTTAATATTTTATTGGGTCACGTCACCAATAGATATTTCGTCGAATTGAGCATACTTGCTCTTGCTCAAATGTTGATCCAGCTATCAATATTTAGTGAATTATCAGTAATTTGTCGAATTGAGCATACTTGCTCGATTGCGCAATAAGTTATCAACATTCAGCATTTTGTCAAATTGAGCGATACTTGCTCAGTTGCACGTCAAATCATCAATAATCATTAATTTGTCGAATTGAGCAATACTTGCTCAGTTGCTCGTCAAATTCTCAATATTCAGTAATTCGTCAAATCGAGCAACACTTGCTCTCGCTGGTCAGTAATTCAATCACTGAATCTACAATACTGACACAATTTCAGAGAATTACATGTTCGATCCATGAATCGCTAAGCATTCACCACTTATGCTCGATTCAACAAAACCTAGACTCAGTGTCTAATCAGTAAACAACTGACTAATCAATACACGTCTGTCACTCAGACTCCACGAGTCGTGAGACATCAATCACGTCAAATTAGGGTTTTGGTATGGCGGCCTACAGCCCGTGGTTTCATCCACAACGAGAAATGTGAGTAAGTCGTATCTACGGTTGGAGGAGTTAGCAAAGTAGTGGGTAAATGATCAACCCAGTCTCTGCACGACCTGGAACTGGTTGCACCATGATCTCCCACTTTCCCACACTTTCACTCAAGAAACCGTCACACTTACAGCGATCAAGGTGTTCACATCTCTGATAATATAAATAAGTCTCTGAATCCATGATTAAAAAAGAACAGACAACGAATGATAACTAGCTATCAATTATCTACACATAATTTCTCGAGTAACTACTCTCAAGAATTCATCAATCAACCAGAACTTATTCGAACTCAACATTTCACCAATTATTGCAGAAACCTTCAACACATCCACAATCCTTGATCATCACCGATCCCACACAATTCTCAGCTTCCCTCCTACAGATCAACCCATCTCCCTTTTTGCGACCGAACTGACTCTGGAACGACCATTGACTTGGTTTAGACCGGAGTCCTACAGATTGATCTCTCGAATCTAAGCACTCCCTTTGCAGTGCATCTGTGTGAGGTTGAACAGTTTGCTCGGTTGAGGAGTCTCGACAACACGCTCGTCTCTTCACTCCCCAAAAAAATCAGCGTCTCGTTTTTCCCCATCTACAGATTGGCGACCACAGTGGGAGATTAATCTCTCGGTTGCAATCTCACATTTTCACAAAATGGTTGATCTTAGGTCAGGTTCAGTTACAAATCCTAACACAAACAACGCCATCACTAGTAACAATGGCGGTACTCCAGAAAATACTCTTGCTTCCAACATCAGTGCTGGTGATACCACTCCTTCTCAAACCAACAAAGGAACCTGCAGGATTCATCACTCGCAAGCACCTGGAACGCTTCATGGAGGATCTAGGAAAAGGAAAGATACCATCTGTCCACCGTCATCAACCTCCATATCATGCTGCTACGCAAAGAATTCCTCTCTCGAAGGGCTACACTTCCCCAACGTCCACACTATACAACAAAACAGGGAACACTCGAGAACACATCTGCCGATTCATGGATACACTAGGAGAGCATGAACACAACGGAATAATCCCAATCTACAGAGCCTTGATGGAGAATCCGCGATTCCAGACTTTCTCAGAACTTCATGAAGCAGCCAAGCAATCAGCAACTACCGCGCATGCTTTACTGGAAATAGAAAGATCTAGACTGAAAACCACGTGATGCTCAGCGCCTCTTCAACAGAAAATACAGCTTCCAACCTTCCAATAACGTTGTTGCTGAAGGAAGCAAAAGGAAAGCCGGAGCACCACAGCAGAAGCATATACTTCTCCAATCTCTCAAGATCCTTCGGAAGCGCAAAGAAAGGATGACCAATCCTGAAACGCACAAACCTGCATCAATAAACGAGGAAATGGTCAGACAAATTCAAACTTCTCTGTTACCATTGAAGAAGTGATCGAATTACTAGAAGTCTGGATTCACGATGGTGCAAAAAAATTGACATTCATCAGGAGACAACCAACTGAAGAAGAAATGGATAACCCCAGGTACTGCCTTCATAAGTTCATCGATCATCCAACAAGTAACTGCAATATTTTGAAGCAAATTTTCAAAGATAAGGTTGATCCAAAATAGATTCAACTAGGGACTGAAGGAGTACACAAGAATCGTCTCCCAGTCAGAACCTTTACACTCTCTGAACAACCAGTCAAAGAAGCAGTTCAATCGTTGATCGAGCATATCTGTGAAATTGCTCTATCTGTCTAAGGCACAAAGGAAAGACATGAAAGACATGTTCACAACACCTAATTACATTGTGTCGGAGTCTGTCTATCCAGGAAATACTCCTCGAACCTTCATTCATAAACAAGGAGATGCACGACTGGGGACTGCTTACCACAGTCCATTTCAGAGGAAATGAATTAGGAAGAATGTTGATCGATGCTGACACCGCCATCAATATTATTCCAATGAAAACTCTCAGAGCCCAGGCATCACTCGACAAGAATCTACTCGTCATCCCATCATCGGAGCACTTGGAGAAATTTCGAACTTTGACGAGATTGAAGCAAGAACCTGCAAAAGAGGCATAGATATTCATCAAGAGGTTCCGCACTCAGGTAAGTCTCATTCCTTACATGTTTATGTCATTTATTTCCTCACATGCTAGTATGAGGACTCAATTCTGCTAGAAACTCTGCAAGACGTTATGAATGTTAGCTTCACCGCATTAGTATTTTACCAAGTGGTTGAATCTGACACCGCTTCGAATAGAGCATCTCACCGAGACATTCATTACTGAAAGATAATGGAAGCATGGCAAGAACACTTTAGGTACTTCTCCACTTGTAGGAATTTCCACGAGTATCAGAAATCTCTGATGTCTGCACAAGCGTTGAATACCACTATCACAGCGGAATGCTGAATCAACAGAAGATACACGGGCCGAGACGATCAAGCCTAAGACATTCGACGCTTCAGCGCTCAAGCATATAAGAAGCCTTCGAATTGTACTCCAAATCAAGAGTACACCTTCGATAATAGCGCCTCTAGCTTCAGCACAATATCTAGACTGTGACACACTGGTTCAACACCGACACGATCAAAGTGCAGCTGAATTACAATCGATAAGTCTTCACTATCCAATGATAAGACTTCTGAAGCAGATGCAACATCATTCGTCAATGGATGCTACAAACTCCTTCAACTCTGTTAAGTGAATGAGGGATGCACTGGGGACATGATATTATTGGAAATATCAATTCAATATATTTCAATAAATGTTATCCACATAACAAGTCATTGCAACCTGATGTGATTCCATGAAACGTCATCAAACGGAACTTCTCTACATCACAAGCCCCTCAAGACTGGGAAATTTCCTACCTTCACTAATTATATCAAGAATGGAGACTTCCGCTGTTATCTGCTACAACAACATCGATTCCACGACGAAGCCACTTCACAGTAAAGTCATATTCAAGAGAATTTGGGTTGAAATCCTAGTACACCTTCATCAAAGGAATGCTCAACTCACTAATTGGTTCGTGCATGTAAAGGCTCACTGGATGAAAAATCAAAGACTATCACTTTAGGTCTCTGGAGCAACTCCATCCATGGTCTCGGCATCAACAACGGTCTCAGGAGCAACATCTCATAACGACTGGCTTCATCAACTATCCATTCTCTGAAGCGTTATTCTATGGATCGTAATTCTTAAAGCCCTAATGATTAATATCAAGATATGTAGACATGAAAACATGCTAACATGAATGTCTTCCCAAATCTTGCACGACAGGCGAGCACAAACCAAATGCTTCTACAAGATGTTCTCATAGCCTCTACAAACAAGATACGACACGCTCCAGGCCATTGGTTTACAATAACGTACCAATGGATGAGGAATGGGACAACACTTCCTCAAAGAAAGATGTTCGTCTATGTCTCTTCTAAAACATACCAAAAGGGTGCATCAATCTGGCATACGAGCTGAAAGATATGGCATTTACCGTCAGGTCCACGACATCTGAAAAATCTATACGGGATTACAGATTACAAATGTGCACGCTTCTTTGGCTGACCTCTGCAACTCCAAATTGAGTGATTCTTTTCTCATATGATAACTCAGTCTTTTAGCTTCAAAATTTGGGGTCAAGTATCGAATTCCGACGTCGTATGAGGTTCCTACAGCTTCCAGAACATACAACATGCAAGCAACAATTCTTAGACGGGATTCATAACCTCCACAGTTGATCGATGACCACTAGGTTCTTCCGCTAAATCCTTCATCAAGGTACCTCCAACTTCGACCACCTAGGTATTTACATAAATTTTTCTACCTGGGTCCTCTATCTAGGTCTCACTAGAAGAAGGGAAAACGAAAGAAAGGAGAGACTTAACAAAATACCGGGGACTGACGGTCCAATGGTCAAGACGATAGGTTTCACAAGCCAAAACCAATCAAGAAATCAAAACCAAAATAAAACCTCACATCTCTCAGAAGTCCAAGGTTCAAGATATCATGAAAAGAAAACTAAAGAAAGTCAGCAAAATAAGATTTCTGCTTTTCTGCATCCTTCAAGACTTGCAAAGCAGCTTTCTCCGCCTCCAGCTTCTTGGTCAGATCAACAAATTCATACATCTTCTTCAACACGGCATCACTGGTGGTGAAAGAAGTGTCACCTTCCACTGCTTTCCTGATAGCATCAATCTTTTGATGAAGCCACTTCACATTGAAGCCAAGTTCTTCAGCTTTCTTCAAGTTGTACTCCCAATCAAAGAGTACATCCCGGGTGACAGTATTTCTAGCTGTAATGCGGATATAATTTATAACACGCAAGATGGGTTCTACTTGCCTCGTCAAGAAATAGCTATGCTCCGGATCCTTGGTAACGACGATGTGCCCATACATTTTCCACGGTTTCTAGTACATAACAGCATATCCAATGGGAACGCTAAATCCACCAACAAACTTGTGATATGGGAGTATCTCACCAAATATAGAAGTAAAAGAAGTCCCCGCATTGGGGTACTCATGCACTATTATCCGGTTCTCAGTCGCTGGAGCAGCGTCAACAATCATATGAACAGCTTCGGTTGGAGCAACTTCTTCCATTCTCGATTCGGGTTCCACCATCTCACGCACACTTGGAGTTTCAGTCACCTCCACGGCATCAACAGCAAGCTTTCCATGACCTTTAGGTACAGGGATGGAGGTCTCATTATCAACGGCTCCATGGTTGCTCAAGTCATCATTGTTGGATCCATTATTCCCAACTTCAACATTTGACACCTAATGTGAAGATTGCATGGGATTAGAATGATTCAAGCATGGAAACCCAACACAACCATAAAATCTAGCATGTAAGTGAACTAACATCATCTAAGTTCTTTACTATGCATCTAAAACATGAGCAAATAGTGTAGAAGCCATGAAACACGTTTTTCAAACAAGCTCATCTGAAGAGATTCTACACTTGCCTGTATTAAACGACGAACCGGGAGAAATTGGTAATGAATTTGAGGTTAGGTCATATAACATTATCTTCGTATGGATGTTATCTACAACATATCAAAATTTCATAGCAATCGGATGAACGAGCAAGGAGATGTGGTCAAAACATCAGACAACATGCAATCTGAAAAAGTTCTGAAGGTCTCCTGGAAGTTCACTGTTTCACCTTTTTCAGGCCCTAAACATGCTCAAAATTCAGAAATCTTCTACTCTATAGCTTGGAAATTTTCTGGGCTTGAAAGTACATATGAGACCTTGAAAATACGACTTCAGACGAAGATTCTACAGCGTTTTTAATAAAGGATTGAAGTCTGAAATTTTTTGGTGACGGATTTCAGCAGAACTATTTGTATGTTCCATGGGATTTCATTCATTCATTCACGAATCAGCGATATCATACTTCTATGAAGCAATTACAGGAGATATACTTACTAAGGGAGTCTCTAAATCATTTGAAGGCTCGACAATGCCGGAATCTCTGTTGACAACGCCGCTATCTCCATTCGGTTCGGGATTTGGGGAATTCTCCATATTCTCATGTCCCAAAGAAGAGTGTGCTTCATCAACATGGTGCCTATATATAATGGTTTCTTCCTGGATTCATCAACAAAAATTATTATTATTTCATTCAATGGGATGCCGCGATCACCTGCACGAAAGAGATACTTACGTCGACTTTTTCATCAGTACTGGATTCCTGAATTGTTCACCTGGGAACAAGTTGAAGACCGTCAATCGATGGAGAAAAAGTCTGAAAAGAAATAACAAAACCTTGGTCTCGTGATCCTAATTGCACGGGCAAGAAAAAGTCATGACACAAGGAGCGCTAACAACTCACCAAAAAAACGGCTGGGGACTGCACGTCATTTGCTAACATCCTGTAGTCCTTACTTCAAGGTGATCCTCCCGAGAGACTTTCTTCCATTTCCGAGGAGTATATATTAATCTGAAACCTCACTACACGATCATCCTGTGATACAGTTAATGAAATAACCAGGAGTACAACTCAGTATGAAGGATCTCTCACCATCACTCAGAGGTCCCAGAAGCACCATTTCTTGAAGTTGCACCCGCGGAGATGTCATCCCTGGAAACATCGTCTTTGAAAGTATCATCAGGGAGTCAGTCATTCTTACAAAGTGGCTGTGACAGATGCATAACATTCAACGCATCATTCATACAAAGCACAGGATTCAACAAAACAATGAATCATGGAATAAAGATGCTCTTATCAGCGTCTGCAAAAATGGTAATCCTCAACTCTTACCTATTTTACGATTTCACTAGACTTTAGTGATGACATGAAACTTCTAAAACTTTCTCACTCCTTCAAACCTGCTAAGACGAGCAAAACTTATCATTCTAGAGTCAACACTGACTTTTCACAAAACTATGAACAGTTTACATAACTTCTTCGTGTGAACGTCCCATGATTTTACATCACAAATTCATAAAATCATAGCATATAATTGTTTATCTCTAAAAATTGCTCAAAATTGCTTTTTGATTTTTATCAAAAAATTAAAAAAAAAAACTCACGTGCGGTTCAAAAAAAAATTACGTAAGTTTTCTTAAAAAAATTTTTTTTTTTTTTTGCTCAAACGAGCATTTTTCTATGAGACGAGCATCTTTTCTATTTTTGAGAAAGTCCACATATTCCAAATAAGATTTCAAAGGTTCACAAACAAAATTTTTTATTATAAGGTAATATGTTCCAAAAATCTCTTTAATACCATGGGTTATTGTTTATTGCTTTAAACTAGCGAACGTACGAGCATTCCTAAAATTTTGGAACCCTGTGCTTTAAAAAATAAATTTTGTTTTCATGAAAACTTCATAAACAAAATTTTACCTACTGCAATTAAACCTCATCTATTCACAATATATATATATATATATATATATCTTTCATGCTAGGGATTTTTGCTCGTTTCATAAACTATCGAACGAACGTGCATACATATTTCCAAAAACCTAATAAGATAAGGATTTCCTTTTTTGGGCCCAGACCCGTAAATCCTAAACCGACCAAAACTAGACCTTCGGTCGCTCAAATCAGCAGTGCCTCATCTCTCCGTGCTCACGGGATGACGCTCTATCACATTACCAGGATCTCCACCCGAACATTTACTCGCATATGGCGTCATTGGAGTAAATTGGAGATTCTAAGAATTCCTTTGTAGACTGAGTTCAACCACTGATCTCTCATCGACTGAAAATCACCATCTAGTGCTTACTGCGGAACATGATTGTCCCTCACTAAGCAGGGGACTTAATGTTGATGGTGGATTTTCAACAAAGGTTAAAACGTAAAATCATGATACTGCATGTTTCTGACACGGCTTCAGGAATCCATGTGACGATTCGTGTTTTACGAAGTATGATGCATATGTCGCTCGAAAGGCCTCTCCGGAGCGTGCGACACCGGGTATTTCATCATAGCCTTTATGTAGAATAACGTAATTGGGAGGTTCTCCGTAAGATTGAGAGCTTAACGCCTTCAGGATGTCGGTGACACTCACTGTTCCCTGACTACATAGAGAAATTCTCCTCTACATAGAAGAACGATTGGGCGGTTCTCCGTAAGATTGAGAGCAATAACGCCTTCAGGAGGCCGGTGACACTCACTGTTCCTTGACTATGTAGAGTGTCCGTGTATAGACTCAGGCGTTCCTCCATATATGAAATGTTGAGGGGGAAAAACGTCTTCGGGACATTGGAAACACTCGCTGATTCACTGACTATACGCAAGATATTAAATTCTACGTCATATTCACCACTGAATTCCTAGAAGATAATCTATCTTATCTTATTGCTCCTATTCCATGGTCAAACTCACGACTGGTTCTATGGAATGGTAATAGATAAATGTATTACTCCGATTTCATGATCGAATCCACGGCTGATCTCATGAAATGGTAATAGATATTACTCTAATTTCATGGTTGAATCTACGGCTGATCTCATGAAATGGTAATATCACCACCTATCTTATTACTCCGATTTCATGGTCAAATCTACGATTTCATGAGATGGTAATAAAATTATCATTTTATTATTCCGAATCAATGGTCAAATCCACAGCTGGTTTTATGGACTGCTAAAAAATGACTACTCACTTTTATTGCTCAATTTCATGAATCAATCTCCAGTGAATTTCATAAATTAGTAATAAATACTCAACAATCGGGCATCTGGACCATCACTGAGTAAGACCCACAAAAATTGTGCAAGTGTACTCGACAATGATGCACAACTGAGCACCCGGATACACAAACGAGCATCCAAAAACATGGACAGATGAGGAATCCTACGAAAAACTGTAGAAAACAACAAATAATAATAGAATAATTAAAGACGCTCAGGGGCCGGGCCCACCGGCTGGCCAGCCATGCCCTAGCCATGGCCGGTCCCATGCCTCCTTTATTATTTGTCCCTATTTTGTTTTTTTCATGAACTCATGAAAATTCCTTGATTTTAGCAACTTTCCTTGTTTTGGTGCAAAACTCATGAATTTCCCATAACTTCATGGATTCATGAAATAATATTATAAAATAGGGAAAGGTGTGCGGGACCGGGAAACCTAGCCGGCCGGCCATGCCCAAGCCGTGGCCGGTCCCACACCTCACAATCCCTAGCTTTTTATAATTATTATTCCCTAATCTCATGAAACTCCTCCGTTTCAACAAAACTCATGGATTCTCCATAACTTCACGGATTCATGAAAAAATATTATTATAAAATAGGGAAAGGTATGCGGGATCGGGCAATATATCCGGCCGGCCATGTCCTAGCCGTGGCCGGTCCCACACCTTGCAATCCCCAGTCTTTTATAATTATTATTTTCCTCAATTTATGAAACTCCTTGGTTTGAGCAAAAAATCATGATTCCTTCATATTTTCTCAAACATTGCTCAAATCATGAAAAACCAGCCAATATGGTCACACGACCAGCCAGCCTCTCACGATAATTTTAAATATTAAAACACTTTTATTTTAATATTTACAAAATATTGATGAATTGAGCATACATGCTCATTCCAGTAAAAATCAAGAATTTCAGTCAAGATGAAACTCTTCTGAAAATTCACAATGTTGCTCGAACTCACATCAGAAAATACTGAAACTCTCAGGATGGAGACACGGACACCACGACAACGTGTGCGTGCCTTCATGACCGACCAGGGTCATCCCTAGGGCTTGCACAAACCCGGTCCCACACGTTTTCATAATTTTGACCTAATTTGCTCAATTGCTCGTATTGGGCCCAAACTTTCTTCAACCAACCTGGGGATTGCTCAAACAACCAAACAACTGGTCACGTGCCCACCAAGAGCCGGTCCCATGCTCTCTTGGTCGGTCCCCACCTTTCATATCTAGGTTTTATCACCTAATGCTGAACCCAGCAATATTTCAGTAAATGATGAAACCGACATTTAATCATCATTCTTTTACCAACTCTCGAACTGAGAACCCTGGTGCATGCTCATTCGAGCACTGTGCACCACATGAACGCCCATCATCCCATGTGGTCGGTCCCTATATTACTCATGACCTATTTTCAGCGATCCATCAACTACGATCTGAAATTAGGGTTTCGAATAAAATGTTCTACGAATCATCATTCTGAGAAAGATTCGAGAACTAATGAATTTATATTGATTCAGCAACCAACATTTGAATTAATCATATAATATTTGGTAATCTACCAATATTTTAATATTTTATTGGGTCACGTCACCAATAGATATTTCGTCAAATTGAGCATACTTGCTCAATTGCTCAAAATATTGATCCAACTACCAATATTTAGTGAATTATCAGTAATTTGTCGAATTGAGCATACTTGCTCGATTGCGCAATAAATTATCAACATTCAGTATTTTATCGAATTGAGTGATACTTGCTCAGTTGCACGTCAAATCATCAATAATCATTAATTTGTCGAATTGAGCAATACTTTCTCAGTTGCTCGTCAAATTCTCAATATTCAGTAATTCGTCAAATCGAGCAACACTTGCTCTCTCTGGTCAGTAATTCAATCACTGAATCTACAATACTGATACCATTTCAGAGAATTACATGTTCGATCCATGAATCGCTAAGCATTCACCACTTATGCTCGATTCAACAAAACCTAGACTCAGTGTCTAATCAGTCAACAACTGATTAATCAATACACGTCTGTCACTCAGACTCCACGAGTCGTGAGACATCAATCACGTCAAATTTGGGGATAACAAATAGGGTTTTGGTCTGGCGGCCTACAACCCGTGGGTTCATCCACAACGAGAAATGTGAGTAAGTCGTGTCTACGGTTGGAGGAGTTAGCAAAGTAGTGGGTAAATGATCAACCCAGTCTCCGCATGACCTGGAACTGGTTTCACCACGATCTCCCACTTTCCCACTATTTCACTCAAGAAACCGTCACACTTATAGGTAAGGTGTTCACAACTCTGACAATATAAATAAGTCTCTGAATCCATGATTAAAAAAGAACAAAAAACGAATGATCACTAACTATCAATTGTTTACACAAAATTTCTCGAGTAACTACTCTCAAGAATTCATCAATCAACCAGAACTTATTCGAACTCAACATTTCACCAATTATTGCAGAAACCTTCAACACATCCATAATCCTTGATCATCACCGATCCCACACAATTCTCAGTTTCCCTCCTACAGATCAACCCATCCCCCTCTTTGCGATCGAATTGACTCTGAAACGACCATTGACTTGTTTTAGGACGGAGTCCTACAGATTGATCTCTCAAATCTAAGCACTGCCTTTGCAGTGTATCTGTGTGAAGTTGAACAGTTTGCTCGGTTGAGGAGTCTCGACAACACGCTCGTCTCTTCACTCCCTAAAAAATAAGCAACTCGTTTTTCCCCATCTACACATGTGAATGTAGTTTACCAGGTACCCTGATGGTATTCTGAGTTACCAGGCCAGTCAAGGCATGTAAATAAATTTCCATGGTAGGTAACTCAGGGGGAGGAGGAGAAGCAACATCGTCTTCAATTTCTTCAACAGATGAAGGAGAAGTAACATCTTCTGAAGCTACCAACATGAAAAATTGTTGATTCTTGCAAATGTGACCCTGTTTATAAAGCTCATCACAGTTATAGCATAGACCTTTATCTCTCCTTATTTTCATTTGAGTTGGGGTTAGTCGTTTAATAGGAGGTATAGAGGGTTCAGTCCTGGTAGGGGTAAGAGGATGTGTGATAAGTGGTTTAGCATTTGAAAATAAGGGTTTAGATGGAGTGGTGAGGGGTGATAAATTTGGTTTGAAAGTAGGAAGTGGAAGAGGACTGGAACGGTCTAGAAAATGTCTTAGAGTTTTTTGTTGAAAATCAACAGAGGCTTGCTGCATTCTAGCAAAATAAAAAGCATCTGTATCAGTAGCAGGCTTGAACATATGTGCAGAGTTGCGGATTTCCTCCTTTAAGCCGCTGACAAAGCTCATAGTGAAATAATCCTCAGATAAACTAGGATTTCTAGATTTCATTAAGGCTTTTAAGGATTCATATCTCTCATAATATTCTTCAACAGTGGTTATTTGAGATAATTTGTTAAAACAACCGACATAATTATCATATGCTACATCCTCGAAGCGAAAACAAATATCAGATGAAAATTGGGACCACGATATAAAATTCTTACCCTCTTGATAGTCTAAAAACCACGAATAAGCCTTTCCATCAAAGTGAATAGAATCCAAATCTAATCTATGAATCTCAGGAATAGAGTTAAGTTGAAAATATCGATCACATTTACGAATCCAACCTCGAGGGTTAGTACCATCAAATCGTGGGAAATCGATTTTAGGGTGTCTAGAGAATTTACCAGACTGAGGAATTAGCTCCTGATGTTTTTCAGCATCCTTCGGATCTGGTGATTCAGCGGAAATTGGTTCTGTAGGAATACCCATCCCTGACATAATAAGGAAATGGTAGTGAGAGAGTCTTTAACAGGAATCAAATCACTGGATAGAGAACGAACTTCGGAAGAGATGTTCTTAACAGCCTCCTCTAAAGCAAGTAACGATCTGAGTGAGCTTGTAACTGAGCTGCATCCTCTTTTACTGTTGTAGCTTTCTCGACAGTTCCGTCCATAACTTCAGGTAATCAAGATCGAAATTGGCTGATACCAAATGTCATGAAACAGATTGAAGATCAACTAAACACAATACCTTGTCTTCCTAACTTAAGGAGGAGCCTGAATTTCTTTGATTAATTTTTCAATAATCAGTTCTTACAAGACGATAGCTATAAGTAGCCGTCAAATTATCAGCTCACGCATTGGGTATAAAACAACCAATGATTAAACCTAAACAAGAGAATAAAACAGTTGTCAAACACCACCCATGGGTTTGACCCGCAAGAACAAACCCAGATAAAAAACCGTAAGATAATGGGCCTAAGCTAACTAATAATCATCCCAGAGGCTGAGATATGCATACTAGGTATGTGACACACACTTGCACGGAGTATTGGGACGATCCTCCATTTTTTCGTTTCAGCCTACACACCCTCCCTATATATGTCTTATTCTCATTTCTACAAAGTAGGAAAGGGGACCAAAAATCATTCACCAACTTCCAGAGCCGTTTGATGCAGCGGCTCTGTCAAAGTCGCACAATCATTGCGCTTCAGCGGCAAAGCCAAAAGGCCATGCTGCACAATCATTGCGCTTTACCGTGTTGAATGCTTTCCATGCTGCACAATCATTGCGCTTTACCGTGTTGAAGACTATGTACCGAAAAAGAACGAGACACGGTATGTGTTAAGGATTATTCTTACCTTTGGGTAAGTTGCGTCTAGGCCCGCAGATAGCCGGTGTAAAAACTTCGTTGCACACTTGGAGATACGATCTTTACGAGATACTATCTCTGCTCTACCTGGTACTTGCTACTGGAAAAAGAGATTTGGTTTTGGTTTTGGAAAGTTTAGAATCTAGAAGAGGCTATGTGCTAACTAGCTACTAATAAGGCTTTTGCGGACGAATGTTGACTCTTTCAATATCTGTTTAATTCGTAAGTGATAAGGCTTTTGCGGACGAGTGTTGACTCTTCCGATATCTGTTTGATGCATAGTGTCAATCCTTGACCTCTCATAAAAAAATCAATTGGTTCATGGTTCTTTCTACCATCCACTTAATGAATCATTAGGATTCGTTTTAATGGAATCTTTTGTAGTTATAGGTTCTGTCGTTCCCATCACTTCTTAGATAATAGCTAGGCATGAACTCTGCAACAGGGCTCCTAATTCAATTTGTT
This sequence comes from Papaver somniferum, assembly GCF_003573695.1. Lineage (NCBI taxonomy): Eukaryota > Viridiplantae > Streptophyta > Magnoliopsida > Ranunculales > Papaveraceae > Papaver > Papaver somniferum. The sequence goes on along the minus strand of NC_039365.1, from coordinate 88,120,965 downwards.
GTTTTTGTGTCAATCTTCTCGGTGTTTATTAATTCAAAACACCTTTTTATTTGTATTAATTTTTTGTATGAACCGAATTTATTTAATGAAAAAAATTGAATAGAGGAACTCCTGAGCATTTGGTGATCTCATATGTGTCCATATATCAATGGAACGGGTGACTCATTATTTTGATGAAATATTTCTTCAGACAGAAGAAGATTATATAAACACTTACTCGAAATCTCGCTTATCGGATTTTATTGTGGAAGAATCGACCACAATTTTTTCAAAGGAATTGGCCATGGTGTATCTGATCCATGCACAACATCATGAAAAACGGATGCAAATTTTTAACTTCTACTTAGCATCCGCAATAGATCTGAAAAAGTATCTGGTGAAATTTCGGTATTTGCATCCAACCGAAGTAAGGAACCATGACATATATGGTATTAATTAACAACTGACAGCGCACAATTTGGATTTAATTACATTAGTTATTCGGATTAGCTATTAAATAACAATCGACACTCTCAGTGGGATTCAATTAAATTAGTTATACGGGTTAGGATGCGCATTTCAGACGCTTACTGCTTAGTAAGTGAATCGACCAGTACTTAAAAAGAAAAGGAAAGATGATTCAACGTGCATGCACTACTTGATTATGTTACATGGTAGTATTGATTTTTCATGCAGCTGGTAGCTCCCAAATGGTGCAATTAGAAGTATAGTGCGGTGAATATAGAGCGTAGGGACATCCCGATGACTACTTATCCGCCCATTATCAAGTTAAATCAAAGTAAGACAAATTATATTGATTAGTTTAGCCGTCTAATTTTCATTTGTAGATGGTGGGTTTGTGATGTTCTTGAGGCCGCTGCAAAGTCCAGACATCATAAAATTACAATTTTTTAATCAATTATAAAATTAAGAAAGAGTAGCACCAATGTCCACTTCTTTTGGTATCTATATATCTGCGTACATGACTTAACCCGAGAGTGTCTCTGAGATTCTGAATATCTATATCTATTCTAGTGAGAGAGAAAGACAGAGAAGATCACCAATATTAGGTTTATGTGGGGTGTGTTCCATAAACTTTTTAATAAAAAAGATCTAGAGATCTTATCCATGCAAGAGGAAACACGAGTAAAAATATACTGTATAATAACATACTGCAAGCTGTAACCAAATAACTACGACAATTACTGCTACACAACCTCTAGTGATCCAGTAAGAAAGAAAGAAACAAAGAACAACGGGGCCAAATAACAAATCATTCTTATATTTCATCTTAATATATAATAAAGATCTTTCGTATATTTGGCTACACAATGCCAGTTTTCTTCTCAATAATTCTTCTTTGCTTTTAAGTCCGTTTTTGTAGGTACATGTCTCAGTCATCATAAAAAAGATACCAATTTATCAAAACCATGTTGCGGACGTCCTTTTGTCAAAAATGAAAAAAATAAAAAACAATACTGTTGCGGACGTTTAAAAAAACCTGGCTTCTAGTATGATTATTTGGGGCCTATAAATTACTTCATCTATCCAATAGGGAATGATAATGGATGTCTAAATTTGCTCAAACTACTCGTTTATCCTCTAAAAAATATTAATACAATTTACCTCCATTAACTCTTAATAATAAAACCTAAAAAAGCAATTTCATTTTCATCTCCCTCCTTTTGTAAACAAATTCTCTTTTCTCTTCTTCTCCCTCATTTTTTCATTTTATTGAAACCAAAACATCGTCGATTATCGACGATCCAAAATCGACTAATCGCTTCTTTTTTCTATAAAATGTCGTCGAAACCAACGCGAGTGAAGCATCCTACTAACATGAAATTTCCTAGTGAGAAGAAAACGGTTGAGGAAGACGAAGCATCTTTCATCGCACAAGAGGAGGAAATAGGTTGAATCAGGTACTTTTCTATCAACCCAATCCTCTAAACTAGGTTTTAGTAACATGCAATCGCTCAAAAATCGAAAAATTTGAAACCAAAATTTTCCAGGTTTCCCAGAATCGGATGATGTTGATGTACTTGTGAACCGACTGTGTTTAGAAACGGTTGATGTTCTTGGTCACATACCCCGATTGTATTGCATGTGTTTTCTGGTTCGAGAAATTTGAACCAGAATCGAACAATGTTAATGTCCACATAGCCCGATTCAGTTACTGTAGGGATAACCGTTTTTCTGTAACTTTTATAGGTTAGAATTGGATTACACATGTGTCCAAAAAAACTGATTGTGTAGCCTTTGAATTCTTATCTTCTTAGCCCATAATCGGATTACATGAGCACTTATAAAAACCGATTGTTGATGTGTAATGCTAGAATCGGATTTTACATGTGTATCAAGTAAACCGATTCTTGTAAGAAATATTACCCAATTTTTTTGTTACTTTTTTTTTTGTTAGAATCGGATTACATGAGAAATTATATAATCCGATTATTATGTGTTATGTTAGGAACCAGATTTTAAATGTGTATCGAGTAAACCAATTTTATACCTTGAATCCACATTCAATTCCATTGTTGTTTGTCGCTTATCTCCGTATTCTACAGGCCAAACAAGGGCAAGCAACAAAAGCAAGCCGAAAATAAATAGAAGAGGAAAAATGACTTTGATTCTCCTTAGAGTTTGGGACCTCGTCGAGAGGGCGGTAAAAATTTGAATGCTTCCCACCGAAGGGGCCTAGGGAGTAAAGCCAAAGGGATCCGCATCAATGACCTACCACCTCAGGCGGAGCAACCAACACAAGAAGAATCCTATTTTGATATACCTATTGAAGAAGGAGGTGGTGATAGAGAAGTTTCTGAAGAAGAAAGTGGTGGGGAGGAAGTTAATGAAGAAGAAAGTGGCAAGGAAGTTGATGAAGAAGAAATTGGTGGCAAGGAAGGTGATGAAGAAGAAAGTGAGAATGAAACTGATGCAGAAGAAAGTGATAATGAAGGTGATAGAGAAGAAAGTGAGAATGAAGTTGATGAAGAGATATGAGAAGTTCAAGAACAAGTCCAATGAGGAGAAGTTCAACAACAAGTCCAAGGAGGAGACGGTCAAGAACAAGGTAAGACAGATGGTAAGAATGATGGTCCAAAGAAGAAGAAAGGAAGCCACATGCCCGACCCGTTGAAGATATTTCCTCGCGGCCCTACTGATACCGTTTACGGGTTACTCGGTGATGGAGGAAATTTTTTATGGGGGTACAAAGAGAGTTGGGTCGTTGTCGTCTGCCATACCATAGTAACTACCGAAACCTTATGTTATGTAACATGAAACTTATTATCCGTATAGTGTTTTGATTATTGTGCATCGAATTTTTTTTGTTTTATAGGATCACAAGGATGTCGTTCGTCGTATAAAGCTAGGAACATCAGTGAGTATGATGAAGAATTGGGTATTGGAAGCACCAGAATCGACCATTGGAGAAGTTGAAGAAGTAGTAGAGCTAGTCAAATCTACGGGGTTGTTGCCTGCGATCGAGAATTTGGATCTTGGTTACAACAAACCTCTTTTTTCCGTCTTTGACGAGAGATATTATGGGGAAACGGATACTTTGCATCTTCCGTTTGGCGAAATAACGATAACTCCAAATGATGCGAAGTTCATTACCGGGCTAAGCATAGATAGTAAATCCGTGAAGCACGAAGGCTACGCGCAAGAGCTTTAGTGGGACAAGATTTACGCGTTCACCAAGAATGTGTTCCAATGGGATGAGGAGATGACCAAGTCACAGATGCTAGTAGTAAAAGCAAAGCATAGGATATTCCATCTCTCAAAGTTGAGGGACCTCTTCATGGAAGCAAAGAAACTTCGTGCATAAGGAAAAGAGATGACCAAGGAACGTATGTGTATGTCCTCTACATCCTGGGATTTGTTATCTTCCCAGACGTTTTCGGTTGCCGTGTGAATGCCAACTTTATTCAACTGTTGTAACCATTTGACAAGATTCATGAATACTCTTGGGGCACTGCCATCCTTGCACACTCGTTGAACAAGTTAAGAAAGGCTTTTAGGGATGAAAGGAACCAAATCAGAGGGAACATGGATTTTCTGCAGGCGTGGATATATTTGCACTTCCCAATATTTGCTGAAAGGGATTTCGAGAATAAGGAATGGGATGGTAACTTTTATGGGGACATGTACACCTATAACAGTAAGGAAAAGTCCCAAGATGTGGTTTATCTGAAGTTGAGACGCCGGTTGGACAACTTGATGACGAAAGATGTTGTCTTTGACCCTTACAAGAAGGATTTGGCCAAACAAAAAGGAAAGATGGTTGGGTGCGCCGAGCAACAAAGTTATTTTTGGCATTTGTTTCACCCAAGAGAAAATGTAATGTACAGCCGACGAGAGTCGCAAGACAATGCAGATACGTACAAAAAATCCCAAAGGGGCATACAAGAAGTTTAAAATCGATGAGGAAAAAACGAGTCATTTGATAATGATATTGAGACTGTTCACGACCCTTTACCATCATGTGAAAATTGGGAAGAGAGAAGGTTCAACGGATATGCTATGCCGTGGTACCTCAGTGTTTCGCATACTCGAGTGATACAAGTAGATGAGAGGCCCCGGATAGTGGACAAAGATACAGTTCTCGAATACTTGTTGTGTATTGTTACTCAATCATGGTTTTATTAATGGTTTTAGTATCATTTGTTAAATGTTTGTTGTTTAAAATGGAAACAGAGAAGACGAGTCGGGCACTTGATAACCCAAGCAAGGCTATATATCAGGGAAGGGAAAAATGTTAAGGCCAATGAAAAGATGATTGATGAATTGAACAGTCTCGAAGATGTAGGAGTGGGTGCAAAGTTTTGGGAACCGGTGTAGGAGGATCCAAAGAAAAAGAGGAACAAATTCACCAAAAAAAGGAATTCTGAAGGTGCATCGAGCAACGCCCGACCTTCTAAACGAGGACGAGGTGGTCGTGGTCGTGGAGGGGATGTTCATGAATGAATGGTTTCAAACTTATGTCTTTAACTATAGATAATTACGGAGTCAAAACTTATGTCTTAAAATTATTGTCGAATTATGTTTGGTTATATTCCTAGTTTATGAATGACCGAATCTGGTTTCTTTTGAAAATTGTTTGTGTTTGTCTAAGACGCGACAAAAGAACCAACTACAATGTGTATGTGCAAAAAATGCAGGATTATGGCAGTTTTTTCTGTCACAATTTGCTTACGTGTACCTATATAAAATCCAATTCTGACAGTTCTCCAGGAATACAATTTCAGAATCGGGTTTTGAGGGTGCACCACATAGACCGATTCTGAAAATTTCATTCACCTAGTTTGGAAGTATTCAAATTGGTTTATACGGATACTTTTAAAGTCTGATTCTGAGAAAACAAAAATAATCCAGAGTTTTGATAACCTTAAGAATCGGTCTATGTGGGCATTTCATGTAATCCGATTCCTGTGAGGAAAAGTGACAATTTTTTTGTATCTTTTTTTTGACAATAATCGGACTACAAGTGAAATATTAAAAACCGATTGTTGAGAGGTATATTTGGACAACCTTCAGAATCGGTCTATGTGGGCATTCCATGTAATCTGGTTCTACTAAGGAAAAGTGCACCTTTTTTGTAACTTTTTTTTTTACCAAGAATCGAATTACATGTGAAATATTAAAATCTGATTATGGAGAGGCATATTTTATATGATTTTGCAAGGACACAATCGATCTACGTGGAATCCCTAAAATCCGATTGTGTGAATTGAATTAAAAAAATAGCCGTTGAGTATTTATCTATATAAGGACAACCTATTTGAGCCAATTGAAAAGACGAGGGTACCCAAATACACCACGATCTTAACATTTTACACCTATAAGTCCTCTCACCGAAAGTGATTGTCTATCGACTGAGTCGAGATAATACAACGAATCGGTATGCACACTTTGTGTGATCGTCTATGGATACGAGAACGAGAAAAAAACAACAATCAAAGTGTGATTACTTGATAATAGGTTCGGACTTAACCAAACTCTATAGGATCACTATCAAGTAATACGGAGTTAACGTTTGTGTAATTTACTTTAAATTATAATAATAACAATTATAATTACGGAAAACAAAAGTAAATTGCACGGCAAGATTTTGTTAACGAGAAAACTTCAAATGTAGAAAAACCCCGGGACTTAGTCCAGAATTGAATACTCTCAGAATTAAGCCTCTATACAAAATCACACCAACTTCTTATAGTTGAGACCAAGCAACTAAACCTATAGTTCACCTAGTTTCTTCAGTATCCTGCGCTTCCGAAATTCAATAAGTGCACGCACTGGAACAATTCCTTTGGTTCGTATTCCAAACAGTAAAGGAACAACAAATATGTTCGTTAACAACTCTATTCAATCTCAGTGATATGAGTTAGATAAAGGCTCATCTGTTTAATCCAATAAACTCCTTTGTCGGGTTCTAGATCAATCTAATTAACAACTACAAAAGTAATTGTGTTTAGACTATGCAATCAATAATAGGATCTACCAAGATACTAAATACTGATGCCGATCTGCGCAACTAGTCAATCAATTCTATCAAAGATAAACTGATTATATTTGGATACCATCCGATCAAGTTTTATGCACACCAAAGATTACGAAACCCAATAAGAAATCTTCTTCGTCTTCAAATTTTCTTAAATCTTCAATAAACACCTACACACCACAACTTGAATCTCTTGTCATCAATCACGCACAAAACGGAGTCTATTAACAATGGATTATCACAAGATGTCTTTAGATCTACAAACAGTTCTAAAGATCCCGTCGACACTTCGATCTAGTTTGAGTGAATCTTATATTGGAAGAGAAGATTCTCAAAAATAAACAAACTAGGTGAAATCAAAGTTCAACAACCGTTAGTCGATGAAATCAAATCGAAAACTAATAATATTACACTTATCTAGTTTCCCACCAATGCTACTCGTCGAGCTTCTTGATCCCACAGAAGTCTTTAAACGAGCGGTCGTAAGAGATTTCGCCTAATTATGGTACTTTCCTCTCTGAATAGACGGCTCCACCAGTAACAACACAACAAGGAAGTTTTGTTGGCTCTTAGTATAGTTTGATCGAAATGCAAACTTGGTTATTTATAGAACAAGGAAGTTTGGACACCAAGGAATTTCCAAAACCGAATATTCTTAAGATATGCAATATATTTCCAAATCGGTTTTCATAATTCCTAGAAATGTTATGTCCAAAAATAACCGAAATCCTACTAGAAAATCTCCAATTAGTAAATGCACGTTACCAATTTTTTTATTTTCCAGAGATATGCATTTTAATTGCTGGTAATTAAAACCATATAAAATTAACAACCTTAATTAAAATATTCTTCACTTATTTCGGTCCGGGATCTCCTTGAGTTATTAAGGAATATCTTTGAACAATAAAAGATAGAGTTAGTGAACATGTTCGAAGTATGTCGACATCTTATTTCTTTGTAAATCTTTTTTCATATTTACAATCTTGGAACCAACCACACTTCCAAAAAAGTTTAGAACTGGTTCATCTGATTTCCAAGAACTATGTGATTGATCAAATATCAATGCACTAATCATGAGTTTACGGTCCTACCAAACACAAGGATCCGTTCTACCTTAATATGGTTACTGGGACCGGTTACATCAGTTACCAGGATCAGTTACACCAATTACCAGGACCGATTACCATATTCTCATGGTATTACTTGTGATCGGTCACACCAGTTTTCAGGATCGGTTACACCAATTACCAGGACCAGTTACACCAATTACAAGGATCGATTAGACACTCTTTTGTGATCGGTCACACCAATTACCAGGTTCAGTTACACCAATTACAAATATCGATCATATCATCTTAGGTGATTACTTAGGATCGGTTACACTAATAAAAGTCATACCAATACATAAGTCAGGCATTGTGACTAGTTTTATCAAGATACATAACAAGTTATGATCGGTTCTACTAACTCACACATATTGGTAATCCAAAGATATGCAATGAATAACAATACCAATAAGCCTAGTGATTTCCCTTTCGATTCATAAAACAAGTTCATGAATGTACTTCCTTTAAACGAATGTAAACATTATTTCCTAGGATGAAATCTTCACCCATACCCATACCCATACACATAATCACAATAGCATTCATACGATTATGTCGATGTCTTATATATGAAGTTCAAAAGATAAGCGTCATACTTCGTATTCTAATTCCTTAACACTATGTCTACTAGAGTATAATCATTCACAGCTTCGTAGTTATGTTTTCATTAAAGCACGACTTGAAAGATACGTTGGAATGCAACAGTTCAAGTCAAAATATTACTAACCTCAAGAGGAAGGATGATGTCGTCGATGTAGCTTGTTAATTCTTCATATTCTTCAAGTCTTCGAGTAATACTTGTACGTCTCATTATCCTAATCTTTCGAGCCTAAGCTATACGAAGTTGTCTCTTGTACATAATCAAGCGACTCTTAAATTGGGTTTTGATTCACTAAAATATGACAACCAAATAGACATACCAACACTTGGTGGGTTCAACCGAGCTATGCTCTAACAATCTCCCTCTTTGTCAATTTTAGTGATAAAACTCTTATAATCATATGGGTAAGCAAATAACAAAAATTCATTATACGTATGCTTGACTCCAAGTTTCAACGACACAATACCCTGCATATATTCAATCCATAAATGCCGTTGAAGACATTTAAATAACAAAGTTAATACTCCCCCTAAAGGTAAGATAGGTAGATTTTCAATCCGCACATCTTTGTTATTTCTCTTTTGTAGTCCAAATAACTACAATCATCGTATGATATGTTTCTCCCCATTAGCCAATGCTTTACTCTTTCCTTAGATATAACGTTTAAGCACAATTGTCCTTTACTTAATGATTACAAATCACTTGTTTACTCCATATATTTCTCCCTTTTTTTGTAACAAAATGACAGGTATGAGAAAATACCAAAAGCGAATGGATCTTACAATCTAAAAGAGTTATACAACCTATAAGAGTTAAGCACGAAGGTTTCACATACCACTTTAGATAACCAGTATCAAAACTGAAACTACAAGTAATTTGGTTTTAATATGTTATCAAGGTGTTTATGGGTAAAAACTGTTTCTGCTGGTTTTGGTAAATTTGGGTGTGTGGGTGAGAAACAAATCTAAACCTAAAACAAATGCACTGCACGGGAGTACTTTAGATTCGAGAGATCAATCTGTACAATCCTGGCCTAAACCAAGAAATGGTTGTTCCAGTCTTACTTCGGTCACAAAGTGAAGGAGAAAGAATGGTCTTAGGGAGGGAAGTGAAGAAGGTGTTGAGACCAGAATGGTTAATTATGAAGGTGTGGTTATTTTATGACTTGTATCAGAATTTGGATCTGGCTTGCGGAACGAAAGCTATCAGTTCTTTGGTATTTTTCTGGATATTGTATTGTTGTTATCACCGAACTTGTTGCTTGATGGAAATAGGTAAAACCTATTTATACAAGTTATAATTGAATACACCCTGGTCTCGTAGGAAGTGGGAGTGATTGAATGATGGAAGAGTGGAGTAACGTGTAACTGCCAGAAACTACGCCTCCACTATGAAGGAAGCGGGTTTGTTTACACTCACTACTTCTTGCCTCCACTAACTTCCCTGCTTTCCTGACACTTTCTTATGATGGACGTGTTGCACGCCGCACGCTGTAAACCGCCAAACCAATACCCTGATGAGCATCCCCCAATTTGTGATATGTTTGATGTCTCGAGTGTTTTTGTGAAAAACGTGTAGCAGATTGCTACGTGTGGAAAGTCAAAGTCAAGATACTTTCTATAGTAAAATAGCACGTGATGCTATTAGGCTTGCCTTGGCTGGCCGCCTAAAACTTACCACAGGCCTGTCGATTCCATGACGAATTTGGACGGCCGAGATTGTAGCTTATGAGAAAGGATGGCCATTGATTATGCCCACATATTGTTTTATAGCAAAGTGGCGCCATTGGCACGGTGGCGCCTGGCGTAGCCATGACATAGCGGCATGCCAGTGGCGTAGCCGTGGCAGCTGTTATGGCATATTGGTGTTAGACCCAAATATGGCTCCGACAACATTGGCCCTGTTGCCACATCAATCCCAATGCTCTGAAAAACGTTACTTGGCTTGGTTGGCATAGCAATTTTTCCTAAATTAGGGTTTGGCGTGCCAAAGCCCTAATTAGTGCATACGGCATGCGACATGTGGCATGTGGTCGTGGCGCATCGACGTTTTGTGCAAATGGTTCCATAGCCACGTCAAAGGAACCATAGCCAGGCCATCATATGGAAACGGCCACATGAGCAAGGATTACCACGGGTGGCTATGATATTGCGTCTTTATTAGGGCTTCCTGGGTCCCGCACGGCTCGTGGCATATTGTGGGGCCCGAAGTGGCATAGTTTGTGCCATGACTGGAAATTTTGGTTTCGACCATGCAAGGTCGTGTTTCTGGTTAGGATAACCACATTGAAGTCTGTTATGACGTTGGCCACGAACAAAAGATGGGTTGGCACGTTAGTGCACTATTTATGATATGTCTCCACGTTTGGCTTTCTACTGCGGCAAAGTAGCACCTTTGGCATGCACGTCTAGTGCATCGGCTCGGCATGGCATGTTTGGCATGCCATTAGTATGCGGAACCGAATGGTGCGTTTAGCATGCCATTGGCACGTTTGGCATGCCATTGGCATGTTGGTGCGATTTTTGGGAAGCCAACTGGCTTTATGACCCTCTGACGCACTTTTGCCTCTTTTAATACTGTGGCAAGTTTAGTGCAACCTGATTGGTCAACATAAGAGAAGCCGGCCAAGCATGGGCGTGGCCACACTTCTAACGTGGGTGTGGAAAGTTTAAAGCAACATGATTGGTCGATGGGAAATAGGGCCGGCAAGTATGGGCCCAACCACAACTTATGTGCGTGTGGCGGATTTAAGGCGACCTGATTGGTCGAGGGAAATAGGGACGGTTTTGGCAACATGGGGCGTGGCCAATGGCAAATGGTGTCGGCTGGCCTAAGGCATGGCCACGCCTCCCTTTGTTGTTGCTCCTATATTTCTTGTTTTCTGATTCTGGGAAAGATTTTTCCCACTAATCCATGCCGGATTTAATTACCTAGTTTTCCTAGGCTTAATTTCGACAGGCAAGGTCTGATATGCTGCGCGAGGCGCAAAACCCTAATTTTTGCAAATTAGTCAGGGCAATATCTGAATCTTGTGAATTATCACAAAATAGATTGAATTCTATGTGTTGATACAGAGTTCTTTAAGTTCATTTCCAGAGAGAAGTATGCTTTCCGATTGAATACTTTATGCAAAGACCTTATCCTTGACACTTGGAAATTCGTGCTACTCTGTTGCGAGTGAACACAAATTTGCATGCCATATAAACATTAAGGGTTCAGCCGGGGAACATAGCACAGAAGGCATTCAAATGAACTTATATCAATTGAATAATACAGGCAAGGTGCCAAAATTTACAGATATCTGGGATTGTTGCTACATGCACCATTTTGGGAAAATTTCATGAGAAAATATTGAACTGCACAATAAATGCGCCGATGAAGAGGTTGAACACTCATCAATTTTACATGGATCTATTTCCTTGCATAATGACGACACATTAAATGCAGGGTTTTACAAATTTATCCCTGAACTAAAAACCACCATCAACATTAAGTCCCCTTCTTAGCACGTAACAGTGGAATTGTTGCGGGGTAAGCAAGAGATTGTGACAGACAAGCGATAAAAGGCCAAGCTAGAGTAAGTAAATTTTACCAGGAAAATGGCTTTCAGGGCTTCAAGTTGGAGACGCATCTTTCCTTTGACTATCTGGTCGTTTCCTTCCGGTCTTCCTTAGGGTTTCGATGAGAAACGTTACCTAGTCAGGGTTGAATCCTTGGCTATCGGATAAGTCCTGTTGGGGTTGTTCGGCATCCGTTTCTTCTTAGGGTTTCCTCAATATATATGTAGATGAAACTAGATTGTTCCTCTCAGTTCAGAATAAAGGCCCTTCTTGTTGAATTCATATCTCTTCATTATGTCGAATAGAAGTGAATCATCCTCGAGTCAGCCGGATTCCTCAATCAAACGCATGCGGCTCGTTTCCAGAGTATGATTCTAATTATCTCCTGATTTTGAAGTGATAATTCCTCTTTTCCTTATAACATCGCTGCTTATTTTTTCTTTCAGAGTGGGCAAACTCCTGGGTCTTGTGACAACTCCCCCATCCGGGTCATCCGAGTCAAGAAGATCATTCCGATATGCTTTTCACTGACAAATAGATATTTTCTTGCCACCATCAGTAGTTAACAAAGAGAGATTATTTATTTATTTTTGTGTAGAGGTACCCAGTTGGAACATGCGTGACCGTGGTTGATGACGACGATCTGACACACCTCTTCCTTCAAACTCGAGTACGCCAACTGCTGCAGACCTGGAAAATGCTGAATTGGGTATTTCTTGCTACAAATATCCCAATGAAGGTTTTCCGTTCGATATCCACATGAAGTGTTTATCTTCTAGCTACCGAAGTGTAGGTAGATTCTTGGTGCGGAAGGAGTTCGTGGCTTCGCTCACACGAACATTATTTTTAATAAATGATTAAACCAGTATTTAATCATCCTTTCACCAACTGGTCTTCAACAGACTTTGGTATTTTTCTCACTTGAGCATCTGGGCGCTACATGGTCTACTAGTCATCCCATGTAACCGGTTCCTCCTTCACTATGTGATTGATTTTCAATAAATCATAAATTGATTGAAATTAGGGTTTTGAATTCAGATATCTGCAAAAACATAATTCTGGGAAGATTCAAACACTAATAATTTTACGTTGATCCCGTGATCAACACTTTAATAATTATTCTCGGCTCAGATGTCAGCATCTTAAATTAACGTTTGCTCACACGAGCAATATTTGCTCAGACTAAGAAATATTGGTTCAACTATCAATATTCAACGATACCAACAACTCATCAAACGAGCAATATTTTCTCATACGATCAATATTCGCTCATACGAGCAACATTTCCTCGGACTAAGGAATATTGGTTTAACTATCAATATTCAACAATTCAGCAACAGTTTGCTCGTCTTAAGTCATCAACATTTATTCGACAATGATACCTTCCTCTCAACAGACATGTTCAATTCATGAGTCTCAGAACATTCGCAAATCATGTTCGACTCAGCAGTACAAGGACTCACCGTCCCATAAAGTCAGAAACTGACTCCACGATCATGAGATGTCAATCACGTCACATGGGTGGATAGTAACTAGGGTTTTGGTCTGGCGGTCTACGACACGTGTGTTCATACACACGATGAGAGTATGAGCAAGTCGTGCAATCAGTTGAAGGATTTAGCAAAGTAGTGGATGGAAAATCAACCAAGTCTCCGCACGATGAGCAACTGATTTTGACAAGATTTCCCACTTTCCCATTATTTGACTTCAACAACTGTCACACTTCATGGGATCAAGGTGTTTTACAATTCCCGCAGTACAAATAAGTCTCTGAATCCTGATTGAAACAAACAAGAATTTCTCGACAAGTTCATACATACAATCTTTCGTTTACATGAACTCATCGTCTAAGCAATCACTCTCAAAACTGAGTAAAATTCAATCATTCAGAACTTTCTTACGCAGAATACACAACACACCTATAATCTCGATCACCATTGATCTCACACATTTCTCAGCTTCCCTCCTACAGATTAACACATCCTCTCTTATGACCGAAATTACTCTGGAAAGACCATTGTCTTGGTTTAGGCCGGAGTCATACAGATTCATCTCTCGAACTTAAAGCACTCCCTTCTTGCAGTGCATCTGTGTGAGGTTGAGTATTTGCTCGGTTCAAGGAGTCTCCGCACGGTCATCTCCTCAATTCTGTAAAAACCAGCAAATCGTTTTTCCCCATCTACAGATTGGCGACCACAGTGGGAGATTAATCTCTCGGTTGCAATCTCAAGCTTTCACAAGATGGTTGGTCTTAGGATTAATTAAACTACTACAGATCCCATCCAGAATCTCTCGAATGATAATGTTTCTCACGTTCCTTCGAACAATTCTGGTTACAATGAACTTTCATATTTTACTACTCCATTTAGCTCTGTTGAATCAAACAATGGAGAAATCCCAACTTTGGCTGAACTAGCGCGGAGACAAAGCAATTTTTCAAGAAATGTGGACAGACTAAAAGGAGCAATTGACAATATGTTCACCTGCTTAGTGCACGTGACAAGAATGCTCGGAGCAGAAGCGGTGGAGAGCCCAAATGCTCCAACTGATGACCTTCCTCAAACCAACAGTTTCACTACTTACGAGAAGCCGGTGGACCAGGAGGTTGCACAATTGATCGAAAATTTATGTGAACTCTTACACTTTTCCAGTGAACAACGTACAGACACGTTTTTCGCACTCAACCGGATATCATCTGATGTGCAAGTAGCTTCGTTATCTCCAGCAGTCGAAGAAATGTCCATGATGTCTGAACACTCGATCAACAATATCACCTTTGGAGAAGAAGACCGCATGGAAGATGAAGGCCATAACCGAGCCTTGTACGTGACAGGTTTTATCAAAGACTCTGAATTCAAGAGGGATCTCGTTGATACGGGCGCTTCTACAAATATTATTACTATGAAGACTCTCAAAGCATCCAAATTCATACAGAGTAAAATTGTTCGCCATCCCATCTTGATGACGGGCTTTGAAGGAAGTCAGATCCACATATATGGATATGCGTACGTAGACCTGAGGGTAGGGCCTATTCAATCGAAGGCCAAATTTCACGTGATCGAGCAAGATCCCGACTACCACATGATACTTAGAATACCATGGCTTCATGATAATAAAGTGGTTCCTTCAACATGCCATCAATGCATGAAGGCTCTGCTGAATAACAAAATTGTTCGTATTGCGGCTTCATCATCTCCTTATGCTTCGGTCTATGATGCTGAATTCCTTGAATCTCAGAAGGACATCCCTGAACCTCCCAGGAAGATCTACAGTATTTCACTCCCGAATTGGGAATCCATTGAGAAAGCTGCTGACCAACCATCCTCAGGCACTAAGTCGATCAAGTCATCTGCTACACCGATTAAACGCCGTAAGGATCAAGTCTCAACTCTGGGATATAGTTTTATAGCCAGTCACGATGCGGAGGGGAGGATCATTTACCGCAGATGCAAGGATTAGCAATTAACAGGGTAGAACAATGAAAAGTCTCCCCGCCCTGAAGAATCATGTCAGAATGAACAATCACATGATGAAGAGATTCAAGACTCTCCACGACAATTACAAGATAGAACTGATTCCACTACTGACGACCTCGAAACGATCAACATTGGGACGTAGGATGATCCAAGGCCAATCTTGATTAGTTACGCATTATCACCAGAAGAGCGGGCGGGGCTGATAAGTCTATTGAAAGAATATCAGGATATCTTTGCTTGGACATACAAAGAGATGCCTGGTCTTAACGAAAAATTGGTTACTCATCATCTGCACATCACTCCTGGCTTCAAAGCTGCCAAGCAGTCACCTAGGCAGTTCAGCCACGAAATTGAGGAGCAAATCAAGGTCGAAATTTAGAAACTACTGGCAGCAGGGTTTATCCGACCCATTCAACATCTGACATGGCTGGAGAATGTTGTTCCTGTCAAGAAGAAAAATGGTCAAATCAGATGTTGTGTTGATTTCAGGATTCTAAACAAATGTTGTCCGAAGGATGATTTTCCCCTACCCAACATTGATATGCTCGTTGATGCGACCAGTGGTCACGGTATGTTCTCATTCATGGATAGTTACAGCGGATACAACCAGATTAAGATGTACGAACATGACGCCAACAAGACCGCCTTCCGTACTACTATTGGGAACTTTCACTACACTGTGATGCCCTTTGGATTAAAGAATGCCGGTGCTACCTATCAACGATCCATGACTGCCATATTCCACAACATGATGCACAAACAAGTGGAAGACTACATCGATGATGTAGTGGTGAAGTCGAAGACTCGAGCATCCCACCTTGAAGTTCCGAGACAAGTCTTTGAAAGATGCAGATAATACAAATTAAATATGAATTCTTTGAAGTGTGCTTTTGGTGTTTCCTACAGAAAGTTTCTAGGGTTCCTGGTCACAACAGAAGGAATTAAAGTCGATCCAGACAAGATGAAAGCTATCACCACCATGCCTCCTCCACGCACTGTGAAGGAAGTCCAGAGTTTTATGGGCAAGGTAAACAATATTTGACGCTTCATTCCTGGATTGGCTCAACTCATCACTTCGTTCACCCCTCTACTGAAGAAAGGAGCAAGTTTTACATGGACAATCGTCCAATAGGAAGCATTCCAGAAAATACAGCAGATACTATTATCACCTGCTGTCATGAAATCTCCGGTGCAAGGAAGACCACTGATAATTTACACAGCTTCCAGCGATGTCGCTATCGGAGCACTTCTCGCTCAAGAAGACGAAGAAGGTATCGAACGACCGATCTACTACTTCAGCCGTACAATAAGAGACGCTCAACTCTGATACCCAAAAGCCGAGAGGGCATGTCTAGCATTGGTGCATGCAACCCAGAAATTCAGACACTACTTGCTATCCAACAGAGTCGTGCTTGTTTCCAAAGCCGATCCTATAAAGTTTTTATTATCAAATCCAGCCTTAATGGGAAGACCAGCAAAGTGGCTACTTCAGATGTCAGAATTTGACATAGCTTGTGTACCACCCAAAGCAATCAAGGGTCAAGCAGTTACAGACTTGCTTGCTGCTTTTCCAGGGGAAGATGCCACAATGTTACATGAAGATGTGCCCGGTGAGTTTCCATAGGTCTTGATTATCAAGGAAGAAACGTGGCTCTTATACTTTGACGGATCCGCCACCCCTGGCAACGACACTGGAGAAGCGGGTGTAGTGCTAGTATATCCATCTGGCGAAGTCTTCTCACATACGTTCAAGCTGGATTTCCATTGTACCAATAATTCAGCAGAATATGAAGCTTTCTTACTAGGTTTGTCCCTGGCCAGACAAGCGAGAGCAACACACCTTGAGATAAAAGGAGATTCAAAACTACTGGTCAACCAAATGAATGGAACATACTCTCTTAAATAAATCACGCTCACCCCATTCAGCGATGAAGCCCAACGGATATTAAATCATTTTTTTGATGCAACAATCGTCCACACTGGACGGACTAGCAACTCTCTCTTCCAAGATGCAATTCAAAGGAGCAGAGAAAACGATCACGGTACAGAGGCGAGCTGTTTCTTCTACCTGGCTTGCTCAAGTTGAAGATATTCAAGCGAGACTCCATTATCCACGAACTAAGCAGTTATCTTTCAGAGGGGAAAGTCAGTCTCAAAGAATTAAAGAATTATTTATTGCTCCATGGAGCGCTATACTACCGAAATCCTGATGGGTCTTTATCACGATGCCTTGGAAATGACGAAGCAGGCGAACAACTCCAACGCATACATGAAGAAATCTGCAGACATACATTAGAGGTAACACTTTACAGAAGCTTCAAAGGATGGGATACTACTGTCCTTCCATGGAGGCTCAATCGAGAAATTTACAAATATCTTGTCCCAATTGTCAGACGCCTCCCCATCACTTAGAAGCTTTGACAATCCATCATACTGGGGACTGGAGGGAGCCTTACATCAAGTACCTACGGGACAATGAACTTCCGCTAGAGAAAAAGGAGACAATCAAACTCATCCAAAGAGCCAAGAGATTCGTTTTCCTTGACAGAATCTTATACCGTAAAAGCTTTGGTGAGAATTTACTAAGATGCTTAGCTGAGCATGAAATCCCAACGATTTTAAAAGAAATGCACGATGGAGAACATCAAGGCAAAAGGAAATTATTTCTCCAGATTCATGAGAAATATTATTGGCCAACCATGGAAGACGACGCAGCTGCGCACGTTCAGAGGTGTCATCAATGCCAAGTCCATGGTAATCTTATCCACACTCCTTGTCTCCCGTTGAATTCTGTGAATAGTCCATGGCCTTTCTATAGCTGGGGACTGGATATCATAGGGAAAATCAATCCAGCGTCTTCAAAGCAGCATGAGTACATCATCACTGCAACTGAATATTTTACCAAGTGGGTTGAAGGTATCCCTCTTCGAAGCACCACTGGAGTCACGATCGCAGCCTTCATCAAGGAACACATAATATACAGGTTTGGTGTTCCTAAACACATTGTCACTGATAATGGAACTCCTTTCGCCAACAAACACGTGACAGAATTGCTCGAGGAGTATGGCGTCAAACAAGTTTTCTCCACACCATAATATCCCCAAGGAAACGGACAAGAAGAGAGTACTAACAAGACTTTGATCTGAATTCTCAGCCGGACAATTCATGATAATACTCGAACGTGGCATGAACAATTGCCTATGGATTTATGGGCCCATCGGACCGCACCAAGGAGTTCGATCAGAACTTCACCATAGTCTCTCGTCTATGGAGCTGACGTCGTACTCCCAGCGGAAATCAAGATTCCTTCAGCAAGGATCGCCACATCCAGTGGAGTGCAGTGGGATGAAGCATAGGTGCCCAACTCAAGGATTGGCGAACTGTACATGATTGAGTCAAGGAGGGCTATGGTAGAAAAATATGTGGAAGCATACAAACAAAGGATCTCCAGAGCTTATAACAAAATGGTAAGACCTCGAACATTCCAAGTAGGAGATTTGGTGCTAAAAACAAAAAAACACATTCAACAAGATATGTCTGCTCCTAAGTTCTCTCCGAAGTGGGAAGGACCATATGTAATCATCAAGGAAGTGTCCAGTGGATATTACAAGATCTTAGATATTGATGGAGGAGTGGAAGGAAATATCATCAATGGTAAATAGCTCAAAGCGTATTATGCCTGATCCATAGAAAACCCTTACCTTTTCATCATTTCAAGCATTTCTCAAAATGTAATTTATATTCCTCCAAAGAGTATGCAAAATGCTCCTTTGTTCATTAAACATTTCATAAATGAGCAAAATTTCTTTCATACCATGATCAATTATTCTGCCTAAAGAAAAGCCTAAACCTATTCGAAAACAATAATCATAAGTGTTCACTCAGAGTAAACCATCCAGCAGAGAGTAATTTTTATAGACAGCCATGTCAAGCTTCTTTTGAAAGTGTTGAGTCTTAACCTTCAAGTCCTGGACAACTTTCTCAACTCTTGCCGATTCCAAGGCGAGTGCCTTCTCCTCTTCCAAGAAAGCAGTTGTGGTAGAAATTGCATCTGCACCAGCCGCTTCCCTGTCGATTTTGATCATCTCGAGTCGGCGGCGTACCAACTCACATTGAACCGCAGGGTCTCGCAATTCGAAATCATGTCATCCCACCTATGAAGTTCATGATTCTTGACATCTCGCAGATTCATCTCGTTCATCTCTTCAATGATTGATAACATTCCGGCCACCGTAGTCAGAAGGGTTGAGAGAAAGCCTCTTCATATTTCCGTCGTAGCAATATGCCCGTACCGTCTCCAAATTTTAGTGTACAGAGGTGCGTGACATTTTGGAATGATGAATCCACCGAAAACCTCATTATTTGGGCTAATATTAATCGTGGGAGATTCAAAGGGGAGTCCAACTGTTGGATATTCATGAACGTGAGCTCTAATCACAACCTCCATGGAATCAATAGAGTTTTCGTCAACACGGTTGCTTCTATCGTCAACCACGACCACGGTCTCCCCATTCCTCCTCTTTCCAGCATCAACAACAACGTGTACATCAACCTGTGGTAAAGAATTTTGCAATTTCAGATGAAGATAAGATAAACCGTTGAGTAGAACTTCAATCAAGAAGTCATAGAATTACTCACAGATGTGACGGCTTCAGTATGAGCTGATCTATACCGAGCAGGGGCTCTAACAGTCCGCTTGGGTCTCGAATTATGAGAAGAAGACGGATTCTTCTGATTATCATGCAACAAATCATTTTCCTATGATTAATAACTCTGATGGAGATGAAGAAAATATACAACTTATTGAGACGGATGCTTCTAACTCATGCTTTGATTGAGGTTCGTTTCGAGAAGAAATGCTACTGCTAGATATGGCGACGAGAGGTATTATTGTGATCAAAATTACTTCTGATAATGCACAAGGCAGGAAACGAGATGTTGTTTAAATAGAGAAAACATAGACATTGAAGGTCTTGATGCTTATCCTATGGTCAAATATGTTACGGTTTTTATTGAAACCCTAACTTTCGAATCAGAGTGAATCCGATAATGTAGAAGAAGTGCGACAATACTGGGGACTGACAGCTCAGTCGTGTTCAACATAGCAATGCTGGGGACTGATACTTCGGATGTAATTAATGTTGCAACCGTAAATTAGTGATCTAGCAGGCCGCGTGTCTCCTAGATGGTTCGTATAATCATGCTTCATGGATAATCATTGTTCAAATGGACATTGGTCTGTCCTATTCAGATGTGAAGAAGATTTGGAAAAACATACGACAAGGGATTACGATTCAAAAATATAATCTCTAAAGAAATATCTCTACAGTAAAGCTGCTCAAATAATCAAAGAAGATGTCTACAACGAAGACTAAGAAAAACATTCAAATGTTTAAATAAAATCATGAGCAAGACTACTCGTCAGATTCATCGGAGTCATCAGATTTGCCGGAATTATCAGATTAGTCATCATCGTCTTTCGTGGAGTCTTCTTCAAATTCTTCGTCGGAGTCACTATCAGGGCCATCGATGAAGTCTGGATGGATATTAGGATCGTCCGAGTCCTCTTCCGCTTTATCCTCGACTTGTTTCGCAATCTCTCTGAGCTCTATGGTACGATGATCTGGCTTAATCTTGCGATCCTGTGGCATCCACATTGGTTCATCTTCTGAAGCATCAGAGTCGGAAGGTACACCGTTAGCAAATCGACATCTTTCCTCAGCCTCTAGTATTCTGTGTCGGATTTGATCCTTTTTACGCCGACGGTCGTCCGCCTCATCATCCTCGGATTTTCTCTTCATAAGATCAGCATAAGTGACTCTCCGGTCATTAAAGGTTATGTTAATCTTTGCTCCCTAAACATGATTTGTCTTAGCTTTCGATTTGGCTGCAGAAGCTTTGAAATCCTCGTAAGAGGAGCTGGAGGAATAACTATAATCATAATCGCTGCTGCTGGAAGTCACCATTTTCTGGAACCAGGAGCATAAAATTATGGATATGCTGATAATAAATCCACTACAAAAATGGTAACTATTAACTCTTACCTTTTCGCGATTTCAGTAGTGTGTGGTGCAAGAGTTAGCACTCCAAGATTAGTTCGTTCTTTGAAACCTGCAATAACGAACGAAACCTTATCATCCGAAGATTGAAACTGGTTTTTCATAAACTCATGAACATAATTTTCATAGTATAAACATCCACAACTGGACTATGAAATTTACACAAAGACAATATTTCATCATAAATAAATTGTCTGACTTCAAGGGTTGCTCAAAACCTATATTTTGATTTTAACAAAATAAATAATAAAAAAAATTTGACGTGATCCCAGGCTCGCGTGAGTTTATCAATAAATAAATAAATATCCATATGAAGCTCCAAGTTCGCATATAAAAAAAAAATCTCTTTTCCTTCGTGCGAGCATTTTTATTTGAAACGAAGGTTTATTTCGGTTTTGTGAAAAGTTCACACCTTTTAAAATAAAGTTTTGGTTTCCATGAAAGCTCATGAACAAAATTTTATCACTGGACACAGTCTAATTCAAAAGAAAAATCTCTCTCAAGTTAGGGATTATTGCTAGTCTCTTGAACTAATGATCGAACGAAAGTACATTTAATGAAATAAGGGTTTTCGACAAAACTCAAACTCGTATATACACATGTATATAATTTTAACATGATCAAAGCATGAAAAAATCATGAGTCATCAATCAAAAAAAAAATGGCCGCGTACCTGGTCGATGCCGACCAGAAGTTGGCCGAACGGTGGTCGCTCCGGTTGGACGGAGGTGGCGCTCCGGCAATTCTTTTTCTCCTGCTGTTGACGTGAAGGAGGTGAGGTGATGAAGGTGGTGGTCGTTTTTTGGTGAAATAAAAAAAAAAGGGTTAATTCCCTTTTATACCATTTTTTACTTCCAAAACCTAATTTCACAAGGATTTCCTTTTTGGGCCGGGCCCGTGAGTCCTAATCCGATCAAGGTCCCATCACCAAACCAGCGGTTCAGCACCAATTTATGCTCATTAGACGATGCTCCATCGTTCCACTGGGATCTTCATTCAAGTCATGGTTTTCTCATCCAGTCGAAAATCCGGCAATGTCTTATCTTACGACTAAGTTCAATTACTTATTTTGTTTGTAACTGGAAAATCACCATTCAGTGCTGACTGAGGAACATGACTGTCCCTCACTAAGCAGGGGACTTAATGTAGATGGTGGATTTTCGACAAAGGTTAAAATCGTAAACCCATAATTGTAGTACTCCTGATCCAGTAATCAGATGGGTATTGAGGCTCATGTCTCCCGTCGAAAGCATGAAAGTTCGTGCCACGAAGTCTCTGACTGAGAATACTGTCTCTCAGAGTATATGTAGATGTTCAGTCTCTCAGCTGAGGCAGCGGCACATCTCATGAATACTGAGCAATTTCAGTAATTGTTTCTATATAGAATCGAAAGATTGGACGGCTCCTAGACATCTTGCCTGCTAGTATTGAGCAACAACGTCTTCAGGATGCAACAATGTTTTCTCTGACTATATAAAGGGAATATGACGTTCCAATAAGCTCATATCTCTCAATTCTCAGATAATTAATGCTCCTAGACAGCATGCCTGCTAGTATAGAGCCATCAATTAATTATCTCTAATCGTTAACCGAATATTCAACAATATTCTACGATTCTTCGTAATATTTCGTCACTTCAATTTGTGGTTTTTCCCCAACAGAAATCCGCGGGTTAGTGATAAATATTCAACGTACGGGCATATGAGCAGCTATCGAGTAAGCCCCGACTAAAATGGTGCGAGTATACTCAGCAATAATGCACGAACGAGCACCTGAATGCGCAAACGAGCATTCCAAAACACGAAGGAACGATGAACCTATGCAAAATAGGAAGAAAAATAATAATAATAAAATATTAGCAGAGGCGTCAGGAGACTGAGCTCACCGGCCGGCCAGTCATGCTGTGGCCAGTCCCACGCCCAATTCTATATTTTATCATATTTTATTATTTTTCACTAATCTCATGAAAATCTCTTCATTTGAACAAATCTCCTTCATCTTAAGGAAATTCCCCAGTCTCATGGTGTTTCCTCGTATCAAAGAAATAATAAAATTTAGGAAAGGTGTTGCGGGACCAAGCCCACTAGTCGGCCGGCCATGCCTTAGCCGTGGCCGGTCCCACACCTCATGACTCCTTATTATTTTATTTTTTCCGTCATCCCATGAAAATTCCCTGATTTCATGATATTTCCCTAAATTCATGAAAATTATGTAAAATTAGGGAGAAAATGCATGGGACCCGGGCTCATTGGCCGGCCGGCCATGCCCTAGCCGTGGCCGGTCCCACACGCGCTTGTCTCATTATTTTAATATTATTAGTTTCCCTCATCTCATGGAAACTCCTTCACTTCAAGAAAACTCCCTAGTTTCAGCAAACTCCTTGAATTCATGAAATTTCCCTCAAGTCATGAGAATAATATAAAATTATGGAAACTCGTGGGACCGGGCCCAGACGGCCGGTCATGCTCTAGCTGGTCCCACACGCTCTTTATTTTATTATTATTATTTTTTATGTTTCCCCCATCTCATAGAAACTCCTTGATTTCAACAAATTTCTGGGTTTCAACAAACTCTTTGATTTTTATAATATTTTCCTAAAATCAAGAAAAATATTACAAAATTAGGAAAAGTGCCTTGGGACCGAGCTCTTTGGCCGGCCGGCCATGCCTTGGACATAGCCGGTCCCACACTTCATGATTCCTTCATTATTTTATTATTTTCTCCTTCATCTCATGAAGTTTTCTGGTTTCAGCAAAAATCTCTGATTTCTTCATATTTTCTCAAAGTGTTGCTCAAACGCACATCATAAAATACCGAAACTCTCAGGATTGAGACACGGATATTATGGTGACACGGGAATGTATCCTTGACCGACCAAGGCTGGACCCGAGGCTTGCAAAAAGCCAGTCCCACGTGTTTTAACAATTTTGACCTAATTTGCTCAATTGATCATACTGGGTCCAAACTCTTCTCAAACAACTTGGAGTTTGCTCCCACGACCATCAACTGGTCCAACAACCACCAAGGGCCGGTCCCATGACCCCTTGGTCGGTCCCTCGTCTCTCCATAATCAGGTTCTACTACCTGAAGCTCACACGAACACTATTTTTAATAAATGATTAAACCAACATTTAATCATCCTTTCACCAACTGGTCTTCAAAAGACTTTGGTATTTTGCTCACTTGAGCATCTGGGCGCTACATGGTCGACTAGACATCCCATGTAGCCGGTCCCTCCTTCACTTTGTGATCGATTTTCAATGAATTATCAATTGATCAAAATTAGGGTTTCGAATTCAGAGCTCTGCAAAAACATAATTCTGAGCAGATTCAAACACTAATAATTTTATGTTGATCCTGTGATCAACGCTTTAATAATAATGGTCGGCTCAGATGTCAGCATCTTAAATTAATGTTTGCTCAGGCGAGCAATATTTGCTCAGGCACTCCCTTCATTTATTAAGGAATACATCATTTATCGTTTTGGAGCGACAATTCGAATGACTTCAAATGAACTAGTTAGAGAGTTGTTCAATTGCAAGGAAATCTCATGTACTACACAAGACACAATTGAAGCAAAAATGATTCGATTCACATGAATCGGTTCATGAACTTTATAGCTACAGTTTGCAAAAGCATTCCTTAGTCTTTATGAGTTAAGTTCAGAAATCATCTTTAGATATATAACTTATACAAGTTCGCAGACTAGGTTCGCGGACTTGAAGTACTGGAAAGAGTTTTCAAACTCCAGCAGAAATTCTCGGGTTCGAAAGCTTCGCTGGTTCGCGGACTGGGTCCGCGGACTTGGCTCACGCAACACAGTTTGATAACTCAGCAGAAATTCGCGGGTTTGAAAACTTCGGCAGTTCGTGTACTTGGCTACTAGCCGATTTCCAGCATGGGACTTATGCACATATGTGTTTCCACAACATACTTATGTCCATTATGGTTATGTAATATAAACTCTCATTCCAATTATTGAAACATTCTTAGAGGATGTTATAAAGTTGTTCCAATATTTCTCGTCAAAGAAATTTTCAAGATGATCGAAACATACATGACTTGCATCACTAGGTAAAGAAAAACATGATCGAAGCGAAACGCTTACCAACACATATTTCGAGATATAGATAGGCGAGGTATACTCGGATCGAAATACCAAATATGTATAATCTAAGTCTATATATATAACATACGACTTTTGTCTCAAGAAGTAGGAGATAGAATAGATATACTTTTGAGTGACAGATAAGTTCAAGCCTTCATTTACCTTTTTGTCGAGAAGTTCCACCGGTTCCTTGAGTAGTTCTTCCACTTGTATGATGAATCGCCATGAAGTCCTTGAGGTCAACTACACTTACTGTCCTAGTCCGAGACTTAGCTATAATAGACTAGAAATCAAGACTTATAGTTTTGATCACTAACATTGACAAACATGCTTGAGATAGCAACGCATGCGAGTTTGACCGAGCAGTGCTCTAACAATCTCCCCCTTTGTCAATTTTAGTGACAAAACTATCAATACATGTGGAATACAAAAAAGATAATGAAAGTTTAGTAGCTCCTATTCCATAAGTTTAATCTTCAACATTCCTTGAAATCTTCGTCATTCCAAGTACTCCAGTGATCCCAAAGGTTGTAAGTTTAGCATCACCGTTGTTGAAGATCCGTAGCTAAAACAATGAGAAAACTCGAGATTCTCGATCATTGTTATATAGTGTCATAGTATCACTACACAGTGTCAAAGTCCAATTGTATCACAACTTCAACAATAATACTATGGTGATATGTATCACTTCCCCTTAGTCAATACTCCATCTCGATCATGGAAACCACTCCCCCTTACACAATGATCCGAAAACCATATGTGTTTGTAGTGTGAACTACATATTAATTCTCCCCATTTTGTCAATAAAATTGGCAAAGGTATAAGAACGGGATCATAATGAAATTTCCACAAGAGACATTTCATGACTAATAGAAAAGACACACATCAACTTAATTTAGATGCAATCACATAGCCGAAGCTAATAGCGTTCATCAAGGAGTTTAAAGATACAAGATAACCCCTCTAAAATTCCACAGCCGCACATCCCTCAAGATATGACCATGAAGCACAAGTAGGCCTGTCAATGGAAGAATATCCGTCGGATATTTAGAATTCCGATATCCGATAGGTTAAGCACTACCGGATATTCGATATCCGATAATATCCTATAGGACATCAAAATCAGATATCGATTCTGATAGGCTAAGCTGTCGGATATCCGATAAATATCCGATAATATCCGGTTATAACAAAAAGGCTTAAAAACCCTTATAAAACATTTTCATAATTGACACTTATCGGATATTTATCCGACAATATCCGATAATATCCGATACTAGACTCGAGATTAAGATAAATTACAAATAAGTTCCTATACTATCGGATATCGGATATTAACATTTCGGATGGGGTCTAATCCGTTTCCCATATGTTAAGGAAGAAATGTCCGATAAAATATACGATCTGATATCCGATATCCGATAAAATGGATAAAATCCTATAGGATCTCGAATACTCGGAAACGGATACCGGATATTGGACAAATATTGACAGGCCTAAGCAAAAGTTCAAAAGAACTCTCCCCCATTTGATGTCATTCCCAAGGGAACAACAAGAGCGACCTTAATTTCGAGAGAGGGATTTTTTATTGGACACCAAAAACCATGAAAGTGATTTTCTATATCCAAAAAACTCAATCAAATTAATCACAAGTAAACCCATGATTAATTTAATTGGAATACGCAATCAAATTAAACACACAAGGTGATCAACTTAATTGTTTATGCTCAACATAAGTAAACTTACGGAACATATGACTACCAAAACCATTGGAAAATGATTAGGATAGTTGTTCATATACTCGACACAAGAAAAATCTTATGGAATATATGAATACTCAACTAGACTGATTACAAGAGAACCCATAATTAATCTAATTGGAATATAAACAACCAAACTAATCACGAAGGTAACCAATTTAATTGTCATTTGTTTTGCTCGACATAAGAGAACTTACGGAGAAAATAACTAAATAACCAAACGAGATGATTGATTTAGTTCACAAATGCTCTACATAACACACCTTATGGAACAACCAACCAACTTAATCAAAAATAATCAACTTAGTCGTATCGTGCTCAACATAGGACATATTACGGAGCCTCACAGTACTTCATAAGATATGAATCAATGAAGATCAATACTGTGGAATACACAAGGATCTATTTTATTTTCAATCATTATTTGCATAACAATAATAGACTTTATCCTTGTTCACAAAAGATTTTAACCTATCTTACATCAAAGAATTGACAATATAGGCTTAACTTTTGTGTTTGTGAAAAGTCTATTCATCCTTAAATCAATACATGAATATCGATCATGAACGACTTTTCTTTTGAAAAAATATGGGACAACAAAGTTCACAGACGTAAACACACAAATCCCATAAACATTGCAATATAACAAACCAAAGATTAAATATTGCAAACCATCATCCTCCAAATATTTTTAGAATTTAATACCCAATAAACCTAAAAAATAATATAAGAAGATTAAAAATAATAGTTATGTGTAGTCACAATCATCGCTATTTAAGAACTAGTTATTCTTCCAACTAAGCCAAAAAGAAGACATACTAGGCATTTAAAAAAGACAAGCTAAAAAGAATCAGGCTCCATCGTTTCCCTGACAACGAACAAGGATATGGGAAGTACAGGATCCTCACGAGACATGGAGTCTTCGGGCTTGTGATTAACAACCTTCTCTGCAACATTAGAGAGATGATTCTCTTTACGAAGATCATTGATTTGAGATTTTATGAGACCAAGGTCAGACACAACCTTTTCCAACTCAGTTTTCACCTTGTCAAGATCTTTTAGAGTGTCAACAAGCTGTTGTTTTGCTTCCCAAAGTACTTAAGATAGTCATGAACAACTTCAGCAAAAATAATATCATCCTTCTCGGCATCTTCATGAACATAGGCAAAGAAACATGCAACATTAGAATGATCTTCTTCTACAAGCGTTCTTTTCCTCTTTGATTCAATAACTAAGCTTTTGTCAAGGAATCCTTTTGCAAAACCACCATAGCAAGACTTGGAGGAAGACATTCTTGAAAAACCTAAATCCAACTTTGAGTATGCGTACGTGACTAACTCAAAGTGACAACTATTTAACCTTAGGGAAGGAAATCTATGATTTAATAAAACCGTTGACTCGGGTCATAATAGATATCCGTTCGAGTACAACCTTTAACCCATAAATAAAGATAGCCCAACACGTTTGCGTACAACCAAACAAATCATTTAAACAGAAATGAATTTTATAGAGGTTGTAGCAAGAACCAAGAGATGACAGTAAATAGACAAAAGCTAATACTTTAAGTACCACAGGTCTGTAAACAACAGTTTAGCTATAGACGATAAGAAGATAGTTCAACATAACAGATGCAAATACAAAAAGTATACCTGCTTATTAACACATCTTATTCACAAGGATTTTTATGAGTAAGATCTTTAAACCTTGTGACTAATTAGCACAAGTATGAGCAATATGCTCATCAAGAGTTTTGTGTTTATGATCAAGTCTCATTTTCATCCTGAACCTAGAGACGGATCCCTTTTTATGCGAGAAGTTATCATAAAAATTATTGTGATCAAAATACGAGATATAGTTTGAATTCTTACCAGAAGAGTTTTGGTTTGAGGGGGAAGATACCCTGTTGACGAAATCTTTATATTCTTCAATTACCTTTTTCAAATTGTTTCTTATTTCATCAATTTTCCTCCTTTATTCTGAACTTCCTTTCTTGTTAGAGACACCATAATTCCCAGAGATCAAAACACTATCTTCCTTTAGATGATGTTTATTAGGACGTCTGCTTTGCTCTTGAGCATTCGAGGAACTCACTGAACTGACTTTCCTGGTAACATACACAGGATAAGTACGGAAACCAATTGGTTTAGTCATACGAATGTCAGTTACACCTTTAAGAATTAAATATAAGGTGTGTTGAAGATGAACAAGGGAGTTTTTCTTCAACCTAGAGGATCCTTTTTGCATAACATAGCATTTTGTTTCACAGACAAGACATACTTTCTGATCATCTGAACGATTAGATAGTACAGTCTTAACAACATCTTTAGATGATTTCTTCCATCCATCTGTTGTGCAACATCCTTAGATGATAGGACCTTCAGGAATATTTGTTTTATCAGAGGAGACTCTTGTTTTTAATTCTGAGTAAAGATCTACCTTAGATGTGTCAGAAGTACTTTGTATATTAGACTGCTTTGATCATCCTTGAATAGAGAGATTACTCAAGCGATGTTCAATTACAAGGCATCCCTTTTGAGACTAGACTCAAGAGTCGTGCACGAAGACTGATCTTCAGCGTTACCATTGGAATTGCAATCACTTATTACACCAAGAAGAATATTTACATGGTGCTTCAACCGATTAAATCTATTAGATTGATATTTAACAAGATTTAGAATCAATTCACTCTCTTCAGCTGAAACCCGTTCATTATTAGAGAAGCTCTCTTTCTAAGGGTAATCGGGATTACACATATCAATGTTAGTCTATCTCATCAGAACATACGGTTCATCTATATTCGAGATTAAAAGAGTTTTATCTTTAATAGAATTCGATAAGATAGAATTTTTATTACTGGTGACGCGTTTATCAGAGATAATACACTTGTCCATAGAGTCAGATCGCTACAAACACAGACTTGTAAGGTCTTGAACGTGTTTGCCTGCTCTGATACCAATTGAAAAAGCGGGGGTCTAACAACACCACCCAATATTTCCCTTAGCAATCTGTATGGACAAACTCCAATATACTTTTTATGAGAATCAACTAGACAGTCAGACTCAATCAATAAAAAGACATATCAAAGAGTTTATATCTCAATCTCTTACTGCGAGTCTCGATTAAAGAGAGATAGACTTGGATGGTACCAAAAACCAATATCCAAGGATCAATCAATATCAATCAACAACCGTTAGGTCGGACTACCCAATTGATTGATCTAACGCACAATATGTATTATTTCTATTATATAAAAAAATATAATGTGGAAAAGAAATAACAGAAACACCAGAAGTTTTGTTAACGAGGAAACCGAAAATATAGAAAAACCTCGGGACCTAGTCCAGATTGAATACACACTGTATTAAGCCGCTACAGACTCCAAGCTAACTTCGGACTGGATTGTAGTTGAACCCCAATCAGTCTCCCACTGATCCAAGGTACAGTTGCACCCATACGCCTCTGATCCCAGCAGGATACTACGCACTTGATTCTCTTAGCTGATCCCACCCACAACTAAGAGTTTCTACGACCCAAAATCGCAGGCTTTAACAATAAACAAATATGTCTCCCACAAAAAAGTATATGAAAGGATAAATCTGTCTCCCACAGAAAAACCCTAAAGTTTTTGTTTCGTCTTTTGATATAAATCAAGGTGAACAGAAACCAATTGATAATCCGGTCTTATATTCCCGAATAATAGCCTAGATTTATCAATCACCTCACACCAATCTTAATCGTATGGTAGCAAAACAAGACGTCATGGAATCACAAACAATGAGACGAAGATGTTTGTGATTACTTTTATATCTTGCCTATCGGAGAACACTCACGATCTCAAGCGTATCAATATGATTGTACTCGTACGATAGAAGATGCAAGATCAGATCACACAACTACGAAAAAAATTAGTATCGGTCTGGCTTCACAATCCTAATGAAGTCTTTAAGTCGTTAACCCGGTTTGAGAAAAGAAAACCAGAGGGTTAAAGGAGAATCGACTCTAGATTACAAACTAGTATCACATGGACGTGTGGGGATTAGTTTGTAGAGTTGCTAGATGTCCCCTTATATAGTCTTTCAAATCATGGTTTCGCCTTGCTCACAAAGAAAACGCTATCCACCGTTAGATGAAAACCTGATTTAAATTCAAGCTAATATATCTCAACCATTAGATCGAAATCTTAGCTTGTCATATACAAATGAACTGCACACTTCTAGGTTTGTGAACCGTACCCAAACGTGTGCATTGTTGGTTCAATAATAGTCAACCAAAAGGTTATCCATTTGAGCATTTCATACCAACCATTTTCTTCTTCACCATAACTA
The DNA here is from genome assembly GCF_003573695.1 of Papaver somniferum. Classification (NCBI taxonomy): domain Eukaryota; kingdom Viridiplantae; phylum Streptophyta; class Magnoliopsida; order Ranunculales; family Papaveraceae; genus Papaver; species Papaver somniferum. Next base: position 88,089,492 of record NC_039365.1, on the reverse strand, counting down.
GTTCAAATTACTCACATGAACTAGTTAGAGAGTTGTTCAATTGCAAGGAAATCTCATGTACTACACAAGACACAATTGAAGCAAAGATGATTTGATTCACATGAATCGGTTCATGAACTTTACAGCCACAGTTTGCAAAAGCATTCCTTAGTCTTTATGAGTTAAGTTCATAAATCATCTTTAGATATATAACCTATACAAGTTCGCAGACTAGGTTCGCGGACTTGAAGTACTGTAAAGAGTTTACAAACTGCAGCAAAAATTCTCGGGTTCGAGATCTTCGCTGGTTCGTGGACTGGGTTCGCGGACTTGGCTCATGCAACACAGTTTGATAACTCAGCAAAAATTATCGGGTTTGATAACTTCAGCAGTTCGCGGGCTTGGCTACTAGCCGATTTCCAGCATGGGACTTATGCACATATGTGTTTTCACAACATACTTGTCCACTATGGCTATGTAATCTAAACTCTCATTCCAATCATTGAAACATTCTTAGAGGACGTTATATAGTTGTTACACTATTTCTCGTCAAAACAATTTTCAAGATGATCGAAACATACATGACTTGCGTCACTAGGTAAAGAAAAACATGATCGAAGCGAAACGCTTACCAACACATATTTCGAGATATAGATAGGCGAGGTATACTCGGCTCGAAATACCAAATGTGTATAATCTAAGTCTATATATATAACATACGACTTTTGTCTCAAGAAGTAGGAGATAGAATAGATAGACTTTTAAGTGACATATAAGTTCAAGTCTTCACATACCTTTTTGTCGAGAAGTTCCACCGATTCCTTGAGTAATTCTTCCACTTGTATGATGAATCGCCATGAAGTCCTTGAGCTCAACTACACTTACTATCCTAGTCCGAGACTTAGCTATAATATATTAGAAATCAAGACTTATAGTTTTGATCACTAACGTTGACAAACATGCTTGAGATAGAAAGGCATGCGAGTTTGACTGAGCAGTGCTCTAACAATAATAAAATAAGGGGCATGTGGGACCGGCTAGGGCATGACCGACCGGCTGGGGCCCGACCCCACGATTTTCCCTAATTTTATATTATTTTCATGACTTGAGGGAAATTTCATGAATTCAAGGAGTTTGCTGAAACTAGGGAGTTTCCTTGAAGTGAAGGAGTTTCCATGAGATGAGGGAAACTAATAATATTAAAATAATGAAACAAGGGCGTGTGGGACCGGTCGTGGCTAGGGCATGGCCGACCGGCCAACGAGCCCGGGTCCCATGTGTTTTCTCCCTAATTTTACATAATTTTCATGAATTTAGGGAAATATCATGAAATCAGGGAATTTTCATGGGATGAGGGAAATAATAAAATAATAAGGAGTCATGAGCTGTGGGACCGGCCACGGCTAAGACATGTCCGGACGGCTAGTGGGCTTGGTCCCGCAACACCTTTCCTAAGTTTTATTATTTCTTTGATACGAGGAAACACCATGAGACTGGGGAATTTCTTTAAGATGAAGGAGATTGTTGTAGTTTTGAAAGTGGTAGTAAAAGTTCGTTGCTCGGACTTGTAAAGATAATGGATTTTTAGATTTAAAAATATATATACAAAAATATTAACAAATTGGTAGAGAGGTAATGGGACTAATGATTCGGTTCATAACATAGGGTTCAATGATTTATTCTCAGCAATAATCTCTCAAAACATATATGGACTCTTATTTTGCCAAAGTAGATTCTCAAAACATTGGTTGTAAGTGTTAAGCATGGAACATCAAATCACCTAAGCTAAGCATGACCCATCTAATGAAATTACACCCAATTTAATCAAATCATATTTCAATTAATTTTTAATGCAAAAGTCTTAAAAAAGAATTAATAAAATTACCCATGTATGAAGCTCGACCTCCTCCGTCGTCCCAGTGTTGGGGTTTAACTCATCATAGTAAAAATGCTCTTAAAATAATTTATTATGGCTCAAAAATGATTTACAAATGATGAGAATATGAGAAATACAATAAAACCAGAGAACTACGACCCTCAGTCACAAAATAAGACTGCTGCCGCTCTGTCGCAAACGCTGTGGAAAATAAGACTGCCTGACGTATGACCCACAAGTGTGAGTCGTTATTGCTGTAGAAAAACGACTGATGTAGCTGGTCCGTTCTTCGTGTTCTTGGTGTTCTTCATCATCAGCAGCAGGAAGCTTGCTGTTCATCTTGATTTCTTGCTCCTCAGCTCTCCTCAAGCCCCCAAACTCTCGACAACCATTCTATTCAACCCCATAGACATATTTATACTCAAAAGCACCGAGATAATCCGAGTTAAATGCAAATAATTCTCCCTTAATGATTTTTATTTTCACGGGAATATTTTCTTTCCCTGTTCACCTTTCACGCGTCTTCTATTAGCTACTTTCCTGTTCTCTTCTCACACGTTTGTTCTGAGCTGGATTTCCTTGTTTATCCTGGATTGATTGGTCGAATCTTGTTGAATAAAGAAGAAAATATTCTCCCATGCAGTTACGTATCATCCAATATCCCGTGATAATCTCTCTTCCCTGTTTAACCAAGACTCGATGTTCTAGCCCAACCGGATCGAATCCATTAACCATACAATCCCTGTTTAGCCCAAGCAGATCAATCAAAACAAAATCCAGTGATTGAATCTCGCTCAAAGCCCACACAAGATCGAACCCAAATTTCTTCCGTGAACTGCATGAACTTTCCCGCCATTTTGAATTTTCAAATCGTGAAGAAGGGTGTCTCCCTAACCGTCTGTGGAGTGAAAATAGCAAATGCCCAACTGAGGGCCCCTTAGTAATTGGGTTGCCCCTTAACCAAAATGAGAGTCCGAATAACAAATTTCCACCGGGGATGCTCCGTATAATTTTTCGAGCCGATCTTTCCAAAATTATTTATTTCCAAAAAATACCTACAAACACGCAAAATACCATAATAAGGACGAAAATAAGTACTAACAATACAGAGAATTGAGAACAAAATAGACACATATATGCGTCTATCAAATACCCCCAAACTTATTATTTGCTAGTCCTCGAGCAAAATTTATTCTTGAAAAGTGACCGAATTAATCTCGGGTGGGTTTATCATAGGTGTACCCACAAAAACCAATACTCCAGACCCTAGCTGTCTACGAAAAAACTTGGAAAGCACTAAAGAACCTCCTTGGTTGGCATACTTATTAATTACAGGAGGAAGTACCCTGACGCGAAATTCCAATTGTTGTATATGAGTTTGCACTCAAGCATACTAAAATTCATATAAGTGACAGAGTTCTACTAAGATAGTTTCACGATGGACATCATACTCGGAGTCAGACTAATCACATGAAAAGATTAAGAAGATGGAAAAAGAAAAATGTAGATGGTTGAAAAGCGAACGGTGTTTCCCATATCTGTCTGAAGGCCTCTGCCAAGATGAACCTAACCTAAATGACTGAGATACCGGTCTGACTAATATTAACGCACTGGCATATACAAGGGAACCAGAGGTCAATAACTTAAATCTAGATCAACAAACTGGCAAATACAAGGGAACCAGCAGTTGACTACACAGAACAATAACCCTTTTTTTTTTATAACTTAACGGCATGAATAGATCTTTTTGATCCAAGCGCATGCTTCTTGTCAGCAGATTACACGATAGTTCCCACGGGTCCTGCATTCCACGCTTGCTTAGGCGACAGAAACAGGGAGAACACACGCATATTGCTATCCAAGTGTTAATACTTATTCCGATTGGTCTAACTGGTCCGGTTTCTTTTTTTTCTTTTTTTGAAAAGGTAACTCAGTCCCTCTATTTCACCCTAGCAAAGGTAACAACTTGAATCGTGTGCCCCACCAAATCACTTGAAATAAAAGAAAAAAAATAGAAAGTGAAAAGGACTCGACGAGATATGGCGAAACTATCATGTTATTTCTAACACCTGAGCTCTGTGCTTTTATGAATAGACTCTATAGATGTTTCCATCTAGTCAGATTGGTTCCTCACTCCTAAAACAAAAATGTTTCCATCCACTTAGATTGGTTAGTGCTATCCTTAATAGGCGTAAATTTCTAGGCTCTGGAGTTTATTTATTGCAACTTAAAACTAACAAAAAGTTTCTTCCCACCCCCAAACTTAAATCTAACATTGTCCTCAATGTTCTAAAGATAAAATTAAAAGCATGAACAAGGAGAAACTGTTACCACTTGAAGAAAAAGAGTTAAGGAAAGATATTACCATGTTGCATGAGATTGGGTTACCTCCCAAGAAGTGCTAAGTTTAAAGTCTTCAGCCAGACTTAGAAAAGGATTGGTCAACTCGAACCATAAAGTAACAGTCGAAATAACTGGGTCTTCAAAACCAAAAAGAGCTGACCATAGGAAACTGCAGTGAACCAAGAAAATGGACAAGAAAAGCATGCCCTTACCTAGTTTCCTGAAAACTATCGCTAATTGCGGTTCAGGTTCAGGTTCTATGAAAGGGTCTAAATAGAATATTTTCATTGGCTGCATTTCTTCATAGGTTGGATCCAAATTATTAGGTACTAGAGTCTGGAAAAACTCAAATAAGAACTTGGAATCACAAAGTAATAACCTAAATAATTGCGGATCCTCTAAGTCAATCATATATGACTTGCATAGTTGACCACAGTGAGAGTAGTGGTCATTCTTAGGAAAATGTGTCGATTCTATTAACCTAAAGTACTTAGGCTTAGTCTCAGAACTTAATATTCGACACATTTGGAATATAAACGTTCCCACAGTTGGAAGAAAACTATTTGGTGGGAAAACAAAGTCAATCTGGGTATCATAGCCTGGGAAAACCACATCAACCAGAGGATGGGTTTCTAATAACTGAACTCCTTCATGGACATCATTAGGCTCGGGAAAACGAGTATGAAGGTAATCTTGTAAAATGGTCGAGGCACAAATATCAAGTCCTAAGTGTGGGGACTTTCTGAGAGTTAAAGGTAAGGCACTAGGGAAGTGATAATCACCCCCAAACTTAGAGTTTTCAGTGTCTCTAGATAGACCTCTAATTATTTCTTGAATTTCCGTATATTCAGAGTCCTTAAAATATTCTAGAGATTCTTCTAAGTTATTATCAGGTAGTGCATCTTTACTCATCTCTACGGGTCTATCTTTTTCTTCCAAGACTATTGTTTCTAAGTCGCTAGACTCTAAAACAGTATTTTCGAAATGAACCCGTTCCTCTAAACCACTATCGGCTTCGTAATCAAAAGGAAAAACTACATCGTCTAAAACTGTGGTATCCTTAATCAAATCCTCGTCCTTTTGAATAGGTGAATAATCATAAAAATTATTTGGATTTGAACTAGAAATAATATAATCATTATAAAGCTCAATTGGATTAATATATTCCTGATCACTATGCCTACATATTTCAGATTCTTCATTACTACTATCCTCATCATCATAATAGTACAAAGATGATTGAACCTTATCTAAATAAGTAGTGTCTTTTATTCTAACCTCGTCCTCTAGATTGGGAAAATATTCACTATTGATATCAAGGGTAGAATTGGAAACACTATTTTGGAAATTTATATTATTTCGAGCAGCATTAGCTAACTGTTCATTTTCTTCCTCTAAACGTGCTTGAATTTCACTGAGCGTAACACTTATACGTTCACAAGTCTCATTGAATATCTTAGACCGTTGTGTACTCTCTTCTCTTGAACTAACTGCACGTTCATACTCCCTTCGAATTTGTTGGTAGGTTTCTTCTAGAGATTGAACAGGTTTAGAAATGTCATAATCAGGACTAGTTTTTATGTAATTTTCCAAAAACTCATGACTAGTACTATAATATTCCTGATTTTCTTGCTCGTAAGACCAATTCGTGTGTGGATAGTAATTGGGCTCACTATGGTATGAACCATAACCTTGAAAAGGTTGGCGTTCCCAACTACTATTCCCACCATGGTCATAAAACTGATGATATCCATATTCAAATTCAGGTCGATACTCATTGTATTGGCTTCTATCATACCAGTTCGACATTCTTAATTGCAAGGGAATTCTACACAACCACAAACAAGGCCGACTCGACTCCACCAAAACAAACCTAAAGATTTCTAGCAAACAAAAAGCATGATGGCTCCACTTAGATTGTTTCTAGACCAGCTTCTATCTTTCGAAAGGGAATTCGTTGCAATTTGAGCAAACCCCTCTGGAATCAATCTGAGTCAAAGTAAGTTGAATTGAGGCGAGGGAAGCTCAGTGGAGCTTTGATACCCAAGGCCTCACCGCTATCACAAGGCGGCGCAGTCACGCATTCAACTCACAGAAACCATCATGAACTTTGAAGTGTGCTTAAAGAGCAACCAATATTTTTCGAACGAGTTTCCTATTAAGCTCGTTACCCTATCGGTCTCGTTCTATTCCAAATTTTAAAGCTTGGGTTCGCGTTAGGTTTCGTTTTCCTAAGGCGAGCAAGAAGGGAGCGGTGATGAAATCCGAACTAGGAAAGTAAAGACAGTCTGGTTCGTCCTCAAACAATTATCACCTTAAGGCAGACAGTAACCCGCTTGCAGGAGATTCGCGGGTGTTTCGATTGGACTTACCTCCCGTACCATACGGGCGATGAACCGTTGTCGTCGACTCGGGACACGACTCCTATGCCGTGTGCGAACCCGAGGGGCCGAGACGATATAGTAATCGGCGTCCTTCCCTGCACACAGTTTATATAATAATTTTTTTTTTTTTAATAATAATACCCTTCCGTAGGGTAAAAAAAAAAACAAAGTCCAATTGTTTAAAGTCCAAAGTCCAAAGTCCAAAATAAATTAAAAAAATTACAGTTTTCCTCACACACTCTAAAAAAAATTACAAATTAAAAATTAAATCCTAAAATTGTCCTTTTTTTTTCTTCTCTTTTCGCTTTTCGCTTTAAGATTTTTCCTCTCCAAGTCCTTAGTTTTCACTTTGAACCTGCAAAATAAAGACAAAAAGAAACGTAAAAAGGAACAAAAAATTCTAAAAAAAATAATAAACCTAAAAAAAATAAATCAATCTATATACAAGTCCGCGTCGGCGGCGCCATTTTGTTTTAGTTTTGAAAGTGGTAGTAAAAGTTCGTTGCTCGGACTTGTAAAGATAATGGATTTTTAGATTTAAAAATATATATACAAAAATATTAACAAATTGGTAGAGAGGTAATGGGACTAATGATTCGGCCAATCTTCATAACATAGGGTTCAATGATTTATTCTCAACAATAATCGCTCAAAACATACATGGACTCTTATTTTGCCAAAGTAGATTCTCAAAACATTGGTTGTAAGTGTTAAGCATGGAACATCAAATCACCTAAGCTAAGCATGACCCATCTAATGAAATAACACCCAATTTAATCAAATCATATTTCAATTAATTTTTAATGCAAAAGTCTTAAAAAAGAATTAATAAAATTACCCATGTATGAAGCTCGACCTCCTCCGTCGTCCCAGTGTTGGGGTTTAACTCATCATAGTAAAAATGCTCTCAAAATAATTTATTATGGCTCAAAAATGATTTACAAATGATGAGAATATGAGAAATACAATAAAACCAGAGAACTACGACCCTCAGTGACAAAATAAGACTGTTGCCGCTCTGTCGCAAACGCTGTGGAAAATAAGACTGCCTGACGTACGACCCACAAGTGTGAGTCGTTATTGCTGTAGAAAAACGACTGATGTAGCTGGTCCGTTCTTCGTGTTCTTGGTGTTCTTCATCATCAGCAGCAGGAAGCTTGCTGTTCATCTTGATTTCTTGCTCCTCAGCTCTCCTCAAGCCCCCAAACTCTCGACAACCATTCTATTCAACCCCATAGACATATTTATACTCAAAAGCACCGAGATAATCCGAGTTAAATGCAAATAATTCTCCCTTAATGATTTTTATTTTCACGGGAATATTTTCTTTCCCTGTTCACCTTTCACGCGTCTTCTATTAGCTACTTTCCTGTTCTCTTCTCACACGTTTGTTCTGAGCTGGATTTCCTTGTTTATCCTGGCTTGATTGGTCGAATCTTGTTGAATAAAGAAGAAAATATTCTCCCATGCAGTTACGTATCATCCAATATCCCGTGATAATCTCTCTTCCCTGTTTAACCAAGACTCGATGTTCTAGCCCAACTGGATCGAATCCATTAACCATACAATCCCTGTTTATACCAAGCAGGTCAATCAAAACAAAATCCAGTGATTGAATCTCGCTCAAAGCCCACACAAGATCGAACCCAAATTTCTTCCGTGAACTGCATGAACTTTCCCGCCATTTTGAATTTTCAAATCGTGAAGAAGGGTGTCCCCTTAACCGTCTGTGGAGTGAAAATAGATAATGCCCAACTGAGGGCCCCTTAGTAATTGGGTTTCCCCTTAACCAAAATGAGATTCCGAATAACAAATTTCCACCGGGGATGCTCCGCATAATTTTTCGAGCCGATTTTTCCAAAATTATTTATTTCCAAAAAATACCTACAAACACGCAAAATACCATAATAAGGACGAAAACAAGTACTAACAATACAGAGAATTGAGAACAAAATAGACACATATATGCGTCTATCAGAGATTTGTTCAAATGAAGAGATTTTCATGAGATCAGGGAAAAATAATAAAATATGATAAAATATAGAATTGGGCGTGGGACTAGCCACAACGTGACTGACTTGCCGGTAGGCTCAGTCACCTGACGCCTCTGTTAATATTTTATTATTATTATTATTATTATTTTATTTTTATTTTTATTTTTTTCCATTAATGGGAGAACGATGATTACATGAAACTAGTTGGAAGCCTAACAAGCTAGGCTCCAACGACATACTACTACATTAATTGAACAGGTTGATGTGCTAGCCTACCAGCGGGCCTCATGGGTAACCTTGCCAAGGAGAGCCGAAACGGCGGACTGGGGGGCGAGATTGTGGCACAAGGGGGGCAAGCTAACAACACCTTCCATGTTAATTCCTGCAATGTTACGCCATCGAAGACTCGAACCTGGGACCTCCTGTAACGCATCACCTTTGGAGAACGGGGTTGACCAGCTGAGCTAGGGTCCGTTATTATTATTATTATTATTCCTATTTTGCATAGGTTCATCGTTCCTTCGTGTTTTGGAATGCTCGTTTTCGCATTCAGGTGCTCGTTCGTGCAATAATGCTGAGTATACTCGCACCATTTTAGTCGGGGCTTACTCGATAGATGCTCAGATGCCCGTACGTTGAATATTTATCACTAACCCGCGGAGTTCTGCTGGGAAAACACCACAAATTGAAGTGACGAAATATTACGAAGAATCGTATAATATTGCTGAATATTCAGTTAACGATTAGAGATAATTAATTGATGGCTCTATACTAGCAGACATGATGTCTAGGAGCATTAATTATCTGAGAGTTGAGAGATATGATCTTGTTGAAACGTCATATTTCCTTTATATAGTCAGGGAAAACATTGTTGCATCCTGAAGACGTTGTTGCTCTATACTAGCAGGCAAGCTGTCTAGGAGCCGTCCGTTCTTTCGATTCTATATAGAGACAATTACTGAAATTGCTCAGTATTCATGAGATGTGCCGTTGCCTCATCTGAGAGACTGCACATCTACATATACTCTGAGAGACAGTATTCTCAGTCAGAGACTTCGTGGCATGAACTTTCATGCTTTCGACGGGAGACATGAGCCTCAATACCCATCTGATTGCTGGATCATGAGTACTACAATTATGGGTTTACGATTTTAACCTTTGTTGAAAATCCACAATCTACAGGCGTGGGACTGGCCACAACGTGACTGTCCGGCCGGTGGGCTCAGTCCCCTGACGCCTCTGCTAATATTTTATTATTATTATTTTTCTTCCTATTTTGCATAGGTTCATCGTTCCTTCGTGTTTTGGAATGCTCTTTTGCGCATTCAGGTGCTCGTTCGTGCATTATTGCTGAGTATACTCGCACCATTTTAGTCGGGTCTTACTCGATAGCTTCTCAGATGCCCGTACGTTAAATATTTATCACTAACTCGTGGAATTCTGCTGGGAAAAACCACAAATTGAAGGGAAGAAATATTACGAAAAATCGTAGAATATTGCTGAATATTTAGTTAACGATTAGAGATAATTAATTGATGGCTCTATACTAGCAGGTATACTGTCTAGGAGCATTAGTTATCTGAGAATTGAGAGATATGAGCTTGTTGAAAAGTCATATGTCCTTTATATAGTCTGGGAAAACATTGTTGCATCCTAAAGACGTTGTCGCTCTATACTAGCAGGCAAGCTGTCTAGGAGCCGTCCAATCGTTCGATTCTATATAGAATTAATTACTGGAAATTGCTCAGTATTTATGAGATACGTCGTTGCCTCAGCTGAGAGACTGCATATCCAAATATACTCTGAGTGATAAAATTCTCAGTCAGAGATTCTTGTGGCACGAGCTTTCATGCTTTCGACGAGAGACATGAGCCCCAATACTCATCTGATTGCTAGATCGGGATTATTACAATTATGGTTTTACGAATTTAGACTTTGTAGAAAATCCACCATCTACAGACTTGCAACAAAAGCCCGCTCTCTTTTTGTATGAGGATGAGCCACACTTCTGCTTGATGAGGGGAAATTGGCGTGCCTTGTGGGTGGAGGTGTGCCGTTAGACTGGGTCCCTTTGTTTAGAGGCGCAAGTCTGTTCTCCTTCTCAATTGACGTCCATGTAGGGAATGCAGTGTAGTAAACCTTTCCTGACGAGCTTCGTGAATTTTCTTTTGGCTCAAACAGCTCCGCGCCACAAATTGGTGCATAAGGGGACAATGACGGGGGAATGCGGACAACTTCTTGTTCATCATGGTTTTCAGGCATTGGTGATACGTTGAAGGGATGATCCTGTTGTCATGGAGCCATGGTCTTCCCAGTATCACGTGGTAGTCCGACCCTTTCTCTATTACTTTTAATTTTGCCTTCGACTGGACTGGTCCTACTGACAGATTCAGACTGATATGTCCATATGTGTTGGTTTAGTTTCCTTCGAAATCTGTCATTGTGGTAGGCTGTCGTACGATTTCATTTGGCCGCACCTTGGCTGTCTTAAGTGTTCTAAGAGTAATAACATTCTAGGATGCTCATGTGTCGATGAGAGCTCTTTTGAGTTTCAAATCATTAATGCGTGCAGTGACATGTAGGGTTATATTATGACCTTCTTCTGCCATCATGTCATCTTCGGTATATGTAACATTGTTGACGGACATCTCTGACATTCTTGAGGTATCTAGATGTGAAGGAGCCAAACGCGCATCCAAGGCTATTTAATTGATTGCGGAAAATGTCTCTGCTCGCTGATCCCTTGAAAGGTGTAGAAGTTCACATAAACTTTCTACCAAAGAGGCCACTTCCTGGTCCACTAGCCTCTGGTTGGTGGTGAAACTGTTGATCTGAGGGCGATCATCCGGGGCGTCAGTCCCCAGCGTTGGAATTTCTGGGACAGGTGAACCACTCCAATCTGATGTCAACAAGAAAATCGAGTATGTTGTTTATCGCCTCCTTTATCAGGTTCATGTTTCTTGTGTGGATCTCCTGAACTCGTGCCAACTCGATCAGTCTTGGGATTTCTTCATTGGCTGCACCATTGGGTATAGCATTGGGAGGGGAGATGTCGCCATTTACCAGGTTCTGAGCGGAACTTGAATTTGTGGAATCAGTTCTAAGACCGACCATCTTTTTGAAATTGGAATTGCAACCGAGAGATTAATCTCCTAATGTGGTCGCCAGTTGTTTATAGGTAAAAACTGTTTCTGCTGGTTTTGGTAAATTTGGGTGTGTGGGTGAGAAACAAATCTAAACCTAAAACAAATGCACTGCACGAGAGTACTTTAGATTCGAGAGATCAATCTGTACAATCCTGTCCTAAACCAAGAAATGGCCATTCCAGTCTTGCTTCGGTCACAAAGTGAAGGAGAAGGGTTGGTTTTAGGGATGGGAGAGAAGAAGGTGTTGAGATCAGAATGGTTAATTATGAAGGTGTGGCTATTTTATGACTTGTATCAGAATTTGGAACTGGCTTGCGGAACGAAAGCTATCAGTTCTTTGGTATTTTTCTGGATATTGTGTTGTTGTTCTCACCAAACTTGTTGCTTGATGGAAATAGGTATAACCTATTTATACAAGTCATAATTGAATACACCCTGGTCTCGTAGGAAGTGGGAGTGATTGAATGATGGAAGAGTGGAGTAACGGTAACTGCCAGAAACCATGCCTCCACTATGAAGGAATCGGGTTTGTTTACACCCACTACTTCTTGCATCCACTAACTGCTCTGCTTTACTAACACTTTATTATGATGGACGTGTTGCACGCCGCACGCTGTAAACCGCCATACCAATACCCTGATGAGCATCCCCCAGTTTGTGACATGTTTGATGTCTCAAGTGTTTTTGTGAAAAACGTGTAGCAGAGTGCTACTTGTGGCAAGTCCAAGTCAAGAGACTTGCCATAGGAAAATAACACGTGATGCTATTAGGCTTGCCTTTGCTGGACGCCTAAAACTCGCCACAGGCCTGTCAATTCCATGACGAATTTGGACGGACGAGATTGTAGCTTATGAGAAAGGATGAACATTGATTATGGCCACATCTTGTTGTATAGCAAAGTGGCGCCATTTGAAGATGTTATGGCACATTGGTGTTAGACCCAAATATGGCTCCGGAAACATTGTCCATGTTGCCACACCAATCCCAATGCTCTGAAAAATGTTACTTGGCTTGGTTGGCGTAGCAATTTTGCCTAAATTAGGGTTTGGCGTGCCAAAACCCTAATTAGTGCATACGGCATGGTACATGTGGCATGGGACATGTGGCATGTGGCCGTGGCACATCGACATTTTGTGCAAATGGTGACATAGCCACGCCAAAGGAACCATAGCTAGGCCATCATATGGAGACGGCCACATGAGCAAGAGTTGCCACGGGTGGCTATGATATGGCGTCTTTATTAGGGCTTCCGGGGTCCCGAACGTCTCGTGGCATGTTGTGGGGCCCGAAATGGCATAATTTGTGCCATGACTGGAAATTAGGGTTTCGACCATGCAAGGTCGTGTTTCTGGTTAGGATAACCATATTGAACTCTGTTATGATGTTGGCCACGAACAGAAGATGGGTTGGCACGTTAGTGCACTATTGATGGTATGTTTCCACGTTTGTCTTGCTACTACGGCAAAGTAGCACCTTTGGCATGCACGTTTAGTGCATCGGCTCGGCATGGCATGTTTGGAATGCCATTAGTATGCGGAACGGAATGGTGCATTTAGCATGCCATTGGCATGTTGGTGCGATTTTTGGGAAGCCAATTGGCTTTATGACCCTCTGACGCACTTTTGCCTCTTTTAATACTATGGCCAGTTTAGAGCAACCTAATTGGTCAACATAAGAGAGGACGACCAAGCATGGGCGTGGCCACACTTCTAACGTGGGTGTGGCAAGTTTAAAACGACCTGATTGGTCGATGGAAATAGGGCCAGTATGGGCCCAGCCATAACTTATGGGCCCAGCCATAACTTATGTGCGTGTGGAGGATTTAAGGCGACCTGATTGGTCGAGGGAAATAGGGACAGTTTTGGCAACATGGGGCGTGGCTAATGGCAGCGGCTGGCCTAAGGCATGGCCATGTTTCCCTTTGTTGCTGCTCCTATGTTTCTGGTTTTCTGATTCCGGGAAAGATTTTTCGCCAACTAATCCATGGCGGATTTAATTACCTAGTTTGCCTAGTCTTAATTTCGACAGGTAAGGTCTGATATGCTGCGCGAGGCGCAAAACCCTAATTTTTGCAAATTAGTCAGGGTAATATCTGAATCTTGTGAATTATCACAAAATTGATTGAATTCTATGTATTGACACAGAGTTCTTTAAGTTCATTGCCAGAGGGCAGTATGCTTTCCGATTGAATACTTTATGCAAAGATCTTATCCTTGATACTTGGAAATTCGTGCTACACTGTTGCTAGTGAACACAAATTGTCATGCCATATCAAAATTAAGGATTCAGCCAGGGAACATAGCACAGAATGCATTCAAAGGAACTTATATTAATTGAATAATACAGGCAAGGTACCAAAATTTACAGAATATCTGGGATTGTTGCTACATGCACTATTCTGGGCAAGTTTCATGAGAAAATATTGAGCTGCACAATAAATGCGCCAGTGAAGAGGTTGAACACTCATCACTTTTACATGGATCCATTTCCTTGCAGAATGAAGGCACATTAAATGCAGGGTTTTACAAATTTAGCCCTGAACTAAAAAGCACCATCAACATTAAGTCCCCTGCTTAGCACGTAACAGTGGCATTGTTGCGGGGTAAGCATGAGATGGTGACAGACAAGCGATAAAAGGCCAAGCTATAGTAAGTAAATATTACCAGGAAAATGGCTTCCAAGTCTTCAAGATGGAGACGCATCTGTCCTTTGACTATCTGGTCGTTTCCTTCCGGTCTTCCTTAGGGTTTTGATGAGAAACATTACCCAGTCAGGGTTGAATCCTTGGCTATCGGATAAGTCCCGTTGGGGTTGTTCGGCACCCGTTTCTTCTTAGGGTTTCCTCAATATATATGCATATGAAACTAGATTGTTCCTCTCGGTTCAGAATAAAGGCCCTTCTTGTTGAATTCATATCTCTTCATTATGTCAAACAGAAGTGAATCATCCTCGAGTTAACCGGATTCCTCAGTCAAACGCAGGCGGCTCGTTTCCAGAGTATGATTCTAATTATCTCCTAATTTTGAAGTGATAATTCCTCTTATTCTCATAACATCGCTGCTTCTTTTTTCTTTCAAAATGGGAAAACTCCCGGGTCTTGTGACAACTCCCCCATTCGGGTCATCCGAGTCAAGAAGATCATTCCGATATGCTTTTCACTGACAAATAGATATTTTCTTGCCACCATCAGTAGTTAACAAAGAGATATTTTTTTTTGGTGTAGAGGTACCCAGTTGGAGCATGCGTGACCGTGGTTGAGACGACGATATGACCACACCTCTTTCTTCAAACTCGAGTACGCCAACTGCTGCAGACCTGGAAAATGATGATTTGAGTATATCCTGCTACGAATATCCCAATGCAGGTTTGTCGTTCGATATCCAAATGAAGTGTTTACCTTCTACCTACCGAAGTGTAGGTAGATTCTTGGTGTGGAAGGAGTTCATGTCTTTGTACACGAAAATATGGAGAAGATACGACCACATTGCAACCAGGAACGTGGTACAACATTGCTCGTCTGCGTTGGTCACCACAGTGAACTGTCTTCTGCCCATGATTGCTGAAATGGAAGGCACATCCATTCGCGACGTCACTGAAACAACTATTGAAAAGTGGGAAAACATGGTATCTACCTGCTAATCCCTGAAGTTTAATGTAAGCTGGATGCGGCACCGTCTTGACATTGTTAAAGTTGATCGAGCCGGCATCTTTGCCAACGTCGTTCCTGCTACAAAGGCTATTTTGGAAGAGGAAAAGGCTCTGACTGCTGAATTTCAAAAGGTGGAACAGGCAATCCGGGACTTGAAGAGTAGGACTGAAAGGTACCAAAACAGGCTGAAAAATGATGCTTTCAAGAAACTAGAACTTATTGGATGGTCTTTTCTGAGTTGTTATTTTGAATGTGCATCCATGAGAATGTCTGATTTTTTTTTGGGTTCATAACATTTTTTTTTTGAATTGTATTGGTTTTGAGAAAAGAAAATGGAATTTTTATTAATAGGTTCTGACAAAATGAAATTTTGATAACTCAAAAACGAGGGAAACGGAAAATGCCTGGCTGGCCGTGTCGTGAAACGGCGAGAGATGGAGTGATGGTCACGCGTAGTACGCCTTGAGCCATTTTCCATTGATGACCGCTTCCAATTTGCTTCATCTTCTTTGAAAATCTTGTAGTGCCCACTGTTATACGCTTTGGTAACCACATAAGGTCCTTCCCATTTTGGAGAGAACTTCGGTGCAGACATGTCTTGTTGAATGTGCTTAGCAGTCTTCAATACCAGATATCCTATTTGAAAAACTCGAGGTTTTACGGCCTTACCGTATGCCCTGGAAACCCTATTTCTGTATACCTGAGTATGTTCTTCTGCCTTAGTTCTCTTGGAGTCCAGAGTATCTAGATATGATATTCTGGCACTTGATGTTGCGGCTTCATCCCATTGAAATCCACTTGTTGCTGCAATTCTGGCCAACGGAATTTTAATCTCTGCTAAGAGAACTGCATCCGCGCCATAGACAAGTCAATAGGGGGATATGCTTGTGGAGATTCTAGGTGCCGCTCGATATTCCCATAGTGCCATGGGCAGTTGTTCGTGCCATGTCCGTGTATTATCATGCAATGTTCGACTAAGGATTCAGATGAAAGTCTTGTTGGTACTCTCGGCTTTCCCATTCCCTTGGGGATAGTAAGGAGTAGAGAAGACTTGCTTAATTCCGTATTCTTCGAGTAACTCTTGTACTTGCTTGTTGACGAAGGGAGTTCCATTATCAGTAATGATGTGCTTAGGCACGCAAAAACGATAAATGATGTATTCTTTAATAAATGCTGCAATTGTCGCTCCAGTAGTTCCTCTCAGAGGAATGGCTTCAACTCATTTAGTAAAGTACTCTGTTGCGGTTATGATATATTCATGCTGCTTTGATGATGGGGGGTTAATCTTCCCAATGATGTCAAGTCCCCAGCTGTAAAATGTCCACGGACTACTCACCGAGTGCAGCGGAGTAGAAGGTACGTGGATGAGGCTTCCGTGAATTTGGCACTCGTGACACTTTTGAACAAACGCCGCTGCATCATCTTCAATAGTTGTCCAGTAATACTTCTCGTTTATCTGGAGGAATAGTTTCTTCTTCCCTTGGTGTTCACCTTCATGCGTCTCTTTCAACATAATTAGGATCTCTACCTTTGCCAGACATCATAACATATCACCTCCAAATATTTCACGGTACATAGTTCCTTCATGAAACACAAATATTTTGGCTCTTTGCTTCATCTTGGCTGCGTCCTTCTTATTAGCAGGGAGTACACCGTCGTGGAGGTAATTGATGTATGGCTCTCGCCAGTCCCCAGCATGGTCAATGTTAAAGATCTCCAATTGATCTGGCGGTGCTTGACAGTTAGAGCAAGACCCTTGGAGCAATCGAGACTGAACTTCCATATCTGACCAGTAGTATCCGAGGCGTTGGAGACGTTGGTAAAGAGTTACTACCAACGTTTTTCCACAAACTTCGCCATGAACATGGTTAAGTTGTAGCTATGCTTCTTCATCGCCGAGACATCTCGACAGAGAGCCATCTGGATTTCGATGATACAATACTCCGTGAAGCATGAAGAAATTTTGTAGGGTTTTGAGACTAACCTTTCCTTGGGAAAGTGAACTGTTGAGCTCTTGGATAATCGGTGTTCTCCAATCATATGTTTCAGCATCCTTGGACTGTAAGTGGCATATCGATGTTAAACTCCGTCTCATCACTGTTAGGGTTTCTTCTAAACCTTCGAATTGCATTTTCAAGGCCAATGTGGCTAGGCAATCAGCGTGTTTGTTGTTACTTCGGACGACATGAGTTATGGTTGCATCAGCGAAATAATTCAATAATTTTGGCGCCTCGGATCTATACGGAACCAGTGTTCCCTCTTTTAGTGCGTATACTCCATTCATCTGGTTAACCAGTAAGTTAGAGTCGCCTCTAACTTCCAGGTGCATGGCGCCTGCTTATTTGGCCGACGGCATCCCTATGAGAAAAGCTTCATATTCCGATGAATTATTGGTGCATTGAAAGTCCATCTTGAAGGAATGCGAAAATACTTCACCAGTGGGAGACACCAGAACTACACTCGCTCCCCCAGTATTATTTCTAGGGGTGGCAGAGCCATCGAAATAAAGTAACCATGCTTCTTCTTTAACAAAAGATATTTCTGGAAATTCTCCAGGAAGGTCTTCATGCACTGCGGAGGTTCCTTGTCCCAGGAAAGCTGCTAGTAAATCTGCGACTGCTTGTCCTTTGATGGCTCTTGGGGAAGCGCATGTTATATCCAGCTCTGACATTTGGAGGAGCCATTTGGCTTGCCTTCCCATCAAGGCGGATTTTGAAAGCAACGAGCTTTCTGAAGTTACCAACACACTGTAGGATTTAAAGATGCAAGATTCACTCCAAAAACCCTCAAGACAGGAACAAAGTTGCCATTTAACCAAGTTTGATTTAAAGCCTCATAAAATTATTATTGCTAATAGAAAATTTACAGGATACTAAGAGAAAACTAAACTTCCCTAGCCAATTAGGTGCAAACTATTCACAAGCTAAGTTATCATGGAAGAGCTCAAAAGTTAGAAATCCAATTTTGAGAGCACAAGTTAACATTAGGACCATGAAAATTTTTAAATGATTGCAGATGGTTCATGGGTTTGAGAGCACAATTTAAAGGAAACTCTTAGCTCAAAGCTTTCTTTTTTGTCAGTTGAGAAAGCTATACAAATTAGAAGTCGTTGATGTGTGTACAAGAAAATACACCCGTTAGATGGGTGCACATAAAAGTGCACTCTTTTTTTTATCGCGTTGAATGTAACATGCCATCTATGTGTTTCCACTACTATGTTTGTATAGATTTCCTCACGCTTAGATCTTACTAATCAGTTTATTGTGTTTATCAGTCATGCACCGATATCCTAAGAATCCATTCAAGAAGGATGAACTTGATGTGACACATTAATCCGAAGAAGATAGCAGAGAAGAGTAGCGCCTCTGATGCGAAACTTGGTATGATTCCACCATTGTGTAGGGTTCTATGTTTCCCTACTAACGGTATTACTGAATTACATCAATAACATATTAAAAAGGTAGCTAACTTCAACAAAGTATATCGATGCTGGGTGTAAACGCAACTCCTCCTCTTACCCTGCTTGACAAATACAAGACGCACAACTAGCCAGTTACTTATACATAAATAATAGATTAAAAATGCTGCTAACTTCAAGCAAGTATATCGGTGTTGGGTGTAAACGCAGCTCCTCATCCTCCCCTGCTTGACAAATACAAGACGCACAACTAGCCAGTTACTCATTTCGACTTGAATTTGTAAGTGGAATTTCATTTCTAAATCTAACCATTGCGTGTCATGTGAACCATGCATGTGTATATATATACATGGATTTAATGATTATTAAATGAATTTTGGTTCTTAGATGAGGAGAGTAAACTTTGTGAGAGAATATTTGAGTTCGCATGAGGAAATTTGAAGGCATCGAGGAATGTGTTAGATAGGTGCATGAATATGTTTTATTTTATTACTGACCCACTTTTTCCTCTTTTAAAGACTCCTCGAGTCTTGCCCGTTCTTTATTTCTGTAAAAAATTGATATTCTTAGATTATATGATTCACTGATTTGATGATTACTACTTGCGGTTTTGGTTCTTGGTGTAGGAAAAGAAACTTGTCTTAAAGATGAGAATGTTAGATGTAATCTTTTTTTGAAAATATTATAGTATGTAGTAAATGTCACTTTGAAAACACGGGCAAATGCGTCACCCTTTGAAAACACGCATTTGTCACTTTGGAAAACTTGTATTCAATAATGTCTGTCATCCTTGTTTATAGTGTAAGATAATTAGACATTTGGTGTGGAATATGTGGAAAGTTTTGAAACGAGAGTATTATTCTCAGTTTACCGATTCAGTTTCATATTGAAAAAGATTTTTTTTTTTAATAGTTAATCTTGTTCACGGTAGCTTAATACAGGTTTGGCCATTTTGTACAGAGTATATACTGTTTTCTGATATTTTTTGCGTACCTCTTGTATATTCATTGGTTAGTGAATCAAATTAAAACCTTCAGTAATCCACATTGTAATGTCTTTCGCTGTCCAATCTACCACACCTTCCCCTGTTTATAACATCCCTTTGTGTCAATGTTAAATCTTTTGAGTGCATTATGGTACTTAGAAATGACTAATTGTATAATTGAAACAAGAATTGAGCACGCGATAATACACTAGGAGAACATAATGCAGGTCAAATTATTACATGCACAAGTATATGGGTCTGTAGATTCTCTTTGTGTTGATGATAGCTAGGATATGCAAAGTTAGCATTGAGTAGTTGGTTATCATTTTTTTTTGTTATACCATCACTTGGAGGCTACCAAAACAACTTTTCATTATTTTTTTTATACAGTTGCATCCGTTATACTAAATAGCCTAGTAGGGAGGCATAATGTGTACATAATTGTACACCTGTCGATTCTTAATGAGTACATAATTGTACACATATTCATTTTTGATGTGTACATAGTTGTACTTCTGTTGATCGTTAATGTGCACATAGTTGTACACCTCTTAATAGTTTATGTACATATAATTATACACATGTTGTTAATGAGTGCACATGTTGAAAGGTGGAGGAAGAATCTCATGATATTAGTAAGGAGGATTTTTCTCATTTCATGGAACAATGTAGCAGTAGGGAGGCTTAACGTATACATAATTGTACACTTGTAGATTCTTAATGTGTACATGATTGTACACATATTGATTTTGACTAGGTTGCTACTGGTATTGTGTATAGGGGGCTAGGTTGGGATCCACGTCAAGGTTAGAACTACTTGGATGTTATGCCTAGAGGAGAGATTTTGACTGCTATCTCTATTTTTGAACATGATCTTCCACAGATGCAGTTCGGTGTTTCTGTGGATTTTCAGACGGTAGATACACACTACTTCTCCCTCCTGACTCAAGAAATGTTAATGAATCAGAAGGGTCGCTTTACTTCTGCTCTTTGTGTTCCTCTGGTCAAGCACGGTATTATTTGTTGTGTAACTATATATTTAACACAACCACAACTTAAATGATTGATGATGACTTTCAATTAAGCATGTTAGTTCTGATTCCGGTTTAAAATTTTCATTTATGTGCTCACTATGCATTTATGTACCAGCTATACGCGGTGTACATAGAAGTGCACTTTTTTTTTGTCCTTATTATAAGTGGTGTATATGCTTGTACACCACTTATATGACTTCTTGTATATTCCACATGGACTATTTTTAGTTTTACATATGAAAAACTTGGCCTTCCTCGTGATGAAATGGGTATCATAATGATCTTTATGATTTCTTGCAGATATATCAATTACCTCATGTTATTGTATGCTTGCATTAATTAATTGGGATAATAAGGGTAGATTCATTTATTCATTTCTCTTCTTTTTTTTTCCAGAAATGGCCGACAACAAAGGTCATGACTACTCATCTGGATGGTGGGAATTATTTTTTGGGTTCCACAATTCGAAGCCGAAACGCAAAACGAAATATTTAAAAGGTATTACTTAAGAATTTCCACCCTTCTATTTGTTTCTTTTATTTTGCATCCTGGTTATTCTATTTGTTTGTTGATAAAACATAATTATATAAAAGCAATCCATATTCATGCACCTTTAGTATTATCGCGTTCCTATTTTACTCAAACTAGAAGCTCTCAATGCGTGCTGCGATGTGTACATAGTTGTACACATGATGAAGATTAATGTTTACATAATTATACACCTGTTTATTGGGTGCGATTTCTAGGTGCTGATTGGCAATTCAGAAATAAACTTTGGTTAATGTTTAATCCTTCTACTGGTAATTATTACTCGTATACTTTTTTTTTGATTTCCAAATTTCAATTCGGCATGCAAATTTGATAATGGTAGACTGGAATTTATATCAACAGGTGAAACACTATCGTTGGATCGCAATTCAAGATTTGTTATGAGGTCGGTACCAGCTTGGATTTTGTTCTTTTAAATCATTCACTTTGTCTTATCTCTGGATAACTGAACTTGATAACTTTTTATACATATATGGTGCAAAGAAATATTTTTCCGCTACTCTACTTGCAACTCCCGTTGAGAAGTTTCATTTGAAATTACTTAGATTAACTGCTTGCTTAGGATATGCCCAATTTTATGTTTTTCTTTCTTTCTTTATTTTTGTTGTAGACTTTTTATGTATATACGATTCAAGTTGTTTATGTGTATAAACTTCTGCATTTTGTTCCACCCATGAATATACGACACGTTTTGTGTATGCGGATGTTAGATTTTCTAGATTCTATACATGTGTACATGGTGTATACTACTGTCATGTCTCATTCATATATGGCATGTTTTATGGGTATGGATGTTGGATTTTCATGATTTTTATAGATGTATACATGGTGGTACACACCATGCGAACATATTTGTACACTTATAATATAAGTGTACATTGTCGTACACATATGACAGTAGTTACATGTGTACATAGTATCCCATTTTAGGACTCTTACTCAAGTTTTAGTGATGTTATGATTCACTGGATGTTGGTTATACAGAAATGTTAGGGCTGTCTGATTGCTCCAATACTGTCAATTGTATCAATACTTCTCCAACAAGCAGTAATTCAAGCATTTTTCCACTATAACAACGTCGAGATTATAGAATCAAGGCCAAGTGCAGCAGTAAGTTAAACTAAAATCCAAAGTCGTTGAGAAACTAGATCTGATTCACGTAATATAAACACAGGCTTGCTAATGTATCAATCCATCCAAATAATCATATCTACTGTAGCTTTATAAATGTTGCTTCTATTTGACCACAGGAACTTCCATCAACGGATGCAACCCAAACTGGAAAAAACCTCTCGAATTCCGGTCAGATGTACAACAGAACACATCATTCAACAAAAGTGTTAGTAAGCATATATTCTTAAAAGTACGTAAGAATTATCCGGTGTATTTTCTTGTACACTAGTTATATAGGTGCATATAAAAGTGCACGTTTTCTTTTGGTGCTTGTTACAGGTGCATACAAAACCACATCTTGTAATTCATGTACACCTTTCTCTTTCTCTTAGAGATTCAATGGAGGAAGAGAGGGCAAGAAAAGACGCTACCGCAAGGGCTGCAGAAGAAAAAGCAGGTGGACAGGCTTCAAGTTCAACAAATTGGCTAAGAAACTTAGTTCCCTTACTAAACCGATTGCACAAATAGAATCGCTTATTTTGATAAGACCAAAATAAAGATCAGAATTAACTTTATTTTTCTCATCAGACACTAATTATTCAGACAATAACTTAGACCTTTCACTTTAGACAAGACAAATACTAGGTTAGTTAACTAATATTTATTCTCAAGGCATTCGATTAGACTTGAATAACTGAATCCTTTACTTTTGATAAGTCTAACTAAGATAAGAATTAACTAAGTTTCTCTTATCCGGAATCGAACTGGACTAAACAAATGATCCCGTATTTTGTTAAGCCATAAACAATACATACAAACCAAATAAATCGACTTGCACAATTATTTCTCTTAACCGGAAGCAATTGAAATAAACATAGACATTAAAGCACCGCAACTGCACCAAAATTTCGTTAAGTCTAAAACAATTGATACCAAACAATAAAGAAAGATATCAAACCAGTTTTTATTAACCGGAAACAATTGAATCACACACACACACATCCATACACACATAATGGAATAAACATCAATCGTACCGAATTTTGTTAAGCAAAAGAAAAATATATAAGCAATAAACTCAAGCTTTTCTTAAACAGGAAAACGATTAACTAACAAATTTGTTACCTCAAATTCCGCATCCTCTTCTCCCCATAAAAATATATCATTAAGCGCAAGTTCAAGTTAGAACTCTCCCCCATTGTATTGTTATCCTCTCACAAGAACAAAAGAACAACAATAGCAACCTTTACCAGAGAAAGGTTGAATCGGTTTTAACTAATGCATAGCAAAAGGTGAAAACCCCGAAACACATATGATTTTATGCTGAACCAACATCGATTCAACATATTGTGACTTTTTCACATATGAGTTTCAATCGGAACACCTTATGATCCTTTGATAAAGCCTACCAACATGGGCTAGAACTTAATCCCACTGAATCAAAAATCCATACAAACCATAAGGGTTCACGCATCATAGGAGATCGAATATTAAGGTTAAGAAAACCAAAATCAAACATCCCATACACATAGCGATAATATAAAGCATTTAAGCACATGCTATGTAATCGAAAAACCATCGTACGAAAAAATATAAAATAATAATTTTATTCATAGATAATATATACTTTTATTCAGCAATACACCTTACATAATAATTGAAAGAAATCAAAAACTGATGTCTATTTTGCTTGAAACTTAGTCCTTCATATCAGAGGTAAAAGAAGGCAGATTTTTACTTTCAGTCTTCAACTTGTGAATTTTTTCAAGTAGATAAACTTGTTGCTTGACCAGTATTTCTTGCAGTTGAGAAGTTTTTTTGAAGGATTCTGCAAGAACATGTAATTCTGTCTTTCGATTGAACACAGAAGTGTGTCAATGCTTCAATACACTGATCTTTCTTCAGCATATTCTCTCTTTCCTTCTTGCTAAGCAATCTCTCTTTTTGATTTTTCTCTTTGAATTCTCAATATCAAGAGAAGGTACAAACTTATTCTTAGAGTGATCTTTCAGATCCAGTACTTTATCAAGAGAAGACATCGAATCCTGACTCATAGTTCGGACAAGGAATGACCAAAGAAGGAAAGGGATCTTTTTATATTTTCATACTTCCGAAAATATAATATTCCTATAAATACAAATATCTTAAATATATTTTCATATTTTTAGATTTTTTATTCCCATATTCTACACATAAGTGCCTTGAATTTTTACTTCCTCACACACAGATGCGGCACACAAAGTGAGGATGTAAATTTAATACCGATTAGGTGGTATTAGTGTGAGATTTTCTCTCATTAAGGGAATTAGAACAAACAGCGTGTTCTTGATATAACATTGTATGAAAAAGCTTTTTCTTGTTACCTCTAAATAACGAAGTATCTTGAGATTGACAGATGTTGCATATGCAACTTTTAGCAATTTTGCTCTTTGAGACAGTTATGCACTTAGTCTTATATTTCCATTTTCCATTAGAAGATTTATTAATATCGGAAGACATGTCCATTCTTAAAATGGTTAAGTCACTAATGGAGGAGGAATGAATATTGACAACTAATGCAATATTAGTTGTTTTATCTTCTTCAGAATTATATGAGTTAGAGCCTCAGAGGTCTCATCTAGAGTTACAACCAGTGCCTTGCTTCCAGTGTATTTCCTAAGATTAGGACAGTCTTTAGCCATATGACCAAAACCTTTACACTTAAAGCACCGAGGTTGATATTCATCATCTTCTTCTTGATCTTTCTTGTTCTTGACCTAAACGCGATCATGAGGTCGAGAAGATCAATGAGTATCTTTTATGAATCTCTTGTTTCTTTTCTTCAAGAGATCTCGAAATTGTCTGGTGATCAAATATAATGATTGTTCAACTTTATCATCAGATTTTTTTGCAATCCGTTCATCAGAATCATCCATTAATTTATCCTTTTCCAATGGTGCTTTTGGAAATTTTGCAGCTTTAAAAGCGATTCCTTTAGCTTGGATTGACTGTGATTCATGATCAAAGATTTTCAATTATCCAATGAGAGTGCTTCGTGAGAGAGTTGAAAGATCATTTGCTTCTATGATTGCATGCTTCTTAGATTCGTATCTAGATGGCAACGATCTGAGAAATTTGCATACTATATACTTTTAAGAAATAATCTTTCCAAGTGAGAAAGAAGCATTAACTATCTCAGAGAGTTTAATATGAAACTCTTCAAAAGTATCGTTGTCATCCATTTGAATATTTTCCCAATCAGACGTATGAGTTTGAAGTCTAGCTTCTTTTTTCTGATGTATTACTTTCGAACACGATCTGAAGATTATCCCAAGCTTCCTTTGAAGTTTGGAATGTTGATACATGATGTTGTAGACCACGACTTACAACATGTACAATAACATTCAAACCATCTGAATTCTGGTTTGCAAAAGCCTTTTCTTCGTTGGTATAGTCTACTAAGCGTTTAAAATCAGTTTTCGAATTTTCGGTTTCTGGGCGAATATAACCATCAACGACTAATAACCAAGTATTAAAGTCTTTGGATTGAAGAAAAGATCTAATAGCAGATTTCCACTATATATAGTTTGTTCCGTCAAATCTTGGCGGTACGTTAACTGAAACCGATTCATGTGAAATTGAGTTCATTTCTTATAGGTTTGATCGCACCAAACACAGATTGTTAGATCTTTTCGTGTTTTCCTGCTCTGATACCAATTGAAAATACGAGGGTACCCAAATATACCACAATCTTAAAATTTTCCACCTATAAGTCCTCTTACCGAAAGTGATTGTCTATGGACTGAGTCGAGACAATACAATGAATCGGTATTCACACTTTGTGTGATCATCTATGGATATGAGATCGAGACAATACAACAATCAAAGTGTGATTACTTGATATGGGTTCGGACTTAACCAAACTCTATAGGATCACTATCAAGTAATACTGAGTTAACGTTTGTGTAATTTACTTTAAATTATAAAAGCAACAATTATAATTGCGGAAAACAAAAGTAAATGACATAGCAAGATTTTGTTAACGAGGAAACTACAAATGCAGAAAAACACGGGTCCTAGTCCAGAATTGAATACTCTCAGAATTGAGCCGCTATAACAAAATCACACCAACTTCGTATAGTTGAGACCAAGCAACTAAACCTATAGTTCACCTAGTTTCTTTAGTATCCCTGCGCTTCCGACATTCAATAAGTGCACGCACTGGAATAATTCATTTGGTTCGTATTCCAAACAGTAAAGGAACAACAAATATGTTTGGTAATAACTCTATTCAATCTCAGCGATATGAGTTAGACAAAGGCTCTTCTGTTTAATCCAATAAACTCCTTTGTCGGGTTCTAGATCAATATAATTAAAAACTACAAAAGTAATTTTGTTTAGACTATGCAATCAATAATAGGATCTACCAAGATGCTAAATACTGATGCCGGTCTACACAACTAATCAATCAAATCTATCAAAGATAAACCGATTATATTTTGATCCCAGCCGATCAAGTTTTGTGCACACCAAAGATTATAAAACCCAATAAGAAATCTTCTTCGTCTTCAAATCTTCTTAAATCTTCAATAAACACCTGCACATCACAACTTGAATCTCTTGTGATCAATCAGAAAAAAACCGGAGTCTGCTAACAATGGATTATCACAAGATGTCTTTAGATCTACAAATAGTTCTAAAGTTACAATCGACACTTCGATCTAGTTTGAGTGAATCTTATATCGGAAGAGAAGATTCTCAAGAATAAACAAACTAGGTGCAATCAAAGTTCAACAACCGTTAGTCAATCAAATCAAATCGAAAACTAATAATACTGCAATTATCTAGTTTCCCACCAACGGTACTCGTAGATATTCTTGATCCCACAGAAGTCTTTAAACGAGCGGTCGTAAGAGATTTCGCCTAATTAGGGTACTTTCCTGTCCGAATAGACGGTTCCACCAGTAACAACACAACAAGGTAGTTTTGCTGGCTCTTAGGATAGTTTGCTCGAAATGCAAACTTGGGTATTTATATACCAAGGAATTTCCAATACCGAATATTCTCAAGATATGTGTCACATACCTAGTATGCATATCCCAGCCTCTGGGCTGATTATTAGTTAGCTTAGGCCCATTGTCTTACGGTTTTTTATCTGGGTTTGTTATTGCGGGTCAAACCCATGGGTGGTGTTTGACAACTGTTTTATTCCCTTGTTTAGTTTTAATCATTGGTTGTTTTACACCCAATGGGTGAGCTGATAATTTTACGGCTATTTATAGCTATCGTCGTGTAAGAACTGATTATTGAAAAATTAATCAAAGAAATTCAGGCTCCTCCTTAAGTTATCAAGAGAAGGTATTGTATTTAGTTGATCTTCAATCTGTTTCATGACATTTGGTATCAGCCAATTTCGATCCCGATTACCTGAAGTTATGGCCGGAACTGTCGAGAAAGCTACCACAGTAAAAGAGGTTGCAGCTCAGTTGCAGGCTCACTCAGATCGTTTACTTGCTTTAGAGGAGGCTGTTAAGAACATCTCTTCCGAAGTTCGTTCTCCATCTTGTGATTTGATTCCTATTAAAGACTCTCTTACTACCATTTCCTTACTATGTCAGTGGATGGGTATTCCTACAGAACCAATTTCAGCTGAATCACCAGATCCGAAGGATGCTGAAAAACATCAGGAGCTAATTCCTCAGTATGGTAAATTCTCTAGACACCCTAAAATCGATTTCCCATGATTTGATGGTACTAACCCTCGAGGTTGGATTCGTAAATGTGATCGATATTTTCAACTTAACTCTATTCCTGAGATTCATAGAGTAGATTTGGCTTCTATTCACTTTGATGGAAAGGTTGATTCGTGACTATTAAGAGGGTAAGAATTTTGTATCATGGTCCCAATTTTCATCTGATATTTGTTTCCGCTTTGAGGATGTGGCATATGAAAATTTATGTCGGTTGTTTTAACAAATTATCTCAAATAACCACTGTTGAAGAATATTATGAGAGATATGAATCCTTAAGAGCCTTAATGAAATCTAGAAATCCTAGTTTATCTGAGGATTATTTCACTATGAGCTTTGTCAACGGCTTAAAGGAGGAAATCCGCAACTCTGTACAAATGTTCAAGCATGCTACTGATACAGATGCTTTTTATTTGGCTAGAATGCAGCAAGCTTCTGTTAATTTTTCAACAAAAAAACTCTAAGCCATTTTCTAGACCGTTTCAGTCCTCTTCCACTTCTTACTCACCATCTCTTCCTACTTCCAAACCAAATTTATCACCCCTCACCACTCCATCTAGACCATTATTTTCAAATGATAAACCATTTATCACACATCCTCTTACCCCTACCAGGACTGAACCCTCTATACCTCCTATTAAACGACTAAACCTAGCTCAAACGAAAATAAGGAGAGATAAAGGTCTATGCTATAACTGTGATGAGCTTTATAAACAGGGTCACATTTGCAAGACTCAACAATTGTTGGTAGCTTCAGAAGATGTTACTTCTCCTTCCTCTGTTGAAGAAATTGAAGACGATGTTGCTTCTCCTCCTTCCCATGAGTTACCTACCATGGAAATTTCTTTACATGCCTTGACTGTCCTGGTAACTCATAATACCATCAGGGTACCTGGTAAACTACATTCACATGATATCCTTATTCTAGTGGACACAGGTAGCACACACAGCTTTGTGGATGCTCAGTTGGCTGAAAAATTACAACTCCCTATTGAATTTACTGGTCACATGCTAGTGACAGTTGTTAATGGTGATTCAACTATCAGTAAAGGTGTTTGCCATCATCTAGAGTGGCTCATGCAGGGATACCACTTCACTGGGTATTTGAGAGTATTACCTCTTGGTGGTTGTAACATGGTTTTGGGTGTCGACTAGCTTCAACAACTTGGTGATATCACCTTCAATCTAGCTGATCTCACACTTTCCTTTTCGCACCATGGATATTACATCACCTTGCAAGGTAGTTCTACATTAGCTTCTCGTAACTTGATCAGTGGCAATACCTTTTTGAAATTCTTAAAAAACAACACACCAACTATTATAGGCCAATTCTTTTCTATTTCATCAAGACCACTAGAACCAATTCTTCCTACCGTCTCTACATTGATGGAATCCTTTTCATATGTCTTTGATACACCTACCTCTTTACCTCCTCAAAGAGCTTTGGATCACCAAATTCCTTTAAATCCAAATTCAGAACCCATCTCTCAGAGACCATATAGATGTCCTCATCTGATAGGCTTTGGGATATGTATAAAACTAAGCGCAATAAAAACGGGGGCCTACAGTAATACCGCAAGTGCACGGTCGTCGGTTGTAGCTCGTGCAAGTACGGGTCGATCCACAGAGATCGGGTGTGTTTTGGAGTGTTTAGCTAATTGGGTTCCTAAATTGCTATTGGGCTATGAAGCCTTTTGGCTTAAATTGGGCTTTGAGTACTAATGGGTTTGTTCACAATAAAAGGAACTGAGCTTGGGCTCAGTTGGTCTTTGAAGTGTAATTGGGCTTTGGCCTTAACTTAGGCTTTTGATTAAGCCTGAATTGGATTGGGCCTTAATAATGAACTTGGGCTTTGGTCTTAAACAACTGGGTTTTGGTTAAGCCCACAGTTGACTGAATTGGGCTTCAGTTTGAAGTGAGCTTTGGGATTGAGTGCACAGCAATGAACTGAATTGGGCTCAGCTGGCTTTGGAAGGCAGCAGCAGGAGAAGAAGTGGCAGCAGCACAAGTGAGCAGCAACAGCAGGGGAAAGCAAACAATGCAAAGCAGCAGTGCAATGCAGTGAAAGAAAGAAAGCAGCAGAGTTGCAGAGAAGGCAATGTAGCAGCTGCACAAGCAGTGCACAACAGCACAAGGCCAAGAAGAAGGAAAAACAGTTAACAGGAAAAGGAGTAGCAGCAACAGAAATAAATCAGCAAATAAACATGGAAGTAAAACAGTGACAGAAACAAAGAACAAAGCAACTACAAGCATAAAACAGTGCAAGATGAACCAAGGCCTAATCCAAGGGCAGGGGTGATAAAGAAACTGAAATGAAGCAAGGCTAGACTAAGGCATTCAGGAGGTATACTAAAAGAATGGGAAGAGAACTAGCTTGCTATGAGCACTAGTTTCTCCCAAAGCTCAATCAACACTGCAACCTAAGCATACACAAGGAATGGCAAGAAAATCAGCTTGCTATGAGCACTGATTTCTTCCATTGCACAATTAGTTCAAAGCTTCACAGATACCTAGCCTAGCATTCCATCAATTGTGACAGCAAATTAAACACAACATTACACAAACATTACATGGCAGTGAGCAACAACACATGTTAACAGGACAAATGTAACAGGAATGAATTGGAAATCAAACATGAAATTAAACAAGCACATAACATTAACAGAACATAACATAAGCACATTTAACAGTGACAAAGCAAGAAATTAAAACATACACATTTAACTGAAATTGAACTGAAACATGAACTGAGCTGAAACTGAAAATTAACAGGACATGAAAGTCCTGGATGCTGGCTATTCCAAGCATAAAGTTTCTACACCAATCCCACACCCATATTTATACCCAATACCCAATTAGGGTTTACAATCAAAATCCCCAAATTTCTCCAATGACAGTACAATTAGGGTTTCGAATTTTACTCACCAAACATGTGATTTGACACTTCAATCGTCGACCCATTATTTTCCTTGTTCACCTGCTCCGTCCCATGCCTCAATTGCATCTTTCCAACTCGTCCTATTTTATTGATTTCTTCCCTAGGTTTTTAGAGAGAAATTAGGGGAGAAAACCATATAATAGGAGGCTAGAACAAGGGGGTAATGAAGGAGAAAGATAGGGGTGATGATGGTGGAGGTGTGGTGGTGGTACGGTTCTGTTGAAGAAGGTGGTGAAGTTGCATAGAGGAATGGGGGAGGTGAAGTCGATGGTTTGGGAGAAGGGTGCGTTTGGGTAGCTGGTATAGGGTTTGGTTGCTAGGGTGTTAGGCGGCTTCATCAAATTGGATGAACAGCGAGGATGAGCCGTGGGATGTGGAGCTGGTAGGTAGATCGGACGGTGATGCGGAGGCAAGCGGGGAGCGACCGTCGGATGAAGGGATACAACGAAACGAACGGTGCTAGATTAGGTTAGGTGCTGTAGTGTAAGGCGGGGATATGAAACTTTGATGAACAGCAAGGGAGAAACCATTGGATTCAACTACCATCTAATCTGAAGGCTTGGAATTTCAGCGCTGTGGTGCTTGGCAGAGACTTCGGATTTTGATGCTCTATGAAGGAGCGACCGTCGGATGCTTCTGAGAACTGATCTGATGGCTGAGAACGGAGGCGTTTTTGTGTGTGGAAAATGAGGTTGTGCGCACCATTCTTCGCGGCTTCCTTGCGTGATTTCTCCCGGCTTTTCACTACTTTTCTGCTCTTTTCGCTCCGCGACTCATCCGAACTTTATTTATTACCTAAAAATGCAAAATTAATTAATAAAAATATTTATTCTTGAAAACAACGAAAATACAGAATATGGGATAAAATGTAGAATTAATGCACAAAAGATGAGTTAAAATGCCAACAAAAAGGGATAAATATATACAATATTTGGCACTCATCATCATCTTCAAAAATCAGTGGTGGAGAAACTAATTGAAGAAATGTTGGACTCTGGTTTCATTCAGGACAGTCACAGTTCTTTTGCTTCCCCAATCTTATTAGTCAAAAAGAAAGATGGCTCATGGAGATTCTGTGTTTACTACAGAAAATTGAATGACATTACCATCAAAGATAAGTTCCCCATTCCATTAATTGATGATTTATTAGATGAATTACATGGTGCTGTCATTTTTACAAAGATTGATCTTAAATCTGGTTATTATCAAATATTGATGAATATAGCTGATATTCATAAGACTGCATTTAGGACTCACCAGGGTCACTATGAACTTAGAGTGATGCCATTTGGATTAACAAATGAACCAGACACATTTCAGTCTCTTATGAACAAGATTTTTCAACCATTTTTGAGGAAATTTATTCTTGTCTTTTTTGATGACATTTTGGTTTATAGTAAATCTTTGGAGGAACATGAAGTGCACCTAGCACAGACCCTGAGCTTACTTAGACAGCATTCTCTATTTGCCAACAAGAACAAATGTTGTTTTGCTCAAACCAAGTTAGATTATTTGGGGGCATTTGATCACTTCTGCAGGAGTGGCTGCTGATCCTGAAAAAATTGCTGCAATGCAACAATGGCCACAACCAACTACATTAAAGCAGTTGAGAGGATTTTTGGGTTTAACTGGTTACTACAGAAGGTTCATCAAATACTATGGCAACATCAGTAAACCCTTAACTGATATGCTTAAAAATATTCTTTCTCTTGGTCACCTTCAGCATTACAAGCATTTACTTCTCTTAAAGCTGCTATGACAACTGCTCCAGTTTTGGCTTTACCAGATTTCTCTCAGCCATTTATCCTTGAGACTGATGCTTGTTCTACATGTGTAGGTGCAGTGTTAATGCAATCTGGTCAACCTATAGCCTTCTACAGCAAGCCCTTGGGACCACAGGCATTAGCCTTATCCACTTATGAAAAAGAATTGTTAGCGATTGTTATGGTTGTTCAAAAGTGGAAACATTACCTGTCTCACCACCAGTTTATAATCCACACAGATCACCAAAGTCTAAAGTACTTCATGATCACTACTGTTTTACAACAAAAATGGCTTATGAAACTCTTAAGTCTGGATTATGTCATCAAGTATAAGAAAGGGCTTAAGAACAAGGTTGTTGATGCCTTATCTAGAGTTCCACACAATGCTGTTGAGTGTCAATCTTTATCAGTGGTTCAACCACAATGGGCTCAAGACATAATTTCCAGCTACAATGATGATTCCTTTGCTCAACATATGATATATCAACTGCTCATCTCAGCAACTCACCCTAAGTACTCCTTACATCATGGCATCCTCAGGTACAAGTCTAGAATTTTTGTGGGTTCAGCTCTACAGGTTAGGCATCAAATTATACACTCTGTTCACTCCTCAGTAGTTGGAGGACATTCTGGCATGCTATGAACTTATAATAGAGCCAAAGCTTATTTTTACTGGACCAAGATGAAAGATGATATTTTTCTATTTGTTTCTCATTGTGAAGTTTTCCAACGTAACAAGAATGAACACTCTACCTCTGCTGGCCTCCTCCAACCACTGCCAATTCCAGATACATCTTGGCAACATATATCTATGGATTTTATTGAAGGCTTACCCATGTCTTATAGGAAGAGTGTCATCTTAGTTGTGGTTGACAGGTTGACTAAATACAGTCATTTTATTGCTTTAAGTCATCCATTTACTGCCATCTGTAGCTACGGAGTTCATGCACCACATCTTCAAGCTACATGGCCTTCCTAGTTCCATCCTCTCTGACAGAGATAAGGTATTTCTTAGTACCTTCCGGAAACATTTATTTAAATCCTTGGGTACTCAGTTAACTCCCAGTACTTCTTACCACCCACAAAATGATGGGAAAACTGAGAGAAAAAATGCTTGTCTGGAGCAATACTTGAGGTGTATGACTAGTTCCAACCCAAAAGTGTGGATCAATTGGCTGGCATTAGCAGAATGGTGGTTCAATAAAAATTTTCTAACAAGCCTTAAGATGACACCATTACAAGCCTTGTATGGATATCTTCCACCTCACTTGGCATTTCCATTCCATGCTACTACTTCAGTTGTTGTTGTTCAGGATTATCTCAGGGAGAGAGATCACATGCTTCAACTACTCAAGGAAGACTTAACTAAGGCACAACAGAGAATAAAGCATTTTTCAGATGCCAAGAGGACTAACAGGTCATTTACAGTGGGGGACTTGGTGTTCTTGAAATTACAGCCTTATAGACAATCTTCTGTGGCATTGATAACCAATATGAAACTGTCTGCTAAATATTTTGGACCATTTGAGGTATAGCAGAAAATTGGTGCCATAACATCCAAGATCAAGCTTCATGTGGGATAGAATTCATCCTGTATTCAATGTATCACAACTAAAAAAGAAGATTGGCCAGCATGCACCAACTGCCACTCAGTTACTAGTGGTGGATACCACAGGTTCATTCATAGTCACTCATGTTGCAGTCTTAGCTACCAGGCAAATTCTCAGAGGTGACCACATCATCACTCAACTCCTAATTCAATGGGAAGGTGCACCTTCAGAAGATGCTACTTGGGAGGACCTCAGCCATATACGCGCACAATTTCCTGATTTCATCCTTGAGGACAAGGATCTTCAAAAGGAGGGGGTACTGTCACATACCTAGTATGCATATCTCAGCCTCTGGGCTGATTATTAGTTAGCTTAGGCCCATTTTCTTACGGTTTTTTATCTGGGTTTGTTCTTGCGGGTCAAACACATGGGTTGTGTTTGACAACTGTTTTATTCCCTTGTTTAGGTTTAATCATTGGTTGTTTTACACCCAATGGATGAGATGATAATTTGACGGCTATTTATAGCTATCGTCTTGTAAGAACTGATTATTGAAAAACTAATCAAAGAAATTCAGGCTCCTCCTTAAGTTAGGAAGAGAAGGTATTGTGTTTAGTTGATCTTCAATCTGTTTCATGACAATATAAATATATTTCCAAATCGGTTTTCATAATTCCTAGAAATGCTTTGTCCAAAAATAACCGAAATCCTACTAGAAAATCTCCAATTAGTAAATGCACATTACCAATTTTTTATTTTCCAGAGATATGCATTTTAATTGTTGGTAATTAAAAGCATATAAAATTTACAACCTTAATTAAAAGATTCTCAACTTATTTCGGTATGGGATCTCCTTGAGTTATTAAGGAATATCTCTGAACAATAAAAGATAAGAGTTATTGAACATGTTCAAAGTATGTCGACATCTTATTTCTTTGTAAATCCTTTTTCGTATTTACAATCTTGGAACCGATTATACCACAATTCCAAACAAGTTTAGAACTGGTTCATCTGATTTCCAAGAACTATGTGATTGATCAAATATCAATATACTAATCATGGATTTATGGTTCTATCAAACACAAGGATCGGTTCTACCTTAATATGTTTACTGGGACCAGTTATATCAGTTACCAAGATCGGTTGCATCAATTACCAGGACTGGTTACCATATTCGCATGGTATTACTTGTGATCGGTCACACCAATTATCAGGATAGGTTACACCAATTACCAGGACCGGTTACACCAATTACAAGGATCGATTACACACTCTTTTGTGATCGGCCACACCAATTACTAAGATCGGTTACACCAATTACAAATATCGATCATACCATTTAGGTGATTACTTAGGATCGGTTACACTAACAAAGTCATACCAATACATAAGTCAGGCATTGTGACTAGTTTTACCAAGATACATAACAAGTTATGATCGGTTCTACTAACTCACACATATTGGTAATCCAAATATATGCAATGAATAACAATACCAATAAGCCTGGTGATTTCCCTTTCGATTCATAAAACAAGTTCATGAATGTACTTCCTTTAAATGAATGTAAACATTGTTTCCTAGGACGAAATATTCACCCATACCCATACACAAAATTACAATAGCATTCATACGATTATGTCGATATCTTATATACGAAGTTCAAAAGATGAGCGTTATACTTCATATTTTAATTCCTTAACACTATGTCTACTAGAGTATAATCATTCACAGCTTCGCAGTTATGTTTTCAATATAGCACGACTTGAAAGATACATTTGGAATGAAACAGTTCAAGTCAAAATATTACTAACCTCAAGAGGAAGGATGATGTCTTCGATGTAGCTTGTTACCTCTTCATATTCTTCAAGTCTTCGAGTAATACTTGTATGTCTCATTATCCTAATCTTTCTAGCCTAACCTATACGAAGTTGTCTCTAGTACACAATCAGGCGACTCTTAAACTGAGTTTTGATTCACTAAAATATGATAACCAAACTTGACATACCAACGCTTGGTGGGTTCAACCGAGCTATGATCTAACACCACTCTCATATCACACACTTGGCCTATATAATGGAATGGGTTCCGGAAGAAGACAAGCAGCTCGTGAAATGGGAACCATATGAAGATTTGTGTCTCGTTAAACCGTTTGCTAATACGTTTCCTGAACTTCCAAATGAAATCTATTCAATGTTTTGGAAGAGAGTTAAAGAGTTCTTTTACGGGAGTACTGAATTGTCATATATATGTAATGCGCTAATTTCCTAAACTATGTAATGGTTTCTGGAAGTAAGGCATAATCGAATTATGTGGACATCCATAAACACCGATTCCAAGAATCGATTTATGCGAGTATTGGAAAAACCCGATTCTGGGTTTACTTCGTCATTTAATAAAACTCCACCCAGAATCGGTTTACAACTGCACTAACATCACCAGATTGTAGATCGAGTTTTTGAATAAAAAATTAAATTTTTTTCAAGTTTTGGTGATGAATTAATGGTAGTTAATTTCAGGGTTAACTTGATTAAACATCATTTAATCACCCAAATTAGCACTAATTGACCAGGGATAGTTTTGCCATTTAGTAAAATAGTTGGATAACGGGTTATCCATTTTACTTCTAAATATTTTTTTTTGTCTTGTAGTCGTAAGCGCCAAATAATCACATCAGGCCCCAAACTAACCAGGTAAAAAGAAAAAAACATTTTACGAATCAGATTGAAACTAATCATATTTGTAATAAAACCAAAATAACCTGTTATAAAACTATGTATTTATTCCGGTTACCCAAAGGACATATAAATAAATATGTAAATTATTTTTGTGGTCTTAGAATGTTTTAGAAACAACTAAATTGTAACAAAACTAAAATAACTATCCATAAATCTCAAGAGACATAATTAACCTCTTTTAAGACCATTTTTGAGTGCTTGTATCAATGATATTAAAGATTTTTTATATTTTTTTGTGAGCGATCATTATGCACAGTTTTTTCATATTGTCGTTCATGGTGTACAAGTCCTACTATATTAAAAAACCCGTATTAAACATTTAAAGAATTAAAAGCGAGTGTTTTTAGCTTATATAGTGGTGTAAGTACTATATTATGTACCAAGAAAAATATAAATAAAATGATATTATAAATAATTATGGAAAGTCAATTAACACCGTGGATAATAGTTGTATTCTAGAAAACAAAATACTCTGGATGATAACTGCATACTAAAAAAAAATTTATGGATAATATCTCCAGTTAGAGCATTGCTCGGTTGAACCCGTGAAACATTGGTATATCAAGGTTGTTTTCATTTTTTAGTATCAAAACTCAAAGGTCGCTTGATTAGATTACTAGAATCAACTTTTGAGGGTAGACTAGGAAGTCTAGAAATGTTGAGCCATACAAGTGTTACTCTGAAGACCTGAAGAACCCGAAGGTGTATCGACATCAACGAAGACATCATGCTTCCACTTGAGGTTTGTAATACAATACTTGACTTGTTTACATTTCTATTACGTCACTTTCAAGTCGTTTAGATTGAAAACATATCATGGGAAGTTATATACATGAAACTTTAGTATTAGAGGCTTGATAATCGTATTATGATCAAAGTGTCAAGGAAGAATATACAAGTTGTTTTAAAATCTCGGTATATTTAATTACGAAGTATAACGCTTATATTTTGAACTTCGTAATTGCGACATAGACATAATATTTGTAACTTATTACTAGATTGTGTAATAACCTTAGAATTGATTTTATGCCTAGAAAACTATGTTTGATTACATGGGTTTAAGGAAGTAGACTTACGAACTTGTTTCTTAGTTGAAAGAAATCAATAGGATTAGTGGTCTGGTTTTCATTGAAGATCTAAGGCAGGACAGATCCCTACTTATATTGGGGACCATGGTAGTACCGATCCTTACCTATGTTGGGAATCAAGGTAGTACTGATCCTTACCTATGTTATGAGTCATGGTAGTACCGATCCTTATCTATATTGGGGAATCAAGGTAGAACCGATCCCTACCTACACTGGGAGTCATGGTAAAACCGATCCCCATATGCAAAACCCATTTCTATTATCATGTACACTTTAAGGTTTATGTGATTTTGGAAATTGGGTTTGAAAAATAGGAAAGTTCAATATGTCAACATAGTGAGTAATTTAAATATGTGCACAAACCTTGTATTTTATTGTTCAAAGATATTCCTTGATATAATCAAGGTGAGATCCCAAACCGAAATGTTTGAAAATATTTTTATTAAGATTTTCGGATATATATGTTTTGTTTTTCCGGCAAGCAAATTGAAAACTCGGGGGGTATAACAACCACAACCAATATTACATTCGACAATCTGTATGGACTAAACTTCAATATAATTCCGAGAGCACCAACTTAAAAGTGAGACTCAATCAAGAAAGATATCAAAGAGCTTTATCTTTTTCTCAATACAATCAGTAAATCAACTAGATATAAATCCGTGAGACTGATTGATATGAAAATAACTTGGACGGTACCAAAGACCAATGCCCAAGTGTCAATCAAGTTTTATCCAATAATCAAGGTCGGATTTGTCAACTGATTGAACTACATACAACCTGTGATATTTCAATTATATAAAAAAATATAATGCAGAAAAGAAATAACACAAACACCAGAAATGATTGGATAGTCCAGATTTGAACACCAAATACCTGTGATATTTATCAACGATGAAACCGCAGATGCAGAAAAACCTCGGGACCTAGTCCAGATTTGAAAACCACATTGTATTAAGCCGCTACAGACTCTATCCTACTACAAATGTCATCAACAAAAGGTATGTGGAGACTTGAACTCATCTATCACTCAGAAGTCTATTTCTATTCTATCACCTATTGAGACAAAAGTCGTATAGCTATATAGACTTTATATTATACACATTTAGTATTTCGAGTTGAGTTTAACCCGCTTGCATATTTATCGAAATATGTGTTGGTAAGCTTTCGCTTTAACCAGGTTCATCTTTATTCTTGACGAAAGTCAAAAGATGATCATGTGAAAATCGCCTGGTAACATCTTACATGATTTGTGTGAGACAGTCATTTGATGTAGACTCGGAATGTTTCGTATAGATCTATTGATCACTTGAAAATTGATTTGAAGCTAATGGTTTGTGTGAGACAGCTATTCCCGTCTTATAAGAATATTTCAATGATTAACATGTAGTTTAGAACAATTAACCTTTGATTGGATATAGCAAAGTATGCATACTTGTATGCTAACTGTTGCAAGTTATTCCAAGTCCGGAAACCATAGTATGCATACCCGTATGCGTACAGGTTTGATAGTTGAAGTCTGGGAACTTAGTATACATACCTGTATGCGTATCAGCTTAAAAGTTGAAGTCCGGGAATTTAACTGAGTTTGGTCATGTACGACAGTATGCGTACCCGTTCGCATACTGGCGAACCCATACCAACTCCGACTACTTAGGTATGCATACCCGTTTGCATACTTAAGTGGGTTATTTTCTAAAATCGGTTTGTTCATGAACAAATACATTTGTATAATAAGGAATGCAATCTTTTGCAAACCGTGGATAAAATGTTCATGAATTGATTCGAGTGAATCAAAATCGATTTTGCTTCAATTGTGTCTTGTATACTTCTATGAGAATATAAACAATTGAACAACTCTAGAACTAGTTTCATTTGAGTCATTTGAACTAGTTGTGATTAAGATGATCAAGGTTGATATGAAAGTGTTCATATGGATAACTTCAGTTAACTATTGTTGAGCCAACCATGTGTACACGTTTAGGTACGGTTACCCATATCTAAATGAAGTCACATTTCATTTGTGTATAACAAGCTAAGTTCGATCTAACGGTTGAAAGATATTAGCTTAACTTTAATCAGGTTTTCATCTAACGGTGAATATTGAATGCTTTGTTACCAAGATAGCATTGATTGCAAACCCTGATTTGAAGACTATATAAGGGAGAACTCTAGCAACTGGGAAACCTAATCCCCACACCTCCTGTATGATACTAGTTGTTGCGACTAGAGTCGATTCTCCTTTAACCTAGGTCCTTCATAAAACCATTATAGGTTAACGACTTAAAGACTTCATTGGGATTCTGAAGCCAGACCCAACTAT
Source organism: Papaver somniferum (assembly GCF_003573695.1). Taxonomy (NCBI): domain Eukaryota; kingdom Viridiplantae; phylum Streptophyta; class Magnoliopsida; order Ranunculales; family Papaveraceae; genus Papaver; species Papaver somniferum. The sequence continues at coordinate 88,048,896 of NC_039365.1, read as the reverse complement.
TTTCTCTGTAGTTGCGTGTTCTGATCTTAATTTGTTCTATCGTATTGGGTACTATCTTCTCTAAGATTTTCTCGAGATTTAATCTCCGATAGGTAAGATAAAAAGTACTCACAAACATCTTCGTCTCCTAGTTTGTGATTCCACAATATCTTGTTTCGCTTCTATACGATTAAGATTATTGTGAGGTGATTGATATTATTAGGATTTTTTTCGGGAATATAAGTATGGTGTATCAATTGGTTCATGTTCACCTTGATTTATCAAAAGACGGGATAAAAACTCGTAGGTATTTATGTGGGAGACAGATTTATCTATTCAATAGACTTTTCTGTGTGAGACAAATTTGTTTATCAATTCTTCGACTTTGGGTCGTAGCTACTCTTAGTTTTTGGTGAGATCAGCTAAGGGAATCAAATGCGCAGAATACGGCGTGGTTCAAGAGGCATAAGGAACGCGACTGTACCTTAATCAGTGTGAGATTGGTTAGGGCTCAATTATATTCCAGTATGAAGTTAACTTGTAGTAGGCTAGAGTCTGAAGCGGCTTAATACAGTGTGGTATTCAAATCTGCACTTGGTCTCGGGGTTTTTCTGCATTTGCAGTTTCCTCGTTAACAAAATTTCTGGTGTATGTGTTATTTCTTTTTCGCATTATATTTTTATATAATTGAAATATCACAGGTTGTGCGTGGTTCAATAAATTGGTGAATCCAACCTTTAGTTGTTGATTGACGCTTGGATATTGGTCTTTGGTACCATCCAAGTTATTTCTCAAATTAATCCGGCTCACAGATTTCTATTTGTTCGATTGCAGATTGATTTGAGAAATTAAGATATAACTCTTGGATGTATTTTTCTTGATTGAGTCTGACTGTCTAGTTGATTCTCTTGGAAATGTATTGGAGTTAGTCCATACATATTGCCTAAACGAAATATTGGGTGTGGTTGTTAGACCCCTGCTTTTTCAATTGGTATCAGAGCAGGAAAACACGTTTAAGACCTCATAAGTCCGTGTTTGTAGGAATCTGATTCTATGGATAGTAGTGGTATCTCTGTCAAACGCATCACCAGAAATAAAAGTTATATTTCTATGAAATATATGAAAGAGAAAGACTTGTCGGTCTCACATATAGATGAACATGTCGTTCACACGAAACAAACAAGTATTGATATGTGTTACCCTGACTATCTTATTGACGAGCCTGACTCTGAAGTAGAAAGGGAAGCAGCCCAAGAAAGTGCAGTGATTCTAAGGCTTAGTTTGGTATTGCTGCAACTTTTGTAGAAGCACTTTTCTGTTGTGCGTTGTTGTGTTGTGCTGTGAGAAAAAAGCAGTTAGACGTTTGGTAAAAAATTAATTAAATTTAAAATTGATTAAAAAAGAAATGAAAGTATGTTTGGTAAAATATCATATTCAACCATTGTTGTTGTAGCAAATGACAAAAACAGACATTTCCCTGAAAATAGTTCTATTCAATTTTATTGGTTTAAGAAATAAATTAATTTTTTACTATTAAATATAAATATATATAATATCAAATTTACTAATTGTCATTATTATTGTTAAAAAATTATTTTACTTCACCACTTATAGATATATATATATAATTTTCAAAGGAAAAATCAAACTAAAATAAAGTGATTATTTAATTTTTTTTTTTTTTTTTTGTTATTGACTAACTAAATGAAATGGTATAAAAAATAGTTTGAAAATAAAATATAATAATATTTAAAGAATAAAATTTCAGAAATGAAAAACTGATTGTATATAAATTTAAGGGTAACATTTGTCATTTATAAAATAAAGTAGGGATAAAAAGGATAAATCAAACATTAAATTTAGGTGGGACCAAAGCTTATGATTTTGTAGATTTTAAAAGCTCCTCCACCCCAGCTTTTAAAAATTGTGGAATTTGGGAAGTGCTTTGGCTAAAAAGCGCTTTTATTTTTTTTTTACCAAACACTAATTTCAAAAATTGTTGACATATATAGGTCTTGAAAGTGCTTTCGGAAAAATAAAAGCATTACCAAACCCAGCCTAAAACTTGTTAGAATCCAGGCAGTTGAAATCGGCTGAAACACAAGGTCAATACTACGATTGGTTTGGTAAAAGACCGTGATTCCTAATTAAAGGTTATTCGTGAGGAAAATGATGTTGTTTGTTCCTCCAGAACCTTACTCGAGGTTAAACTCAAAGAAGATTCCCTTGAAATAGAACGACTATTGAGTAATCTCTCTATTCAAGACAAAGGTCGCTCTGTGGAGTTCGACATACAAATCACTTCTGACTCTGCTGTGATATTAGAAAACGTGGCTAGTTTTAATCATGTTTCTCTAATGAAAACAACTTCAGAAGCTAAACTTCAAACCCTTCCTATTGCTAAAGAAGTGCTTGGTTCTTCCATTGATCATGGATTTACCATGTCGCATGGAAGGAAGAATTCTTCTAACGATGTGTCTAATGCTACACACTCTAATCACTCCGGTGATCAAAAAGTATGTTTTTTTTGTGATTCAAAAGGATATGTTCAACGAAAGAGCAAAGAGTATGTGACATTCAGATGTCTAAAGGATATGCATTTTTTTTAATTAGGTAATCACTCTAATAACAATTACTTTGGTCGACTTTAGCACACCTTAGATTTAATACTCAAAGGTATAACTGACATTCAGATGTCTAAACCTATTGGTTTTAGTACTCTCCCTGTGAATTATTCCAGGAAAGTCAGTTCAATATGCTCATCGAACGTTCGAACCAATTGTGGCAATAATACAAATCGTTCAAGGAGATTTCAGAGAGGTTCTTCTCAACCTAATGTGAAGAATGATGTTCAAGATGTGAAAAAGGTACCGGTAGATGGAAGCAACAATAGAGATATGGAGGACAACCTTAATCTGATAATTGAAGGATACAAGGATCTTATCAACAGGCTATCAAAATCCTCCATACAAACTTCTTCTGGTATGGGTTAGAACTTAGTCTCATACTTTGATGATAGTAAGTTTTATGATGCTTTCTCACATCACAAAGGGTTTCCTCCAAAAATTGGAAGGAAAAATAGGATTAACCATGAAAGAATATTCATTTGATGAGCGTAAAGCTCATACTTGTGCTAATTAATCACAAGGGTTGAATTCTTACTCACAAATATGTTGTTGAGTAAGATTTACTAATAATCAGGTATACTTATTGGTAAAATTCTTTCTGCTTAGTTGTGCTCTAAATTTTTCTCTCTATGTAAATATAAAATTTATTGGGCCAAAAATTGTGAAAGAAAATCTTCACGTAGCAAATTTTTTTTGTATTTGTTTTACCTTAAAAAGGGGTACATTACGGTTTTAGTTTGGCTTCTCTTTTGGGTCCGAGTTGTATTCGTATGGGTACCCATGGTTTACTTGTCACGAACTTTCTTTAGAAACCCTAAAATTTATCGTCCCTAAGAAACCGTTTAAATACCAAACCTATTGAGTCACGTACGCGTACTCTAGGTTTTTTTTTTGGTCAAGAATGTCTTCACCTTCTCGCACTTGTAATTTTGCAAGAGGTTTTCTTGATAAAGGTATCGGTTTCGAGTCCAAAGGGAGGAAGAAAAGAACCCTAGTAGAAGTTGATGGTCAAAATCCTGATACCTCATGCTACTATGCTTATTCTTATCAAGATGTTGAGAATGATGAGAGGGTTTCGGCCGAAGTGGTTCATGATTTTCTTAAATACTTTGAGGAAGCAAAACTGCAGCTCGTTGATACTATGAAGGGTCTTGATGTGTTAAGAACTGAGTTGAAAAAGGTTAACTCTGACCTTGTTCTCATGAAAACACATGTTAAAGATCTTCTCAATGAGGATATCTTCTCTGAAGATGCAGTTGATGCTGTCAATCACAAGCTTAAAGGTCTCAAGACTCATGAGGGTTCCGGAAAAGTTCTTTGATTTCAGTTTATGATCGGTTTTGATTCTTTAGGAGTCTTTTGGTTTTTATCTTGTTTTTATCATGTCTAGGAAACCTTTTATCAGAATTTATTCTTGTGTTTCAATAAGGATAACTAGGGTTTGGAATAGCTTATTTTATGATTACACATTGCTATTGCCAACGTTTTTCATCTTGCAATGTTTTTAGATTTATTTATTTAAATTATAAAGTTTATTTGGAAGATGATTTTGCAGTATTAATCTTCATTGATTTTAGATATTGCAAAAAAAATTATCGGATATGTGTGTTTGCGTCCGTAAACTATGATTGTCCCATATATGTCAAAAGTTAAGTCTATTATATCATTATGCAAATATTGATGGAAGATAAAATGAACTTTTGATTACAAAGATTAAGTCTGTGGTATCATTATGCAAATATTGATGAAAAATAGAATGAATTTTTGAATATTCCGCAGTATTGATCTTTCCCTGATCCACTTTTATGTGAAAGTACTGTATGGCTCCGTAAGTTCTCTTATGTTGAGCATTTCCGATTAAATTAATCATGAGTTCTCTTGTGGTTAATTTAATTGAGTTTTCTGGATACAAATTCATGTTTCATGTAATTTTTTAATGTCCAAAGAAATCCTTCTCTTTCTTGTGAAAGTAAGGTCACTCTTGTTGTTCTTTCGAGAATAACATTTTATGGGGGAGAGTTCTTTTTGAACTTGTGATTAATTTCCAAATCTTTGTGGGGAGTGCGGATGTGGAATATTGTAGGAGTTTTCTTGTATCTTTATAAACTCCTTGATAAATACACTAAGTTTCGACTATGTGAAATCATCGAAACAATGTTGATATGTTCTCTTTTAGTCATGAAGTATCTCTATGAGAATTTCATTATGATCCCACTAGTTTTCTTACCTTTGCCAATTTATATTGACAAAAAGGGGGAGAATTATTGTGTAGTTGACACTATAAATACATATGGTTTATGGATCATTATGTAAGGGGGAGTGGTTTTCATTGTGAAATGAAGTATTGACAAAGGGGGAGTGATACATATCACCGTATTATTATTTTCAAAGTTGCGATACAATTGAAGTTTGATGTTGTGTAATAATACTATGACACTGTATAACAATAAGAAAACAATCTTGTGGAATTATTTTTATGGCTACAGATCTTCAACAACTATGATATTGAGTTGAACACGTTCAAAATCACTGGATTACTTGGAAGTGACGAAGATTTCGAGTAATGTTGAAGAACCAAGGAAATCAAGCATTTGGATGAGAACCTACAAAGTTTATTTATTTTGTAATCCATATGAATTGTTAGTTTTATCAGTAAAATTGACAAAGGGGGAGATTGTTAGAGCATTGTTCGGTCGAACTCGCAAGTGTTTCTATCTCAAGCTTGTTTGTCAAGTTTAGTTGCCAAAACTATAAGTATTGATTTCTAATCTACTTATATCTATGTCTCGGATTAGGATAAAATGTGTGGTTGAGCTTTAGACTTCACGGCGTTCATCGATTGAAGACGAAGAACTACTAAGGGAAGCTTGTGGAACTTCATCAACAAAATGTATGTGGAGACTTGAACTCATCTATCACTCAGAAGTCTATTTCTATTCTATCTCCTATTAAGACAAAAGTCGTATAGCTATATAGACTTTATATTGAACATATTTGATATTTCGAGCTGAGTTTAACTCGCTTACATATTTCTCGAAATATGTGCTGGTAAGCTTTCGCGTTAACCAAGTTCGTCTTTATTCTTGACGAAAGTCAAAATATGATCATGTGAAAATCGCCTGGTAATATCTTACATGATTTGTGTGAGACAGTCATTTGATGTAGACTCATAATGTTTTGTATTGATCTATTGATCACTTGAAAATTTCTTTGAAGCTAATAGTTTGTATGAGATAGCTATTCCTGTCTTCCAGGAATGTTTCAATGATTAACATGAAGTTTAGAACAATTAACCATTGATTGGATATAGAACAATATGCGTACTTGTATGCCAACTGTTGCAAGTTATTCCAATTCTGGGAACCATACTATGCATACCCGTATGCATACTGGTTTGATAGTTGAAGTCCGGGAACTTAGTATGCATACCCGTATGCGTACCGGCTTAAAAGTTCAAGTCCGGGAATTCAACTGAGTTTGGTCATGTACGACAGTATGCGTACCCGTTCGCATACTGGCGAACCAAGACCAAGTGCGGCTACTTAGGTATGCGTATCTGTTTGCATACTTGAGTGGGTTAAGTTCTAAAATCGGTTTGTTCATGAACAAATATTTATATAATAAGGAATGCAATCTTTTGCAAACCGTGGATATAATGTTCATGAATTGATTCGAGTGAATTAAAATTGATTTTGCTTCAATTGTGTCTTGTATACTTCCATGAGAATATAAACAATTGAACAACTCTAGAACTAATATCATCTGAGTCATTTGAACTAGTTGTGATTAAGATGAACAAGGTTGCATATGTCTAACTTCGGTTAACTATTGTTGATCCAATCATGTGTACGCGTTTAGGTACGGTTACCCATATCTAAATGAAGTCACATTTCATTTGTGTATAACAAGCTAAGTTCGATCTAACGGTTGAAAGATATTAGCTTGACTCTAATCAGGTTTTCATCTAACGGTGGATATTAAATGCTTTGTTACCAAGGTAGCATTGATTGCAAACCCTGATTAAAGACTATATAAAGGAGAACTCTAGCAACTGGGAAACCTAATCCCCACACCTCATGTGTGATACTAGTTGCGACTAGAGTCGATTCTCCTTTAACCTATGTTTTTCCTAAAACCATTATAGGTTAACGACTTAAAGACTTCATTGAGATTATGAAGCCAGACCCAACTATTTTCTTTGTAGTTGCGTGTTCTGGTCTTACTTTGCTCTATCGTATTGAGTACTATCTTCTCTAAGATTTGCTCGAGATTTAATCTCTGATAGGTAAGATAAAAAGTAGTCACAAACATTTTCGTCTCATCGTTTGTGATTCCACAATATCTTGTTTCGCTTCTATACGATTAAGATTATTGTGAGGTGATTGATATTACTAGGCTGTTCTTCGGGAATATAAGTCTGGTGTATCAATTGGTTCATGTTCACCTTGATTTATCAAAAGACGGGACAAAAACTCGTAGGTATTTCTGTGGGAGACAGATTTATCTATTCAGTACACTAATCTGTGTGAGATAGATTTGTTTATCAAGTCTTCGACTTTGGGTCATAGCAACTCTTCGTTGTGGGTGAGACCAGCTAAGGGAATCAAGTGCGCAGAATCCGACGTGGTTCGAGAGGCGTAAGGAACGCGATTGTACCTTAATCAGTGTGAGATTGGTTAGGGCTCAACTACATTCCAGTCTGAAATTAACTTGTATTAGACTAGAGTCTATAGCGGCTTAATACAGTGTGGTGTTCAAATATGGACTAGGTCCCAGGGTTTTTCTGCATTTGCGGTTTCCTCGTTAACAAAATTTCCGGTACCTGTGTTATTTATTTTCCGCATTATATTTTTATATAACTGAAATATCACAGGTTGTGCGTAGTTCAATAAGTTGGTGAATCCAACCTCTGGTTGTTGATTGAAATTGATTGACGCTTGGATATTGGTCTTTGGTACCATCCAAGTTATTTCTCAAATTAATCCGGCTCACAGATTTCTGTTTGTTCGATTGCAGATTGATTTGAGAAATTGAGATATAACCCGTGGATGTATTTTCCTTGATTGAGTCTGACTGTCTAGTTGATTCTCTTGGAAATATACCGGAGTTAGTCCATACAGATTTCCTAAACGAAATATTGGGTGTGGTTGTTAGACTCCCTCTTTTTCACCAACGATTCAAGAAATTGTTGAGTCATCGAAAAAGAGATCTTTCTATATCAAGAAGAAATCATATTTCTACTTCTAAGAGCGAAGTTACATGGGATGACGACGATATTATTCCTCAATGCTACAAATGTCAAGGTTTTGGTCATATTTCTGCAGACTGTCCAACTAAGGATGTTCCATGGAAGAGAAATGCATATACTGCTACGCTTGACTATTCCCATGACGAGGATAATCAAGAGTATATGATAGACCATGTTGCAACCATTGCAGAAGTCTATGACTCAGAAATACTTTCAACAATGTGGAAATTGAATTATTGTCCCTCCTTCTGATGGGCCAACACAAATATCCCTAACAGACTTTATAAATGTCCCTGATGGCATAATTGAAATTTTATTTAAAATCATATTTTCCCTAGTTTCGACTTTTAACCTTTATGTGATATATACTTCAACTTATTCAATTATGATAAAAACACGAACTACAACATCTCAATCTCCGTCGCCACCACAACAATCTCCGTCGCCACCACAACCAACACTACCAATACCTTAACCACCACCACCACCTCTTTAGTCACCGTCTCCATCTTTATCACAGATTCAGGAACCAATTAGATTTGAGATTGATAAGATTTGAAATTGAGAGAGATCCGTGATTCAAAATCAAACCAAACCAATCCCACCACCACCGTCTTCATCGTCACCGACCCTGCAACTATCACTACCTTCGTCGTTACCAACTAATTCAGGATTCTGAAGATTAATTTTCAAAATCAGATCTAACGACATTGCGATTTGACTTTAGGATTTTGTTGTCTGGTAATATTGAAGATCCATGAATATATATATGTATATATGTAAGATTTTTGATCAAATTAATGGAATATTAAGTTAAGATTGATGATTATGATTAAGAATTAAGATTAATCAACTAAACTCTGTTTTGCTCCTAAATTTACCTTACCTGTAGCTTTTTTTCATAATTTGGTATTGATTTCTTTCTTCACTTATTGAATTTGTGTGCTTTCATGGATTAGTCCTTATGTGATCAAAAACTATGAATTTTAATCTACCAGTTTATGTTGTTTGCAGAGATTAATGTCAATGCTATTACACATTTTATTTTTTTCATTATTATTGTTGTCTGTGAAATAGCAACTTATATTTAACTTTTACTTGGACTGAAATGTGATCTTTAAAGAATTATTATGCCGAGTTTTCTTGTTAATACTTTTTTGTTATTTTCTATAGTTCGTGGAGTTGGAAACAAGAGGAATGTTGAAGTTGATGCTTGGTTGCAGCAAAGTTTACGTATCTGAAAGTCGTAAGGAAGCACTAGTGTCAATTCAGAAAGCTACCAAGCTATACAAAGGGTGGATATTGTTAACAAGTCAGGTTGGGTACAAACTTCTCTGGACGAAACAGCTAGTCTTGTAAAGTTGGTGGCAACTGACATCAGCTCCACTCTTCAAGGTTTGTCATTTAATCCTTGAGTAGTTATAATCGGATTATACAGTTGCTCACTTGGTTGCAAAATAGTTCTGGATCCCGTATAGATTATTAGTTCGAGTTGTCATTTGGGAAGAACTACTTCTTAATAGATTATTAGTTTACATTTGTTGAACTCATGTCTGATATTATTCTTGTATACTTAATGGTTCCAAGTTTTGTGATTTTTGGTGTTATAAACATGTAAAATAATAGTAAATATGATGGAAGTCTTTTAGAAATAAGAGTGGGAATTTTGTGGTGTTTGTTGCGGTGTTGTCTTGGTATTTATGGCTAAATGGTTGGATATGCACTGGTGTTGATAATGAACGAGTTAATGGTGTTGAGGTTGTTGATGTTTATGAAGCTACATGTGATGGTAAATTGTTGATGTTGACCCAATTTTTATGGAATCAACTCTGTTATTGACCCAATTTTTTATGGGATCAACTACTGTTGTTGATCCCATTTATTGGATCAACTCCTGTTGTTGACCCAATTTTTTATGGAATCAATTACTGTTGTTGATTCTTTCAACTCCTATTGTTGACAATATTTCCTTTGGATAAGTATAATCATTCTTGTAGTTTAAATCATGCTTGTAGTTTAAATCATGTAATTTTCTTCCAATGTTGAACTTGTGGTGCAATGGTAGCATGACTGACTCCATGTCAGATGATACGTGTTCTGCTCACGCCAAGTTCACTCCATTTACATGGATCAACTTCTACTGTTGATCCTTTCTTTTTTGGATCAATTATCGTTGTTGATCCCCTAAATTGGATCAACTTCTACTGTTGGTTCTATTTTTATTTTGATCAACTACTGTTGTTTATCCAGAAATATTTGAACCAGTGGTGGCGGTGGCGGTGGCGGTGGTGGCGGCGGCGACGGCGGACTAGTGGTGGTGGCGGCGGCGGTGGTGGCGGCGGCGACGGCGGACTAGTGGTGGTGGCGGCGACGGACTAGTGATGGTGGAGGACTGTTGGTGGTGTAATGGTGGTGGTGAAGCAGTGGTGGTGGAATATTAGTGGTGGTGGTGGTTGGTAGGTGGTGGACGTTGAACGGTGGTGGTGGAATGGTAGTTGAATGTTGGTGGTGGTGGTGCTAGTGGTGGTGGTGAAGTGGTATATGAAGAAATTTGTTCCATTTTAAAATAAAGAAAAATATATATGGGTGAGGGTATTAAGGTAATCTAATTTTAAATGGATAAGGACATATTTATTGTTGCATAAGGATATATTTATTGGGTGTCAAAAGTAGGGACATATAAATAATGTACCCTTCAACAATAGATACTCAAGAAGAGTTCACCCCTAATATTTTTCAACAAGAATTTCTTTGTGAAGATAAAAGAATCCAGAATATTGAATCTGAAATCAAAGGAATAAAATCATCGCTTGATCAAATCATACTAAGTTATCTGAATGATAAAGAAAAATTTAACAAGCGTCTTGTGAAAATCGAACCCTCTCCATGTTTCGAGAAAGAACACGTATCTAAAATCATACATGACATCAACTGTTGTCAAAATGAAATAAAAAAGTTAAAAACAGAGAATTCGAAATTGAGGAATAAACTAGTTCCCTCGTGTAACTCAACTCTTGATGTGAATATATCAAAAAGTGATAACAAGAAAAGGTTGATAAACCTAACAAACCTAAGGGTCATAATCGAAACACTTATGGGCTTTGTTTTCGATGCAGACAATGGGGGCACTATCAAAAACAATGCCCTAGTATCTTACAGAGATAAAAAGTCTGTCGATCGAAAAAAAAAAAATCTAAGTCCAAATCGGAAATCACCTCAGAGAATCAACTTGGGAAATTGAATAATATGATTTTTAGATACCAAGATCTTGTCTCAGATTTGATAAGAGAACTTAACAGTTCAAAAGTAAAAGACTTTCAAATTCGCAAGACTGTTGAATTCTCTAACAGAAGAAAATTCAACAACCGAATATCAATAACCTAACTTGGTTATCACAAACATGATCCTTATTATAAATAGTAAGGATATTTTTGTAAATATTTTGATAAAAATATTTCTAAATAAATTTTCGGTTAAGGTAATTAAACGAAATAATATTCTCAAAGATTGTGAGAAAAACTTCTCTTATTTATAAGAAGAAGGGTCTTACATTTCATGTTATAGAGATCTGACAGAATGTCTACCTGTAGCTGCAACTCTCACAAAGTTGAAAAGGTCTGGACTATATTGTTTCCTAACAAGAAACTTCGTTTTGAATCTTCGGATGGTGATTCAGGTTCAAATCCAGAACTTCATCAATATGTTCCTAATGAAGATATTTCCTCCCTTAATGATAATCTTCTGAAGAATCTTTCACTAAAATTAGATCTAATTTTATGTGAAGTAAGGAACATGGAAAAGGATTTGAAAAAGGAAGTCAATAACAATGTTATGAGTCTTGAATCAAGATTAGTGGTTATTGAAGATGATTGGAATCCTGTAAGATCTCCTGATCTTACTCAAAAAGCAAACTGAGAAACTCTAAGAAAGTTGAAGAAAATATACATCAATTATTGATTTATTTCGATTATTGTATAAGGTCTATTTTTGAATAAAATTATCATTATTTATGAATAAAATTATTATTTTATAATTTTTCTTGTGATAGTTTCCGATTACATAGCCTGTGCATGAATGTCTATAATTTTGCTATGTGTTTTCAGTTTATGGGGTGTCTGATTTCGGTCTTCATAACCTTAATATTCGATCTCATATGATGTGAACCCTTATGATTTGTGTGACTTTTTGATTTAGCGGGATTAAGTTCTAGCCCATGTTGGTAGGTTTTATCAAAGGATCATAAGGTGTTCCGATTGAAACTCATATGTGAAAAGCCACAATATGTTGAATCAATTTGTGTTTACATGAGTTGTGTTTAGCATAAACATATGTGTTTCGGGTTTTCAACTTTTGCTATTGGAACGCATTAGTTAAAAACCATTTCAACCTTTCTCTGGTAAAGGTTTCTCTTGTTGTTGTTTTTTTGTTCTTGCGAGAGGATGACAACAAACTGGGGGAGAGTTCTTATGTGAACTTACGCTTAATGACATATCTTTCTGGGGAGAAGAGGATGTGAAATATGAGGTAACGAATTTGTTAGTTAATCGTTTTCCTGTTTAAGAAAAGCCTGCTTATATTGCATATATTTTGCTTTTGCTTAACAAAATTTCGGTACAATTGATATATTCCATTATGATGTGTATGGATGTGTGTGTGTGTGTGATTCAATTGTTTCCGGTTAAGAAAAATTATGTCAATTTATTTGGCTTATTGTTTGGTATCTTCTTTATTGTTGGGTATCGAGTGTTTTGCTTAACAAAATTTCGGTGCAATTGCGGTGCTATAACGTCCATGTTTGTTTCAATTGCTTCCGGTTAATATGATCCTTGTGCAGGTCAATTTATTTTGGTTTGTATGTATTGTTTATGTCTTAAAAAAATACGAGATCATTTGTTTAGTCTAATTTGACTTCGGATAATAGTAACTAAGCTAATTCTGATCTTAGTTAGACTTATCAAATTGAAGGATTCTGTTATTTAAGTCTAATCGAATGCCTTGACAAGAAAAACTAGTTAACTAACCTAGTGCTTATCTTGTCTAAATAAAAAGGTCTAAGTTATTTTTTGAATAATTAGAACCTGATGAGAGAAAAAAGTTGATTCTGATCTTTATTTTGGTCTTATCGGTTTATCAAGGGAACTAAGTTTCTTAGTCAATTTGTTAAACTATTAGGGAAAATTACTTCGGACAGTAGTTTTCCTTGATAACATATTAAAACTAAATTACTTGTTGTTTCGGTTTTAATATTGGTCATCTAAAAGTGGTATGTGAAACTTTCGTGCTTAACTCTTATAGGTTGTTTACAAGTCTTTTGGATTTGTAAGATCCTTTCCGTTTGACCTGTATTTTTTCGAACCTTTGTCATTTTTTGACAAAAAGGGAGAGAAATATATGAAGTAAACAAGTGATTTGCAATCACTAAGGAAAGGACAAATATGCTTAAATGTTATATCTAATGAAAGAGTAAAGCATTGACTAAGGGGGAGAAACATATCATATTGTTGTATTGTCATTTTGTACTACAAAAATAGAATAACAAAGATGTTCGGATTGAATATCTACCCATATTACCCTTAGAGGGAGTATAAGCTTTGTTATTTAGATGTCAACAGTGGCATTTATTGATTGAAAACATGCAGGATATTGTGTTGTTGAAACTTGGAGTCAAGCGTATGTATAATGAATTCTTGTAATTTGTTTATCCATATGTATTAAGAGTTTTGTCACTAAAATGGACAAAGGGGGAGATTGTTAGAGCATAGCTCGGTTGAACCCACCAAACATTGGTATGTCAAGTTTGGTTGTCATATTTTAGTGAATCAAAACTCATCCAAGAGTCGCTTGATCATGTACAAGAGACAACTTCGTTTAGGTTAGAATAGAAAGTCTAGGAATGTTGAGACATACAAGTATTACACGAAGACCTGAAGAACGTGAAGAAGTAACGAGCTACAACGATGACATCATCCTTCCTCTTGAGGTTAGTAATATTGACTTAAATTGTTTCATTCCTAACGTATCTTTCAAGTCGTGCTATATTGATAACATAACTGCGAAGCTGTGTATGGATATATTACTCTAGTAGTGAGACATGATCATATGATCATAGTATTATGGAATTAGACTACGAAGTATAACGCATATCTTTTGAACTTCGTAGATATGACATCGACAAAATCTTATGAATGTTGTTATGATTATGAGTATGGGTAAAGATGAAGATTTCATCCTAGGAAACAATGTTTTACATTTGTTTAAAGGAAGTACATTCATGAACTTGCTTTATGAATCTAAAGGGAAATCGCTAGGCTTATTGGTATGGCTATTCATTGCAAATCTTTAGATTACCAATATGTATGATATGGTAGAATCGATTGTAACTTTGTTATGTATCTTGGTACAACTAATCACAATGCCTGACTTATGATTTGGTATGACTAGTTTTGATTAATTAGTGTTACCGATCCTAAGTAATCACCTGAGATGGTATGATCGGTATTTGTAATTGGTGTGACCGATCACGGAGAATTTGTGTAATCGATCCTTATAATTGGTGTAACCGGTCCTAGTAATTGGTGTAACCGATCCTGGTAATTGGTGTAACCGATCCTAGTGACTGGTGTGACCGATCACAAGCAATACCATGTGTGTATGGTAACCGGTCTGATTAATTGATGTAACCGATCCTGGTAACTGATGTAACCGGTCCTGGTAACTTTTATGACCAATCACAAGTGTTCCATGTTAGAGAATAACCGATCTCAGTGATTGGTATAACCGATTGAACCCGTAAGATGTGATTTGATATTTTATCAATCACATAGTTGTCTTGGAATACAGATGAACCAATTCTAAATTTGTTTGGAAGTGTGGTATAATCAATTCCAAGGTTGTAAATATGAAAGATGATTTACATAGAAGAGATGTCAACATTCTTTGAGCACGCTACAATAACTCTTATATTTTATTGTTTAAAGATATTCCTTAGTACTCAAGGAGATCCTGTTCCGAAATAAATTAAGAATATTTTAATTAAGGTATTAGTTTTATATGCTTTAATTACCAGCAATTAAATGCATATCTCTAGAGAATAAAAATTAGTAATGTGCTTTTACTAACTGGAGATTTTCTATTGAGAGATTTTGGGAAATATTGGACAAAGCATTTACTGGGATTATGAAAACCGAACGGGCATTTATTGCATATCTTGAAAATACTTTCGGTTTTGGAAATTCCTTGGTGTCCAAACATCCTTGGTCTATAAATACCTAAGTTTGCATTTCTATCGAACTATCCTAAGAGCCAGGAAAACTTCATCTTTTTGTTGTTTCTGGTGGAGCCGTCTAATCGGAGAAGAAAGTACCCTAATTAGGCGAAATCTCTTACGACCGCTCGTTTAAATAATTCTGTGGGATCAAGAAGCTCTACGAGTACCGTTGGTGGGAAACTAATAATTGCAGTGTTATTAATTTTCGATTGATTTGATTGACTAACGGTTGTTGAAACCTTGATTGCACCTAGTTTGTTTATTCTTGAGAATCTTCTCTTCTGATATAAGATTCACTCAAACTGGATCGAAGTATCGACGGGATCTTTAGAAATGTTTGTAGATATAAAAAAATCTTGTGATAATCCATTATTAACAGACTTCGTTCTGTGCATGATTGATCACAAGAGATTCAAGTGGTGTTGTACGGGTTTTAATTGAAGATTAAGGAATATTTGAAGACGAAGAAGAGTTCTTATTGTTTCTCAGGATCCAACTAGAATCATATTTATTCGATTGATTAGTTACGTGAGATCGGCATTCACAATATATCTCTTTGAGATTTATTTGGATTGAGTGTGAATCTAAACTCTGCTACTTCAATAGTTGTTGGATAGACTGATCTAACCAGGCAAAGGAGTTCATTAGATTAAACGGAAGAGCCTTTGCATATGACTTGAGATATCTTTATCTTAAAGAATGAATAAAGTTGTTACCAAGCGGATTTGTTGTTCCTTTACTGTTTGGAATACGATCCAAAGGAATTTTTCCATTGCGTGCACTCATTGAAGTCGGAAGCGCAGGGATACTGAGGAAACTAAGTGAACTAGGTTTACTTGCTTGGTCTCAACTGTACGAAGTTGGTTTAGATTTTGTATAGCGGCTTAATTTTGAGAGTATTTAATTCTGGACTAGGTCTCGGGGTTTTTCTGCATTTGCGGTTTCCTCGTTAACAAAATCTTGTTGTGTCATTTACTTTTCTTTTCCGCAATATAATTGTTGCTATTATAATTTAAAGTAAATTACACAAACGTTAACTCCGCTTTACTTGACAGTGATCCTATATAGTTCAGTTAAGTCTGATTCTATTATCAAGTAATCACACTTTGGTAGTCGTATTGTCTCGATCTCGTATCCATAGACAATCACACGAAGGTGTGAATACCGTTTGTAGTATTGCCTCGACTTTGTCCATAAACAATCACTTTAGCTAAAAAGACTTATAGGTGGATAGTACTTGGGTACTCTCGTCTTTTCGTGATGTCTCGAGTATTTTTGTGGAAAATATAGAGCAAGTTACATCAAGAATTAAACAAGTTCTTCATATCAGTTGCTGAATGGGTCTTGCTGACAACACCTCATAACTTTGACCAATCACGCGTAAGCTACGCGGTAGGTGGTCATATGTGATGAATCAAGTCGTGTAAACGAGACTTGGTATGAGTTAACACTCAAAAAATAGCATACATTTCTTTTAGGTTAAATAAATAATTAAATAATCAAATTATTTATTAAATCGATACTTAAGCAATGTCGTTTATAATCGATGCATATAAAGCATCGCTTTTAAGCAAGCAGCTTAAATTAAATCGATATATACGAAGTGCGGCTGTTAGGAGGGCAACCGGCCTTCTTTGGTTGGGCGGTCGACAGACCAGCAAATCGACTGAAAGCGACGTGACCGACTCATGAAGAAGGGAAGCAGCTGACAGCAATCATGGCGTCCCATTGGTCTCCTAAGATTGGATCTAAGCCGGTCAAATCATCTAACAAAGTTGGATGGTTGAGATGATTTTGCAGCAGTTGTTGATTACCGTTAATTTATTTAAGACTCTTATGAGTAGCGTGTCCAACCAACTTTGGATATCCTCCAGGAGTCGTATGGGTAGGCTGAGGACATGCCGATCGGTCCTCATGGAATAGGGGCTGCCGGCGATCACGACGGCATCTCATTGGCTCCTCGAAATTGGATCTGGGCCGGTCGATTCAGATGGTGAAGTTGGCTGGCCAATATCACTTTGCGGCAGTTACACACTGTCATTGGCCGGATTCGAGGCTTTTAAAGCCATGTGACCGGCCTACTTTGGATTACCGGTTTGGGGAATTGCTGATTGGTTTGGAGAAATGCGATTGGTCAGAGATATAGTTGGGCTGACGGTGAGCATGTCCGCGCCGCGCTGGTCGCTTGAAATCGTTTCTAGGCCGGTCGATTCTTCTAGCGAAGTTGGACGGCCACGATCTATTTAAAATTGTCATGTGCGGTCTTAATTCGATTAAAACCCTTTTTATTCGTTCGGTAGGCCTATTTTGGATAGCGGTTATGGTTGCTGCTGGCGGGTTACAAGAATTTCGATTGGTTGGAATAGAAATGGGTACGCTGGTGATTACCACGGGACTTGTTCGTTCGAGTTTGGAAGACCTAAGGTTAGCTAACGGAGCTTACCAAGTTGTGTGGTAGCCATCAATTTGCGACTGTCTTGGACGGCCAAGATCTATTTTCTTAAGGATTGTAAGCACGTCTACCAACCTACTTTCGCTTTTAATTGAAACCGCTGGTTACAGCTTTGGAGCTATCTAATTGGTCGTTGGAAAAGGGGGACCGGCTGTCAGAAGCATGGGCCATGGCAGGTCGGACCGTCCAAGTTGACCGGTCGTGCCTCCTTCCTCTACTTTCCAACTTAGTCGCAAAATTCCTTTTTTCTTCTTTATTTGATTTTTGGTAGGATTCGACTCCTACTAGCTACATGATAGCTTGATTTCCTATCTTACATAGGTTTGATATCGACCAATATGGATCGAGAATTTGTGTAGGCTCAGTTTTTGGGCGAAAACCTAATTTTGTAAGCTGGCATAAAATTATATCAAAATTGATTTTTTGCGAGCTGCCATAAAATTAATCAATTTTAGTGAATTTTGCGCGTTGACACAAAATTACTATTTTTTGGCTACTTTTGCAAGTAGCACGTTTCTCGGTGCCACGACTTGCAGTGCCTTTTATGCATATCTTAATCTGAACATTAGGAAAACTCATGCTTTCAGCTAAGAAGGAACACAAATTTAATGTCAGATATTTAAGAATTCAGTCGGGAACACAACATAAGATAGCCGCTCAGCAAAACCATGCATTAATAAATAATGCAGGCAGGAGCTTCGACAAAATCTACAGAATTTTTGTGATTCTGCCATCGACACTATTCTTATTAAACTTTGTATATAAATATCCTGAATTGCTCGATACATATTGTAAGCAGAGTGGCGTAAGCGCTCGCCAGCTTTGAATATCTCTTACTTCTTTGCAGAACAAGAGTACATAAATTTAGGGTTTTACTATTTTAGCCCTGAATAGAAAACCACCATCAACAGTACAAAAATACACCACCACTTTTTTCTTAGGCAATCTGCATGGAAAAACTCAATACACCTCAGAGAGTTAAACTCAATCAAGGAATAGTATTTAGAGTTATATCTCTCTCTCTTGCGATTATAACATTTACATAAACAAGCCAGTGAACCTAATCACAAAGAGATTACTTGGTACCAATGACCAATTGTCCAAGAATCAATCTAGTCTTATCTAACAAACTAGGTCAGATGTATCTACTAAGATTGATCAACGTATAACCTATGATATTTCAATTATAAAGATAAACAATATAATGCGGAAAAAGAAATAACACAAACACCAAAGGTTTTGTTAACTAGGAAACCGCAAATGTAGAAAAACCTCGGGACATAGTCCAGATTAAACACCAAACTGTATTAAGCCAATACAAACACTAGCCTACTACCAATTAACTTCGGGCTGGTGATTAAAGATTTTCTGGGGTTGTAGTAATGAAGGTTCAAACTCTCGGATTTGTGAAGGATAATTTTTTAGACTTAATAAAAATGATAAATATATACAATAAAATATTAACAATGGTGAGAGGTACTGGGACTAATGATTCGGCCAATCTTCATAAAATAGGGCTCAATGAATTATTCTCGACACTAATCGCTAAAAACATAAGTTATATGGACTCTTGTTTTGCCAAAGTAGATTCTCAAAAAATTGATTGTAAATGTTAAGCATGGAACATCAAATCACCTAAGCTAAGCATGACCCATCTAATCAAATAACACCCAATTTAATCAAATCATATTTCAATTAATTTTTAATGCAAAAGTCTTAAAAAGAATTAATAAAATTACCCATGTATGAAGTTCGGCCTCCTCCGTCGTCCCAGTGTTGGGGTTTAACTCATCATAGTAAAAATGCTCTCAAAATAATTATTTATAGCTCAAAAATGGTTCACAGTGATGAAATAAAGAGAAAATGATGAAAATCGGGTGTTTGCAACGTTTATAATTGTTGCAAACACCGTTACAAAGAACGATAAAAGACTACTGCTGTTGTCTGCGTAGCTGACTACGACCCACAGGGACTGGTCGTTGTCACTGTTGAAGAACGACGGTTTTTGGCTGTCTGTTCTTCGTGTTCTTCATCTTCATCAATGGCAGCAGCAGCAACAGAGAAAAATGGTGGATTCTTCCTCTGCAGCGCTCTCCTCTCTACTCCCAACTCTCAACACCCTCTACTGTGATACCCAAGCACCTTATATACACAACATGACACGTAAATCCCGAGAATATCTTTGTAATAACTCCCTTTTCTTCTCTGCAAGTCACCGGAGATTTTATTCTCCATGTTTCCTTTTGCACGCCTCTGTTTCCTTTCAAAATCTGATTATGCGTTAATAGAAGATATTTGGTATTTCTATCTTTTAGGATTCGATATATATCCTTCTAGGTACAATATTTTCTCTATTTACTCGAGTATCTTCCACATATATTCTTTCCAGGATGCTTCGGTCCCTGTTTAGCTTTGATCTTCTCTAACGGATTGTTCAGCCCAAGTTTTTCGATCCAATTCATTGTACCAAGCCTGTTAGGCTATATTAGGTCCATCCCAATCATTTCCAGCGATTGAATCTCGCTCAAAGCCCACACAAGATCGAACCCTAAACTGCCAGTGAAGTGTGCATGGCATAAGATTTTCCCGCTATTTTTTGAATCGTGAAGAAAGGGTGTCCCCCTAACCACTGTTGGGTGTCCCTTTAGCAACTGGGGTTGAAACATCCTTTTTTGTGGGGGAAATAGTAATTTTTCTGGGTTCCTCCGGGACATTTCTGGGACGTTTACGGTGCATTTCTGGGGCGCTTCCGGCATACTTTCGGGGTACTTCCGGTTCACTGTTTACAGAGGTCCAAATGCCACATATTCAGTCACTTTCGCCGCAAAACCTTATTTTTCCAAAAACACCTACAAATAAATAAAATACCATCATAAGTACAAAAATGGGTACTAACAATATATACAATTGGGCTATATTAGACACATAAATGCGTCTATCAAATACCCCCAAACTTATTATTTGCTAGTCCCGAGCAAATCAAATAGAAAATAAAATCCTAACTCACTGTCGCAGGCATCGTCGATTGCACTTAGCGTATGCAACAAGCCTTTAAACCCCTAGGTGGCCCTAGTGGCCGAGTTATAGTCTCAGGAGGGCTTACAAGAGATATACCCACAAAACCTTAATACTCCAGACCCTAGCTATCTACAACGAACCTTGGAAGGCACTAAAGAATCTCCTTGGTTGGCATACTTATTGACTACAAGAGGAAGTACCCTGATGCGAAATTCCAATTGATGTACACGAGTTTGCACTCAAGCATACTAAAATTCATATATAAGTGACAGAGCTCTACTCAGATAGTTGCACTATGGACATCATATTCGGAGTCAAACTAATCACATGGAAAGATTAAGAGATGGATATAGAAAAACATAGATGGTGTTGATGTTGACCAAATGATCAATGTTTCACATATCTGTCTGAAGGCCACTGCTAAAATGAACCTATCCTAATGGACTGAGATACCGGTCTGACTAATATCAACACTGCTGGCATATACAAGGGAACCAGCGGTCAATAACTTAAATCTAGATCAACAAACTGGCAAATACAAGGGAACCAGCAGTTGACTACACAGAACAATAACCATTTTTTTTAACTTAACAGCATGAATAGATCTTTTTGATCCAAGCGCATGCTTCTTGTCAGCAGATTACACGATAGTTCCCACGGGTCCTGCATTCCACGCTTGCTTAGGCGACGGAAACAGGGAGAACACACGCATATTGCTATCCAAGTGTTAATACTTATTCCGATTGGTCTAACTGGTCCGGTCTTAACTTTTTTTTTTTTTTTATATATAGTAACTCAATCACTCTAATTCACCCTAGCAGTGGTAACAACTTGAATCGTGTGCCCCACCTAATCACTTAGAGAAACATAGTTTAAAATGAAAAAAATAAAAATAGAAGTGAAAATAACTCAACGAAATATGGTGAAACTATCATGTTATTTCTAACACCTGAGCTCTGTGCTTTTATGAATAGACTCTTTAGATGTTTCCATCTATTCAGATTGGTTCCTCAACTCCTACAACCAAAATGCTTCCATCCACTTAGATTGGTTAGTGCCATCCTAAATACGCATAAATTTATAGGATTTGGAGTTTATTTATTGCAACTAAAAGCTAACAAAAAGTTTCTTCCATACCCCCAAACTTAAATCTAACATTGTCCTCAATGTACTAAAGATGAAACTAAAAGCATGAACAAGGAGAAACTGTTACCATTTGAAGCGGAAGAGTTAAGGAAAGATATTACCGTGTTGCATGAGCATGGGATACCTCCCAAGAAGTGCTAAGTTTAAAGTCTTCGGCCAGACTTAGGAAAGGATTAGTCAACTCGAACCATAAAATAACAGTCGAAATAACTGTGGGTCTTCAAAACTAAATAGAGCTGACCAAAGGAAACTGCAATGAACCAAGAAAGTGAACAAGACTAGCGTGCCCTTACTTAGTTTCCTGATTAAGAAATTTATATCTAATTGTGGTTCAGGTTCAGGTTCTATGAAAGGGTCTAAAAAGAAAATTTTCATTGGCTGCGTTTCTTCATAGGTGGGATCCGAATCATTAGGTCCTAGAGTCTGGAAAAACTCAAATATGATCTTAGAAGCGCACAATAATAACCTAAATAACTGAGGATCCTCTAAGTCAATAAGATTTGACTTACATAATTTACCAAAATGAGAGTAGTGGTCATTCTTAAGCAAATGTGTCGATTCTAATTTCCTAAAGCATTTAGGTTTAGTCTCACAACTTAATATTCGACACATTTGGAATATAAACGTTCCCACAGTTGGAAGAAAACTATTTGGTGGGAAAACAAAGTCAATCTGGGGATCATAGCCTGGGCAAACCACATCAACCAGAGGATGGGTTTCTAACGACTGAACTCCTTCATGGACATCATTAGGCTCGGGAAAACGAGTATGAAGGTAATCTTGTAAAATGGTCGAGGCACAGATATCAAGTCCTAAGTGTGGGGACTTTCTGAGAGTTAAAGGTAAGGCACTAGGGAAGTGATAATCACCCCCAAACTTAGAGTTTTCAGTGTCTCTAGATAGACCTCTAATTATTTCTTGAATTTCCGTATATTCAGAGTCCTTAAAATATTCTAGAGATTCTTCTAAGTTATTATCAGGTAGTGCATCTTTACTCATCTCTACGGGTCTATCTTTTTCTTCCAAGACTATTGTTTCTAAGTCGCTAGACTCTAAAACAGTATTTTCGAAATGAACCCGTTCCTCTAAACCACTATCGGCTTCGTAATCAAAAGGAAAAACTACATCGTCTAAAACGGTGGTATCCCTAATCAAATCCTCGTCCTTTTGAATAGGTGAATAATCATAAAAATTATTTGGATTTGAACTAGAAATAATATAATCATTATAAAGCTCAATTGGATTAATAGATTCCTGATCACTATGCCTACATATTTCAGATTCTTCATTACTACTATCCTCATCATCATAATAGTACAAAGATGATTGAACCTTATCTAAATAAGTAGTGTCTTTTATTCTAACCTCGTCCTCTAGATTGGGCAAATATTCACTATTGATATCAAGGGTAGAATTGGAAACACTATTTTGGAAATTTAGATTATTTCGAGCAGCATTAGCTAACTGTTCATTTTCTGCCTCTAAACGTGCTTGAATTTCACTGAGCGTAACACTTATACGTTCACAAGTCTCATTGAATATCTTAGACCGTTGTGTACTCTCTTCTCTTGAACTAACTGCACGTTCATACTCCCTTCGAATTTGTTGGTAGGTTTCTTCTAGAGATTGAACAGGTTTAGAAATGTCATAATCAGGACTAGTTTTTAAGTAATTTTCCAAAAACGCATGACTAGTACTATAATATTCCTGATTTTCTTGCTCGTAAGACCAATTCGTGTGTGGATAGTAATTGGGCTCACTATGGTATGAACCATAACCTTGAAAAGGTTGGCGTTCCCAACTACTATTCCCACCATGGTCATAAAACTAATGATGTCCATATTCAAATTCAGGTCGATACTCATTGTATTGGCTTCTATCATACCAGTTCGACATTCTTAATTGCAAGGGAATTCTACACAACCACAAACAAGGATGACTCGACCAAATAAAACCTATAAAATCTAGCAAACAACAAGCATGATGGCTCCACTTAGATTGTTTCTAGACTTGCTTCTATCTCTCGAAGGGGAATTCGTTACAATTTAAGCAAACCCCTCTGGAATCAATCCGAGTCAAAGTAAGTTGAATTGAGGCGAGGGAAGCTCAGTAGAGATTTGATACCCAAGGCCTCACCGCTATCACAAGGTGGCGCAGTCATGCATTCAACTCACAGAAACCATCATGAACTTCGAGGTGTGCTTAAGAAAGTAACCAATATCCTTCGAAATTTTTTCCTGATAAGCGCGATACCCTATCGGTCTCGTTCTAGTCAAGTTTTAAGCTTGGGTTCGCGTTAGGTTTCGTTTTCCTAAGGCGGGCAAGAAGGGAGCGGTGATGAAATCCGAACCCTTATCTTGTATTGGCCAGGCCTTTCCCTTTACTAGGAATTTAAAAACAGTCCAAATTCGTCCTCAATTAATGAATCACCTTAAGGAATACAATAACTCGCTTACAGGAGATTCGCGAGTGTTTCGATGGACTTACCTCCCGTACCAGACGGGGGATGAAACGTTGAAGTCGACTCGGGCCACGACTCCTATGTCATGTACGAACCCGAGGGGCCGAGACGATATAGTAATCGTCGTCCTTCCCTGCACACAGTTTAAATAAATTTTTTTTTTTTTATTAATACCCTTCCGTAGGGTTAAAAAAAAGAATAAAGTCCAATTGTCCAGAATAAAGTCCAAATAAAAAGTCCAAAAAATTACAAAAATTATGAAAAATAAAGCCTATTTACAAATCATAAAAAAAAAATTATGTCTTTTTTTTTCTTCTCTTTTAGCTTTTAGCTTTCAGCTTTAAGCTTTTTGTTCCCAAGTCCTTAGTATTCCACTTCGAACCTGTAAATCAAAGACACAAAAAGAAACGTAAAAAGGAAAAAATAATAGTAAACGAAAAATAATAAAAACCTAAAAATTCTACCTAAGCACAAATCCGCGTCGGTGGCGCCAAAATGATTAAATATTTTTTGGGGTTGTAGTAATGAAGGTTCAAACTCTCGGATTTGTGAAGGATAATTTTTTAGACTTAATAAAAAAGATAAATATATACAATAAAATATTAACAATGGTGAGAGGTACTGGGACTAATGATTCGGCCAATCTTCATAAAATAGGGCTCAATGAATTATTCTCGAAAATAATCGCTCAAAACATAAGTTATATGGACTCTTATTTTGCCAAAGTAGATTCTCAAAAAAATGATTGTAAATGTTAAGCATGGAACATCAAATCACCTAAGCTAAGCATGACCCATCTAATCAAATAACACTCAATTTAATCAAATCATATTTCAATTAATTTTTAATGCAAAAGTCTTAAAAATAATTAATAAAATTACCCATGTATGAAGCTCGGCCTCCTCCGTCGTCCCAGTGTTGGGGTTTAACTCATCATAGTAAAAATGCTCTCAAAATAATTATTTATGGCTCAAAAATGGTTCACAATGATGAAGTAAAGAGAAAATGATGAAAATCGGGTGTTTGCAACGTTTATAATTGTTGCAAACACCGTTACAAAGAACGATAAAAGACTACTGCTGTTGTCTGCGTAGCTGACTACGACCCACAGGGACTGGTCGTTGTCACTGTTGAAGAACGACGGTTTTTGGCTGTCTGTTCTTCGTGTTCTTCATCTTCATCAATGGCAGCAGCAGCAACAGAGAAAAATGGTGGATTCTTCCTCTGCAGCGCTCTCCTCTCTACTCCCAACTCTCAACACCCTCTACTGTGATACCCAAGCACCTTATATACACAACAGGACACGTAAATCCCGAGAATATCTTTGTAATAACTCCCTTTTCTTCTCTGCAAGTCACCGGAGATTTTATTCTCCATGTTTCCTTTTGCACGCCTCTGTTTCCTTTCAAACTCTGATTATGTGTTAATAGAAGATATTTGGTATTTCTATCTTCTAGGATTCGATATATATCCTTCTAGGTACAATATCTTCCCTCTTTACTCGAGTATATTCCACATATATTCTTTCCAGGATGCTTCGGTCCCTGTTTAGCTTTGATCTTCTCTAACGGATTGTTCAGCCCAAGTTTTTCGATCCAATTCATTGTACCAAGCCTGTTAGGCTATATTAGGTCCATCCCAATCATTTCCAGCGATTGAATCTCGCTCAAAGCCCACACAAGATCGAACCCTAAACTGCCAGTGAAGTGTGCATGGCATAATATTTTCCCGCCATTTTTTGAATCGTGAAGAAAGGGTGCCCCCCTAACCACTGTTGGGTGTCCCTTTAGCAACTGGGGGGGAAATAGTAATTTTTCTTGGTTCCTCCGGGACATTTCTGGGGCGCTTCCGGCATACTTTCGGGGTACTTCCGGTTCACTGTTTACAGAGGTCCAAATGCCACATATTCAGTCACTTTCGCCGCAAAACCTTATTTTTCCAAAAACACCTACAAATAAATAAAATACCATCATAAGTACAAAAATGGGTACTAACAATATATACAATTGGGCTATATTAGACACATAAATGCGTCTATCAGCTGGATGTAGTTGATCCCTAAAAGGTATCCCACCTATTAAGGTACAGTCGCGCTCGTTACGCCTCTTGAATCCCAGCAGGACTCCGCGCAATTGATTTCCTTAGATGACGTCATACCAACTAAGAGTTGATTCAACTCAATTGAAGACTTTAAACTAAATCTACCACCCACAGATTAAGCGTATATAATTGATTTCCTGATTACGATTGAAACGGATGATCAAAATCAAACGTATGATCAAGGTGATTGAATTCGATAGCAATTTGACAAAAGTCTACCTATCCTCAAAATTCGGACTCATGCAACCCAAAGTGAAACCTAGATTATTATTCACCTCACAAATATAAAACTTGTGGAATCAACAAAGTTTGGGACGAAGAGAACTTTGATGATTACTATCTATCTTGATTGATGGAGCAAGCTCTATAAACAATCAAGATCAGGATACTCAAGTTATCAAGGAAAGATAACTGGACCTGGCTTCACGAATCCCTATGAAGTCTTTATAGTCGCTAAACCCTAAAAGGGTTAGGAAGAGGATGACTCTAGATACAACTAGGACACACCAAAAAGTAGTATCGGGATTCAAAGATCCCAGTTGCTTGAAGTTCCCCTTTTATGGACATTCAAAGCATAGGTTGCTTTAGGTTTAAGCTAAGATAACTTTGGAACCAAGCAAACAATATCCACCGTCAGATGAATCTTTGAATATGATTTACATAAGAAAGATATACACTCTAGTTAGGTAAAACCGTAACTGAACCGTGCAAAGACTATGTTCAACATGGTTAGCGGAAACTAGCCTGTTTGAACTTAAAAGCTTAACCTTCATTTTCATGAACACATAAGACATTAATTATGAGTCACAAACATGTGATCAATTAAGTCTAGTATTTATAGAGAATTAATCAAGTGTTAATTATATCGTAGAAATAATTTAAACACACTTGAAAATATTTTCGACATGGTTAGTAGGTGTACAAGGTGCAAATACCAATGTCATTCGTGATTCGGTTCAGTCACAGTACGCATACCGGTTTGGAAACTTTAAACCAAAACTAAGTTCCAGAGTTCATATAACTTTTTAGGTTTGCGTACCAGTTTGCAAACTTTCCACCAAACCAAAGTTCCGGAGTTCACAAAACTTTTTAAATTTTCCTACCGGTTTGGAAACTTTAAGACTGTCACCGTTTCCGGAGTTCACGAACTAAATCGATTTGCGTACCGGTTTGGAAACGTTACCGAGTTCAGGAGCACATAACTATTTTAAGTTGCGTACCGGTTTGGATACTCACCCCCGGTTCCGTAACCACAGTTCAAGAATGGTTTGCATACGAGTATGCATACCGATCCGGTTCACGAGTTAAACAGATTTTCATATGATGTGCATACGAATATGCGTATCACTAATCTATAAGTCAATATGTATAGATACTCCGCTACGTGTACGAGTACATGTAATACGGGTTCAGACGTATAATACTTTTCCCAGTTTGTAAGACTGATACCACTATCTTGTATTTGATTTTATAGTAATTATATATTTCTCTTAATCGATTCGAAACATTCCCGAATAACATCAATGAAAAATATCACTGTTCCAGGATATTTTCGAATGATAAAATCGAATCATGATTTTGATTCTGAACAATAAATTGTCCTTAACCGAAATTCATCAAGCATGAACAAGTGTTCATTAATCTTAGTCATTATACTTCGAGAAATTATCAAGATAAACTTGACTCGAAATTCTTGTCTATGCATACTAGTCTAATTAGTTATGCGACATCGTCTCAGATTATATAAAAGTGAATATAACTTGAGATATAGGTGGCTTAGTATTCACTTACCTTTAGTTGATAAAGTTCTCCAAAATCTTCGGTTGATCTTCCCCTTCAAACGGTAGAACGCAATGATGACTGTTGCGATCCTCTGTTTCTCAACTATATTTTTATCCTAGTCCGACACTTAACTAATTGTAGATTAGAAATCAAAATATAGTTTTGACAACTAAATTTGACAACAAGCTTGAGATAGCAACACTTGTGAGTTCGACCGAGCAATGCTCTAACAATTAGCCTAGCTATCAGTCTGCTAAACTGAAAGAGACTAAAACTTTATAAAACAAAGTACCAACCGGCCCCACCAGTTCTGAGTAGTACAAGATCATTTTAGGTTCTTGTACAGTCACAAGACTTAGGCATAAGCCTCACCTAAGGAACATGCCTTTTTTTCAGCTTCTCATACATGCTCACGGCTAGCAAATCGAGTATGAATCCTGCATGTTTATCCAAAAACGTGAATGAAATCCCTGGAGCTCCACACGCTCATATGAGAGACCCAGGAAAAAAAACTCCCTCTATCTTTTTTATGTGTCCTATGTTCTACTTTGGTTTGTCTTTTTTGATCTTTCCGTTCTGTTTATAGACATTTTCTCCGTAAACTATCAAATATACCCTTTACTTTTTATAACCATAAAATTATTTTTAATATAAACTCAATCCAAAATCTTTAATAGTATCACCATATATAAGAAAAAAAAAATCTATTCAATATCTTTCATATATATTGGCATTCTCTTTTTAAATAAAAGCTATTATTGAGGCGTCACATTCCAATAGAAGGGCTTCACTAATAGGACAAAAACGGGTCACCAATAAGTAATTCAAAAACCCCTTATCTGAAATACTTTCATAATGGCTAAACCACCCCTAATTAGTTAGTGTTAATTATTATATCAGATTAGTCTAATCTAGTGTATTAGTTATTAGTTTAGATTAATGATTTTGATTTTAATTAGAAATTGAAATCAAGAGTTTGTGTTTTGGTTTTAAGAGGAAGAGAAGTAGAAGGAAAAAAGAAAAGGAAATATAGTTTTTTTCAATAAAAAAAAACACTAGATTTTGATTCACTCAAACAAAAAGAACGATTTTGATACTTAATGGTCATCAAAGTACATAGAAAGATCGATTTTTTTGGTTTTTAAACAGGTTTACGGCTAGATTTTTCCATTCATAACCAACTATAAGACGAATTTACGGTTAGGTGACGACGAACTCCTAACCGTAACAACATCTTAATAAAAAAGAAAAAAAATGGTGGGTGATATAGAAAAAACCAACCGTAACCTCAATTACGGCTAGACTAGGATTTAGGTTGTTATAATATTACCGACTGTAAATGCTACTACATATTATTGGTAATTTTGAAAAGCAAAAGGAATTTAGAGTTAGTTAATGCATATTGATCTATATAACGTGTTTAATCAATTTTCTTTTTCTTTTTACTAGAAGGTTTTCTTTTTAAAGTTTAATCAATTTGATGAAAACGTGTTTAATTTGGTAATAAGGCCGGTGATTTTTTGGTCATGCTTAAGGGTGAGCAAATCTTATCGTGATCTTTCTCTTCCTAAAAAATCTCACCCAATCCTCTTCTTTATACATTTACTTTCCCTATATATTTTCTGTTACCTAAACTCCCATGAATACACATATTAATGCACATTATTTTTATGGTTAGTTAAAAATAAAGAAAATCTAACCTAAATCAAAAGTTTAGGAAGAAATTGTAATTGGGGGTATTTTACGGTTAGGTATTGTGAGAGTCGAACCCAACCGCAGATGGGTATACAGTTACAAACTTGACCGTAATTACACATACTTTTTTTTTTAATTTATGTACGGTTAGGATTCTTAGTTTCCTAACCGTAACAGCTTCAGAGAGCTAAATGTTTCTACAAACCAAATTTTTTTCCTTTTGATTCAATTAATCTTCCCATTTCAAACGTAATTGGTTTGTTGATTACGATCACTTCTATCAATTTGCTATTTCCACGTCTTTAACGAAGATTTCAATCGAGGATTATTAGCTTTTCGAGTTGATGAAAGTGAGAAAGAGAGAAAATATGGAAGGATTTACTTTTGATGAAATAGATAAAATTTAGAATAAGAGGAGGATTATATTTTGAATTAGAATTAGGTTTTGATTTTAGTTTTTAGGTTTTTATTATAGATGGAGGGTAACTTAGACATTTGTTGTTACATCAAAACACCCCATAACTAACTTTTTAGTCATTAGGTATCCATGTGAAGCCCCTCTATTGGAATGTGACGCCCCAATAATAGGTTCTTTTAAATAAAAATATATATGGACAACTATAAAATTCCTGATAAAGCTTCTACCTATTTATGCATATTAAAACCCAGATATCTTTGTTTTTAATTTCTTAAAATATTTTCCAAAATAATAGTATCGCCCGATTTATATTTTTTAATATATTAGTGTTAATTTTAGTAATAATATAACATTTAGTAGGGATAGTCATGACATTCTTATGGCCCCCTTTGTCAATTATGACAGTTAATAAAAGGCGGGGGGAGCATTTGACTCTCACAAGTCACATGCGCCCGGTCACACAAAGATAGCGCTCAGCCTCGTCTCTTTTCGTGTTCAACACACGATTTTTAATACATTATTTTCCGAGCACATGACTCATCCTAGTCATACTCGTAAGTTAGGGAATATTCTTCTATCTTGACTCACGTCAGCTACATAGAATATCTTACCCTGTCAAACACGTCATCGCAAAGGCTACTTCGGTCATAAAAAAAAGAGGGATATCAATTAGGGATTTGGGCTGGCGGTCTACGACACGTATGAGAAATATCCACATATTTCCTCATCACATGAGAGAAAGTAAAGTCGGTCAAAGGAATCTAAGATAAGGATGTTTTCGCTTATCCTTAGTTATTCCTAAAAATACGGGTAGAGTGCTCTGCACGGAAAGCAAACCCTATTTTCACTGACTACATATCAGAAAATTCAACTATAAATAGGTCTTTTATTTCTCCAAGCTCAAAATTAACTTTCTCTCAACAATTCAGAGAAATTCTTCTGCAAAACCTAGAATACTCTCTCTCTCTCTTCAGCTTCCTTCCCTAAGACCAGCGGCCAGCCATATCTCCTCCTGTGAATGAAGCAGCCTTTGAACGGACAATATGCGTGGTTTAGGCGAAGACTGATCGTTCTTAACCTCCCAAAACTCACATTCAGATACCTTAAAATGCCACTTTTACCATATCAATATTTTAGGTAACTACATTTTAGCGACCATAGTGGGAGGTTGTCCACTCAGTCATAGATCAATCATAATCATGGTCACTATTAGAGTGGAAGCAAATCTTATTAATTCTAATAGAAAACGACCTTCCGAAACCAGATCTGGGCATGAAATTATGTAAAGGGCTTCTCAAATTCACCATGTTGAGTGTTTCCAGAACACTGTCAAAGAAGGACAAGAAGCACCACCTCAATTACAAGATGGAATGGCGTCCACCACTGATATGCTCGAGATGGTGAACATTGGATCATAAAACGTGCCTAGGCCTATACCCGTCAACGCTTCTCTATCACCATAAGAACGATCATCCCTGATTGTTTGTCTCAAGGAATATCAAGACATTTTCACTTGGACCTATGAAGAAATGCCAGGGTTATATGATAAACTTATTACACATCATCTCCATATCATCCCCGGATCCAAGCCAATAAAGCAGATGCCAAGATACTTCGGATATGAGGTGGAAGAACAAATTAATAGCGAGATCTAGAAGCTACTCACAAATGGATTCATCAACCCATACAACCCCTTACTTGGCTAGAGAATGTTGTACCTGTCAAGAAGAGAAATGGTCAGATCAGGTGTTGCGTGGACTTTCGAGATTTGAACAAATGCTGACCGAATTTCCCATAGGGAACTTTTACTGTCATGCCTTTTGGGATAAAGAATGCGGCTGTCACATATCAACGAGAAATGACGGATATATTTCATGATATGATGCACAAGAAGATTGAAGAATATGTTGATGACGTGATGGTCAAATCCAAAACCAGAGCGTCTCACTTTGGAATTCTTAGACAAATTTTCGAAAGGTGCGGAAAATACATTCTTCGGATAAACCCACTGAAATGTGCTTTCGGGGTTTCTTCTAGAAAATTTCTAGGGTTTCAAGTAACTGAAAAGGGCATTATAGTAGATCCCAGCAAAGAACAATCTATTGCCACAATTATGCCTTCGCAGACTGTCAAGGGACTCAAAAGCTTTATGGGAAAAATTTCGTATATCCGATGGTTCATCCCAGGGTTATTGCGCAATTTTTTACTGCGTTCGTCCCCTTACTAAAGAAGAAAGCTAAGTTTAGATAGGACTTCAGTTCACCAACATTCCTTCTACAAGATTCAACAAATACAACTTTCTCCAAGTGTCATGAAAGCGCCATTACAAGGACCCCCTGGCTCCTATACACGACTTCGACGCAGCGATAGGAGCATTTTTTCCCAAGAGGACGGTAGTGAAACTGAAGATCCGGGATACTACATTAGTCGTACCTTGAAAGACACGGAATTCAGGTACCCGAAAATGGAGAGCGCCTGCCTTTCTCTTGTGTTTACTATTTAGAAGCTTAGGCCTTACTTGTTGACAAGCAAAGTCATGCTCCTTACAAAAATAGATTCTATATGGTTTCTCCTAACAAAACATATTCACTTTGGAAGATCAGACCGTTGGTTACTACAGATGTCCGAATTCGAAAAAAAAATTTCTACTAATCCTAATGCGATAAAAGGACAAGTTGTGGCCGAACTCATTGCAACCTTTCCAGGATGAGATGACACTTCTTTACATGAAGACGTACCAGGGGAATTCCCAGAAGTTTTGTTGGTCAAATAGGACGAGTAATTGCTCTATTTTGACGGATCGGCTACCCCAGTAGCAATACGGAGGAGATGGTGTCGTTCTGATTTCTCCAGCGGGAGAAGTATTCTCATATTCGTTCAAACTCGAGTTTAAATTAACTAACAACTCTGCTGAATACGAAGCATTGTTGATAGGGTTGTCGTTGGCAAAACAAGCAGAAGCCACTAGTCTTGAAATCATAGGCGATTCAAAATTTCTAATAAACCAAGTCAACTGATTTTATTCTCTAAAGGAAGTTACTCTGGACCCTTATAGATCTGAAGCATAAAAGTTACTGTCGCATTTTTCTGAATCAGCCGTGATACATGTCGGACGCATTAATATCAGTCATGCTGATTGTCTTGCCACACTAGAGTCAAAACTCAAATTTGAAGGGGCAGAAAATACTTTTATTGTCTAGAGGTGAATCCTCCCCTCAACCTGGATAAAGCCGGAGAATGAAGAAAAAGATGACTGGAGATCTTCGACAATCAAGGAACTTAAAAATCCGATCCCTGAAAGAAAGATCCACCTCAAACAGCTAAAAAGTTTCTTTTTTGCATCTGTTTTGGGGTAAAAACTAATTTTGCTGGTTTTGGTAAATTTGGGTGTGTCTCCGAGAAACGAATCTAAACCCTAAACAAATGCACTGTACAATCCTGGCCTAAACCAAGAAATGGCCGTTCCAGTCTTGCTTCGGTCACACAGTGAAGGAGAAGGGTTGATCTTAGCGAGGGAAGCGAAGAAGGTGTTGAGATCATAATGGTTAATTTTGAAGGTGTGGTTATTTTATGACTTGTATCAGAATATGGAACTGGCTTGCGGAATGTAAGCTATCAGTTCTTGGTGTTTTTCTGGATACTTATGTTGTTAACCAAAACTCTGTCATCGGTTGAAATAGGTTGAAAACCTATTTATATCAGTCATAGTTGCACGCACCCTGATCTCATAGGAACTGGTAATAATTGGGTGATGGAGGAGTGGGATCGTGCAGGATGGTGAAAACCGCGTCTATACTATGAGGGGAAGACTATGTGGTTTCGTCCCACTACTCCTCTATCATCTCTAACTGCCCGCCTTTCCTGACACTTTCTTGTAATGGGCGTGTTGCACGCCGCACGCTGTATACCGCCAGACCAATACCCTGATGAACATCCCCCAGTTTGTGACATGTTTGATGTCTCGAGTATTTTCGTGGAAAATGTGCAGCAGGTTGTTGAGTGGGTCTTATTTGCAAGACCTAGTTATTTTGACAAATCACGAGCAAGCCAGACAGCGGGTGGTCATGTGTGATGAGTCAAGTTTTGAGACTTGCCACAAAGAATAGCATGTAACGCTATTAGCTTAAATAACTAAGTTATTCGTGAAACCGATACTCATAAAATGTTGTATGTGTTCGATGCATGTAAATCATTGCTTTTAAGCAAGCATCTCAAAAGAATCGACGTATGTGAAGCATCGTTTAAGTTAGTCGCGGAGCTTAATGTCTTAAAAGGAGCGTGGTCGGCCATTTTTGGGAAGCTGTCAGGAGCAATTCGCGCGCGCTAAAGGCAGTCCGGTCGGTCTTTATAGAAGAGTGATTACTGGCGACCACGACGACATCCTATTGGTCGCCTAAAATTATATCTAGGCCGGTCAATTCGACTAGCTAAGTTGGACGGCCAAGATGATTTGCGGCAGTTAATGGCTGCCGTTGAATTCATTGAATTATATGTAAGAAGCGCGAACGTCCGCCTTGGGAGATCGTTTGGGATCCGTATGGGAAAGTCGTGTCTTTTCCGATCGCTCCTCATGAAAGAGGGGTGGCCGGTGATCACGACGTCACCCTGTTGGCCACCTGAAATTAAATCTAAGTCGTCCGACTAGGCTAGCGAAGTTGGACGGACGAGATGATTTGCGGAAGTTTCGCAATGCCGCTGACTCAATTTAGGGTTTTAAAGCCGTGTGGCTGATCCTCTTTAGGATAATCGATTCAAAGTGTTGAGCGTTGGTTTGAGCAGGCCGATTGGACATACACAAAGGTAGGTTGCCGGCGAGCATGTTGGCATCCTATTGGCCGCCTAGAATTGGATCTAAGACAGTCAATTTGGCTGGCGAAGATGAACGGCCGTGATCATTTTGCGACATTAGTATGTTGTCGCTGACACAAATTAGGGTTTTCAAAATGCGCGTTCCCCCTATTTTGAGAAAACGATTTGACATGTTCCTGGTTTGTCGTGTATAATTCGACTAGCCGGGGATGGAGGCGAGTTTCCGATGATCACATTGGCACATCTTTGATCGTTCGAAGAAAGATCTAAACCGTCCAACTAGACTGGCTAGGTTGGAAGGATGTGATGGGTTTGAGACTGTTATGGTCGGTCTTAGCTCGTTGAGCTTCTCTTTCAACAACGCAACTAGCCTAGTTGTGTCTAGCGATTAGGGATGTCGCTGGCGGGTTTAGAGGATTCCAATTGCCTGGCATGGTAGTGCGCCCGCCGGTGGACATTATGGAGTTTGCTCGGTCCCGGCAGGAAGCGGCCAAGCTTGACAAACTAGCCGGCCAAAACGTGCGGCTGTGATCATTTTGAGACTGACATGAGCAGCCTATGTTTAATTCCTTAAGGAATTAGGTGTGTCGACCAACCAACTTCCAATTTTAATTAAAAATGCGTGTGGCGCTTTTGGAGCGATCTGATTGGTCGGTGGGAAGAGGGGGGCCGCAAGTAGCAACATGGAGCGTAGGCCGGCCAGCCACGGGGGGCACCTGCTAAGGCAAATTGTCCAGCCAAGTGTCGCGGCCACGCCTCCTTTTGTTGTTGCTCTTACTTGACGCAATTACTCTTTATTTCTTATTTTTTGATTTTTGGTAGGATCTTGCTCCTACTAGCTCTGTGATGGATCAATTTCCTAGTTTGCCTAGGTTTAGTTTCGACCAATAGGTTTCGAATTATCGTGCAAGGCTCAAAAAACCTAATTTTTGCAAATTGATAAAATCAGGTTAAAGAACTGAATTTTGCGGGTTGCTGCAAAACCAATCAATTTTTGGTGAATTTCGCATATTGATACAGAAATCACTAATTATGTTTCAGAGGGCACCATAACATTGCATGCCCCTAATTGAGTATTTCCATGCATATCTTAATCCCTACACTTCGGGAAATTCATGCTGCTCAGTTGCGAGCGAACATTAATTGTCATGTCGTGTCAAAATCAAGAGTTCGGCTGGGAACATAGCATGGAATGAATACTCGGCAGGCTCCGGCATTAGTGAGTAATTCAACTAGGAGCTTAAATACTCATTAGGCTCTATACTAGTGAATAATTCATCTAGGAGCTTGAGTTTAAATATAATATGAAGTGAGACATAGGCACTCATTAGATTCTGATATATTCTTCAAATTCCTTAGGGAATATAGACATATCAAGGTCTACTACTTCTGATGTTGGGTCAGGTAGGCATAATTTTACAGTTTTAGCCCTATACTAAAAACCACCATCAACAGCATCATGAGGTACTATATCACAAAAACCCCGATACTTCGTTATCAAGATGTATTGAATAAATAGAAGCGCAACAACAGTTGGATCGGGTCCATAAGGAGATCCGTGGTTAAACACTTGAAATCACCCTTTACAGAAGTCTTTTAAGGAAACCTAGGCTTGTGCAACTCAAGGATCATGTCCTAACTGTCAAGCACCCCCTCACCAATCAGAATCTATATTAGTGAGCAATAATGGGGATTGGCGTGAACCCTTTATCCGATATCTACGAGATGGCTTCCGACCTCCGGAAAAATGCATGGCTACCAAAATTTTCATGGAAGCCCCTATTTTCCTTTCAACTAGCATTGGAGAGATCAAGAAATGTCATAGCCTCTCTCTAAAAAAAAAAGAAGTAGATTTCGACTTGTTTTCTCTCAGTTTAGAAGTAAGAACTCTTTGTTTTTAATATATACATTTGTTAAATAGGTGAGGTCTAAGAGCAAGGGCTATGAGATGAGAGATCTCATTCAATTTGAAGGAGTTTGATCAAAATAAATCAAATTAGGTGCTACTGTGGGATGAGAGGTCCCACACATTCACCCAAAATCATTCATACACTCATCCAACAGTCTTCACGAAGAGGATGAAGATCTGCCGTCCACACAAAACGACTAAAGTTGTACCGCTCATGGTGTTGAAACGGTTGGTGCTCAGCCTCTTGAGAATATTTTTTTAGTTTTTTATTTGGTTTAAATTCGTTGACGCGGATTCTACGAAAATTTTATTAATAAATTAAAAATAAATAGCTAGGAGGCACATGTTCAGTCGCTTGAAGAGAAAAACGCGGCTGAACATAAGCCTCTTAGGGTCTGTTTGGCAGCTTGGAAACCCAACAACATATCCTAAGTAGAGATATCAGTTATCTAACTAGGAATTGGTTAACTTGAATTATGTTTGTCTCAAATTTTATCTTATCCCAGATTAACATAGAAGTTGTTTGGTTAACATCTCAATCACCCAACAGAAATCATAAGTATAACTTGAATCATGTTTGTTTCGCTCTCGAATTTAAACAACAACATGCAAATAACAGTATCCAAGTCTAACTCATCCAATTTAAACAACAATATGCAAATAACAGTATCCAAGTCTAACTCATCCAATTTAAACAACAATATGCAAATAACAGTATCGAAGTCTAACTCAACAGTATGCAAACATTAGCCGCGGCGGCGACGCTGATAATCATTCCACATTGCATCTGCGATTGAAGTTCGAAGTTCTGAAGCTACTTCTCGTTGTCTATTTCTCCCAAGTGTAGGGCATTCACTGTCTTGTTGCATTCTTGGATCGGTTTCTAGTAGGTTTTGTAAGTTCTCATCATCGAAAATCAAGTCATT
Source organism: Papaver somniferum (assembly GCF_003573695.1). Classification (NCBI taxonomy): domain Eukaryota; kingdom Viridiplantae; phylum Streptophyta; class Magnoliopsida; order Ranunculales; family Papaveraceae; genus Papaver; species Papaver somniferum. Next base: position 88,011,059 of record NC_039365.1, on the reverse strand, counting down.
AATGCACTCTCTGCGGATGTGGTTATGAAGGATGCAACATGCAAGTACAATTTTCACCTGTGATTCGAATGGATATTGAGGCTGCAGTTGCAAAATAGTGAAGCGTCTTTTAAGTATACCGATAGCACGTTCAATTGCATTCCGTAACGATGCATGTCGGAGATTGAATAATTCCTTTGCATATTTTGTACGATTTCCACCAAATTCCTTCAAGTGATAACGGACACCACGATATGGAGTAATAAACTGCGGCATATTGGCGAATCCTGCATCAGCGAGATAAAATTTACCTGTACAAACAAAAAAAGGCTAAGTTATCAATCAAGCTCTCCGTGGATATAACATAAATGTGATTATAGACTCTACTGCATATAGGATCTTCTTCCCCATTCTAAAATGAAGTACAAACATTGTACATATTTCCCTGCAACAGTAGGAATATGAATGGAAGCTATTGCAATGCAGTGCTAAAACCAACAGTAACTACCAAAACCAAAACCCTTGTTACTGCCCGTATTTTACTCGTTTACCATTTGGAAGACCACTGAACTGAGAGCCACCCATGAGTTATTAGCTCTTTTCTGAGAGCCACCCGTGAGTATCAATGAAATGGATTCACAGATGAGATTAAGTGGGTCTCGGAAGACCACTGAACTGAGACATGGGAAGTGTAAAAAAACAGACAAATAGTTCCCAATAATCATTAAAATGTCATGCTCACAGATGAGATTAAATATCATGCTCTAGGAATAATCATTAAAAAAAAAACAGACAAATAGTTCACAGATGAGATTAAATGTCATGCTCTAGGAATTCCAAACACATAATTCAACTGGAGGGTTTCTTTGATAGTAAATGATGAATTGAACAAATGATGAAAAATACAGCATGACTAGCATGCCTATCTATCTAATTAAAAAGTAGTTGTCTACCTGAGCTTCCCGTTAAAAAGATGTCAAAGCTAGAAACATGGGTTGGCAATAGTATTTGGAAGTAGAATGAAAAATATATGATCACACGTTATACCTTCGGGCACAATTAATCTATCGCATCTTGTTAGAGCTGAATCTAGTATGCGTGAATCAGCAGCCGAGCCTTCCCAACCAGCTAGAACATACTGAAACTGTAAGTCAAAGGAACAAGCTACTAAAACATTTTGCGAAATGAACCCTTTTCTGCACCAAAAAGGGACTTGTTCGTCGAGACCAACCATTGCTGGTATTTGTGTTCCATCAATGGCTCCTATACAATCCTATAATGAAAAGAATACGAGTAAAAAGTAGTTGGCTGTGGATACAAACATATTTATATATACAACAAAAACTAATTGAGTTTATGTGATAAAGCTTGGTTGAAGATATGCAATACCTTGAAGTATGGATAAAATCTTGGGGTTTCTAAGATTTCAGTGGGGGTATCAGGCCCTGCTGGTACAAGAAAATCATCTGCCAATGCAACAATAGCATCCAAGACTGCATTAAAATGTCTACTAATTGTCTCACCCGAATGCTGAAAACGCTCTTGAAGTATCCTGTTACGTTCATTATGTCCAACATCAAGCATAAAAATTGCTACTTTTTCTTCAACACGAACTCCATTACTATGACGAAGTAACTCCTTTTCTTTCAACATATCACATAATCTTAAGAAAACATGTTTTTCCATACGAAAACTATCCTGACATCGTGCATCATGACCATTTAAGACTTCATCTACATGATCTGCACCACTAAGAATTGAATCATGGCATATTGTTTTCTCCAAAAAATATTGGTAATAAACAGCAATTAGTGTTGTTGTGACTGCTGTTACAACTACTACCAAATCTTCTTCATCGTCAGAACTCGCCATATTACGATATCTTATATGTACCTACCAATAGAAAGAATATAGAAGATTAAAAATCATTATATCAATAGAAAACACACAGAAAATTAAAAATCAACATGGAAACTTTAAAAATAAAAACATTTCAATTTAATTCATAGAGCAGGAACATAGTTCATAAAAAACGAAAGGAAAACTACTATTACAGTACCATAACAACACTAAACTTAAACATTAACCAAATTAAATCTCTGACACAAACTACTAAATGAAAAGAAACTTGAACATAACCTAGTAATTCGAAATCCCTGAGAATACTATGTGGCCAAACTTCACCCTATCAGACACCTAGTCACATAAAATTGGAAGGATAATATGCGAGAATATTGAGCTTCGATAACAACCACTGTCGTTTCTTGTTCCCAGTCAATGCAATGAAAATCTTAGCTTTCTTTTCATCTTCCAATAAATCTAGCGCCTGCACAAAAGTATCATCATCCAAATTTGGTACATCCTCGAGCGCGGACACTAAACTTGCCTCTAAAGATGATGAATTTTTTTTTCTTCTTTCTTAGTCGCAACATTGTTCACAGCCGCTGCCATTACCTGAATTTCATCTACCATTCCTTCTCCTGTACACTTTTTGGTCTTTCTAAAAGGACGTGAATTCAGACCTGTTGAAGCTCGAGCCCTTTTTTGAGTGTCAGATGTACGCAAGTCCTCATCCTTATATTTATATCCATTCTCATTCTGTTCTTGAGGGGTATCTGGAGATTGCGTGTTATCTAAATTTTCATTATCATGGTCATCATCATCTTGCACAGTATTGTCATTCCTACAACGGCTATACCTTCCATTGGCCCTATTATCCCCAAATATAATAGCTAACTCATCAAAGTGAGCAAGGGTCTTTGTCCTCCAGCATTTGACATCAGGATGCTTCTGCAAGTGGAATTATAAAATTTTCCTATTAGCATATCTTCTAAATACAAAACGAAAATCAAAATTCATTCAATTGTTAAAGAATAACATAAATTACAAACCTTGATATAATCATCCCATACAGCATCATCAGCAATCACAATTTCTCGCGACTGATCCCATCCAAATCCACTTTGACCTCTAAGAGTACTCACAACAACATAGTTCTTCTTCAAAGTTTTCATACGATTTTTCAACACATCCTTGGTAAAATAAGAACCAAAACTCTGCTTGAAATTATCAACAAAGTGTGTCCAAGCATATTTGCTGAATTGACCATCGAGTAGTTGTCCTTTCTGTACTTGGTCTTCCATTAGACCTATGAACAGTCTATCCATGGGAGGAGTCCAAGTTGTCCTTCCAGTTTGGGGGTTGGATGATTGATCACTCTCCATATTCTACAATTAACTGAATATGTAAGCTATTGCTAAACAAACTTTTCAGGAAAGTTAAACAACACATCATTACTGGATTCTATATCACTAATTTTGTCACCATTATAGCTAACAAGAATAACCCTGTGAACTTGGGAAGCTAGTAATGCCTCAAACAAAGCTTGTCATAAACAAAATGAATTACCTACTAATTTAATCAAATTTAAAAAATTCCTTTCCCAAATTTAAGTCATACCAACCACTATCAACATACAACCTAAATCATTAATCTGATTACGATGATACCACCAACATGCAATTGATAAAAACAAAAGAAAACATATGTAGTAATGAGAAGAAAAAAAGAGGATGAAGATGATACCAACAACATGCAATTGATAAAAACAAAAGAAAACATATGTAGTAATGAGAAGAAAAAAAGAGGATGAAGATGATACCAGTAACTTGCAATTGATCTGTTGCAGATTTGATATGAAAGCGCTCTGTAAGAAAAACCAAATCAGATTTGTAACAAACTGAATCGTAGAAATTACTGGGATGAATTTGTTAAACTAAACTAGTTGAGAAGAAAAGAGAATACCTTGTGCCAATTTTATGTGGAAACAATAAGCTTTGCATCAGTATATATAGGGAAGAAATTGGAAAATTCACAAAGGTATGAAAAACCCTATCGTGGGTTTAGTAATGGTGATACAGGTATCATGGATTCGTGGGAATGGTAATGGGATTGTGGAGTTCTATCCTTGGCGAGGAAATTGGAAAAACATGTATCTGAGAGAATACCTTAATTACACATTTTTAGCATATGAAAATCACGGTGGGTTTTCTTATTCTTATCGCAAGTTGGGAATTGAGGGAAGACAAACACGATATAACCGTTTTATCTAGATAACCCATCCTAGGATAAGGATATCCAAGCGGCCAAACACGACCTTAGTCTCTAGTTTTGTTCTTCCATGGTACAAATTTCACTCTTCAAGCTCTCACCCATTCCATGGCCCTTACTCTAAGGCTAACCCCTATGGGCTAGATTGAACTACTAGATTGGCCAAAAAGTGTTGCAAATCAAAAAAAAAAGTCTGGGAAAAAAATTAACACTAGCATTGGATAGTTCTCTCTCCTAGCAGTTGCTCGCAGTCCAACTATCAGCGAGATTGAAACGCTGAATCATTCCGCGCTGAAAAAGTGTTTATAACGCTGAACGGTTCAACGCTGGGAGATAAATTTTATGATCTAACGGATGAGATTTAAAACGCTGAACCAAACAGCGCTCAGCGCTGAACCAAACATCGTTCTATAGTGGTCCCAAATGAGGTGGATGACCAATCTAGCTGTTAGATATCTAGCTCATATGACTTAGGAGGTTGCCCTAGCTGACGTGGATGGCCAATCTAGCAGCTAGATATCTAGCCCATCGGACTTAGCCTAAGGGTGTTTAGTTTTTACAAATGAACAGTTAACGAGTTTGGGAACTGCCCTTAATCAAAAAGACTCACTCATCACTGGTGTTAATTCTTCTTCGTAATATTAATAATTTTATATACTCCATCCATTTCTAAAAAAATAGGCTTGTTTGGTTTGTACAAAAATTAAGAAAACTAATCATTTTGACCATTTTTTCATACTTTTTCCTGATTTGTCCTTGGTCTCACTCATTTGACATTATCAAAAAACAGAGAGAAGTGGTCCCCTATATCTTTCCATTTATAGAAACAAGTTTGGTTGTTTTTTTTTGACATACCCAAATAAGAAAACCAACCTATTTTTTTAGAAACTAAGGGAGTATATCCTGGCACATGTAAACAAGTAGCTACTTCACAATATATATTTTTTTTGATAGGCTAAAGCTGGATCCAAGCCCCTACTCAAACCCAGCCAGTTGGACTAGCGCCACTGCTGAACTCAACCCCGCCAAACCCCTCTATATAACTAATTTAAATACAAACCTCTATGATAAATCGAACCCCTGATTTCCTCTTTACTGGAATTGATAGGATACCATTGAGCTATGCCCTTGGACCCAAGCTACTTCATAGTATAGTGCAATGCATGGATGGATATCCAAATCCTAGTTAGTAAGTTCGCGAATGATTCGCGAATGATTCGCGAATTTTTCCGTATCACGAATTTTACCGTCTTATTCGCGTACGTTTGCAACTCTGAACCCAAGTCGCGTATTATGTGGCATTCCCGGATTATTCGCGAATCGTTCACGAATTTTACGTATCCCGAATGATACGTCCGCTTAATTCGCCATAAATTCTTTAGCTTTTACTTTTCAAAGACTCCACTTTTTGGGCTTTACTGCCTCCCGAACATACACGACCGAATATTAGACGTGTTGTAATTTTTATGAAACAAAAATGACTGAAGAGATTTGAAGGTGAAGGTGAGAGAGATCTCAAACTCACTAACCAAGCATCTAAACCACCATACGACGTCCTTTTGGATAACTAATGTTGTATATATTATTAATATCATCATATTGAGTTTATTTTTTCCTTAAATAACTCACACATATGCATAAAAATTGGTCTATGACCTTATAAATACAAATTATTTGTTATATATAGATACCGAATTTTCAGAGCCGAACTCACATTTATAAACCGAATTATACACGTACGTATGCCGTTCTGAATTAATGACGAATCACGTCCCGTTGACCGAATTTTAGACCGAATCTGGATTTTACAAAACCGTATAATACTCGTACGTTTGCCGTTCCGTACGTTTGCCGAATCCCGAATTGCTAACTAGGATCCAAATACGGAAAGATAATACAATTATTTCTTTTATATTTTGGATAATGGCATTATATGCTGACTTTTTTCTTTAAAATTGAGATAGACGAAGAAGAAAATGATTGATTCATCGGGAATTTCCACTTTTTAAGATCTTAAAACTTATTAATATTTGGCATACAGTAGCTAGTTGATACTATGGGACTTACAGAAAATCTGCCCATATTCTGTGACCACACAAAATTAAAAGTCTCTCTCACTCTCATCGGTGTATATATAATTCTAGTACGACTTGTTCCTTCCTTGCAGTTGCATGAAGGGGAGTAACTGTTAAAGCAGAGTGAGAAGGATTCAGTTGTGAAATTTGTTTTCTACCCATCAACTAGGCTTCCTCATCCTCATTGACATTTATGATTAATTCCCAAGTCCTTCCCCCCTAAAATTAAATTACAAAACCCCCCTTTCACCAAGAAGAGGACAAACAACACTTTTGTGTCAAAAAGAACTCCTTTTTTATGATTTATCTACGCTGACACTTGCATTCACTCTCGTTTCTCTATTACTCGTTTCTACTCATGTCTCTCTTTCTCTTTCAAACAAAGGCCAAGACCCAGAAGCATGAGCTGGCTTTGGGGTAGAGAGATGGAGAGATTCCGTATGTGGGTTTTCTCTAGCTGTCGAATTGAAGCTATAAATATACATCATACTCCACTTTGTTGCTTCACAAATTGTTTCTACTTCTCTTTTTCCCTCTCTGTTGATATTTGGTTACAAACAGAGAGAAATCATCCACCTTTCACCTTTGTCTTGCAACAAGTGTGTGGTAGTAGTACTATCTCAACTTCCACAGCAACAACAACAGAACATAACAAAAAAAAAGATAAGAGACAAAGCGAAAGTGAATTATAAGTTTGTGAGCTCTCTTCGTTCATAATCATATTGTGATTGATTGCGTATCACTAAACTTGTTCCGTTTTCCAAATTCTGATTTATCTTCTTTTCTCAAGAATGACTACTACTACTGTTTGTAGTGAACTGCAATCATCATCATCTTCTTCTTTCTCAGTTCTCTTTATCTTCGCTTGTATCTTCATCATCTCTCTATTTCTTTTACATCGTATCTTCAAAATTGTAACCTCAAATGGGAGAAAACTTCCTCTACCTCCTGGTACCATGGGTTGGCCATATATTGGTGAAACATTCCAGCTCTACTCACAGAACCCCAACGTCTTCTTCGCTTCCAAAATCAAGAGGTACTTTTCTTCGCGATACATCCATCAATTTCATATGTTTTTTTCATCTTCTTTTTAATTTATGTAATTTGCCAATTTTGACTAGGTTTGGAAAAATATTCAAGACCCATGTACTGGGATGTCCATGCGTCATGATATCAAGTCCTGCAGCAGCTAAATTTGTGTTGGTGACACAATCTCATCTCTTCAAGCCTACATTTCCAGCTAGTAAAGAGAGGATGTTAGGTCCTCAAGCCATCTTTTTCCACCAGGGAGATTACCACACTAAACTCAGGAAGCTTGTTCTGAGAGCATTCATGCCTGATTCTATCCGGAACATCGTCACTGACATCGAATCCGTTGCTCTACAATCTCTCAAATCGTGGGATGGTCGTTTCATCAATACTTTCCAGGAAATGAAATCTGTAAGTATTATCCATATATCTTACACCTATATATGTCATGGTAGAATTGTTAAATCTAGAATAATTGAACATGGATGTGAATTTAAAGTCAATTTCGGTTTGTGAATGAACAGTATACATTCAACGTGGCACTACTTTCGATCTTCGGAAAAGACGAGATATTATATAGAGAAGATCTGAAAAGGTGTTACTATGTACTTGAACAAGGCTATAATTCAATGCCCATAAATCTTCCGGGGACACTCTTTCACAAATCAATGAAAGCGAGGAAAGAACTAGCTTCAATTCTGGCAAAGATATTATGTTCAAGACGAAAGAGCGGTGAAGAAGAAGAGCACCATGATTTACTTGGATCATTAATGAGAAAGAAAGAAGCATTGACTGATGAGCAAATAGCTGATAACATCATTGGTGTCATATTTGCTGCTAGAGACACTACTGCCAGCGTACTAACATGGATTCTCAAGTACTTGGCAGAAAATCCTAAAGTCCTTCAAGCTGTCACTGTAAGCTTCCCATCTCTTTTATTCCCTTGTCATTAATTACGCTTCAACAAAAAAAAAATACAACAGATTTCCTCCTCCTACAAACCTAATTTTGTTGTTTAGTTTGTCTGAATAAGTTCAAGAATAACCCACTACAGCCCATATATCATTTATGTCCCATTCCTGAATATAGGCCAATTGGATCTTCTACTTGTGGTAAACTAGGTGTAATAAGTTAGTTGTTCATGGGGTTGGTTAATAAAGGAAAATATTATAAAAAAATTAATTTCATGTTTTCTTTTTTGTCGTATTAAAATTCAAGTGGTGTGTGTGATCTCATGTTTGCATGTTTGCGCTGCAGGAAGAGCAAGAATTAATAAAGGAAAACTGCAGCAAAAACAAGTTTGATGAAGAAGAAGATAAGGAAAAATATTTGAGTTGGGGAGATGCCAAGAAGATGCCAATAACTTCAAGAGTTATTCAAGAGACACTTAGGGTTGCTTCAATTTTATCATTCACCTTCCGAGAAGCTGTTGAAGATGTTGAATATGAAGGTTGGTTTTGCTGCCGGGCTCTAAAAATAATAGTATTTTCTTTCAATCATTAAAATATAGTCTCATCTGATTATGTTTTGATATTCATTTTCACCAGGTTACACTATACCAAAAGGATGGAAAGTTTTACCACTGTTTAGAAATATTCACCACAGCCCTGAGATCTTCCCAGAGCCTGAGAAATTTGATCCATCTAGATTTGAGGTAAAAATTCAGCCAATCTAATTTATTCTTCAACATTATTTGTATATAGTACTACTACTAGTACCAAATCCATTTATGCCTATTAATAATGAAACAGTACTAATTTTGGAAAGTCAAAATTGTGGAAATCAAAAACAGGTTGCTCCAAAACCCAACACATTCATGCCATTTGGGAGTGGAACCCACTCATGTCCTGGGAATGGGTTAGCTAAATTGGAGATATTAGTCCTCCTCCATCATCTCACCACAAAATACAGGCAACAACAACAATAAGAAAATCTTTTTTTTATTTATTTCTTTCACAATTTTTGTCCCTTGACTCAATAAAATTGTTTGTTTTTTTTGTGTACAGGTGGTCTGTTATAGGGCCACAAAACGGGATCCAATATGGTCCATTTGCGCTTCCCCAAAATGGGTTGCCAATCAGATTACATCTCAAGAGTTAGACGTCTCCAGAATTATTAATTAATTTAATTAACCATCAATCCAAAAGAAGCGTTGTTATCTCAACTCAAAAATGAGAAGAAGATAGGAGAGATACAAAGACTTTTTCACGAAGACATCACAGGCCTGGGGACCCAAGTAGGCAGAGAAGAAAGGGCTGTAACCAAAAAGGGACACCCCTACACGACTCCAAGTGATTACTACTGTACGACGACGAAAAAGCGAGGAAATCAAATTTTGAGAAAAGTATACAACAAGGGACCGAACCATAAAATGTACAAATTACAAAAGGCCTTTCAGACAAAAATGAGTAGATATGAGCTGTACTTTTCCTTTTCTTTCCTCTTCTTCTTGCTTGAATTGCAATCCCCCATTAGGTGTTAAAACGGTATTTATTAGGAGAAGCACTAAATGTAGAGGAGTGACCTCAAAGAAGTGGTCACTCTTTCCTTCAACTGTATATATACAAGTTAATGGCAAGCATAGATCATATAGGACATTTTATTTTTATTCTCTTTGGCTTTTTTTTTTCTTTTCTTTTTCGAAAACAATAAAACAAGCCTCAATACAAATTGTGATCATAATTCTCCAACTCCAGATTAAAAATTATTACTACAAGATTAATTTTGAGAGTTTCCAACAATCATAAGGATACTAAACTTACAAAAAAGACACCCAAACCACTTAACGTCATAATTACAGTACATAATTTGAATAGAAAAAATAAAATAATCATTGCATGTCGATTCCTAAGTTACAATTCAAACTTACATGGTCTAGTTTGTACCAAAAGTAACACCTCCAAACCAAATAACAAATATACGAGTAATAGAGACATTAGGATTCATAGATCCAACCTTTTATCAAGAATTTTTTCCAAAAACATAACAAAACAAATGATATAGGTATATAATGATCTATATATCCAATCATTTGTCAATGATTTTCTCAACGTAACAAGAGTAACAAAAATAACCTAAATCGGTTACCATAGAACGGAATCGATATGGGTTTTCATCGAATTTAGTCTTGTAAAACTTTTTGTTGTTGATGTGTTTGTTGTCATTGTTGGTGCTGGTGTCTTTGGAAATCTTGTAGTTGCTGATGTCGGAGTTCTCGTAAAATTATTGTTGTTCTTGATTAACTTCATCTAAGATGCAATACCATGCGTAAAACAAACGTTAACATAAGACCTCTAAAGATAGTACCCTGAATAGAAGTAAAGATGCCTAGATCTAGAAGAACAAAAAAATAAAAAACACAAGTTAAGTCTTGATTTAAAACATAAAAAGGATTGAAATCTAGCGAAAAATTAAAGCCAGATCAAAGAAAAGGTAGAAAAGAGACAATGATGAAGACCGAAAGAAATGGATCTGCTAAAGTCCACTCCTCTTGGAAGAATTAGCGACCTAAGGTTTTCGGATCTCTTTCTTCGAGAGAATGGAAAAATATACCTGCAAGTCTAGATTGTCTCGGGTCTACTTTCTATTTTGCTGGAAGCGGTATCATGAATATAGTTGGATACTTGTAAACCTTTACTTTCTTCAAAATATCCCCCATTTTCTTGCTCTGAAAAAAGAAAATAAATAAATAATAAATTTCAATTCAATTTTTATGAAATAATCTAATATCCATAACTTGGGTATCATCCCAATGGAACGTAACTCATGTCAATGAAATGCTTAATGGGAAGGTGATTCATTTTTTCACCCTCAGATTTTTTTTTTCTTCTTTCACCACCCTCAATCTAACCCTTTACGATTTGGAAAACTACTTAAACCTAAGTGATATATATTATACACCAATATGCAACGGTTTTGAGTTTTAGGAACCTTATTTGATTTACAGAGTATCAAATATAATTCTCAAAACTCAAGTATCCTGATTGAATCAAGAGATACATAAATTTTATTTATTTGTTATTAATAATGCAAGAGAGAAAAGTTTACAAGAAGTTGGTAGGGAGCCTGGCAACCAAATGAGCTCCCACCCCCTTCTGAATAATAGAACCAAGTCTATGAAAAAGAAAATTTACATCTTTTGTAGCTTCATGCCAAGATAAAAAGTTGTCAACCCGCTTCAATAATACGATGATGTCTTTGTTGAGCTCCCTCATAGTGGAAATGGAGAGGATACCAAAACCATATTTATTTTATTTTCAAGATTAAAGAAAAAAATCAAATAAAATTAAATAAGACAACAAAAGATACTCTCAAATTATATTTAAAAAGTTGAATCGTTGTTATAAACATTTTTAGGACAATCGGAATACCTTTGATGTTCTTAAAACAATGGAACGTAAAAATTCATGTCAATGAAATACTTAAATGATAGGTATTTTTTACCGTCCACCCTATAAGAGAGCAAATATGTAAGAGTTTTGAGTTTCAGAAACCTTATTAAATTTACACAATAACACACACATATATATATATATTAAATATAATTTACTAAATATTATTTGAAGAAAACTTCAAGTATCCAGATTGAATCAACATCTACATAAAAATAATAAATTTTATTTCGTTTTAGAAGAAATAATATTATCATTAGTAACACAAGAGAGAGAATTTTACAGGAATTAGTTGGGATCCCAGAAACCAACTAAGCTCTTACACCCTCTGAAAAACAACACCAGTCTATGAAAAAGAAAATTTGCATCCTTTATTGTAGCCACATGTCTAGATAAAAAGTTGTAAAGCTGCTTCAGTAATTCGATGGTATGTTTGCGAGTTCCCCAAAGTGTAAAAGGAGAAGACACCAAAACCATATTTATTTTCTTCAGATGATAAAATAAAAAAAATCAAAAAACTTAATAAAATAATAGACGAGATTCTCAGATTATATTAAAAAAATTAAATCGTCATTATAAAAATGAATGCCTTTAATGTTCTCAAAATTAAAAAAAATAAATAAATGATTGAAAACAACTCGATAGGTAAGCGTCCACGTAAAATATCATCCCTACGTAAAATGTTAAGATTTATTTTTATGTGCCCCTGCTAGTAAAACTAATGAAACATATAACATCTGGAAACCCACATGAATCCTTACGGCCATGCACGGTATGAGTATCCCCTTTACTGTGTAATAAGTTATTTAGCTAACCAAACAAAACTCCTACCATATGAGATAATTTGATTACGAAAATATGCACGTGTTTTTCTATACAAACGCAAGGGTCTACGTAGGTCATTGGTTATCACCTTCTTCGTTAAATTTGCTAGTAAAGGATGCACATATGAATAGTATTCAGGTCCTCCCATGGACACTATTCATCATCAGATTTTCCATAAATTTTTGGTATTCTTCACTATATTTTTCTATATGGACATTAGGGGTTTATATAGGATATTGGTTATCACCTCCATCAATAATAAACTAGTAGGGATGCACGTATACATGCGCTCACTGAACACTATTCATCATCTTGTTCGTGGCGTTCTTCACAAAAAAATTGGTACACGAACATGGAGGATCTACGTGGGTTAATGGTTATTAACTTATTCTTTTATTAATGTAGGAATAGATATAAACAAAATTCACGTACATGAGGGGTTCATGCGGTACTATTCATCTTCTCCATCTTCATGATGTTTGTGGTGTTCTTGGTGAAACGAATTTTTCTCAAAAATAACAATCTAGACGTTAAAAAATATCAACATATCCTTGAAGTATTAATTATATCCAAATTTCTCCCTGGAATAAACTCAACATCAAAACACTTAATATAGAAATCTATTAACAAATCACGATGTCACCCTTTCATGAATATCAAATTAATCCGACCAGATCATAATGGATCTACATATAAAAGGAAGGAGTGACCCATTGCTACGATTTTACCTATGGACTTATAGACTAATAAAAATTCGACGGCGGAGAAAACTGAATAGTGATTATTGGTTGAACTAAGAAAATTATATTCTTTCCCTTTTCTTACAAAAGTCATGAGAAAATGACAAAGTTTAGACAATGGTGTAATGTGTTACAAAAAGGATAAATAACGATAAACCGATGTAAAAAATAAATGTTTTCAATTTGGACGGTTTAACAACATCGACGCGTCGTAAACATCCACATGTTGTCGTATGAAAGATTTAAAGAAGCTTTTACAAATTAGGATAATATAGATCTTCAAGCAACCCAACATATTGAGCAATAAAAATCATCTCATAACAATATCCTCCTAACTAAAAGTAATGTGAGATGTTAAATATCCTCTAAAAAAGTGTCTTATTTTAAGGCAACACCCCATGAGAGTTTGTTTAATGGTGCAAATTGACTTCTAATGAGTCTTTTTTCTTTCACCATAAAAATATCCATTGCGATCTCTCCGCAATTCATTTATTGCATACGAACCTTAAACTAATACTCTTTCATTTTCCTTGAAAGATAATACTACACCAAGCTTTTGACATCGTCTTCACATCACAAGGCACTTCCCAATCCATCACCCTAGAGCAACAATTTGAAGATGAAAATACGGGGGTACAACAACCTCACCCAACATTTCGATTAGAAATCTGTATGGACTAACTCCAATATACTTTATAGAGAATCAGCGAGACAGTCAGACTCAATTTAGAGAAAAGTATATCGAGGAGTTAATATCTCTCTCACTTGATTTGATCTTTACTCAAGCAAATAGAAATTTGCGAGTCTTTATCAAATACAAGGATAATAACTTGGATGGTATCAAAGACCAATATCCAGGATCAATCAATTTCCAATCAACAACCAAAGGTTGGATTTCACAATTGATTGATACAACACACAACCTGTGATATTTCAATTATATAACAAAATATAATGCAGAGTAGAAATAACACAGACACCAGAAATTTTGTTAACGAGGAAACCGCAAATGCAGAAAAACCCCGGGACCTAGTCCAGATTGAACACCACACTGTATTAAGCCGCTACAGACACTAGCCTACTACAAACTAACTTCGGTTTGGACTGTAGTTGAACCCTAATCGATCTCACACTGATTCAAGGTACACTTGCGCTCCTTACGTCTCTGATCCCAGCATGATACTACACACTTGATTCCCTTAGCTGATCTCACCCACAACTAAGAGTTGCTACGACCCAAAGTCCAAGACTTGATAGACAAATTTGTCTCACACAGAAAAGTCCATAGATATGAATAAATCTGTCTCCCACAGAAATACCCAAGAATTTTTGTTCTTTTGATAAATCAAGGTGAACAGGAACTAATTGATAACTCCGACTTATATTCCTGAAGAACAACCTAGTATTATCAATCACCTCACAATAATCTAAATCGTATGGTAGTGAAACTAGATATTGTGGAATCACAAACGATGAGATGAAGATGTTTGTGATTTCTTTTTATCTTGCCCTATCAGAGATATAATCTCAAGCCACTTTTTCAATTGAACTCGTACGATAGAAAATGGCAAGATCAGATCGCTCAACTACAAGAAAAGTAGTTTCGTCTCGCTTCACAATCCCAATGAAGTCTTTCAGTCGTTAACCTACAGGGTTTCGAGAAGAAACCTAAGGTTAAAGGATAATCGACTATAGCAAACCAACTAGTATCACACAGGAGGTGTGGGGATTAGTTTTTCCAGATGCTAGATGTCTCCTTTATATAGTTTTCAAATCAGGGTTTGTAATCTAGGTTACCTTGGTAACAAAGCATTCAATATTTACCGTTAGATGAAAAACCTGATTCAACCAAGTTAATATCTTTCAACCGTTAGATCGAAACTTAGCTTGTCACACACACAAATGAAATGTATTCATTTAAGTTTGAGTAACCGTACTTAAACGTGTACACTTAGTTGGTTCACAAATAGTTAACCAATGGTTATCCATATGAGCACTCATATTAACCGTATTCATCTTTCTCATAACTAGTTCAAATGACTCATAAGAACTAGTTGATAGAGTTGTTCAATTGTTTAGGTCTTTATTCATAGACACAATTGAAACAAAATCGGTTTGATCCACTTGAATAAATTCATGAACAATATAACCACAGTTTTCAAAGATTGCATTCCTTATAATTTATTTTTTTAAGTTTATGCCGATTTGAGATATCACCAGCTTGAGTATGCGTACGGGTATGCGTACCTTAGCTACCGGATTTGAGTTTACAAACTCAGCAGAATTTTTCAGTTCGAAAACTTTTGTGGGTACACGTATGGGTACGCGTACCTAAGGTGGCTGGTTTACAAGTTTGCAAACTACAAACTCAGCAGAAATTTTCGGTGGAAAACTTCCGCCAGTACGCGTACCCAACATGTCTCCTTCACCAATACCGCGTGCACACATATGCACGCACTTGGCTTCCGGTACATGTATTTATACACTAATGTGCGAACACACTATATATGTTTATATCCATAAATGGTAATCTCAACTCTACATTTCAATCATTGAAACATTCTTCTATAATGTTATAACAATCGTTATTCACGACTATCGTCATCAAAGCTATTTTCAAGATTGAAACGTCACCATGACTTTCATCACGGGTAAAGATGAAAATGGTTAAAGCAAAAGCTTACCAACACATATTTTGAGAAAAAGATAGGAGAGTAAACTCGGATCGAAATAACAAATGTATATGTATGAAAACTTTCATACTTGAACTAATTTGTCTCAAGAATAGGAGATAGAATAGACTTTTGAGTGATAGATAAGTTCAAGTCTTCACATACCTTTTAGTCGGATGAAGTTCCACCGGTTCCTCGAGTAGTTCTTCGTCTTCGTAAGATGATCCCCATGAAGTCTGGAGCTTCAACTACACTTGACTATCCTAGACCGAGACTTAGTCATAAGTAAACTAGAAATCAAGACATATAGTTTTGATCATTAATATTGACAAACATGCTTGAGATAGCAACGCATGCGAGTTCGACCGAGCAATGCTCTAACAATCTCCCCCTTTGTTAATTTTAGTGGCACAACTATCAATACATATGGATTACAAAATAGATAAAAACTTTGTAGCTTCTCGTCCACATGCTTGATCTCCTTGGTGCTTCAACATTACTCGAAATTTTCGTCACTTCTAAGTACTCTAATGATTCCAAAGGTTGTAAGTTTAGCATCATCGTTGTTGAAGTTCCGTAGCCATAACAATGAGAAAACAAAAGCTCTCGATCATTGTTATACAGTGTCATAGTATTATTACACAGCATTAAAGTTCTCATATCACAACATCGACAACAGTACTATGGTGATATGTATCATTCCCCCTTAGTCAATACTTCGTCTCGACACGAAAACCACTCCCCCTTACATAATGATCCGTAAAACACTTAAACCATATGTATTTGTAGTGTGAACTACATACTAATTCTCCCCATTTTTGTCAATAAAATTGGCAAAGGTACGAAAATGGGATCCTAATGAAATTCTCATGGAGACGCTTCAAGACCAAAGAAAAGTACATATCAATTTTGTTTAGATGCAATCATAAAGCCGAAGCTAAATGCATTCATCATGGAGTTTATAAAGATACAAGATAACTCCTCAAATATTCCACATCCGCACTCCCCACAAAGATATGGAAATTAAGCGCAAGTTCAAAAGAACTCTCCCCCATTTGATGTCATTCCCGAAAGAACAACAAGGGCGACCTTACTTTTACAAGAAAAAAAAGGATTTCTTTGGACACCAAAAATGATTTTGTTATCCAAAAATTCTCAATCAAATTAACCACAAGAGAACCCATGATTGATTTAATCGGAATACACAACCAAAATAACCACAAACGAATCTATGATTAGTTTAGTTGGAAATGCTCACACAAGAAAACTTATGGAGCCACACAGTATACACTACACGTAAAATATGGATCAGGGAAGATCAATACTGCGGAATATACAAGAATTCATTCTATTTTCCGTCACTATTTGCATAACGACATTCAATAGACATAATCCTTGTAAACAAAAGATTTTAACCTATCTTCCATCAAAGAATTGACATAATAGGCTTAACTTTTGTTTGTCAAAAGTTCATTCATTCTTTTATCAATACATGCATATCGACATATAAACGAGATAACTTTTGACATCGTATGGGACAATAATAATTCACGTACGCAAACACACATATCCCATAACATATTGCGATATATAAAACCATAAAGATTAATACTGCAATCATCATCTTCCAAAATAATTTTTTTAGAATTTAAACGAAAAAACCTAAAAAACAAGAAGATGAAAATGTTGGACATAGCTATGTGTACTCACAATAATGGCTATTCCAAACCCTAGTTATTCTTCTAAACAAAACAAGAATAAAATTCTCATAAGAAGATTTACTAGGAATCATAGAGATTTCTCAAGGCCTCTACTGAGAGTTCCTTCTCATTGATGAAAAACCCATTGATTATGGGATTGTTCAATTCCTCCAAATCTTTAGAAATATCTGTCAACTCACTAAGTTCTCTTTTTAGTTCACGCACGGTGTTCGTTGTAAGAGACAACATTCGTTCATAGTGAATTAACTCTTCTAAAGACGAAACAATTTGATATTTTAAATCATTTCTTTTGTTGATAAATTCTTTCACCAAGCTCCCGAAGTTATCATCAAGCTGATAAAAAGACGCGAACCAATTAGAGGAAGAACCTTCTCCATTATTTGTAGCCTTCACTTTTGAGGAAGAAATTCCTTTACCTAGATACACATTAGCTGATTCGGCTGCATCCCTGCTTGTGGTGCCTCTAGTTACAGGAGCCATGAAACTGTATCTTTTTAGAGAAGGAGGAAGTCTAGAAACGATTTTAAAAATAGACTTATGAAGGTCTAAACCCTAGAAGAACAGGTCTTCTGTAGTTTAATGATCCATTATCTATATTGTTAGGAGAAAATTTTCTTAACAAAAATAAATACAATACTTGAGCCACAAAGACGCAAAAACCCATTTCCTCAAGTTAAAGATGAGGATGCGAACGTCTCTGTATTAGACACGGACGCTGTGAGCCAAACGCTCCCCTTGTTTATCACATAGTGATTTACCAAGGTTTGTTGTATAAACAGAATTCCTACCTCTTCTGATTCTGGAAGCATCATGTTGATTATCCAGATTCATCCTTTGCATGTTATTTTGCAGTTTGGCAATTCTTTTGTTGTTCCTCTTAAAACTTCCACAAAACGAACAAATGAAGAATCTTTTGTCTTGTTGAACTGGCTTATGTTTATCATAACTGTCAACCTTTATTTTCCTATGATCAATAGACACAAGAGGGTTGACAATGCATGCAGATTTTCCTTTAAATCCTAAACCATTTGTGTTTCCAAAGGACTTCTGACCAAATAACATTGCTGAAATTTTGTCAGAACTTTCGAATAATCTTTGTAGATCATCCTTAAGAGTTTCCTTTAGAGCAATGGTTCTGGTGAGTTTATTATTGAGACAATGTTTCTCAAGAGTTTTCACCTGGATTAATGATTCTGGTTTCTTCAATAAAGCTTTTAATTGAAGATTTTCTTGAAGAACCTCTCTATTCAAGAATTCGAAAAACTCTGTGTCGGACTCAAATTCTGAATCAGGACTTGAGTATGTGGATGTTTCTGCTGCGAGAGCTGAGGGTTCATCACATCCATCAGACGTGTTCAAACGGTTGACACTTAAATATTTTTCTTCCACATAATCATCAACAACAAATGCTGACAAAAGACGCTTATCACATCTAATGCTTCTTTTTACGGATTCTTTGATCTTTTCTGTTATCAATGGTTTATCAAACCAATCAATATTTGAATAACATTCAATAGTCCGAGACCAATTAGAGGCTTCACTTCTGTCGGACACAACATTGAACGCAAATGTTTGAACAAAATTTTGATCAAGAATTTTTACCCTTCTAAAAAGAGTATTCTTGGAGAGAGTGTTGAGGTTATTTCCTCCATCTATGGTATGCTTCTTAGAAACGTATATATTATCTTCAGATATAGTTTCTAAGATATCCCGGGCATCTGTAGACTTAGTGCATGTAGACACAAAATGTTGAATATCTGGGGTAATGGCATGTCTGATAGCATTCAAGCCGTCAGAATTTTTTTTGCTGCAAGAATTTCTTCTGGACTATATCTACCATCCTTAGGTACAGATACATCGCCTTCTGTATTAACCGGAGGATCATAGCCATTAATAACGCGTACCCATGTTTGAAAATCACGAGCTTGAAGAAAATCACACATAACAACTTTCCACCATGGGTAGTTTGAACCATCGAATACTGGTGGTACGTTAATAGAGATAGCACCTCTGTCCATAGAGTCGGATCGCTACAAACACAGACTTTTGAGGTCTTGAACGTGTTTGCCTGCTCTGATACCAATTAAAAATGCGGGGGTACAACAACCTCACCCAATATTTCGATTAGCAATCTGTATGCACTAACTCCAATATACTTTCTAGAGAATCAACTAGACAGTCAGACTCAATCTAGAGAAAAGTATATCGAGGAGTTAATATTTCTCTCACTTGATTTGATCTTTACTCAAGCAAATAAAAATCTGCGAGTCTTTATCAAATACAAGGATAATAACTTGGATGGTACCATAGACTAATATCCAAGGATCAATCAATTTCCAATCAACAACCAAAGATTGGATTTCACAATTGATCGATACAACGCACAACCTGTGATATTTCAATTATATAACAAAATATAATACGGAATAAAAATAACACAGACACCAGAAATTTTGTTAACGAGGAAACCGCAAATGCAGAAAATCCCCGGGACCTAGTCCAGATTGAACACAACACTGTATTAAGCCGCTACAGACACTAGCCTACTACAAACTAACTTCGGTCTGGACTGTAGTTGAACCCTAATCAATCTCACACTGATTCAAGGTACAGTTACGCTCCTTACATCTCTGATCCCAGCAAGATACTATGCACTTGATTCCCTTAGCTTATCTCACCCACAACTAAGAGTTGCTACGACCCAAAGTCGAAGACTTGATAGACAAATCTGTCTCACACAGAAAAGTATATAGAATTGAATAAATCTGTCTCCCACAAAAATACCCAAGAGTTTTTGTTCCGTATTTTGATAAATCAAGGTTAACAAGAACCAATTGATAACCCGGACTTATATTCCCGAAGAACAGCCTAGTATTATCAATCACTTCACAATAATCTAAATTGTATGGTAGAGAAACTAGATATTGTGGAATCACAAACGATGAGACGGAGATGTTTGTGATTTCTTTTTATCTTGCCCTATCGGAGATATAATATCAAGCCAATTATTCAATTGAACTCGTACGATAGAAACTGGCAAGATCAGATCGCTCAACTACAAGAAAAGTAGTTTCGTCTGGCTTCACAATCCCAATGAAGTCTTTCAGTCGTTAACCTACAGGGTCTCGAGAAGAAACCTAAGGCTAAAGGAGAATCGATTATATCAAACCAACTAGTATCACACAGGAGGTGTGGGTATTAGTTCTTCCAGATGCTAGATGTCTCCTTTATATAGTTTTCAAATCAGGGTTTGCAATCTAGGTTATCTTGGTAACAAAGCATTCAATATTCACCGTTAGATGAAAAACCGGATTCAACCAAGTTAATATCTTTTAACTGTTAGATCGAATCCTAGCTTGTCACACACACAAATGAAATGTATTCATTTAGGTTTGAGTAACCGTACCTAAACGTGTACACTTAGTCGGTTCTTAAACAGTTAACCAATGGTTAGCCATATGAGCACTTTCATATTAACCGTATTCATCTTTCTCATAACTAGTTCAAATGACTCATAAGAACTAGTTGATAGAGTTGTTCAATTGCTTAGGTCTTTATTCATATACACAATTGAAACAAAATCGGTTTGATCCACTTGAATCAATTCATGAAAAATATAGCCACGGTTTGCAAAGATTGCATTCCTTATAATTTATTGTTTTAAGTTCATGAACTACCGATTTAAGATATCACCAGCTTGAGTACCCGTACGGGTATGCGTACCTTCGCTGCCGGATTTGAGTTTACAAACTCAGCAGAAATTTTCGGTTCGAAAACTTCCGTGGGTACACGTATGGGTACGCGTACCTAAGGTGACTGGTTTACAAGTTTGCAAACTACAAACTCAGCAAAAATTTTCGGTTGGCTTCCGGTACATGGATTTATACACTAATGTGCGAACACACTGTATATGCTTATATCCATAGATGGTAACCTCAACTCTACATTTCAATCATTGAAACATTCTTCTATAATGTTATAACAATCGTTATTCACGACTATCGTCATCAAAGCTATTTTCAAGATTGAAATGTCATCATGACTTTTGTTACGGGTAAAGATGAAAACGGTTAAAGCAAAAGCTTACCAACACATATTTCGAGAAAAAGCTACGCGAGTAAACTCGGCTCGAAATAGCAAATGTGTATATATGAAAACTATCATACTTAAACGACTCTGTCTCAAGAATGGGAGATAGAATATACTTTTGAGTGATAGATAAGTTCAAGTCTCCACATAAATTTTAGTCGGATGAAGTTCCACCGGTTCCTCGAGTAGTTCTTCGTCTTCGTAAGATGATCGCCATGGGGTCTGGAGCTTCAACTACACTTGACTATCCTAGACCGAAACTTAGTCATAAGTAAACTAGAAATCAAGACATATAGTTTTGATCACTAATATTGACAAACATGCTTGAGATAGCAACGCATGCGATTTCGACCGAGCAATGATCTAACAGAAGAGATGTAACTTTTACGTCGATTAAATTTCCAAATAAATTTTTGCGCTTTAGATTATAATCAAATTTATATAATTTTACGAAGAATCAAGTAGGCTAAGAACTTACTTTAGAATTTTATAAATTTATAGAAATTTACAAAAGTTTAGAACTTTCGAAGATATTGACAAGGTTGTATGTACAGTTTTTAGAGTCATGTAGAATCGTCGTAAAAAAATTTAAATGATAATTAAAGTAGGTTGTATTTAAAATTTACGAGAATATGCATTATATTATATATTAGTCAAGTTGCTTGATCAGTCCTATTTGTATTCCCGAGACATAAATCTAAGTACCTGAATTTTAAAAATACTTTTGAGAATATTGCAGTTTATGGGATAATACCATTGGGACTATGTTATTAAACACAGTGATTTCATTTATATAAATCAAAATAAACACATGCCTCTAAATTTCTAAGTTTGTACTACAAATGTTAAGAAGGTATATTAATTTATGTAAAATAGTAAAGAAAAACAAAACATAAACTAAATAATATTTATTGGAAAAGTAAAAATACTACTGAAAATTAAAACCATACATCCAATGATATTACTTATGGAATTACATACGTTCTCTTGTATGAATGGATTATTATAATAATAGTAGTACTTATTAAGTTGTAAAGATAAATGGAGATGTTATTTAGTTCTTTAAATTGTATATACAGTGAAGTGACTAATCGAGATTATTTTCCTGACAGATGTTAATTCTACAATGACATTATCTTCATAAGTGTTATTATATAATTTTACATATAAGATGATCTTATATCACAAGACAATATTAACTAGATAGTAAAAGAAAAACATAACCTCCTTCTCCTTAAACCAAAATTAAGGACGTTAGTTATTCACTATAATTTTTTTCACAGCATTCCCCATTGGATGACTAGCATCTTAAGTATGTTGTCTGGTTGTAACTTTGAGATAAAACCTGGATGGGAAAAAATTACAGATTTAAAACATTATAAAAATATTGGAAACATGTTTTGTCTCGTTAAGACCTTGTGCGAAAAAACGTTGACAAAGGAAAAAGAGTACAACACGTTGAAATACATACCCTCTGCCCCTTCCCCGCCCTCAGATAAACTTTATATTAATTTGTCTACTCGAACATGTGGCACATTCTGATTCTATATACCAGCTCCCAGAAAGCTTTTATCGGCAATAAAAGCTTTCTGGGAATGGATCAACATAATCCTCATATGATTATATTTTATTGATATCAATATCATTATTTTTTTGAAGATGATGAGAATAAAATAATTTCAACGAAATATAATTCGTTCTCTCACCCTTTATGTAGCCTTCTTTAATTTATGTTGTACATGTTGAATCGATTTCATTTGTATTATTCACGTATTGGTAATGGAAGTTAGACTGCATGAGCTTCTGATATATTCCATTAATAATCGCATCTACATACATTATCTACTTGCTTCATGAAGAGCAAAGTGATTATAGGGAGTAGATGGTGTTTATAAGAACACCATGAAATTATATAGTACTACCATTAGTATAAATTTATCCATGTTTTAGATACTTCTTTCCGTGGATTGAGATATGATCTGACAGTGCTTAAACATGTATAATTTTATACTAGTGGTAGTACTATACCATTTAAAGAATATTTCATGTTAAATAAATAAATAAATAGATATATATATATATAGATATGATACCATGAAAGTCATAAAAATGTTTTGCTCATTCTCATTATCGCTTTGTTGGCGCAGAACTGTACCCGGCTAATAAATTTGCTGGAAAGAAATGTCAATACTAGTATATTGGGTTAAATATAACCAAGCCTTAATCACACACATGTATGGTACTTCTGTACCAATAAGTGTTTCACCCTCATCTTTAGGGCGAATATATCACCTTAAAGGTCAAGAGATCTTATAACCATTGGGGTTCTAGGAGAATATGCGGCATATGCTTTGCCCATCATAAGATGCTTCACGATTTTTTAGTATAAGTAGATTGATCAACAAGAATTCTTTTTTTGTAATACTTGTAAAAACTTTATTGTATCGACATCTTTAATCTCACTTATTCAGGCATTTAATTGTTTTGGAAAGTTTATCAGGAATTTCAATCCAATTGTTGTCATCTAATATTGTAATTTTAAATTTTCTCTTCTTAATAAACAAATAAGGGAAAATATGATTGTTTTCATATCCCTTTTTTCATTAAGTATTTACTGAGGAGCTTATACATAGTCGCTCGGATTATATTACTCCATATATAGCTCTGTTTAAACCTTTTCCACAAAATGTTTGTATCTAGCTTGCCATATAGATATACATAAACCACGTCCGTTTGATGCCTATTATACCCATGAAAGGCTTCCTGGATGATTAAATATCATAGGTAATTACATCCATGACAAAAGAGCATGTTTCCTTATAGTCAACCCAAGGTTTCTATAGGAAATTCTTTGTTACTAATCGCGTTATATAATGAATAAATTTGCTTCTCTTGTCAAGATTTTTCACAATCACCCCTTTGTAATATGCAAGATTCCCATTTTTCGGTGTTTGGTTTACAGGCATGAAAACAATGTATTAACGTAAGAATCCAATTCAGCCTGGATTTCTAGTTTTCGTTTAAGCCAATTGTTTCTTTGTCGACATTCCTCTATATAGAATACGGTTCAATGATATCATTGTTTGTTGTAATTTTAGTAGTCACTGATAACAAAACATTTCTTCGGTAATAGTTATCTTACAATCCCACACTTTTCAATCGTATGCGTAACTTATAGAATTTTACCATTCACAGGTACATGTATCTGATTTGAATCTTAGACCTCTTTGGAAAGTTCGTCAGAGAAATTATGTCATTTTTATAATCTCTTCAGGAGCGTTGATTGAGATAGGTTGGTTCTTTCCTTTTGAAAGAGACAAAATTCTTTTGAATCCAACTGGTCTTCCATGATGAAAGAAAATCTTGTAGCCGTACGTTTAGTCAAGCATTCTCTTTTGGAAGTATGACCAACTTCAAATGGTCATATTATTTTTTAATAAATTTCTACTGAATTAGAGGGTCTTTAACTGTCGAATATTCATATTTCAAAACGTGGAAATTGTGAAGAAGGAAAATTATACTTGTATCAAGATCCCGCTGGGATGCGTTGTTTCCTTATTTAAACATAATCCTGAGACCTTTAGCTTCGTGGAAGCTCGACAATAAATATCCAAGAAACATAATTATTTTCTGAGACATCAAGATCTGCAAATTGGAGTTACCTTAGAATTTCCATTTATCAAAAATATACAAAAAAAACCACAACTTCCTATACTCCTTATATTTTAATTGTCGAGAAATAATAGATTGACCCTTATAACTATTCATGCTCATAACGTGTAACAACATTACTTCAACCACTTTATATCTTATGTTACAAAAGAGAGCACAATAACATGGGTAATTACTAAATTGTAAAGCGAACAAAGGTAGGAAAAAAATGTTATTTTGTTTCTTTAAATTATATATACAACCAACAGATCATGCATGCTAATATGGAGAAATGGATGGTAAAGACTAATTACACATGTTTGCATAAGTATAACTACATAATTGTACATGCTTATTAGGTTGTCTCATAATATGAGTTTAAGTACCATTAAAGAATAAGAACGACTATTTTTATCATTGGCCAAATCGGGATCATGGTTATCAACAGGAATTTCTTCACAACAATATGCAACTATTTTACTTGTGCCATTTACATGAGTAACTTAGGAAACAATAATTAAATATAGCGAATAAATTTTTATCATCCAGACGAAATATCTTGAGTGTCTGTCAACGGAATGTACGTGTGGATACAAAAAATTGACAACAAACACCGTAATATCCGGTGAATAAAATCACCTTTATATCCCATTAGGACAAAAAGTGAAATAACAAACTCCAATGGCATACAATGCAAATACAAAGCTTTAAATATAACTTCGTTTAAATTACCTTTAGACTCTCATAATTATTTATGCCATCTTTTAATGTACTCCCTCCGTTCCCGTATAGATGAGTGTCTAGGCTTATTTTTTTGTCCCACAATATTTGATAGTTTTCATATTTT
This sequence comes from Papaver somniferum, assembly GCF_003573695.1. Taxonomy (NCBI): domain Eukaryota; kingdom Viridiplantae; phylum Streptophyta; class Magnoliopsida; order Ranunculales; family Papaveraceae; genus Papaver; species Papaver somniferum. The sequence goes on along the minus strand of NC_039365.1, from coordinate 87,984,930 downwards.
CCTACAAAACTACCAACAATATCCTAATATTTAGTCTGGAACTATATGTTTATTTTTGAATACATTAACACCAATTAATGTTTGAAGATTCTTTTCAAGAAAAAATTTCATAACTCTCTCTATTTCCTAATCTGCCTGAAAATTTCCAAACAATAATCTGAAGTGGAAAGGAGGAAATATACGGCATATCTAAAAAGGGTCGAGATAGAAAGATAAATTCTACCTTCTCGTGTTCCTTCTTTTTTTTTTTAAACTTTCCTTTGAATGATTTCTGAATTCTTTCGTTCAATTAACAGACCTCTACAAAAAATTTCAAATGTTCGCGCCATGCATATTTATCGAGAAGGTATTCAAGTAGGTAATGCATTGGCTGATGATGGGGCGGACAGATCAGGGAATCCAAATCAGGCTTCATCAACAGAAATATGTATTGATATAACAATTTTTTTTTAAATCCTTTACTTGTATTTGACAAAGCCCAAACTCCCAACGGGCATGTAACTCATCTCTGTTAATAATAAGTGAAAACTACTATCACACCCATTTTTGAGATTTTTTCCACTGTCAAACCCACCCTGAAAACTTCAGGCGCGCACCCATTTTAGGGGAAAAAATTGTTTACAGGCCCACATTTTCCGAAATTATGCTTTCGTTTGTATCCGTCTTCGTTTTTCTTTTTCTTTTTAGTTTTGAAGCAGACATTTGATTTTCTCTGTCGGAGGGGCTGAAAGTTCAATTTATTTTTGAATCAACTGAAACTCATTCTAGGTTTCGCTCTAATATTATTTCATTCTTCGTTATTCAGGTATTCAAAGTTTTAAAAATGTTAGGACGAATTTCACGTCAGTTTGTTCCTCGATCGAGTTTGATCGAGGTTTTCGATCTCTATCGACAGATCTACAAGAAGGAAAGATACAGTGGTTTGATTTGTATCTGATTTAAGCTAGGGTCTGTTATATCAGTTGAATACAGATGAAGAAATAGAGATTTAGAAAAGATTATGAATGGGTTTTGCTTGAAGTTGACTGTGTGAATGAATCAGATGGAACTGAGTTCGAAATCGATAATAAGAAAATGGGTCTGGTGGTAATTGTGTGGTAGTGTGAAGCAATTAGGGTTTGATTGAGAAGATTGGGAAATTAGGATTTATGTGATTAGATGAAGTTCTGAATGAAGAACAGATTATGTCGTAATTTGGTGATTGATTAAAGATTAATGAAACTGAAGTTTGGGTTCGCCATCAATTACAGGGAAAAGATGAACTACTGGAAGACAGGTGATTAATTAAAGATTTATCGGTGTTGTTAGTTTTTGTTGCTGGTACATGAGCTAGGTTTGAAGTGTTGTGCTACAAGAGCTGAGAATGGTGGTGATGTTCTGAATGGACTGAAACAAGATATTTGTTTTAGTGAGTTCTTTTGCTCAAATGTGTGGGTTACTGTTACAAAGAAGAGAAGATGCTAGCCAAGGTCGCGATGAGAGTTGGTGTATGAACTGTAACAAATGGAAGAAGGGCTTGGTTGAAGGAAGGAATGAGTAGATGAATGTTAGAACTAGTGTGTTGAGATGAGAATGGACTAGTGTGCTGAACTGAAGCAAGAGTCGTTGGTGTTGATGCGGAGAAACAAACCAATTCATGTGGTATGTGTTGTTGAGGGTGATTGCCAACGGTTTGTGGAGTCTGATTTGGTGTGCGTGTGACGTGCATTTAAAAGAAAATGGAGGCGTGAATAGTGATGCGTAACAGGTTATGCATCTACAAAATTTGTTGCATAACTTGTTATGCATTCTCGAATTTGGTTGCATAACACGTTCTGCAGTTTTTTATTTTATTTTTGCATAACTTGTTATGCAGTCCAGAAAACGGTTGCATAACATGTTATGCAGCTACTTTTTTCTTAGTATTGAAACCAACAAAAAATAAGGTTGCATAACTTGTCATGCACCTACAATAATATCTACATAATATGTTATGCGGTCGTGAAAATGGATGCATAACCTGTTATGCATCCGAAAAGATGACTGCATGATGCATTATGCATCGAGAAAATTGTTGCACAATCTTTTATGCATCGAGAAAATAGATGCATAACCTGATATGCATCTGTAAATATGGGTGCATACTGCATTATGCATCAATTTTTTTATGTACGCACTAAAATCAACCAAAAAAATGGTTGTTATAGATGCATAACTTTGTTATCCAAATGCATAATTTGTTATGCAGTAGAGAAAATGGTTGCATAATTCGTTATGTGTCTGCAGAATGTGTTATGCATCTTTTTTGGTGGTTGCATAATGGTTATGTATCATGTTTTCGAAAAATTTTCCTAGAATGATGATCACCTCCGATTTTTTCGTGAAAAACAAAAATTTGATATTCTTGTTTGTACTCGTTGAGTAGCTCTCTTAAAAAGATTTCCAACGATATAAAATTTGTAAAATTCCAAGGCGCGGATTTTTAGATATGTTGTATCCAAGTTGCGTTGCCAATTATACTCCTGATGCATAACCCGTCATGCGGATGCATAATCCGTCATGCGGACATTTTTAATAATTTCATATAATTATGGGTGTTACGGAACTAAAAGTTAATTGTGGGCCTGACAATGAGAATATTATTTTTTTGGGGCCTGTGCCTAATTTTCCCAAATAATAAGGCATGTAACTCGTCTCTGTTAATAATAAAACTAGTTTTCTATCAGAGAAAAACAAAAAAGAAAAGCAACCACAAAAAAAAAAAAAAAAAGAAGCAACCGAAAAATGATTTTTGTTTTTGTGTAAATTTTGAAAGTAAGCATAGTTGGCTTGACATTATTAGAATACAAGAACAGATTTGCTATTGGAAATATCAATAATTTTTAAATGGAAATCTGATATGGTTATATACTTATACACATACTTAGCCACCTTTCAGGGAGATCAATGTTCAATTTGCAAGCAAGGCATAGAGACTACACGACATATTATGTGGGAGTGTTCTTTTGCTAGAGCAATATGGTTTACTATACCAGGAGCTCTAAGAAGTATGACAGCCGCAGATACCACAATTCAAGATTGGGTCAAAAGTTGGTTTTCAAATGAGTTCACTAGATTGATTGATGACTGGATGGTAAATATGGCTAACACAACATGGGAGATATGGAAGGAAAGATGCAGAAATGTGTCTGAGAACATCAAACCAAACACAGTGGATACAATTAGAAGCATCATCTTCTTAACGAATCTACAGGAAAGAAAATGTTACAGATACAAACTCAGGAAGCAATGACTATGCATAACACTACTATTAGTTGGATACCTCCTGCTAGTCCCTATCAATCCTTTTGATGTGATGCTTCCTTTAACATTGTGAATTCTATAAAATATGCTGGATGGTGACTAATCCATCGTGATTTTGCAGGTAACTTCATCCATGCCAGATGCGAACATGCCAATGGAGTCCTGAGTGCCGAAGAAGCGGAATGCAGGGGATTATTAGGAGCACTAAATGTAGCAGAAGAGTTAGGAGTTCAATTTGCTTGTTTTGAGATGGACGCTCGGCTAGTAATTCAAGCAGTCAACCAAAATACTCTATCAACAACGTGGGAGAATCATTCAATTATTTCAGACATTAGACATAAGCTGATGATGCATCCAAACTGGACTTGCAAATACATAAGTAGGAAGCATAATTTACCAACTGATAAGCTGGCCAAACATGCAAGAATGCACGAAGTTACTAAACTATGGTTTGATTATCCTCCAAATTTTATTGCAAGTGCAATATTGGAAGAGATGAAGAATGTGGTTATTTCCGGTTTCAATTAATAAAAAACCCATGTTTGAATAAAAAAAAATAATCGCAGCATACGGAATTATGTTTCTATAGTGTACCTTTGTACAACGTGGCTGCATCTCGAGAATTGTATTAAAGTCAAAGACTTAAATACTCAATTAAGAAGTCTAATATTAGTTGTAGATACTTTTTTCAAAGAATGATACATGTATTTTTTGATACATTATTACGTCCTATGTGGCTATGTCCCATACGGACCGTACCTCTTTAACTTACTGTATTCTACGCGGGGATGAAGGAAGTTGTTCCTTGGCTCGTGCAAAGGAGCAGTTGCCCAAAAGTCCACTTCACATTTCTTATTTTCTTTTCATCTCTTTCTTCTTGTTATGAAAAAAGGGCAGGTTCGTTATTTTAGAACGAATTCACACAAATCAGGATATTACTGAGGAAAAGTCCCTGGAATATCTTAAAGTAATTAGTTTTCTGATCCAGTTCTATTTTCAGATGACCAATTATGTGCGTGAAGTATTGCTTAATCTTGTTTTTGAGTAGATGACTTTGACCGAAAGAATTATGGCTGCTAGCCTGCTAGTGAACCAAAACTGTCTGATGACCTCCAAAAACATACAGGTGTAAGGACAATATTATGGTACAGATGGATCTCTTCAAAAAGTCAAATACATCAAGTTCTTGTCAACCTGAAATTAGTTGTTGTTGTTGAAGTCAGAAACTCACTAATGACATAAACTCCTATTTCTTAGTTGAATAATTAAGTCAAAACAACAGCTAATTCTGTTTATCAATTACCCGATGCTTAGTCAGATTTGTCACTCTCATTAACGTTTCTATGCTATCTACTCAAATACAGAGACCAAAAATTAATAACATGAAATATAATACTCCGGTGAAAAGTTCGCATGGAGTAGGAAATTGTCTTTCCCATTTCAAGTAAGGTTAATGAAATTTCTCCCAAAGATAGCACTCCATGCGATCTTATTTGCTAGGCTCGTAGTTATCTTTTCCCATGGTCAAAATTATAATCTCATTAATTTAAAAAATAAAATACTAATTTCAACAATAAAAAAAAAGTTATAAATTGTTTCTAAGTAATTCCTTATTTAATTGTATACTTTTTTTAACAAAATTATAATGAATTTTATTACCAACACACATTTCAAGTTCTAATACTCTCAAATACTCCCTCCGTCAAAATTATATAGGCGGAGAATTACAGGGGTGTATTGGATCAGGATTTATCTAGATAAACTTAGATATTAGTTTTACCCGAATCTAATGGAGTTATAATGTTTCTTACAAAATCTTTAAGATTCTTATAGATATATGATTCTGGATTATAATGGATTGTCTTAGGAGTAGTTAGATTTTTAAAAATTGAAGTATATTACCAGTTAGTAATATTTTTGAAAAAACCAAGGTCGTCATGATTCTCTTAGAAAAAAAATCCAAAATTTGAGGTGGTGGGTGGAGGTGGTGGTTGGTGTGTGTGATATGATGGTGGCAGCGATGGTTAGTGGTGGCAGCGATGGTCAGTGGTGGTGGTGTTGGTGGGCGGGGGCGCTAGTGGTTGGTGTGTGGCGGTGATGGTTGGTGGTAGCGGCGGTGGTCGACGATGGTGGTTGTACTGGTGTTGGTTGGTGGTGTGTGGTGGTGGTGGTTTGTAACGATGGTGGTGGAAAAACATAGAATGTTGTGATAAAAAAAATTGTCCATAAGAATCCATGAAACTCTTGTGGTTTGGGTTAAGATCAATATGAGATAATAACATACATATTTTTCCTACAAATATCCATAAGAATCCATATATATCTTGTCCCTTAAATATCCTAAGAAATCTTAAATAAATTGAATACCTAGGATATTTGTGGAATCTAATACAATCTTAATTGAATACCATGTATATTTAATGATTCCTTACATATCCTAATTGAATACCTAAGAGTTTTTAGGATTGTTAAATATCCATATAAATCCTAATCCAATATACCCCTGTTAGTTTTGGTGTCCATATATATAAGATAATTATAACTCTAGATGATTCTTTCCAAATATACCCCTATTTATGACAGTAATATCACACTAAATTAAATTTAATATTCCTAGTTTACATCAAAAGTAAAGGACAAAAAAAAGGTGGGGATATTTATAAGGGTTTCTTGACCTAAGAGATTTAGTTTTTCCGCCTACATAACTTGGACAGAGGGAGTATTAATAATTTATTATATTTACTTTTTTTCATATTCATTTTTAAAGCGTATTTTATTACCATCTGGATTTTTAAGTCGCAATTTTTTTTCCTAATGGATGCATTGCTTCCTCTGTCCAAGTTGTATAGGCGGAGAAGATATTTTTGCTTGTACAACTAGATAGGCGGAGTTCGTATTTCTAAGCCATTTTTGATGTATATGCCCTTATTAATGTTGGGATCTCACTATAATTAATTTTTTTTTTGTCAATCAACAAATTTCAATTTATTCAAATCAAAATCGTGATTACATGATCGCTTATAAGAATAACAAAAACATCAAAGCACAAGATAATCAAAATCCTAATATAAATGAAGACATCAATTACAAGTAAATCGCGAAGAGAAAGAGCCATAAACTGCAAAGATATCCAATTTTTGTAAATGTTATAGGGAAGGATGATGGTATAATCCAGATCCGATTCCGACCATTGTATCTGATTTTCTTCTTCTTCTTCTTCTTCTTCAATAAGAGATGCTCCTATAAGAAATAAGTAATTTGCCCAAAATCTTGTAGATCCAAATGAACCCGGATGCCAAAATATCTTGGATTGAATATGGATTCAAAGCAATACCGTGTTGAATAGTCGATATTATAGAATCGAGAACAGAAAGTCACGAACCAGCGATCAAGGTTTGGATAAATCGCCCTCAAAATGAAGAGAAAATCGTCCAAAATGGCGAAGAAAAATCGTTCCAAATAGCGAAGAAATATGTCAAAACACATCAAAAAAACAACAACAATATTATTCAATTAAACTTAAGAAAAAAAGAAATCTTGCTCAGATCTGATCTAGAAAGGACCAAATCATAACAAGAGGTCATGGAGGCTAGATTTTTTTTCTAAGAAAGAAGATAAGTTGATGTTTCTAGTATTGGGAATATCACAAGGGGTAAAACGAAAAACGAGTTTTTTTTTATAAATCCTGTATATTTTTTCTTAATCTAAGATTTTTGAATAGTTGAAGTGGATTCTACAAAGAGAAAATGGATTATGGGAGTGTGTGACTTGAACTATTGATTGGCTCGTGCAGATATATGCTTTTTGTTAGAGCATCGCTCGGTCGAACTTGCAAGCGTTGCTATCTCAAGCTTGTGTTATCAATGTTAGTGATCAAAACTATAAGTCTTGATCTCTAGTCTACTTATAGATGTCTCGGACTAGGATAGATTATGTAGTTGAGCATTAGACTTCACGACGTTCATCAATTAAAGACGAAGAACTACTAAAGCGAGCTTGTGGAACTTCATCAACACAACGTATGTGGAGACTGAAACTCATCTATCACTTGGAAAATCTATTTCTACTCTATCTCCTATATTGAGACATAAGTCGTGTTACGATATAGTTTTATATTATACACATTTGAGATATCGAGCTGAGTTTAACTCGCATACATATTTCTCGGAATATGTGTTGGTAAGCTTTCACTTCAATCAAGTTCATCTTGATCATGTGAAAATCGCCGAGTAACATCTTACATGGTTTGTGTGATACAATCATTTGGTGTAGACTTGGAATGTTTCGTTATGATTATTTCAATAACTTGAAAATTGCTTTGATGCTAATAGTTTGTGAAAACGGATATCGCCATCCTCTAAGAAAGTTTCAATGATTGAAATAAGAGTTTACAATACTAAACCATCATTGGATTATAAACATATTTTGCATTATTGCATGTATGTGATCCATGACTGGAACTAAAGTATGCCTACCCGTATGCGTACTTGAAGTTGTAAAATTCCGTGTACCAAGTACATATACCGATACGCATACTTGTGTAAGGTATAGGTCCGGGAATTTCTGCTGGTATTTGGAAGTGTACTAAGTATACGTACCCGTTTGCATACTGGCGAACCCAAACTCAGACCGTCTGCTTAAATATGCGTACCCGTTTTCATACTTGAGTGGTTAAAGTTCTAAAATCGGTTGGCTCATGAACTAATACATTTATATATTAAGGAACGCATTATTTGCAAACCGTGGCTATAATGTTCATGAACTGATTCGAGTTAATCAAACTCATTTTGCTTCAATTGTGTTCTTGTATACTTCTATGAGAATATAACAATTAAACAACTCTTTAACTAGTTTCATTTGAGTCATCTGAACTAGTTATGGTTAAGATGAATAAGGTTGATATGAGAGTGTTCATATAGCTAACCTCAGTTACTACGGATGAGCCAACATAGTGTACACGTTTAGGTACGGTTACTAAACCTAAATGAGGGTAGATTTTATTTGTGTATAACAAGATAAGTTAGATATACTGGTTGAAAGATATTGGCTTGAATCTAATCAGGTTCATCTAACGGTGAATATTGAATGCTTTGTTACCAAGGTAACATTGATTGCAAACCCAGATTTGAAAACTATATAAAGGAGAACTCTAGCAACTAGAAAGCCTAATCCTCACACCTCCTATGTGATACTAGTTGTATAAGCTAGAGTCAATTTTCCTTTAACCTTAGGTTTTTCACGAAACCCTGTAGGTTAACGACTTGAAGACTTCATTGGGATTGTGAAGCCAGACCCAACTATTTTATCTGTAGTTGCGTGATCTGATCTTGCTGTTTCTATCGTGTTTGAGTACTATCTTATTTAAGATTGGCTCGAGATTTAATCTCCGATAGGCAAGATAAAAAGAAATCACAAACATCTTCGTCTCATCGTTTGTGATTCCAAAATATCTTGTTTCGCTACCATACGATTAAGATTATTGTGAGGTGATTGATATTTCTATGTTATTCTTCGGGAAGATAAGTCTGGTATATAAATCTATTCCTGTTCACCTTTATTTATCAAAAGACGGAACAAAACTCTTAGGTATTTTTGTGGGAGACAGATTTGTCTATTCCTATAGACTTTTCTGTGTGAGACATATTTGTTTATCAAGTCTTAAACTTTGGGTCGTAGCAACTCTTGGTTGTGGGTGAGATCAACTAAGGGAATCAAGTACGTAGTATCATGCTAGGATCAGAGACATAAGGAGCACAACTGTACCTTGAATCAGTGTGAGATTGATTAGGGTTCAACTACATTACAGTCCGAAGTTCATTGGTAGTAGGCTAGTATCTGTAGCGGCTTAATACAGTATGGTGTTCAAATCTGAACTAGGTCCCGAGTTTTTTTTGCATTTGCGGTTGCCTCGTTAACAAAACTTCTGGTGTCTGTTATTTTTTGTCCGCATTATATTTTGTTATATAATTGAAATATCACAGGCTGTGCGTTGAATGGATCAACTGGGAAATCCAACCTTTGGTTGTTGATTGAAATTGATTGATCCTTGAACATTGGTCTTTGGTACCATTCAATTTAATTCTCTTATATTCAATCGGTCTCGCAAATTCCTATTTGCTGATTGCAGATTGAATTGAGAAAGAGAGATACAAAACTCTTTGATATACTTTTTTCTAGATTGAGTCTAACTGTCTACTTGATTCTCTTGATAGTATATTGGAGTTTGTATATTCAGATTGCCAAACGAATTGTTGAGTGTGGTTTTTAGACCCTCACTTTTTCACTTTTATCCGCCACATCAGAATTGACAACCGAATGTGTCTCTGTTCCAACCACTATAGCTAAAACAAGTACGAATCTGACACTCTAAACATGTAAATTAAACACCTATCAGGAATTGACTTGTCGTAGAGAATGAAGAGCTTCAAAAAGTAAGGAAAACCAAATGGTTCTTACAAGGATGTATTTGATTAAGACGTGGAAATCAGTTTCCTCTCTGCTACAACAAGAACAAGGGTAATCTTGTGTATTTATATGTCTTCCAGTTCTTCTTCTTGTTTGGAGTATACCATATATATATATATATATATATATATATATATATATATATATCTTTAGATGAATAAATGCACTTTATAAGGAAGTTTCAAATGCCAAATATTTAACCAATTTTTTTGTTCTTTAGGGCTTGGAGTGTGCTGAGGAAAAACTTGGGTTAGCAATCTGAAAGTAGATTGAACTGTAAATTTTACATTTTTAGTGAGACTCCAATATTATTTTTTAAAACTTTTATTTGATAGCCATATTTCTTGTTTTCCTTGCTCTTATTAATTGAAGTAATTATGAATGGAATTTACATTCCGTTCTTGAGAATTATTGTCTTTGTTTATCAAAATGCTGACTTTATCATTTCTGTTTCTACGAAATTCAAAGTTGCTGAGTCTATGGAGGTAAACCTTTGATCCAATTATGCTTCCATATCTAAACTTTAGAACCATCTCTTATACTCCGTATATGATATATTTTTACTATTTGAAGAATTTTACAAATGTTGCTCCATATCCATGTTCTACTGAGCTTTATCTTATCACATAAAGGTTCTTTATTGTAGAAGTATTCAACTCGAAGAATCTTCACCCATAGAGCATCCATTTCATTTACCATTCTATATGCTAATTTGGCAAGGAGACCATCATTAAACTTTGCAGAGTTCTTAAATCGCAGACCTCACAATCTCTTAGGTTTGCACATTGACTTCCAAGCTTTTAAAACTAAACCTTTTTTCTTTCTTTCAATCTCTTCAATAGTTCTTTATCGCATTTTAAAACATCTCATATGGTAGTTGGTGATAGTCCCCGCAAAAATTATACTTGAGTAGCTTTACCAGCTTGATTTACTAATTTTCCTTTCTAAGTAGTTAAGCTTCCTTATCATTAATTGTTCAAATATATTCCTTGATTCTCAAGGTGATTCTGGTCCGAAAATATCCTTGTGTTTATTAATGTGCTTGACTAATAATGGATGTTTTCCATGAGAGTTTTCCAAAATATTGGTTAACATTAATTGGAAATAAAAAAAAACCGAAATTAGGGACTTTAATGCATATCTTGAGAATATTTTCGGTTTTGGAATTTCCTTGTTACCCGAACAATCTTGGTCTATAAATACTTGAGTTTGCATTTTTTTCAAACCATTCTAAAAGCCAGGAAAACATCATTCTTGTTGTTTCTGGTGGAGCCGTCTATCCGGAGGGGAAAGTACCCTAATTAGGCGAAATCTCTTACGACTGCTTGTTTAAAGACTTCTGTGGGTTTAAGAAGCTCTACGAGTACCGTTGGCGGGAAACTAGATAATTACAATGTTATTAGTTTTCTATTATTGATTTGATTGACTAAGCACCTAGTTTGTTTATTCTTGAGAACCTTCTCTTCTGGTATAAGGCTCACACAAACTAGATCAAAGTATTGACGGTATCTTTAAAACTATCTTCGGATCAAAATAAATCTTGTGATAATCCATTGTTAACAGACTCCGTTCTGTGCATGATTGATCACAAGAGGATTCAAGTGGTGTTGTGCAGGTTATTGGAGGCAATAGAAGATTTGAAGACGAAGAAGAATTCTTATTAATTTTCGTATCTTGTGGATTTAGTGCACAAACCTTGATCGTCTGTTATCCAACAAGAATCGTTTTGTCTTTGATAGACTTGATTTATTAGTTGCGTGAGATCGGAATCACTTTATAGTTTCTATTTGAGATCTATATTATTGATTGCAAATCTAAAGATTCATTATTTCGGTAGTCATTATTTACATTGATCTAACCAGACAAAGAAGTTTATTAGATTGAACATAAGAGCCTTTGTCAACAACTCACAAATCTTCTAGCAAGATTGATTAGAGTGGTTACCAAACTGATTCTTCCTTTGCTGCTTGGAATACGATCCAAAAGACTTGTTATTCACGTGCATGACTCTAGAAGTCGAAGGCGCATGGATACTAAGGAAACTAAGTATATAGAGGTAGTCTACTTGGTCTCAACTATACGAAGTTGATATCACATTTTGTATAGCGACTTGATTATGAGAGTATTCAAAGCTGGACTAGGTACCGGGGTTTTTATGCATTTGCGGTTTCCTCGTTAACAAAATCTTGTTGTGTCATTTACTTTGTTTTCCGAATGATGATTGTTATTATAATTAAGTATATTACACGTATGTTAATGCGTAATACTTGATATTGATCCTATAGAGTTTCGGTTATTACCGTACCTATTATCAAGTGCACACTTTATTTTCGTATCGTCTCGATCTTGTATCCATAGTCAATCACACAAGTGACCTTGTTGTTGTATTGTCTCGATCTGGTATCCATTGACGATTACACGAAAAGTAAAGCGAATTCGTTGTATTGTCTCGACTCTGTCCATAGACGATAACATTCGGTAAAGGACTTATAGGTGGATAATTAAAATATTGTGGTGTATTTGGGTACCCTCGCCTTTTCACTTCATCAAGAAGAGGTAAAGGTACAGTCATCTCCTACAATTCCACAACCGCACTCCCCACAAAGATATAATAATTAAACACAAGTTCAAATTGAACTCTCATCCATTTGATGTTATCTAAAGAGAACAACATGAACGACCTTTCTTTAACCACACGAGAAGGATTTCTTGGACATTAACAAATTCACAAGTATATTTGTATCCCAAATATTTTTCCCTCTTTTCGTAAGTTACACACAAAGAAGTTAAAACCAATGATCATAATGTTAAAGGCACTAAGAAACATTACTTCCGTGAAAAAAATAATCATTGACTAAAATTATTCTCTAGTATAGTTACGAACAAATAGTGTAATTTTAGTGATATGACTCAATGTAAGAATTTATCTTCTCTAACCATGTAAAAATTAGAGATTAAAGTTCTCAATTATATTTCCTGAAAGTTACAGTTTCGGGGAGGAAACGTACAAAGTGTAATCATGGGAAGACCAATATTTGAATTCTCAAAATAGCTACTCCGTTTTATGTAGTTACGAACAGAAAGAAGTAAAAGCTTAACCTATGAGAACATGTAAAATATCCGTTCGAATCACCAAAAATATGTTAGCAAACACACATAATAATCTATAAAGATTAGGTATTGAGATCATCTCCAAAGTAAAATTTAAATAAATACACTTTAATAATTGCAAGATGATAATATTTGAAGTAGTTAATGTAGAACACGTCAATAAGCTACTCCTAAATCTAGTGTTCCTCCTAAAACAATAAGAATAAAATTCCTACAAGGAGTTAACGCATGAAATCGCTCCTAAGAGCTTGAATGGAGAATTCATTATCATTGTTGAAGAACTCATTGATTATGGCATCATTCAGTTCTTCAAGATCTTCAGAGATGTCGGTCAACTCACTAAGTTCTACCCTAAGATCCCATAAGGCATATTTTTATAAATTATACTTTTTCCATATAAGTTACCTCATTTAGAGAATGATTTATCCGAAACTTCAGGTAATTCCCCCGAGTTACGAAGTCCTTCACAATAGATATAATTAAAATCATTGTCATTATAACAAGTTGACAGTAAACATGAATATTAAGAGGCTTCATCGTCTCTTGATGGTTTTTCCTTCTTGATTCTTAATAACTTGATTCATTCACAAATATAAAAATTGTCAACTTCTACAACATCCTTCTTTATAACCCTTGTAGTTATTGGATCCATAATTATATACTTCTTTTTTCAAGGAGTTTGAACAACCATATATAGAGAAGAATCATTAAGAAATTCCATGGAAACAAGGAAACTAGTCTTTTTAAACATTTCATATAGAAGCTCGTGAACCAGTACGACTCGGGCAGCGGTGTGACCTGATCCATTCGTGAACCCTTTTTAACATATCTAAAATACAAACTCTTGACACTCTTTCATAATTATCCAATTGTGTTAATTGTTAAATGTCTATCCATGGAAAGTGTTAGAGCACTGCCCGGTCGAACTCGCATGCGTTGATATCTCAATCATGTTTGTCAATGTTAGTGATCAAAACTATAAGTCTTGATTTCTAGTCTACTATAGCTAAGTCTCGGACTAGGATAGAAAGTGTAGTTGAGCTCAAGAACTTCATGGCGATCATAATATAAGACGAAGAACTACTCAAGGAATTGGTGGAACTTCATCGACTAAAAGGTATGTGGAGACTTGAACATATCTATCACTCAAAAGTCTATCTACTCTATCTCCTATCTTGAGACAAAAGTCGTTTTGTTATATAGACCTTGATTATACACATTTGCTATTTCGAGCCAAGTTTATCTCGCTTATCTATTTATCACAATATGTGTTGGTAAGCTTTCCCTTTGGCCAAGTTCATCTTTACCTAGTGACAAAAGTCATGTTATGTTTCAATCACTTTGAAAATGGCTTTGATGAAAAATGGTTTGTGAATAACAACTATATAACGTCCTCTAAGAATGTTTCAATGATTGAAATGAGAGTTTAGATTATATAACCATTGTTGGATATAAACATTGTGTGGAAACACATATATGTATAAGTCCTTATTCCTTGAACCAAAGTATGCGTACTTTGTTGATCAGGAAAACCGGAATAAGAGCTGTGAACTCAGTCCGCGAACTGGCGGAGGTTCTCATCCCGAGAATATCTGCTGGAGTTTGTGAACTCCTTCTGGGAACTTAAGTCCGCGTACTTGAGTTGGTTATATCCAAAGACGATTTTTTGTGAACTTATATTTATATTAAGTAAGGGATGCAATTTTCAAACCGTGGCTATAAAGTTCATGAATCGATTCGAGTGAATCAAATCGTTTTTGCTTCGATTGCGTATTGTATGGTTATATAAGATTTATACAATTGAACAACTCTATCACTAGTTCATTTGAGTTATTTTAACTAGTTATGGTGAAGAAGAATGTGGTTGATATGAAATTGCTCATATGGCTAACCATTTGGTTAACTACAGTTGAACCAACAAATGTACATGTTTGGGTACAGTTACACAAACCTAAAATCGTGCATTTCATTTGTGTGTAACAAGCTAAGTTTGTGATCCAACAGTTAAAAGATATTTGCTTGAATCTAATCAGGTTTTCATCTAACGGTGAATATTGAATGCATTATTACTAAGCTAACATTGATTGCAAACCCTGATTTGAAAGACTATATAAGGGAGAACTCTAGCAACTGGGAAACCTAATCCCCACACCTCCTGTGTGATACTAGTTGTATAAGCTAGAGTGGATTCTGCTTTAACCTTAGGTTTCTTACGGATACCCTGTAGGTTAACGAATTGAAGATTTCATTGGGATTGTGAAGCCAGACCGATACTACTTTCTTGTAGTTGTGTGATCTGATCTTGCTGATTCTATCGTGTTGAGTACAATCGTAACGATTGTCTTGAGATTGTTATCTCCGATAAGCAAGATATAAAAGTAGTCACAAACATCTTCATCTCATCGTTTTTGATTCCACAATATCTTCTTTCGCCGCATCGATTAAGATTATTGTGAGGTGATTGATAATACTAGGATGTTCTTCGAGAATATAAGTCCGGGTTATCAATTGGTTCCTGTTCACCTTGATTTATCAAAACACGGAACAAAACTTGTAGGTATTTCTGTGGGAGACAAATTTATCTATTATCGTAGACTTTCTGTGTGATATAGATTTGTTTATTAAAGTCTTCGACTTTGGGTCGTAGCAACTGTTAGTTGTGAGGATCATCTAAGGGAATCAAGTGCGTAGTATCCTGCTGGGATTAGAGACGTAAGGAGCGCAACTATACCTTGTATCAGTGTGAGATTGATTGGGGTTCAACTACAGTCCATACCGAAGTTATTTTGTAGTAGGCTAGTGTCTGTAGTGGCTTAATACAGTGTGTGTTCAATCTGGACTAGGTCCCGGGGTTTTTCTGCATTTGCGGTTTCCTCGTTAACAAAATTATGGTTTCTGTGTTATTTCTTTTCCGCATTATATTTTGTTATATAATTGAAATATCACAGGTTGTGCGTTAAGATCAACCAATTAGAATATCCAACCTTTGGTTGTTGATTTACATTGATTGACACTTGAACATTGGTCTTTGGTACCTTTCAAGTTATTTCACATAATAGTCAGGCTCACGAATTTCTATCTGTTCGATTTGCTGATTACATTGTGAAAAAGAGATATTAGAACTCTTTGATATACTTTATTAAGATTGAGTCTGGTTGATTCTCTTGAAAGTATATTGGAGTTAGTCCATACATATTGCTAATCGAAATATTGGGTGTGGTTGTTGTACCCCCGTTTCTTCAATTGGTATCAGAGCAGGCAACTACATTAAAGACCTCATAAGTCTGTGTTTGTAGCAATCTGATTATGGACGAGTCTATCTTTAATAACGTACCAGGTCAGAAATTATCAGATGTTTTTCAAAGCTTGGATTCACATGAGAGAACTGTCACATCTATGTCAATATCTAAACATTCTCTTAATGTAAAAACTGTTGATAACTGGGAAACACTCCTAGAAGAACAGTTGGATGAACTTTCTGATGAAGGTGATTTAGATATTGATAGAGAGGTTGATGAGGAAATATCAGAGTATATTAAGGTTTTGAATTCGTTGGAAAAGAAGAAGATGATAACTTCTCATGTCACACCTCTTATGACTCCTTTTTGTCTAAAAAACAAGCAATTGAGAAGATGTTACGCAGGTGTTTATGTTTCAAATATAACTAACATATCGATCCTGAAGGATTCTGAGGAAAACCTACGTATGAAGTCACTTTAATGTATCTTTATAAAAAGTATTCTTTTTTTGAAGAGAAATTTGTAGAATATGAAGCAAGGATTAACTCTCAACAAGTTAGTTTTGATGATAGAGAAAGCGTTTTTCTCGCTCGAGAAAAACGTCTTGAACTGATTTAGCTTCTGCTCTTGATAAAATCAAGATGTTGCAAGATGACTTGAAAAAGTTCAATACTAGTTCAATCAAGTTAACCACTATGCTAGGAACATGTAAAAATCATCGTGATATATGAGGATTGGGATATAAGGGAATAAATGCTCCAAATATTAGCAAAGAGGTAAAATTTGTCAAGGCTAGTGATTCTTCTCAACAAAAGGTTTCCAATGATGGAAAAAGTGAAATACCTTCACCGGCAGTTAAAGTTCGAAAGAGCAATATATATCAACCTCCAAAGCCAGCACACACGGATCGAGGTAAGAACATTCCTTATGTTTGTCACTGTTGCGGAAATAAAGGTCACCTGGAAAGGAGATGTCGTTTCCGTATAAAGAATGAGGAACTTCATGATGTTCTTGTTTGGGCATCACAAGAAGTGGTGAAACCAAGATCATATGTTAAGACTAATCCACTTAACGCTACAGGTTGTAACTGTCCAACCTTTAGGCAAAGGAATCAGTGTTGTGATAAATCTAGAGTTTCCTATAAACGTCATACGAATCCTTTTCACAATCGTAATGGTTATCAAAAGGATAACTTCGTAAAGACTAAGACAATATCCGATGCTCCCAATTGGAGAAAGACTAACTTGCAAAAGAATAGTAAATCCAATTCTCTTCCGAGAAATCTTGAAGAGAATAAGGGAAGAAGGTTCCGGTTGTTCCTAAACACACTCAGAAGTGGGTTCCAAAGAAAGGCAATGATGCTTTGAGTGTGAAAAGGAATGATCTTCCAGAAAATTCCATGACTATGGAGAAGGCAATATCCATGATGTTGGAACTTAACAAGTTTTTTGGAAAAATGGAATTGGATGTGAAAGGTTCTAAAAGCGATCTCTTTCATGATAATCAAAAGGTCACTAGTGGTGAGCAAGACATTGTTCACATCAACACAACTTGATTTTTTTGTAAGTGCATCCTCACCAAGGAATGCCCTGCTGTGTGTACAGTGAGGGAAGCACGAGAATTGGGGCACACATATTATGTTCGGTAAGGCTGTAGAATTCGACTGGATTCTTCTAAAAAGGTATGCCTATAATCCTGAGCAAGATTTGTATTTTTATTTGCTTAGAGTACTTATAATGATCCATGTACCTTGCTTATTGTTCATTTTTACCTAACTTGATATGTGTTTAAGGTTCTTAAACGTTTAGTTTTAAAAATAGTAGTTCGGGATGTTTGAACTTCATGGTACACATAACATGTATGCATAATATCATTTAAAATCAAAATCCAGGGGTTTAAGTACGCATACACATTTGCATACTTCTCCAGGATACGAAAATTCATTTGCAAACCCGTATGCATACTTGACGTCGATATTCGGTAAATTTGTTTTGGCCGTAACTTCTTCGTCCGAACTCGGAATGACCTCATTATTTTTGCATTCTCTTCCTCTTTGAATTATATTCAAATGGTGATGATAAATCCTAAATTTGGATGAGTTGAGGTTAGTACTTGTCCCGTATCTTGTTTTTGAGTGTTTTGCTCTGTTTCATCGCATTTGTTCAACTTCTGTTGGACTTGGGCACTTGGAGTAATTCTCTTATAAGATCATTTGTAGATTGTACAAGAACGATGTTGGTGAATCACAGAGAAGGAAGTTCAAGAATGGGCAGTAGTACGCATTGCTATGAGATTCTTGAATGTTCAAAATCATCTTATGTGAACTATGATGCATGGTCTTTAATGACTTTGTATGTTCTTCTTTGTTGAGAAAATATTTTTATTCGCCTTTGGTAACCACTCTTGGTGTAAATCCGTGCGAAAAAAAGTTGGATTCTACCTTCTAAGGGAAAAGATGGTTTTTGCAGTATTAATCTTTATGGTTTCATATATTTCAATTTGTTATGGGATATGTGTGTTTGCGTCCGTGAACGTTGATTGTCCCATACGTTGTCAAAATTTAAGTCTTTCATATATCGATATGCATGTATTGATAAAAGAATGAATGAACTTTTGACAAATATAAAAGTTAAGCCTATTATGTCATTTATTGATGGAAGATAGGTTAAAATATTTTGTTGAAAAGGATTATGTCTATTGTATGTCATTGTGCGAATAGTGATGGAAAATAAAATGAATCCTTGTATATTCCGCAGTATTGCTCTTCCATGATCCATATTTTTATGTTATACTGTGAGGCTCCGTAAGTTCTCTTATGTCGAGCATGACCAATTAAATTTATCACTTTTTGTGGTTAATTTGGTTGTATATTTCCGATTACATTAATTACGGATTCTCTTGTGATTAATCTAATTGAGTATTTTTGGATTCAAATTCATATTCATATGTGATTTGTTATGTCCAAAGAAATCCTTCTTTTCTTTTGAAATTAAGGTCGCTCTCGTTGTTCTTTCAGGAATGACATATTATGGGGAGAGTTCTTAATTGAACTTGTGCTTAATTTCCAAATCTTTGTGGGGAGTGCGGTTGTGGAATATTATAGGAGTTATCTTGTATCTTTATGAACGCCTTGATGAAAGCATTTAGCTTCGGCTTTATGATTGCATCTAAACAAGTTGATATGTGCTTTCTTTTGGTCATGAAATGTCTCTTTCGGAAATTTCATTAGGATCCCGTTTTCGTGCCTTTGCCAATTTTATTGACAAAAAGGGGGAAAATTAATATGTAGTTCACACTACAAATACATATGGTTTTCAGATTATTATGTAAGGGGGAGTGGTTTCCATGTGAGATGGAGTATTGACTAAGGGGGAGTGATACATATCACCATAGTATTGTTGTCGAAGTTGTGGTACAATTGAACTTTGATGTTGTATAATAATACTATGACATTGTATAAGAATGATTGAGAATACTTGTTTTCTCGTTGTTATAGCTACGGATTTTCAACAATGATGATGCTGAACTTACAACCTTTGGGATCATTGGAGTACTTGGAAGCGACGAAGATTTCGAGTAATGTTGAAGATTAGGCATGTGGAATAGGAGCTACAAAAGTTTATTTATTTATTTTTGTATTCCATATGTATTGATAGTTTTGTCACTAAAATTGACAAAGGTGGAGATTGTTAGAGCACTGCTCGGTCGAACTCGCATGCTTTGCTATCTCAAGCATGTTTGTCAATGTTAGTGATCAAAACTATAAGTCTTGATTTCTAGTCTACTATAGTTAAATCTCGGACTAGGATAGAAAGTGTAGTTGAGCTCAAGAACTCCATGACGGTCATCATACAAGACGAAGAACTACTCAAGGAACTTGTGGAACTTCATCGACTAAAAGGTATGTGGAGACTTAAACTTATCTATCACTCAAAAGTCTATCTACTCTATCTCCTATCTTGAGACAAAAGTCGTTTTGCGATATAGACTTTGATTATACACATTTGCTATTTCGAGACGATGCTTATCTATATCTCGAAATATGTGTTGGTAAGCTTTTGCTTTGGCCAATTTCATCTTTACCTAGTGAAGAAAGTCATGTTATGTTTCAATCACTTTGAAAATGGCTTCGACGAAAAATGGTTTATGAATAACAACTATATTACGTCCTCTAAGAATGTTTCAATGATTGAAATGAGAGTTTAGATTATATAACCATTGTTGGATATAAGCATTGTGTGGCAACACATATATGTATAAGTCCTTATTCCTTGAACTAAAGTATGCGTACTTTGTTGATCAAGAAAACCAGAACAATATCTGTGAACTCAGTCCGTGAACTGGCGGAGGTTCTCATCCCGAGAATATCTGTTGGAGTTTGTGAACTCCTTCCGGGAACTTAAGTCCGCGAACTAAGTCTGCGTACTTGAGTTGGTTATATCTAAATACGATTATTTGTGAACTTATATTTATATAAACTAAGGGATGCAATTTGCAAACCGTGGCTATAAAGTTCATGAATCGATTCGAGTGAATCAAATCGTTTTTGCTTCTATTGTGTCTTGTATAGTTATATAAGATTTATACAATTGAACAACTCTCTAACTAGTTCATTTGAGTCATTTGAACTAGTTATGGTGAAGATGAATATGGTTGATATGAAAGTGCTCATATGGCTAACCATATGGTTAACTATTGTTGAACCAACAAACGTACATGTTTGGGTACGGTTACACAAACCTAAAATCGTACATTTCATTTATGTGTAAGAAGCTAAGTTTTCGATCTAACGGTTGAAAGATATTAGCTTGAATCTAATCAGGTTTTCATCTACCGGTGAATATTGAATGCTTTGTTACTAAGCTAACATTAATTGCAAACCCTGATTTGAAAGACTATGTAAGGGAGAACTCTAGCAACTAGGAAACTTAATCCCCACACCTCTTGAGTGATACTAGTTGTATAATCTAGAGTCGATTCTCCTTTAACCTTAGGTTTCTTCTCGAGACCCTGTAGGTTAACGACTTGAAGACTTCATTGGGATTGTGAAGCCAGACCGATACTACTTTCTTATAGTTGTGTGATCTGATCTTGATGATTCTATCGTGTTAAGTACAATCGTAACGATTGTCTTGAGATTGTTATTTCTGATAAGCAAGATATAAAAGTAGTCACAAACATCTTCGTCTCATCGTTTGTGATTCCACAATATCTTCTTTCGCCGCATCGATTAAGGTTATTGTGAGGTGATTGATAATACTAGGTTGTTCTTCGGGAATATAAGTCCAGGTTATCAATTGGTTCCTGTTCACCTTGATTTATCAAAAGACGGAACAAAACTTGTAGGTATTTCTGTAGGAGACAGATTTATCTATTATCGTAGACTTTTCTGTGTGATACAAATTTGTTTATTAAAGTCTTTGACTTTGGGTCGTAGCAACTCTTAGTTGTGGGGGAGATCATCTAAGGGAATCAAGTGCGTAGTATCCTGCTGGGATCAGAGACGTAAGGAGCGCAACTCTACCTCGGATTAGTGTGAGATTGATTGTGGTTCAACTACAGTCCAGACTGAAGTTAGTTTGTAGTAGGCTAGTGTCTGTAGCGGCTTAATACAATGTGTGTTCAATCTGGACTAAGTCCGGGGTTTTTCTACATTTACAGTTTCCTCGTTAACAAAATTCTGGTGTCTGTGTTATTTCTTTTCCGCATTATATTTTGTTATATAATTGAAATATCACAGGTTGTGCGTTAAGATCAATCAATTAGAATATCCAACCTTTGGTTGTTGATTTACATCGATTGACACTTGAACATTGGTCTTTGGTAGCGTTCAAGTTATTTCACATAATAATCAGGCTCACGGATTTCTATCTGTTCGTTTTGCTGATTACATTGTGAAATAGAGATATTTGAACTCTTTGATATACTTTATTAAGATTGAGTCTAGTTGATTCTCTTGAAAGTATATTGGAGTTAGCCCATACAGATTTCTAATCGAAATATTGGGTGTGGTTGTTATACCCCCGCTTTTTCAGAAAGAATAATTCTCATTTAAATATCAACTTTATGAATTAGAAAATCCAAGAGCATAAAATCTATTTCAGCTTGTTAGATAAAAGTTTCCATGGATCCTGTTCTTGTCATACTTCGGAATCAGATAAGCATAGAGAACTCTAGATAATATCATAAAATAGATTGGTACCCACACCGAGTCATTATATTTTGAACTTACTATTAATAATGTGGCAGCACCTAGTCACAAATGACTAATCATAAAGGTGCGAAGAAGACACCGGTGACAAGAGTCAAACTACACTTACCCAATTACGTAAATAGTGTTAAAGTAACTTAATTTATTGGAACACGGCTCAACAAGCAAAGATAAACCTTTTTCTGTCTTCTCTTCTTAAGGAGAACGTGATTTATATATGTTTGGATTTCATAAAAGCAAATATAAGAACTTATTTAAATCATAAAACATTGTACAAACATACTTGAACAACCTTGGCATCAGAAAAATATTGTATCTCATGATGTTATTTGTGCAAACCTCATATTCTCAAGTTAATATTTTAGGTTGCACACAATATTACACTTAAGTAGTGATGGGGTGAGTTAGGGACTCACCCCCAGTGTCATTAGATGACACAACAATGTTGTTTTTATCTTTATGATGATCAGGATTTTTTTTACAATTCATGCTCTTCTTTTTTCTTCTTTCATGACGTGGCTCAGAAGTAAAGTGCTTCAAAGTTTGATTCATCCTCTGCATGTCTTACAATTTTGTTATTCCTTTTGAATCTCAGATACTACTCTTGGACGTGTCCGTTACTTCTGCAAAAAGAATAATGTTTTGAGAAGCTTTCTCCTTGAGTTTCATCTCCTTTACTATCACAAAGATTGTTCTCATTATCCTTACTAGATCCTTCAATAATGAAGGTATTATTTTTAGTGAAAGAGGTGTTACCATTAAACCCGATACCACTAGTATTTCCAAAGGATTTTTGACCAAAAATCATGGTCGAGATCTTATCAGAACTTTCAGAGAGCCTTCCAAGATCATTCTTTCAGAAATACGGTTATAGCGAAATTCTCATTGAGTTTGTCAATCTCTTAATTTTTCACTTGAGGAAAAGTATTAGCTTTGTCCAACTTTTTCTTCAGTCGAAACTTTTCTCGGTAAACTTCTTGACTTTTGTTCAAGAAATTAAGAATTTCATTGTCTGACACATATCTGAATCAAGATTAGAGTCTATAGATATGTTTGCTGTGAGAGCTGAATTTTCTATATAATCTTCAAGAACATGCGCATCATGCATATAATCAATGGAAAAAGATCACATATTCCCTTGAATATTCCTTACCGGAACGTTATTTTTGCATTTGAAGCACTGAAGAGGATTTTCATCCTGAGGAGAAATTTCGTCATCATGAAATTTAGCTATATAAGACCTTTTTCCAGAACGTTTATCTCTACATTTCTTGAGGATCTCCCTAACCTGTTGTGTGATCATAGACATGGGGTGTCTATTTCGTCATGATCGTCACAACACTCGTCATCACAAGATAAGCTAACCTTTAAAGGAGGAGGATCATTATCACAAGATAAGCTAACCTTTAGAGGAGGAGGATCGTCATCACAAGATAAGCTAACCTTTGGAGGAGGAGGACTTAGTTCGGTCACGGCTTTCAAAGAAGAATCTTTCTCTTTAGTCATGAGCTGTTCATGATCAAAGATCTTTAATTTTCCAACGAGGATGCTTCTAGAAAGTGTTGCAAGATCGTTCCCTTCAGTGATGGCATGTTTCTTAGATTCATATCGAGCCGAGCTGGCAATAATCTCAGAGTTTTCATCACAATATCCTTTTCGAAAATAGTCCTACCTAACGCGTGAGAGGCATTCACTATCTCAGATAACTTATGATTAAATTTCTCACATGTATCTTCATCATCCATACAAAGGTTTTCCCAGTCAGAAGTTAGTTTTTGAAGCCTTATTTCCTTTTATGAGGTATTCCCTTCGAATAAGGTCTCTATGATATCCCAATCTTGCTTCGACGTAGTGCACGTAAAAACATGATATTAAAGAACTTGGTGTATGACATGGATAATAAATTGAGTCATTCAGGACTATCCTTTGTCGCGCTGATTTCAAGTCTGTTTTACACAGCTTGTCCTAAGTTAATATTTTTATTGCCTTCTCAAACTATTAAAGGAACATGCCTCTTCACCACAAGAAACCATGGTTGAAAGTCACGAGCTTGTAATAAAGAGCGCATAGTTATTTTCCACGATAAGTAATTTGTGTTATCGAAGGATGGTAATATGCTAATAGAGATTAAAATCTTGTTAATAAATTCAGATTGCCATAAACACGGACTTATTAGGTATAATGGTGTTTGCATGCTTTGATACCAACTAAAAATGACAGGGTACCAAGTACACCGCCAACTTTTTCATTCGGCAACATGTATGAAAAAACCCAATACAATTCCAAGTTGATCTGCACAAAGATCATTCACCAATATGTATGCAGAGGTTTTATCCATCTCTTCCACAATACATATTGTTAGAGCACTGCTCGGTCAAACTCGCATGCGTTGCTATCTCAAGCATGTTTGTCAATGTTAGTGATCAAAACTATAAGTCTTGATTTATAGTCTATTATAGCTAAGTTTTGGACTAGGATAGTAAGTGTAGTTGAGCTCAAGGACTTCATGGCGATTCATCATACAAGTGGAAGAACTACTCAAGCAACCGGTGGAACTTCTCGACAAAAAGGTATGTGAAGACTTGAACTTATCTGTCACTCAAAATTCTATATATTCTATCTCCTACTTCTTGAGACAAAAGTCGTACGCTATATATATAGACTTAGATTATACACATTTGGTATTTCGAGTCGAGTATACCTCGCCTATCTATATCTCGAAATATGTGTTGATAAGCGTTTCGCTTCGATCATGTTTTTCTTTACCTAGTGACGCAAGTCATGTATGTTTCGATCATCTTGAAAATTGCTTTGACGAGAAATAGTGTAACCACTATATAACGTCCTTTAAGAATGTTTCAATGATTGGAATGAGAGTTTAGATTACATAACCATAGTGGACATAAGTATGTTGTGGAAACACATATGTGCATAAGTCCCATGCTGGAAATCATCTAGTAGTCAAGTCCGCGAACCAGCAAAGCTCGCGAACCCGAGAATTTCTGCTGGAGTTTGAAAACTCTTTCCAGTACTTCAAGTCCGCGAACCAGCGAAGTTCGCGAACCCGAGAATTTCTGCTGGAGTTTGAAAACTCTTTCCAGTACTTCAAGTCCGCGAACCTAGTCTGCGAAATTGTATAGGTTATATATCTAAAGATGATTTCTGAACTTAACTCATAAAGACTAAGGAATGATTTTGCAAACCGTGGCTATAAAGTTCATGAACCGATTCATATGAATCGAATCATCTTTGCTTCAATTGTGTCTTGTGTAGTATATGAGATTTCCTTGCAATTGAACAACTCTTTAACTAGTTCATGTGAGTCATTTGAACTAGTTATGGTGAAGAAGAAAGTGGTTGGTATGAAATGCTCAAATGGCTTACCTTTTGGTTGACTATTATTGAACCAACAATGCACACGTTTGGGTACGGTTTACAAACCTAGAAGCGTGCAGTTCATTTGTGTATGACAAGCTAAGATTTCGATCTAACAGTTGATATATATTAGCTTGAATCTAAATCAGGTTTTCATCTAACGGTGGATAGCGCTTGCTTTGTGAGCAAGGCGAAACCTTGATTTGAAAGACTATATAAGGATACATCTAGCAACTCTACAAGCTAATCCCCACACGTCCGCGTGATACTAGTTTGTAAGCTAGAGTCGATTCTCCTTTAACCTTTGGTTTTCTTCTTCTAAAACCAGGTTAACGACTTAAAGACTTCATTGGGATTGTGAAGCCAGACATTTTATCGTAGTTGTATGATCTGATCTTGCATCTTCTATCGTACGAGTACAATCATATTGATTGTCTTGATATCGTGAGAGTTCTCCGATAGGCAAGATATAAAAGTAATCACAAATATCTTCGTCTCATTGTTTGTGATTCCACGACGTCTTGTTTCGCTACCATACGATTAAGATTTTTGTGAGGTGATTGATTAATCTAGGTTGTTCTTCGGGAATATAAGACCGGATTATCAATTGGTTTCTGTTCACCGTGATTATATATCAAAAAACGAAACAAAAACTTTAGGGTTATTCTGTGGGAGACAAATTTATCCTTTGATAGACTTTTCTGTGTTAGACAGATTTGTTTATTGTTAAAGCCTGTGATTTTGGGTCGTAGCAACTCTTAGTTGTGGGTGAGATCAGCTAAGGGAATCAAGTGTGTAGTATCCTGCTGGGATCAGAGGCGTAGGGGTGCAACTGTACCTTGGATCAGTGGGGGACTGATTGGGGTTCAACTACAGTCCATTCCGAAGTTATTTTGGAGTAGGCTAGTGTCTGTAGCGGCTTAATACAGTGTGCATTCAATATGGACTAGGTCCCAGGGTTTCTCTGCATTTGCGGTTTCCTCGTTAACAAAACTTCTGGTGTGTGTGTTATTTCTTTTTCGCATTGTATTTGTTATATAATAAAAATAATACAGGTTGTGTGTTAGATCAATCAATTGGATAGTCCGACCTAACGATTGTTGATTGATATTGATTGATCCTTGGATATTGGTCTTTGGTACCGTCTAAGTATATCTCTCTTTAATTGAGACTCGCAGTTTGCTTGAGTAAGATTAAATCGAGAGATTGAGATAAAAACTCTTTGATATATCTTTTTATTGATTGAGTCTGGCTGTCTAGTTGATTCTCATAAAAAGTATATTGGAGTTTGTCCATACAGACTGCTAAGAGAAATATTGGGTGTGGTTGTTAGACCCCCGCTTTTTCAATTGGTATCAGAGCCGACAAACACATTAAAGACCTCACAAGTCTGTGTTTGTAGCGATCTGACTCTATGGACAAGAGTACTATCTCTGTTAACGCAATACCAGTTCAGAGATTTTCGGGTAAGTTTCAAAGTTTTGGAATTTCTGAGAAAAACTGTAATCCGTGTCCATCTACTGAATCTACTTTCGACTGGAAAAAATCTCTTGATGAACAGTTGGATGATCTTTCTGACGATAGTGATTCAGAAGAAGGATAGAGTGTTAATGAGGAAGTCTCTCAATATATCAAGTTGTTCGACTGTGCTTTAAAAACAAAAAGGTCAACAACTTTCCTGATGAAGTATATGGGTCCTCTCTATCAAAAAAACAGGAAGTTGAGAAAACTCTTTAAAGGTTATGATGGTGGATATAAACTCATACAATCTACCATTAAAGAACATAAAGAAGAAGTTCACTCAAAAGACACCGAATGTGATAATCTTCTCCATAACCTTTTCGTGTTGAAAGAAAGACTTGCTGAAACTGAAGCAAAATGTGAATCTCAAGAAACGTGTTTTATTGACAAAGAGCGCAGTTTTCTTGACAAAGAAAAATCCTTGGAATCTAACCGTGCAACTGCTCTTGATAAAGTGAGATCACTGGAAGAGAATATGAAAAGGTTCAATACTAGCTCTACAAAATTATCTTCTATGATCGGAGCATGTAGAGAATATCGTGATACACGTGGTCTGGGCTATAAAGGAATAGACGCTCCAATCTCTAGTAAGATTAATTTTGTGAAAGCTGTTGATAATTCTCCATGTGAAAAACCTTTGACAGCTTGTAATGTTTCTAAAAATAAGGACTCATCTTCTTCTAAATCCGCTCATAAGAGAACAATGAAAAGTAAGTCTTTCAACTGCTACTATTGTAGGAACAGGGGACATTCTGAGCAAAGATGTCGTCTTCGGTTACGGAATGAAAAACTTCGTAACATTGTTACATGGATGTCTAAAGAAGTTGTTAAACCAGTATCACACATTATTGGAATAAAAGGCAGCTCTTATTCTCAAAAGATATATAATGATAAGTCCTTTCTCAACTGTTTACTCAAAACAAAGAGTGTCTACAACGACAGAAGGAAGAATGACAAAAGTGTGTCTGATCCTATGAGCCTCTCAGGAAAGAGAAGAAGACATAGAAGAAAGAAAGAAGAACTATGTTCCTCTGTTCTTGTAAAAGAAGGTTGTGAATCCAAGTCTTCCAAATCAAACTTCTTACATGTCAACCATCGAGTATCCGATATGAAGATTAGCATAAACAAACTCATACGGGATATCAGGAAAACATGTAAAGCTGTTAACCCAGGTACTTCTAAATCTTCTCTTGATAATACTTCTTCGACTAAATCAGGTATCTTTATAAATACTGTTGATAATAAAGAAGAAGTGAATATTGATGAGCACTCATCTTATTTCACCCTGACTTGCTTATGTTGCATCTCTTTTAATAAAAAGAGATGCTCATGGTTCTCAAGTGTTTCCTCTTGAGAAAGCCGTCAGGATCGGTCTGTTTTTTCCTTTAGGTTATGTACTTTGTTTGCTCCTTGACATCTAATTCTTGTTCCTTTGGGATTCCTTGGCCTAGCATGGGCCTTGTTCTCCTGTACACGCACCAGCCCACACGAACGTCATGTTCCCAGGGTTTTATGGAAGACCTTATTTATATAATGTGTTTCCGAAGAACAAAAAGATATACTAAAGTATTTTTGGTGCACAATGGAAGGAAGCAACAAAGTCGATGATGTTGAGTTATGTCCTATTACTATCTCATGATTTCATGCTCTTGATCATGAAAATGAAGGAAAACTACCAGTTCATATTTCTTCACAATTGGTAGGAAATCTTCTTGGAGATTTTAAGGTTGTTCAAGAGCAACTCGACATTGCAACCAGGAACCTTGTTTTTCTGAAAGGCGAACTAAAGAAGGAAACTGAGGAGCTCGTTCACGTTCAATACCTGGTTGCAGACATGATTTAGAATTCTTCATGTTTTGGTTCTTGTTCTTATATGCCTAGGATGTCTTCTTTTCGTCTTAGTTGGAATAATAACTAGTGCTTTGAATAACGATGATTGTGACTACACATAGCTATTATTTTTCATCTTCTTGTATTACTTTTTTAGGTTTATTGGGTTTTAAATTCTAAAAATATTTGGAGGATGATGGCTTGCAATATTTAATCTTATGGTTTGTTATATTGCAATGTTTATGGGATTTGTGTGTTTACGTCCGTGAACTTTGTTGTCCCATATTTTGTCAAAAGTAAAGTCGTTCATGATCGGTATTCATGTATTGATTTAAGAATGAATAGGCTTTTGACAAACACAAAAGTTAAGCCTATATTGCCAATTCTTTGATGGAAGATAGGTTAAAATCTTTTGTGAACAAGGATAAAGTCTATTATTGTTATGCAAATAATAATTGAAAATAGAATAGATCATTGTATATTCCACAGTATTGATCTTCATTGATTCATATCTTATGAAATACTGTGAGGCTCCGTAATATGTCCTATGTTGAGCACGATATGACTAAGTTGATTATTTTTGGTTAATTTGGTTGGTTGTTCCATAAGGTGTGTTATGTTGATCATTTGTGAACTAAATTAATCATCTCATTTGGTTATTTAGTTATTTGCTCCGTAAGTTCTCTTATGTCGAGCAAAACAAATGACAATTAAATTGATTACTTTCGTAATTAGTTTGGTTGTTTGTATTCCAATTAGAATAATTATGGGTTCTCTTGTAATTAGTCTAGTTGAGTATTCATATATTCCATAAGATTTTTCTTGTGTCGAGTTTATGAACGGCTATCCTAATCATTTTCCAATGGTTTTGGTAGTCATATGTTCCGTAAGTTTACTTATGTTGAGCATAAATAATTAAGTTGATCACCTTGTGTGTTTAATTTGATTGCATATTCCGATTAAATTAATCATGGGTTTACTTGTGATTAGTTTGATTGAGTTTTAGATATAGAAAATCACTTATCATGGTTTTTGGTGTCCAATAAAAATCCTTCTTTTCTCTCAAAATTAAGGTCGCTCTTGTTGTTCCTTTGGGAATGACATCAAATGGGGGAGAGTTCTTTTGAACTTGTGCTTAATGGTCATATCTTGAGGGGTGTGCGGTTGTGGAATTTTAAATGGGTTATCTTGTATCTTTAAACTCCTTGATGAATGCTATTAGCTTCGGCTATATGATTGCATCTAAATTAAGATGATGTGCGTCTTTTCCTTTAGTCATGAAATGTCTCTTGTGGAAATTTCATTATGATCTCGTTCTCGTACCTTAGCCAATTTTATTGAGAAAAAGGGGGAGAATTAATATGTAGTTCACACTACAAATACATATGGTTTTCGGATCATTATGTAAGGAGGAGTGGTTTCCATGATTGAGATGGAGTATTGACTAAGGGGGAGTGATACATATCTCCATAGTATTATTGTTGAAGTTGTGATACAATTGGACTTTGACACTGTGTAGTAATACTATGACACTGTATAACAATGATCGAGAATCTCGAGTTTTCTCATTGTTATAGCTACGGATCTTCAATAACGGTGATGCTAAACTTACAACCTTTAGGATCATTGGAGTACTTGGAAGGACGAAGATTTCAAGGAATGTTGAAGATTAGACTTATGGAATAGGAGCTACTAAAGTTTCATTATTGTATTCCATATGTATTGATAGTTTTGTCACTAAACTTGACAAAGGGGGAGATTGTTAGAGCACTGCTCGGTCAAACTCGCATGCGTTGCTATCTCAAGCATGTTTGTCAATGTTAGTGATCAAAACTATAAGTCTTGATTTCTAGTCTATTATAGCTAAGTCTCGGACTAGGATAGTAAGTGTAGTCGAGCTCAAGGAATTCATGGCGATTCATCAACAAGTGGAAGAACTACTCAAGGAACCGGTGGAACTTCTCGACAAAAAAGGTATGTGAAGACTTGAACTTATCTGTCACTCAAAAATCTATCTATTGTATCTCCTACTTCTTGAGACAAAATTCGTATGCTATATATATATATACTTATATTATACACATTTGGTATTTCGAGCCGAGTAAACCTCGCCTATCTATATCTCGAAATATGCGTTAGTAAGCGTTTCCCTTCGATCATGTTTTTCTATACCTAGTGACGCAAGTCATGTATGTTTCGATCGTCTTGAAAATTGCTTTGACGAGAAATAATGTAACAACTATATAAAGTCCTCTAAGAATTTTTCAATGATTGGAATGAGAGTTTAGATTACATAACCATAGTGGACATAAGTATGTTGTGGAAACACATATGTGCATAAGTCCCATGCTGAAAATCGGCTAGTCGAACTGCCGAAGTTCTCAAACCCGAGAATTTCTGCTGAGTTATCAAACTATGTTGCGTGAGCCAAGTCCGCGAACCCAGTCCACGAACCAGCGAAGGTCTCGAACCCGAGAATTTCTGATGGAGTTTGAAAACTCTTTCCAGTACTTCAAGTCCGCGAACCTAGTCTGCGAACTTGTATAGGTTATATATCTAAAGATGATTCTGAACTTAACTCATAAAGACTAAGGAATGCTTTTGCAAACTGTAGCTATAAAGTTCATGAACCGATTCATGTGAATCGAATCATCTTTGCTTCAATTGTGTCTTGTGTAGTACATGAGATTTCCTTGCAATTGAACAACTCTCTAACTAGTTCATTTGAAGTCATTCGAACTAGTTATGGTGAAGAAGAACATGGTTGATATGAAATGCTCATACGGCTAACCATTTGGTTAATTATTGTTGAACCAACAAGTGCATACGTTTGGGTACGATTTACAAAGCTAGAAGCGTGCAATTCATTTGTGTCTGACAAGCTAAGATTTCGATCTAACGGTTGAGATATATTAGCTTGAATCTAAATCAAGTTTTCATCTAACGGTGGATAGCGTTTGCGTTGTGAGCAAGGAAAAACCCTGATTTGAAAGACTATATAAGGGGACATCTAGCAACTCTACAAACTAATCCCCACACGTCTATGTGATACTAGTTTGTAAGCTAGAGTCGATTATCCTTTAACCTTTGGTTTTCTTCTTCTGAAACCAAGTTAACGACTTAAAGACTTCGTTGGGATTGTGAAGCCATACTGATACTACCTTTATCGTAGTTTTGTGATCTGATCTTGCATCTTCTATCGTACGAGTACAATCATATTGATTGTCTTGAGATCGTGAGAGTTCTCCGATAGGCAAGATATAAAAGTAATCACAAACATCTTCATCTCATTGTTTGTGATTCCACGACGTCTTGTTTCGCTACCATACGATTAAGATTGTTGTGAGGTGATTGATTAATCTAGGTTGTTCTTCGGGAATATAAGACCGGATTATCAATTGGTTTCTGTTCACCTTGATTATATATCAAAAGACGAAACAAAAACTTCAGGGTTTTTCCGTGGGAGACAAATTTATCCTTTGATAGACTTTTCTGTGTGAGACAGATTTGTTTATTGTTAAAGCCTGCGATTTTGGGTCGTAGCAACTCTTAGTTGTGGTGAGATCGGCTAAGGGAATCAAGTGTGTAGTATCCTACTGGGATCAAAGGCGTAGGGGTGCAACTGTACCTTGGATCAGTGGGAGAATGATTGGTGTTCAACTACAGTCCAGTCCGAAGTTAGCTTGGAGTAGGCTAGTGTCTGTAGCGGCTTAATACAGTGTGTATTCAATATGGACTAAGTCCCGGGGTTTTTCTTGGATATTGGTCTTTGGTACCGTCCAAGTCTCTCTTTAATTGCGACTCGCAGTTTGCTTGAGTTCGAGAGATTGAGATATAAACTCTTTGATATATCTTTTTATTGATTGAGTCTGACTGTCTAGTTGATTTTCATAAAAAGTATATTGGAGTTTGTGCATATAGATTGCTAAGCGAAATATTGGGTGTGGTTGTTAGACCCCGCTTTTTCAAATATATCTAGACACAAAAGTATTTGAACTTGATTGTGTAGAAGATTTCTTGGAAGATCTCAAAGATCAATATCCAAGCTCAATCTAGTTGTATCCAAACCTAGTCGAATTCTAACAAGTATGAAACTTGCAATCTATGTTTCAAGATATGGATTCAAAAAGATAGAGTCTTGTTTTTAATCTAAATTAATAAGAACTTAAACTATCTAGATCGATTACGTATTTTTGTGTTATTCCTATTATAAAGTTAAAACAATATAATACGGAAAAAGAAAATTACTACATATGACACCAAATATTTTGTTAACGAGGAAAACTACACCTGCAGAAAAACCCTGGGACCTCGTCCAACTTTGAACACCAAACTGTATTAACCTAATACATATACTAGCCTGTTATTAGACTTCCGACTAGAATGTTGTTGAGCTACTATCAGACTTCAGATACTAGTTGTAGTCTACGCAATTGATTCCCTTAGCCGACGTCCTTTACAACTTAAGAGTCGCTTCAACCTAAGTGAAGACTTCTGATCGCTGTCTTAGGCGTCAAAAATAATTTCACTTTCTTACTTAACTACAATAAATATAGTATGTGGTAGGAAAGAGTTCGTATCCACAGAGAGGCTTTTGTTGTCATAAAATTTTAGTTTCTTAAGTAACCAAGGGGGATTTTTGTTGTTTTAGCAAAGCAAATAAAATAATTGAAAGCAATAAAGATAATTTGAATAATCAATAAGGAGAAGATATTGGTCACGGGATAGTATCATTCACAAACATGTATTATCATCAATGACTAGAATTGATATTTTAATCTCTCATCTATTAAAATCCCTATGATACCTTGATCGCAAGAAAATCCCGCTAATTCCCTAATTTCATCACAACCACATTAAAAGATGCATATGTGAATTCTTCCTATAAAGTAACCCAAAATGTAAAAGCACAATTAAGTTTAACTCCCTAAAAGTTTTAAGATGGAATAAGACTAATCAAAGCAATCAAACGTGTAAAAGCACTAATTCGATTTAACCAAGGTTATAATTCATATGTGACTAGTATGATATATCGCTACAAGCAGTACCCACAATTATGCTACTTAAAATCAGGGACAAACAACTTTTTCGTATTGAAAACCCTAATATAGCTTTAGAGATGAATGCAAATCGGATTGATCCCGGAATCAACCAATCAAATAATCAAATCCTATAACACTATTAACCATGAACCATAAACAATAAAGTATTGAGACAAAACTAATCCATAGATTCAAATAACATGTATGAGAAATCAACTTTTATCCCATAACCAATAGTTGTATTTAGTTACTCATAATAATGGAGTTC
This sequence comes from Papaver somniferum, assembly GCF_003573695.1. Lineage (NCBI taxonomy): Eukaryota > Viridiplantae > Streptophyta > Magnoliopsida > Ranunculales > Papaveraceae > Papaver > Papaver somniferum. The sequence continues at coordinate 87,950,586 of NC_039365.1, read as the reverse complement.
ATCATAATCATAATCAATAAAATAAAGAAGATGAAAATAAACGAAAGCAAACCCTAGAAGAAGTTCTCTCCAAATCTCCAAGTAGAAAATAATACGTCCTCCCAAAAGTTGTAGAAGTCTTTCCTTTTGTAGCTCTTCTTGTTCCAAAATTAGGTCTAGTCTTCAAAAGTCCAATACAAATACGTCCACCAAGCCCATATATGAGGAGTACCCATGTGAAAATATGCCCCGAAAGATGTTGCCGGAAAACTGGTTCCACCACCGGAACTTGGCAGGGAAAGTCGTCGGCAGGCAGGTGACTGGCAAAATCCACCCGGTCACCGGTCAAATGGGTCAGGTCAACCGAGTCAATTGACTAACTCAGTTATATCATGAGTCAGAACCGAGTTATCTAATCAGGTGAGCTAACTGGGCTGACTTAGTTGAGTTGCCATGCATAAGCCATTTGCACTGGCCATTACTAATGATGCGCCATCATTGCTTCTTTTGGCCAATTCTGTTCCAGCCAACATACTTCACTTTAATCTCCCGAGTCTTGCAGCACACAACCAAGACCAACAACAATAAAGGCATCCTCTTCTTCTTAGCTTCAATTTCTTCTCTGCTCCAACTGCAATTTCTCATCCATGGCAACACACAACACCCTGCGAACTCCATCTGCAGCTTCTAGTTTTAAAGCCATAACAAAACTGCAACATCATACATTCCCTGTAATCTAAACATTCATCAGTGATTCTGTCTTCTCAATCTGCTTGTCCGCATATCAACTGCGAGGCCAACAACAACCTCAAACACACCCCATCTGATCACCAACATCATCTTTTCTCATTCAGCTCGCTGCAAAAGTCAAGCTATAACACCAGACCAACAACACTTTCTCAAACAAGACCATTTCAGTTCATCCACTTCTCATCATCCAGCTACACATATTCGCCATTACGAGCATCACCAACTCCATTTGAGCTGCTATAACTCATCCTACACGGTACCACCAGTTCAGACTATCATTTCATCTGCATACACACCACCTTCAGCTGCAATTACTTTACTGTTTGTTTCCCTTCACAATTGCATTAGCCCAAAGCTCAATCTCCCCTGCAATCTGGTTAAGTCACTCCATCTCACTCAGGCCAAATACCAGCAACAACTTCATATGAAGCAGCAACACCTCTCAATTAGCCATATCTCCTCAGCCAAATCCATGGCAACAACACCATTCCTTGCAAATCAGTAAATCGAAGTTCACATTCCCATGCTCAGACTCATACCAAACCCCATTCTCATAGCCACTGTAATTTCCTTCATCTGACTTGAGTAAATGGCAGCAACCCATGAATTTCATGTTCATCTGCAACAATAGCTTGGCAAACAACTCAAACAGCTTCCTCTTTAGACCTCATCTCAGTAGCAACTTCATTGCAAGATCACCAGCTTCATCTCCCTGCTCAATTACCAGCAACAGAAGCACCATCAACAACACAGATCATCATCTTCTTCCTTTTCAATATAAATCAGCAACTGCAACCCTGAACCCATCTCTGTAACTGCAGATTTCTAATCCTCCATTCATCCACCAGATTCGAGCATTTTCAGTTCAGTTTCAATCCCAGATTCAGATTCAAAATCATGAAACCCTAATCTTCAGCAGTAACAACATATCTTCACTGCTTTTCAGAATTAACATAAACCCAAACTCTTAATTTCTCTCTTCAATTCAATTACCACATCGAATCAACAGAGCTTCTCCATTAATTTCTTCACAGAATCAAGTACCCTACAAACCCTAACTCCTCTGTCAATCTTCACCAATTCTTATACTGAATAAAAAAAACGGAGTGAAACTCAGACCAACTCTTGTTTTAACAATCTTCTCGATCTCCACTTCCATTTGTGAATTAATCTCCTTCTCTAACTTCTAAGACAGCATCGCTGCCATCTCTATTTCAGGCAGAGAGAAAAATAAATGAGCCTCTCTGAATTTTAGGTGTTTGTGTAGGAATTGTAGATGGCTATAGCCACCCAGGCCTAACCCCATTTATTTGGCCTGTCAGTTGCGCAGAACTGACGGTTCATTCTTCGCCGCATAGCTCCAGCTACCACTCGCCTGTGAATTGACGGTTCTGCCCTTATTCTCCAAAAGAGTGCTTTATTCTTTTGCATTCTTCCGCCAACAGCAACCGCCTCTCATTTCTCAGACCCACTTTATCTCTTCAATTTCTTGACATCACTAAAGTTGTCATGCTTTTCAGACAGAAATTTGCATCACTAAAGCCGATATACCTTTCAGACAGAGATGAAGAAATAAAAGCAAATAATGAGAAATAATCCACCTCCAACACTTTTGCACTTGAGATGACACTTTTCGGTTGTTTCTTCTTCTTTTGTTCCAAATGACTCCAAAGTACCTAAACACTCAAAAGCAAACATAAGATATATAATTTACAAGAAAAATAGCAAAGAAAGCATAAATACTAGATATAAAATTAGGTGTTTTGAACACCTATCAACTTATGATACCAATCTTCCTCTAACAGATAAGCCTATTTGGTTTCTCTTTTGATTTTTCAATTTAGGTTTGGAAATCTGTTTACACTAGACAAATCCAGCAAACCTCACGAATCCGGAACATTTATAATCAAGTAGCTGAGAATCCTGGATTACTAACTACCTCTCAAGAACAATCCAAACAAATCAAAAAAGAGTTTAGATGTATATATTGAGGAATCACAAAGTATAAGACGAAAAGAACTTTGTGATTTCTATCTGTCTCATTCCTGATCTGAGATTCCGACAACCTCAAAGATCAATCAGAGCAAGACCTGGATATAAGAACTATCAGGTAAAAGATAGTCCGGTCGGGATTTACGAATCCCTAAATAAAGTCTTTAAATCGTAACCTAGAATACAGTTCACGAAGAACCTAGGTTATAGAGACCAACTTTAGCTTTGAAACTAGGACACAGAAGTGCCAGAGGTTAGGAAATCATATTGCAAGAGTCTCTTTATTCATAGATTTTCAAGGCTCTAGGCAATTCAAGCTAAGATAACTTGATATCCAAGCAAACATTTTCCATGTTTAGATGAAATTTTTATTAGGAATTCATGTAAGCATATGATAAGTCTGACTTGAAATTAAAAAGAATATACACTATGCTCTAGGGTTCTGGTACCGTGTATAATGATAGTTCGTGTTATCAAGTATGAATTTTGAACTTACAAGCATAAGTGGTGTTTATTAACACCGAAGACTTAAACCATGATTCACAAACACCGAGTGATTTAGTGAACAAAGTTTTCATAGATGTGTTTATGAGAGTTGTAGCAATGCAAACATATTTGTAAAAATATTTTATGAGCATTTTCTCAAATTAGAACTGGACAGGTATGCGTACCAGGTATGGATACCTATATGGGCAGTCCGCGTATTCATGCTCTTAGGGTACGCGTACCGGGTATGTGTACCCTTAGCCATCGCAAACTCAGATCCCATGAGTAGGCATACCCTTCTCGAACACAGGATAAACTTGATGTCTACATTGCAACGATTTAGCAATTGATTGATTAGAAAGATAATATTCAATACAGAACAGACTTGAGTATATAAAGAACACTCTTCTCTCGACACATCTCAAGTGTGTGGATGGGGAAAAACGAGTCGCTGGTCTTTCAGGGAATTGAAGAGACGAGCGTGTTGTCGAGACTCCTCAACCGAGACAACTGTTCAACCTCACACAGATGCACTGCCAAAGGATTTCTTAGATTCGATAGATCAATCTGTAGGACTCCGGCCTAAACCAAGTCAATGGCCGTTCCAGAGTCAATTTGGTCGCAAAGAGGGAGATAGGTTGATCTGTAGGAGGAAAGCAGAGAATTATATGGGATCAATGATAATCAATGATTGTGGATGTGTTGAAGGTTTCTGCAAGTTTTCTGTGAACTGATGAGTTCGAATAAGTTCTGGTAGATTGATGAATTCTTGAGAGTAATTGCTCGAGAAATTTTTTGTAGACAATTGCTGATAGCTAGTGATCATTCGTTGTCCTCAATCATGGATTCAGAGACTTATTTATATTGTCAGAATAGTATATACATTGATCCCTGTAAGTGTGACGGTTTCTTGAGTGAAAGAGTGGGAAAAATGGGAATCGTGGTGAAAACCAGTTCCAGGTCGTGTGGAGACTTGGTTAACCGTCCACCCACTACTTTTCTAACTCATTCAATCGTTTGCACGACTTACTCACACTTCTCGTCGTGGATGTATCCACGTGCCGTAGGCCGCCAGACCAAAACGCTAAGTGATATCCCCCCATGTGACATGATTGATGTCTCACGAATCGTGGAGTCTGCATGACAGACGTGTATTAATTAGTCAGTTGTTGACTGATTAGACAATGAGTCTAGATTTTGTTGAATTGAGCACGAGTGACGAGTACTCAGTGATTCATGAATAGAACATGCGTAGTTCTTTGAATGATGCTGATATTGCACGTGTTGGTGAAAATTGTGAATTTGATGATGGATTACTGATAATATTGATAGTCGGGTCAATATTTGAGCAACTGAGCAAGTATTGCTCAATTCGACGAATTACTGATAAATTACTAAATATTGATAGCTGGATCAATATTTGAGCAATTGAGCAAGTATTGGTCAATTCGATGAATTACTGATAAATTACTAAATATTGATAGCTAGATCAATATTTGAGCAACTGAGCAGGTATTGCTCAATTCGACGAATTATTTATTGGTAACGTGACCCAATAAAATACTAATTAAAATATTGGTAGATTATCGAATATTTTATAATTAATCCAGATGTTGATTGCTGAATCAACATAAGTTTATTAGTGTTTGAATTTTGCTCAGAATGGTGATTCGTGGAGCGTTTATTCGAAAACCCTAATTTTTGATCAATTGTTCATCACTTGACGAATTACTGAAAATTGGTCGTGAGTGATGGAGGGACGACCACATGGGATGATGGGCGTCCATGTTGCACCCGTGTGCTCGCGTGAGCGTGCACCAGGGTTCTTGGTTAGTCGGTTGGTGAATGGATGATGATTAAATGTCGGTTTCATCATTTATTGAAATAGTGCTCGATTGAGCATTAGGTGACAAAACCTAATTATGAAAGAGTGAGGGACTGACCAAGAGGGCATGAGACCGGCCCTTGGTGGTCGTTGGACCAGCTAGTGGTCGTTTGAACAAACTCCAGGTTTATTGAAAAGAGTTTAGACCCAGTATGAGCAATTGAGCAAATTAGGTCAAAATTGTGAAAGTGTGTGGGACCGGCTTGTTGCAAGCCCACCCTTGGTCGGTCAAGGGAGCATGCCCGTGTCACCACAATGACCATATCTCAATCCTGAGAGTTTCAGTATTTTCTGGTGTGCGTTTGAGCAACATGTTGGATTTTCAGAAGAGCTTGATCTTGACTGAAATTCTTGATTTTTGCTGGAATGAGCATGTATGCTCTATTGATCAATATTTCGTAAACATTAAAATAATGGTATTTTAATATTTTTCGTGAGTAGCCTAGTCGGTCGTGTGACCATGTCGACTTTTGGCCTTTTCATGGTTTGAGCAATATTTGAGAAAATATGAAGAAATCATGATTTTTGCTCAAACTGAGGAGTTTCATGAGATGAGGGGAACAATATTTATGAAAGAATAGGGACTGCAAGTTGTTAGACCGTCCACGGCTAGGGCATGGCCGTCCGTCCAAGTTGCCCGATCCCACGACACCTTTCCCTATTTTATAATATTATTTTTCGTGAAACCGTGAAACTATGGAGAAACCATGAGTTTTGTTGAAACGGAGGAGTTTCATGAGATTAGGGAAATAATAACTATAGAAGACTAGGGATTGCAAGGTGTGGAACTGGCCGCAGCTTGGGCATGGACGGCCGGCTAGGTTGCCCGATCCCACAACACTGTTCCCTATTTTATATTATTATTTCTCATGAAACCATGAAATATGGAGAAACCGTGAGTTTTGCTCAAACAAGGAAAGTTGCTAGAATGAAAGAGTTTTCATGAGTTGATGAAAAATAACAAAATAAGAAAAAATAATTGGAAAGGCATGGGACCGGCCACGGCTAAGGCGCACCGGCTAACCGGTGGCCCCGATCCATGAGCGCCTCTTATTATTTTATTATTATTATTTTTCTCTTATTTTGTGTAGGATTCGTCGTTTGTCCATATTTTCGAATGCTCGTTCGTGCAGTCGGGTGCTCGGTCGTGCATCATTGTAGAGTACACTTGCACCATTTTACGGGGCTTACTCAGTGATGGTCATGATGCCCGGTTGTTGAGTATTTATTACTAATTTATGAAATTGAGTGGAGAATGATTCATGAAAATGAGTAATAAGAGTGAGTAGTTTTTATTATCAATCCATAGGATCAGCCGTCGATTCGACCATGAATTCAGAATAATAAAAAGAGTATTACTCTTCCATGGGATCGTGGATTCGACCATAGAATCAGAATAATGATTTTTTATTACCATTTCATGAGATCAGCCGTGGATTCGATCATAAAATCGGAGTAATCTATTACCGTTTCATGAGATCAGCCCTGGATTCGATCATGAAATCGGAGTAATAATTTATCTATCACCATTTCATGAGATTAGCCGTGGATTCGATCATGAAATCTAAATGATGAGATAAAATAGATTATCTTCTAGAAATTCAGTGGTGAATGTCACGGTAGAATCAATCTATTGCAGAAAGGATATTAGCCAGTTAAAGCGTCACATCCATCCTAAATGATGCATAGTCAGGGAGTCACAAGTGTTGCTTACGACCTAAAGGCGTTAATGCTCTCAATATGAGGAGAACCGCCTGAGTCTATACACGGTCTCTCCACATAGTCAGGGAACAGTGAGTGTCACCGACGTCCTGAAGGCGTTAAGCTCTTAAACTGAGGAGAACCTCCCAATCGTTCTTTTATGTGGAGGGTATCTCTATGTAGTCAGGGAACATTGAGTGTCACCGACGTCCTGAAGGCGTTAAGCTCTCAACCTGAGGAGAACCGCCCAATTATGTTATTCTACATAGAGGGCATGATGAAATGCGAGGCATCGAACGCTCAACTAGTGGAGGCCTTTCGAAAAACATGTTCATCATGGCTCGTAAAGTATGAATCGTCACATGCCTGAAAGCCGTGTCAGGAACATGCAGCATCATGATTTTATGATTTTTACCTTTGTTGAAAATCCACCATCAACATTAAGCCCCCTGCTTAGTCAGGGACAGTCATGTTCCGCAGTAAGCATTAGATGGTGCTTTTCAGTCGATGATATTAGTGGTCGAACTTAGTCGCACAAAGGTATTCTCATAATCCTCGATTTGCTCCAATGGTGTCATGTACGAGGAAATGTACAGATAAGGACCCTGATAATATGATAGAGTGTGATTCCATGAGCATGGAGGAATGAAGCACTACTGATTTGGATGTTCAGAAGCCTAGTTATGGTCGGTTTAGGATTTATGGGCCCGAGCCCGAAAAGGAAATCCATGTTTTATTAGGTTTTGGAAATAAATTTGATATAAAAGGGAAGAAACCCTTAAATTTGTTTTTTTAAGCTAACGACCACCTTCCCCTTGATTTCTTAACGCTCGAGCAACCAGAGAAGGAGGAAAAGAATTCCGCCAGGAAAGCTGTCGCCGGCGTTTCCAATCACCGGCCGATCAATTTCCGGCCGACACCGACCATGTGATTTTTTTTTTCGTTTGTTTGCTGTAATTTCATGAGTTTTCCATGAGTTGTTCAATATAAAAATCCCATAGTTGCATGCATGCGTAGGTTTTATGAAATTTTTTGTTTGTGAAAACACGTATGTTTGTTCGTTCGATAGTTTAAGAAACGAGCAAAAATCCCTAATATGAAAGAGATACATATATTATTGGATAGACATGGTCTAGTTGCAGTAGAGAAAATCTTTGTTTATGAGGTTTCATGAAAACCAAAATTTATTTTCAAAGCATGAACTTTCGCAGATACTTTTAAGAACGTAAGTTCGTAGTAAAAGTAATAAATAACAATATATAGAATTTTCGGAATTTATGAAAATACCTGTACTTCATGATAAAATTTATTTGTGAACTTTCTTAATTTTATTTAGAACATGTGGACTTTTGCAAAAATACAAAAGACCCTCGCTTCGTACAAAGACGCTCGTCTGAGCATAACAAAACTCACGATTTTTTTTTTACGTGCGTGAGTTTTTAATATTTTGATAAAAAATAAAATGGAAATTTTTTGATTAATCATTAAGGACAAACAATTGTGTTATATGATTTTATGATATGTGTTTGTGACATAAAATCATGGAACGCTCATATGAAGGGTTTATATGAATTGTTCATAGTTTCGTGAAAAGTCAGTGTTGACTCTTGAATGATAGATTTTGCTCATCTTCGCAGGTTTGAAGGAGTAACCAAGTTTTCAGAGTTTTACGTTGTTATCACTAAGTTCGTGAAACCGTAAATAGGTAAGAGTTTAGAATTACCATTTTCGTTATGAAATCGATATTAGGATAACTGTAATCCCGTGCTTCTGATTTGGTTCCAGACGATGGTGACCTCCAGCAGCAGCAGTGATTATGATTATTATTACTCTTCCAGCTCTTCTGAAGAGGATTCCAAAGCTTCCGTAGTCAAATCGTGAGCTAAGTCAAATAATGCTGAGGGAACAAAGCCTAGCACGCCTCTTAATGACCGGAGAGTCACTTATGATGAGCTCATGAAGAAAAAAGCCGAGGATGACAGGTTGGATGATTATCGACGAAGAAGGGACCGAGTCCGGCACAGAGTGCTAGCAGCTGAGGAGAAACTTCGATCTCGAGCTGACGGTGTACCCTCTGACTCTGATGCTTCGGCATATGAACCCGTGTGGGTGCCGCGGGATCGCAAGATTAAGCCAGACCGGCATACCAGGGAGATCGAGAAACTGGTCAAAGCTGACCTTGAAGCTGAGCGTAAAGAAGAAGAGTACCGGGACTCATTATACAGCGATCCTGATATTCATCCATACTTCGCCAATGGCCCTGATAGTGATTCCGACGAAGAACTCGAAGAGGATTCCACAAAATACGATGATGATGAATCTGACAATTCTGATGACTCCGATGAATCTGACGATTAGTCTTGCTCATGAACCTCTCTGAGATTATTTGTTTTTGTCGAAGTAGATATTTTCTGGTTATTTGAGCAATTTTGTTGGAGAGACGTTTCTTTAGAGATTATTTTTGAACCATAATCCCTTGTCGTATCGTTTTCCAAATCTTCTTCATATCTCCGACCGATGAACCAATGTTCACGTAGACAACAATCATCCACGAAGTGCAACTATATGAACTGTCTAGGGAAATACGCGGCCTTCCAGACAATCAATTCATAGTCGTAATGTTGACTACACCTGAACGGTCATTCCTCAATATTGTTACAGTTCTCCCATTCCTCATGCCTCTGATTCGAGTTTTAGGGTTTCAGTAGAAACCGCAACAAACTTGTTTACCCGTTATGGGATAAATATCCATGTTTCGACTTGCAATGCCTAGGGTTTATTACATAAATAGTCCATCATCTTTTTCCCCTATATACTATCAGAAGAAATTTTGATCACAATCATACCTCTCATCACCATGTCTGGAAGCAGTGTTTCTTCAAGAAGTGAATCTCGCATAGAATGTGTTGCGGCAGTATCCGTTTCGGTGAGTTACACATTTTATCTTATCTCCGTTCAATCAAGGTGATTGATCAAAAGAAAATAATTTTTCGCAGGATAATCAGAAGAATCAGTATTCTTCTTGTAGTTTGAGACCCAAACGGACTGTTAAAGCTCCTGCCCGATGTAGCTCGGCTCATGCTGAAGATGGAGCATCCGTAAGTAATTCCATAACTTCTCAACTAGAGTTTTACCATGCTCGATGTTCGATAAAACTAAATACTCTTTCACTTCATCGCAAGTTGATGTTCGTGTTGTTGTCGATGCTAGAAATAGGAAGAATGGGAAATCCGTGGTCGTGGTCGAAGATAGCAGCAACCGTGCCGACGAAGACTTTACTGATTCCATGGAGGCTGGGGATAGAGTTCACGCTCATGAATTCCCAACAGCGGGACTCCCATTTGAAGCTCTCATGACTAATACTTGCCCAAAAATTGAGGTGGTCGGTGGATTCGTCATTCCCAAATGTCATGTACCTCTGTACACCAAAATTTGGAGACGGTACGGGCACATTGCTACGACCAAAGTATGGAGAGGCTTTCTCCCAACCCTTCTGATTACAATTGCCGGATTGTTGCCGATCATTGAAGAGATGCATAAGATGAATCTGCGAGATGTCAAGAATCATGAACTTCACAAGTGGGATGAAATGATTTCAAACTGTGAAACCTTGCGATTCAACGTAAGCTGGCTTCATCCTCGAGATGATCAAAATTCACAGGGCGGCGGCTGCTGCTGATGCGATTTCTGCTACCACTGCCATATTGGAGGAGGAAAAGGCACTTGCCTTGGAGTCGCAAGAGTAGAGAAAGCATTCCAGTATTTGAGAGTAAGAACCAAAAATTTTCAGAAGAGGCTCGACAGGGCTTTCTATAGAGATTATTCATTGTTCGATGGTTTGCTCTGAGTTAGATTTTTGAGAGAATTTTCTTTTTTGAGATTGAGATTTGTTAAATAAAGTAGATGTCTGGAAGAATTTTGTGAGATTCATGAAAATTTTAGATTTCGAATGAATGAGAATATTGCACACCCTTTGAAGGAATAGAAATTACATTTTGAAATTGAACATATAATTGTTTAAGCATAATATGCCTTGAGCCACTTGCCATTAATGATGTTTCCTTCCACTCCTCCATTAATAGCTAGGATTTTGTAGTATCCGCTGGATACTGCCTTGATGATCACCTAAGGCCCTTCTCATTTTGGAGAGAACTTGGGAGCGGACATATCTTGTTGAATATGCTTTGTTGTTTTCAAAACCAAATCTCCTACTTGAAACGTTCGAGGTCTTACCATTTTGTTGTATGCCTTGAAAACCCTTTGTTTGTAAGTTTCCACGTATTTTCCCACCTTGGCTTTTCTCGAATCGAGCATGTCCAGTTCAGCGATTCTTGAGTTAGACACTTCAGCTTCGTCCCACTGCACTCCACTGGACGCTACGATTCTTGCAGAGGGAATCTTGATCTCAGCTGGGAGAATAGCATCGGCGCCGTAAACGAGAGAATATGGCGAAGTCCCAATTGAGCTTCTTGGTGCGGTGCGGTAGGCCCACAAAGCCATGGGTGATTCTTCATGCCACGTTCGTGGATTTTCATGAACTGTTCGACTAAGAATCTGGATCAAGGTTTTGTTGGTGCTCTCCGCTTGTCCGTTTCCTTGGGGATAGTACGATGTGGAGAAAATCTGTTTGATTCCGTATTCCTCGAGCAAGTCTGTAACATGTTTGTTGGAAAAAGGAGTTCCATTATCCGTGATGACATATTTAGGAACGTCGAACCTGCATATGATGTATTCCTTGATGAAAGCTGCAATTGTGACTCCAGTGGTGCTTCGAAGAGGAATAGACTCGACCCAATTAGTGAAGTACTCTGTTGCTTTGATGATGTATTCATGATGCTTCGAAGATGCTGGATTGATTTTTCCAATGATATCCAGTCCCCAGCTATAGAAGAGCGATGGACTGCTGACAGAATGTAGTGGAAGACAAGGACTGTGAATGAGATTACCATGAACTTGGCATTGATGACATCTCCGAACGTAGGCAGCTGCGTCATCTTCCATGGTTGGCCAGTAATATTTCTCATGGATTTTGAGAAATAATTTCTTCTTTCTTTGGTGTTCCCCTTCGTGCATTTCTTTCAAGATTGTAGGAATTTCATGCTCGGCTAAGCATCTCAGGAGGTTTCCACCAAAGCTTTTGCGATATAAAATCCCTTCAAAGTAGACAAAACGTTTATCCCTCTAAATGAGTTTGATCGCTCCTTTCTTCTCCGACGGTAGATCGTTGCCACAAAGATATTTTATGTAAGGTTCTCTCCAGTCCCCAGTATGGTGGATTGTTAGAACTTCCAAGTGATGAGGTGATGTCTGAAAATTGGGACATGACCCTTGCAACATTCTTGACTGAACCTCCATGGAGGGTCAGTAATGCCAGAGCCTTTGCAGCCTCCTGTAGAGTGTGACTACTAGGAGTTTTCCGCATATCTCCTCATGTATGCGTTTGAGTTGCTCACTTGCTTCCTCATCTCCAAGGCATCGTGACAAGGATCCATCAGGATTGCGATAATACAATACTCCGTGTAGCAGAAAAAAGTTCTTCAACTCCTTGAGACTGATTTTCCCTTCCGTAAGAGAACTGCTCAACTCATGAATAATGGGTGCCCGCCAGTCGCTTGATTGCGCATCTTCAACTTGAGTAAGCCAGGTGGATGAGACAGAACGTCTTTGCACAGTGATGGATTTCTCCGAACCTTCAAACTGTAGCTTGGATGCAAGAGTTGCTAGGCAATCAGCGTGTCTGTTGTTGGTGCGTCCAGTGTGCACAATTATTGCATCAGAGAAGTGAGCTAATATTTTTTGTGCTTCAGCCCTGAATGGAGCAAGTGTTACTTCTTTCAGAGAGTACACGTCCTTCATTTGATTAACAAGCAACTTTGATTCTCCTCTTATCTCCAGATTCTTCGCTCCTGCTTGCTTGGCCACAGATAATCCCAGGAGGAAAGCTCTATATTCTGCCGAATTGTTGGTGCAATTGAAATCCAGCTTGAATGAATGTGAGAATACTTCACCGGATGGAGATACTAGTACAATGCCCGCACCGCCAGTATTATTGCTTGGAGTAGCGGATCCATCAAAGTACAATAGCCATGTTTCTTCCTGAATGATTGAGATTTCTGGAAATTCACCAGGCACTTCTTCATGTAACATCGTGATGTCTTCCCCAGGGAAAGCAGCAAGTAAATATGCAACTACTTGTCCCTTGATTTCTTTAGGCGGGATACATGCTATGTCAAACTCTGACATCTGAAGTAGCCACTTTGCTGGTCTTCCAATTAGTGCAGGTTTCGACAGCAAGAATTTTATAGGATCATCTTTGGCCACCAGCATGAATGAATATCTGAATTGCATGAACCAATGCTAGGCATGCTCTTTCAGCCTTTGGGTATCGGAGTTGAGCATCCCTCATTGTGCGACTAAAATAATAGATCGGACGTTCGATGCCTTCTTCATCTTCTTGAGCAAGGAGTTCTCCAATAGCAACGTCACTGGAGGCTGTGTAAAGTATTAGTGGTAGGCCTTGCACCGGATATTTCATAACAGCAGGTGATAGTAATATCTGCTGTATTTTCTGAAACGCTTCTTGTTGAACAGTTGTCCATGTAAAACTTTCCCCTTTCTTCAGCAGAGGAGTGAATGAAGCAATGAGTTGAGCCAGTCCGGGAATGAAACGCGGAATATTGTTTACCTTTCCCATGAAACTCTGGAGCTCTTTCACGATCCGTGGAGGAGGCATGGTAGTAATAGCTTTCGTCTTGTCTGGATCGACCTTAATTCCTTCTGCAGTAACCAGAAATCCAAGGAACTTTCCAGAAGAGACACCAAAAGTGCACTTCAGAGGATTCATCTTTAGTTTGTATTCTCTGCATATTTCAAAGACCTGCCTCAGAATGTCTAGGTGGTATACTCGAGTCTTCGATTTCACCACCACATCATCGACGTAGTCTTCTACTTGCTTGTGCATCATGTCGTGGAATATTAAAGTCATGGCTCGCTGATAAGTGGCTCCTGCGTTCTTCAGGCCGAAAGGCATCACCGTGTAACAGAAGTTTCCAATGGGAGTTCGTAATGCGTTCTTGTTAGCATCATGCTCATACATTTTGATCTGGTTGTATCCGATGTAACCATCCATGAATGAGAACATATCATGACCACTGGTTGCACCAACAAGCATATCGATATTTTGGAATGGAAAATCATCCTTCAGGCAACATTTTTTCAGGTTCCTGAAATCCATACAACATCGGATCTGTCCATTTTTCTTCCTGACCGGTACAATATTCGCCAACCATGTCGGATGTTGAATAGGTTTGATGAATCCTGTTGTTAGTAATTTCTGGATCTCCACTTTGATTTGTTCCTCAACCTCGTGTCTGAACTTCCTGGGCGATTTACAGGTTTGGATCCGGGAGTGATGTGGAGATGATGAGTAACTAATTTGTCGTCTAGGCCGGTCATCTCTTTGTACGTCCAGGCGAAGGTATCCTGATAGTCTTTCAACAGACCTATCAATCATTCTTGTTCCTCAGGTGAGAGAGCAAAACTGATCAAAATTGGACTTGGGTTCTCGTCTGTTCTGATGTTGATAGTCTCAAGATCATCAGTTGTGGAACCCGTTCCATCTTACAGCTGTCGTGGCGCATCTCGAATTTCTTCATCGGGAGATTGCTCATTCTGGCATGATTCTTCAGGATGGGGAGACTTTTCATTGACCTCCCCTGTTAATTGCTAATCCTTACGACGGAGATAAATGATTCTCTCTTATGCGTCATAATCAGTAATAAAGTTGGACCTTTTATGAGTTTTACCTTGACCCTGATGATATTTGAGCGGTGTGGTAGACGGTTTTAGCATCTGTTGATGATGGTTTGTCAGTTTTCTCTATAGATTTCCAACTTGGGAGTGGAGTACCGCAGATCTTGCTTGGAGGTTCGGGGATGCTCTTTGGAGGTTCCAAGAAATCAACATCATAAACCGGAGCATAAAGAGATACTGAAGTTGGGATACAGACAATTTTGTTGTTGAACAAAGCTTTTATACATTGATGGTACGTCGAGGGAACAAACTTATTGTCATGAAGCCATGGTCTACCAAGTATCATGTGATAATAAGGGTCTTTCTCAATCACATGAAACTTTACGGTGGATTGAATCGATCCTACTTTCAGATCCACATAGACATACCCGTATGTGTGACTCTGGCTTGCTTCAAAAACTGTCATTCATATGGGATGATGAACGATTTTGCTTTGCGGAACTTTGGCCTCCTTAAGAGTCTTCATGGTGATGAGATTTGTAGAAGCACCTGTATCGATGAGAACTCTCCTGAATTCGGAATCTTTAATAGAAGCATTTACGAACAAAGCTCGGTTATGTCCTTCCTCTGCCATTCGGTCTTCCTCGGTGAAGGTGATGTTGTTGATCGAAAGTTCAGATGCCATGGACACTTGTTCTACCACCAGAGATGATGGAACTATTCGCGCATCAGATGATATTTTGTTGAGTGCGGCAAACGTGTTCGCACGCTGATCCCTGGAGAAATGAAGGAGTTCACATAGGTTCTCAATTAAATGTGCGACCTCCTGTTCTACCGGTTTTTCATAAGTGGCGAAGCTGTTGGCTTGAGGGTGATCATCGGTTGAGGGATTAGTCATCAGCGCTGGAATTTCTTGAGCAGGGGTACTGCTCAAATCCGATATTAGTCCGACGAGGAAATTCAATATGTTGTTTCGCGTCTCTTTCATCAAATCCATGTTCCTTGTATGAATCTCCTGTACCCGTGCCAATTCGATCAAGGTTTGGATTTCCGTGTTGACTGTTCCATTGGATGGAGTGTTGGAAGGAGGAACGTTTCCATTCGAAAGATTCTGTCTGGAATTCGAAGTAGTTGAATTAGACCTAAGACCAACCATTTTGTGAAACCGTGGGATTGCAACCGAGAGATTAATCTCCCACTGTGGTCGCTAATCTTTGGATGGGAAAAACGCCGCTGATTTTTCAGGGAACTGAAGAGACGAGCGTGTTGTCGAGACTCCTCAACCGAGCAAACTGTTCAACCTCACACAGATGCACAACAAAGGGAGTGCTTAGATTCGAGATATCAATCTGTAGAACTCCAGCCTAAACCAAGTCAATGGCCGTTCCAGAGTCAATTCAGTCGCAAAGAGGGAGATGGGTTGATCTGTAGGATGGAAGATAGTGTGGGATCGATGATGATCAAAGATTGTGGATGTGTTGAAGGTTTCTGTGAACTGATGAGTTCGAATAAGTTCTGGTAGATTGATGAATTCTTGAGAGTAATTGCTCGAGAAATTCTGTGTAGACAATTGCTGATAGCTAGTGATCATTCGTTGTCCTCAATCATGAATTCAGAGACTTATTTATATTTTCAGAATAGTAAACACATTGATCCATGTAAGTGTGACAGTTTCTTGAGTGAAAGAGTGGGGAAAATGGGAATCGTGGTGAAAACCAGTTCCAGGTCGTGCGGAGACTTGGTTAACCGTCCACTCACTACTTTGCTAACTCCTTCAACCGTTTGCACGACTTACTCACACTTATCGTCGTGGATGTATCCACGTGCCGTAGGCCGCCAGACCAAAACCCTAAGTGATATCCCCCCATGTGACGTGATTTATGTCTCATCAATCGTGGAGTCTGCATGACAGACGTGTATTAATTAGTCAGTTGTTGACTGATTAGGCAGTGAGTCTAGATTTTGTTGAATTGAGCACGAGTGACGAGTACTCAGTGATTCATGAATAGAACATGCGTAGTTCTTTGAATGGTGTTGCTATTGCACGTGTTGGTGAAAATTGTGACTTTCATGATAGATTACTGATAATATTGATAGTCGGATCAATATTTGAGCAACTGAGCAAGTATTGCTCAATTCGACGAATTACTGATAAATTACTAAATATTGATAGCTGGATAAATATTTGAGCAACTGAGCAAGTATTGCTCAATTCGACGAATTACTGATAAATTACTAAATATTGATAGTTGGATCAATATTTGAGCAACTGAGCAGGTATTGCTCAATTCGACGAATTATTTATTGGTAGCGTGACCCAATAAAATATTAATTAAAATATTGGTAGATTACCAAATATTTTATAATTAATCCAGATGTTGATTGCTGAATCAACATAAATTTATTAGTGTTTGAATTTTGCTCAGAATGGTGATTCGTGGAGCGTTTATTTGAAAACCCTAATTTTTGATCAATTGTTCATCACTTGACGAATTGCTGAAAATTAGTCGTGAGTGATGGAGGGACGACCAAATGGGATGAAGGACGTCCATGTGGAACACGTGTACTCGAGTGAGCGTGCACCAGGGTCCTTGGTTGGCCGGTTGATGAAAGAATGATGATTAAATGTCGGTTTCATCATTTATTGAAATAGTGCTCGATTGAGCATTATGTGACAAAACCTAATTATGAAAGACTGAGGGACTGATCAAGAGGGCATGGGACCGGCCCTTGGTGGTCGTTGGACCAGCTAGTGGTCGTTTGAGCAAACTCCAGGTTTGTTGAAAAGAGTTTAGGCCCAATATGAGCAATTGAGCAAATAAGGTCAAAATTGTGAAATTATGTGGGACCGGCTTGTTGCAAGCCTTAGATCCACCCTTGGTCAGTCAAGGGAGCATGACCGTGTCACCACAATTACCGTATCTCAATCCTGAGAGTTTCAGTATTTTCTGGTGTGCGTTTGAGCAACATGTTGGATTTTCAGAAGAGTTTGGTCTTGACTGAAATTCTTGATTTTTGCTGAAATGAGCATGTATGCTCAATTGATCAATATTTTGTAAACATTAAAATAGTGGTATTTTAATATTTTTCGTGAGTAGCCTAGTCGGTCGTGTGACCATGTCGACTTTTGGCCTTTTCATGGTTTGAGAAATATTTGAGAAAATATGAAGAAATCATGATTTTTGCTCAAACTGAGGAGTTTCATGAGATGAGGGGAAAAATATTTATGAAAGAATAGGGATTGCAAGTTGTTAGACCGGCCACGGCTAGGGGCCGTCCGTCCAAGTTGCCCGGTCCCACGACACCTTTCCCTATTTTATAATATTATTTTTCGTGAAACCGTGAAACTATGGAGAAACCATGAGTTTTGTTGAAACAGAGGAGTTTCATGAGATTAGGGAAATAATAAATATAGAAGACTAGGGATTGCAAGGTGTGGGACTGGCCGCGGCTTGGGCATGGACGGCCGGCTAGGTTACCCGGTCCCGCAACACCATTCCCTATTTTATATTATTATTTCTCATGAAAATATGGAGAAACCGTGAGTTTTTCTCAAACAAGGAAAGTTGCTAGAATGAAGGAGTTTTCATGAGTTCATGAATAATAACAAAATAAGAAAAAATAATGGGAGAGGCATGGGACCGGCCACGGCTAGGGCGCGGTCGGCTAGCCGGTGGGCACGGCCCATGAGCGCCTCTTATTATTTTATTATTATTGTTTTTCTCCTATTTTGTGTAGGATTCGTCGTTTGTCCATATTTTCGAATGCTCGTTCGTGCATTCGGGTGCTCGCTGTCGAGAATGAGTAGTTATTACTGATGCCCGGTTGTTGAGTATTTATTACTAATTTATGAAATTCAGTGAAGAATGATTCATGAAACTGAGTAATAAGAGTGAGTAGTTTTTTATTATCAATCCATAGGATCAGCTGTGGATTCGACCATGAATTCATAATAATAAAACGAGTATTACCCTTCCATGGAATCGTGGATTCGACCATAGAATCAGAGTAATGATTGTTTATTACCATTTCATGAGATCAGCCGTGGATTCGATCATGAAATCGGAGTAATTTATTACCATTTCATGAGATCAGCCGTGGATTCGATCATGAAACCAGAGTAATAATTTATCTATCACCATTTCATGAGATCAGTCGTGGATTCGATCATGAAGTCGGAATGATGAGATAAAATAGATTATATTCTAGGAATTCAGTGGAGAATGTCACGGTAGAATCAATCTATTGCAGAAAGGATATTATCCAATTAAAGCGTCAGATCCATCCTAAAGGGTGCATAGTCAGGGAGTCACAAGTGTTGCTTACTACCTGAAGGCGTTAATGCTCTCAGTCTGAGGAGAACCGCCTGAGTACATAGTCAGGGAACAGTGAGTGTCACCGGCGTCCTGAAGGCGTTAAGATCTCAATCCGAGGAGAACCTCCCAATCGTTCTTCTATGTGGAGGGGGGTCTCTCTATATAGTCAGGGAACAGTGAGTGTCACCGACGTCCTGAAGGTGTTAAGCTCTCAATCTGAGGAGAACCGCCCAATTATGTTATTCTACATAGAGGGCATGATGAAATGCGAGGCATCGAACGCTCAACTAGTGGATGCCTTTCGAAAAACATGTTCATCATGGCTCGTAAAATATGAATCTTCACATGCTTGAAAGCCGTGTCAGGGACATGCAGTACCATGATTTTACGATTTTGACCTTTGTTGAAAATCCACCATCAACAACGTGCAACTATCACAATTCATATAACTTGCACACTCTCATTTCACACGAACACAATTCTCACACTACTGACTCTGTTATGCTATTACCCTCCCTTAATCCCAAGTTGGCTGCAAAAGATAACTTGAGATTGGAAACACAATTCTCACACTAATGACTCTCTCATGCTAAAAGTTGATGGAGATGGAAAGAGCCAAGCATAGAATAAAAGGATAATACCACGTGGATGTAGTAGTTGCAACATGACAGTAGTAGGTGCAGTTGGTGTAGAAGAAAAACATATGAGTGTTGCGAATTTGCAACAACAGAACTTGATGCAAATGGAAGTAGTAGTTGCAGGTGGTGAGAATAAGCACGCAGTAGGTGTTGTACTCGCAGTTGGTGTAGTAATAGCAATAAAGCATTATGGTAGGAGAAATAAGTACTACATAACCAACACACGCACCAGCAAATCCAGCAGAAAGACTAATTTGGGCTCCCAAAGAAGTGATGCAGATAACAGAGAGGCTGATGACAATGGTGCTGCATAATCTGAACATAAGAAATCGTCTTGAAAATAGCTAACAGAAAATACCACTCATTTCATCATTTTTTCGCGCCTTCCAGTTTTAATAATGAAACTAACATATGTTGTACACTCCAATATTTGAGCCGTCCAGTGTGCATAACAGTTGATGCAGGTGTAAGAGTTCGCATAACCTGATAGCTGAAGTAGTAGAGACCTCATGACTTCTTTGAAGTCTTCTACCATATTAAGAAGTACACCTGACTTGCCTCCATATGATGCCATATGCTGCATCTCACGACATTATTACCATGAACAGATAGAAAATAGCTTTCACTTGGAAAATCATTATGCACCTCATCAACATTAAAGAATTTCCACTTCACAAGGTGTATCGAAATTGTTGCAGCAGTATGAAACACCATAGGCATATAGACTTTCCTTGAAGTACCAGGACATAGCAACAATCTAACAGCAACAGAAGTAGGCAAATGTCCTGCACTAAGAATCGTTTAATCTTCTTATTCGTTTAATCTAACTGCAACTGATGTCCTGTCACATAATGCAACATTTGTAGCACTTATAACTCAGCATCAGCAGGTTTATACTAGCATTAAACATACCAAGGCAGTGAACCAGTAAGATGTAGATAGAGCATTCAGTCACCAACACAAATAGATGCACTAAAGCATAAACGAAAGATGATGAAAGAACCGCAATAACATCTTAAAATTATTCCTCTTATTCAATTACTGAAGCATCGAACCATGAAACACTTATTAAGGAAGTAAAAAAGCACCATTGAAGATGAACTTCAACTGAATTATTCAAGAAACATGAAAAATAGAAGAGTTATAGGTTGCATATTGAACATATATGCAAACTGGGTTGCATACTGAATGTATACAAGCTCAACAAAAAGAACTTCAACTGGTACTTATATAACTCTCCAATTCCAATCCCATAATCATCTTCAGTTGCATCATTGAACGTGCAAGCCAATTCACTCATAAAAAGAGGACTGTACCAAAGCCAGTACCAATGGGATGAACTGATAATAAGCTAATTAAGCACATATAGTGCAGCAAACCTTCATTCCGTACACACATCAATACACATCTGTGATTTAAGAGGAGATTTTCCTCACTTTCAAATGGAACAACATTAAGCTTCTCTCTAATCTAGACAATGTGTAGCAGAGATAGGCATGCTCAGATTTAAAAGCGCCAGGTATCAGCACAAGTAGGACTTGATGAAAAAAACTAGTTTCCACAAACTAGTTATGATGAAAAAGCTTTTGAAGACAGAATTGTGTGTTGTTGAGATAGTGATGTAGAAGTTGAACATATGAGTTTAAATTTGAAGTAATCTAAACATACAAATGGAGATTACTAGCAGAGATTTGAACCATAGTAACACAAGATAAACCTGATGTCTATTGCAACGATTTATCAATTGATTGATTATAAAGATAAGATTCAATACATGACAGACTTGAGTATATAAAGAACACTCTTCTCTCGACACATCTCACGTGCGACTCTCACAATTCATATAACTTGCACACTCTCATTTTACACAAACACAATTCTTACACTACTGACTCTTTATGCTATTACCTAATTCAAATTTCGGAATTCAGATCACTAGAATATGCTTATCTATCTGGTATCCAAAATCCAGTACATTCTAAAAACTTTCTTTGAACAATTTGAAACATTGCCAGTGGCCATAGATAATAAATATCATTTCTTGGGCAATTTCCAAATGATCAACTTGAAACAAAAATAGTTCATGAACAATAAATTGTTCTTAACCAAGATTTTTAACGATCTAAGAACATCCATTGCTTGAATCATATTTCAAGAGATTGACAAGCTTGACTCGAAATTTCTTCGTCGCTGTATTAAATCTATTAAAATCATACGACGTAGTATCATAAGATAGAACAATAAATGTCAAATGTCGTGAGTAAATAGGATGCTTTGGTCTTCACATACATTTTAGTGTATTCTATTAAATAAGTTTGAATTTGCCGCCTCTTTCACTTACTTTTTTTATTACTTTTAATTTATTACAACTGATACAACTGAAATACCCAATTTTGATAATAATCCCTCGCCTTATATCAAAAAAAAATTGAATTCCTTCAAAAGGAATTCTCATTTCTTTTCAATAATCTTTCATCCTCCGGATTTTATTACAATAACACTATAATTTTTCAAATTTGTGTTGTTTGTCGGCTCCTCACAGTGAAAGTGGTCATCTTACATAATCATAGGCAAGGATTTCCATAACATGTCAACCAAAGCTAGTGCATGGAATCGGAACGGCTAACTTTGAGACTAAAGGTGTAAAAAGATGACTGGCCAGTCAATTCCGAGGACCAGTAGTAGGAATAGATGAAGAACAATCACTAATTTGATGTATTATGTTTCTCCCCCACCACCATCTCACAAGATGAGCGAGGGAAAAGGAGCCATCTCAATCGTGTGAATAGAAGAAGACCAAACTCTCTGTTTGATCATAGATAAAGTAGAGAGAGGGATAAAGACGGTAACTCTCTTTAATACAACTCAAGTAAACGCATAGAACTATAAATGCTCTCTTTTTCTTTCTGTCCTCTTGCCTGCAACTTAGTACGGTTGTTCGAAATCGGTTTCTCATTAAATTCTCTTCTCAAAAAGAAAATAATAAAACAAAACAGACCCTCACTAAGTCAGCACATCCTCTTGTCTTCATCTCTCTCATGCAAGATGCAACCTGTTTAGCCAGCCTTCAACTCTTCTCCCTCTCACGCAAGCAGATAAGCCATTCTTTGAGATCATCTAAGAGAGAGTATGAGTTTTACCTAACGAGTCTTAATTAAGATCAGAGCTGAAGAAAGAGACCGTCGCTGGATTAATCATAATCTTTTTTGCATGGCTGCTTGTACATTACGCCTGCACCTTGTTATGATCTTCTTCTTAATTTTATCTCCTACAATGATCAATGGAGGCATATATAGAGTTCCAGAGCAACAGGATACCATTATGAAACAGAAACGGCTCAGTACCAAAACCAGGAACAAAAATGTCATGCGTGTGAAAATCAATCCAAGTCCGGGAAAAATGTGGGGTTTACCATCGCTTAGTCTCCTACCTAGAGGAACACTCATTCCTCCTTCCGGCCCGTCAAAGCGACATAATCTATATATGGATGATTCTACTGTCAGGAAAATTGGCACCCTAGCGCAGCGGAATCACAATATCACAAAGGACAATTGGTGATTTGAACCAAATATGGGAGAAATAATTAGAAAGAGACAGAAGATAAAGAAGCACACAACCACAACACAAGATGTACGTGGTTCACCTTTACAGGCTACATCCACGGCCAACACCACCAGAAAACTTCCATTAAATCAAAGACCATTACATGCTCTTTACGCAACCCAAGACAAGACCAAAGAGTTAACAAGACATACCCGATAACACCATTGAAGAAACCACATAAACCAACTCTCTAAACCATTCTCCAAACCAGCCTCATATCTTCTCTTCTACACCGTGTTCATAGTCGCTAGTAACAGAGGAGAAACATGGAAACACTAAAAACTAGGTTTAGGGAAAAGCCCCAAACTCTAAACCCTAGAACACCAAAATCCTCTCTCTACAAGTTTTTCTCTTACACCGATATTGGCCTTCACGGTAGCACACGACTCTCCCTAACAAAGAGACCAAAAACCTAAGCACCAGGTTCTACCACTCTTCTAGGTTGGATTATCTACAAACCTACAATTCTAGTCATATATATAGAGAACACAAACTTGGCCACCAAGTATTAGTATCCTAATAGGAACTAAACTCTTCCCTAAAATATTTCCTATTCCAATTAGGAAATCCACCCAATGTGGAATTGGGCCTAAGAAGAAAACCCACCGTTTCCTAACAATCTCCATCTCGGATCATACTTTCAAGCATGAGACGATCGCAGGAAATTGCCTTTGTCTTCCACCAGAGTTGTTCACCATCTGTATATACTCGTAGAATTACCTTTGAAGCTCACACCGAACTTCCATCCCCATAGAACCATCTCTTCGACCAAAATCATGATTTTGGTAAAAGTATTCAAACCATCTTCTTTGTGAAGAACACTTATGAAACTGGCCATGTCTCACAAACACAATGAAAATCTTCAATCACCATCAACGAATCCTTGCACAGACTCCACCATTGATCACCAGGAGAACCATCTAGAAGAATCACCGCTAGCTCCACCTAACCAGTAAGCTAACAACATATTGAACTCTAATCCAGAAAGGAAGAATTAGATTCAATATCATACTCCAGCACATGTCATGATTACCGTGTATCTGAAATAAACCATCAGACATCTCCACTGTGATTAACATGCTTAATCCTTTAAGCGATTCCCAAAGTCATCACTAATCTGACATACTTTTTTACCACCATCACACCAACATACTCGCTCAGAATATATACCATGTGAATGCCCATATTACCGTGGTACATGCTTCCGAGATCGGGCACATTCTTGAAAATTACGTGCAAGCCATCAAGAATACTTTAACATAGATTTAAGAACATAAATCTATAACATCTCGTGCATAACTTCGAAGCGTTTTTGAACTTGCTTCTGCATGAGACTTCACATCCTCATCCTTTCTTCAAACTTTGTAACCCATTCTTTATAGTGTATGATTACTAACACTCTTCAAGAAGTATATATGTATTCCACCTCATTCAGCCTTAATCTGCATCCCATACTACATCATAAAACCAAACAAAGAACATACACCTCTACCAAGTTGAACCTCCAATTTGTAAATCACATCACAAATCTATCTTTATGTAAATACTGGTTGAAACGTTATCTTCAAAAGTATTTCTCCACCCGAACAATAAACCATCATTCAATTCCATATTCAATCACACCAGCCCGTCCTTGGCTCTGATACCAATTGTTGGGAAAATTGGCACCCTAGCACAGCGGAATCACAAGATCACAAAGGGAAATTGGTGATTTGAACCAAATATGGTAGAAATAATTAGAAAGAGACAGAAGATAAAGAAGCACACAACCACAACACAAGATGTACGTGGTTCACATTTACATGCTACATCCACGGCCAACACCACCAGAAAACTTCCATTAAATCAAAGACCATTACATGCTCTTTACGCAACCCAAGACAAGACCAAAGAGTTAACAAGACATACCCGATAACACCATTGAAGAAACCACATAAACCAACTCTCTAAACCATTCTCCAAACCAGCCTCATATCTTCTCTTCTACACCGTGTTCATAGTCGCTAGTAACAGAGGAGAAACATGGAAACACTAGAAACTAGGTTTAGGCAAAGCCCCAAACCCTAAACCCTAGAACACCAAAATCCTCTCTCTACAAGTTTTTCTCTTACACCGATATTGGCCTTCACGGTAGCACACGACCCTCCCTAACAAAGAGACCAAAAACCTAAGCACAAGGTTCTACCACTCTTCTAGGTTGGATTATCTACAAACCTACAATTCTAGTCATATATATAGAGAACACAAACTTGGACACCAAGTATTAGTATCCTTATAGGAACTAAACTCTTCCCTAAAATATTTCCTACTCCAATTAGGAAATCCACCCAATGTGGAATTGGGACTAAGAAGAAAACCCACCGTTTCCTAACATCTACTGAGAAGGTTAGTCAGCGAAACGTCAGCCCATGATGGGTCGGGTAAATAATCCAACTAGTTTTTCATACTAGTTTCTATATCAGCTGTTAAGAAAGGATGGCTAGTTAGCAAAAGTACTTCCATAATCACTTACTAAGTTTGCTGAAAGCATGGTCTCTATGATCACTTTGTACTGTGGGGATGGTGTACTTCGCATGAATGTAAGATTGCACTTACTATAGACATCTCATATATAAGCCTGTCTTTCCAACTTTCTTAGCCATATAAGCATGTTGATGTAGTAAGATTGCACTTACTATAGACATCTCACATAGTAAGATTGCAATCTCAAATGAATGTAAGACTGCGCTTACTATAGACATCTCACAGTGCCCGTCTTTCCAACTTTCTTGGCTATATAAGCATGTTGATGTAGTTTGATGGAACATGAAAAACAGAGGTTGGGTTTCATTTTTGAATTAAAACCAGAGAGCTTGAGCTTGGTCCTGTTGAATTTCTGCGTGATGCAACCGAAAATGCTAAAATCTTGGGCTGTCCAAGGTATTGATAGTATATTTAACAGTTTGAACGCTAATAAGTACTTAAGGTAAGAAGGCTGTAAAATAGTCACAATTCTAGAAGTGTACCCTTCTGTCTCTGTTTATTCATGCTGAATGCAGATCACCATAAGAATCGAAATCATCCATTCTATCTCAACGAAGTTGAAATATATTCTACATTTACATATGAGGAGTCAATAGCTGCTAGTCTTAGATAACATGCACAAATATTTCCGTGGTCAAGCTATGGGGTTCAAACTATGCAGTGAGTTTCTATAACCTACGACTGAAAATACCGTAATTTTGTGCCTCCAAAGATTTCAATTCATTTTAACACTTTAAACATTACTAAGTAAGCTAACATAGCCGTGAAGAGTCACAATTTTTAGAAACATTGCGAGTATTCACATAAGAAATTGCGACTCTTCACATACTTCTGCATCTTTGTGCATAGGCTTGATGCAGATTACAGTAAGAACCAAAAGTTCAATCTCCAAAAAGGAATTTAATATTTGCATCATATGTATATTTACAGGGTTCGGACAGGAGATTAAGTTTGGGTACACAGACTCAAATAAAATCTACTATTTAAATAATGTGGTTCAGTTAAGCATGCAACTAGGGTACATTTAGCCCAGTCATATTAACTCAGTACCATCAATTTCGCTATAGGTGAGAAGGGACTTTATTTGTTGTTATGTGGTCTAGAGCAGAACCAATCAATCAGAAAGAGACTCACAAGTCATAAAATTAACACCAAGCATCCACATCCGATATTATTGACCTACCCACCTATCTGTATATCAATCTACTATTATCCCCTCCATGGTAGAACTAACGTACATAATGTCATTGAAATCAATACTAGCAGGATCTTTATGTCCTGTGCAATCAAAATGGTAAAAGCAAATATTGAATAAGGTTACATGACCATGTGAAAGAAACGTCGAATCAAAATAATATTCAACAACTATCGAATAACATGCACTAATTCGTAAGTCATAACTAGTAGCATATCAGCATCTGATCTTTTCAAAGGGTATACCTACCATCCTTTATGCTCAAAACACTAAGAAGGTTGGGGAGGATATCAACTAGCAATTCCAGCTTTCTTATTTAACCTAGTTAAATTGGACTGCTGTATGGAAGTGTTGGAGAACTAAAATAGTCCCACATAGCTTAACTCCTTAGACTAGATCCTAAATATAAGGTGTGGTGCCACTCCACTCATTGTCAATTGGTTTTGAGTTGGAAGCCCATACACTTCTATTAGGAAGTTCAGTTGGAGGGGTGGATACTTTGGGCCGAAAGGACCTCTTGTATAAGAAAGATACAAGAGGTCTTATTCAGATATGTGAAGTTCTGTGCACTTACTTTTAAGAGCATATCCTATGGGTAGTCCCTAAATGAAGACTAACTCTTTCATATGAAAGAGGACTCATTCATACGAACGAGTGAAGCCACTATGGGCAAAAACGAAAGAGAATACTATACGGGTAACCATCCCCCGTTTGTAAAAAAAAATTGAATTTTTCGTAATAAAATAAAAAATGGAGGGAAGGTTTAACTTTAAAAAAACTAAAATCAAACATTCACGGGGGACAGTCCCCCGTGAGATACTAAAAACTAAACAAGACGGGGGACTTTCCCCCGTCAAAAGAATTTTTTTTGACGGGGGACCGTCCCCCGTCTAGTGTTTCACTACCAACCACTCGTTCAATTGAACGAGTGCATGAACGTGTTTGGGGGAAAAGTGGGGTAAAGACTACCCATAGAAGCCTCTAATCTGCTCAAATTGGTGGTGCACTCCTTCATTTGAAAGAGTGACACTACCCATAGGATTTGCTCTAATGGTTAAGAAATTATATTACCATAAAGAATGCCATGACTGTTAACTTTTATAGATCATATAGTGTGAATAGTACCAAGTGCTTAAACAATGATATGCATCTGCAGAAGGAAATGCAACAGCTAGGAATATGTAAAAGAAATACTTGTGCTTCCTCACGAAATGGCACAGACTGTTGGGATGGGATTCTGCATCCATATTTTCCTTTCAGAGGTGTGTTTTACCTATTTGCTGCTTCAGTGGGGGTTTTAGTGGTCATCTGATCAACTGCATGCACAGTATTTTGGAGCTCCTCCCATATCGCCTTGTAGACCATCCTCTGCCTGTTAACAGCTGATTGTCCCTCAAAGGCCGTGGAGATAACATCAATGCTGAAATACCAGATTTTTTTTTTCTAAATGTAAATAATATCATGATCTGTTTAGCTTAACTGGAAATGATAGCCCTACAAAAAGATTAGATTACTAATATGCATCAAGAGTCATATATTTGTATGCTGAAAGTAAACCTATAATCACTACGCAATACAGATGACTGAATCCATTGTGTACAACAATCCAACTAAAAAATCAAGTGACACAAAATACGGTATTCAAGTGAGAAAAGAAGGATGATTTGGTTGCATACCCGCATATGTATGTGTGCAACAAGATTGGGGAGTTAGAAGAAGGTCCAAATAAAAACAACTTTAAGCGATTATGGAAAGTTGCTTAGTCATCGGAAGTGGATTTATAAGCAAAGGAAATAACCGACTTGAGCTACACACATTACAAAAGGAAATTTTATTCTTTGAGCGACTTTAGAGGTTTGGCAAAGATCCTCTAGAGGACAATCAACTAGAGGAAGCCAAGAAGCTTAAAACTAGGATCTCCTCCAGTAAGAGCCAAAGAGGTTCTCTCAAATTATCTGACCGTGCCATTTTAGAACCACCACTAAGACGATATTTCAGTGCACCAGCCTATCTAGGAGAACATAAGTAAATCTTAAATGGTTACAGATTTGCCAATCGCTAAAATAGTATGAAGCCAATATATGATCCAGGTATAAATTGTGTGTCCTTTACAGACACAGATCAAACGTAATAACCCGAAGGCACCAACTTGCGAAGAAAAGGAACAACATGGCAAACAGAAGATGTACGACAAACTCCCATCTACTATGAATGGGCTGAACACCTTAACATCCTACCACAGCTCTCTTGCAATCAAGTGATTCAACTTTAACCAATTGTGGTTCAGTAAAAAAGTTAACCTACTGGTGGTCACTCATTTTCAATCTTCAACTTTCTAAGTCTAGATGCAAATAGTAAACTGTTTAGCAGTCAACTGAATTTTAGGTGCATGGAATTAAAATAAAGGAAGGCTAAAATTCGACAAACATCAATCAGATAAAAGGGGTGCTGAAAAAGAGAGAGGATGACCTGACATGACGACCATCTCCATAAGCATCTTTAACAACAACTACTTCTGCTTTTAAATAATTAGAACATCAAATATGATAAGGAAAGGAATATTTAGAGTGGAACTAGAATCGGGTTATAGAGAGAAGAGAAACCTTATTCTCCATGGACTGAATGAGAGGGGAGTCAATTGAGCCTGAACTATTGACCTCAGTTGCTCGATTGGAGAATCTCTTTGTTCCCATGAAATTGTAGAAACCTTCGAATTTGGGAGCGTTGTTGGAGACTTGATGGAGGTTGATAGTATTCTTACTACCCCTAGCCGAAACGGAGATTCTGCGGGAAGGAATGGTGGTTAGAGAAACTAGGGTTCTCGCTTGAATGAGAAGTGAGGTTCTGAAAGCAGATAACATTAATGGACGCATAAGAACTGAATTCGCCATTTTTCTGTTTCCTTCTGATTCTTCTTCTTTCTGTTTTTGTTTTAATATCTTAACTGGGAGATGTTTTCTAGGGCATCATCAATTTTTACATCTTGTCATGTTGATGCGAAAATTTCATTACTAATTTCTTTTTAATCCGGTGATATTTCAACCCCACTCCCGAATAAATCAAACTAGCCACCGGCGTGTGGTCCTTGGCTCCTTGCTCTCTGTTGGGCCTATTCATATCCACATGTCAAACATCTAATTTTGCCATATATGCACCTATTATAGATATGTCAAAGTGCCAAACATATATGCCTATATGTAAAATATAACATATAGGCATACACGATAGACTTTCCAGCGAGCGATAGAGTGTCCATCGCTAGATGGTCAAAATATCGCTTGTTGGTCATTCAAGCGCCAACAATTGTTAAGATGTCGCTCGTCGGTCTAATCATTGCTCATCAGATCCTCATCCAACGGCTACCATTTTCCCCATCTATAAATACCCAATTTCAAATTCATTTCAACTCACACCATAATTTCTAAATCTCTCTATAATTTCTCAATCTCCAATTGTTTTCATCACTCTTCCAATTCCTCAGAGAGCATGGATGATAATATGAACATGGCTGAGTTCATAGCAAATCAACATGTTGCCTAAAATCAAAAGGTTGTTAATCGTGCCAATGTGTGAAATCGAATTAGGAGGCGATTACCAAAATTTACTACTGAGGAAGATGGATGTATTTGTAGGAATTGTGTTTCTTTTACTGAGACTTTATTCGCAGATGAACTCAGTCAGACAACATTTTGGGAAAATTTCAAAAAAAAAAACAATGAACCCTAACAATCGTGATGTTTTAGGGTTGAGTCATCGCTTCATTGTAATCAATAAGGAAGTTATTAGGTAGTTCTTTTACCTCATCAAGAAGGTCCAAACATGAGGGATGGTGAAACCATGATGGAACTTCAACAAAGATGTCGTGCGAATATCGTCGCATCTACGAAAAAGACTTCGAACTTGGGAGTTGTTTCTATATTTTAAGAGGGTTGACCAAGTATAATCCAATATTTATGTTTTAATTTCTTAATTGTCCACTTAAGTCTAAGTATTAAGTTTTAATATTTGTTTTAATTTAGTTTAAACTAAAATGTTTCTTTAATTAAAGTGTAAGATTATATTAAGAATAAAATTAAGCTTAATTTTTAACAAAACGAGTCAAAATTTTCAAATTCATTAAACTTCGAATTAATCATTAATAGTCATTTTACAAGACATAAAACTAGACAATAATTATTTAAAATATAGACTTAAAATTTGGGACAATGTTCTTCATCTTGTTAATCTTCTTCATTTCACAAAACTTCCAATCAATGTGCTCATGAACGGAATTTCCTTTGTTTATCTTCTTCTTTGGATTCAAATTTGTTTTGCCTTGATTTTCCTTGCCTTGAACTTTTCTTTGCCTTTTCTTAGTTGCGGTTTTGACTTGATTAATATCCACTTCTTTGATTTTTACCTAGTATTTCTTTATAACTATCACATATCTTTTTAACGGCACCTTCAAGCACTACTCGATAAAAATCAAGTTGTGTTGCTGAATCAAGTTGGGTTTGAAATTATGCCATTTGGGAAAAATTGAAAAAATAAATTAGATTGAGAAATAGAGAAATCAGATTGAGAGTGAAAAGACGGGGGTACCCAAATACACCACAATCTTCTTATTTCAACCTATAAGTCCTCTACTGAATGTGATCGTCTATGGACAGAGTCGAGAAAATACAACAATTCGGTTCACACTTCGTGTGATCATCTATGGATACGAGATCGAGACAATATAACAACAAGATCACTTGTGTGATTGACTATGGATACAAGATCGAAGCGATACGACAACAAAGTGTGTACTTGATAACAGGTTCGGAAAACCGAAACTCTATAGGATCAATATCAAGTATTACGGAGTTAACGTAAAGTGCAGTTTACTTAAATTATAATAAAATAATTATAATGCGGAAAAGTAAAGTAAGTGGCACAACATGATTTTGTTAACGAGGAAACCGCAAATGCAGAAAAATCCCGGTACCTAGTCCAGTTTTGAATATTCTCATAATTAAGCCGCTATACAAAACCAAATATCAACCTCGTATAGTTGAGACCAAGCAGAATACCCCTAGATACTTAGTTCCCTCGGTATTCATGCGCCTTAGACTTTTAGAGTCACACACATGAATAAAAAGTCTTTCGGATCGTATTCCATACAACAAAGGAAGAATTTGTTTGGTAACCACTCTAATCAATCTTTCTAAAGATAAGATGAGTCATTGACAAAGGCTCTTATGTTTAATCTAATAAACTCCTTTGTCTGCTGAGATCAATCTATCCAATAACTATCGAAATAGTCAAGTTTAGATTCGCACTCAATCGATATAGATCTCAAAGAGAAATATAGAGAATGCAGATCTCACGCAACTAATCAATCATATCTATCAAAGAAATCAATCAGATCTATCAAAGAAACACTGATTCTAGTTGGATCCCAGCCGATTAAGGTTTGTGCACTAAATCCACAAGATACGAAAACTAATAAGAATTCTTCTTCGTCTTCCAAATATTCTATT
Organism: Papaver somniferum; assembly: GCF_003573695.1. Taxonomy (NCBI): domain Eukaryota; kingdom Viridiplantae; phylum Streptophyta; class Magnoliopsida; order Ranunculales; family Papaveraceae; genus Papaver; species Papaver somniferum. The sequence continues at coordinate 87,918,265 of NC_039365.1, read as the reverse complement.
GCCTTCAAATACCTGCACAACAAAACTTGAATCCTCTTATGATCAATCACACACAGAACGAAGTCTGTTAACAATGGACTATCACAAGATGTCTTTAGACCTAACAACAGTTCTAAAGATCCCGTCGATACTTTGATCTAGTCTGAGTGAAACTTATATCAGAAGAGGAGATTCTCAAGAATAAAAAAAACTAGGTGCAATCAAAGTTTCACAACCATTAGCCAATCAAATCAAATCGAAAATTAATAACACTGCAATTATCTAGTTTCCCACCAACAGTACTCGTAGAGCTTCTTGATCCCACAGAAATCTTTAAACGAGCGGTCATAAGATATTTCACCTAATTATGATACTTTCCTCTCCGAATAAAAGACTCCACCAGAAAAAACAAGAAACGAAGTTTGCCTGGCTCTTATGATAGTTTGCTAGAGATAAAAACTTATATATTTATAGACCAAGGATGTTTGGACACCAAGGAATTTCCAAAATCGAAAATATTCTCAAGACATGCAATAAATGCCCAAATTCGGTTTTTCTAATTCCAATAAATGTTGGCCCAATATTTTTCGAAATCTCTCATAGAAAATCTCCAATTAGTAAATGCACATTACTAATTTTATTCTCTAGAGCTATGCATCAAGTGCTGGTAGTTAAAGCATAAAAAACCAAAAACCTTAATTAAAAGATTTTTAATTTATTTCGGCACAGGATCACCTTCAGTACCAAGGAATATCTTTGAACAATAAATGATAAGAGTTACTGCTCGTGTTCAAAGTATGTTGACATATTTACACCAAAAATCCGTATTCCGTATCTACATGGATTTGCATCATGGAATCGGTTCTACCACACTTCCAAACAAGTTTAGAATTGGTTCTACCAGACTTCCAAGACTAGTTTGTCATCGGTTATACCAAGGTACAATGGTTAGTTGTGATCGGTCCTACCAAGTCACATACATGGGTTTGGATCGGTTATACCAATCACTAGGATCGGTTATACCTATACATGATACCTACTTGTGATCGGTCACACCAGTCACGATCGGTCATACCAATTACAAGGATCGATCACACAACCACTTATGATCGATCACACCAATTACCAGAATCGGACATACCAATTACAAGTATCGATCATATCATGTCATGGTGATTACTTAGGATCGGTTACACCAATTACCAGAACCGGTCATACCAAATTACAAGTCTATGTAATGTGGTCGGTTATACCGAGATACATAACCGGAGTTAAGATCGGTTCTACCAACTCACACATATTGGTCATCAAAGAATATGCAATGAATAGCCGTACCAATAAACCTATTGATTTCCCTTTCAATTCGTGAAACAAGTTCATGAATGTACTTCCTTTAAACAAATGTAAAACATTGTTTCTTAGGATAAAATATTCACCATGTACCCATACACATAATTATAAAATTATATACAAGATTATGTCGATGTCATATCTACGCAGTTCAAAAGATAAGTGTTATACTTCGTAGTCTAATTCCTTAATACTATGATCATACTATTATGATCATGTCTCTCCACTAGAGTATAATACACAATATATACAGTATATACAACTTCACATGTTATGTTTTCGATATATCACGATTTAAAAGGTACGTTAGGAATTGGAACAAGTTCAAGTCAATATTACTAACCTCAAGTGGAAGGATGATGTCATCGCTGTAGTCCTTACTTCTTCTCATTCTTCAGGTCTCCAGAGTAATACTTGTATGTCTCAACATTGCTAGACTTTCTAGTCTAACCTAAACGAAGTTGACTCTCATATTTAATCAAGCGACTCTAAATGATTTTTGATACTAAAATATGACAACCAAACTTGACATACAACGCTTGGTGAGTTAAACCAAGTTATGCTCTAACAGAGAGAAAGAAAGAAATAGAGAAAATTTTCGTGTAAAAAAATTTTGGTGTAATTTTTTGTTTGTAAATTACCTATTTATAGGCGACAAAGAACTAGCCGTTGGCGTTAGACTTTACATCGAGCGATATACATGGTAGCGCTGGCGATAATGTCTTTATAGCTGGAAATAATATATCCATTGCTGACGATATTATTGCTGGAGATAATATATTCATTGCTGACGATAATGTCTATATCGTCCGCTAGAAACTCCGTCGCTCAATGGTTTTCCCATAATGGCGCAACTCGTTTGCCATGACACTTGGTATGTCAAACATTTTTTTTTACCACGTTCATAGGAATAGGCCTTATTCCTATGCATCATATCAAAAATTTCTATTTGTCATATTAGGTGGCATGGTAAACCCGCCACGCCACTATGGTAAAAAAGTTGAGCGATTGAATTTCTAATGAGCGATATTGTCTGTTTCGTTAAGTTAGTGTCTCTAATGTTGGGTATTTACTGAATGTCGCTCGATATTGTTAATATGCCAACGTTCGATTCAAGATCGCCAATTGTCGAATCTATAGCACCTATAAATACCACACCTCCCCACTCATTCCTCTTCACATGTTCTCTTCTTTCTCCTAAACAAAATTATTTAGTTACTTCCTTCCAAATATGAGTGAGAAAAGAAAAAGAAACAGAAAAGTCAAAGGATATACTAGAATCCCAGACGGGGAATTAAGTTATGTGCTGGATAAAGAATATGAGTTTCAACAAGTTATACAACTAGATGGATGGTGTACTCTCCATTCACATATCTGGTCATCCAGAGCGAGTTAATGCAGTCGCTCTAAGAGATAGATGGTCTAAGTTTTGTGCGGTTTTTTGGTCACTTCCCCCTTTTGTTCAAGACAGGGTCTAAAGATATCCTTGGTCGCGTTTATATAATATACTGTTAGAGCACTGCTTGATTGAACCCACTAGCGTTGGTATGTCAAGTTAGTTGTCAATTTTAGTTTCCAAAATGCATTCTTGATTTAGCATACTAAAGATAGTTTCGGACTAGATTAGGTCTAAGAAGTTGAATCGAAGTTTTCCTTAAAGGATGAAGATTGAAGATTGAAGACTACAAGAAAACATCAACAAGTACTTCATCAACAAAGGTGTGTGATTGATTTCATTTGGATTCTTGTTCAATTCTACTTTTCTAATCTATCAAGATATATGCTCACTCTATGGAACAATTCCGATGACGGTAAATGTACATTTATGTATATGTACTTGAGGTTATTTGATTCATGAACTTGAAGACAATAACCTTTATTCTGGTAAAGAATCTCATGTTACAGTGAATGGGCTTATGAATCCAACGATCCAAGAATTACTCAATTCCGAGTTATAACGATGAAGTTATGAGTGATTTATTAAAGTTCGTTAGTAGGAAACAATTCATGGGTTGTTTGTAGTAGTTCATGGACTTGGGCCCAATTCGTGACTACAAGCTATTTTTGGTCAAGTTGGTGATGTTTCCTTGTCTAGGCAAGATGGCTATTATTCCAAACATATTTTATTACCATATTAAAGTGTTTGAGATAACTTTTCATTCCTGCCTAAGTTAGAATGTGATTTATTCACATAAATAAATATTTGCTATTTAATTATTTAATTTATTATTTATGCATAATATTTGTAACTTAGGAAAGACTCCCATAATTAGGAGAGTCTTGAAAAAGGAAAATATTCAAAACCCTAGCTTTGTTTTCAAGCTAACTTTTCACTATAAATAAAGGGTTCGTGAGTTTACACAGTTTTCATCCCTTTGGAAAATTGGCGTAAGCTTTGCAGGTTGTTTCCATGTCTTTTGTTCTTCGTGAACAAGAGTAAGATAAAAGTCTTTGTATTGGGGATCACAAAATCAAGTTGAATTAAATCTTCGTGATTAATTATACAACTTGTAATCTAGGTTTTTCACCTCTTGGATATCCTAAGCTTTTCTCTTCTTATATAAAACCATTCAAGAGTTGTTGATCATAAACCCTGGGTTTTGGTAGATTTCAGTTTCCGATCGTATACCAACACTTGTTAGTCGAAATCGGAGACTAGAAAGAAAAACTTTTATTGAGGCATCTCGTAAAAATCCTTGAGAAGTTTTAAACAAGATATATCTAGATTTATTCTAGTTGTTCTTGTTGTAGAGTTATTAGGTTTCTCTTCCTTTATTGAAGAGTATAATAATCCCTAATCTGCAAGTTTGGTTTTGATATTACTTTTACCTAGTAATTTGTTTTATCAAAACAAACACAAGATTTCCAAAACCTTGATTCACATCTAAAAGGAAATCAAACCAGTGTTTTATACAAACAAAATATCAAATCGTATCAATCGTGTTGGTGTATCTTTTAAAGAGAACCTTGGGTTATGCTAGAAGATTTGCTTGAAGAATTTCTAAAGAGAATCGGTATTCTTCTAGGAGTTCTACAAGTGCTGAAGAAGGTATTACATCTAGTCCGAATAGGTAGTAGGAAATTGGTGTAACAGCTTATAATCAGTGTGTGTTTATTCTGGACTAGGTCGCGGGGTTTTTATGCATTTGCAGTTTCCTCGTTAACAAAATTCTGGTGTCTGTGTTATTTCTTTTCCGCATTATATTTTATTTATATAATAGAAATATCACAGGTTGTGCGTTAAGATCAACCAGTTCTTGTATCCGGCCTTTGGGTTGTTGAGTGAATTGATTGACATTTGAACATTGGTCTTTGGTACCGTTCAAGTTAATCTCTTATATTCAATCGGGATCGCAAATCCCTATTTGTTGATTGCGGATTGAATCAAGAGATAGAGATATAAAACTCTTTGATATATTTTTTATAGATTGAGTCTAACTGTCTAGTTGATTCTCTTAAAAGTATATTGGAGTTTGTCTATTCAGATTGCCAAATGAAATATTGAGTATGGTTGTTAGACCCCCGTTTTTTCATATACAACCTAGAAATCATAGGACTCAAATAGTTCAAGTTATATTCGAACGACAGTGGAAGACTATAAATACGTTACTTTTCAAAGATTTTGAATGTGGTACGCTTGTTTTTTCTTGTAATCAAGTTTTTAGATTTGTTTTTAGTTTTATAAAACTAAACAAACTCAAATTATGCATATATTGTTAAATATGAGTTACACTATTAGATTTGTACATGCTGAAAGGAATTTCATGTGAGGGAAATTTACTTCCAATTAACATCCTAAAATGGGAGTCGGAAGATATATGGAAAGAAAAACTTCATATACTCAACTGACCTAGAAGGAAATCAAGCATATGGATTAAAGGTGTCTGGGTAGAAAAGTTTTCTACAATGTTACTCTAGGAAAATTGATCAAAACAGGTTAGATAATAAACAATATTTGTACCCTGAACATTATGAGGAGCTCGAACGTGTGTTTGCATTGTGGACAATAGGCCAATGTCTATTTCAAAATGCTAGCTTAGTGTTATTAGTTGGTTTTCTCGAATCATTAGAAGATTTAGAGCAAGAACCAAGATATGACTAGGGGTCTTCACTTTTATCAGAACTTTACATAGCCCTCGCTAATTGCTCGACGTGTGTGTAAGAAAGCTTTAATGGTTTTTGGGGAGTGTTGGAGGGAATAACGAATATTTTTCACACTATTTATTTATTATTTTGACATGGCAAATGTATTAACAAACAATGTTATTATTTCAGTATTGGTGATATACATATTTCCGTCTTTGTGAACATTCTCTTCACAATCACACCAATATTTTTCCAATCACACAAATGATGAGTGTCATATATTGCATAATTCTCTATCATTTTATTTGGGTTTATCTCATATTTTGTTCTTTATTATCTAACCTAATCCCAAATTCTGTATTTATATTTTTTCACGAATAATTACTTTTAGTAATTTAATTTTGTGATTTTAGGTAGTAAATAAAGCTTGGATGACTTGAGAAGCAAAAAGAGCAGAGAATTTGTGGTCAGTGACGATGAAAAGAGATAAAAAGGTTCCCGCCAAAAGGCAGTGAAGCAAAGGAAATATCACTCAAAAAAATTGCAGCAATCGAAGAATTGGGCTTGGAAGAAGTGAAAAAGCCTTATCCCAAGGCCTGACCCGTTTATACACTCGGTACATCAAACCTGATACACTCGTTTCACACCGAATCATCTCCCTTTTCTTCCCTTACCGACCAGGAACACCACCACATTCATTTATCATTCTCTTTCATTCACAAAACCTTCATTACACCTTCATCCCCCGATCAACACCATATTTCCCACTTCTCTGCTTGCAAACCACCTTCATAAACAACAATTAACTTTCTATCTATCTCTCATAATCGTATGTTATCCTTAACAGTAAATCCAGAAGCTAGGTTTGGGAGATATAAAGTTAGGGTTATCCTCAACATCCGGAGAAACATCAATTTAATAGATTTCAAAGAAGAATTGGAGAAGGGAACTGTTAGAGTGGAAGTTTTGGTGAGCGACTCTTCATTAATTGTCGAATAGGAGTTGAATTAAGTGAAATTATTGTATAAATAGGACTGATTCTTTATAATTGGACATGCAATGATAATTGAGAAGGATCATTTGTTTTTAGTAATAGCATCTCATGTTCATCATTTTCATCATGTTCTAAGTTTATTTGCTAGGGTTGGGATGAAGCCTTAGCTTACTGCTAGGTTATTCTTGTTGTATGTTTTATTTTTGTTATGCCTAAACTGTTTAAGGATATATTTAATCTCAACACTTCAACACATTACTTTCACCTTGTTTGTCATGCAACCTTGGTAGTTAGAACAATTCTGTGTTGATTATATTGCAACCCATGCTTAATAGATTGATATTGATCCTTAGATTAGTTATGCTTTAACTATACAGTTAGTGCTTTGGAAAGATACCTTAATTGTCATTGAATTACCCATATTTGAGTCACCTTGGATACGAAGACTCGAATCTTCACCGCTATTTGTATAAGGACAAGAGTAATCATATTAGTAAGAGTAACTAGTTTAAGATAAGAGGTGGAATTTACGGTCCTAGTATCCTCAGTATAGTGTTTACACCCTTGTTATTTGATTTTTTAATTACACTATTTTAGCATTTTAATTTCTATCAGCATATAGCCGAATCGGAAAACAACCCCCTTTTTGTTACTCATTCTGATCTAAATCAGTTTAGTTTTGTTCTAGCTTCAGTCTTTAATCCTCCAAGTCCCTGAGGACCGACTCATACTTACCTATTTACAGTACTGACGATATATACTTGAGGTTATTACAATTATAGGTACTGTTAAACCCCTTCCACAAACGACGCCGATAATTGGCAAAAAGAACAAATTAAAGATGGTTAACATGCTTCCCTTGTTCAGAGGACTCAACAGTTGTGTGGGACAAGCCTTAACCTTGTTCATATGCCGTATGCAACAATTCTTGAGTTCGAAAAAGTTGAAGCCCAGAGAATGCTAGAGCTAAGCCTTAAGAGGATTGTGTTATACATTCCTATTTCTGAAAAAAGGTGTTTGGTATTATGGCGAAAGACTACTTCTTCAGTTGCAGAGAAGAATGGTGATATCCATCAATCCCTATCCAAGTGAAAAGGGTTCTCGAGATGACAGGGAGAAATTAATAAGGGATGGTCCACGTTGGGAACAAGCTAAAAATTTGATCAAGGAGACGAGTTCTAGAAATGATTACCTTTATTGTCTTAGCACTATTTTCAATCCCAATATTGTTATACATTCGTAAAATTTAGGTCGGATAGATTACCCATCTTTATGTAGGATTCCACTTAGTGGTGAGTATCTTCCTTCCCAACCTCCACTAGAGATGGGCGACACATTTTCATATTCTAGTCAAGCGGGTTCATCGTCAAATGTGCCACCATTTTCTTGGGACGTAGAGACCTTATATATGTCCGGAGATATTGTTAGTGTTCTGATTGTTCCTAATGCACTTGAACGGGCTTATCCATATATCAGTTCCATGGTCCTGAAAGATTCATGGAATTCATACCACCAAGAGTACCTAAATCCGAGGATAGAACTGATCGACCCGATGGACCACTTCGTGGCACCGATCCCCGCAAACATTTTTCATCTCCTGATTTCCGTCTTTCCTTCCCCGCGAGTATAGCATGATGAGCCCAAGTTACGATTCAATGATAGGTATGGACCGAGCTGCTATATCTCCTTTTTCTTTCTTGTTGATCTAAGTCTTCATTCAGTAAACTCTACCGGGGAAAGCATGAAAAAATTCTCGAATGGTACGATCCCTCCGTCACCCATTTCATTCTGGGGTGATCTCGTAGTTCTTGGTATGTGAAGATGTGTTGTTAGGTACTCCATTTTCCCATTGAGGCCGTACCTAAACCATGTTTACAGCTATCGTTTCACTCCAACAATCTCCGCGTCTTCACGGGCCCTCGCCTCACCCTCGCAGCTATTGTTCTGGGAAAATGCTACACCAGAGCAGTATTAGAACCAGTTGTACGATTATCATGATCTATTACATGGATTTCAGAGATTCCACTTTAGTGAGATGCAAATAGTGAATAAAAAAATGATATTTGATATGAGTACTCCATGATATTTCGGTCATGGTGGTACAGGTACAAGTAAAAATGGTATAGGTATACGTCATAGTGGTACAGGTATGATTATCAGTGTAAGCTCGAGTCCTGGTGGTAGAGGTACGCACTCTAGTGGTAGAGGTACGAGTCTTGGTGGTTCAACTCAACGAAGTCGTGGAAGTGAAAGAAGTCAAAGAAGTTTGAGAAGTCATTTTATGGATAATGTAGTGGTAGATAGTTTTACTCCAAATACGGTGTTAGATACTCAAGTACGTGGAGGTGATGAAGTCATGGACATGAAAACAACTACTGGAGGTTTTTTTAACCAATTGCCAATTGACACTATGGCTCCTGATGGTGGCTTGAGCATTGAAGCACTTAGGAAATCTACTATGTTTACCCCATTTGCCTCAACCACGTCAGCATTTCACACATTTCAACCTCATGTATTTCAATATTTCTATCGTGTTCCCCTCTGCCCGAGTGAACCTATTATTTTTCAAGGTTATGACGATTCTGAAGAGACTCAACCACCAAGTCAATCTCAAACCGGCTCAATCTCTGAAATGTTTGAAAAAATGGGGGTACAACAACCTCACCCAATATTACGCTTAGCAATCTGTATGGACTAACTCAAATATACTTTTAAGAGAATCAACTAGACAATCAGACTCAATCTTAATAAAAATTATATCAAAGAGTTATATCTCAATTTCTCAATTCAATACTTACTAAAGCAAATAGCAATCTGCGAGTGTAATTGAATATAAGAGAAATTAACTTAAAGGGTACCAAAGACCAGTGTTCAAGGATCAATCAATTTCAATCAACAACCAAAGGTTGGATTTACCAATTGATGGATTCAACGCATAAACTGTGATATTTCAATTATATGACAAAATATAATGTGGAAAAGGAATAACACAGACACCAGAAGTTTTGTTAACGAGGAAACCGCAAATGCATAAAAACCCCGGGACCTAGTCCAGATTGAACACACACACTGTATTAAGACGCTACAGACACTAGCCTACTACAAACTAACTTCGGTCTGGACTGTAGTTGAACCCCAATCAATCTCACACTGATCCAAGGTACAGTTGCGCTCCTTACGTATCTGATCCCGGCAGGATACTACGCACTTGATTCCCTTAGCTGATCTCACCCACAACTAAGAGTTGCTATGACCCAAAGTCGAAGACTTTAATCTGTATCACACATAAAGTCTATAGGAATAGATAAATCTGTCTCCCACAGAAATACCTACGAGTTTTGTTCCGTCTTTTGATAAATCAAGGTGAACAAGAACTAATTGATATACTGGATTAATATTCCCGAAGAACAGCCTAGAAATATCAATCACCTCACAATAATCTTAATCGAATAGCGAAACAAGATATTGTGGAATCACAAACGATGAGACGAAGATGTTCGTGACTACTTTTATATCTTGCCTAGAGAAATTAATCTCAAGCCAATCTTACAATTGCACTCAATCACGATAGAAACAACGCGATCAGGTAACGCAACTACAGAGAAAATAGTTGGGTCTGGCTTCACAATCCCAATGAAGTCTTCAAGTCGTTAACCTACAGGGTCTCGATAGAAACCTAAGGTTTAAGGAGAATCGACTATAGCTTATACAACTAGTATCACACAGGAGGTGTGGGGATTAGGTTTCCCAGTTGCTAGAGTTCTCCTGTATATAGTCTCCAAATCAGGGTTTGCAATCTAAGTTACTTTGGTAACAAAGCATTCAATATTCACCGTTAGATGAAAACCTTATTAGATTCAAGCTAATATCTTTCAACCGTTAGATCGAACTAAGCTTGTTATACACAAATGAAATGCACGTTCATTTAGGTTTGTGTAACCGTACCTAAACGTGTACACCTAGTTGGTTCAACAGTAGTTAACCAAAGGTTATCCATATGAGCACTTTCATATCAACCTTATTCATCTTCACTATAACTAGTTCAAATGACTTAAAAGAACTAGTTAGAGAGTTGTTCAGTTACTTAGATCTCATAGAAGTATATAAGACACAATCGGAACAAAAACGATTTTGATTCACTCGAATTGATTCATGAACATTATATCCACGGTTTACAAATATGCATTACTTATTTTATGTATGTCTTAGTTCACGAATAAACCTTTTTTAGAAAATAACCCACTCAAGTATGCATACCGGTACGCATACTTAAGTACCCGTATTGAGTTTGTTTTCAGTTCGCAAACTCCAGCAGAAATTCACGGGATGTGAACTTCCGGCGGTACGCATACGGGTATGCGAACTTAGCTTCCGGACATCCTGAACCAGTAAAGTACGCATACTTTAGTTCAAGGATTTTGGACTTACACAAGTATGAGTTCACATACAATTTTTATATCCATTCAAGGTTATATATTCTAAACTCTCATTTCAATCATTGAAACGTTCTTAGAGGATGTTAAATAGAGGTTCTTCACACACTATTTTTCATCAAAGCGATTTTCAAGATATTGAAATAATCAACATGACTTTCATCACTTGTAAATATGAACTTGGCCAAGGCGAAAGCTTACGAAGACATATTTCGAGAAATAGATAAGCGAGATAAACTCGGCTCAAAATAGCAAATGTGTGTAATCGAAGTCTATATAGCAATACGACTTTTGTCTCAAGATAGGAGATAGAGTAGATAGACTTTTGAGTGATAGATAAGTTCAAGTCTTCACATACCTTTTAGTCGATGAAGTTCCACCAGTTCCTTGAGTAGTTCTTCGTCTTTGCATGATGAACGCCGTGGAGTCTAGAGCTCAATTACACTTTCTATCCTAGTCCGAGACTTAGCTATAAGTAGATTAGAAATCAAGACTTATAGTTTTGGCAACTAAACTTGACAAACAATCTTAAGATAGCAATGCTTGCGAGTTCGACCGAGCAGTGCTCTAACAATGTTGAACAACACTCTTGATCCAGAAAGCATGACCAATTCAATCTTTAATGGTGAGGGAGGAAATTGTCAGGAAAATGGTCAGGAAAATTGATAGTTTATAGATATAATTTAATTTAAATATTTCTAATGTAATCTTTTTGTTTTTATTAACAAAAACTATCTTTAAATTAATGTTCAAATCAGAACTGGTTTTACATTTTATTAAAGTTCCATCATTTAGTTAAAAATTAACCGCAATTGCATTACATGTTACTTAATCAAAATAAAATCCCTGCACATGAATCTTGTAAAATTGACAGTACTCATCATGCTTAAATCATCTTCTGTTGTCTTCAACAAATTTGGTGTGAGCTCTAATTTTTAGTTCGTGGATTGACAACCCAGGATGATCACCTATTATCATCCACAAAATTTGCGCATACTTTCTCACTCCGTTATTGATAAAGAAATATCTTTATTGAGGGCACTCATTTGTTCTTCTTGAATTTACATAACTTAATGCCATATACCATTGAAATACAATGTCCCATAAATTAAAAGTGGCTAAATTGGAACTCTATCTCTTGCAACTGATATCCAACATCGAATTAGAGAAACATCTTATTCTCGAGTGGAACGAGCATAGTGGCGCACAAAATATTAGGGTTTTCGTTGAAGCTTATTTTAAGAGAGAAGTTGTTTGTTGAACCTATATGAGGCTCTATGTATATTAATATCTCGATTCTTAACTTTTTTTATGTATATTTGTAGCCTCGGAGTTAACCTTTTAGGGTAGTCACATAATTTTTTATAAAAATATTAATATAACTAATGTATCTATACTGTCTGTGTTTTGAGAAATTGCTGATCCTCGCATCTGCGTCGCTTCGTGTCCCCGTTTTGTGTTTGTATCGGTACTTTCCAGAAACCCACATACAAGAAAAATATTTTTATTTATTTTTTATTCAAAAAGTGGAGCATTACATATTCAAAAATAACACAGAATACACTTGAAAATACATGGAGACAATAAAAGGATCTGGGGTTTGATAGGAGCGTGGAGTTCATCCCAAAAGATTTTAGGGTTTGTTTTAATAAGAAACCCTCGCTCCAAGCACTTGTCAGGTATATGTGTGCGTAAGAGTAGAATATTCTCAAACTCAAGCCGGTTGGGTCGGATTAGATCAGAGTGCCGACCTTTCTTCTAGTTCCGAGTACTGCTTACTTGATGTTTAGAGCAGTATTAATATAGGTATCTCTCTTGCTTCCTCCCTAGAACCTCAAGAATTGAATGTGCAGTGCAGTAAGCAATGGCTTGAACAGTCACCATGGGGTTCACACCTAATGCAGTAGGAAACACACTAGAATCAGCCACGTACAGTCCCTCCACCTCCCAAGTCTCCCCTCTTTGATCCACCACTGATTCGCTTGCCTCCACTCCCATTCTACAACTCCCCATTTGATGTGCAGAACTAATCGGCCTAACCAGTTCCGTCACTCCCTTCTCACTTTCGTCTTTTATGAATCTCTGCAACTCATGCCAACTCACTCCCTTCACTTTCAACCTTTTCCCTTCGCAATGATGTGTTCCAATTTCTTCATCCCCGGCCGCCACTAGTATTCTCAGCATCTTCTCCGTCCCCCTCTTTAGCTTCTGTTCATCTCTTTGGTCCATCTTGTACCACAGAGTGTTCATTGACTTTACCTCTCCCGACCCTTCATCTCTTGCCAAGGCAAATATATGTGCAGTCCTGGAAAACTTGCACATTCTCTCTCTAAAGTCGACTCCTGATACCCATGGAGTCAGTGCCGCAAACATACCTGGGTGCAATGCTGGAGTCTGTATCACTGCACCATATCCCGTCTTGTTAAAATCTGCAACAACAGTAGACATTGCCGTCATTATACCGCCTTCATAACTCCTTTTTTCATTTACTGGCCAGACATCACTGAGAAGTGGTGTTTCAGGAGGGAAGTATCCCCACGCCATTGCTACCGGATGAAGATGCAGGTGTTTTCCGATGTTGGGATTCTTTAGTCCACTTTTTTTAAAGAGCACCGGGGTTCCCATTGCGCCCCCAGCAACCACTACCACCTTTGCTTGCACCTCATGAACTTCTTTTTGATGGCCATTATCAAATTCAAAAGCAACCCCAGTTGCCGTGTCTCGCTTCCTACCTTTCTTTCTCTCATATAAGATCTTCTTGGCCTCACACCTTGGTAAAATCAGACCATTACCAGAATCCATCATGTCGACAAGCCATGTCTCTGCCGTGCCTTTCTTCTTTCCATCCTTGCAACCAAAATTACACCATCCACAGTAATGATCAGGTGTTGAGTTTCTTGGAATATCATTTACCGGATAACCCATTTCAAGGCAGCCTTTTCTTAGAACTACATTGTTGAATCCTTCTTCGTGAGCACACGATTGAACTCCCATTCTATCACATACAGCATCCATTGCTTCTCTATATAACTTGCTGTTGAACAATTCAAGCTCATGTCGACTGCACCATTCATTCATAACGTGTTGTGGTGTCCTGATTGAAGCGGACCAGTTGACGGTAGAGCCTCCACCAACAGTGGAGCCAGCAAGGAGGACAACACCAAGATCCTCGGTAGCAAGCAATCCACTACCTTGGTACATTTGACTCATGCTGGGTCCTTCGAGTAGTGACAGTGTTGATCTTGCAAAGTAGTCTCCCTTTTCTAAAACAATCACTTTATAGCCGGATTTGGCGAGAACACCTGCAACAACACCTCCTCCGGATCCTGAACCTATGATCACTACATCACATGGGATGGTCACAGCACGAGAAGAGGAATCGTGAATATGGAAAAGGAAGCCAGATTGTTTTAGAGTTTCAGTGAGGCAATGTTTTGGGCAAACGATTCCTCTATAGAGAGGACCAAACAAGTTTTTTTCGTCACCGTCATCTATGCAATCTTTTTTGTTATTTCCTCCACTTGGTTCTTTAGTGTGCTTTAAGAATTCCGGGTCTGGTCCACAGTACATTGCTTTCCATGACTGGTTCTCATTGTTCTCGTCGATCTGTAGGGAAGAAAAATGCACCAGACATCATTAGAATTTTAGCACGCGCCTTGTCTTGAATATATTATTTATATCGGATTTAGGGATCACATGGTGAAAATCGAAGGTTTGCTTTTTATCTACATGGCAGAAATTAATCTACTACCAAAAGAACCAGGCACTGGACCGTCTTATGTGGCCGCCGTGTACATATTTCTTGGCCATGGCAATTCAAATAAGTAAATGTACCTAACAGATACGACCTTTGCAGACAGCTTATTAAAAGCCTCATCAAGAGCTGAATGCTGGAGGTTACTTCCATCATGAGTTGGACAGGCAAGTACTTTCAGTCCCACTTCCATGTACAGGAAAAGTCTGATAGTGATTTATGAGCCATGAATTAATGGAGGTTTAGAAGTACAAATCAATGAATTATTACTCAGTCAAATCTATTTAATTCATTCCATTTATAGTTTCAGTTTCATTTCCCAACTAACAATCATGAATTCAGTATTCGGTCACACAATCGATGACTTTAATATAACTCATTAATTAAAATTAGGCTTCTCTTAAACATAGCTCATGCATTTATTAACTATAGCCCCAAAAATTTAAATTAAAACGAAAAACTAAAATTACCAAACAAGTCTTAATTTTTTAACTAATATTAATCTATTTCTTCCAAAAATCTAAATATAAACCCTAATTTTTCTTTAATCCAAATTAAATTATATCTCAATCTAATTTTAATTGGTCTCTCATTATTCTTATAAGTTTCCCTATTATAAACCCTAATATTTATTTTTCCGAAACAAACTAAACTCAAGTTTTCACATTTTCTCTAGAATGAAGTTATTTTCCTAAATCATGATTACATTTCTATTGAGGTTATATATTTTAAATACTCCCTTAAGAGTTCTCAACAAAAATATCAATGTAAAATCGAAATCACATCAATTACTCTTTTTTTCTTAAAACCAATTTCTGAAATTCCATAAGCATTATTATTATATAATTTTTTTTAAGATGTTCTTTTTCTCCATCATGATTGTATTAAACTAAATATTCTTAAAGATCATCAATTATGACTATGATTAACTTTAATTTCTTTTTCTGATTTAGGGATTTGATAATTTATTATGGGCTATATATAAAAATCGTGTATAATTTTATGGGTTATGTTAATAATCATAAAAATCTGTTTGGTTAGATTAATGACTTCTTTTACGTGGTTTATAGTTAGTAAAACCATGGGCTATATTTAAGAGATGCCTAAAATTAATTCAATCCAGTATTTATTACTAATTTAGAGCATCTCCAATGCTAGAGGTGAAAGGTCATCCTATATGGAGATCTTAATAATACCTTTTTATTAGGGGTCGTTTTTTTGTGGCTAAAACAAATAAAAGTTATACCTTCTACCTAAACTTTCATCTCCAATGCTAAGATTTTATTATCCTAAAATTTGGAATATTAATGTTTCTTAATTATGAAAAAAGAAAAATTTAGAATAAAAAATGATGAATGTATTATTAGATATGGGGTCACAGAGAAGGTGAAAATACAACTTTCTGGTTTATCCTTTCCTATGAGATGGTAGCCATGTTATCATCTTTAATTAACCTCCACCCTAGTATTTGAGATAAACTTTTGGTAAAAAAAGTGTTAGATCCTCTGCGCCATGCCTTTTTATGACCTCCACCCCTCGCATTGGAGATGCTCTTAAAGTAAAAACCAACTAATTCCTCATCTTGAGTATCCCTTAACAAACTTGGGGAACATTTCTCTCTTCAATTTTTCTCTTTAAATATTAAGAGGACCACTTTTACTTTAAAGATAAATTTAGAAAGAATGGAAAAAAAAATGGCTTAAATGATTGGTTTTCTTATTATTTTTTTCCTGGCGTTTTTAGGGGCCACCCCAAAGGATTTAGGGGCTATCAATTTATACCCAGCCAAAGACTCTAGCTAAGGGGTACCCTATATGATATTGAAGTTACATAAATGCCCTTCTGGTAAAACTGTATAAAAACCAAATCAAAAACAATTCTACTCATTTCAACTCTTCTTCTTCCATTTTCATATTATCTTCCGATTGTGGAAGAAAAAAAAAATTTCCTCGTTCAACCGAAACATCGCCGCGAATCGTAAAATCAAAACATCGTCGATTCGATTATAAAACAATGGATAAGAGAAAGAAACCCACAGACCTAGAACCAAAAATGTTGCTCGGGGTATCGATCCAAACATTGGAATTTTAGCAAGAAATAAAGAAATTCTTGCTGCAAATGAAGAAGAACGCGAAGAACGCGAAGAAGAAGTACCCGGCAATGTAGTCGGTGGTGGCGATTCCGAGACTCAAACACTTCGTCAACTTCAAATGGCCCCAATTAGGTAAGAATCTATCATTTTTGGGGTTTATTTCGCTTTAATTCGTCGAATCGAGAAAAAAAATTTCTAGGGTTTTCGGTTATTTATCCAGATTCGGACGATATGCATGCTCATTTACTTCCGAATGTAGTCGTGTTCTTCATTTTTCAAGAACATCGACAGTATTCGGGAGAAAGATTTGATGATTATCTGCCGAATATTGGTGGCCATATCTTCCTGGATACAAACTGCTAATAATCGGTAGTTTAATGAATTTTTTGGCTACCGAATATATTTAAGTAGACACAAAGTATTCGGAAGAACACTCACTACCGAATGTATATATTGAAAAAATCTCAAAATTTCTGATATAGGAAAAATCCCATTTTGGGGCCAGTATTTATTCGGAAGACAATATAATGTTTTATACCTCCGATTGTGTAGGATAAAATTTTAGAGTTTCTGAACTCCAGTTGATGAATATTCGGTTGTAAACATGTTTAGTTATATTCCGATTTTTTTCATTCGGAAAAAATATGTGTCTTCTTACTTCCGAATTTGTACATTCGGGTTATAGATGTGCACTTTGTCTTCCGATTGTGTAGGATGAAAAATTTACAGCTTCTGAACTCCAATTGATGTATATTCGGTTGCAAATATGTTTAGTTAGCTTCCGATTTTTTGTATTCGGGAACAATATGTGTCTTCTTACGTCCGAATGTGTACATTCGGGTTATATTTCCATACTTTGTCTTCCGATTGTATAGTTTGTAAATATTGTTCCTTTCTTTGTTGTTTAGACAAAGTCGAGAAGGGAGGAAGAAAGTGACAGCTAGTGCTAGGAGGGAAAGGAGTGCCAAAGATAATTCAGGTGCTCAACAAAGCGAACAAGAACAAAGCAGTCAACAAGGAGTGCAACCAACTGTTGAACAACAAGGCAGTGAACAAGGGGTGCGACCAAGTGTTGAACAAGCCGCTCAACAAAGTGCAGGACCAAGTGTTGAACCAGTTGATCCAGTGGCAAGAGTAGAAGAAGAAGGACAACCAAGTGGTACCCAAAAAGCCAAAAAAGGAAAAGATGTTGTAAGGAAGGATATTGCTAAGAAAGCATCACATCTTGTCCCTCAGCACTTGAAGAAGGGTATTCCAGCAGGCACAATCCTTGGACTACCAGCGGATGGAGGAAAATTGCTATTTGGATACAAAGACTCATGGGCCAGAGAAATATATGAAACCGAGGTAATAAAATTACTATTTTTATTAATGTATTGTCTATGTGTTATATCGTAATACTTGTATTAAGGATTTTTTTATGTACTTTAATAGGATCATCAAGATGCGGTCCGTCTACTCAAACCTACCGCCGCACCAACAAAAATGCTTGCGTGGCCTTTATCCGGTGAATGTGAAAGGTTCAAGACAATTGTTGCCAACTCGGGGTTAGCTAATGCCGCCGAGAATTCATTGTTGGAACATGATCGTGTGGCCATATCGGCGTTCGTGGAGAGAATGTATCCTGAGACCGATACTTTCCATATGCCGTTTGGGGAGATGACGATCACCCCGGATGATGTTGTGCAGATTCTTAACCTTCCCGACCAAGGCACAGCTGTGAAGTTTAACTACACAAAGCAGTTAAGTTGGGCACAACTTTATTCTCTAACTAACAAGTGCTTAGGTTGGGATGAAGAGACAACAACAGAGTTTAGGAGGCATGCCAGTTAGAACAAGACAGATCAACATTACAGCTTTGATGAATATGTTCCGAGGCACCTTGGAGAAGGAAAAGAATGGAACGTTAACTGATGAGCAAGTGAACCACGCTGCCACTGCATATCTCCTTGTGTATTGGGATGTGTCATATTCCCCAATACTTCTGGCAACCGGATCGACGCCAACCTTATACAACTTTTGGATCCTCTCCATGAAGTCG
Organism: Papaver somniferum; assembly: GCF_003573695.1. Taxonomy (NCBI): domain Eukaryota; kingdom Viridiplantae; phylum Streptophyta; class Magnoliopsida; order Ranunculales; family Papaveraceae; genus Papaver; species Papaver somniferum. The sequence continues at coordinate 87,899,536 of NC_039365.1, read as the reverse complement.
GTGACTATTCTTGGGGCACGGCATGCCTAGCATTCTTGATGGAAGAGTTGAGAAAGGCGTCGAGGCTAGGAACCTGCCAAGTTGCCGGGAACGTGGCTCTATTGCAGGTTTTTTCTTTAACTCTATAACTCACTCTATAGTTATTCGGTAGACAATACATATGATGCATACATAACTCCAAAGGACGCATATTCAACTCCAAAGACGCATATTCGGTAGGAATTGATCCATCTATTTTCCGAATGTTGTTATTCGGTGGCTAGGTACTTAGTTTTATTTCCGATTATAACAATCGGAAATATTTTTGATATTAACCGAATATACAGGCCAGAAAAACTAGGTTACTGAACTCCAAAGGACGCATATTCGGTAGGAATTGATCCATCTTATTTTCCGAATGTTTGTTATTCGGTGGCTAGGTACTTAGTTTATTTCCGATTATATATAATCGGAAATATTTTTTGATATTACTACCGAATATACAGGCCAGAAAAACTATAGGTTACTGAACTCCAAATGACGCATATTCGGTAGGAAATGATCCATATATATTTCCGAATGTTGGGTATTCGGTGGATAGGTACTCAGTTTTGTTTCCGATTATATATAATCGGAAATTATGTTTGGAAATTACTACCGAATATACACAATCTATTTACTAAAACTGGTTTCTTATGTATATAGGCATGGATCTATGACCACTTCCCTATCCTGAAGTTGGCCGGAGAGAACCCGGGGTGGTGCAAAGGTACTCCTAGAGGAACAAAGTATATATTTGAAGACAACCGTTCTAGGACAAAAGAGCAGCAGTTGATTCGCATGAGGGAGATTTTGGACCAATTGAAGGCCTCGGACGTATGCTTTGATCCATACAAGGAAGATCGAGCCAGTGGGCATATAAATGTTCGGTCGGACTTGTCCCTTTATTTTGGACCATTGTGGCACCCCACAGGATATGTGATGTATAACCCCTCTAGGGTGATGCGACAACACGGGTATATACAACAACCTCTGGAGAAAATGGGGGATTACTACAAATTGGAGTTGGAGTTGTGCTCTTCTAGTGGTGATAATCTCAATTGTTCACACAGGCCCACCTACTGTTCTTGATAACTGGGATAAGAGGAATGACTTCATTATCGACACTGGTAGACGAACCACCGAGGTGATGAAAATTCTCCAGACTATATGAGTTGGTATAACAAGGTATCACATCCTTTGGTTATCCGTGAAATCAAATCCAACACTACTGCGGCGGGTTCAAGTTATAATTGTATCATCAAAGACAAACCAGCTGGTTATGATAGACTGGTGCGTGTTCTTATATTTTTGTTCATTTTATATTATTCCTATAAATCTTAGGTAATTACCGTTTGATGTTATGTCATTACGTATAAAAAACAGGTGAATAGGTTCAAGCGTGTTTCCAAAATGTTAACTGCATGCTGAAGAGCGGAGATCCCATGCCAGCTGAGAAGATCAAAGAGGCTAGAGATCTAGTTGATAATATGGATAACGAAGATTATGCTGCCCAGTTTGGGGAGAAAGTCACGAAGAGGCATCAGCCCAAGGTGGCAGTATCAAAGACGGGTAAAAGAACTCGAGCTTCATCGAGCGCTGAACTGAAGCTGCTCAAACCCGTGGTCGTGCAGGACTGGGAGGTAGTCACGGTCGTAAAGTAAAGAAGAGCAGATAAATGACAATGATTTTTGTTGTACATTCGGAAATTTGTTTGGGTAACTAAGTTAGACAAGTTCAAATGACAATGATTTGTGTGGTATATTCGGAAGTTTTGGTAACTAATTTAACTTCCGATTATTTCAAAATTTGAAAAGTATAAGTTTTTCCAAATTCTGATTTTTGGGCCATCGTACATTCGGAACTTTACAAAAAAACCTATCCTCCGAATATACAAGTTCAAAACAAACCACGCCATGGCTCCAGGTGGTTCCAAGGGCCAATATGAAGGTTAGACAGCCCATATTCGGAAGTTTTGGTAACTTTTAACTTCCGATTATTTCAAAATTTGAAAAGTATAAGTTTTTCCAAATTCTGATTTTGGGCCATCGTACATTCGGAACTTTACAAAAAAATTATCCTCCGAATATTACAAGTTCAAAACAAACCACGCCATGGAGGTGGTTCCAAGGGCCAATATTGAAGGTTAGACAGCCCATATTCGGAAGTTTGGTAACTAATTTAACTTCCGATTATTTCAAAAAATTTGAAAAGTATAGTTTTTCCAAATTCTGATTTTTGGGCCATCGTACATTCGGAACTTTACAAAAAAATTATCCTCCGAATATTACAAGTTCAAAACAAACCACGCCATGGCTCAGGTGGTTCCAAGGGCCAATATGAAGGTTAGACAGCCCATATTCGGAAGTTTGGTAACTGTTTAACTTCCGTTATTCAATTTCAAAATTTGAAAAGTATCAGTTTTTCCAAATTCTGATTTTTGGGCCATCGTACATCGGAACTTTACAAAAAAATTATCCTCCGAATTACAAGTTCAAAACAAACCACGCCATGGCTCAGGTGGTTCCAAGGGCCAATATGAAGGTTAGACACCCATATTCGGAAGTTTTGGTAATTTAACTTCCGATTATTCAATTTCAAAATTTGAAAAGTATCAGTTTTTCCAAATTCTGATTTTTGGGCCATCGTACATCGGACTTTACAAAAAAATTATCCTCCGAATATTACAAGTTCAAAACAAACCACGCCATGGCTTAGGTGGTTCCAAGGGCCAATATGAAGGTTAGACAGCCCATATTCGGAAGTTTGGTAACTTTAACTTCCGATTAATTCAATTTCAAAATTTGAAAAGTATCAGTTTTTCCAAATTCTGATTTTTGGGCCATCGTACATTCGGAACTTTACAAAAAAAATATCCTCCGAATATTACAAGTTCAAAACAAACCACGCCATGGCTAGGTGGTTCCAAGGGCCAATATAGAAGGTTAGACAACCCATATTCGGAAGTTTGGGTAACTGTTTAACTTCCGATTAATTCAATTTCAAAATTTGAAAAGTATCAGTTTTTCCCAAATTCTGATTTTTGGCCCATCGTACATTCGGAACTTTACAAAAAACCTATCCTCCAAATATTACAAGTTCAAAACAAACCATAATCAGAAGTTTAGTTTTTATTACCCTTTCGATTATTCTAACCGAATATTACAATCGGAACCAAACAACACCATAATCGGAAAGAAAGTTGACTCATAACATAACCGAATATTACAATCGGTAGTTTGTTTAACAAAATAATCTACCGATTTCGTATAATCGGCTAGTTTTTATATTAATAATACTCCGATTACATCCATTACATAAAATTCAAACGGCCTTAACCTTACAATTTCGTCAAAAGCACCTAAATCCATACTCCTAATTGACCATAAAAGTATTAAAACAGATCATAACTTCTAGTGACCATAGAAATTGTCCCTCTTGATTTTGTAGCATCCTTCATGTTCAAATCGTTTCCCGTAGAGGTCCACATACCGGCGATCTGCAAGATATCTCTGAAATTACGAATGAGTAACAAGTTAGTACTAACTTTTGTTAATGTGAGTTGGAGTTACAGAGATACTTACTCGTTTTTCATACGTCCACCAAGGAAAAGCGTTCCTAACAAACCGTTCCTCATCTTCAAGTTTGTCAATCTCCTTATCGAGCGCATTCTTTCTCATCTTAATGTCATTGGATGATCTTCGAATTCGATTACCATCTAAGGCCTCAAATACCATTAAGAAACGGTTCCATATCTGCTCTTCGGATTACGATTTGTGGAGCTTGTGAACACGATCATGAGTAGTTACCACAACCCACGCTCTATAAATAGCACAATCTTCTTCTTCGGCAAAAGCAATATCCATGTTTTTTGTTATGAAAATTAAAACTGAAGAGAGGAAAGAGTTTGGTGCAATTGGGGTGATAGATATGAGTTTCTTCATATAGGTTTAGGGTCCAACGGCTCTTTTTGTTTTTCCCAAAAACTCCAACGGCTAATTTGACGAAAGTTGAATGTGGAGAAACCAATAATCGGTAGGTATTGGATTTAGCATATCTACCGATTATGGTAGCTTTCAAAATTTGAATTTGCGACAACTTATAATCGGTAGGTTTTGTAATATATTTAACTCCCGATTAACGCTGAATCCAAAACACGAACCAAGAAATACTGCACCGACTACAATCGGAAGTCTGGGAAATATTTTGGCTTCCGATTGCATTTGGAGGGTAACAATGTTATCATATCCTCCGAATATATAAGGGTAATTTCGCCATTACGAATTACGCGAGATAAGGGCTGGCTACATTTTTCCTTTGGGTGACCTTTTTTGTTTTATTGTTGGTCCCTAAATCCTTTTGAGTGGCCCCTAAAAACGCGAGGATTTTTTTTCTGCAAAGCTAAACAAATCTATCTTTTTTGGAACCCATCGTCATAATGATATTAATTTTAGTTATGGTAATTAAATGAAATTAGAAATGATATTGGGAAAAAAATATCTACCTGAGTGAAGAAGAACAATAGAGTGAGATACTTGGTGGAATTGAAAAGCATCCTGAGTACATAGAAATAATTCATTGACCATTCTCTTAATATCTCCTCTCGGATCTCAGGAGTCACCTCTGAAAACTTCTGCAAGTATGGGAATTCCTTCTTCAAACTCAATCTCCCACAAAATATCAGCGTTCCTATATTGGTTGACAGCATCCAAAGTGCGAATCTCAACATACCCAACGCTGGATGAGCAAATTTCTCTGTGATTGCCAATCCAACCTGCAAAAACCACAAGTGTTAATAAAGACCAGCAGTATAATAATGACTGTTTTAGACTATAGTAACGTAGATATTGTAAACATACGATTACGAAGAGGTACGACTACGGTACGCAACTAAAACTTGTAATTTAGAGAAGTTAACACACAATAAGTCCGCATATTATGCTTTCAAAAAAAAAAAGAGTCCCCATAACACACACTTACATTTTGAGGCGTTTTAGCCATGGAAGCTGAGGTTTTGTAGAAGTTGTGAATAGAATCATTGTCGTCATGGGTCGAAATGTTATTGTTAGTTGTGTTGCAGAGGTCGATTGAAGGTAGAAAAGTATCAGAGATTGCAGAAAGTGATTCCATTTGACGAGAGGAGAGAGATAGCGGTAATGATGAGGCTATTTTCAGTATCATAGGCATCATTCTCGAGTAAGAAGCCTTCATTTTGCTTCTCTTGTTCTTTCCTTTTCCTTTTTTTTTTCTTCTTCTTGATTGTTATTGTGTCACTTCCAACCTTAAGAGACAGACAGAGATGATGGACTGATTTTATTTTTATTACAGCCGATGGTCATTGTTTTGTGACGATGCTAGCTGATAGTATATATGGTATCGCCCACAACGGATTAATGGTGTGGTAAGTAGACTTGTGACTTTTTGCTTTGATCGTAATTCAAATTTCAAATTGAGAAGAAAAGCAAGTTGCTCAATTGATGTGGGGATGGGATGGGCCATCGGATATTCATTAAGGTTTTGAGAGGGTTTTATCAGCGCTTAAACTGCTTCCAATCTACACCCTACCTAATCGTTTTGCAGGTACAGGAGGGGTCATTAAGATTATGGATGTCCCTTCGCAGCCTTTGCTAAACGTGTCTTCACCAATGGCAGAGTTGTGGGCAATCAAAGAGGGTTTGCGGTTAGCTATTGCCTTGGGAATTCTGAAGTTACAAGTGGTTAGTGTGACTCATCATATATGTATTACAACTTGTAAATGGCGTGTGATACGACATAAGAACTTTAGCTTCTTTCTTTCGGAATGTGTTTTGTAGTACCCACCACTACCGTGAAGGTAATGCGGTAGCATATCACCTAGCCCAGATGGCTGCTTCTCCTGATGTGAACCAAGTTTGGGTTACTTAATCACCCTCCTTTCTTGGTTCTTCTTTTTGATATAATGGAGGAATGGTCCAGTTGGAAAAAGTACTAAGTCGTAAAAACGAAAGAAACCGTTGCTTATCAAAAATACCATCATTTTCTTCCATTCCGCTTCAATATCTATCCTGGGATTAAGGTAATAGTCTCTGAACACTTAAACGTATTTGATATTGTTATTTGTTAGCGTTTTACGGTTTGTATGGTTTGGGTAGAGAGTTACTACAGGAAATCAAATCCAAAAACAGTTATTGACGCGAGTCCGCTTTCCCACTAGTAAAAGTGGCTTTCTCCCTGATAATAACAAAACAAAAAAAAAATGAAACAGGAAATAGCTGTATTATACCATGACGGACCATCAGAGATTTTGGTCTCAAGAGTTAAGACCATACCTCGTACCATCAAAAGAATTCTATTTAGGACGTATTCAAAATGTTTTAAGAACGGAGTTTTAGCTTTTAGGTTTTAAGTGATAACAGAGAGATATTTGGTAATGATGATTACACCAAAATTACCTTACCTGATGGAGTGTATTATTCCGTTTGCTCTAAATCTTTACTCTGGTAAGTACGGCATTGGGTTTAATCCCTATAGGCTATAGCAGGCTTTCCAATGGGAAGCTGGATGCAAGGGGTGATCTACAAGAGGATCGTTCAGGAGGCTTCCTAATGAGCAACTGGAATGAAAACAAAAATGGAGTTTTGAGTCAAAAAAAAAAAAACACCTATCAAACTCTCCAGCTTCTGATAAGATTGCTTGCAGAAAGTGTGGATAGTAGATTCACGAAAACTGCTGTCAAGGTGGAGTCTTCTGAAATAGTGTCGTAGTAGTATTGCCAAAAGGCACAACTTTATGGCTTTGAATTTGGCTCGTAGTTGTAGTAAAAACAATAGACTGCATGGTATAATCCTCACTATATTAAGTGATCACAATCTAGATCCACAGAATCTAATGCTGACCCAGGCCAGCATAACCAGTTTGGCTACAAGTCAGGTCTGAGAGTGTAATTTAGTCCTAAATTTTCATATTAGGAAATAAGAAAAGAAAAAAGAAAATCAAAATAGAGGCATCAATTAGAATATATACAACCCTTTTGGCCAATTTTAACCAGTCATCAAGGACTCAATCTACACTTCATCCTCCCTAAAAGTTCCAATACTGCACTGCAGTTTGGGTGCGGAGCAATATGTTTTTATCTAAGGTTCCGAATTAGGTTACAAGACCAACACACCCACAAGAAGAAAAAGATCCTTGTACAGATGCAATTCTACATACAGATCACACAACACCATTTCAATGCCGAATAACTTCTTCTGGAAGGATAACTCCACCTCATAATGGTATCTGTTTATTTTTCTTGCCCCATTTAATCATTGCCAGAAGTGGTAATCGTGTTGGGGTTGCTGCTGGCACTAATGGTGGCCACTGCCATTTCATCATTCTCACCACTGCCAGAAGTGGTAATTGTGTTGGGGTTGTTGCTGGCACTAGTGTTGGCCGATGCTGTTTTATCACTCACTATTGCCAGAATTGGTAGAGGTGTTGGGGTTGTTCCTGACACTAGTGATGGCTGATGCCGTTACAGCATCGCCTCCTGAAGTCATTTGGTTACCGGGATTTCCAATGTTGTCATTACATTTAGTACCTGTTTCAACTTTTATTGCCACTGCTGTCCCAATAGTTTCAGCAGTTACACCGACAGGAGACTCTTTAACCTTACGATCTGCAGTTACTTCCGCCTGATGTGACTCCACAGGTTCAGAATTTGAATAATTCCTTGAACAAGAGTTAACAGCACTGGTAGTTTTCTCTCCCATTTCCCTCTTTGGGTCCACTAGCACAAACTCCCTTGCGCTATGGAGTAATCTCAATCTGTAATCAGTTTCTGGTCGACGACACACCTTCCTCAATTGCACTATTTCCTAATGATGGAAAAAAGAATGTAGTGAGCTAGAGTAAATAAATCACTTAATACTATCAAATAGGAAACATTAGTTCTCTGAAAAATTTCTATCTTCTGGAGGAGTTAGTACTCCTGATGAAAGAAACTTCTTTATGGACATAACTCGCAAATCAACTTCTCCCTGAACATTTTTGGGGCTGCTCACTGAAGGGCCATACGTAAATCTTGAAACATGCAATTCATTGACAATAGTTACTTTCTACTTTCTAGGTAAGAAGGGGCCAGTATCTTAATAAGGATTTGATTCCGAAGCATGTTTTAAGATGACATCTTAAAAACAAAATCAAACATAAGTCATTAAAAAATGGGTTCGAACCTCGGCCTGATCATGATCATAACGCACAAGAAACCTACATCGACATCCTCGTACATCATGTCTCCGCCTTTGCGCATCAAGCACATGTGCGTCATAGTAGAGAGCCTGATCTTTACCTTCCTGAAAAGCTTCCAGAGTGAGCATTACTACTGGTTCTTACCATGTTTAACATATTCTTACAAAGTTAGAACTTTCTTGGGTATGAGAACCACCTGAAAGCAAAGTATTAGATCTCCAGCAAGCACTGCAACACATTCGGATGCTTCACATGGGAGAGATCGCTGTCTCACATGCTTGCGCACATTGATCCATTCATCCTCTTCTGCCCCAAATCCTGCAAATCGGACTCGAACTTCCTGAAAAAAGTGGAGAAATGAAAGTCCAAGTACTCTCAATATGTTATCAAAAAATACGAAACATTAAACAAAATAGAAGGCACTTGTTGAGTGGAGTGTCATTTATTGAAGACAGGAATTTCTATTTGGAGACTGCATCGAGTATTTTGGGAGGATTACCGGATCACCTGTTTCAAACATCCTATGAGAGATAAAAGCCGCCACATCATACCTGGGAATTGGAGAGAATAAAGTTACACAAACAAGAAAAGTACTGGCCAACAATATCAGGCCTTACTTTATGAAACAATACGACAAATGGAGCTTAATGGCCTAAAAGCACTAACCATGCACCATCCCTCGATGATCTGGCTTCAAACTCCATTAAAGCATTACTATCTGAAGTACTTCTTCCTGCATTTTGTGTAACCATTAGGAGTAGATACAAAAAAAATATAGATGCATGCAACAATTACTTCTGTGATACTTAGAAGTAACGAGACTAGTAATGTGACATGTAGGATCGTCACCAGAACCAACACAGAAACACACATCTTATACATTACAAACACATGATGGAATGTCGAGACTGTTAACTACCATCTATCAAGAATGCAGTATGCTTGCACTTAAAAGTATGCTAATAAAATGGCTCTCCTTAAGAGACAGAAGCGTGACATAAAAAACTAAACAGCATATTTATCAGAACTACCTGAAGGAACAGGCATAATATGAGGCACATTCCTTAAAGGGACTAAATCCTCACGGGATATGGGGGTCACGCTCAAGTTCTCGGAAGGCTTCATTGTTTTTGCCTTTTGTGCATATCTCCTATTTTGGAACCAATTCAACACCTGTAACCAAACTTAGAATGAGAAGAGACTTCAAAATATTTATGCATAAGTGATAAGTGTGACAAGTGTAATGTTAGCAACCTGCTTCTGATGCACAATCATCTTTCCTGATCGCTCTGCAGATGCACTACAAACCAAACACAATATTTTTATCATCCTTCATGTGATTCTTTTGGTGAAGCAAAACTAGATAGTGTCATAGAAGGAAGAAAGCTCCCTCCAGAAACAAACCTAAACTTCTCTGCAATGGAGCGAATAACTTCCAAGCTTGGTATTATAAAATTAGCTTTTTGTAAACAAGCCTCCATTTCCGACACCTTAAAGAATTAGCCAACATCAAACAGTATAATTAAGACTAGAGAATATTAAGTATGACCAAAACACAAGCTGTCTGCGACATAGAATCGACAAAAGGATATGTAAAGCTAGATAAGAATATGACATTGTAATGACCTTGACACCTGATCATGGTTTTGATATGGACTGAATTGGCCAAAATACGAATAGATTTTAAGTTTTAAATGGTCAGATCGAACTGCAGGTACATAACTCAAATTACAAACTGTTGAACTAGAGCCAATTGTTGAGACTCACAGTATAGTGTACAGATAGTGGCATAAAGTACAGAAAAGTGAGCACATAAATCATGTTAACAAGGAGAGCAAGTACAGAAAGCGAACTACATTAACACTAATCTATGCTAGTATCTCATTCTTCTTCTTTTTCTAATGCATGTAAACTACATTTACAAACAAACAAAGACTGTCACATGAAATGCTTGGAGAGATAAAGCATACATTGAAATAACAGTAACTGAGCAATCCACAACTTGATGCATGAAAGAGGTACAATTACCAGCACCCATGGTAGCCACAAGTTTAATCTTAGTAAAGTTAGTGTGTCAATTGCCATCAAGTATGTTAGTTTATTTTGTGTACACTGTTTAGATATTCTAAAAATACAGCTCCTTATCACACACTGGTTCTAGTCTCTAACAAGCTTTTCAGGCTCAAATTCAATTTACCCGAAACTGACTCATCACTCATAGACCAAGGTTGCTCTTTCTTTATACAAAGCCATGTATGTGAATTGTATCTTGACCTAATCACTTCAGTTTCATACATCTGAAAGAAATATATAACGGAAACACTAAAGAATCTAAAGCAATCAGCACAATAATATCTCTATTGCGAAAAAGGCTTTATCGTTTTCTAGCACCCAAGAATGGCAACATCATCTGCCATCTTGGTTAATCCCAGCTATCACAGCTGATGAGTCTCTGTTAGTTTCAAACACTTAAGTTCAATAAAATTTATTCCTTTCGTATTAAAAAAAAGGACAATAATATCTTAAAACCCTAAAAGTAACTTCCCCATGGCTTCGAACAATTTGAATATTTTGCGAATGTAAACACTCCAGAATTCAAATATATAAACTAATTTAAGAAAATGTTTCATAGATTTTTTAGATTCGTAAGTCTAAATTAGAAATCAAGACATCTAGTGAGCATACCTCATTCGCTGTAAATCGAAAGGATGGGCCGGGTCCAACGTTTGGAGGTCTTCCCATGATCCTTCTCTTTTAATTACCCCTATCTCAAGATTTCCCTCCTGAAGATTTCCCTCCTGAAATTTGATTGATTTATGAATTTATCGATAAACAGAAACAAGGGACGGAGGAACGGAATCGCAGTTTTCGCACACAAAACAAACAAGTTGCCTTGGGTTAAAGGTGCACTTGCACATTTCCAATATCACAAAACTTCGACTGGGCTTATTCAGCAGACAGATTTGCCCAATACTTGTCTCCTGGACTATATAGTACATAACCCAGGGCCCAGGGGAGACTCTAGACAAGAAGAATGTTGTGAGGCATATTCAAATTAGGCAGTGTTATTAGTTTTCGATTGATTTGATTGATCAACGGGTATTGAAACTTTGATTGCACCTAGTTTATTTATTCTTGAGAATCTTCTCTTCTGATATAATATTCACTCAAACTAGATCGAAGTATCGACGGGATCTTTAGAAATGTTTGTAGATCTAAAGACATCTTGTTAACAGACTCCGTTCTGTGTGTGAGATTGATCACAAGAGATTCAAGTGGTGTTGTGCTTTTATTGAAGATTAAATAAGATTTGAAGATTTCTTATTTAGTTCTCATATTTTTGTGTGTGCACAAACCTTGATCGGCTGGGATTCAACTAGAATCAGATTTATTCGATTGATTAGTTGCGGCATTCTCAATATATATCTTTGAGATTTATTTTGATTGAGTACGAATCTAAACTTAACTAATTTTTTAGTTATTGGATAGATTGATCTAACCAGGCAAAGGAGTTTATTAGATTAAACGGAAGAGCCTTTGCGTATGACTTGAGATTTATTCAAAAGAGTGTTACCAAACAGATTTGTTGTTCCTTTACTGTTTGGAATACGATCCAAAGGAATTGTACCAGTGCGTACCTTCGAAGTCGGAAGCGAATACTGAGGAAATTAAGTGAACTAGGGGTAGTTGCTCGGTCTCAACTGTACGAAGTTGGTGTAGATTTTGTATAGCGGCTTAATTCTGAGAGTATTCAATTCTGGACTTGGTCCCGAGGTTTTTCTGCACTTGCAGTTTTCCTCGTTAACAAAATCTTGATGTGTCTTTTACTTTTCTATTTCCGCAACTATAATTGTTTATTATAATCAAAAGTAAAATACACGAACGTTAACTCCGATATACTTGATAGTGATCCTATAGAGTTTGCTTAAGTTCGAATCTATGATCAAGTATCACACTTTGGTAGTCGTATTGTCTCGATCTCGTATCGATAGACAATCACACAAAGTGTGAATACCGATTTGTTGTATTGTCTCGACTTTGTCCATAGACGATCACTTTCGGTAAGAGGACTTATAGGTTGTAAACAAAAAGATTGTGGTGTATTTGGGTACCCTCATCTTTTCAACATCGACATAATCTTTGTATTTAGTTACTAGATTATGTTTAAGCTATTGGTGTTGATTTCATCCTATGAAACAATGTTTTATAAAAAAAAAATTAAAGGAAGTACATATACGAACTTGTTTCGTAATCAAAAGGAAACCATGATTGGTCCGGTTCTTTATTGAATATCTTTTGGATGAGCAATACAAGATGACAAGGTAGAACCTATCTTAAATCATGTTGAGGTCTGAGGTATAACCGGTCATATCTTATAGTGTGTAACAAGTTGTAATCGGTCACAAGCTACTTTGTGAATCAAGGTGTAACCGGTCACAAGCTACATTGGGAAGTTAGTTGTAACCGGCCACAAGCTACTTAGGAAGAAACGTGTAGCCAATCACAAGCTAACTTGGGAAGTAAGGTATAACCGATCACAAGCTACCTTTGGGAAGCATGGTGTAACCTGTCACAACCTATCTTGGGGAGCATAGTATAACCGGTCACAACTTACATTGTGAGTCATGGTAGAACAGATCCCAAGAAGCAAAACCGAGTTTCCGATATTTACATATTTCTTCATGACTTGTGTGACTTTAGAATTAGGGTTTGCTAAGAGAAACTTCTAGATGTCGACATCATTTGAACATGTACATAACTCCTATCATTAATTGTTCAAAGATATTCCTTGATACTCAAGGTGATCCCATACCGAAATATTGAAAAGCATTTAATTGTGATTTTCAATTTTATATGCTTTCAATTCCAGCATTTAAAGCATATACTCTAGAAATTTTTTATTAGTAATTGTGTTATACTAATAATATAATTTTTCTATGAGAGATTTCGAAAATGTTGGTTAACATTAATTGGAAATAAGAACACCGAAATTAGGTACTTTATTGCATATTTTAAGAATATTTTCGGTTTTGGAATTTCCTTGTTGTCCAAACAACCTTGGTCTAAAAATACTTGAGTTTTCATTTCTTGCAAACTATCCTAAGAGCCAGGAAAACTTCAGTTTTTGTTGTTTCTGGTGGAGTCGTCTATCCGGAGAGGAAAGTACCCTAATTAAGCGAAACCTCTTACGGACGCTTGTTTAAAGACTTCTGTGAGATCAAGAATCTCTACGAGTACCGTTGGTGGGAAACTAGATAATTGCATTGTTATTTTAGTTTTCGATTATTGATTTGGTTGACTTACGGTTGTTGAATCTTTGATTGCACCTAGTTTGTTTATTCCAAGATCATTCTCTTCTGATATAAGGACACTCAAACTAGATCAAATATATAATGTTTCTACGGATCTAAGTTATTCTAGATCTGTAAGATAAATTCATTGATTTCCCATTGTTAACAGACTCCGTTCTGTGCGACAAATCAATAAGGAATCAAGTTTATTTTTGCAGGTTGTTATTGTGAAGATTAAACCGAAGATTGAAGACTTTGAAGATTTGAAGACTTTGTTCTTGTGTTTTGATCTTGGTGAAACTTTCTGTGACTTGATTTTGAAGGATTAAAAGGTTGTTTATTTCGATAAACATAAGCCTTTTGAGATATACAAGTTGTTTGTGATTTTATCATAAACCTTGTAATCAAGATTGATTATTTCGGTAATCATTATCTTGTTTGATCTTGTAACCTAGGAGCTTCAGATCTTGTAACATATCTTAAAAATAGAAGATCCATAATTGTGTTTTTATCATATATTTCAATATTGTGATTGGAAAGTGAGTTTGGTTTCCATTAAAAAGATCTACTAGATAGATCTAATAGATCTTGTCCTAAAAAGAATCTGTTCTGCTAGGATATCTAGTATTCTAACGTCTATTGAGAACTTAGGTTCTGCTAGATATTATCAAAACAAGAATACTGCTGAAGCTGAGTAACTAGGATTCTAAATTGCTTAGTCTCGTCTACACGAAGTTGCAGGTTTACTTTTTGTAGCGTCTTAATTCATTGAGTATTCGAACTGGACTAGGTCCCAGGGGTTTTCTACAAGATTGTAGTTTTCCTCGTTAACAAAATTCTGATGTGTGCTTTACTTTATTTCCGCACTATAATTGTTTTTTATATTATAATTAAAGTATTTGCACTTGTACATTAACTAGGCACTTGATATTGATGCTATAGTGTTTCGGTCTTGTACCTTAACTATTATCAAGTGAACATCTTGTTATATTGTCTCCATCTTGTATCGATAGACGATCACACAAGGTGTATTGTGATTCGCCACTTGGGTTTTATTTCTCACATTGTTAGGCCGGTTCGGACTAACCCTATTCCAAGTGGACACCGTGTTGAAATATTCCTTTAGTGATTGTTGCTTAAAGAGGTTTATACACGGTGGGTCTTGAATATGTTGTGATAAAACAAAAGATTTGGTGTACTTGGGTACCCTCGTAATTTTAAATTACTTAGAAGAAACCGAAGTGACTGGTTCAATTATACCAATTTGTATATAGTTTTTTAATAGGGGGGTTGTTCAGCTTACAAGCACTGAACAAAATGAATCCATAATGAATTTTTTTATAAATAGTCTTACCATAAACATATATACCATTTCATCTCTAGAATTTGAGTTTTTTTTCTTTTCTTTTCTGTATCATCTATCTGATCAGTAGTATTAGTGTTTTCCCATGGCGAAGGATCATATTGAAATGGTTGATTGTTACTTATTCATCGTGGAAGAATCGAGTCACACTCTCAGAGCTCAAACATTATGTTTAAACATAGAAATACTGGAGTGTTTTGCATCAATCAGTGGTTGTTCATAATCTGTTAACCAGCTCCAAAAAGTTTGCATAACTTGTTATGCATTATAGAAAATGGTTGCTTAACGCGTTATGCAACCACTTTTGCTTCGTTTATGTGTTTAATGGTTGCATAACGTATTTTTTCAGTTGATCCTTCTAAATTTTATCTCTTCAGTGATCATCAGATCTTTTCACAATTGTTGTATGGATTATATATCTTTTTATACAATGAAAGATATACAATACATTTCTTGGCATCTCCAACATAGCTTATTGGTGGTTCAGAGTACGATAATGGAGTAATATAGCATACAATTGTGTAAATTTTTTGAATGTCTAACTAGTAGAGCCATAAATTCTGATATAAATGGTATGATTTCGGTGGTGCAGGTGCACACAACAATTGATGTACCTGTAGAATGGGAAGGATATTAACACACTTTGGGTCAAGAAAAAATGGGATATTTTTAAGTACAAACATTGTGTTATTATATTAGCTACCATTTTTTGTTTTTTCTATCATTTATTTCAAGTTTCAGTCATGCTTGTATGTTGACATATAGGTACAAAAACAACATGCAGTTTCATTCATTTTTGTTGTTTTAAACCTTGCCTTTTTTATTTTCAGTAACTCATTAAACCTCGATGGTATTGGCACGGAAATCAACCAAAAAAGGATGCATAATTTATTGTAATCGAGAAAATGGTTGCATAACATACCATGCACACACTTCGATTGCATAACCTACTATGCAGTCGAGAAAACTGTTACATAATGTATTAAGCAAACACTTTGTTTTGTTCATATGCTTAAGAAAAGATTGCATACCCTTTTAATGATTTTGTTGTTTTAAACCTTGGATTTTTATTTTTTGTAATTCATTAAATTTTGATGGTGTTAGTACTAAAATCAAATAAAAGATAGCGTCATAATTTGTATACAACTATAAAAATGGTTGCACAGCCTATTATGGGTTTGTGAAAATAATTACATAATATATCATGCAACTATAAAATCGTTGCGTAAACTATTATGCATTCGAGGAAATGGAATCACTTTTTTGTCAGCACTGAAATCGACCAAAAACTAACTGCATAAACTGTTATGCAGCTATATAAACAACGACATAATTTGTTATATTGTCGGCTGCGTAACTTTTTTGTAACCATTTTCGACGATTGCATAATGATCATTCATCCCCTAACAAATTTGCTTCGGATAAAGTGGTTGCACAACACATAAAAGTGGATGTATATGATAGCATACTATATACGCATCCTTATTTTTGTTATGAATCTATTATGGTGGTTGCATAACATTTTTTAACGACTGCATAACATGTTATGCAGCCACTAATCGACATTTATGCCTAAAAGAATAATCATCTCTGACTTTTTCGTAAAATATTTGAATTTTACTCGTTTGTATAGATCTCTTTAAAAACTTTCCAGCGAAATAAAATTTATATAAGTCCACGACATGATTTTTTAAATATGTTATATTCTAGTTTGCTTGCCGACTATGCCCTTGAAAAAATAGGATGCATAACGAGCTATGCGGACATTGGTCACAATTCCAAATAATTATGGGTTTCACAAAAAATGATAAATATTTTGGGCCTGACAATAAGAAAAATAATATTTTTGGCCCTTAGCCTAATTTTCTTATCAATTACAGCAAGTCAGGGATACTTCTGGCCAAAAATGCAGGATACTGCAGAGCTGATTAAAAGATATGCAATAGATACCAGAGGTTATCTCAAGCTCTAAACTTATGTAAACAAAATGATCATAACTAATATCTGAAATGAATGCTAACTCATACATCAAATGACTCATGAAGTTAAAAATAGTATTTTTGGAACTCGACCTCGGGCGATGATATGACAGTAAAATTCTAGCACCATCTGAAATCCAGCATAACATGTTGAGCCCTGGTTATTCGTTAAGTGGGTATTGTATATTATGGAATTGTTTACAATGGTAAAATACCCATGCTTATAGATCGCATCTCAATAACTTTAAATTTCACATGGAAACTAACTCACCTGAATTTCAAAAAAAAAAAAAACTCCAAGTGGCATATGATTCTTATTGGTGCCCACTGACTATTTCTCAAAGTGGGTTGAGGCAAAAACTATTGAGAGAGGTGTTAAAAAGTTCATTCGAGAAAACATAATCTGCAGATTTGGTATGCCAGTGGTATTAGTAGTTGAAAACGAACATTAATTCATATCTGAAGAGCTAGATTCGTTTTGTAAAGAAATGAGCATTCAACATAAATAGAACTCTAAACTTCTATCTCTGAAATTTATTTTTATCTTCTAATCTCTGGGCTCTGAACCTTATCTATCTAGGTGAATCAATAACTGAAAACTTTTGTCTGAAATATCAAATCCGGCACACCCTACTATCTTCAAGGGAATTGACAGGCAGAGATCTCAAAAAAAAAAACTATATTAACCAACATTTATCTTTTTGAATAGAAGCAGCACTACCTACCAAAATGAAATTCTCAATTACAGGACTTTAGTTGTAAACTCAGAGCGAACAATAAATTAATCTTCAAAAGCGTAAAAGAGATTGATCTCAGAAGAGAAACAACCTTGATTCAGCTCGACAAGCATCAGAGAGACATGAGAAAAAACCTAAAAGTTATCATGCAAAGAGAAATTCATTCCTGGTGATTTGGTACTCAGAGAAGTACTACCTAGCATCTTAAAATACAGGTTAAGAAATCTTGCAGCTACTTGGTAGTGACTGTTTTTTATCTCAAATAAAATAGGCGAGGATCTTATAGATTAAAAAATTCGTAGGGGGAAGAACTGGGATACTCGTACAACATCTCACACCTTAAGAAATATTTTCAATGGAATTGTAATTGTCAAGTGCAAGAAAATTAAAACTTAAATCTACTGCTTATCTGTAATATCTATCGTTCATCAGATTTATGTCAAAATATAAGATTTTTTATCTGAACTAGAAATCTCATCTTTTAACTGAAACTAGAATAACCATGATATTTGGTTAAGTATAAAACGGTCACTAAAATGCTTTATAAATCTTATTTCTCAAAATGTTGGTTGTAAAGGCATTGTTGTTCTTGAGGACGAAGAAAATCCGACATCATTAATAGAATCCACAAACAATGGTTTCAAAAACTGATGGTACATTATCAGTGATATAACCATTTTCCATAGATTCAGATCGCCATAACACAAACTTGTTAGCTCTAACGGTGTTTGCCTACTCTAATACCAATTAAAAATGAGAGAGTACCAAGTACACCACTAACTTTTTCGTTCGGCATTCTGTATGGACAAAACCTAATATAATCGGAAGTAGGTCAACAATAAAAACCCCTTGTGTAGGATTATTTATAAAGTTTCTCTCGTTCTCTTCCACAATCAATGTGTGGAAACTAAAGGTCTGCGTACCTGATTGTATAGGAGAGATCTTGGAAGATCTCAAAAATCAATATCCAATATCAATCTAGTATGTTCCAGAATTGTACAAGATCCGAATTCCAAGAAGCACGAGACTTTTAATCATTATTTCAAGATACGAATTCAACAAGAACGAGTTTTGTAGGATCTCAATCAATTAGGGATATAATACTATCTAGACTGATAACGTACTACTCTTAATATTCATATTATAAATATAAACAATATCATGCGGAAAAGGAAAGAGCACAAGAAACTAGAGTTTTATTAACGAGGAAAACCGTAGATGCATAAAAACTCTGAGACCTAGTCTAGTTTGAGCATTGCATTCTACTAAACCGCTACAGACACTAGCCTAATATCATACTTCGGACTGAAGTGTAGTTGAGACCAAATTCACCCCCAAGGAACTCATCTTCACTCTTGCTCCTTACGTCTATGAACCCAACATGGTTTTACGATCTTAATTCACTTAATTGAGCTCTTTTACAATCAAGAGGTACTTCAGCCCAAGTGAAGACTTTTGATACTTATCTGCATCTAGCAAAAATCTTATTGATTTCCATTTCGATATGTTTCAACAAGGTTTAAAAGTTTGTTTGCATTAAAAAAAAATATAGCAAACTTCGCGGATTCATAATACTTACATTCTTATCAAAGAGAAGCCTAGATTACTACCACCTCACAAGGACAATCCAAACAATTCAATGAAGATTTTAGATATCTATCTTTTGGAATCACAAAGTCTGAGACAAAGAGAACTTTGTGATTTCTATCTATCTAATTTGTGAACTATAATAATCAGTAGAAAAGTATCAGGATACAAGAACTATCAGGTAAACGATAATCTAATCGGGCTTCACGAATCCCTAGGTGAAGTCTTCAAAGCCATAACCTAATATAGTCTCGTAACGAAATCTTAGTTATAGAGGACGACTCTGGATTTGCAACTAGGATACCAGAGTGCTAGGGATTAAGAAATCCATCTGCAAGAGTCTTTATATTTATAGATTTTCAAGGCTGAAGGTAGCTTTAAATTCAAGCTAAGAATGCTTAGAATCTAAGATAACACTTTCCCAGCTTAAATGAAATTCAAATTTAGGAATTCATATAAGCATGTGAAAAAGTTGGCTCAAAATTGCACAAAAGAATATGCATATGGTCCAGACAGTAATGGAAACATGTGTAATGATAGTTCACAAAGGCCAAGTAATACCGTATACGTCCAAGCAATAATGGTTCACAAGAACATTCAAGATTAAACATTGATCCGCAAGCCCGATGATAAATTGTGAATAAAGTTATCTTAGATGTGTTTATGAGAGATATATCGAAAGTTCAAGCTAAGGATGCCTTAATAATTAGTGTACAAAAGTACAAGGGATCCTTAGTTAATAGTATCCTTTTTGATTTCTCAGAAAGTGTACGGGAAAATGTCCAAAGCAACATGGTATACATACCCTTGGACAGTTCGTGAACTTTAGGCTTTTTCAAAAGACAAGGTATCCATACTGTGTATGCCTACTCGTAGGCAGTTCATGTATATTTTCCTTTAAACTTTAAGTTCCAGAACTATGTCAAAATTGACCTGGGATGCATACCCTTGGAAGTTCATGTACTTTGCTCTTATATATAAATAAAATCTACAAAACTATGTCAAAAGAGACACGGTATGCATTCCCCAAGCAGTTCGTGTATTTTAGTCTCTCATATTTAAATTCAGAAACCTTCCCAATAACCAAGGTATACTTACTAGGTATGCATATCCTAAAGAGTTCGTATATTGGTTGCTTGGGAAATTATAAATATCAATTTAAACCAAAATAGTTGAAAAATAAATTGTTCTAGACTAATAATTTAAAGTATGAACTTCCAGTGCTCAAATCATATTTCGAGAGTTTACATAAGACAAGCTGAACTCGAAATTTCTTCTTTGCAATATTAAGTCTACTAAAATCATACAACATAATCTCATAAGGTAGAATGATAGATTTAATGAGTAAATAAGATAAGTCATTCTTCACATACCTTTTGTTGATGAAGTTCTCGCGAATGTCTCTATTTGTTCTTCAGTCTTCAATATTCGAGGGCATTCAGTGATATCTGATACTCAACTATTATGATCTAATCATAGTTTGAAACTTGACTTTAGTATACTAGAATCAAGATATAGTTTTGTACATATAACATTGACAACAATCTTGGGATATAAAAACTTGTAAAATTCGACTGGGTGATGCTCTAACAACAAGTCTACTTCCTTAAACTATGATTATGAACTTGCTTTCAAACATAATTCCAAGGTACGAATTCATTCTGGAAGTTCAACACACTAAATAATAACGAATTAACAATTAGATCAATCTCGATAACACGAAGTTCATAGATAAACTATATTTCGTAACTCCACATACTCAAATTGTAAAAACGACCGATATACCATTCGTTACTAATACTTTGATCATAGTATAAAAACCGGGTCACAAATACTAGAGTCATTGGAAACAAAATTAACATTGTATGTTATGTTTTTCAATAAATATAGACTTGAAAAAACAAAAGATACAAAAGGAAGTCAAGCTTGTGGTTAGTAAGCTCCAACTGAAGGATGATGTCTTCGTTGTCTTTGATATGTCTTCAGGTCTTCCTGAGTAACCAGAGAAAGTCTCCAATAATTTCATGTTCCTGGTATAATCTAACGAAGTTGACTTTATAATCAAATCAAGCGATTCTGAGTTTTGGAACTAAACTTAATAACCAAACTTGACATACCAACACTTGGAGGATTCAACCGATCAATGCACTAACGCTCTTCGCAATACTTTTTTGCATGTTTATAACTCTTGAATTTCATTCTTTCATGTGTCATTGTCATATTGTTATTATGCTTACTTAGAGAAGAAAAAGGGTCATTAGGATTCTCTTTTTATTCGAGAACATTATATGTGAATTCATTTACATCAACCATATACAAATCAAAATCTCCAGTTGGAAAATCAAAGCTTTCATCCATCGCTCCTTGAATTAAATATCCATATATATATAATCACTAAAAAAGAAGCAATTACTTGTAATGTTGTTCAAGAATGTTAGATTGTATATGTGATGTTCACCAATATGGACAATACAGACCGTTATAACTTACAAAAGAAAAGATAAACCATATTTTGGGGCTTACAGATTATTGTTGATGATGAAAATATTATGTTTGTGAATAAATAAATAAAAACACGTGATTGATTAAATCAAGATCAAGTGTTTTGTTTATAAGGGTATCATGAAAGTACTCAAGTCGTATTTCCGAGATGTGACTAAAATGGTAATATACAAGTGTATTTAAGATGAAACCCCTGTATTATTAGGAGTGCGTATATGTACACCCCTGACTAACCTAGGGTGCACATTCTCTCTTCATTATTGGAGGATCCTTAACCCGAGTTATTGTCTTTGATTTAGATTATTTCTCTTATTTATTACTATTTTTAATGTTATAAATGGATAGTGTATTGGAGATCGGTAAACCAGAAAATGAGTCACACAACCCATAGTCTCTGACTAACCTTCCCCCCGTTACCTTTATGTAAGTTTTCTTCTCCTTTTCCTTCTCTGTTCAATTTTTGGTCTTATTTTACTCCCTTGAACCTGATCAAGAACACTCCAACATGAAGGACCACTAGTTGTGACTGAAATTGAACCACAACTAATAAATGTTAATGGACAGTAATTGATTACAAATTTCATAGATGGTTAAATACATTATAGACAATACTAATTGATTATAGACAGTCTAGTTGATTCATTTATCGATTATAAATCAACAAAGGGGAGAAAAACTCTGTTACTGTCTATATCAATGGGTATTGAGTGCT
This sequence comes from Papaver somniferum, assembly GCF_003573695.1. NCBI lineage: Eukaryota > Viridiplantae > Streptophyta > Magnoliopsida > Ranunculales > Papaveraceae > Papaver > Papaver somniferum. The sequence continues at coordinate 87,877,136 of NC_039365.1, read as the reverse complement.
TAAAAAAATAATCAATAGGTACTGAAGATTATTCGATGTCAACAAATTAAGGTAAGAACAACCCTATTACTATCTATATTGATGGATATTGAAGATTGTTAAATATCAATTAACTAGCTGTTGACAGATTACAATGATCAAAATTATTACTATCTATCACGTGTTAAAATTAGGGAACTCTTCAACTAGTCATGTTTGACAAATTGAGACGATGTGATGTTGAAAGGAGAAAAAAAAAAGATAATCAAAACGATGAAGAGAGAGGTGGAAATTGAAAAGGTGCCTAGTTTTCTACTCATCCAAGTTCCAATATATGGGTTTATAATATTCAAAAAAGACAATGATCAGGGTTAAGAATCCTCCAATAATGAAGGGAAGAATGTGCACCCTAGGTTAGTGGGAGGTGCACATATACGGACTCTATTATTAAAGTACTAGAAAGGAGGTTTTATTGCCTTTTTTGTTGGTCAAAGTAAAGTGATTCATATTTGAGTAATTGGTCGACCGAAGGGAGACCTCAATATGGTCACTTTAGTTTAATTGTCAGTCACAAAAAATGTGCAAAAAAATCAAAATCAGTTTTCTTGTTTTCTAAATTTCCTGAAATTGATGTTCATCATGAGATAATTAGGCAAATTGATAAGAAATTTCTATTGAATATAATCAGACAAACAAATTACATGTTCATGGTTCATCAAAAACTCAAATAATTCGACTGGAATCAATCGATTTCAAAATCCTTTTCTTAGGAAAAAAATCAATTTTCAATCCTCAAAATCCAACTCAGGGAATCAATAGAAGATAAATCGACTTCTATTTTATGCACAAACAAAATGATAATCCCAATTTCAGTGATGGAACCTTTTAATTGTTGTTTAAATTCGAACGGATTTGATGATTTCAAAATCAAATTTCACTGAAAGAAACAGAGAATTGGACTCTGATCTATCAAGACAAGAAAATGACGAGTACTGAATCAATCTTACATATATATATATAACCCAAAAGGTAACCATGTTTATTGATTCTTCTTACATGCACAAAAGGTCATCTTTACTGAATTGGAAGATCATATCAACCCTCCATAGAAAAATAAGAACATCAAAAACAATATACTTGAAGTGGAGCTGTTAACCGGGATTAATTGATGTTTACTTTCCTTTGATGTTGATGTTGATGTTGTTTACTTTCCGTTGCTTCTATATTTGAAGATCAAATATGGGAATGATTCTGGTTAATTAGTGAAGGGGGAGAGAGTAGGAGGCGTAGAAGTGAAAAAAGTTAGGTCTTGTAAAGTGTTTCTGTTTGAAGTAGTTACCACAGACACACTTGAAGGGGTTGGACACGTAGTAGAAATAAGTTTAGGACGCGTATTGCACTAGTGACTAGTGGTTTTGTCAAAATGAAACGGTATTAATACCAGATCACGTGTCTAGATGCACCCTCTCTTAGCAAAATGTTGAATTTAAACCGTTATTTTGTAAATCACGGGTCTAGACGTATCGTCTAGGTTTCTTTTTTTTTGTTTGCATATAATCGTCTAGGTTTTAGGATCTTGCACATTTTCTCCTATTTAAGTTTCGACATAATAGCAAGAACACAAATGCTGCGAGCTTAAAGAAAATAATTCGTCTAACTTCTTTATCTTGTTCTTTGGTCGACCCCCACTGCTAGAGCAGTAATTTAATAACTAATTGTTGAAAAAATATTTCAGTACCACCGACTAGTTAAGAAATTTCTTTTAATACCGATAGTTATTGTGAGTCATCGCCTCTAACTTTTAGTTAATACCTCATTTAGTTTGGTTTAGTTTGGCTACTAATTAATTATTACTACTGTTAGATAATCAGCAGTGGACCAAGACTATATGGCAGCAAATATACACACGAAAGTATAACTACTAATTGATATGTAATGAAAGTGGAAGCTGCTTTCTTCTTATACTTTGTAGTTATATCGGAAAGTTGTATTTATAGTGATCCAAAGAGGACATTCTCATACAACACAAAAACACGTGTATATATACATCTGTCAAATAATAGAGACTCAGTGGCATGCATATACACGATGCCATTACGGATAGAAATGAACCTCAGACCCAATGGTGGTCATCCATCTAAAACTCCTTGGGACCCACATTATATAACACTCCCCCTTGGATGACCACCGTTTTGAATTGTCATTTCATCAAAATCTTGCCAGAAAAATTCAGTAGCCAAAACTTGTTTCAGTATTGGTAGCTTCAAAGTGATGATGGTAGTCACAGATTTTCTCCCGTCGCCGAAATCGTGTCAGGAAAACCATTTAGAAAAAAACTGAACTTGGAGTGAGATTGGTCATCGCCATGTCTTCCGTCAAAATTGCATCAGGAAAAATCACTTGGGACAAAAAACCTGAGTGCCAGGAAATACTTCCTCCGACAAATTGCGTTAGGAAAACCACTTGGGACAAACCTACACGCTTGCGTCAGGAAAACCACTTGGGACAAAACCTGAACGCCCAAAGTTCATAACGATGTTGATGTCGATGCTAATGTTGCCTCGTTAAAAACCTCGTCTGGAAAACCACGTGGGAAAAATCAGACCAGAGGAAAAGAGTACAACGGATGTCGCCTGATAATGGTGCTGAATACGCATATGCTGCCTCGTTAAAACCTTGACAAGGAAAACCCAACGGGACAAAACCTTAGGGAAGGAAAAAGAGTACAGCTTGTTTTAGTCCATCCAAAGATTCTACGAGTTTACTCCCCCTGAAGCATGACTTCTTAAAGCGGCTGGTGGTGCAAACATTATATAGTCTTCGGAAAACCGCTTTACCATTTGCAGTTTATGGAGGACTGACTGCAGGTCTTGCACCGGGTGCACAATCGCCATTGTTCACCTCGCATTTAAATCCTCAGTCCATTGCGTACCAATTTATTTCCCGCTTTAACTTCAGGCATAACAATGAAAGGTCTTTTATAAACTCATAAATACTGTAGAATCAATTTCAACATCTAAAAGTATAACCTGCAAAACAAAAGTTAGAAAACACAAGATAGTGCATGCATTATATCCATGTATGGTACTTCTGGACCATAAATTCAACGTGCGTATCAGATAGATCGATCACTTCCCAGTAATGGTGCTAATTTAGAAGCACGATAAGTATTACGAGCATCAAAACTAGATACTCTGGTATATACAGGAAAGTTTTATTATGCTAGCATGTCCTCGAACTTCAGGTCGAGCAAATATTTCGATTTTAGCGAGATCTCAAAAATCTAGTTCAAGCGTGGATTTTAGCGCTACTAAGGGTTCTTTCAGAAGCCAAAAATGATATCATCATTTCATCCGGATTTTAACCTTATACCAAGAACATAAAATACACAAAGGATTTTTCATAAATTTCTCCTCTTCAAAATGGTGATTATGACTAAAATTTCAATCCTGACATAATTCACAAGGTCAGGAGGCTGCCAGAGTTAAAACTAGAATCCTTCAGGGATTCAAATACAATCACCAATCATAAGTTATAGCTAGATGCAATTAGAGTCTTCCAGAGACTACCACGCTAAAGTGCATCAATATTAGGAGAATACCATAGAACCAATCCTGGGATTCAGCAGGAAATCCTCAATCGCACTTAAAACGATAATACTATTCTCTCTGCGCTTAATCTCAAATACCAACCTGTAATTTTCAGGCCTCACAATTTTACGGTGTGAGTCGGATCCGAACTTTTGCGCTTTTTCGAGAGATTACATCTTCTACCTTAGTTTGAGGTAACATGTCATATGCCTACCAATCACAATGTCGATGTTCCTCTGCAGAGGGGTACACAACCATTATTGTAAACAGTAATCGACAATCATATATGATTTAGCACATTCTCTGGTGCATGCACATTCAAGAAAATTTTACAAACTGGTACCAACGCCACTTCAGGGGCTTTATCATATCCTCATCTTCAATAAGGAGTTTCAAACTTAGAGAATGTGGATCATATTTTGATAGTCTCCACGAGCACTATTTGTGTCTCTCTTCAAGAGCACTACATATTAGAAAAGTGATTGGAATTTCTTTTAAGAGGCATATATGAGGCAATTATTCAGGCCTCAAGCGTGTTTTAACACACGACTTTGTCACTGCGAGATGCATGATTTAACCTGCTGAGACAACTTCCTGTGTCTGCATCCTCAAGCAAGTGACGAGCAATATTTTCCCAGAGCTACTGCAGTTATTTGTTTTAATCATGAGTAATATCCAACACCTCAATTATATCCAATATATTGGTGTGAGAAAACAAACTGAGATAGTTTCATGCCAATATATAGCGGCAGCCAAACTTTGTTTGATCAGGATAATTACTTAATCAGATAACCTGTTGAATTGTCGACATTGCTTACTATAACCTTTAGGTTGTGTCTGTCATCTCTATGACTTCAAGGGAAAAGTCCTTAAATTTGTCGACATAATTCGTGCCATCTTCAGGTGGTAGTCTTTCTCCCCCTGGTTAAGGCGGGAAAACCTTTTAGGCTATCATAATTTGCACCATCCTTTTATGGTGGCGTTTCTCCCCCTGACTAAAGTGGGAGAACCTTAAAGGTTATCAACCCTACTCTTGCCAAACTTCTGGTGGCGGGTTGTCATGCCAACTTCTGGTGGCATTTTAGTTTTCCTGATCATGGCGGAAACATTACTATCTCATTTCTGGAAACTTCTGGTTCCATAATTGCCTGATTTTCAAAGGCAATTCTGCTCATGATAGATTTTGGGTTTTAATTTAACTACACAATAGGTATCCCAAAAACAGCTGCAGGCTCGACAAGAGATGAGATATTTCACGCCGTTCCTTATAACGGTTTACTTCCTCCCCCTAACGGCGGGAATACAGTCTCATCTTCAATAAGACATTACCAACACATGGTTTTAAATGTCTTATGAATCAAAACCAACATATATAGCTAGGTGACTTTATGGAACAAATACGTAAGTTGTAAGGTTGCTTCCCAAGATGTAATTGATGGTAAATAGTTGGTCGAGCAATAAACTAAAAATGCTTAAACAAAGAACTCAACTAGACCATGTTGAGTGCGCACGTGTGCTAACTATATGCTCAATACAAGACCAACTGAAATCAAAGCATCAAAGCCTATCAATTTACCACCAAGATAAATGGACTTAAGTGAAAAGTCCAAAAATGGATACGCAACCACAAGATTTGCACAAACAGTTCGGCAAAATCTAACATTACGTGTTAATATAACAAAAGACCATCTAGTAGATGTGTCTGTCAATACATTAAAGTATTGAAATAATTGTCCATATTGCAGGGTGAATAATTCCTGCAATTTTCACCTTGAATCCTTTCTAGGAGTTAATGATGGTGATTCAGTAATGGGTTACCATAATGTTAATGATAATGCAATTTAACAACTAATTGTCTCAGGGACCAATAACACAATTTACATCCTTATCTAATGGAAGCTTCAGGTTCTGTAAAGGATGTCCATGAGCATTTTGAATCGTCTACTCATCTTGGTAGAACTTTTGTGTCCATACTGATCATTCCTGAGCATGAATAATTCAAGGGTCATTAAACTTCTGGCTAATGACAATGTGGAATTCGACTGTTCGAATTCTCCTATGGCACACCCCATAAAAGAAAGCCTTACGTTTCTTTACGATGTGCTTCTGGCACAAAAACAAATGAAGTAACAACATACTCCATAAAAATGCTCGTTTGTTGTTTCAAGGTGGTAACGCCAAATATTCTCAAAAACTCAACAGATTCTTCAGGAATCCGGAATATTATAAGGCGTTAATAAAGATGAATGTTATACCTCCAAAATGATACACGCTCTTCCGGAGCCGTCTATCATATTATTCGAATCCGAAATGGCATTTCACATTTCCCAAAACCTCTACAAGGTTACAGAAATGGTTCGAAAAAATTTGTGTTTGTTGTTCCCTTGTTTAGAGACAAAAATCTCTACCGTCTATTTAAAATGGATAGATTACTTCAGGAATTCATATCCGATGTCACAGTTGGACGAGAGACATACATTAATAAGTCATTAACAATATCATTATGTAACCATCGGCTACTTAGGGAATCCAAGAATTCGTGGTTAATTCCTGGAATCCAACTATTTTGGTAGACCACTTCTGGAGTCTACTTTATGGATTACTGCTGGAACCCATAAATTTTGGATTATTATAGGAAGGCACAAAATATATGTTGGACTGCTTATGGAGCCGACAACATCTCATGGATTGCTTCTGGAATCCATTACTGACAAAAATAAGCAAAGAAAATAAACAAAACTTAAAACAAAGGATAAACATCCAAACAAATATGGCACTAATACAATATTAAAAAATCTCCAATTTTGTCACCTTCATAGCCAATGAAATATTAATTTACAAGTGTACAAATGGATACACTCTTTTATGGAAAAGTTTCCTACTTGGTCACTTCAGGGACCGCAAATAGGAATGACTAGCACTTTTATAACGGGTCACTTCTGGGACCGAAGGGCTAGCGGACCGTGCCTTTTGCATCCATATTATGCTAGAAGAAATTCCAGCTTCTGGTGGAATTGTTTCAAAATCTCTGGAGATTATTTAGAGCAAGAGAAATTAAATTTATGTTATCCTCTAGGGATACAACAATTTCTCGCTTCGCCGGTATTAAAACCGCAAGTACCATAACAAAAATAATATAACGGAAAATTATTAAAGTTTACAGAGTCGCGGTTCTCACCTTCCCGCACTTACCCAAAAACATTCGTACAAGTTTGCAATATTTGTAGAACAACTTGCCTCCATTAATAGTGTTACTACCCTGATCAATAGAAGCAACAGAGTCAGTACTATTATCCACATATATAATCAAAAACACAAATTCAACTCAAAATACAAATATAAATTGTGAGGTTGATTATATGGCTTTGTGGGTATCATCCCCGGCAGCTTGGCATAAACATCGTCGAACACTAGTTTATCAATTGGCGGCATCGAGCTATTCGTGTTGATAACGTATTGTGAGTCATTGCCTCTAATATTTAGTTAATACCTCATTGAGTTTGGTTTAGTTTGGCTACTAATTAATTATTACTACTGTTAGATAATCAGCAGTGGACCAAGACTATATTGTAGCAAATATACACACGAAAGTATAACTACTAATTGATATGTAACGAAAGTGGAAGCTGCTTTCTTCTTATACTTTGTAGTTACATCGGAAAGCTGTATTTATAGTGATCCAAAGAGGAAATTCCCATACAGCACAAAAACACGTGTATATACATCTGTCAAATAATAGAGACACAGTGGCATGCATATACACGATGCCATTACGGATAGAAATGAACCTCAAACCCAATGATGGTCATCCATATAAAACTCCTTGGGACCCACATTATATAACAATAGTGTAGATTAGATATTGACTTACAGTGGAATAATATAAGACGGCAGAATAGAAGGGAAGAAGATGAACACTTATTTCCCAGATTTTTTCAATGAATATTACTAAGCAAAATTATGATTGATTTTCTTCTAACTCTACTTAATTAAGAGGAAGATTCGGCTTAGGCTTAGTTAAGCTTCGGTCGTATGAGATATGAGATCATAAAAAGTACACATCATCAATCAACAATATGAACACTTAAATACGATGGATGTTACAAATGGACATGTGTTTGGATGCCCACATTCTATGGGCCCCACCTGAACCTATATGTACACCAAAAGAAATACGTGTCACTTAAAGTGTTAATGTTGATCCTTTAAATGGGATGATTCACCTCCTACTTCAACACTATATATACCCGTTCAGGATACTTTGTAAATGGAGAAAAATAAGAACTGAAAGAAGCCAGTATTAGAGAATGAATAAAGACTTATTTTTCTTCCTCCATTTATGTAGTTCGAGTTTATTGTGTTTAATATTCGTGTACACTAGTATGGTTTCTCGTGTTTGTAATTAAACACTGCTATATGCTATGCCGACTAAGTTGTCGACTCACTGGTATATCATATGACTACTAAGTTGATGATTAGTAGTATAAAACGTTATCAGCACGAATTTCTCTACGACAATCGACATGGGGCTGACGATATGGAAAAGGATAAATTCTCTTCAACTCTTGCATATTTAATTTAACTATTGTTTAAGTAGTTTTATGCATACAGTTTTTATAATGTCTAACTTTGTTTCCTATTTTGATTAGGACTTGTTAAAGAGAAGGTTAGATATTTTTCCGTTTCTTATATATGTTATTTGGAGCACTGGAAATATATGTTATGTAAAGAGATATTCAAAAATAGGTACGTATTAGCAACGACTCATATTTGTGATGTTATTCGGGTTCCGAATTTAGCCAAATATTTGAGTTTTGTAGCATTTTGCCATTTTCCTCTTTAGCCAACCAAAATAAGGTTTTCCGCGTCCTTTCGGATAGCGTAGAGAGTAAAATTACCTTTGTTGGTACACCAATGAGTTTTATGGTGTTAACGGTTTTAATATCGGCAGAGCGAGGAATTATTGCATCCTGGGGGATAGCAAAATTTTGATATTCCTTTGCTATAATAATCTCCGGAATTCAAAGACGTTCCACTTAAGGTCGGAATACGATGAAAAAATGAACACCGGGTTAACACGGTTAACTGTCAGTGGTCATTGAAATGACCTGTAATTGACATTGAGAATATTTCTTTTAAGGTATAAAGAATGTGTTCATATTTCAACTTTGATAAATTAATATTTCGTCGACCCTAATTGACGAAATTGGAGATTTGTCGGTATATGTTAGAACCGTATAGATTACATTTTGAATGTTTTTTTCTTTGTTTCACCGTTGATTTTTGTGGAAAATAGTTCGGCTTGATTTTAGAGAAGATATATGCACCGTATATAATATTGCAGCGAGCAATAAGGAGAGCCGCATATTTTGCGCCCTTATGTGTTCCTGCTAACTTTGCGACATGCATAATATGCGCCTATTATATGCATCGGCAACCTTTAAAGAGCTAGTACTTAATTTGCACTTTGTATACGTTGTTGTAGCAACAACGAGAGCTGTATATTTTAATTGCACCTCGTAGATATACAAACGTCGTGCGATAATAAGTGTTGCATTTTGTAAATGATATTTAGAGTTAATATCATGTATTCTCGTCTCCTGAGCTATTACCTAAAATCACAAATTTGGTGAATTAAATTTGCAATTGTACCTATGCAAATAAGTCTATTTTTAGCAAAGAAGGAAAATGCAATTGTGGTAGGCATATTTGAATATAGGAACCACAATAGTTATCAGGATTAAGAACCTGGTAAACACCGTACCACTAGAAGTGGAAAAATACGACACGGTAGCATAAGAAATGGTTTGAATAAGCCATCTTTGAGCTTGGTAGAGCTCTGTTATCGTTGTGACATAAAAGACACAGTACGTGCACCTGGAATGCTTTTCATCGTTGTTAATCTCTATCGGTCGTCTTGGCAGGACGAGGACGGATATTGAGATACTGTTTATAGTCACAAAATTCGTTTACAGTTTACTGTTAATTTTACATGGCAATGTAAATTCTTAAAATTAAACCAGTTGGACAGTAAATTAGAGAGGAAACCTGATCAGTTACCTCTCCTGGGTTGCGTGTTATTATTGTTTTCTGCACCCAGTTGCTCCCTTGATAGGTAGAGTAATAGGAACTGGATGTTCTGCTGATGAGACATCCCTCACAAGGATCAGGGGGAGAATCGTCGACGATATTGGTTAAATCCAATTGTGTCTCATCTAAATTCTCACACCAAGAAGTGCCTCAGGTGTTGGAGATTACTCTGTTGCTAGATTTAGCAAGAGTACGCTTGCTTGATTCGGCATATGTTAAAGTCCTTGCAAGGTTTGCCATGTAATCGCAGCGATTGTTTCGTCTGGAAATATGCTTGGAAGCATAGACGAAAAACCTCTAGTTCGAGGTATGTCAATCTAATCAGATAACATCCATATTCTCTTTGAGTAATGAGTTGATATATCTCCTGACGAGGAGCATGTCCATGAAATTTGCGTTGATATATCATGGCGAAGAATATCCGCATATTGAAATTTGGTACCAAATGGATTAGAATATCCTCGTACTCTAGAGAATGATGTAAGAACGTTATTAACTAATTGTTAACTGGTTGTCGGTAATACTCATAGTAGCCACTGAAATGATAGATATCCCCCTTTGCAAAGGAATGATCGACAAAGTTCATATGATTGTAAAATATGGATCTTAGTCCATATTGAATTGTTTTCTCACTTGAATACGCTTCAGGACCTCAGTACTAGCATTGATTACAAATTTGATGCTTATCAAAAGGCGTGATGAGAAAACTAATCGAGGTCACTTGTTATGCAGCGCCACCCCTTGAAAGTGAGTTTCCACAGACACTAACTAGGTTGATGGAAGTATGGTCTGGTAGTCATAAATGACTCGACATCTCGCCTGGTGGTAACTGTGTATCTATACTCATAAAGATTTTAAAATAAACTCTTGTTTGTCATCCGTTGATGTTGTATCATCCTAGTAATGCTTTGGGCATTGATGGTGAGCACATTTGATGTTCTTTAGCACTTTGAACTTATTACTCATGTAACCATTGTCATGTTTTTCTGTTTGAGACGTGCTATATTCCACTGATGATTACTAGATTTGCAAATTTGATGAGAAAGTATTCCCACCGTTTGGGGGAGGAAAGGCTATCGCCTGAAAAACGGTGTGAAGTATCCCGGTTTGCACAAAGATAAACCAGGATATATCTCATTTGGATGTTTTCAACAATGAAAAACATGCCGAAGATTTGACATCTTCAGAGATTGCAAATAAAATTACTTCCTTGAGAAGCTGTAAATGTAGTAGCAAGTGTGTCACTTAGAACACACCTTGAGCGTGGATGACTAGTTGACTTGAAATATTCTGCATCTCTTAAAAGGAAAAGCCAGTCACAATCATTGAAAGATAGTGCTCTCAAAAAGAATATCAGTGGAAGATCTAATTTCTCTGAGTATAGTTCTCCTAATAAGAGAATATCTCTGTGAAACCTCAAAATGAGAGGATTTCCATAAGGCATGCATGCAATAGAGAAATTTGCGATCGTAATCCAATGATTGTTGATGACATAGTCAAAGTATCCACTGATACTACCGTAGGTGTTGTTGGTTTAAACCACTCTCTATGGGAATGTCATCAAAGGTATGATTGGTTAAACCACGAGAGATCAAAGCAGAATAACAGTTTCTCCCAAAAATGCATAAATTTGGTATTGCAGCCCGAACACTCGATAATGTAAGCTACTCTTGGCTATAAACGGGTGTTTGCAGTTCCAACAACCGATAATGTAACCCCTAGCGGATACATGTGGGTGTATGTTCATAGTGAGAAAAGTAAAGTCAACTAATGGCACAAAGTCTTTTACAGGAACCTGAGATGGATTTCTTTGTAACGTATTCCCTATTATGGATGCAACTACTTTTTTGGTATTTGTCTGGTAGTATTTTAAGGACTCGATGTGCATCTAATGGATGTGGTTACTGCGGATCTGTATGAAAGACTAGATACAGAAAACTGCATATCAATTCCTGAAGTTTTTAACTATCAGTTGAATCACCATGTCATATACATTTACTCAACAAGTACGAAAGTAATCAATCGTCTAAGTGAATGCTTATATTATCCAGGGATATATGAACCATCTTATATGCCCATATACTATGTATTTACTAGATTTGATATATACAACATCTACTTAATTGGAACTTCTGAAGAGTTCTCCAAAGCACAAAAATGCTTAAAGCAGGAGTTCGAGATGAGAATCTCGATAAAACAAGGTCTCAATTTGTGGATTGAGTATTGTAGCTGGAAGTCCATTAATTTCGTCAACCTTAAAGGTTTAGACATGTTTAAATGGACAAGCTGGCATGGTTTCAGTCATTCGATCTCTTACTTTTAAGATTGATCGGTTTACATCTCAATAAATGAGATGTGTCACTCTGTGGTTTGTATTACACAAAATATGTGTAAATGCTATATCGGCTGAAATATGCTATAGGTACCTGATATTGGGTTTGTGGTAAACATGTAAGTCTGGCTCTACCCAGCACCAATATCGAGACATTGGTCCGAAGAGAGTCCCCTTCATCTTCGTGGAACCATTAAGCTTGATCTTTTGCATGAAAGATCGATGAATGTCTCCCATAGAGAAAAGCTAATCAGACTATTTAAGTTTTGATTTTTGACAGGTTTGCTAAAGCAGCTAGATATTTTCCTAGCTAGTAGTCTGGTAGTAGAGGATGCTTGTTCTTCCTCCGATCGGCTGCGATTGTTCAGACAAAACTAGTAAAGAATAAATGGTTGTACCATCAGAAGATCATTAAGTTGCATAAAGGAAGATCAGACCAAGTTTTCTCAAGTTAAGGAAGCTGATGAAGACATTAAAAGATGGTTCGTGGTCTTTATGCAGTATAATCAGGCACAATGATCAACTGAGAAGGCTTCTCATCAGGGGGAGTAAAGCTATAGAAGACTATGGATATTAGGCATGTTGGACATTACGTTGTGTACTCTTTTTCCTTAGTCAAGGTTTCGTCCCACTGGATTTTCCTTGTCAAGGTTTTAACGAGGCATGCGAGTCCAGTAATATCCGCAGTTCGACATGTTCTACTCTTTTTCCTTCGTCTGGTTTTTGTCCCTTTGGGTTTTCCCAAGCAAGGTTTTAATGAGGCAATATCTGCGGGTTTATCATTGTTCTGAGAACTCATGTTTTCCTATGTTCAGGTTTTTCCCTCTGGGTTTTCCTGGCGAGCTTTTTTAATGAGATAACAATCTTAGAACAGTGATCATCTAAAGAGATGAATATCCATAAGATCTTCGCGGAATCGGTGATCGGTTTACCATGCTTTACTATTGAATCTGGTTTTTGCTGCAAGTATTTTTCCTGACACATTTTCGGCAATGGGAAAAAAATTCATGACTACCATCATCGCTTAAAGACTACCGGCAAAGCCTTCGTAATGAAGTATTCTAAGAATGGTGGTCATCCAAGGGAGAGTGTTACAAATGGACATGTGTTTGGATGCCCACATTCTGTGAGCCCCACCTGAACCTATATGTATATGACACCAAAAGAAATACGTGTCACTTAAAGTGTTAATGTTGACCCTTTAAATGGGATGATTCACCTCCTACTTCAACACTATATATACCCGTTCAGGATACTTTGTAAATGGAGAAAAATAACAACCGAAAGAAGCCAGTATTAGAGAATGAATAAAGACTTATTTTTCTTCCTCCATTTGTCTAGTTCGAGTTTATTGTGTTTAATATTCGTGTACACTAGTATAGTTTCTCGTGTTTGTAATTAAACACTGCTATATGCTATGCCGACTAAGTTGTCGACTCACTGGTATATCATATGCCTACTAAGTTGATGATTAGTAGTATAAAAATGGCTATGATGATTTGTCTTTTTTTTTTTTTTGGGTTAAACCCTCTTATTGCATATTTCGGACCGGCAATCTAAAGAGAGGAGAAGGAAACCCTCTGGTTCCTCTCCCTCTCTCACTAGCCTCAAATCCCACATTTTAAAAATATCTTATGCTAGATAGAAAAGAATGGGGAATGAAGATCTCCATGGTCATTGCCTTATCGTTGATAGCTAAAGAATTAATTGGTCTTTATCTAAAGTCGTTCTCTAGTTGTACTAGACACTTGATTTCTAGTCGCATAAAGAACAAATTCGTTTTCTCCATGCATATGCCCATCAGCCCATGTATGTTCAAATGTCATCCAATTGCCGAGGGTATGAGTGGGCAATTATCTTGGTCCACTTTGACCAAACTTGACTAATAAGCTACTACTGTAATAAACTCGATTCAGGTGTCCATATCCATATCGATTTATCATCATATTATATAAGCTAGTAACGAATGGGTTACAGACGGTAATTTCGTTGATACTTTTTTGCTTTTATTTTTGATATCAATTCTAATTGAAACTTGAAATAGGATTGAAGCGGTGGTGGGAGGCGCGACAGGGGAGAACCACCCTTTTCCACGTATTTTTGGTTAATTAATCGTTGAATTTGAATTCCTTGGTTTAGAAGATAAGTAAAATATGGCTATTATTCAAACATCCAAGATTCTTCCATATACTTTTCTAACATCCTTTGTGAATATTTTCTCCAAATAATTTTCCATCAGTTTCCTAATATACCCTACTCTTATTTTGTTTTTCTATTTTGCTAAACCGAGGAATCAAAATTTTTTAAGTTTTGCATGATTATGAAGATTGGCAGCATAATGGTTCGAGTTTATGTAGGGGTTTTGAGTTTGTTTTGCAGATGGAAAATCAGAATCGGGAGTTGCGAATCTTAATTATTATCTCGAAGCCAAGGAAGAGAAACAATAGAGGATTTTGATATCGTGATGGCGAGAGGAAAGGGAAGATTGATGCAACCAATAATTATGAAGAAATGACACTTGTTTGATTAGAGTTTTGATTCGTTTTGCAGTGATTTTGGTTGGCTGTCTTATTCAATCTTGTAGTGATCGGCCAAAATCTAATCAAAATTCAATCTTTTAGATATCCTAGAATTCAAATTAAGGAAGAAGATAGGGTTCACGACCGTTAAAGAGTGGCGGTCGATGGAGGATATGAACAAGTATTTTTAGATTTTGTGATGAATTAGTATGTTGGGTTTTGGTTGGATTTCTTTTTTTATTCATAATTGCAGCAGGAATCGAAGCTCTAAGAATGATTACTAGGATAAACCTATATTTATCCATGAAGTACACAAGATGCACCTGAGTGCATAATGTATATTCTGACAGGAAATAAGTTTTGGCCTTGTTGCACCCGAGTGCATAATGTATATCTTTTTGAATTTTTTGTGCTCGTCTTATTTTTCTTCTATAATGCTTGTATTTGGTTGATGTTTTAATGGTGGATGTGATGGTAATAGTGCTAGATTTATTGCTCTATATCATGAACTAATGATTTTGGTTGTGCATAATATATTGCAGGTGATTAGTAGGGTAAACCTAGATATATACACGAACTACACAAGATGCATCTGAGTACATAAGGTATGTTCTGACTGGAAATAGGTTTTGGTCTGGTTGCATCTGAGTGAATAATGTATATGCATATTCTTATAGGAAATATGTTTTGATCAGGGTTGCACATGGGTGCATAATGTATATTCTTATTCTTATAGGAAATAGTAAATAGGTTTTGGCCAGGTGCACCTGGGTGCATAATGCATATTTTTATAAGAAATAGGTTTTGGTTAGGTGCACCTACGTGCATAATGTATCATCAGTCTGGTTTAAAATAAATTTTTTTCTTAAAATTTCGTATCAACATTGGATCTTGTTTTCAAGATCTTTTCGAGCCTTTTCCAAACATATAAATTTTATTAAAATTCGACTTGTATTTCGGAAGTTAAGACATTTTTCGCGATTAATTATTGAAAGAGAAAAAATCTCAAAAGGAAAAAAAAAAAAAAAAAAACCTTACCACCTTATAGCTTACTGCTCAAATCTAGTTCATTTTGAGCGATCTAAGCAGGATTTTTTTTTTTTTGGTTAGATAACTAGTAGTTTAGGTTGGATTTGTTTAAGCTTTTGTTTCAATGATCTCGATTGCTTTTAGGATATTTTTACGGTATTTTTGTGGGTGTTTTACCCTTCTTTTTATGTCTTCTCATTTATGGAGATTCTTTATGCGCTCTCATGGCGTTTCTTTGTGATTTCAGTGGAGATTTTTGGTGGAAGTTCAAGCGTGGTGATCAAGATTTAAGACTTTGGACATATTACTCTCATATTTTTATGAGAAGATCTCTTATTCAAGAAGAAAAAACCCTATCAAAATGGTCGTATTATAATCCCAAAACCATTCTTCAATCTTCGTATTGCTTGGTAGTTGGTACTCTTGTTGGTAATTTGTTACTTCTCTTCACGAATTACTCTTTGTTATTACCTTTTAATTGTATTTCGATCTTTGATCTTGATGTTCTTGAAGTCCTTGTATTATCTCTATTTATTACCTTTTAATTGTATTATCTCTATTTATCATGAATGAAATTTTATGATATTTATCAAAATAAATTAATAAATACTAGAATAAATAAAAAGGAAAGAGGAAGGATCCCCTCACACTTTTATTCTCACACTATCTCACAAGTTGGACGTGATTTGTTTGAAAAAAAACAAACCGTAACTAAATTGAAGCTAATATTTTGAGGATATGTTTCTCTTACAAGTCTCTATATTCCTACCGAAAATAAGCGTATTCCACGACATATAACACCACCATCTACTACTTTGAAAATGAGCCGTTGAAAATCAACAACTTTTTAGCCATTGAAATTAAGACCGGTAGATTGTGGGTTTTATAGTTCAGAATGTGCTCATTTTTGGTAGGCATGTAGAACTTGGTAAGAGGAACATATTTCCAAAATATTTTCTTTAAATCCATTACGTTTTGTTTTTTATTCACAAAATTAACGTCCAACTTGTGAGATAGTGTGAGAACAAAAATGGGAAAGGGATCTTTCCTCTATAAAAAAATAAAGTTAAAAGTAAATGGCATATTTGACTAAAAAATTTTCCTGGCATTTTAAGGGGCGACCCCGAAAGAATTAAGGGAGACTTTTTTATTCCCATCCTTTACATGTGGTTATGGGATGTCCTACGGTTAGAAAAATACCTAAATATCCTTTTACAATAGGTAGATAATGAACATAACTTATCTACCGATAATGAAAATAAAGAAATTCAAAATTCCATTAGTTTTGAGAAAACTAGATTCGGTAAATAAGTGAAGTTTATTACAATCGGAAGATAACTTATGTTCATCATCTACCGATTGGGATAGTAGTCCCCAATTCAATTTTTCCAAAACTAGTGGAACTTTGAATTTCTTTATTTTCATAAATCATAATTGGTAGATATGGGATGTTTATTACCTACCGATCATGATAGTATCCCCCAATTCAATTTTTCCAAAACTAATGGAATTTTGAATTTCTCTATTTTCATAATTGGTAAATAAGTGATGTTTATTATCTACCGATTGTACAAACGGTAGATAAGTTATGTTCATTATCTACCGATTGTGATAGTTGCCCCCAATTCAATTTTTCCAAAACTAGTGGAATTTTGAATTTTTCTATTTCCATAATCGGTAGATAAGTGATGTTTATTATCTACCGATTGTACAATCGGAAGATAAGTTATGTTCATTATCTACCGATTGTAATAGTAGCCCCCAATTCAATCTTTCCAAAACTTGTGGAATTTCGAATTTCTCTATTTTCATAATCGGTAGATAAGTGATGTTTATTATATACCGATTGTACAATCGGTAGATAAGTTATGTTCATTATCTGCCAATTGTGATAGTAGCCCCCAATTCAATTTTTCCAAAACTAATGAAATTTTGAATTTCTCTATTTTTAGTACAATCGGTAGATAAAGAACATCACTTATCAACCAATTGTACTTCTCTATAGGAACATAAGAGTATAATCGATAGATAAAGCATTATATTATCTACCGATTCTGGGACGTTAATGGCGTTGAATTCATTCAATCGTCTCTCTAGTCGTTATTGAACCTTCAACATGATGTTCTTCACGATGTTTCTCACATTCTTCTTCATATCCATCAATTTTTGTTGTTGATTTAAGAAAAAATGGTTTTTTCTCACTTTTTTTTCTTCTTCTTCTTCTTCAATTCCAAAACCATAAAACTCAAAAACTAAAATCATTTTCCTACATATATAATATTCTTCCGAGTTAAAACATTAATGCCCGATTATAATGTTGACTACCGATTATTAGGGATAATTTGACCATTATGAAAAACGGAAGATAAGAGGTGGTTTCATTTTAGGTTTGGGTGACATTGTTTTGTCTTATTAGTCGCCCCTAATTCCTTTGGGTCGCCCCTAGAAAGACCAGGATGGTTTTGTGTCAATTTTAACCATCCCTTCATTTTAGCAGTCAATAACTCTTATACTTTAGTCAATAACTCTTATTCTTTGTAGTTCCGGGACATAGGACTCATTCCGCCATTTTCTATCAATTACATGCCGTTATATTTTTCTTTTACGGTTTAATTTATCCATCAATACATTTCAACCTGCTTTCAAGTAGACTTTCTATTGGAAGGTTGATGTATTATGTTAACTGATAAACTATTAATCATGGTTGGCTTCTTCCATATAGTACTAACATTTTAATATTTACGACTGATCTGATTTTTGACAAGAGTGTATAAACTTAAAATGTTAGGTGTGTGTATTTATACTATTTATTTGTAAGTGCATAGCCATGATAGGTGAAGAAAAGAATGAGAATTTGGATTTTTATCGATTTTAATATCGTCTGTTTTTGGAATGCTTATACTGTTTTAAAAAAATTAGCTTAAGTGGGAGACAAAACGAACACTAGCAATCAAAATACAGACACAGACAAAAAAAAAAAGAAAAGCAAGCAACAAAAGATAAAGATAAAAGATACCACAACGCATTTATATGAGATGAGAAGTGGAGCCTCGGGGAAGAGCAGCAGTAATACGGGCCCTCTTAAGGATACGAGGAAAATTGAAGATATGCTGTGTGTACCTCATTAGGATTTGAATGAGTTTTGTACCCGACGACCAAACCATTTGATTAAGATAAAAGAAGAGTGAAAAATCCAAAATTGATCCTCCATACCCCCATTAGCTTGGTAAGAGAACGACGGATGAAATTATGGGCAGTCATTTCTGCGATATTATCCGCGTCTTAAAATTGGGTGATTCTAGGCTCACTGCAGTTTATCCCGTGATCTCTTCCGATTTGAATTGGATAGATGAGATAAAACGTTCTCAACATTGGGATATAAAGCGGTGGAAGTGGATTTCCTAAGTTGTTCATGTCAAAGAGATTATTCGGAATTAACCGCTAGATACCTTTAGCATTTCTGCTGAAAATTTCATTCTTCAGTGTACAAGTTCCATTCTACTGGACCATTTTTCGTTGCTTTATTTGAACCGATTTTTTTAATATCCCAACAAATATAAGGCCTAAAATTAGTAATTGGTAAGATTTCCAGCTAAAACTAACATGATCAGCTGAACACTACTAATAACATCCAAATTAGGACGCCCTAACATAGTGTTGGACTTAATGTATCGAATGAGTTCTTTCGTATACTTTGATCTATCATCGAAGCAACATTCAAATTAGGACGCCCTAACTCTTAAGAATATTTTCGGTTATGGAAAGTCCTTGGTATCCATACTATCTTGGTTTATAAATAGTGAAGTTTGTTTTTCATACAAACTTATCCTTGGGAAGGAACTTCGTTTCATAGTCACTGTTGTAGTCGACTAATAGTATTCTCGTAATACTATCTTGGAGAGGAGAGTAACCCTAATTCGGCAAAATCTCTTACAACCTCTAGTTTAAAGAATTATTTGGGATCAAAAAGCATTTACTAGTCCCGTTAGTTGGAAACTAGAATTGCATTGTGATTTTAGTTTTCAATTATTGATTTGATTGACTAATGGTTTGTTAACTCTTGATTGCACCTAGTTTGATTATTCTTGATATCCTTCTCTTCAGATATAAGGTCACTCAAACTAGATCAAAAAATTAGTGGTAGTTCAGATCGGTCTTTAGATCTGACGCTGACTTGTGATCATCCATTGTTAACAGATTCCTTTATGTGCGTGACTGATCATAAGTTGGAATCAAGTTTTTTATGTGCAGGTACATAAGACCATTGAAGATTTGAAGACAATAATATTTTTCTTATTGGTTTCGTATCTTTGTGATTTGCTTCGTGCACAAACTTGATCGGCTGGGATCCAACTAGATCTAGTTTATTTTTTGATAGGCTTGTTATTGATAGTCGTATATAGATCGACAAACTATCAATTGGTGGTACTCTTTAGTATTCGAATCTGGTAATTCTGGTTAACTTGTTAATCCAGATCTTTGAAGATCTAAACCCAACAAATGATTTTAATTAATTTTAAACAGAAAATCCTTTGTCACACTCAACAATATATCTCTTATTAATTTCCTGAGGTAGGAGAGTGGTTACTAAACATATAAGTCCTTTACTATTTGGGAGACGATCGAAAGGGTTGAGTTGTTAAAGTCTTCAGAGAGGCTGAAGCAACTTAAGATAGTGCACTCTATCTTAGGATTCACGTGCATCAACCAGATTGGTTGTAGGCGCAGGGATACTGAGGAAACTAGGATACAAAGTTGGTAGTGTCTTTGTATAGCGGCTTAATTCTGAGAGTATTTAAAACCGGACTAGGAGGGTGTTTCTGCATTTGCGGTTTCCTCGTTAACAAAATATTGTTGTGTGCTTTTACTTCACTTTTTGCATTATAATTTTTTTAAGTTACAATTAAAGTAATTGCACTTGTACATTAATACCAAACACTTGGGTTGATCCCTATAGTTTAAGTTTCGGTTTCGAACTCGAAACTATATACCAAGTGTATACCTTGTGGTTGCTATCTTCTTGACAGTTTTTGTCTATATTAGATCACGCAAGGTATCAGACTTATGGGTTGATATCGAAAAGATTTTGGTGTACTTGGTACCCTCGTTGTTTCAGTAAGAAATATCAAACCCAACAACACGAAATCAGCGAAAGAAAAGCATAAAACGATCATGAAAAAAATAGCGAGAGGAAAGAGCTCAAAGGTTAGATTAGAAGAAAATGATTTTGGGTGGTGACCGGTTCAGAACCGATGGTAGGTTTAGATTTTCTGGGTTTCTCTTATCGCAAAAAGCGAAATATTTTCTCTTTATGTTAACAACAACATAATTTTTAATTTCAACTAATGATGATGTAACTCAGCATTAGAACGCTCCTGAACATCAGCTTGTGAAAACTGTTTGGTTTCGTCAACAAACCTTCCGCAATAGATTCACACTCCTTAAAATACTTGTTAAGACCCACAAAGGTAGTTTTATTCCAAGAGTTTAAGAAGAAATTCATATCTTGAACGTTCTCTGTGAACACGCAGCTAGAATTCCAATATATGACCCAACTAAAACTGAGGCAAAGGAAGTCATTCTTGCTCTGGATTTGGTCGAAGAATAAAAAATGGAAGGATTTCATTATTGAGAGTGATGCCCAAAAAGTCATCAAGATGATAAACAATGAGATTGCATCCCCTGGAGGCTCATATCTATTTTTCTTCGGATTAAAGCCTCAAAATAGAAGTTTAACTATGCGGTCTTTCACCACACCAAATTTAAGGATTAGTAACTAGAATTCGCAACAGCTTTTCCCCTGTTGCGAAATTTTTGTTGCGAATCTCAGTTGCAAAATATTTGCAACAGCTTTATCTTCGTTAAAAAACTCGCAACTATTGAATTCTGTTACAGTTCGCAACTAAATTGAGTTGTACGCGTGCGACTCGTGTGTGTGGCACCCCACACTTTTAAGCTGATTCGTTTTCAGCCCATTCAGATGTTTAGTCAGCTTCAAAACTGATTCGTCTTAGATAAACTAGCAAACCGACCGAGATATATCATTCTTCATTCCCTCGTCTCTCTCTCGTTCTCTTCTCTTATTAGGGTTCAACTTCTTCTTCTTGGTTTGAGGTCCAATAATCATCGATCTTTGTACACACAGGGTGATGATGATGATAACGATTATCAGAAATCCTTCTCTTCTTTTATCTTTCTTATCTGAATCTGATTCAACTTGTCTCTCGTTCTCTTCTCTATTACGAGAAACTTTATTGGCCAAATGATTGTATTCTTTAAAACTCGTACCAAAACTCCAGTAGCCAACAGTTGAGGTATGAAGATCCTTCATTTACTTTTTGATGATTTTATTTTTGTTTGATTTTGACCTAATTTTTTTTTAACTTTTTTTTATTTTACCCTTTCTCCAGATGAAGAACTAATGAACTAGAAGAAGACTTCCCGAACTTCTAAAAGGTATATTTTCTGGAACCCTAACTATGTTTCTCTTCTTTATTGGTGTAGATGTTCAATTTTTGTTCTTATTTGGTGTTTCTTTTACCCTATTTTAAACTAGGGTTTTTCAATTTAGGAATTTTTTACTCGATTTTGAATTTGGCTGATGAGAACCCTGATCTTTTCAAGACATGGTACTCATGAGATGGTTGAGGCTACATGGAATTGCATCTCTTTACATTTTGTCTTATCTGCTTAAGTGTTCAGTTCTGTTGCTAATGCTTTCCAAGATATCCTTGATAAACGTGTAGAAATTTATGTAGATTTGGTGTGTCGATCAGTTATCCAGTCTAAGCTTTGTATTTCACTAGTGATTGTACAGATTGTGGGATGTAAGGAGTGGGAAGATTATGCACACAATAGAAACTAGTTCACCTGTGAAAAGTACTGAAGTTAGTCAGGATGGTCGTTATATCACCACCTAAGACGGTTCCACTGTTAAATTTTGGGATGAAAATCAGTAAGTTAACTAGTATTGTCCCTTGCCTTTATAAACCTCATACACATACATGGATTTTGATTGTTCATATTGTTGCATTTTAGTTTTGGACTAGTGAAGACCTATGACATGTCATGCACTTTGGAATTGGCTTTAGTAGAACCGAAGCATGGAAATAAGTTTGTAGCTGCTGGAGAAGACATCTGGATACGATTGTTTGATTTCCATACAGGCGATGAGGTTGGTGAGTAGTAGAGTATTTAACAATTTATGCATCAAAAGTCTATTATACCTCCATATAACTGATCATGTGTCACATCCTACTATATTTAATGAGTAGTTCAATATGTGCTGAAGCATTTTTGGTTGTATCCTTTATACAAAGCACTGGCTTTTGCACGCTCTGCATTTCTTTAAGTGCTGGAAAATTGAGTGTTTCTGACAGGCTTAAAAATTGTGAAATGGATGCTAATGAAGGGGTACTTCTCTTAAGTGGAGGAAGGGCCAGTTGTTTTTAATCTGTGATTAATTCATTTATCATTGTTTGATAAACAGAAGTTGGTCTTTCACGGGTGTGCAACTGACTCATTTGTTTAACTTGTATTTATTGTTTTGGTCTAACCATTCACCGCACATCTTTTTTTTACTTGATATGTGGTGAAGATTTGGGAGGTTGGCACAGGGGAACTAGTCAAACAATACGTTGGAGCTACACACAAACAATTGTGTCACCAGGTACTTGATTTGCGGAACCATCTTTGTTTCACGAGTTTATGATTCATTGTGTTATGTTCATTCTTTCCTTGATCACCTTGTTAGAGGTGAGTTTAGGATATTATGTGTGTGAATTGTTTTCAATTAGGTTGTACAAATTCTTAGGATCTGATATTTATTTATGTTGCTTAAGCTTTTGGGGTTTTCAGTATCTATAGATTTAGTAGCTTGGGAGCTCAGAAATAACCCTTTCCTTCAGAAATTTCTTAGCTTATAATTTATTTCCATCGGCTTTATTTCAGGTTATTTGATTTCTCAAAAACAGTGGAGAAGAGAGCTTATCGAGTTATTCAGGTTCACACCTCAGTAATTATTCTTTATTTTAAGTACTCACCACTCCTTGTGGGGCTTATTACTGAGTTCTTATGTAGATATTTGGTTTTCGATGCAGGATACTCACAATGTGAGATCTTTATCTTTTCATCCATCAGGGGAATTATTTTAGAAGGTATTTGTTGTCTTTTCATCCATCGGGGGAATTTTTTTGATTGCCTACTTTTTTCTCCTGTCATTTTTTTTTTCTTCTTCTTTGTGTGACGGAGAGTATTGTATTTTTTAATATAAAGTACTCTTTTGGGTAATGAAAGGCTTAAACATAACTGAGTTTATCTACCCTTGTGCAGCTATTGTATTATGCAACTCATTGTGGTGCCTGAGAACCAGTTGCATCTGTACTTCAAGATGAGGGAAGTGGAAGATGATGACAAAGATGAAGAAAGGCCTTTCAACTTGACCCTGATGATTATGAAGCAAGATGCAAAAGATATGTGGTAAGTTCAGTTTATTTGCATATTGGATTTGGATGCATAAGTGTGTTTTCTTAGTTTGATTGCCACTTGCTTGTAATTTCTATTACACTTTGCAGGGAGTCTTGTTTGCTGGGTTGCTTGTCTGTTGAGATATATGGCTACTTGTCATTTTTGAACTACTTGTCCCTAACCTTAGTCATATCCTAACTTTATCCGTATCATCTTTGTTGGTGCATGTTCAGGTTGGAGGATCACCAATTTATAAAGTTGATAGGCTACTTGCTTGCTGGGTTGTTAATCAAATGTGGAATGCTTAACCTTGTTGATCTTGCTGGGTTTGAGAACATTCGACGTTCTGGTGCAGGAGAGGTATTTATTATTACTTATGCCTATGTATTTGATGTTACAATTTTTTTAGTATTTCTAGTACTTTAGAGAGTTAACCATTTTCACAGCTGTCCAGGCTATGACGGAGAAAATATAGTGTATGGAGCTTAATTCAGAATCCAAGGACAAGGTACTACTACAGTTGCCAGTAATTGAAACAAGATGTAATATGTGCTAACATGATGCAAGAACATATAACATCCTTAAGTAGAGTTTAACTACCAGTAATTGATGTAGATTTTTTCTCACCAATTATTGATATGTACTGAACAACAGTTGGAAGGGCTCCAGGAACTTCATAATGCTCAGTTATTGTTGACAGCAGAGTTGAGTGAAAACCTCGAAAAGACTCGGGTAATTTTTGAGTCGTTGCAAAAATTTGCAACATCGAGTTTCGTAGAAGAGCTAAACTGTTGCGACCCCACTTTGCAATTGCTAGTTACCGTTGCTAATCACTAAATTTGGTGTAGTGAATTTAGCTATATCAAGAGAGATGCTTATGAAGCTGCTCACTCTCTAAAATTCTCTTTTAAACACCGTTTAGTGAATGATGGTTATCCTAATCCTCCTTGTATTGTTGTTATCTGTAGCAAAGAGAGCAACACTTATGTAGGCTAGTTTTTTTGGGTTTGTTTTGCTTGTTTCTTGCTGGCAAGCTAAAACGATTAATAAAACTTCTATTTCGGACCTTGTGTCAAGGTTTACTTTTTCCTCCTCACTTCTTACTTCATTAAAGCCACAAGCCAAAAACGGCAAAGACCGACGCCTCCTAATACCATTCAATTTTCCCGAAATCTCCAAATATAGCATCATATGTATGGAGGAAAAATATTTGATAGGGTCCAAACAAAGCTATCTGACTTGTTTTCTTAACTGTATAAAAACAAAATGTATACCAAAAAAACTCACCAAGCTTCTCAAACACCAGTAAATTCCATATAAACAGTATTCTAACTGTAACCCCTTATGACGGGAGATAATTCTAATTAAAGTCATCAATAAACCAAATCTATTTCATTAACCAAAATTTTCATCTATTTTATCTTTACAATTAAACAAATAGAACCTGAAATAGTAGCCATCTTCTTCTGCATGATTGCAGTGTATCAATTACAGAGAAAGCTCTCAATGAGAGGTGAAATTCATTACAAACCACACAACAGTTTTGGACAGTATTAATACAGGAAGAGAAAGTCAAACAAGTGCTCGTGTGAGATGAGAGTGTGAGATACAGAACATACTGTTAAGGATCGAGCAAGAGAGAGGAGAGCATAAACGCGGAAGCATAAAAGACTACATTGATAATAATCTTGGTGTGTCAACTTTCATGGCTCAACAGCCTATTTATATTGTTCACAAACTTGACGACCACTCAAGGTACTTTCCTAACTAAGATCAAACTCTAAACATAGACACTTTCCTAATATAACTCTCACAACTTAATGTGCATATCTCCTAAATATAAACTCTCATATATTATTTCCTAATACCCTCCCTCAAGATGGAGCATGTAGATCACGAATGCCCATCTTGGACCAAAGAAATTTAACTTCGGTTTTCTTTTTTTTTTCTTTTTTTTTTCAACGCTTTTGCGAAAAAAATCTTCAGATCATAGTTTAAGGACGTTTCGGTCCTCTTCGTAGTTTAAGGACATTTCGGTCCCCTTCGTAGTTTAAGGACATTACGGTCCCATCTTCGTAGTTTAAGGACATTTCGGTCCTCTTCGTAGTTTAAGGACGTTTCGGTCCCCTTCGTAGTTTAAGGACATTACGGTCCCATCTTCGTAGTTTAAGGACATTTCGGTCCTCTTCGTAGTTTAAGGACATCTCGGTCCCAATGCAAGTTTAAGGACATTGCGGTCCCATCTTCGTAGAATACTTCTTGTACTCTTGGTTTCTTGGTTTCTTCGATAGAATACTTTTTGTACTCTCTCGACAACTCATAGGATTTGAACCTACTATTGTTGTTCTTTTTCTCATCACCTCTTGGTGATTGTTTTTTTTTTCTTCACAACATGAATGTTGTTTCTTCTTCTATCTTGTTCCAGTCACGCTTTTTTTTAGAGTCGAAACTTTCACACTTTATTTTTTTCTTCAAGATTCTCTCACAATCTTTCTCTTGTTATGCTTCTGTCACAAGCAATAACACAAAGTCTGCCACACTTTGTAAGACTTCCAAGTTTCTGCCACAAACTCTTTAATCACCATGTTTGAGCTTAATTTGATACCATCCTATCATTCCTTGTCATTCCAAACTTCTGAATTCGATCAACTTCATCAAACTGTATCAGTCCTTCATGACTGCAATACCAACTTTGATTTTCTTTTCCGTCTATTTCGAATCCATAACTTAACCCTTCGAATCAACCACTCACCCGAACTTCTTAACCTTTAAAGTTCAAATCTGCTTTCTGCAACGTCTATGACAGAAACTGTCACACTTATTCCCTGTTACAACTATTTTGTAACAATTCTTGTAACTGTTATGTAACAGCTCCTCTGTCACACTTTCTGTAACAATTCTTTAGTAACACTTCTGTTCATCTGTAACAGTTCTTCTCTAACTGTAACACTAGCCTTTGTAACACCCATACTGTTATAAACTTAATAACACTTTATCACATATTTTTTTTTCCTTTCGAGTTACATAATCTCATGGACCCAGCAGCAGCTACGGTCCATTAACCCAACCCGTCAAACTTCATCTATAGTGTTGCGGCATCATCTCCGTGTCCTGTAATTGTTTATCGTCCATGAAAAACTTAAAACCAACACAATCTAGATCGAGCCGATCCTTGGTAAACTGTTTCACCAACCATGGCAGCTTCTAAATCAAGCTCCTGACCAACTTCTGAAACTGCCGTGAACCTGAACTTCAGGACAATTATTGTTGACTCCGAACACAAGTCATAACTCTAGGCAGCAAACGACTTGTTTATCTCAAGCTTTCGAGAACACCAGCTAAACCCGTGTATTTTTCTTAGCTTCTTCACAGACATGGAATAACTCCTCCGTCCATCTATCAATTGAATGTGCAACTACACAAGTTCTTGCTAATCAATACAATTCCATCACTCTGAAATTCTTGGTGTAACGGCATATTCATGTCCTAATCAATCACAATCAGCAGCAGCACAGTCACCGATCTTCATCATCTATTGCCAATCTTCTTGTCACTTTTGTTGGCAGTAACCAACTCTTCTCATCCTCCATCTCGATCACCAATAACTACCTCTTACTGTTTTTTTCGGCTAAGAGACAACACAACCTATTACAGGTGTTTCTCAATAAACGAAACAGTTGCTAACCCATCTTCCTGGAATCCACAGACTTCAAACTAATTTGAATATGTATTCTCCGTTCATATCTGGTTCTCTTGTCCGCAGCCACTAAGTTGAATATGTATTATGCCTGCCTTTCGTTTTCACGGTTTACAGGATTCTCCTTGTTTCACAACTCCACCAAGTTTCCTTGTTTTTGCTCTCGATTCCATCTTCTTCTATCCGACGGTATCACAAATCCATTGACGCGATTCCACTTTCTCAAATCCTTACCAAACTGTATGAGACACTTGTACCGATCACATTTTTTTTTTACATAAACCCTAAACCAAAAACTCTCTAACTTTCTCTCGCTTTCCTCTCTCCCTCTCACCTCGCTCTGATACCATGTTAAGGATCGAGCAAGAGAGAGGAGAGCATAAACGCGGAAGCATAAAAGACTACATTGATAATAATCTTGGTGTGTCAACTTTCATGGCTCAACAGCCTATTTATATTGTTCACAAACTTGACGACCACTCAAGGTACTTTCCTAACTAAGATCAAACTCTAAACATAGACACTTTCCTAATATAACTCTCACAACTTAATGTGCATATCTCCTAAATATAGACTCTCATATATTATTTCCTAATACATACACAGTTGTCTTGCACTTGTGACATAGAGAGGGAATGAGTAATTCAAAACCTTAACCTACACCGCTGACTTCAGTTATCCTTCACCACCACAAGATATGTTATTACTGCGAAGCTAAGATTTTATCAAAAGAACTCGTACCTTTGATATTTCATATGACAAAAGTTTAAAGCTATCAATATTAGAATTAAAATCATCTTCATCCTTTGTTATACTCTGTTTGCATCAGTAGCTAACGTGTTTATTTATTGTTTCCCCGTCAAAACTAAAAATTCATTACCATATTTTGATGCTCTTGTAGTGGAGTTGATCGTTAACAGATGGAATTTGTAAGAAGATACTAAACTAGAAATTTACATTTGACTGCTGAGAAGATGAAACTCACAAAGGAAAGAGCTCTAAGAGCTAATAGTTAAGGTATAGTAGGATTCAATGATCCAATTAGAGTTTATTCCCAAATAATACAAGAAGAGACATTTTTTTCCCGGGCTCCTATGTTACATTTTTAGGAATTAAATTACAGTTTTTCATTAAAAAACAAAAATAAATTAATTAAATTACAGTTAAAGTTAAGGTTCTTGTTGCAAGAAATATAAAACATGTATGCCTATGCCATGCTTTAAGAAAAAAACTAATCCCTCCGTTCTTTTTTAATAGGCCAGTTTCTATAAATAAAAGTTTCAAAAAAATAGGCCAGTTTCCTAATTGGGAAAGTCAAATGTTATTTTAATTTTTTGGGACCACTTTTCTCTTAACTTCTTTTGATGACAAGTGTCATGTGGACCACTTCACTTTACTTCTTTTGCTAACAAGTGTCATGGGAACCATTTCACTTCACTTCTTTTATTGACAAGTGTCATGAGGACCACTTTCAATGATTAGTTCTCTTAATTTCCTTAAATTCGCTAAAAACAAAACTGACCTATTAAAAAAGAACGGATGGATTAATAAAATAAAATAAAATAATAATGCTTACACATTATACTAGTAGAGCCATAGGCCCCGGCTAAAGAAAACATAATGATCGAAAAAGCTGGAGGATCCATAACTAACAGCTAGCTTATTAGGGTCAAGCAAACAAGGATCCATAATCATCATAGTTTAATTCAAGATACAAGTGGATGAAGATATGAGAAAGAAGATGCTGACATTCGTTTCGAATATTCGATATCAGCTTGCAAATCGTATGTCTGAGTTCTGATCGGTAATCATCAGTCAACGTCTATAACACACGGATACGTAGGTAGGGCCAAACATACGTACGTGCACCGTGCCGTAGCTTGCTAGTTAGAGCGATCTTTCTGAGCTGTAAACAAATAGTACCGTATACTGGTATACTATGGTGGTCGAATAAAAGTGCGATATCTTGGCAAATCTGCCTTTAAAGTAGTTAGGTGCTCATCACTTCATCAAGGAAATTGAGAAGCAGAAACTAATTATGGCCCAATTTTTTGTTGTACGGTCAGCATTTCTTTTTAGGTAATTACTTAGTGTATTTATACTTTTCGATAAGAAAATATTTTGTTCTAACGTAGGTTATGATCGCCACGAATTGGAGATTTGGTGGGGGATGATGCGGCAGCTAGCCAATAGACACTCATTTAGAGTCCAAACTCATAAAGTCAACTCTATCGATCATTTGTGATGGCTCCAAATAAATAAGAACAAAGAAATGGTTTACAGATAAGGTCCTCGCCTCGGGACTCATCAAATTTCACATTTATGCAGGGACGGCCCGGGATTGCAAAAAAAAAAAAATTCACGTTCATGCTAGTGGGAATAGCTTTGCCAAGTCTGTTACAAAAAAATAAATTAATTTTAGGCTTGTGGGTCTTAAGGCTATCAGGGTTGAAGACCTGGTTAACCCTTTCATAGGCAACCTGTATTTATGGGTGCCTGTTTTCTTAAGGAAATTTTCATAATACAAATAAAGAAAAATTAATCCAAGAGGCCAGCTAGTTCAGCTGGTCATTCTCATTTCGAATGTTATATACATTCTAGGAGGTTTCACGTTTGAGATAGCACGACAACCTGTTCAAGTACGTTGCTAGAGCTTAGCTTGTTGTTAGACTTCCAACTAGTTTCTTATAAGTCAGTACTATTTATTCAATAATTAAAAAGAAAAGGAAATAGATAAGTTAATATTAAAGATTTATGTAAATTAACATTCAAATCAATGAAAAATGAAGAACTTTATTAGAATAGTATGAATTAACACCGAAATACTTTGTTAAAAATAGGGTTGTACGTGGTTCAGTTTGGATTAGTTTTGCACTAGACTCCAAAACCAAACCCAACCAGACCATGCTTGGTTTATGATATTGGAAATCAAAACCGTCCCGCGAGTTATTTGGTTTTTTCCGTTTTTTTCTGGTTTTTATTATATTTTTAACTGAAAATCACAAAATTTAATTATTAAGTTAAATTTATTAAAAAAAATACATTAAAAAAACTTAAACAAATCATATCCCAATGAAAAACATATTTTTGTAATTCAATATTAGCTTTGATTTTAATTAAACTTTCTTTGTTTATGGGTACACTCATTGAAGATTACATAAATTACATTGTGATGGAAAGTTAGCTACACGTTATTCTTGTTTTTATTGGTACTAACTTTTGGATTTTTTGAGGGTTGGGGGGTTTGGTTTTTCTGTAACGTCGATCCAAAACTAACCACCTTGAATCGTTTTGCGGTTTTTGGGGTTTCTGCATTTTTCGGTCTCTGGTTTCCTGATTTTTTTTTTGTCGGTTTGGAGCAGGTTCGGTCTGGGTTAAAAATCAAATCATATGCAACTATAGTTAAAAATATGTCCGCATACATGGATAAACATATATGAGTAGTGTTGTCGATGATCTAATAAGTTTTAGCCAAAATTCTGTAAGATATTTTGGGATGAGTGTATTTACCATGCACAACTTCAACAAAGTAACCGCTTTGTCAGGACTGAGGAGAATCTCCACCAATACTAGTGCAGCATCAGTTGTTTCCGTGTAAGATGGGACATCACAATATGACGCTAGATACCGAAAAGTCAAAGGAATGGTGAACTTCTTTTTCTCATGCATGATCTTACTTTTGGTATAACTACAACCCGATTTAGTTCTCCCATCGCAAGCCTTGTAAATACAAATACTAAGTTTTTAAAAGGTTCTAATAATCTAGAAATTGCATAAGAAAATGAAATCACGGTCTAAATCACTTTGTAGCTAAATGGAACCACAATGACGATTTTATACGTAGAAGAAAAACGGGTCAATATACAATTATGTGACCGGGATTAGATCATATGTTACCTACCAAGTAGATGCGCCGTATTATCTTTAAATTCCTGTAAATCTAGCCAAACTTTTTCATTAAAACCCCACTTTTTGGAAGTTAAAGCTTAAGGATTTAATTTAACTTCATCCGTGCTTACAATCTAAAGCAAAATTCTATAGAAAGTGTTATCCTACAAATTCAAAAATAACAAAATCAGAAAATAAAACCAATATTAGTGGCTCATATA
Source organism: Papaver somniferum (assembly GCF_003573695.1). Lineage (NCBI taxonomy): Eukaryota > Viridiplantae > Streptophyta > Magnoliopsida > Ranunculales > Papaveraceae > Papaver > Papaver somniferum. The sequence goes on along the minus strand of NC_039365.1, from coordinate 87,845,325 downwards.
TCATAGATATCGGATTTGATGAGCATCAAATCCCACTTTGAAGTTGTTGCAATAAGTCGGTGCAAATATAAAGCAATATGCATGTATACTAAATAAACACTAATATAAAATCTTCAAAGCACTTACCTCTATATGAAGATCTCCATTGAGTTCCTTCATTCTTATCTTCCAGAATAATGTCTTTTACGTAATTATATATTGCAGTAATTATACCGACGAGTAAGTATAAGTGCATAGTAATTAAAAAGATAGTGATCTGGGATACAAATTTTTAAAGAACTTCGATGAACATATTCAACAAACTTACATTAAAAAATCATCTTTTTCATTATCATGATAAAATTCAATTTCACAGTAAAATCAAAAAAGAAAGCGAGGTGTTCAAAAAAGAAATCAAAGTAGAAAGTTATAAGATAATGTCAATACAAACAAAACCCTAATATAAAAAAAACAAAATTAGTTAGTATGTATACAATATAAACCCTCAACAAATTAATAAGAGAAATAAAACGAACCATGAAAGCCGCGTATTTCCAACACCATTATCAACATGACCTAAAGGACCCTCCCAAGTTATGTGAAGGCTAAGAACATAAACACTTAAAGTTATCACCCGTAAAAATCATAAAAATCCAGTTAAATAAATTTTAAAATTTATATAAAAATAATCTTAAACTTTCATTTTTTATTGAAAAAGAAAATCGAAGAAAGAATCTAAACTTAGTGGAAGTTCAAACTTATTAGAAAAGATTAAATTTAAACTTAGATTTCTCATATATTTGATCAGTTTAATGAGATAATCTGGAAGCGGTATATTATTCTAAGTTGATTAAATGTGGATTGTCAATATGAAGTATTATTCATCCACCATAGGTGATGCTTACTCGGTACACGATGTATCAGGTGAAAACAAAGTGTAATACCGTTCTAAACAAAATAGCCAATCGGAGAGTGAGTTTTCTTCACCTTAAAATAGTTTCACCAATAGAGCTCTGCCAAATTTCCTCCTCCCCCCTGATAGACAAATTTTTGTGACCGAATTGTCATCAATTTTCAGTATTGTTGGTACTCGATTTTCTACTTATTATGGTGTTTTATGTGTTTGTAGGTATTTTTGGAAAATTCGGCTAGAAAGTTGGTATAGGCACCCGGAGGACACATGTTATTCGGACTCTCAATTTTGGATAAGGGGCACCTAACTGATAAGGGGCGCCCCATGGAGCCAACTGCTAATCGCACCCCATTACTTGTTAAGGGGGCTCCATCTTCTTCTTTGATTTGAAAAGAAAAATTGGCGAGAAATTTGGTTTCAACGGTAAAGGATTTATTATCTTTAAGATAAAAATATCTTCTTGCCTTACAAACATGAAGTTTTGAAGAAAAAGAAAGTTATCTTGTATTAAACAAGAAAGAAATCCTTAGAAGATTTTATCTTGGATTTTATTCTGCGAATTAAAGAAGATATGGGTTTAGTAAAGACATATATAGAATAAAGAGAAGGAAAATTTCTTTTTAATTAAAAAGAAGAAGATTTTGGAGTTATGGAAGAATATATTTGAGTGATGTGTGTCTGTATGTATAAATAGAGAGCTAGAGAGCACATTTGGGGAGAGTTTTGGAGAGAAAAGAAAATCACTGCTTTAATAATTTTCTCACATTTTCATCATTTGTAAACCATTTTTTGAGCCATGAATAAATATTTGTGTTTTCGACGTGATGAGCTAATCCCCAACACTGGGACGACGGAGGAAGACGAATTTCATACATGGGTAAAATTATTTAATTTTTTAAGACTTTTGCATTAATTTTAATTGAAATATGATTTGAACTAATTGGTTGTCATTTAATTTGATGAGGTATGCTTAGCTTAAATGTTTTGATACATCATGCTTAGGATTTACAACTAATCTTTTGAGAATCTACCTTGGTAAAATCATAGTCCATGTTAAATTTATTTATTGAGCTTTAATTGTTGAGAATAAATAAATCGAACCCTATGTTATGAATTCGACGAAATTCTAGTCCCAGTCACTCTCTTCATCTTGTGACAATATTTTGTATATATTTTTCTTTTATTTTAGTTTATTAATTCTTAAAGTAAATCTCATCAAGTCCGAGTGAACGACATCTCTATTTTTGGAAAATTCGGCTAGAAAAGTTGGTATAGGCACCCGGAGGACACATGTTATTCGGACTCTAAGTTTTGGATAAGGGGCACCCCAGGGAACCAACTGCTAATCGCACCCCATTACTGGTTAAGGGGGCCCCATCTTCTTCCTTGATTTGAAAAGAAAAATTGGCGAGAAATTTGGTTTCAACGGTAAAGGATTTATTATCTTTAAGATAAGAATATCTTCTTGCCTTACAAACATGAAGTTTTGAAGAAAAAAGAAGTTATCTTGTATTAAACAAGAAAGATATCCTTAGAAGATTTTATCTTGGATTTTATTCTGCGAATTAAAGAAGATATGGGTTTAGTAAAGACATATATAGAATAAAGAGAAGGAAAAATTCTTGGAGATATTTTTAACTAAAAAGAAGAAGATTTTGGAGTTATGGAAGAATATATTTGAGTGATGTGTATTTGTATGTATAAATAGAGAGCTAGAGAGCACATTTGGGGAGAGTTTTGGAGAGAAAAGAAAATCACTGCTTTAATAATTTTCTCACATTTTCATCATTTGTAAACCACTTTTTGAGCCATGAATAAATATTTTAAGTGTGTTTTCGACGTGATGAGCTAATCTCCAATACTGGGACGATGGAGGAAGACGAATTTCATACATGAGTAAAATTATTTAATTCTTTTAAGACTTTTGCATTAATTTTAATTGAAATATGATTTGAATTATTTGGTTGTCATTTAATTTGATGAGGTATGCTTAGCTTAAATGTTTTGATACATCATGCTTAGGATTTACAACTAATCTTTGAGAATTTACCTTGGCAAAATCAGAGTCCATGTTAATTTTATTTATTGAGCTTTAATTGTTGAGAATAAATGAATCGAACCCTATGTAATGAATTCGACGAAATCCTAGTCCCAGTAACTCTCTTCATCTTGTGGAAATATTTTGTATATATTTTTATTTTATTTTAGTTTATTAATTCTTAAAATCAATCTCATCAAGTCCGAGTGAACGACATCTCTATTTACCACTATATACAATTCGATCACCCCCACCCCCCCCCCAGATATATTGCTTCCCAAAAGGCTTTTCGGCTAATAGGGAGCAAAGACTTTATCAACGTTCCACGCAGGAGTTATATAGTTTAGGGTTTTAAGAGAATAAATAAAGGAGCCCAATAGATATTTGTGGATTTCCGTAATGGACACGGGTATTTTGGTAATTCATATATGCATAATTAATCTTATATTGTGGATGTTTTAACATCCGTACATTAGGAGTTGCCTCATCGATATTCTCACATCTCTCAATTTTTTTCAAGGTATTTTATTGTTCCATTTGCTCTGTATTAAATCACACAAAAAAAGGAAGATATTAATCAAAAAATAACATCTCCTAGTACATGTTTACTCAACTCCCATAGCATTATATCTGAAGAATCACAATTTGAGAAGGCCATGAAAGCATTTCCAAAAAAAATATTTTTTTTAGTAACATATAAAATTGCGATCAATGTTTCATTACCCTTCATATCATATAAGGCTTCATTTGTAGGTAAAAAATAAAAACAAAAAATAAACCATCTTAAACCTAATGTATTAAAGAATGCTAATAAAATATGTTCAAAGTATATTGTTGTCATTATTCATGGTCTCAGTCCACGACTATGACGAATTTTCCAATCTCGACAAGATGAGATTTATATGAGATGGCCGAGAAACTTGCCAAAATGACTGGAATCTCGTTGAGACAATCAGGATCTCACTGAAATGAGTGAGGCGAGAAACATTATGGGAGTTTCAACATAAAAAATCAAAGTTAGTCCCAGACGACTCGATTTTCTTTCTGTTGTATGAAATTATAAATCATACTACAAGAGGCATGTTTAAATTAGTCTATAATTTCCAATGTCTTCACCAACTGCTTGATTATGCTGTCACGGTGTTCCGGTCCCGGAAAAAACTATAATGAGATATAAGATTCACTACATTGCTTAGACCCATAATTAGAAAGAAAATCCACATGAACATGACAATTCAAGTTCAAAACAAAATCACCCAATTGGCTGGTTTAAAACAAAAATTTATCTATTAACAGAAAGCGCAATTGGAGGATACTTTTTTTAATTGGGGGATATGAATTACTAACCCCATCCAATAGTGTCCTCTAAGGGGTGTTTTTGGGGGCGGAAATACTAAAATATCCTTCCATCTAAATTAAAATTTAAAACTAAAACTAAAAATCAAAATCAAAATCAAACCCTAACAAGTTCTTAAAGATAGGTTAAATTGAATTGTTGTTGAGCAATAAGAAGAAAAAGAAGAAATGGCTTCATTGAGAAGTTACATGATACCCAATCATATTTAAAGTGTTGTTGTTGTTTTAAAACTTCGTTTAGGTTAGAATCATAAACTGAAACTTACCATGCCGGTTTCAATCCACTCCCAGTTTGTGTTCATGATGAATACCCAACTGTTTTTTTGTGCCGGCATGGTTGTTAGGATAAATACCATGGTTTTTATGGATGAATATCATGCCGATACTAGTGTAGGTATGGTTTTTAGGGATGAATACCATGCCGATACTAGTGCCGGCATGGTTTTTAGGGATGAATACCATGCTGATGAATACCATGCCGATACTAGTGCCGGCATGGTTTTTAGGGATGAATACCATGCTGATACTTGCTATTTCAGACAAATTTTTTGTATGTTTTTGTCCTCAAACCGACACGATACACTTGGGAATCGACCATACCGGCACTACTACCGGCATGCTCGAGAATGAACTTTCCATGCCGGCAGTGTACTTATAATTTCAAAATTTGGGGATATTGTGTATCGGCATGGTGAAAGTATGAATACCATGCCGATTGGGTCACTACCGGCATTGTATTCATATTTTTACCATGCCGGCACTGAGTTTTTCAGGCGCAACAATGGCGAATTCAATGAAAAACAAATAAATTTCAATACATTAATACATATATATGAGTAATTGGAGCACTTATATGTCAGATTGTTTACTTTCCTGGGTTGGTTCTTCACTTAAACCTTCATGATCATAAATATCTTGATTTGATATTGTTGCATCAACAAATTCAATCATAATGATTTGTTCTAATGATTATCAAACTAATCTATTAACTTAACTAATTATATTTAACCAATAAACATGATTAGCAAGGGGTAGATTAGGAATTATATAAATTATCCGGATAAGAGGTGACCTTGATTTACTATTTAAATACCGTTTTTGTCTTTTTCTTATATCCCCAATGAATAAAAGTATCCCCCAATTGCGCGTTCCATTAAAATGGTAAGAGAAATATATCACATCTATTCATTGTCTGAAAAGTTGGATTCATTTGGATATACATTTAGGTTTAGCAAAATATTTTTACTGAACCAATGAACTGAGTGTCAGGTGATTTGTTCATCTGTTACAATAACATACACATTGCATTATTGGTAATTCTACTAGTGCACGCGATATTGTTTTCTTATCCAATAATAGTTCATCTGTTACCATAACATCTGATACTGTCTTGTAAAATCAGTAACATCGATGATAAAATTATTTTAAGGACAGAATATGCTTCTTGTAACGGATTAACCGGCCATAATATAGATGGATCATCAAAACTTGTTTTAAGGGAGTATGCTTTGATAAAGATAATATATATGTTATCGACATCGATCGAAAAAAGATGTGTTATTGACGACCAATTGTGGGTTTGTAGGAGTTTGAAAGAACCAGGTTAGTGCGACTAGTTCACAATAATAAACTCGTAAAACAACACAATTCCAACAAAGAATGATGGTCTGTGTATATGATGAGCTTGATATTTTTGGCATATCAAGTAATATTCTAGAACACAGGATCTAAACCAAATATCATGCTCAAAATTTTGATGCCATGAAAAATTCAGGAGTATATTAGTGCAAATTAATATCTACTTATACATATGATGTTTGGAATGATGGCATCGAATAACGGGAGAAATTTGTTGAAAATTGATGATGTTTGCTTAGAAATAAGATCTTAGTCACTAATGGCATAAGCTAATCATCAATATTTCCTATTTTAAAAATGTTACATGTTAGGTAATGAGTAAAATTGAGATATCCTCTTATTTTTTAAGAAAAAAATATTTTTTTTAATGTTTTGTTACGTGCATACTCTTCAAAGAAGTGTGCATAAAATTGGACTCTAACAAGTTTTCAAGATAATTGAACTTTTCCAGAAAAATTACCATATCAGAGGACCATCTCTGGACCGGTATATAAAAATAAGTTCCCAAAAAACGCAACAACTTATTGAAGGAGTTCTATGTCGTAGCTGGCATGGTTGTTTATTCATTGGCCATTTAGCATGTTTAAGAATTTCTCAATGAAACCTTAAAGGTATGCTTCAAGAACTTAAAAAAAAAGCTAAAAGGTAATATAAAAGAAGAAAAGAAAGTGATTGATGAAGACACGTATATGAGAGAATATTCAAAGTAACTATTGATATTCACGTAGGTTTTTGCATTCTAATTTGTTTTAGCAAGAAGAAAGGTGGATGTTTTCTCCTTGTTGTGAAACGGTGTCGCCCGACTCATTTACATTTCATATTAGCTCACAACAACTTAACTTAATTAATTACAAAACTAAATAGATAACATATAGACAAGTGAAATAAGTAAGGGAGAGTTCTCAGTTTTCATTTCTCAAGTCTCTATTTCTCGGTACCAAGAGGGTGCAGGGATACAAAGGGACTATATATAGCCTAAATAAGAATGTTACATAAAGACACGTCATAGGATACGTGTGTATCAATATTGATAATCCTTAAAGAGTAAGTAACTTAAACATGTTAATCCGTTGGACTTGTCAAATGAGGTGGGAAGGTGCTCGAATCTACTCGAGTAATCCTTAAAGATAAAATGGTGGGCCACCCTGTAACTCAAATTTACGTAACACTCCCACTTGGACCACCATTTAAAAAACACTGTCTTGTTAAAGCTTTGCCGGTAAAATCCGATGGGACAAAACCCGAGCAAATCCGTTTCCTCGTTAAAACCTTGTCAGAAAAATCCGACTAGGATAAAAACTGAAAAAGAATACAACTCTTGGAGTTTTAAAGTGATGATGGTTTTCGCGAATTTTCTCCCGTTGTTGAAACTGCATGAAATTGCCTCGATATCAGTCACAGGTCGCTTCAGGGACCGATGATAAAAACCGGCTAGAAATTTGTAACGGGTCACTTCTGGGACCAGCCAGCTAGCGGAACGCACTTTTGCATCCATATTATGCTGCACATATTCCAACTTCTGGTGGAATTATTTTAAAATTTCTAGAGATTATTAGAGCAAGAAAAATTAAATCTACACCGTTCTTCAGAGATGCAATAATTTTCCTTTCACCCGTATTAAACAATTAGTACCAAAATAAAATTGTAAAGAGTAAGAAATTAAAACGCAAAGTATGTGCGAGTTAATATTGAGATATTTATTCTCATTTATGTACTCACCTTGTTATACGTTTCCATACACTTGCCAAACATTACCTCCATTGGCCAACCTTGGATAAGCCAAGGCTGCCAAGCCTTTTATCGTAGTTTTAGAACTTATCAATTTGTGGAAAACTGACGTCTTGTTGTGATCAAAATCATATGTTGTCTGTTTGGCATAGTTATCCCTTCTCCTGTCTCCAACAGATAGCTTCTCTCCGATCGTAACGAATCGGCCGTCGGCACAGAGCATTTCGTGCTGATAACGTGTTTTGAAACGGTGTCGCCCGACTCATTTACATTTCATATTAGCTCACAACAACTTAACTTAATTAATTACAAAACTAAATAGATAACATATAGACAAGTGAAATAAGTAAGAGAGAGTTCTCAGTTTTCATTTCTCAATTCTTTATTTCTCGGTACCAAGAGGGTCCAGGGATACAAAGGGGCTATATATAGCCGAAATAAGAATGTTACATAAAGACACGTCATAGGATACGTGTGTATCAATAGTGATAATCCTTAAAGAGTAAGTAACTTAAACATGTTAATTTGTTGGACTTGTCAAATGAGGTGGGAAGGTGCTCGAATCTACTCGAATAATCCTTAAAGATAAAATGGTGGGCCACCCTCTAACTCAAATTTACGTAACGCTCCTTTTGTTTTAATACAATATAAGCTGGAATCATTATATACAACATTACTGATTAACTTTGCATAAAAAAAGATAGAAGTGTTAATAGTCAAAAAGAGAATGTAATGAAAGGTATTGAGGGACCGGGCAGACATGTGCAGCCGCTCAAGATTTTGACAGGGAGGACCAAACTAAGGGTGTACACGGTACGGTTCGGCTCGATTCCTGCCGAGGCCGAGTACCTGTACCTCCCTAACCTCAGTTCCCAAATTTTGGACCGGTACCTGTACCCTGCACCTCGGTTCCGATACCATTTGGTACACTGCAGTACCAGATACGATTCCGATACTAGTCTCGGTTCCAGACAAAAACATCCTGAGTTTGGTAGAAAGAAGTAGTCACTAGGATCAATAGCAACTCGTCGGAAACTTTCACATGAAGTTGTTGTGGCTTTCTGAAGATTATAGATTGATTCAGATACCCCCACATGGTTCCCTTCTATTCTCGTTTTGTCTCCTTCAAGTTTTCCAAGTCTTCTAGAATATATCAATACTGCCTTGCTGAGCAATTCGGTAACAGCGGCCTTATAATCAGCTGGGTATTGGCTGTAATGACCCGAGAGCATGGGGAATCATATTATTAATAAAAGTGGTCTGACAAACTATAGAAGAAACATCAGCTAACTGTGTAGACTACAATTTTACAATCACTCGAATGTTCTACTGGCAGATCATTCCTGTTTTTCGTATACATAAGTTGCATTTCATGATTTATCTCATATTTCCCATATACCAACCCCTTTCTCTTCAGATTACAATCACCCCCGTATATGTTCTACAAGCAGATAATTCCCCTGTTCTTCATATAAACAAGTACAAAATACTTTTTATCCCATGTATCAACTCCAAATAGGTACATCAATTATACCAATAGTGGTCCAATACTAGATACTAATAAACCAATAAGTTATTTTAGAACATGACATACTTACGTGGGGAGAACAATTCCATTTCACTAGTTTGACATCACCGCCAAGGTCTTGTAAACGTTGAGCAAAATTGTAAATTACTAGATATGGAGCAAGTTCATCGTCTTCTGAGCACAATATCAGAAATGGCGCTTCCGTGTTCTGAAACAAATTGAAGCTGCACATTAACGGGAGAAGAAGCAAATTGGAAACTTTGAAACTCAGAGCCAGATGTGGAAAATACTTACAACTGACGCATATATATACCTACCACCCCTAAATCTAATGGATATTATCAGTTTACTACTCCTAAATCTAATGGTTATAATTTTTCGGTGCATTCGGTCCGGGAAGGTACGGGACCTATATAAGACCGTGTACCTGTACCTCCTTAGTCCCGGTTCCTATTTTTTGGACCGGTACCTATACCCCCTTCCTCGGTTCGGTACAAAAATGGGTACGGTTCCACCGGTTCCGGGTCGGTCCTGATTTTCAGCTCGGTTTCTGTGCAGCCTTAGACCAAACCCCCTCATATCATCGTCCGTTCATCATTTCTGCTTATTCACGGATGTTCGGCACTCCCAAGACTTTTTCAATTCCAAAAGCAATGAAACGATGCTATAAATACAAGGGTGTAAGACGGTATTTGGATGCTCGATTACTCAGAACCGAACCAGAACGGATTGATTTTGTTTAAGTTTCGAGTCATAAAATTGAATCAGTAGGCAAATTTAAGGTGTAAACGACTGATAGGACCGATTATGACCGGTAAGCTAAACATTCTACTGGGTGGGTACCCAAATATGTTTATCTTCTGATATTTTCGGTCAAAATTTAAAGAGATTGCTTAACTTTGATTTGGTATTTTTGTCACTATTACTTTTCATGTGTCTTCAATTAAGGCACTAAAAGAAATAGCCATATATATATATAAATAACTTACATCTTAAATTAAAGTAAAAAATAAAAGAGTCCTAAGAGCAACTGCAGTGGACGACTAAACCCAAATTTGGTGTCGAGTGGACTGACGTAATGGGACGGACCATCGATCAAAATTTGATCAAAGAGTAAAACTCGGACCAAATTTGGTCGGCGATTAAGACCAAATCCAAATATAGTCGGGCGTTTATATAATGTCCGCCTACCCGACGGGCGTTGGTATAATGTCCGCCTGGATGGGGCGTTGGTATAATGTCCGCCTGAATGGGGCGTTGGTATAATCAACGCCTGGCATGGGGCGTTGGTATAATGTCCGCCTGGATGGGGCGTTGGTATAATCAACGCCGGACACCAAATACAAATGGGGCGTTGATAAAGTCTTGAACCCAAATTTGAAAAGTTTACAAAACTTTGGTTGGGGCGTTGTCTTTATCAACGCCCCATTTTTTTTTTTTTTTTTTTTTTGAACCCGGGCGAACGTATAATCTCCGTCCCACACACCAGGCGTTGCTATAGTTCACGCCCCATACAGGCGTTGTCTTTATCAACGCCCCATACCAGGCGTTATCTTTATCAACGCCCCATGCCAGGCGTAATCTTTATCTACGTTGGACGATGAAGCGGACTTTATATCAACGCGCGACCAAATTTACTCTTCACCCGCTACGTCACAGGACGGACTAAACCCAAATTTGATCTTTTTTTTTTAGTCTTTGGTCTTTAGTTATGCTCGCACCACTGTGGACGCTCTAATGTCCTATTTATTTTTAGGAGGAAAACAATAAATGTGAAGAGGGAAAGATTAAGAGGGAGGTAAAATTTCAGACTTATTAAAAATGTCCGTTATATCCTTGATATTAGCTATAATACTTAGAGCAATTCATATGGTAATGTTCAAACTCAAAATTTTGTTGAACCACGTGGATGGCCAAACGGGTTTCTCTACTATGGTAAAGCAGGAACAGATTTGGTTTTCTAAGACCCCACTAGTATTTCTTTTTAATATAAAATATTTTGTAAGATAAAGATGAAAAATAAAATATATATTTAGGTGAGATAAAATAGGATGAAGTGAGATAAAATAGGATAAAGTGAGATAAAATAAAATTAAAAAATAGTAAAATAATCAGGGACTGTAATTGGAGTTAATCCCAGAGTCCCGTACGTCAATGAGAAAGTCGCTGGCATTTTTGGCATGGACGCGCGTTGGTGCTTCCAACGCCAGCATTATCAGCTAGAACGCACGTCCTTCTCTTAAACGCGCACTGATTTATTCCGACTCGATGTTCAAACCAACAAATATGTTCATTTGAACATCCATTTTCCACGTTCGTTCATTTCCTAGTGGGAGTAAAATGAACAAACTCTGAGTTTGTTCATTCCATAGGAATTGCTCTTATGTTTACTAACAAAACAACGCTCTACGGATGAAAAGGTTAAAAATGCTTCTTAAAAATGCATCTTAAGAATTCCTGGAAAAACGGAAAAAAGAACAGGAACATGGCAGATATAGTACAGTGCAACAGAACAGAGGGATTTTTTTTATTATTAATCGTATGAAGCTTTGAATAGAAACTGATCAAGAACATAAGCGTACGAGTGATTGCTTGATTCCGTAGATTTGCTAATTCGGAAAGATTGCTGTAGGGATGCGAACAATGACAACCGCGAAATCAGATTGAATCATGATTAAATAATGGAGATACTATTTCCATGTCCATATCAATTTTTCAAAATTTGCAGGAGTTAATCAATATAAACAATTGGAATATCAGTGATGCGTGAACATAATTACATAATTACAATTGACTAAGAGAAGAAGATAGATTCGAAATTAGATTTACGGATGCTAGTAAACACCAATATTTTTTGTGTTCTATGTTTTGAGGGATTTCTGTTCCGGACAAAGAGATATACATTAAGATGATGGAGTTTTGGAAAGCAACATTAAGATTTGAGAACAGTTAAAAAAATATTAAAGTGGGGGTGTGTATTTTGAAAACTAGGTGTGATGCCCGTGTTTTGCACGGACCCAGTTATTTGCAGAACATATGTACTCCCTCCGTCCCACTACTAAGTGACCTAGTTTAAGTTTGCACAATTTTTAAGGCAAGCAAGGAAAAAGAGTATATTTAAGCATTTTTTTACAATTATACCCTTATAGATAATAATTAGTGAAATTTTGAAATGATTTATCTCTCAAATTACACCACGGATGTTCGCAAACTTCATACCATTGAAAAGCATTTTAAAACACCTATGTAACGAATATAAACATGCCTATCAAATTATGCATATTTCTTATATTTCTTATATTCAATTAAAAGGATAATTTTAGAAATATCTCTTGTTTAGTGATACAGGTCACTTAATGGTGGGACAAAATCTAAAAGTAAATAGGTCATTTAATGGTGGGACGGAGGGAGTATGTTTTATTATGGGTGTAATTTTTTGTACAAAAATAAAATTTGGGATATAGTTTTTGCGCCCGTGCGTTGCACGGTCCTAAATGTTTTGTAGAGAAAAGTACGTATTAGTGAATAAAAATAGGCTTATGGGTCATGGTTATATTTTTTAAAATATTTTTCTATCCGTAAAATAAAGATAGATTCTTTTTGAACGTGCGATCGGGGGATATAGGAAAATGACAAAAACGGGATCCAAATATCAAATCAGGGTCACCCTTTATCTAAGTATTTATGTAATTCCTAATCTACCCGATTAATAATAATTAGTAAAATCTTAAGATTTTTGATAAATGATTAGTGTGTTATTATTTGTGTTTGGGCGAGTGAGGTGAGAGTAGAAGGAGGGAAAGAAAATTTGAGAGGGAAATTATTTTGGTGAAAATGGAGGATGATTGTGAAGAGAGAATTGCTGCTGCTAAAAGGTTGAAAATTTGTTTTTTTTTTCTTTGACTCCACCATATTTGCAGCTGAAAAAACTTGGTGGTATTCATACCACATCCATGCCGGCACCGAGCTTATTCCCAATTTTGAAACTCAAGCCCGCTATCCAGGGGATCTGGGGGGGTTCGGGGGAGCGTAGCCCCTCCCGGCTGTGTTCGACCTAGTATTTTGTTTTTTTCTCTAATTCGTTTTGTTTTTTTTGTCTACTTCGTTTTTTTTTCTGGTTTTAATCAGTCTTCCAGCACAGTTAGTTAATTCTCGAGCATGCCGGTACAGATACCGACATAGTATTTTGCTTAAATTTCTCTGCCGACACATGATGTAAAGTATCCAGGAAACTTAAATTCTTTTTCACTTGACTACCGGCATTGATAGTTTTCTATCGAGCATGTCGACACTTAGTTACGGCATTGAATGTTAGTTACCAAGCATGCCAGCACCATTTTCCGGCATTGTCTTCACCAATTCCGGCATGGTCTTCATCACTTCCGGGGATGTAGAAAAATTTATTTCCGACATGGTCTTCATCACTACCGGCATGGTTTTCATCACTTTCGGCAAGGTCTCCATCACTTCCGGCATGGTCTTCATCTATACCAGCATGGTTTTCATCACTTCTGGCATGTCTTCATCACTTCCGGCATGGTCTTCATCACTTCCGGCATGGTCTTCATCACTACTGGTTGGGGGAAGTAATCTATATCCCCCAATTAATTTTTATATCCGCTAATCGCGCGTTCTTCTTTTTTACCCGTGAAGTATTTTCTTCAATTAAGATATTTTTTTTTACCCATGAAGTATTTTTCTTTTACTCAAGATATTTTTTTCTTTTATCCGTGAAGTATTTTTTTTGAACTCAAGATATATTTTATTTTTGCAAGGGAATAAATTAATAAACGGGTAGAAAGATTTTTTTAAAAAATTACGGTATTTTTTTAACTCAATTCTTTTTTCTTTCACCTGTGATTTTTATTTTATTTTATTCAAGATATATATACCCTAAGTTAAAATATATATTTTAACTTAGGGTAATATTTTTTTTATTTAGGGAATTATTTTCAGGTTGGGCCGGTCAGATTTTAAGGTATTATTCTTTTTAATTAACAAATCCATTTTATGGTGGGGCCAGAAGCTTTAAGAAGAGAGCTTTGTTCAGCTTTTAACCACAACAAAGGAAATTCACCTAAAATGATATTATTAATATTTAATTATTTTCATTGTATTTGACTTTGACCTCACATTGACTGAAATGTGGCCAAAAGTTTTCCCTCCTCATGTCTATTCTTTCCCTCCTAATAACATGACTCATAAGTTATCGAGGGAGATGTATGTATCTTTTTTCTAAGCACCCATATGGGTGTGTTGATGGTGGTTTTTAGTTCAGGGCTAAAATTGTAATACCCTGTATTTAATGCGTCGTCATTCTGCAACGAAGATTGAGCCATTTAAAAGTGATGAGTGCCCAAGTCTCTTTACTTACATATGTATTGAGCAATTCAGCATATTTATATGAAATTTATTCAGAATGCTGCGTGTAGTAACGACCCCAAATATTCTGTAAATTTCTGAGTATTTATTCTATGCCACGTTCCCCAGTTGAACTCTTAATACTGACATGACATGACGACTAATGCTCGCTCCCAGCCGAGTAGCATGAATCTCCCGAAGTGTCAGGATTAAAATGCGTGTGAAAGTACTCAATCAGAGGCACGCAAAGTTATACTGCCCTTTGATATTAAATTAGTGATTCTTTGTATCAGTATGCAAAATTCACCAAAAATTGATTGATTTTGGGGAAACCCGCAAAATTCAGTTCTTTAACCTAATTTATCAATTTGCAAAAAATTAGGTTTTTGCACCCTGCGCAATATCTCGAACCCTATTGGTCGAGACCAAACCTAGGTAAGCTAGGAAACTAATACGCCATGGATTAGTAGGAGCAAATTCCTACCAAAAATCAGAAAGCAAGAAATAAAAGAGGAGCTGCGTCAAATAGGAGCAGCAACAAGAGGAGGCGTGGCCGCGCCACATGGCTGGTCAGTTCGCCCTAGCAGGCACCACCTGCAGCCGGATGGACACGCTCCATGTTTCCGTTGCCGGCCCCCCTTTCCCGTCGACCAATCAGGTCGCTCTAAATGCACCACATGCATTTAGAATGAGGTCGCCCCCATGCTGCTTGCAGGTCCCCTTTCCATAGACCAATCAGGTCGTTCTAAATGCGCCACATGCATTTAGAATGAGGTCGTCCCCACGCTGCTTTCCGATCCCCTTTTCCATCGATCAATCAGGTCGCTCTAAATGCGCCACATGCATTTAGAATGAGGACGACCCCATGCTGCTTGTCGGCCCTCTTTCCATCGACCAATCAGGTCGCTTTAAATGCGCCACACGCGCTTAGAATGAGGCCAACCCAATTTTCTTGTCGCCCCCCTTTCCATCGACCAATCAAGTCGTTTTAAATGCGCCACGCGCACTTAGAATGAGGTCGGCCAATCAGGCCACTCTAAATGCGCCACATGCATTTAGAATGAGCCCGACCCATACTGCTTGTCGACCTCCTTTCCATCGACCAATCAGGTCGCTCCAAATGCGCCACATGCACTTAGAGTGAGGTCGTCCCCATGCTGCTTGCCACTCTAAATGCGCCACACCCACTTAGAATGAGGCCGGGCACATGTTGCTTGCCGATCTTATTTCCATCGACCAATCAGGTCGTTCTAAATGCGACACACACACCTAGAATGAGGCCCGCCCATGCCACTTGTCGACCCCCTTTCCATCGACCAATCAGGTCGCTCTAAACCCGCCACATGCATTAAATAAAACCAAACCGCGCCAACACCTAGTGGTCGTCGCGTCAACATAGCCGCACACACTAATTAGGGTTTTACATGCCAAACCCTAATTTGGTTAAGACCGTTATGCCGTCCCATGCCAATTAATGCCACCTAAGGCATTAAGTTTGATACGGAAACTAGAGCCAATATTGTTGGGTCATATTTGGATCTAACGCCAACATGCCAAGATATAGTGTCCGCGCCATTACGCCATTATGCCACTGGCAGGCGCTTACAATCTCGGCCGTACAACTTCGCCAGCCGAATTGACGGACCTAGATTAAATCTCAGGCGACCAACCAATACTAACTTAATAGCGTCACACGCTAATTCTTGTAGCAAGTCTCATGACTTAGCTCACAACACATGATCACCCACCGCCTAGTTTTCGTGCGATTGGTCAGAATAACTAGGTCTTGCACACAAGACCCACTCAGCAATCTGCTGCATATTTTTCACGAAAATACTCGAGACATCAAATATGTCACAAACTGGGGATGCTCGCCGAGGTATTGTTCTGGCGGTTTATAGCGTACGGCGTACAACGCTCCCATTACGAGAAAGTGTTAGGAAAAGGCGGACGGTTAATGAGCAGTAAGTGAGTAGTGGGTGTAAGGCTGACCAGTCTTCCCTCGTGATGAAAACATGATGGTAACCACTCTTTACACGACTCCAGTTCTCCACTACTTAACTGTCTCCACTTCTTACGAGATCAGGTGTGCTCAATCATGACTTTTATAAATAGGTTTTTGACTTATTTCGACAACGGGGACAGAAGTTATCAACACAAGTAGCCAAAAACCATATTCTGATACAAGTCATAAAACAACCACACCTTCGTAATCCAACATTCTGATCTCAAACATATTCTTCGCTTCCCTTCCTATGATCAACCCTTCTCCTTCACTTTGTGACCGAATTGAATCTGGAACGACCATTTCCTGGTTTAGGCCAGAGTCTTACAAATTGATACCTCGAATCTAAAAGTACTCATGTGAAGTACATTCGTTTAGGGTTTGAATTCGTTTCTCATCAACACACCCAAATTTATCAAAAACAGTAAAATCAGTTTTTACCCTCAAACAGGATGCCAAGATTTTTTTCTTTTTTCCGATGATCAAGACATGATCTAGTTCTGTTTCTATATTCCGAATCGAGTTTTGCTGATTCAAGAAGCAGACTTAATTCCGCGAAGAATCATAACTAGCTCTTCTCTTGTAATTAGTTCCAGTTTTACCCATAATTATAATTATTTTCTTTTTCTGTAAAGGTAAGTGCACAAATTTCAAACTTGAATTCGAGAATCATCTTCCTCAATAAACCAAACAATTCCCAATTGGTTAAGTACTCACTGGAACCGTTCGGATCATGACAACCTCCCTAGTTAGTTGGTTAACATTGAACGGTGCTTTGCTTCCAACATTATAAGGTTCAAAATTTGTAGCCATCTTTATAATTTTTCCAAGTTGGTTATGAAGTAATTTGTTCCCTAATAAAGTTAAGCAAAAACGAATTCTCGATAATTGACTTTTAAAACCACTATGTTAATTATTTTCTTCCATTTCCAATGCGAGTCCAAAAGTCAACTAGTGAAACGAGAAATGCTTATTGATAATTAAAAGAGTCGATTATTCAAAGTCTCCCCTAAAAAAATCATATATGTGGGGCATTTTTGGACCCCTCCATGTAAATAAGTGTGAGGGGACGGCTTTTGAATAGTTTTTGTGGCTGGTCTTGAAGAAATTTTGAAAGAAAAGAGAAATTCTTACCGGTACGCACCCTAGTTTAATCGGAATGCCCAAATTTACCAAGTTTATTTGGTCCCCTAAAAACCAATTAGGGGCCTCACCCATCTTATTTGCACCCCAAATTTTCCACGGGTGTATTAAAATTTTGTGAAAATACTAATTTACCATTCACTAAAAATAAATCTTAAAAAATCTATTAACTCTTAATCCTTAGCCCCAATTCATTTCTACTTCCAAACAAAAGAACCACTCCCTCCCCTCTCACCCTCTCGATTCTTATCTTCTCCTCCATTAACGACTCCAAGGAAAAAAAAATCTTGACCCGAAAAATTTCAGTTACAGTAAAAGGGTCGTCAATTCGACAAGCCTAAACCCTAAAGATTTTTCATATGCATGTAGAGACCATAAAAAATCGTTAAGGTATATGATGATCAAGATAAAGACCATATTTATGGTTTTCATATTTTCTACCCTAGATTAGAGTCGTTAACAGAATATAAAAACCTATGACGATCCTCTATGAACGACCCTTTTTTAAACGTCAACGACCCCAGGTGAAAAACAAACAGCCTCTCTGTCCCAAAAAATTTCAGAGTCGTCTTACTATAAACACACAAAATAACGACTCTTTCTGACCCAAGCTAAGAGTCGTCAGGGTATATCATATTACCCTGACGATTTTTCATAACCTGGAAAAGTTGCAGGTTTGAGTCGTCATTTTTGGTGTCAATTGACGACTTTATAGAGTCGTTGGGGTATACATCCCTCGACATTGACGACTCTTTCTCTGTGTTGTGACGTATATCCAATCCACAGAAGAATTTAAGATAATCTTACCATCAACACAATCATCTTTGTTGCTTGAACCTTCCCCTACTTGAATTACTCATTTCTAAAAACCCTAAGTTTTCCTCTAAAACCTCCTCCTCTCCTTCTCAACTCACAAAAACACACAAAAGAAAAAAAAAATCTAAAATATGATTTTAATCTAACATAATCTAACCACACTAATTAACTTAACTTAATTAAGTTTTAATACTAATTATTCAGGGGTAGTTTAGTCATTTAAAAATATTTTGGTTAAGGGGTGACTCAAATTTGATTTTAATGACTTTTTTTATCCTCTAGTGGGAGGCCCCTAATTGGTTTTTAGGGCCTCCGATTAAAATAGGCAAATTTAGGTTCAATAATTTTTTTGATGGCTAAACAGATATATTTTCTCGTTAAACGGATATCTTCCTCCTTAAACGCCTTACACAAATAAAGCTCTCACATTAAACGGTGATGAAACCCTCGTTTCCTATGGCCTAGAAAAGCCTTTTCTAATACAAGAGCTATGGTGAGGACACTTGGCATAACTCTATTGGTTGTAATAATTAAAATTTGGTTACAATTTGGATACATCAAATGTTTAACTGTCTGTTAGTAACGGTGTTGAAAAAAAAGTAGATGGACAATAGTTATTTTAGAATTTAAACTTGAATTATTTAGTTACACCGTGTTTACACCTATACTTTACTGTATTTTAATAAGGGTGGACAAAACTCACGTCCAAACCGTTAAATAGATAAATAAAAATGAGAAAAACTTAAAAGGTGAAACTCTTAAAAAGAAATTCCTGTAAGAAAAGGAAATCATGGACACACCAAAAAAAAAGGAAATCGGATGAAATGAGAAAAAAAAAACCAACATAAACAAGAGTGCATAGACTGTACACCAACCAACAGATCCGAGCCACAACAACTCATTGAATTACAATCAACCGATGGAATATTTAATTAGATTTGATGAATAAAAACTAAATCTCAGTCAAATGCTTTCAATTAGATTTGTCGAAAAAATTAAATAAGGAAAATCGGAAAAGGATAAACTAATCTGTATGTAAAAATATATTTCAAGAGAGCAAGGGAGAAACAACCCTTAGTTGTTCTTCTTTAACCTTAATAAACTACCTACAATCCTGAAAACATAAAAACGCCAAAACCAATTAAATAAAATGGAACTCATAATCATATTTCAAAATTGGAACTTGAAAACAATAGTTAAGAGCGATGTCCGAAATGGGGTAGCGGTGGAGTTGCTGCAGTTGCAGATGAAGAAGGAAAAGAGAGAAAATGGGGACTAGGAACTGGGAAAGGTTAACAAAGTGTTGTGGTGCTATATTTCTATGGGACAGTCCACGTAACATTAACATTTTTGCATCCTAAAGTTCGGTCATGACAAATGTCATCAAGCTTGCAGTCCACTTAAATCTATACTTCACGCCTAAATGTATTTTTAGAAATTGATCGGGTATGTATATATTTTTCGCTTTTGATTCACGTGGGAATCATTTTGCACATGTATTAGGAGATGCGTAGTGTTTGGGCCCAAGACTGTGTCTTGAGACCTACGTAATCGGTCTGGATTCTGAGACCAAAGTGGTCAGTTCATGTAGATGATCCGTCTAAGTGAGTAGCAAACTTGAGACTCATGTAATCGGTGTCTAGGGTTTGTGTCTTGTAAAACAAGTATGGTCTTATATAAGTTACGGCGTGATGAATGAAAAGAAGGGGAAGAGATTACCAAAAACTTGACACCGATTACGTGAGTCTCAAGTTTGCTACTCACTTAGACGGACCATCTACATGGACTGACCACTTTGGTCTCATTCCACACAATCATCATCCTCAGGTACGCCTTATCCTTTGACATATTATGTTAGTTGTGATAAATTTTCTGCTGTGCATAGGAAATATCTTGCAGCTATCACAGCTGGGTCTGAACCGTGCAACTTCAAAGAAGCTATGAAGCATCCAGGGTGGCGGAAAGCAATGGAAGCAGAAATCCGAGCATTGGAAGAACAAGGTAGATGGAAATTGCAAGAATTGCCGTCGGACAAGAAAGCCCTAGAGAGTAAATGGATCTACACAGAAAAGTATGATGAAAATGAGAAGTTGGTACGGCTAAAAGCAAGATTGGTTATCTTTGGAAATCATCAAGTTGAAGGATTGGATTACAAAGAGACATTTGCACCAGTAGCAAAAATGACATCGGTACGTACTTTTCTAGCCGTTGCAGTAGTTAAACATTGGGAAGTACATCAGATGGATGTGCATAATGCATTTCTTCATGGAGACTTGGAAGAAGAGGTGTATATGAAGATACCACCTGGATTTTCCAAAGGTAATCCTAATATGGTGTGTAAAATGAAGAAATCATTATATGGTTTAAAGCAGGCTCCTCGTTGTTGGTTTGCCAAACTATCAACAGCCTTGAAGAAATACGGTTTTCGGCAGGCATACTCAGACTACTCTCTTTTTACCATGACCAAGGGAGAAATGCAGCTTAATGTTTTGATGTATGTAGATGATTTGATTGTTGCAGGGAATAATCTAGTGGAGATTAATAAATTTAAATCATATTGGGACAATGTTTCAAGATGAAAGATTTGGGAAAATTGAAATATTTTCTGGGCTTGGAGATAGCTCGCAGTAAACAAGGTTTTTATATATGCCAGCGGAAATATGCATTGGATATTATCATGGAAACAGGTTTATTGGGAGAAAAACCTGCAGAGTTTCCAATGGAAACTAATCATCTACTTGCTTTGGCGAAGGGAGATTTGTTCAATGATGTGGATAAGTATAGAAGACTGATTGGTAGACTGATTTATTTTTCAGTGACCAGACCCGATCTTACTTACTCAGTGCATACGCTGTCACAGTTTATGCAACAACCGAGAATAGAGCATTGGGACGCAGCACTTCGTGTGGTTAGATATTTGAAGAAGAATCCTGGGCAAGGTATTTTGTTACGTTCTGATAGTACTCTAAGTTTACATGGGTGGTGTGACTCAGATTAGGCAAGTTTCCCTTTGACTAGACGTTCATTGACAGGATGGTTTGTTCTCCTTGGGAATTCACCGGTGTCTTGGAAGACAAAGAAGCAACAAATTGTTTCTCGGAGTTCCGCTGAAGCAGAATACAGGTCCATGGCGGCAGCTACATGTGAGTTGAAGTGGTTGAAACAATTACTTGGTGATTTGGGGGTTCGTCATACGCATGGAATGAAGCACCTTTGTGATAGTCAGTCAGCATTATACATTGCTCAGAATCCAGTTTTTCACGAACGAACCAAACATATAGAGGTGGACTGTCATGTTGTCAGGGATGCTATAATAAAGAAGATTATATCACCTTCTTACACTCCTACGGCGGTGCAATTGGCAGATATCTTCACCAAATCCTTAGGGAAAGTACAATTTCAAGGTCTTTTGTCCAAGATGGGCATTTGTGACCTGCATGCTCCGTCTTGAGGGGGGTTTTAGGAGATACGTAGTGTTTTGGCTCAAGACTGTGTCTTGAGACCTACGTAATCGGTCTGGATTCTGAGACCAAAGTGGTCAGTCCATGTAGATGGTCCGTCTAAGTGAGTAGCAAACTTAAGACTCACGTAATCGGTGTCTAGGGTTTGTGTTTTGTAAAACAAGTCTGGTCTTATATAAGTTACGGCGTGATGAATGAAAAGAAGGGGAAGAGATTACCAAAAACTTGACAACATGTTTCATGCGAAAATAAATGGGAAAATTAAATATCTGTGAAAATAAAAGGAAAAATTTAATAAAATCCGCACATATTTCCTATTTTTTTCCCACCGATTCAATGTATCGCCACACCAATTCAAAAATACATCGCGGCAGGTGGGAAAAAATCTCGCGCATACCAAATCATCATCACAGGATGGGGCGAAGCCCGGCGCTCACCAAATCGAAAATGCATGCCATGGGATGGGGCGAAGTCCTGCCGACACCAAATCGAAAATGCATCGCCACGAGACGGGACGAAGCCCTGCGCACACTAAGTTACGCACCGGGCACTACCGTATTACCATGTACTTACTCTATCCGGCAGGGCTCATGCCTATACAAAAATTTACCTCCCGCTTCTTAGTCCTAGTACTACATATCCTACAGAGGAAGAATCAAATCAGGTGAAAGGACAACAGCAGGTTCTTATATTCTCACAAAAGTCGATAAAGTTGGAATGGAATGGTGGAGTCGAGATTAAGACAGAAAACAATTGGACATAACTAACTTGCCATTTCCATATTTGAGGTTTCCATTTTTGCGGTCAAAGCTACTTGTACTACGCATGAGTGACTGCTATCTCTCTCTCCGACTTATTATTGTTATCTGGTGACCTAGCTAGTTCACGGATGATTTTCACAGCCGTTGTCTTTTTGAGCGAAAAAATATTTGCTGGATTATGATTTCACAAACTTGGTTAAAAAGACCAAAATCAATAATTTTTGGGTGAAAAAAGATTTGTACATTTTGATATTGTTTAAATGGACAAAAATTAAAAAGATATTATTTAAATGGACAAAAATATAAAAATAGGCAGGATGTAACCAGTTTCATCCTACCCATTTTTCAAATATTTTTTCTTATTTTTAATTTATATCAGGATGCATCCGGTTTCATCCTTGCTATTTTTTAAGTTTAAGCCGCGATGAATCCAGTTTCATCCTTGCTATTTTTTTTGTCCATTTCACCCAAACTAATTTTTATTCGTCCATTTGAAACATGTTTTTAAATTTTTTGGCCAAATGACCCATTTTCCATTACGATTTACACAAACTTGATTAAAAAGACCAAAATCAAGAATTCCTGGATGAAATGGACAGTTAGATTTTGATACTGTTTAAATGGCCAAAAATGTAAAAATAGTCAGGATGTAACCAGTTTCATCGTGCCCATTTTTAAATATTTTTTCTTATTTTTAATTTACACAGGATGTATCCATTTTCATCCTTGCTATTTTTTAAATTTAAATGAATCCAGTTCATCCTTACTATTTTCTTTTTTTTGGCCATTTCACCCAAACTATTTTTAATCGTCCATCTGAACCGTGATTTAAAAATATTGGACAAATGACCCATTTTCCGTACGATTTAAGAGTTTTAACCACTTTGTTAACTATGTAGCACTGGACTATTAGGATCCGTGTTTGTGCATGAAGTTAGCTTAGCAGCTCTCAACCACCCAGCCAAAAGAACTGATGGATCTCTCCGACCACTCTTTTTCTTTTTCAATTAAATTCTTTATTTTTTGTTATAATTATCAGGAGAAGTGAGTAAAGATTTCATGATCTTTTTTTTTCTTCCATCGAATACTCTTGATCTCTCTCTCACACACATGATTAGATAGGGTCCTACCCATGATGCCCTGCTTAATAAAGAACCTAAGTAAGAGTCTGTTTTAAGCCATAATTGACCGGATATTTATGGCATGACATCTTTTGTATGTCTGTTCCTAAATTGGTAAGTGCGTTTTGGAACTTCCAAGTTGTAGTTGTTGCCCGCCCTTCTTCTTGTTCTTCTTCTTGAACTTTTTTCTTTTTGGTTCCTAATTTTTCTTTTTGGTTCTTAAACTAGAAAACTATTGGTAGAGGTCACTTACTTAATCGGCTGTTCGAACCAGAAAACATATTTATTATGCTAAAGGTGAACATGAGGTATAATGGCCAATCATCCACTAGCTAGTTTTGTTGGTGGGACCATACAGAGCATCTTACGAGTTGTTATGATCATCCCATAAACAACAAAAGTCTCCTAAATCACACCGGGGGCTATTTATACCCGCTTGCGCCAGCACTTTAACCAGTTGGACAAACAAATTAAGGAAGGATAACATAACAATATGTAGTGGTGAAGCCGCAAAAGAAAAGATGTGTACTCATGCCTATTAAAAGCTAACATTTACGATTCACTGCATTGACAAAAGGGAAAAAACGTCCAGGGATCAAGTACATGAAAGAGAAAAAAAATACCTTCTCTTTTCTCTCCTTTTCCCAGGATTTGGAGAGAAAACCTTTTTTTTTTTTTGGGCTCAGATTTAATCCATTAGGGGCTATATCTAAGCAAGATTTCTTGTTCCTATATAGTTGAATTTGATTTCGTAGCTATTTTCGCTGTTTTCAGTAATTTCTTTCCTATTGGAGTGATTTTTATCTTTATTGTTATAGCGATTTTATCTGTACTTTTATAGTCTTTCTTTTTATCGATTTGTTTGTGTTAGGTTGTTTTAATACAAGTATCTCGGCAATTCGGCACAGACAAGATTAAGTTCTTCTTCACAAAAAAAAATAGATCATGGGTTTCAGGTTATTTGCCGCACATGAAGTATTTTTAGGCATATCACTCCTCTGATGTAGGAACATCTCTTTTACAAGAAAAAATTTATCAAAATGGTTGAATTGTAATTTCGAGTACTATTTCTTCTCCAATCTTAAAATACAAGATTAGGATGCTATTGTTGTAGACCTCTCTTTCTCTTCGCGGTTTATTCGTGTTTTGCACGTTTCTTTGTATTTGTTTTGTGTTATGGTGTACTTGATTTTCTTGAAAACTATCATGCAAATGTTTCTTATGGAATGAAATATTTATGGTTTGATGAACAGAAAAAACACCTTAAACTCTCAAGTACCTACCGTTTGGCCTAAGAAACATACTCCTCTCCACCTAATTAGCAAATCACCATATGATTCGTGAATATAACGATATACTCCCTCCGTTCCTTTTTAATAGGCTGGTTTTGTTTTTAGAGAAATTTAAGGAAATTAAGAGAACTAATCATCGAAAGTGGTCCTCATGACACTTGTCAATAAAAGAAGTGAAGTGAAATGGTCCCCATGACACTTGTCAGTAAAAGAAGTAAAGTGAAATGGTCCACATGACACTTGTCATCGAAAGAAGTTAAAAGAAAAGTGGTCCCAGAAAATTAAAGTAACATTTGACTTTCCCAATTAGAAAACCGACCTATTTTTTTGAAACATTTATTTATAGAAACTAGCCTATTAAAAAGGAACAGAGGGAGTACAAGTTATTCGTGTACTTTACAAATTAACCCTGATCAATAATACGCGACCTATATGAGTTTTCCGAATTATTTGTTCAATAAGTCAGTTATTTGACTTTAAATTTATTTTATTCTTCTTTGATAAAAGTGGATTAAAACTTTATGAATATGAAAAAAGAAGAAGTTACTGCCTGAAACAAAATCTGAGGCCCACAATCACAACCATGCATCAAATAGTTACAGTCCACTACAGAATTCCAGTGCAAAACTAAATCCCTAAAAGACTGGTACCTAAACCAATTTGGTATGGAGCCCTATTGAAATAGAAATCCTTTAGTCTCTATAATAACTTCATTTCGGTCTCTTCCTGTCTATTTCCCATTACCCTCTTGTTTCTCTCAGTCCACAAAGCCAAACATAAGGGACTATACTTTCGAAATCAAAATTTTGTCATTTCTACATTGTTAATATAAAATTGTTCTTTGATTGTCAGTTTATGCATCCAATCCGAGCTCATCCCTATAGTGAAATTATCTTATATGTCCATTGAATGCTAACAGGTAAGTGGTAAGTAATCTGTGACGGACCGAAAAATTACTCTTGCGGCCTCTAGTCACACATGAAAAAATTCTCCAGTGTGTCAATTGTAAACGCAGTAGAAGGGCCTTAAAACTTCTCTTCTCACCAGGAAAATACATGTTCTCCTTTACAAGCATGCTTCGCAAGCATGATGCATGATGCCTTAAACACAGCTTCCACCATAATTCCAACTCACCCTTGTTCTGCGAAGGGTGCAAGATATAAAGGCTAAAGATGATGCATATTGCATGCATCGATGAATTTCAAGGGTTGTCCAGGCATAAGGAATGCCTTGGACTTGCACATAGGCCATTGTAATCCTTTTCTTAGATTCCTCACTTTTCTTCGGCATTGAGCTGAAAGCGTGCACTGATCTTACTCGTCCTAAGGGTGCATTAGTCAGGCTCACATCGTAATTTTATTGCATCATTCATGTGATGCAGGTGGATTATGCAAACTCCCCTAACCTGCATACCGATTTATCTTATTTCTTAGGTAGTGCCCAATTCACAATTGTTGCATGTATACGTCGAATAACTTGATATGAAGTATGATCATCTAAGGAAATGAACTACAACTTACCTCGTCAAGTATGATAACAATCATCCCTTGCATCACATTACCGAGCTACATGATATGAGTTACCATAATGTTGCAATTACCTCGCAATTAAATGATATGAACGACAAGGTGCTAGACCACCAATAGTGCAACTCATTGTGGCTTCATACGTACCCTTCTTCGTAGCTTGAAGGGATCAGTCACGAACTGTAGTTCATCAACATAGGGACAAGCAACTAAATCCAGCTCGTGTTGCAAGGCCAAAACCTATACGGACTAGAGACTTTTACAAATTAACCTTTCTTTTGTTTCGCACCACGGTGGTGCATTACTAGTTTCACAATGCTACAACGATGATGACTAACCATCATGAACCTCTCTTGAGTAAGCAACACGCTGCCATCATATATGCTTTACCGGCTATGCTTTGAATCTTATTGGCGCATCCTCCTTAATGCACCTTCAACCAACTACCCCTCCCTATATATGTCTATTGAAATTTCTACAAATTAAAGTTGAGGTGCACTATGACATGCTAGCTTCAATATTCATGGTCGTTGTGCAGTGCACCCTTGGGTAATGCACCATTATGGTGGTATTTCCAGTTCTGTCCTGATGACCAGCTTGAACATTGCACCATGGTGATACAATATCTCTCTCGTCTAGCCTCGCACTGTCATGATGCACCATGGTGGCCGCAATATCGTACTTAGCCAGCCTCCACTGGCATGATGCACCATGGTAGTGCAACTTCTGTTCTGGGCCAACATGCCCTTAACGCGCAACAAAATCTTTGAGATGAAACTTCATCTCATGTAAATGACGCATGTTTGAGCATACGCCATGCGTAAAATATGGGTGTTACGTAATCTACATCGTCTTCACTGACATTGCAAAATTAGCAGTTGGATTCTTCAATATCATAACCCCTTTTATTTAGATGGTCTACATAAGGGATAATATTCTAAACTGCAAGCCAAACAAACACTTGTGCTTTATGAGGAACATGTTTTCACCATGTTTGACTTTAAACTTGATAAGACTCCCAAAATTTTTCCATTCATCTAATTTCCCTAACTATTTTAAGAAAAAAATCCTGACTAAAGGATTCAAGCCAAATCATTGCGACGTTTCACTGTTTATTATATTTTTATATATTTTTTATTTATATCAATATACAATAGTTTCATACAAGATGATGCTAAAGCATATTTTCTTATAATTTAATGTATACATAATTATTTACGTCAAATTCATAATACTCTAAAATAAATTATACAAGTATATTTGTTGTTCTGAATTATCTCTGAATCATCAATTGTTGACCGAATAATGGCCTAGGCCGATTAGCTAGTGATTATCTATGAATAATCACTATACACAGTAATATGGAATAATACCTGATTCTCCCGAACTTTCCTTGTAACCGAATGGTAATTAACTAGGCTCTCAACTTGTGAAAATGCAATATTAAGGTAATCCTCGGCATCAACTATTGTCCGACTTTATCTTGCATCTTCACATAGTTTCATGACATTCCCCGTTACATTCACATCTGTAATTTGGTATTTTTATCTTAGATTTGATCGAACTTATAACTAATTTTGACTTTGAAAATGACTGAATATTGATGCAACATCATAGGAAGAAAACAGAAAAAGATAGAGTTTTATGCATAAATATACATACATAACATATGTTCTTTATATTCATTAAAGTGAGTTTATATGATAAAATGTCCATATATCATGTGGTTTAAAGACATTAATTAAACATCATGTAGGGTATTTTGACAAATAGACACATAATATTTGTGGAGACAAACTTATGATGATGAATCAATTAACTCTTCTAAATAGATCGAGAAATCTGGACTCCACCAGATCCGATTCTTACCGATTTGGTTGACGGGTCGTGCCCCATCCCGAAGGCTAGCATGATGCCGATTTATTATTATCGGTTTTGGGAGAGTTCATTTTTATCGTTCCATAAAGCATTCTTCGTATTTAGCTCGAATCCCAACTCTCTCGGCATAATAACAATGCAATACATAATAATTTACGTACACTATAGGCAAACTGGATGGAGGTATTGTCATTAGGACACGAGTTAACCAAATCATTCTTGGTATACACTTCTGAACTGCATTAACCATACACCATGAATGGGACACCTCAGAAACGGACTCATAATTCCTTACAGGATAGGGCTGGCTAAAATTGCCAGCTTTGCGGCCGAAGGCCGCGCTAAATTATATTTGGTTTGAATCTATTATTAAGTAAGCAAGCTTGATTTGCTTATGTATTATACAATAGAAGAATAAAACTTAAAGTAAACAACAGATATAGTAAGAGATATTGATTGGCGAGAGCAAATTTCTCGAAAACTATAAACGTTTGCAATAAGAATGTTGTAGAAATTGATAAATTTATTAAGATGTCACGTGTTTTTGCCTAAAAGTTTATCACTTTCATTCCATGGACTAGAAAATAAATGGGCTTGTCATGATATCAGTGGGCTAACATAAATTTACATGAATTATATATGGCTAATTCTTTTTGGAGCAAATTTAGGGACGGGCTAGAGCACCACTTAGCCCTCTCATAGGCCCGTCCCTGGGGCACCTTGGCCGAATCGAATCCATAGTGGTGTTGAATTTTAATTTGACAGAAAACTAACGTAATATATTAATTAATAATTAGTCATCACAAGCATAAGTCCAGGAATTAGATTAACTATACATGTGCTATCGAATAAATTGCAAAGAGGCATTACGGAACAAATACATAAAATTATAAAATTAATGGAAGAATTAGTAGTTTATTGATGTTGATGGTGTCTATTTTGGTCACTCCAGTCTGCACATTTATTTTCTTGAAAATAAATGCATGAAATTTTGCCAACTCCAAACTGAAATGCAAAAGGTTTTGAATCGATACCCTATATACTCTTCAATTCTGCTTTGAACCAAAAGAAGACCTCCCTATACTAGATATAGAAAATATTCCCAAGTGTTCTCATTCTCTCACTTTTTAGTATATTATTAGTCATTAGTTACCATGTGTGAACGAAAAGATTGATCTTCATAATTTTACTTTGTTTATGAGGTTAATCAATATTTCAATTAGAATTATCCTTTGAACACGTGGGACCTAATTAACACTTTGCCCGGGCTCAAAACCATCTTAAATACCTCCATCATCCAAGAGTAATGACTCACAAAACTCTCCCTCTTTTAGACAAGCTTTAAGAGATTTTGAGTTGATCATTAGGATCTGCTCAGCAACAAGCAAGTGTTTTAGCTCTATTAACAGAAATCCTATATTGATGATCATGGCATCATCGCACCAAACCCTAATGATAGGTATGTTCATTTTTTTGTTTCTAGTATTGCAGCAACACTGTTACTCAGCATCCGCTCGCAAACTAGAATTGCATACCTCCTCCGTAGTTGGAATACCGAAAATCATAAAATCACCTCCAGTTCCTACTATAGATGTTAAACAAACTTTTCCGATCATCCACCGTTCCAAGAAAATTGAGGATGCTTTTCGACCCACATCCCCTGGTCACAGCCCCGGAGTTGGTCATGGAGAACCTCCTGGTCATAAGGTATCACCATAGTGGATAATAAATACCACACTCTCTTTATATATATGTATGTTACCAATACATTAATTAGGTATAGTTAAGGTTATCGAGTTTTGGGAAAGTGAAGATGTGCTTGGTTAATCAGTGAAGGGACTGATATACGATGATACACATGAAATAATTAAGATATAATATATACAGGCTGTCAAGTCTTGAAGTTATTTGTTTACAAGAACAAGACAGGATGATATGCGTATATCTTTTATAAGAGCCGAAGCTCTGCAACATGAATAAGGTAATATAGGTATATTACCACTGGCATGATGAGCTTTAGGCATGCATGGAATATATATGGATCATCATCATATATATAGTAGCTAGCTATTGTGTTTGCAGTAATTTTTAGTGTTTTTTTTTTCTGGCAATATTATTTGAATAATGTTGCTATTGTTGTAACAATTTAAATATGAATATCATGTTTTCTTGTGTTTGAACTATCTCCACTAGATTTGCCACTAGCATTTGATTTTGACAGTTGATATAATTTTTTTTATTATGCATGATTGTGCATACATGTGTGTAGTTGCATACTTATGGTTACTTCTTTTTTTTGCCAACGACCACAAAAGATCGCTAGAATAAGCAGTTACTAATTCCTTCATCCCCATTTGTTCTTAGTTCTCTTCCATCATCAGCATGATTCATGGACACGATTATCTTTGTCTTCGTCTTTCACTCCATTTGTTTTTTTTTCCTCTTTCACTCAGTATGTTTCCCACTATATTCTCTTTCTAATTTGTCTCCTTCTGGTGATTGCTTGTACCCCTCTAAAACCCTTATAGGAATGTCTTCTAACTGTGGACCTGCTGAACATATAGCAACTAGTATCGGTCAAAAAAATAATCTTCGAAACTATATTTGGGCATCTTGCAAAGCTAGTTAATTATGTCAGTTCACGCACCCATGAATCAATCTTTTCACAGTTAAAAATCCATTCTTTAATTTCTCAAGCATGTAATTCGATGTTAGAGTCCCTCTCAACCACAGAGATATTTGCTGATTCTGCTTTGGATGATTAGTCAAAGAGATTATCTTAATTAATGCTAATAATATTCATCGTCATCAACAACTAATATTGTCTCATCTTTTTTTTAATGATCCAACTGAACTTAATCTATTGTTAAAATATAGTTTAAAACCTCGACCAATTAAATTTGAGATCTCTATGTACTTTTTCCTACCAAGTACCAACCCTCTATCAATTCGACACATCGTTCTTGTTAACTGCTTCATGTGATACTTAAACACTCCAGTACACTTAGGGAAAAAATTTTGCTCTAGCATTGCTATAGCAACTTTGATCTAGCAGCTTGTTGTCCACTTATTTAGGGTGTTTGTGACGTCACCTAACTAAGAGAAAAACCCACGATTAATTAGCTAGTCTTTGGTAAAGCTTTTTCACTGCTGTTTTTTTAGCTTTCGTATTGTCGGGTGTTAATAAATCTGACGGAATCAAACTGTATAAGTAAAAATCTTGGAAAGTTTGAATGCGTTTTCTACTCAAACTGTATAAGTAAAACTTACTAACCCAAAAGACAGAAAACTCTTGCATCGGATCCAAATCAAGTCCACAAAAAAAAGTCACATTTATAAAAGAAGTCTAGAATTCCTAATCCAAATCAAGTCTACAAAATCATCCATAAAGTATTAGATCATCGTGTGCGAAAACATCTCCCACGCAATACAGCTCCAACTTTACATCATGTCTCATGTACTGTAAAACAAAGCAACAATTATCAACAACTTAATTGATGAATCTTAATAAAACTTTGTTTGCAAAAATAATGTTTACAGCAAAATGAATTTGGTGTTTATAAAAAGTAAAACTACTTTGATATGTACTGTATACTGAAAACTGGGCAGAAACTGAGGACATCAATAATTAAAAAGAGCAAACATAGAGTTTTGATGTGTACTGGAAACTGGACAAATTCAACGAGTAAAGGAAACTATACAAATCCATCCAAACATATTAAAATATCTGCATGGCATTATGTTGAAGAAGTGATTGCAACTGAAGTTAAGTTCACATTTTGTTTTCAAGGAAACATTAATAAGACATAGTAAAATGACCATTGTCGCACATATCGATAGTTACCTTGATGAAATTAATATCTTTGGCATTACTACATTACTCCAACATAAGTGCTAAAAAGCTCTGGTTAGATTGGACATTTTCGACAACATTATGGGTTCCTTCACCTCCCAGTATTATTGGTTCCTAAAAATAGAACAAGTTGATAATTATGTTATATATGTATGTCATGACCAGTAACAACTTTAATTCACATAACAGGGTTTAGCTCTATACCTCTACTTGAAGTTGTGGACAGTAGTAAGGGACAACGGCGTAGAATGTTGCTGCAGATTTGAACTGCCCAGTAATGAAGCACTAACACCATTTTTATCAACCTCCAAAGCACTCGATGGCATGGAACCGGAAAGTGGGACTTCTTGTACATCTGAATCACTATATATTATTTCTTCTGTATATGAATATATTCGACCATGGATGTCATCTATAAGAACCTAACTAAACATACAAAAACAGAAAACAAAGCAATGATAACAAAAATAGAAAACGAGATGAATATAATGACCACACCTGCATTTTGGGTCTTTTTTGTTTTTCCATCATTTGTTACCATTTTGATTTGAGTATTTTTTTTCTTTGTTATTTATTTCTCCATTGCCGGCTCGTGCTGACCATTTCTTTTTCTTTTCCCTGTCACTCTTTTAGTCTTGATGGATTTCTTTCCTACCGATTGGGTTTCTTTGAGTTTCTTTGCTGGCTTTTCCTTCCTCATTACTAATTTTCGCCTACGTTTCACTTTACCTTTCTCCACTGGTGACTTGATTCTTCCACTCTTCTTTTTTGATTTTTTTACTCGTGGAGGGACTCGCAGTGTTATGTTAGCACCCATCGGAAGCTGGATACTTGTTTGACCCAAGTTTTCATTGTTCTCATTTGCAATACTGACAATCTTTTCTGTTTGATCATCTGGAGTTGATTTCAGAAAATTATCTAACTCCCCTAGTACTCCAGTCAACAACTTCTTAGTAAAAGCACTAGATGTTTCGGTGCTTGTACCTTTCATGGATAAAGACAAAACCATACGTGCCAAGTCAGTATACATGAGAGTAGATGATCCATTGTTGTCTTAAATTGGCTTCTTAGGCTCTTCAATACCAACACCATTTTTTGCATATGTTGTCCAGCGACTTAGAAAATATTGCGATGGGAGATCATAGACTTGGTGGGTATGCAATATATTCATAGAGTGGGCACATATCATTCCCATAAACTGAAAATGCTTACAGCTACATTGAACGGAATTGTCCGAGGAGTTAAATGTAACAGTACGGGCAGATGAAAATTTAAACGATGTTACCTTGTAGGTGTATATTGATCCATCCTGATCAATAATTTCTAGAATCAAATCTAGAGTTTCCTTGTATTCTTTTTGGAAGTAAGCAAACATTTTTGTTGGATAACGTTCTGCAGCTCGAACTTCAAGTGCCCAGTGACTATGCAAAGTTGGTTTTCTTTGCATGCTTTTGAAATCTTCGGTTTTTTCTTTAGCACGACGACTGTCAAGAACCTTGTCATATTCAACTACGAAACTCTTTAGCGATAAAGTTCGTTTAAAATACTTCTTCAAAAAATTGTTCATACCTTCACTGCGCTGTGTAGTTGTCATGCCAGCGCAAAAATGTACTTGACCATATACCTGAGCCCACTTCTCTTTTTTCTTATATAAAGTTTGCAACCATTTATTCTCTGTCAGCTTGTATTTTTCAAGGAAGGATTTACACATTGATTCGAATTCTTCCTCGGTTTTATTTTTATATATACACCTCTTGAAATATTTGGTAAAAAATTCAGAACTTACAAATATATGGGATAGATGTTTCGCAGCCAGTTGGAAAATATGCCAAAAACAAAGCCGATGATGAGTACCTGGGAACACTTGTTTAATTGCATTCATGATAGGCTCTGCTTGGTCGGTGAAAATTTTCTGCGGATGTTTCCCGTTCATTGCACTCAGAAATGTCTTGAACAACCAAACAAATGAGTCCGTGCTCTCGTCTAATAATAAAGCACATCCAAAAAGAGTTGTTTGGCCATGATTATTGACCCCAACAAAAGGTGAAAACGGTTTATCATATTCATTTGTTCCAAATGTTGTGTCAAACACCAACACATCACCAAAGAAACTGTAGTCCATCCTACATTTATCATCGCTCCAGAAACAACTGCACAACTGACCAGTCGCATCCATTTCAATTGCATAAAAGAAATATGGATTATCTTTTTGCATTTCTTGAAAGTACTCTAGCAAATGTTCAGCATCACCTTTCTTTAAGATATCTTGTCGCCTTCTTCTTTGTATATGATTATAACAATCCATTTGAGTGAAGTTCAGATTTTCATACCCTCCCGATTCAACACTTAAGTATGCAAAGATATTTTTTTGACTTATACCCGCATAGTGCATATTTTCAATTAATCTTGCTTGAGAACTCTCTATTTTCCGTTGTGATCTCAGCATATGCACTTGATCTGAACGTGTAAGCACATGATTGTGTTTTTCCACAAATTCTACTATTGAGTATTTTGAATCATCATTCTGAAGTTTAATAACCAACTTTGCCTCGCAACCTGTTCGTGCGTGCAAGCGCCGTTTCAGAGGAGATCCCCTTGGATGCTGTCGAGACTTTCCTTCATTTGAACAGACCAGAACTCTTCTAGAAATAGTTTTTATCTTTGCGGTGAGTAGTTGAATCTTTTCGTATACTAAACCTGATGTTTCTAGCATAACGATTATAATAATCATACGCCAATTCTTCTGAATCAAATTTCATACCAATTTCTGGCACTTCTTTGTTACTACCATGTATCGAGCCTTAATCTATAGAAAAATTATTTTCCATAGACATGTTATCATGTTTCTGTAGGAAGAGAGTTTCAAGAACCACCATCACCTGATTCATAAAGAGAATAGTTGATTCAAGTATGCTAGGTAATTAACATATTCACACGGATATATTCACTGTAATTAACATGTTCACTACGAAACATGATAAATTTCCATAAACAAGTTATCATCTTTCACTATAACATATTCACACGAAACATTCACCAAACAGTTAACAGTATGCTAAGTAATTAGTAATTAACAAGACTGGATGTAAAGAGTCCTAATATAACACATTTTCATCCAATCAAACGGTGTAGATGAGAAAAATTACCTGTTAAGGTTCTGAGATGTCTTGAAGATTTATAGTTTCTACAATTCAAATGGATTAATCTAGCACCTTCAATAATTCACTAGCAAAAGAAGAATTTTCAGATCAAATTTTTTTCCAAACGTGATGCCGTTCAAAAACCTAATAATTTGATAGATTTCAGGATTCCACGAATTTAGAGAGATATAATTTTTCTGGCGGCAAAAACAATATACTCGCGCCAAAATATAATATTAATCCAAAACCAAGGTGAACATCAGAAGTATCGGGTTTTCTTAGAGGCTAAAACACGGCAGTAAAAGTCTCACTCACAAACAAAAAAGAAAAGTTAACCATGGTTATCCTTTAGTTTGGTGACGTCACAAACACCCTAAATAAGTGGACAACAAGCTGCTAGATCAAAGTTGCTCTAGCAATGCTAGAGCAAAAAAATTTCCTACACTTAGAGCATCTTCGATAGAGGGTGAAAATTTTATTTTCTTATGACACGTAGGATTTTAGACCCTCATTTACATAAAATTCATCTCCAACAGTAGGTCCTATTAATTAGGAAGAGTGTTAAAATAAATACGAAGGTCTTAGAAAAAGTCTTATCTAGACTTTGGGAATGACTTGCATGTCATCTTTTTAATTATGTTTTAAATTTTTATCTTTAAATAAAATTTTCTAAACCAACAGGAAAAAGAGAATCAATTTTATAATTATCCAAAATAACAAATCTTAGAAATATGACCCCCACCATTGGAGATAGTTTATAAGCAAAGCATCACAATTTTTGCCACATACATATAACCCCATAAATAAGGATTTAAATAAAAATTCCATGTAGAATTTTTAGCATTGTTGGAGATGCTCTTAAATCTGGTCCAAATTGTCCCTAATTAATAGCAACAGTTGGCCAAATGCCCGGAAAACAATAAAACATGGTTACAGTGGACGGCTAAACTCTTAGGTTGGGTCAAATGGACTGTGTCCATGTAATTGTAAAACAGACACTTATACCCCCGACCTATATTTGAAACTAATAATTTTAGAAACCATCGACCTACAGCGTATCTGTTTTCGACATCATCTTCATTTACTAGCAGAGAGCATCAACCATCTCCATAGTTAATCTTTTTCACCGATTGCAAATCGCCATCAAAACCACAAAGCACAAAACCAACTTGATTAATATCAATCGGCACCACTCCACGGAATTTACCATTATTGGTGATAAAAAATCTTTCTAAACACCCTAATTTCATTAAGGCTTCTCAGTGACATAAAAACTAGGGTTTTATCTTCCATCAATTTTTCAAAATGAGTACAGAAGAAGTTGAATTGAATTTCGATAATCTTAAAATGCGTAAGTTTCCTAAACCAGAGGGTAACTAGTACACCACCAATTTTTTTATTTAGGAACCTATGTAAATAATTCTTGTATAATCTATACGTTCTGTTACGAAATTGTATTTAAGATTGTTTTAACAAGATAAACCTAATATTTATCGAAACTGCTCACAAACCTAAAAATTCAACAAGAACGAGTATTGTAAGTTCTTTACGGTTGAGATAATATTATCTAGATTTAAATACGTACAACTTGTTATATTTTAATTATAAAGATAAAACAATATAATACGGGAAAAAAAATAACACATGCACTAAAATTTTTTGTTAACTTGGAAAACTACACGCGTATTAGGTGTACGAACTAATCGCGAAGAATTCGGATACGCGAGTTATTCGCCTAATTAATACGTCCAGCTGGCTAAATTTTTTTTTCTTTTTCAAAAATAGGGACTTGATGTGGAGAGAATGGATCCCACGTCCTATAACTTCTTAACTAAATCCTGAACCACTAGACCAACCATATGTTGGTGTTATCATGACAAGGTTTTTAATATATATCGTAGAGTAAAACTACAAATCATGATGCTCCCACTTGAAACTCTACATTTTTATTACTAAATGCATGCATGCCAAATTTCTCCAGCAACATTCATATCTCAAAAACGAATTATACACGTACGTATGCCGTTCCGAACTACTGCCGAACAAACCGTTGACTGGATTTTTGACCCGTACTCAATCTACCCGAATCCGTATAATTCCGTACGTATGTCGTCCCGAACTTCTCTTCGTACCCCGAATTGCTAACTAGGGTTCAGATTGAACACTCACTGATTTAAGCTGTTACGCCAATTACCTCCTACCAGATTTAGGATTAGATGTGATACCTTCTTCAGTTGTATTTGTACACCCTTAGAATTCCTAGAAGAACACCATTTCTCTTTAGGAATTATTCTCTTAAATATTTTGGTAGAATACCAATTCTCTTTAGAAGATATTCTTGAAATCTTCCGGCAGATCACCAATTCTCTTCAGAAGATACTCTTCACAATCAGAGTTTACGGTTCCGTAACCTAATTGATTCTTCTCACAAGATCACCTAGGAAAATCTAGAGATATCTTGATCTATCAAAACTAGGATTTGTGAAAAACACTTAGGAATACGTTCTGTAACTATCAAAGAAGATAACTTCGTGTGCTTTACGATCCCCAAGTAAAGTCTTTTGAAATCTCACTCTTGTTCGCGAAGAACAAAGATATGGAAAACAACCTTATGCAACAGACACACAATTGTGTCAAGGGATAGCGAAAAAGTGGGAGTACCAAAATGTAGGATCAACTTTTTCTTATGCAACCTGTATGTACAAACTTAAATACAATTCCGAGAGTTGAACTTTATGAATCTCAATAAAGGGATAATATTTAGATTTATATCTCTTTATCCCACAAATCTTTTATGGTTTGCATACTGGGTATGCGTACCTTTTCGGTTTAAAAACCAACAGATCTTTTCCGGTTTGCATACTAGGTATGCGTACCTTCCCGGTTCATGAGTCAACACACTTTTTATGGTATAAATACCGGGTATGCGTACCAAAAAGTCGTTGCCAAACTATACCTACGCCGGTATGTGTACTGGGTACATGTACTACGACTCTGGACTTATAACAATTTCCCAGTATGCGAACTGTTATGCATAATGTCCTGTATCAGGATTTACAGTAGTTCTATATCTTTCTATTAATCGATTTGAAACATTTCCGAATAACATCAATGACACATATCAATGCTCCAGGTTATTTTCAAATAATTAAATCTTGAATCATATTTAGGTCATAAACAATAAAATGTTCTTTAACTAGATTTATCAAGTATGAACAAATGTTCTTAAGCTTAGCATATTACGAGAACGATTATCAAGATAAACTTGACTTGAAATTTCTCTTATGCATGTACTGTCTAATTTAGTCATGCTACAATGTATCATAGATAGAAAGGTGAAAACCTGAGAAATAGGTGGTTCATTCTTCACTTACCTTTTATTGATGAAGTTCTCCAAAAGCTTCGGTTGATATTCGCCTTCAAATGGTAGAACGCAGTGATGTCTGGAAATCAACTACACATTTCTATCCTAATCCGAGACTTGACTAAATGTAGATTAAAATTCAAGTTATAGTTTTGATCAACTAAATTGGACAACAAGCTTGAGATAACAACACTTGTGAGTTCGACCAAGCAATGCTCTAATATAGTACGTTAATCAAAACACTTGGGTTTGATCCCTATAGTTAGGTTCGGTTTCGGAGTTATACTATATATCAAGTGTATCCCTTATGGTTGCCATTTTCTTGACATTCTCTGTCTATGTTTGTTAGAGCATTGCTCGGTCGAACTCGCATGCGTTGCTATCTCAAGCATGTTTGTCAATGTTAGTGATCAAAACTATAAGTCTTGATTTCTAGTCTATTATAGCCAAGTCTCGGACTAGGATAGAAAGTGTAGTTGACCTCAAGGACTTCATGGCGATTCATCATACAAGTAGAAGAACTACTCAAGGAAACGGTGGAACTTCTCGACAAAAAGGTATGTGAAGACTTGAACTTATCTGTCACTCAAAAGTCTATCTACTCTATCTCATACTCTTTGAGACAAGAAGTAGTATGCTATATATATAGACTTGGATT
This sequence comes from Papaver somniferum, assembly GCF_003573695.1. Taxonomy (NCBI): domain Eukaryota; kingdom Viridiplantae; phylum Streptophyta; class Magnoliopsida; order Ranunculales; family Papaveraceae; genus Papaver; species Papaver somniferum. Next base: position 87,805,766 of record NC_039365.1, on the reverse strand, counting down.
ATACATATTTGGTACTCCGAGCCGAGTATACCTCGCCTATCTATATCTCGAAATATGTATTGGTAAGCTTTTCGCTTCGATCAAGTTTATCTTTACCATGTGACGAAAGTCATGATATGTTTCAATCATCTTGAAAATTGCTTTGACGAGAAATGGTGTAACAACTATATAACGTCCTCTAAGAATGTTTGAATGATTGAAATGAGAGTTTAGATTACATAATTAATGGTGGACATAAGCATTGTTCTGGAAACACATATATGTATAAGTCCTATTGCTTGAAACAAAGTTTGCAAACTTTGTTGATCAAGAGAACCGGAAGAATGGCGTGAGCCAAGTCCGCGAACTGAACTCAGTCCGCGAACTGCCGAAGTTCTCAAACCCGAGAATTTCTGCTGGAGTTGACAAACTACTTGCGTGAAACTAAGTCCGCGAACTCAGTCCGCAAACCCAGTCTGCGAACCGGCGAAGTTCTCATACCCGAGAATTTCTGCTGGAGTTTGTAAACTCTGCCCGGTAACTTAAGTCCGCGAACCTAGTCTGCGAACTTGAGAAGGTTATATATCTGAAGATGATTTCTGAACCTAAACTTAAAAAGACTAAGGAATGCAGTTTGCAAACCGTGGCTATAAAATTTCATGAACCGATTCAAGTGAATCAAATCATCTTTGCTTCAATTGTGTCTTGTGTAGTACATGAGATTTCCTTGCAATTGAACAACTCTCTAACAAGTTCATTTGAAATCATTTGAACTAGTTACGGTGAAGAAGAACGTGGTTGATATGGAATGCTCATATGGCTAACCTTTTGGTTAACTATTGTTGAACCAACAAGTGCATACATTTGGGTACGGTTAACAAACCTAGAAGCGTGCATTATCAAGTGTGTGTAACAAGCTAAGTTTTCGATCTAACGGTTGAGAAATATTAGCTTGAATCTAAATCAAGTTTTCATCTAACGGTGGATATTGATTTCTTTGTTACCAAGGTAACTTAATTGCAAACCCTGATTTGAAAGACTATATAAGGGGAATCCTAGTATCTATACAAAATTAATCCCCACACCTCACGTGTGATAGTAGTTTGCATACTAGAACCTTTGGTTTTCTTCTTCTTCTAAAACCAGGTTAACGACTTAAAGACTGCATTGGGATTGTGAAGCCAGACCGATACTACTTTTATCGTAGTTGTGTGATTTGATCTTGCATCTTCTATCGGATTATGAGTTGGTTCATGTTCACCTTGATTATTATCAAAAGACGGAACAAAACCTTTTAGGGTTTATCTTTGGGAGACATATTAATCATTTGAAAGACTTGTCCTGGTGAGACAGATTTGTTTATTGTCAAGTCTTCAACTTTGGGTCGTAGCAACTCTTAGTTGTGTGTGAGATCGGCTAAGGGAATCAAGTGCGCAGTATCCTGCTGGGATCAGAGGCGTAGGGAGTGAAAAGGAGAGGGTACCCAAATATACCTCAAGCTAAAATTTTTCCTACTTATAAGTCCTTTCTCCGAAAGTGATTGTCTATGGACTGAGTCGAGACAATACAACTAATCGATTCACACTTCGTGTGATCGTCTATGGAAATAAGATCGAGACAATACAACAACGAAGTATGTTTAATTGATACAAAGGTTCGTAATTAACCAAACACAATAGGATTTCTTATCAAGTAAATAAGAATTAACGTTTGTGTAATTTACTTTAATTATAATAAAACAATTATAATGCGGAAAATAAAAGTAAATGACACAACAAGATTTTGTTGACGAGGAAAACTGCAAATGCAGAAAAACCCCGGGACCTAGTCCAGAATTGAATGCTCTCAGTATTAAGCAGCTACACAAAATTACACTAACTTCTTATAGTTGAGACCAAGTAACTAACCCTATAGTTCACCTAGTTCCGTCTGTATTCCCACGCCTCCAACTTATAAATAAGTCACGTACTTGGATCAATCCCTTTGGTTCGTATTCCAAACATTAAAGGAACAAGAAATCTGTTTGGTATCAACTCTATTCAACCAAGTGATATGAGTCGGACAAAGGCTCTTCCGTTTATCTCAACATAAACTCCTTCGTCAGGTCTATATCTATCTTATGTTCAATCACCCAAAAGTAATCGATTAAGATTAAGCCAACAACACCTTTAATCCGAAGAACCGTGTTGATGCCGATCTACTCAGTTAATCAATCCAATTTACCACAAGGATAAACCGATTATTAATTGGATCCTCTTTTATCGAAACAAGTATTGTGCACACCAAAGATTGTAAAACCCAAGTCAGATCTTCAATATCTTCTTTTTCTTCAAATCTTCTTAAATCTTTAATAAAAACGTGCACACAATCACTTGAATCTCTTGTGATCATTCAAGCACAGAACGGAGTCTGTTAACAATGGATTGTCACAAGATCGTCTTTAGAACTAACAACAGTCTAAAGATCCATGCCGAAACTCTGAACTAGTTTGAGTGAATCTTATATCAGAAGAGAACATTCTCAAGAATAAACAAACTAGGTGCAATCATATTTCAACCACCGGTAATCAATCAAATCAAATGAAAACAAAGATAAACCGCAATTATCTAGTTTCCCACCAACAGGTCGCGCTAGAGCTTCTCAATCCCAAAGAATACTTTAAACTGAGCGGCCGTAAGAGATTTCACCTAATTAGATTACTCTCCTCTCTGATAGGCGGCTACACCAGTAACAACAACAAAAGAGTAAATCTGTTTTTACGAAGGATTAGTTTGCTAGAAAGGCAAACTTCGTGTATTTATAGACAAGGAAGTTTGGACACCTAGGAATTTCCAAAACCGAAAATATTCTCAAGATATTCATTAAATCACAAATTCAGTTTCCATAATTCCTGGAAATGCTCTGTCCAAAAATAACGATCGAAATCTCTTGGAAAATCTAATTAGTAAATGCACATTATTAATTCTGTAATTTTCCTAAAAAATGAAATTAACAACCTTAATTAAAAGATTCTTAACTTACTTATGTTTCGATCCTGGGATTCTCTTCCCTTAGCCGTTAAGGAATATCTTTGAACAATTATAGAAATAAAAATTCACGGCACGTGTTCAAAGTTTGTCGACATCTTTACTTTGTAAGTTCTCTTTCACACTCAAAACCTTGAAACCGATTTTCCACACTTCCAAACAAGTTTAGAATTGGTTCATCTAACATTCAAGAACTATGTGATTGATCAAACCAACATTCAATCACAATCATGGGTTTAACGGTTCTACCAAAATAAGTTTCGGTTCTACCTCCATGTGAGTACTACGCATAGTCACACTAGCTTCCCAAAGATTCGGTTGACTAGGTATTAGGATCGGTTCCCCACATATATATGGTATCTAACTTATATGTGTTGCACAAGTGATAGACACATTTTTGTGTCTGATATAATCTCAATTGTTTATATTGTTAGTGCTCGATTTTGTATTTATTTTGGCTTTTTATGTCTTTGTCGGTGTTTTTGGAAAAATAAGATTTTGCGGCGAAATTGGCTCGAAAAGTGTTTCTTGCGTTCATGGGAGGACATTTGCTATTTGTACCCTCACTTTGGATAAGGAGTAACCTAATTACTAAGGGGCATCCCATTTCCAGGCAGCTGCTAATCGCACCCCTACTCTGGATAGGGGTCTACCATCTTCTACATTTGAAATTCAAAATGGCGGGAAATATCTTGATAGTTTCTGGCAGATTTAGGGTTCTTGATTTGAAGGAGTTTGAGGTCGATTAAACCTCTGATTTTCATATGATAGACTCCTTATGGGTCTAGGAATCTGATATTGGTGTTGAAATCGATTAGACTGGGCTCAATCGACGGATTTTTATCACAACAGAAAATATGGAAAGTCACGTGTGTGACCTGTTTTAGGGAATTTTAGAGAGATTAAAGTGTTGTAAACCTTCCCAAAGATTTGTATCTATCTAAGGAACAGTTTAGAATAAAAAGGAAAGCTCAGAAACGCGTAGAAATTCTAAAACAAGAAATTGCCGCAACTTTGCCGTGAAGAGAAAGAAAGATATTTTGGAAGATTTGAGAGAGATTTAATCGGTATTTTTAATATAAATAGATTGTTTGGGTCATATAGAAGGGGTGTCGAGAGCTTGGGGACCTGAGGAGAGCCAGAGAAGAAGAAATCAGAGTTTTATCAAACTCTGTTTCTGGTGCTGCTGCTGCTGAAGAGGAAGAATGCGAAGAACATTGACGCACGAGAAACAGTCGCAGAACAGTGTCGTTGTTTAACAGCTGAAGAACATTAAGCTGTGTAGGACAGTCGTATTCTAGGGTCTTAAATTTCTGATCCTGTAACAGTTGATTAGTAACGTATATCTTCAGTATTGCAACACCAACTGTAACGGTGACTTCTGTAATATCTATACACCGTTGCAGATCTGTTATTTTATATATTCTCTTCAATAAAACCACCTTTTGAGCCATGATTTATTATTTTGAACCTGTTTTTGATATGAGGAGCTAAACCCCATTGCTGGGGCGATAGAGGAAGCTATTTTTCCAACAAAAAGCGGTACAATCTATTTAATTTAATTTATTGCAATTATTATTATGATTATTTGCCTTGGACTATTACTGAGTATGATTTTTATTTGAGTGATTGTGATCTATTTTGATGGAGTATGCTTAGTTTATAGACTCTTGATGCTTCATGCTTGGTATTTACAATTATTGATTTTGAGAATCTACTTGTTGCAATAGTAAGAATCAAATTGAATAAGAAAATTGCATGAATACAAAGATTGGATTAAATCACCTTAAACTTGGAAAATAGTGGAATCTTAGCCTCGGTGTTATTTTAATATTGATACCAACTTTGCTAGTGTTTGTTATAATTATTAGTGAGTTTTTTATTTAATTTTGAATTTAAGTCTAAAGTTATCCTTCACAAGTTCGAGAATCGAATCACTTTTTACCACTATCTACAAATCACATCAATTTTTGGCGCCGCCGACGCGGACTTGTTTTTAGGGTTTTAGATTTATTTTATTTTATTTTTATTTTTTGTCCTTTTTTTATGTTTTTGGGTATTTATCTCGTGTCTAGAGGTTCTGGATCATAAAGAAAATTGAGCCAAAGAGTTTGGTGATTTCATAAAGACTTAAAGCTAAAGATTAAAGCAAAAAGAACAGAAAAGAAGACAATTTTATTTTAGACAATTTTAGTTTAGGGTTTCTTATTTTTGTAATTTTTCTTTATTTTATTTTTTTTATTTTTTTTGGACTTTTGGACTTTTGGACTTTTGGACTTTGGGACATTATTTTTTTTTATTACCATACGGAAGGGTACTTTAAATATAAACTGTTTGCAAAGAAGGGGGATAATTACGATATTGTCTTTGCACCCTGGGTTCGTACACTAGACATCGGAGTCAGTGGCCCGAGTCGACTACAACCGATTCATCCCCCGTCTGGAACGGGAGGTAAGATTTTAAACACTCGCGAATCCCCTGTCAGCGTGTTACTGGACTCCTTCGTATCCATATATGTTGAGGACTGAATACAGACATTTATTTTTCTAGTAAAGGGCAAAGGCCTGGCATACAAGATAAGGGTTCGAATTTCATCACCGTTCTCTTCTTGCCCGCTTTAGGAACACGTAACCTACGCGAACCTAAGCCTAAAATTTTGATAGAACGAGACCGATAGGGTAACGAGCTTAACAGGAAAGTCATTCGAAAAATATTGGTTACTCTTTTAAGCATACTTCGAAGTTCTTGACGGTTTCTGTAAGTTGAATGCGTGACTGCGCCGCCTTGTAATACCGGTGAGGCCTTGGGTATCAAACCTCCACCGAGCTTTCCTCGCCTCTATTCAACTTACGTTAACTAGGATTGATTCCAGAGGGGTTTGCTTAAATTGTAACGAATTCCCGTTCGAAGGATTAGAAGATGGTCTAGAAACAATTTAAGTGGAGCTATCATGCTTTTTGTTTGCTAGAAATCAATAGGTTTGATTTGGTTGAGTCGGACTTGATCTGTGTTTGCTTATCCTTCCAATTTAGAAAATTCTATTGTATGCCTGAACGTAAAAGAGACGCACTAGGTAGATTTGTTAAAGAGAAACCTAGTAGTTCGAAGCGTCTCGATTACCTTAATCTAGAAAGTCCGACTTTTGAAGAGTCTGTTTTTGAACGTACTTTGACTGAGGAGAGAATCCATGTTGCTCCAATAGCGCCAGAAATGGCAACTTTGAAAGCTTTGTTGAATCCAACTAGGACCACTCGTCCTTCGTGTATTAAGTTAGCTGAAACGGAGGCACCCTATGAACTGAAACCTGGGACCTTATAGATGCCCCCAGTCTTTTTAGGGAAAGAAAATGAAAACCCTTATTACCATGTTAGGGATTTTGAGGAAATTTGTAGTACACTAAGAATTAGAGGCTTAGATGATGATGCTTTGAAACTTAGGTTATTCCCATTTTCCCTGAAAGATAAGGACAAGTCGTGGCTGTATAGTTTGGACTCCGAGTCAATTGAGACATATGAACAACTTACATCTGCCTTTTTCAATAATTTTTTCCCTAGGCACAAAACATCGTCTATTAGGACGCAAATATGCACATTTTCACAACAAGAGGGAGAATCTTTATATAGGTATTTGGAAAGGTTCAATGATTTATTATCCCAGTGTCCTCATCATGGTTTAGAAAAGGTTAGACTAGTTCAGATCCTTTATGAGGGTTTAGATTATTCCACAACGACCATGGTTGAGTCTCTATGCACTGGTGATTTGAAAACCAAACTGTTGATGCGGCGATGGAATTTTTTAATGAAATCGCCGAAAAAACCCAGCAATGGGAAAATAGTAGGGCACCCCAGAAAACAATTATTTTAAGTAGAGGAAACGTTAATAGGGTAGAAGGAGGCTATGAATCAGATGCCAAAATTGCTGCTATAGCAAAAAGGTTAGAAGCCTTAGAAGTGGGCCAGACTAGTGGTAGAGTGGAGCCTTTTTGGGAAGGCCGGAATATTGAAGAGCAGGCCAATGCTCTTTATAATAACACTAGATTTGATAATCGTCAAAAGATTGACCCATATTCAGAAACCTATAATCCTGGTTAGAGAAACCATCCGAACCTTTCGTGGTCTAAGGGCCAAAGTCAAGGTCAGTTTAGTAATTCTAATGCTCCCCCAGGTTTTGGCTATACTAAGAATCCTTCAGGACTAGCTCAGTTTCAGAATCAGTCAGATAAGAAAATCCTAAGTTTAGAGGAATCTCTCACCTTGTTAACTCATCAAACTACAAAATTTCAGTTATCCGTAGAACAGAGTCTACAAGCTAGTAACAGGATAGGACAAGAAAATAATCAGGCTATTTCCGAGTTAAAAACCCAGGTTGGTCTGATAAGTAATTCTTTGAGAGAAAAAGGTAAGTTTCCTAGTCAAACACAACCCAAACCTAGAGGAGTTCATGAATTAGGTGCAAAACCATCGAGTCAATTGAATGCTGTTAGAACCCTTAGAAGTGGTAGAGTTGTAGACAATAAGGTAACCATGCCCGATAGTGAACATACTGTAGTTCACCCCTCAGGATCTCACCTCTCAGGACCAGTAGCTGAAGAGACTGATAAAGTTTCTGATGATGTGAATTCGGTTCCTGAAAGGTCTGATTTTATGTCTAGAGCCCCATTTCCTCAGCTATTAGTACCAACAAAGAAGGAATCGAACTTTAATGACATAGTGGAGGTTTTTAAGCAAGTTACCATAAACCTTCCCTTATTAGATGCAATTATAAAAATTCCTGCTTATGCCAAGTTCCTTAAGGATATGTGTACGCGAAAGCGAAAACTTAGCGTCCATAAGAAAGCCTTTTTAGCTAGTCACGTAAGTTCAATCATTCAGAACACCACAACTCCAAAGTACAAAGACCCAGGTTCTCCTACCATTGCTTGCACAATAGGTAACTTCCGGGTAGAAAAAGCTTTACTTGACTTAGGAGCCAGTGTGAACTTACTGCCATTCCATGTATACTTACAGCTAGGACTTGGTGAAATGAAACCTACTCAGATGACACTGCAGTTAGCTGATAGGTCTGTTAAAATCCCTCGAGGTGTTATCGAGGATGTTCTTATTGAGGTCGACAAGTTTATTTATCCAGTGGATTTCGTGGTCCTAGATACCCAACCTGTCCCTGACCCAGAGAACCAGATACCTGTGATTTTAGGTCGCCCATTTTTAGCTACGTCTAATGCGATCATTAACTGTCGAAATGGTGTGATGAGTTTATCTTTTGGTAATATGACTATGGAGATGAACATTTTTAATGTCAGTAAGCAACCTCATGAGCTAGATGACACATGTGTTGAGGAGGTGAACATGATAGAAGCCTTAGTTCAGGAGTCATTACCAAACATCTTGTCTGAAGACCCATTAGAAAGTTGTCTATCCCATTTTGGTTTAGATTTTGACGACGATAGCACTATTGAACAGGTGAATGCTCTATTAGATTCTACCCCTTGTTAGACACTGATAGATGGAAAGCTAGGTTCGAACCGTTACCAGTTTCTGAGACTACCCTAATTCCTTCTTTAGAAGAGCCCCCAAAGTTGGACCTTAAACCACTACCCGATACTCTAAAGTATGTGTTTTTAGGCCCATCTGAGACTTACTACCTGTGATTGTAGCTTCCGATTTGGATAGTGATCAGGAAAGTAGGCTAGTAAATGTACTTCAAGACAATAAGGAAGCTTTAGGGTGGACTATAGCAGACATTAAGGGTATAAGTCCTACTGTGTGTATGCATCAGATTCATTTAGAGGAAGACTCCAAACCTTCTAGGGAGATGCAACGTCGACTGAACCCTAACATGAAAGAGGTAGTTCGAAAAGAGGTGCTTAAGTTGTTAGATGCGGGTATTATTTACCCAATTTCAGACAGTAAGTGGGTCAGCCCTGTTCAGGTTGTCCCCAAGAAATCAGGTATCACTGTAGTCCAGAATGATAATAATGAATTAATCCCAACCCGAGTGACCACGGGATGGCGTGTGTGTATTGACTATAGGAAATTGAACAAGGTCACAAGGAAGGATCACTTTCCCCTTCCTTTTATCGACCAAATGCTAGAGCGATTAGCTGGACATAGTCACTATTGCTTCTTAGATGGCTACTCCGGTTATAATCAGATCGTTATTGCCCCAGAAGACCAAGAGAAAACCACTTTTACCTGTCCCTTTGGTACCTTTGCGTATAGACGCATGCCTTTCGGGCTATGTAATGCCCCTGCAACTTTTCAGCGTTTGATGAGCATATTTTCTGATATGGTAGAACGGTTTTAGAGGTCTTTATGGATGATTTTTCAGTGTTTGGTTCATCTTTCGATGAGTGCTTGCATCATTTGACATTAGTGTTGACTAGGTGTAAGGAAAAAATTTAGTGCTTAATTGGGAAAAATGCCATTTCATGGTTAAATCAGGAATTGTGTTAGGGCACATCGTCTCTTCAAAGGGTATAGAGGTAGACAAAGCCAAAGTTGACCTTATTAAGACTTTACAGGTCCCAAAAACCGTAAAAGATATTAGGTCATTCCTAGGGCATGTTTTTCAGTTTGTCGATTCATTAAGGATTTTAGCTTGATTTCTAGACCTCTTTGCAATTTGCTTGCAAAGATGTTAAGTTTTCTTTGATGATGCTTGTTTAGAGGCTTTTGAGAAGCTTAAACTTTACTCACTACTGCCCCGATAGTCCAGGCACCTAACTGGAACCTACCCTTTGAGATTATGTGTGATTCTTCAGATTATGCTATAGGCGTCGTTTTAGGACAACGAGAAAACAAATTACTTCATGTGATTTATTATGCTAGCAAAACTCTGAATGATGCCCAAATGAACTACACAACTACCGAGAAGGAACTTTTAGCCATCGTGTTTGCCTTGGATAAGTTTAGGTCCTACCTATTAGGTTCTAAGATCATAATCTATACAGATCATGCTGCTTTGAAATACCTTTTATCTAAGAAGGATACCAAACCTAGATTGATTAGATGGATCCTATTGTTACAGGAATTTTCCCCAGACATTAGAGACAAAAAGGGTGCAGAAAATGTAGTAGCAGACCACTTGTCTAGGCTAGTTGTTAGTTCCCCTAGTGATTCCCTTCCTATAAGGGATAGCTTTCCTGATGAACAATTGTTCTCTGTTTCCCAATCACCTTGGTATGCAAATATAGTGAATTATCTTGTTACTGGTCGAACCCCTCAACATTGGGGTAAACAAGATCGTTCTAGGTTTTTAGCCGAGGTTAAGCATTTCTTTTGGGATGATCCTTATCTGTTTAAGTATTGTCCGGACCAGATTATTAGGAGATGTGTATCTGAGAGTGACCAGTCTAGTATTATCTCCTTTTGTCATGAACATGCATGTGGGGGTCATTTTAGTGCTAAGAAGACTGCTAAGATTTTGCAGTGTGGATTTTACTGGCCTTCGTTGTTTAAAGATTCCCATAGTCATTGTGTTTCTTGTGAGCGTTGCCAGAAGTTAGGAACCATTTCCCGTAGAAATATGATGCCTTTGAACCCTATTTTAGTGATTGAGGTCTTTGATGTGTGGGGCATTGATTTTATGGGTCCATTTCCTATTTCGTTTGGTTATCTTTACATACTTGTCGTGTAGACTATGTGTCTAAGTGGGTTGAGGCGGTTCCGTGTAAAACGAATGACCACAGGGTCGTAGTCCAGTTTTTGAAAGAGAATATACTTACACGTTTTGGTACGCCGCGAGCTATAATTAGTGATGGAGGTTCACACTTTTGTAATAGACCGTTTGCTCTTTTAATGAAACAATACGGTATTACCCATAAAGTAGCAACCCCATATCACCCTCAGACTAGTGGTCAGGTAGAGGTTTCCAATAGGGAAATTAAACGTATTCTAGAGAAAACAGTTAATCCAAATAGGAAAGACTGGTCGTCGAGGCTTACTGATGCCTTATGGGCTTACCGTACTGCGTTTAAGACACCCATTGGAATGTCACCTTATCGTTTAGTGTTTCAAGGCATGTCACCTGCCTGTTGAGTTAGAGCATCGAGCCTATTGGGCTATTAAGAACTTAAACTTTTCACTTGACAAGGCAGGAGCTCAAAGAAAGCTCCAGCTCAATGAGTTGGACGAGATTCGTAGAGATGCATACGATAGTGCTAAGGAGTATAAGAACAAAATGAAACTTGTGCATGATAGGAATATTTTACGAAAGTCATTTTCTCCAGGTCAAAAAGTTCTTCTGTATGACACTCGTTTGCATCTATTCCCCGGGAAGTTGCGCTCTCGGTGGACCGGTCCTTTTGTGGTCCGTACTGTTTTTCCTCATGGCGCTGTTGAGATTGAGACACCAGATGGTAGTAGTTCTTCGAAGGTTAACGGTCAGCGATTGAAGCCCTTTTTAGAGCCTTTTCCTACAGGATGTTGAGGAGGTCCCTCTGGAGGACCCTGTTTACCTTGATTGACCATCGAGGCGATTTTGTATGTTGTATTATTTTTGTAGGTTTTTGGTTACACTTCACCCAGGTACTATCTTTCCGACTTCTCTTTACTATTTCCTCATGTTACTTATATTTTTGGTACTGTTCTTTATTAGAAACATTGAGGACAATGTTAGATTTAAGTTTGGGGGTGGGGTAGAACTTTTTGTTACCTTTTCGTTGCAATAAATAAACTCCAGAGCCTAGAAATTTATCCCTATTAAGGATGGCACTAACCAATCTAAGTGGATGGAAGCATTTTGGTTGTAGGAGTTGAGGAACCAATCTGACTAGATGGCAACATCTAAAGAGTCTATTCATAAAAGCACAGAGCTCAGGTGTTAGAAATAACATGATAGTTTCACCATATCTCGTTGAGTCCTTTTCACTTCTGTTTTTATTTTGTTTTGTTTTAAACTATGTTTCTCTAAGTGATTAGGTGGGGCTCACGATTCAAGTTGTTACCAATGCTAGGGTGAATTAGAGTGATTGAGATAAAAAAAAAAAAAAAAGAGACCAGACCATCAGACCAACTGGAATAAATTCAATAAAGTCGACCACTGGAACCCTTGTATATGCCAGTTGTGTTGACCTAGAGTTAGGATTATCAATCACTGGTTCCCTTGTATATGCCAGTGTGTTGATATTAGTCAGACTAGTATCTCAGTCCATTAGGATAGGTTCATTTTGGCGGAGGCCTTCAGACAGATATGAGAAACACCGTTCACCTAGTAAACATCAAAACCATCTATGTTTTTCTATATCCATCTTCTTGATCTATCCATGTGATTAGTTTTGACTCCGGATATTGATGTCCATAGTGCGACTATCTGAGTAGAGCTCTGTCACTTCATATGAATTTTAGTATGCTTGAGTGCAACTCGTGTACAACAATTGGAATTTCGCATCAGGGTACTTCCTCCTGTAGTCAATAAGTATGCCAACCAAGGAGATTCTTTAGTGCCTTCCAAGGTTCTGTAGATAGCTAGGGTCTGGAGTATAAAGGTTTTGGGTATACCTCTGGTAAGCCCTCCGGAGACAACACTCCGCCACTAGGGACACCTAGGGGTTTAAAGGCTTATTGCATACGCTAAATGCAATCGACGATGCCTGCGACAGTGAGTTAGGATTTTATTTCTATTTTATTTTTGCTCGAGGACTAGCAAATAATAGGTTTGGGGGTATTTGATAGACACATTTTTGTGTCTGATATAATCTCAACTGTTTATATTGTTAGTGCTCGATTTTGTATTTATTTTGGCTTTTTATGTCTTTGTAGGTGTTTTTTGAAATATAAGATTTTGCCGCGAAATTGGCTCGAAAAGAGTTTTTTGCGTTCATGGGAGGACATTTGCTATTCGGACCCTCACTTTGGATAAGGGGTAACCTAATTACTAAGGGGCATCCCATTTCCAGGCAGCTGCTAATCGCACCCCTACTCTGGATAGGGGGCACCATCTTCTACATTTGAAATTCAAAATGGCGGGAAATATCTTGACAGTTCTGGCAGATTTAGGGTTCTTGATTTGAAGGAGTTTGAGGTCGATTAAACCTCTGATTTTCATAGGATAGACTCCTTATGGGTCTAGGAATCTGATATGGGTGTTGAAATCGATTAGACTGGGCTCAATCGACGGATTTTTATCACAACAGAAAATATGGAAAGTCACGTGTGTGACCTGTTTTAGGGAATTTTAGAGAGATTAAAGTGTTGTAAACCTTCCCAAAGATTTGTATCTATCTAAGGAACAGTTTAGAATAAAAAGGAAAGCTCAGAAACGCGTAAAAATTTTAAAACAAGAAATTGCCGCAACTTTTCCGTGAAGAGAAGGAAAGAGATTTTGGAAGATTTGGGAGAGATTTAATCGGTATTTTTAATATAAATAGATTGTTTGGGTCATATCGAAGGGGTTTCGAGAGCTTGGGGACCTGAGGAGAGCCAGAGAAGAAGAAACCCCATTGCTGAAGCGATAGAGGAAGCTATTTTTCCAACAAAAAGCGGTACAATCTATTTAATTTAATTTATTGCAATTATTATTATGATTATTTGACTTGGACTATTATTGAATATGATTTTTATTTGAGTGATTGTGATCTATTTTGATGGAGTATGCTTAGTTTATAGACTCTTGATGCTTCATGCTTGGTATTTACAATTATTGATTTTGAGAATCTACTTGTTGCAATAGTAAGAATCAAATTGAATAAGAAAATTGCATGAATACAAAGATTGGATTAAATCACCTTAAACTTGGAAAATAGTGGAATCTTAGCCTCGGTGTTATTTTAATATTGATACCAACTTTGCTAGTGTTTGTTATAATTATTAGTGAGTTTTTTATTTAGTTTTTAATTTAAGTCTAAAGTTATCCTTCACAAGTTCGAGAATCGAATCACTTTTTACCACTATCTACAAATCACATCAACATGTCCATAGGATCAATTCCCCTTTCTGCTATAAACCTTGTTGCACCCCATACAAGGATCGGTTCTCCTTGATGTACTGCACCCCTTACAAGGATCGGTTCCCTTTCCCTTGCTAGGATCGGTTCCCTTTCCCCACGGTCAGACATAATCCAATCATACCATAGGTGGTTACTTAAGATTGGTTTTACTAATAAAAGTTATACCAATACATAAGTCAGGACTTTGTGAAGAGTTCTACCAAGAATACAACAAGTTGTGAGCGGTTATACTCTATCACACATATTGGTTGTTCATAAGATATGCAATGAATAAAAAAACCAATAACTCCTAGTAATTTCCTTTTCGGTTAACAAACAAGTTTATGAACTTACTTCCTTAGAACACATGTAAACATTGTTCCCTATGATGAAATCCTCACCTCATACCCATACATAATCACAATAGCATTCAAATGATTATGGCGATGTCTTATCCACAAATTTTAATGGTTAAGCAATAAACCTCGTATTGTATTCCTTAATACTATGTCTATCTAGAGTTCATATATGCTTCGCAGTTATGTTTTCAATATGAATGACTTGAAAGATACGTTAGGGAATGAAACAGTTCAAGTCAAATATCACTAACCTCAAGTGGAAGGATGATTGTTGTCGTTGTAGCTCCTTGCTTCTTCACATCTTCAAGACTTCACAATACTTGTAATGTCTCATATCCTAATACTTTCAATCTAACCTATACGAAGTTTAACTCTGGTACATAATCAAACGACTCTTAACATGAGTTTTGATTCACTAAAATATGACAACCAAACTTGACATACCAACGCTTGGTGGGTTCAACCGAGCAATGCTCTAACAATCTCCCCCTTTGTCAATTTTAGTGACAAAACTCTTACATCATATGGATAAACAAATTACAAGAATTCATTACACTCCGCTTGATTCCCGATTCAACAGCACAGTAAAACTGCTTACATTGAGTCTTTGAAAATTCCGTTGTTGACATTATAATAACAAAGCAAATACTCCCCCTAAGGAAGGCAGGTATATATTCAATCCGCACGTCTTTGTTATACCAATCAATATGACATGTTACTCCCCCTTAGTCTGTGCTTTCACTCTTTCGTTAGATAAAACATTCAAGTACCAATGTTCTTTTCCTAGTGATGCCAATCAATATAAATATAAATACCAGCACCACCTATTTACTCCATATATTTATCCCCTTTTTGTCACAAAAATGACAAAGAAACGAAAAAATAAAGGACAATACGAAAAGAATCTTACAAATCTCAGAATAGACTTGCAAACCTGTAGAGTTAGGCACGAGGGTTCCACACATCATGTTATGATAACCACTATCAAAACTGAAACTACAAGTAGTCTTATTTTGATATGTTACCAAGGAAACAATTGTCCAAAACAATTTTTCCCATTTAGTTTAGCAAATGAAAAACAACTAATCACATTAGTCCCTTTGCTAAACCGATTGTTCAAAAACAACCGCTTCATTCGATAAGACCAAAATAAAGATAAACTCCATTTTTCTCATCAGGTTCTAATTATCCATAAACTTAGACCTTTCAATTTTAAACAAGCCAAATACTAGGTTAGTTAACTAGCATTTCCTTGTTTAGGCATTCGATTAGACTTGAATAACCGAAACCTCACTTTGATAAGACAAACTAAGAACTTAGTTCTTATCCGGAAACAAAAAATTGGCCTAAACAACTCATCCCGTACACAAATTATTTCGTTAAGCCATAAATAATTCATACAAACCAAAATAAATCAACTTGCATAATTATTCACCTCAACCGGAAGCAATTGAAACAACATAGACATTAAAAACACCGCAATTGCACCATAATTTGTAAGCCTAATCAATTGATACCATACAAAAGCAAGATAACAATAGTTTTTCTTAACCGGAACCAATTGAATCACACACACATCAATTGTATCGAAATTTTGTAAGCCTAAACGATTAATACCACACAATAAAGCAAGATAACAATAGTTTTTCTTAACAAGAACCAATTGAAACACACATCCACACACACATCATGGAATAAATATCAATTGAACCTAAATTTTGTTAAGCAAAAGCAACAAATATATATATAATATAAACTCAGGCTTTTCTTAAACAGGAAAACAATTAACTAACAAGATTGTTACCTCAAATTTCGCCTCCACTTCTCCAATATGATAGCATCTTCGTCCAGGGAGAATTGATATCGAAATATCACCACGTTGTCATCCTTATGCATAAACAAAAGAATAACAATTCAACTCAACCTTTACCAAAGAAAGGTTGAAAACCGGTTTTAACAATTGCAAGCAAGAGTTGAAAACCGTCGAAACACATATGCTTTTATGCTAAACCAAAATCGATTCAACATATTGTGACTTTTTCATATACTGTTTCTATTAGAACCCCTCATGATCCTTTGATAAAGCCTACCTACTAGGGATAGAACTTAATCCCGCTAAATCAAAAAGTCACCCAAACCATAAGGGTTCACAATATATGAGATCGAATATTAAGGTAGTAAAACCGAAAACATACATCTCATAAACATACATAGCAATAAGATAAAAGCAATTAAGCACAAGCTATGTAAACCGAAAACTATCACAAGAAAAATTACCAATCAAATAATTTTATTCATAATATTTTTATTCATAATAGACCAATACAATCAATGAAAGAAATCACAAATTGATGTCTATTTTACTCTCTCATTTCTTATGAAGGTTGCTTTGAAAAACTGGATTCAAATTCCTCTGAGTACTTCCTATTTCAGTAGATATGTTCATCTCCAGCAGTTGAGAATGAAGATTTGCTAGTACTTCTTTTGAATCCTTTATCATCAGTTCATGATATCTTATACAACCTTTAACAGATTGAATCTGTTTCCTTAGAGAGTCTTGAGAGTTATCATGAAGAGGAACATCATGAGTTTCGGTCGAAACTGACGCACAAAGTGCTAGTTCACCAAAAGATGATTTTTCTTTTTCCGATTTCTCCATTGAAATATGACAATCTTCTTTCGGAAAAGAAGAAGATTTATAAGATGGGAGAAAAACAAGGACTATATATAAAAAAAATTGGTTAAAGGAAACCGAAATTATTCTTTCCCAAAAATAAGGAATATTCAATATTTTTCACTAAAGAAACAAACATGAATAACTTGCCCAGATTTATGCTTCCTCACAATCAGAATTTTGGGCAACAAGTGAGGTCGCAAATCTCAACACCATCAGTGAGTGTCGAAGTGAGAATAATCCTCACCATTTTTAGCAGAATCATCCTTAGGATGATTTTTTAACACAGTGGACTGTGTTCCCTTCAGTTTTTCTTCTTTCTTGTAATTTCGAGAGTTTTCAATCAATTTTTGAAAGCCAAACAATTTACCAGTCTTATTTATCCCTTTTCGAAGGGCTTGGATAAGTTTGATTTCGCAAAGGATTGTAGTGAGATTGTTTTCTTCACATGAAGAACTTATTGTGTCATCAGAAAAACTGGTTTCCGAATCTCTTGGTATTTCACCCAATATTTTTGGTTCAGATTCTACCATACAGGGTTTATCTGAAATGGACTTCAAAAGGTTTTCAATATCTAGGCTTAACCTTTCATTTTCCTTGATTCCTAACTCAAGTTTCTCTAGGAGTTGATTGTACTCACGGGAATCATCACAATTAGAGTTGGCAAGAAGTGCATTGCAATTATATATTTATTCATTGGTTCTTCCTCTGGAATATCATCAAGGGTGGAGACATACGCTCTATTGTACTTTCTAGTTTTTCTGCTGGGACAGTGATCTGCCATATGTCCGAATTTACGGCACTTGAAGCATTGATATTCATCAGTAACCTTTTTATGGTGAACTGATAATGTATAAAGAATACTTTTATCGCTAGATAAAATATTCTTAATTCGTTGCGCAAGAAGCACAATAGTTGAGTCAAGCTCTTTTACAACAGGTGCCATAACCTTTTGGCAACGTTTCTCAGTTCCATTCTTCAGCAGAATTTCTCTATCAAATATTTTTTAACTTTCCTACAAGAGAGCTTCGAGAAAGTGTAGAAAAATTAATTCATTTTATTATGGCATGTTTCTTAGACTCGTATCTGGATGGTAATGATCTGATAATTTTGCAAACTATTTCCTTTTCAGCTATTGCCTTTCCAAGGAGAGAAGATGCATTAACAATCTCAAAAAGTTTAGAGTTAAACTCTTAGAAGGTTTCGTTATCATCCATATGGAGATGTTCCCATTCAAATGAAAGGGTGAGAAGTCTAGCTTCTTTTTCATATTCATCTCCTTCGAATACAGTCTCAAGAATATCCCATGCTTCTTTAGAAGTTCTGCAAGACAGCACATGATGAAGAAGATCATCACTAACTGCATGTATAATGGCGTTTAAGCCATCAAAATTCTGTTTTGCAAGAATCCTTTCTTCAAGAGTATACGATGCTAATCGTTTGAATTCTGACTCCGAATAATCTATTGGATGTTGGTATCCGTCTTCGATTAATAGCCATGTATTAAAACCTCGGGATTCAAGAAAAGCCTTCATAGACAATTTTCATAATCGATAATTAGTTAAATTAAATCTTGGTGGAACGTTAACTGAATCACTCATTAGATTCATTCTTAAAGGTTGGATCGCACCAAACACAGATTGTTAGATCTTCTCGTGTTTGCCTGCTCTGATACCAATTGAAAAGGCGAGGGTACCCAAATATACCTCAAGCTAAAACTTTTCCTACCTATAAGTCCTTTCTCCGAAAGTGATTATCTATGGACTGAGTCGAGACAATACAACTAATCGGTTCACACTTTGTGTGATCGTCTATGGATACGAGATCGAGACAATACAAAAACGAAGTATGTTTACTTTATACAAAGGTTTGGACTTAACCAAACACAATAGGATTGCTTATCAAGTAAATAAGAATTAACGTTTGTGTAATTTACTTTAATTATAATAAAACAATTATAATGCGGAAAATAAAAGTAAATGACACAACAAGATTTTGTTGACGAGGAAAACTGCAAATGCAGAAAAATCCCGGGACCTAGTCCAAAACTGAATATTCTCAGGATTAAGCCGCTACACAAAATTACACTAACTTCGTATAGTTGAGACCAAGTAACTAACCCTATAGTTCACCTAGTTCCGTCTGTATTCCGACGCCTCCAACTTATAAATAAGTCACGTACTTGGATCAATCTCTTTGGTTCGTATTCCAAACAGTAAAGGAACAAGAAATCTGTTTGGTA
The DNA here is from genome assembly GCF_003573695.1 of Papaver somniferum. Lineage (NCBI taxonomy): Eukaryota > Viridiplantae > Streptophyta > Magnoliopsida > Ranunculales > Papaveraceae > Papaver > Papaver somniferum. The sequence goes on along the minus strand of NC_039365.1, from coordinate 87,786,563 downwards.
TCAACTCTATTCAACCAAGTGATATGAGTCGGACAAAGGCTCTTCCGTTTATCTCAACATAAACTCCTTCGTTAGGTCTAGATCTATCTTATGTTCAATCACCCAAAGGTAATCGATTAATATTAATCCAACAACAACTTTAATCCGAAGAACCGTGTTGATGCCGATCTACTCAATTAGTCAATCCAATCTACCATAAGGATAAACCGATTATTAATTGGATCCTCTTTTACCGAAACAAGTATTGTGCACACCAAAGATTGTAAAACCCAAGTCAGATCTTCAATATCTTCTTTGTCTTAAATCTTCAATAAAAACCTGCACACAATCACTTGAATCTCTTGTGATCAATCACCCACAAAATGGAGTCTGTTAACAATGGATTATCACAAGATCGTCTTTAGAACTAACAACAGTCTAAAGATCCCTGTCGAAACTCTGAACTAGTTTGAGTGAATCTTATATCATAAGAGAAGATTCTCAAGAATAAACAAACTAGGTGCAATCAGATTTCAACCACCGTTAGTCAATCAAATCAACCGAAAACAAAGATAAACCGCAATTATCTAGTTTCCCACCAACGGGTCGCGCTAGAGCTTCTCAATCCCAAAGAAGACTTTAAACTGAGCGACCATAAGAGATTTCACCTAATTATATTACTCTCCTCTCCGATAGGCGGCTACACCAGTAACAACAACAAAAGAGTAAATCTGTTGTTACCAAGGATTAGTTTGCTAGAAAGGCAAACTTCGTGTATTTATAGACAAGGAAGTTTGGACACCAAGGAATTTCCAAAACCGAAAATATTCTCAAGATATTCATTAAAGCACAAATTCGGTTTCCATAATTCCTGGAAATGCTCTGTCCAAAAATAACTACCGAAATCTCTCGGAAAATCTAATTAGTAAATGCACATTACTAATTCTATAATTTCCCTAAAAAATGAAATTAATAACCTTAATTAAAATATTCTTAACTTACTTATGTTTCGATCCTGGGATTCTCTTCCCTTAGCCGTTAAGGAATATCTTTGAACAATTATAGAAATAAACATTCACAGCACGTGTTCAAAGTTTGTCGACATCTTTACTTTGTAAGTTCTGTTTCACACTTACAACCTTGAAACCGATTTTCCACACTTCCAAACAAGTTTAGAATTGGTTCATCTGACTTTAAAGAACTATGTGATTGATCAAACCAACATTCAATCACAATCATGGGTTTAACGGTTCTACCAAAACAAGTTTCGGTTCTACCTCCATGTGAGTACTACGCATAGTCATACTAGCTTCCCAAAGATTCGGTTGACTATGTACTAGGATCGGTTCCCCACATATATATGGTATCTAACTTATATGTGTTGCACATGTCTATAGGATCGGTTCCCCTTTCTGCTATAAACCTTGTTGCATCCCATACAAGGATCGGTTCCCCTTGATGGACTGCACCCCTTACAAGGATCGGTTCCCTTTCCCTTACTAGGATCGGTTCCCTTTCCCCAAGGTCAGACATAATCCAATCATACCACAGATGATTACTTAAGATTGATTTTACTAATAAAATTTATACCAATACATAAGTCAGGACTTTGTGAATAGTTCTACCAAGAACACAACAAGTTGTGAGCGGTTATACTCTATCACACATATTGGTTGTTTATAATATATGCAATGAATAACAAAACCAATAACTCCTGGCAATTTCCTTTTCGGTTCACAAACAATTTTATGAACTTACATCCTTAGAACACATGTAAACATTGTTCCCTAGGATGAAATCCTCACCTCATACCCATACATAATCACAATAGCATTCAAATGATTATGGCAATGTCTTATCTACAAAGTTTAATGGTTAAGCAATAAACCTCGTATTGTATTCCTTAATACTATGTCTATCTAGAGTTCATATATGCTTCGCAGTTATGTTTTCAATATGCACGACTTTTTTTTTTACTCGGTCAACAAAAATAGAATAAAAAAGCGAAACTGTACAGGGACTAGGCTGTATTAGCGCTAAGCCAAAAGGCTGCACGCCAATAAAACCTATTTAAAACGAAAATAAAAATCTCCAGGCCATTCAACAGAATGAATAAAACCTGGCCTACCCTCATAAAACTCATAATTTTCCTCAGCCAACAAACAAGCTTGTTTGGCCGAGGCATCAGCTGAAAAATTAGCCTCTCTGTAGCTATGAACATAACTAATATTGTTGTAAAAACTCCTCGCCATTCTCCACCTCTGCATTAGCTGCCACGGCAACTCTCCTTTTTGGAGAGCAAAAATGCAACTCATCGAATCCGATCTGACGCATAGATTTTTGACATTCCATCTTTGAGCAACAACTGCACCATTGATAACCGCACAAACTTCAGCATAGAAGTTGGTCTGCCAGCCCAGTCCAACCCACAAAACTCCCAAAACTGCCGAGTTAGAATCACGAAAAACTACACCAGAACCAGCTTGGCCCGGGTTGCCAAGTGATACGTTAGGGAATGAAACAGTTCAAGTCAAATATCACTAACCTCAAGTGGAAGGATGATTGTTGTCGTTGTAGATCCTTGATTCTTCACATCTTCAAGACTTCGCAATACTTGTATTGTCTCATATCCTAATACTTTCAAGCTAACCTATACGAAGTTTAAATCTAGTACATAATCAAGCGACTCTTAACATGAGTTTTGATTCACTAAAATTCAGTCTCCTTGATCACAAGACAGTTTAGGGATCTTCTATTGAAGAGAAGTAAACATTTTTCAAGAGACAAACCCAGGTCATCAGATAAACTTCACAATCGCATTCCTCCTAAGAACAGAGATGCTGACGAGGCTGATGACGAGGATATGTCAAAGTGCTTTAAGTGTGAAGGTTTTGGTCATTTTGCAAACGAGTGCCCAAATTGTAGAAAATACACTGGGAACAAAGGTCTTGTTGTAACACTTGATGAGATGTCTGAGATCTATGATTATGATGAAGATGGGAAATCAAGTGTTGGTCTTCTATGTGAAAACATTGATTTTGATAATTATAGCAATACATATATCAACCTTGATGGTTTCGGTGAAGAAGATAATTCAATCAAGCTGGAAGAATCAATTGACCCATCCTTTGGAAACTATGTCTGTAATGTTTCATGATCTACTATGTGTCTAGCTGCTTTTACACCACAGATGCCTGAATACTATCCAAGATTGACATGCTCATTTTTTTCTCAGAGAGGTCATGAACTATCAAGATGTTATAAGTACAAACATCAAGTGAGGCACACCAACAAACTTCAACGAAGAGAAAATCGATTGGAAAGGAAACTTAAACTTGTTCAGAAGACTGCTGAGGTATGTAAGATTTTATCTTCGTCTAAGAGGTTGGTTTCCAAAGACAAAATGAGGCTATTATAAAAGAAGGTATGCTCAAATCGCTTTGATAGACAGAAGTCAGAGAATTCCTCTCAAGAGGAAAGTGGTGGACAAATTGTCGTTCACCACAGCCCAAATTAATTATCTTGATTAGTAAATCTCGTCTCATGTGCCTGTTCAAAAGAGTTAAGATTGTGTACCGCTCGGGCTTTAGGAAAAGTTTTTTTCTTAGGTTTGTTTTTCCTGTCTATCTAATAAAGGGTTATTATCGACAATTCTACTCTTTATAGGGTTTAGAGTTGGTCGTGCACGAACCTGCTTAAAGCTTGCGAACCCTACATTCCTTTTTCTTCTCTGATATCCTTTATATCTTAAGACTGCTTGATAAGATTATGAATTCCACTCACAAAAACCAGTTGTTAACTGTTCTCAGAGTATCATGTCTTTGGATGGAAAAGATGTCAACATGATTGTTAAGCCTTCAATCAAGGAAAAAGAGAAATCTCCAGTAACTCCGTCCTTGAAAAGAAAGATGAGGAATACAAGAAAGCCAAGGGATATTCCTTCCAACTCTCAGAAGTTTTCTAATGTCCTTGATGAGTTTAAGGAAGTAATAAAGGAGATTCGTGAAATAAAGGCTTGCGTTTTAAGATCTTTGGAAATTCAGAAAGCCCTGGTTCGACATCATTAGCCAAGACGGTTTGTTGATATTAACCCCTATCTCCACGAACCTTATGTTCCAATGGCTGTTGACGACAAGGAGTTCGGGAATGATAAAGAATTTCTCAAAGATATTGTTTCCTAGTATGTCTTCTTTTTGGTTTAGTTGTAAGAATAACTAGTTCTTTGAATAGAAATGATTGTGACTACACATAGCTATCATTTTTCATCTTCTTGTTCTTTTTTTTAGGTTTATTGGTTTAAATTCTAAAAACTATTTGGAAGATGATGTTTTTGCAGTATTAATCTTTATGATTTGTTATATTGCAATTTTTTATGGGATATTGGTGTTTATATTCGTGAACTATGTTTGTCCCATACTTTGTCAAAAGTAAAGTCTTCGTAAGTCAATATTCACGTATTGATAAAAGAATGAATGGACTTTTGACAAATACAAAAGTTAAGCCTATATTGTCAAATATTTGACGGAAGATAGGTTAAAATCTTTTGTTTTCAAGGATTATGTCTATTAAATATCGTTACGCAAATAGTGATGGAAAATAGAATGAATCCTTGTGTATTCCGCAGTATGGATCATCCCTGATCCATATTTTATGTATTACTGTGAGGCTTCATAATGTATTTTATGTTGAGCACTATACAACCAAATTGATTATTTCTAGCTTAGTTGTTGTTCCGCGATATATTTTATGTCGAGCATATTGAACTAAATTAATCATCTTGTTTGGTTATTTAGTTATTGCTCTGTAAGTTTCCTTATGTCGAGCAAAACAAATGACAATTAAATTGATTACTTTTTTGATTAGTTTGGTTGTGTATTCCAATTAGATTAATTATGGTTTCTCTTGTAATTAATCTAGTTGAGTACTTTTGTGTCTCCATAAGTTCTCTTATGTTGAGCATAATCAATTTAATTGATTACTTTTTATGTTTAATTTGATTGCGTATTCCGATTAAATTAATCATGGGTTTACTTGTGATTAATTTGATTCAGTTTTTGGATATAGGAAATAATTCTCATGGTTTTTTGTGTCCAATAAAAATCCTTCTATTCTTTCGAAATTAAGGTCGCTCTTGTTGTTCCTTCGGGAATGACATCAAATGGGGGAGAGTTCTTTTGAACTTGTGCTTAATGGTCATATCTTGAGGGGTATGCGACTGTGGAATTTTAGAGGGGTTATCTTGTATCTTTAAACTCCTTGATGAATGCATTTAGCTTCGGCTTTATGATTGCATATAAATTAGTTGGTATGTATTTTTTTTCCTTTTGTCATGAAATGTCTCTCTCGGAAATTTCATTATGAACCCGTTCTTGTACCGTTGCCAATTATATTGACAAAAAAGGGGAGAATTAATATGTAGTTCACACTACAAATACATATGGTTTTCGGATCATTGTATAAGGGGGAGTGGTTTCCATGTGAGATGGAGTATTGACTAAGGGGGAGTGATACATATCACCATAGTATTATTGTTGAAGTTATGATACAATTAAACTTTGACGCTGTGTAATAATACTATGACACTGTATAACAATAATCGAGAACTATGTTTTCTCATTGTTATAGCTACCAATCTTCAACAACGGTGATGCTAAACTTACAACCTTTGGGATCATTGGACTACTTAGAAGTGACAAATATTTCGAGGAATGTTGAAGATTAGACATGTGGAATAGGAGCTACTAAAGTTTCTTTATCTTTTTTGTGTTCCATATGTATTGATAGTTTTGTCACTAAGATTGACAAAGGGGGAGATTGTTCGAGCATTGCTCGGTCGAAATCGCATGCATTGCTATCTCAAGCATGGTTGTCAATGTTAGTGATCAAAACTATAAGTCTTGATATCTAGTCTATTATAGCTAAGTCTCGGACTAAGATAGAAAGTGTAATTGAGCTGAAGGACTTCATGGAGATTCATCATACAAGTAGAAGAACTACTCAAGGAACCGGTGGAACTTCTCGACAAAAAGGTATCTGAAGACTTGAACTTATCTATCACTCAAAAGTCTATCTACTCTATCTCCTACTCTTTGAGACAACAAGTCGTATGCTATATATATAGACTTTGATTATACACATTTGGTATTTCGAGCCGAGTATACCTCGCCTATCTATATCTCGAAATATGAGTTAGTAAGCTTTTCGCTTTAACCAAGTTTATCTTTACCATGTGACGAAAGTCATGATATGTTTAAATCATCTTGAAAATTGCTTTGACGAGAAATGGTGTAACAACTACATAACGTTCTCTAAGAGTGTTTCAATGATTGAAATGAGAATTTAGATTACATAACCAACGGTGGACATAAGCATTGTTGTAGAAACACATTTATGTGTAAGTCATATTCCTTGAACCAAGGTTTTCGAACTTTGTTGATCAAGAAAACCGGAAGAATGGCGTGATCCAAGTCCGCGAACTCAGTCCGCGAACTGCCGAAGTTCTCAAACCTGAGAATTTCTGTTGGAGTTGAGAAACTACTTGCGTGAAACTAAGTCCGCGAACCGGCGAAGTTCTCATACCCGAGAATTTCTGTTGGTGTTTGTAAACTCTTCCCGGTAACTTAATTCCGCGAACCTAGTCTGCGAACTTGAGAAGGTTATATATCTGAAGATGATTTCTGAACTTAAACTTAAAAAGACTAAGGAATGCAGTTTGCAAACCGTGGCTATAAAAGTTCAAGAACCGATTCAAATGAATCAAATCATCTTTGCTTCAATTGTATCTTGTGTAGTACATGAGACTTCCTTGCAATTGAACAACTCTTTAACTAGTTCATTTGAAATCATAAGAACTAGTTATGGTGAAGAAGAACGTGGTTTATATGGAATGCTCATATGGATAACCATTTGGTTAACTATTGTTGAACCAACAAGTGCATACGTTTGGGTACAGTTAACAAACCTAGAAGCGTGCATTGTCAAGTGTGTGTAACAAGCGAAGTTTTTGATCTAACGGTTGAGAAATATTAGCTTGAATCTAAATCAGGTTTTCATCTAACGGTGGATATTGATTTCTTTGTTACCAAGGTAAATTAATTGAAAACCCTGATTTGAAAGACTATATAAGGGGAACTCTAGTATATATGCAAAACTAATCCCCACACCTCACGTGTGATACTAGTTTGCATACTGGAGTCGGTTCTCCTTTAACCTTTGGTTTTCTTCTTCTAAAACCAGGTTAACGACTTAAAGACTTCATTGGGATTTAGAAGCCAGATCGATACTACTTTTACCGTAGTTGTGTGATCTGATCTTGCATCTTCTATCGTACGAGTACAATAAGATTGATTGGCTTGAGGTTGATACCTCCGATAGGAAAGATATAAAAAGTAATCACAAACATCTTCGTCTCATTGTTTGTGATTCCGCAACATCTTGTTTATCTACCATACAATTAAGAGTGTTGTGAGGTGATTGATAACTCTAGGCTGTCTTCGGGAACATAAGACCGGATTATTAATTGGTTCCTGTTCACCTTGATTATTATCAAAAGAAGGAACAAAACCTTGTAAGGTTTATCTGTGGGAGACAGATTGATCCTTTGATAGACTTGTCTGTGGGAGACAGATTTGTTTATTGTCAAGTTTTCGACTTTGGGTCGTAGAAACTCTTAGTTGTGTGTGAGATCAGCTAAGGGAATCAAGTGCGCAATATCCTGCTGGGATCAGAGGCGTAGGGAGTACAACTGTACCTTGGATCAGTAGGAGACTGATTGGGGTTCAACTACAGTCCAGTTCGAAGTTAGCTTGGAGTAGGATAGTATCTGTAGTGGATTAATACAGTGTATGTTCAATATGGACTAGGTCCCGGGGTTTTTCTGCATTTGCGGTTTCCTCGTTAACAAAATTTCTGGTGTCTGTGTTATTTCTATTTCCGCATTATATTTTTTTATATAATTGAAATAATACAGGTTGTGCGTTTGAATCAATCAATTGGAAATCCGACCTTTGGTTGTTGATTGATATTGATTGATCCCTGGATATTGGTCTTTGGTACCATCCAAGTTATTACTTGTATTTGATTTGAACTCGCAGTTCTTGCTTGAGTAAATCAAATCAAGAAGAGAGATATAAACTCGTTGGTATACTTTTAATTGATTGAGTCTTGTTGATTCTCTTAAAAGTATATTCGAGTTTGTCCATACAGATTGCTAAGCGAAATATTGGGTTGTGTTGTTAGACCCTCGCTTTTTCAATATTAGATCACGCAAGGTATCTGTCATACAGGTTGATATCGAAAAGATTGTGGTATACTTGGTACCCTCGTCATTTCAGAACTTGGTGGATGCCAAATACCTTCTGTTATTTCAAAATGTCCATGAAGTTAGTAGGTATTTCTGACGAACTGCTTGCCTTCCCCTTTTAGTTAAGAATTTGAGAGAAGCCTCTCGAAAAAAGTATCGTCAAATGGGTGTTAATATAGATCTTCTCCAAGTAAGAAATCTTTGATCCATCTTGACAATGGTATTGTGGTTGTATATTATACCTTTAAACTGAGACATGATTATGGCAGTCTTAATTAGTAGTTTTAGATTTGGTTACTTAAATGTGATTGGTAATTATGTAATCATGGAATAATTATGACGTATGTACATAGTATTGGATACACGAATATTTTCCAGCATCGAGAAAGAGGTCCGTGACGAATGAAACAGAATGGGCTGCAGGAGTACCCATTGCATTTCTATCCTTATCAACCACTCAAAAAGAAGTTTTTCCTATACTTATCTATCTTATTTAATAAGGACTTTGGAAGTTAAGAAGAGACATAACATGGCAAGACACGGGATCAATGCAAGCACTTAACAAGCACTTAACATGGTCAAGTACAGATTCTTATATTTCCAACCCCGCATTCTAATGTTCATTTTTTCAGCAATGTCTTCAAAAGTTTTTTCATTTATTCTACCCCACTGAACAGGTATACCAAGGTACTTACCGGGACTAGAAGCAACTTGAACCTTTAAAACACTTGTCATACCTCTACAAAAGCTTCTGCCAAGGTTACCTGAAGTAAGACAAGTAGATTTATTATCATTGATCCCATGCCCTGTCCAAGAACAAAACTTATCCAAAAGAATTCTGAGATTATCTGCATTCTTATAATTAGACTTTAAAAAAACAATACTTGGTCAATAAATAAATAATAAGTAATCATAGAAGCGCCATCCAACAACAGTAAAACCAGATAAGGATTATTCTTAATACCAACGTTGACAAGCGCCTAGTCAAAGTCTCAAGGCATCGAATGAATAAGAAATGGGACAAAGAGTCGCCTTGCGGAATTCCATTAGTATTCCTAAAACTAGGCTAGGAGAACCATTAAAGGACATAAAAGGAACACATTACATGACCCAAGCTACAAAATTTTGATCAAAACCATTACAAAGAAGAACCTCATCAATAAAATCCCATTTAATTCTGTCATAAGCCTTGTTTAAATCCAATTTCAACAGCACCATGTTTTTGTCCCTTTCTTAACTTTAAAATAACCGAGAATACCATTACAAAGGACAACAAAGTCAAACAAAGGTCTATGGTAAATAAGCTTACCAAGCATTGGTCGTCTGATTATATTAGTGATGATTTTGGAAATTATTTTACATGTTAAAATTACACAACTAATATTATGCCTATATTCTTCAATGAAAATGGGATTGTTTACTTTAGTAATAATAGCAACAATTGTCTTGTTGAGCCTATTATTTAACTGGTTAGTAGCAACGAATTCCACACAAGGTTAACAAAACTAAGTCGATCATTATAGTTCTAATATCTAGAATATAAAACACAGCTTGGCTAATTTTGCCTATATAAGTGGCGGTTCAGATTTGTCCTCACAAGAGATAAATCTAGGGATGTAATCGTTTTTCATAAGTGATGGTTATGATTGGGATTAGAAATGCATCTAACGGACAAAATTTATCATGTCATTAAGGTTCCATAATTCCTCATAATAAATACACTATTAATTTTCCATGACAATATTTTATTAAATGTCAAATTAAAAATTATAATATATAAATTATTCTACTAATGATGATAACAAATATATTTTTATACTTAGGATTAGTTTGGTATTGCTGCTAGCTTTACAAAAGTGCTTTTTCCGATGTACGTTACTGTGCCGAGTTATGTAAAAAAACCATTTGATGATAATAAATATATTTTTGAACTTAGGATTAGTTTGGTATTGCTACTATCTTTACAAAATTGCTTTTCCGATGTACGTTACTGTGCCGAGCTATGTAAAAAAAGCAATTGAATGGTTTACGATGTACGTTACTATGCCGAGCTCCGTAGAAAAAGCAATTGAATGATTGCAAATTATAAACTAAAGCTAAAACTTATTTTGTTGGGAAAATATCAGGTTCATCCATGGTTAATGAGAAAATGACAAAAACAGACACATCTCTGAAAATTGTTATTTTATTTTATTATGCTTAAAATAGGTAAAATTTTCAACTATTAGAGTATATATATGTAATATTAAATTTACTAATTAATATTAGTACTAAAAAAGTATTATTTTTCGTAACCACTTTTTTAAAATCAATAATTGCTTAATATTTATTGTTGATAAATTAAAGTATATTTCATTTTTTTTAACTAAAATATTAATTAAGATTCATACAAAAATTTAGTTGATAGCCGAGCAACAAGATGGGCACCAACCCCTTTCTGAATAGCAACACCTAATCTATGAAAAATAAAATTGCCTAGACCACAACCAGCATCATTATTAACTAAACATTTCTTTAAACGCTTAAAAAACAAATCATATCCTCACCAAGGTAGTGAAAGCTAAAACACCCAAGCCATACCCATGTGAAGTACATTCATCTAAGTATTTAGTACGTTTGCGCGTGATTGGTTTGGAAATGGCCTGACCTGGAACGAAAGAACGAACCCCTTCCCCCGCAAAAGGAGAGACACTTGTGACATCCATGCATACATCTTGGACATTTTCCCAGTTAAGGACAAGGATGTCCGCTGGGTGTAGATCCTTGTTACTATCAGACTGAAAGCCCAAAGAAACCTCTTTCCGCGCATGTACAACAGCTTTATAACAAATATCTGCAATTACATCACAAACTAGGTCTTGATCCCCACATCTTTAGCACAATGGAGTGCATGATCACCAAAAATATCCATAGGCTTATTGCAACAAGAACACAAACCATCTTTGACAAACAAGGGGATACCAAACCGATAGAAGACTACTGCTCTAAACTGTCTGAGACCAAGGCACTGATCAAACCCACTGATGGGAACAACCAAAAGATAATCTTTAGCATGTTCAACCCGGTTACATTGCGACAGAATGTAGTCTCTTGCAGATAAAGAGAATTGGATAGGGATTTGCTTCTTTACTGTATCAAAATAAGTGACTGCCAATGAGTGCATAGAAAGGGGTCCAGTATCATCGACACAGTAAGTAGAAGGCAAACCACATACCTGGATGAAGTTCTGAAGAGCCAACTTATAGATAGAACTATTATCTGTAGAGAATAGATTACCAAGTATCACCTTTCGCACTGACGTAGTCTGACTCTGAGAAGCAAGAAAACAATAAGTACGAGTGTCCACCATAGTGTAAATACCAATGCCGCCATCTTTGATAGGCAAGGTAGCCAGTCTTTGTTTCAAATTACCAAAACCAACTCCATCACCCGTGATTAACAGTCTCAAATACTTGAGTAAAAGGTCATCGAAAAGATCAGTAGCCTGTTGTAATGCTGCAGGATTGGTAGTTCGCAAAGCAAAATATAATCTGGACACATCGGCACAGTTGCGAAGTAACAACATATCACTTTGATGATCCTTGAGTTTTTTAATAGCTGACATAAGTTGAATAGTCTTGTTCACCCTTCTCAACAACATGTCACTCATAAAATTCAAGTCCAGGCTCACAGGTCTCCCCAAAAGTTTAACACCATTACTGGGCATGCCAATATTAATAGGGAATATGCCTTCATCATAGCTTCGTGGATCATTTGTGTGCCAAAAGACTTCAGTTTTCATGATATTAAGATGAAGAACTCTACTCGGCCCTTCGGATTCTATAATACTCAAAGCCTTGGCCACCTCAAGCGTATCACCAATGATAGTACCATCATCAAGGTACCAGGCGTGCAAATCAAGATTACAACGAGAAGCAATAGACTTCACAAGTGGATGAAGTGTTAAAGCAAACAAAAGGGAACCGAGAGGGTCGCCTTGTTGAACACCAAGTGTAGAAGACAAAATATGTTGGTCATAATAAAGTCTAGCGGGCCTGGCATAACAAAATTCAACCCACCGAGAAATACCTGGACACTGAAGTCGGACCTCCCTAATAAGATGAGATATGCACACCATGTTGAATGCGTTGGAGAAGTCAATAAGCAACATCGACATCTTATCTGAATGACCTTTCAACTCCAGCACACCATTTACAGCATGTAGAATGTCGTCGCCTCCAACCGGCACACCAACTCCAAACTGATGATCCCCTAGATAAGAAGCTATCTCCTTACCTAAGGAGAAGGCAGCCACTTTAGAAACCAAGCGACGCCAAATGGTACCAACTGCAATAGGCCTGAGTCCTCCCTCGGGTTTGAGTAATGGTGTAAGAGGTGCGCTGGCAACGAATTCTCCTAGAGAATTAGGGCATCTGCCTTCCAACCAAAGGTTGACAACCCCGGTAATCTAAGCTAACAACTCATCAGCAACTGCAGCAGCTGCCCCACTCATCGCATCAATTAGGTATTGTGCACGCAATCCGTCCCGACCATAAGAAGTTCCTTTTGGAAAGCTCTTAATAGCGCCAAAGACTCTTCGAATCAACCGTAACAGGGTCACAACTAACAACCTCATTTGGGATGGAAGGTTGGGGAGCAGATATGTATTTGGCATGCAGTTCAGTCAAGGTTTTCACATCATGGGGGCTACACCGTTAGAGTACAACATACGAATCGCCGCGACATAATGCCCATGGCTTATTCTCTTTTGGAAGGTGCTTAAGTTGGCATATTGGGGCTTCTTCTTGCTGTCCTTTTTGGCAGTCCGTAGGCGAACTGGTGAGTGCAACAACCTTTTGATCAGAGTATAACAACCATTGGGCTCCTTCCAGGTCGACAAAGCCTGATGAATTGCTGCCACTTGAAGACGTTTCCTATTAACAGACCTTTCCTCGGCAACGCTCTTAGGACAATACAAGGAAAGGGTACAAACAGACAGTAGCAAAAGCTGAATCCAAGAAGAAATATTAGTTGAGTTAACTAATACCTTGTCAAGACTGGCTTTCAAGACCCGCGAAAAGCTGAGCCTGCACTGATGGGGTATGGAGGTGACAGTAGTAAACTATCTTCGGAAGGCTGCATTAAGCAAATCGGTGGAAATTAAACACAACTCAGCCTCCATACTACGAACAGTCTCCCCTGCCGAGCTACCAACTGCAATACCCGACTTATCAGGTGCTGCAACACCAACAGTAGAACATAGATCTCCGACCACACAGTTATCAGAAGGTTTCACCAGTCCGTGAATCAGGAACTCAGCAGAACCGCCATTGAGAGGGCCTGCGATTATGTCGCTGTGAACAACTCCATCCTGGACTTTACAGGGTGTTAGATCATTGCTCGGTCGAACTCGCATGCGTTGCTATCTCAAGCATGTTTGTCAATGTTAGTGATCAAAACTATAAGTCTTGATTTCTAGTCTATTATAGCTAAGTCTCAGACTAGGATAGAAAGTGTAGTTGAGCTCAAGGACTTCATGGCGATTCATCATACAAGTATAAGAACTACTCAAGGAATCAGTGGAACTTCTCGACAAAAAGGTATGTGAAGACTTGAACTTATCTGTCACTCAAAAGTATATCTACTCTATCTCCTACTCTTTGAGACAAGAAGTCATATGCTATATATATAGACTTGGATTATACACATTTGGTATTTCGAGCCGAGTATACCTAGCCTATCTATATCTCGAAATATGTGTTGGTAAGCTTTTCGCTTCGATCGAGTTTATCTTTACCATGTGACGAAAGTCATGATATGTTTCAATCATCTTGAAAATTTCTTTGACGTGAAATGGTGTAACAACTACATAACATCCTCTAAGAATGTTTCGATGATTTAAATGAGAGTTTAGATTATATAACCAACGGTGGTCATAAGCATTGTTGTGGAAACACATTTATGTATAAGTCCTATTCCTTGAACCAAAGTTTGCGAACTTTGTTGATCAAGAGAACCGGAAGAATGGCATGAGCCAAGTCCGAGAACTGCCGAAGTTATCAAACCCGAGAATTTTTGCTGGAGTTGACAAACTACTTGCGTGAAGCTAAGTACGCAAACTCAGTCCGCGAACCCATTCCGCGAACCAGCGAAGTTCTCAAACCCGAGAATTTCTGCTGGAGTTTGTAAACTCTGCCCGGTAACTTAAGTCCGCGAACCTAGTCTGCGAACTTGAGAAGGTTATATATCTGAATATGATTTCTGAACTTAAACTTAAAAAGGCTAGGGAATGCAGTTTACAAACCGTGGCTATAAAAGTTCATGAACCGATTCAAGTGAATCAAATCATCTTTGTTTCAATTGTGTCTTGTGTAGTACATGAGATTTCCTTGCAATTGAATAACTCTCTAACTAGGTCATTTGAAGGCATTCGAACTAGTTATGGTGAAGAAGAACATGGTTGATATGAAATGCTCATATGGCTTACCATTTGGTTAACTATTTTTGAACCAACAAGTGCATACGTTTGGGTACGGTTAACAAACCTAGAAGCGTGCATTGTCAAGTGTGTGTAACAAGCTAGTTTTCGATCTAATGGTTGAGAAATATTAGCTTGAATCTAAATCAGGTTTTCATCTAACGGTGGATATTGATTACTTTGTTACCAAGGTAACCTAATTGCAAACCCTGATTTGAAAGACTATATAAATGTGACATCTATTATTCTGCAAAACTAATCCCTACACCTTACGTGTGATACTAGTTTGCATACTAGAGTCGGTGCTCCTTTAACCTTTGGTTTTCTTCTTCTAAAACCAGGTTAACGACTTAAAGACTTCATTGGTATTGTGAAGCCAGACCGATACTACTTTTATCGTAGTTGTGTGATATGATCTTGCATCTTCTATCGTACGAGTACAATCAGATTAATTGGCTTGAGATTGAAATCTCCGATATGCAAGATATAAAATGTAGTCACAAACATCTTCGTCTCATTGTTTGTGATTCCGCAACATCTTGTTTCGTTACCATACGATTAAGATTGTTGTGAGGTGATTGATAGCTCTAGGTTGTTCTTCGGGAATACAAGACCGAATTATCAATTGATTCCTGTTCACCTTGATTATTATCAAAAGACGGAACAAAACCTTTAGGGTTTATCCAAGGGAGACAGATTGATCCTTTGATAGACTTGTCTGTGGGAGACAGATTTGTTTATTGTCAAAGCCTGCGATTTTGGGTCGTAGCAACTCTTAGTTATGGGTGAGATCATCTAAGGGAATCAAGTGCGCAGTATCCTGCCGGGATCAGAGGCGTAGGGAGTACAACTGTACCTTGGATCAGTGGGAGACTGATTGGGGTTCAACTATAGTCCAGTTCGAAGTTAGCTTGGAGTGGTCTAGTGTCTATAGCGTCTTAATACAGTGTGTGTTCAATCTGGACTAGGTCCCGAGGTTTTTCTGCATTTGCGGTTTCCTCGTTAACAAAATTTCTGGTGTCTGCGTTATTTCAATTTCCGGATTATATTGTTTTATCTTTATAATTGAAATAATATAGGTTGTGTGTTTGATCATCAATTAGAGTAATCCAACCTTTGGTTGTTGATTGTCATTGATTGATCCTTGGATATTGGTATTTGGTACCATCCAAGTTATTCCTTGCAATTGATTAGAACTCGCAGTTCCTGCTTGAGTAAATCAAATCAAGAGAGAGATATAAACTCGCTGATATACTTTTAATTGATTGAGTCTTGTTGATTCTCTTAAAAGTATATTCGAGTTTGTCCATACAGATTGCTAAGCAAAATATTGGGTGGTGTTGTTAGACCCCCGCTTTTTCAATTGGTATCAGAGCAGGGAAACACGTTTAAGACCTTGCAATTCTGTGTTTGTAGCGATCTGACTCTATGGACAAGAGTACTATCTCTGATAAACGCGTCGCCAGAAATAAAAGTTCTATCTTGTGAAATTCTATTAAAGAGAAAGTTTTTTCAATCTCGAATATAGACGAACCTTGTGTTCTGACGAGACAGACTAACATCGACATGTTTGATCCCGATTACCCTTCAAAAGAGAGCTTCTCTGGCAATGAATGGGATTCAGCTGAAGAGAGTGAATTGATTTTAAATCTTGTTAGAATTCAAGATGATAGATTTAATCAGTTGAAGCACCATGTCAATACTCTTCTTGGTGTAGTAAGTGGTTGCAAATCCAATGGTAATGCTGAAGATCAGTCTTCATGCACGACTCTTGAGGCTAGCCTCAAAAAGGATGCCCTGGAAATTGAACATCTCTTGAGTAAGCTCTCTATTCAAGGATGCTCAAAGAAATCCAATATGCCAAGTACTTCTGACACAACTAAAGATGGTTCATGCTCAGAAGTAAAAACGGAATCCCCTACTAGTAAAAAGGATGTGCCCTAAATCACCATCACTCAAGGATGTTGCACATCAAATGGAGGGAAGAAATCTTCTAACGATGATATTAAGACTGTACTATCTAATCATTATGATGATTAGAAAGTATGTCTTGTCTGTGAGACAGAGAATTCTGTTAAACGAAAGGGAACCTCTAGGTTGAAGAAAAACTCCTTGTTTCAACTTCAACACACCTTAGACTTAATTCTTAAAGGTGTAACTGACATTCGTATGACTAAACCAATTGGTTTTCGTACCTACCTTGTGTATGTTATCAGGAAAGTCAGTTCAATGAGTTCCTCGAACACTCAAGAACAAAACAAACGTATTAATAAACATCGTCTAAAGGAAGATCGTGTCATGGTCTCTGGAAATAACGCTGCCCCTGATGAGAAAGGAAGTTCAGAAGAAAGAAGAAAAATTGATGAATAGAGAGATAATCTGAAAGAGATAATTAAAGGGTATAAAGAATTCGTCAACAGGTTGTCTTCCTCCTCAAACCAAAATTCTTCTGGTAAGAACTCAAACTATGTCTCGTATATTGATGACAATAAGTTTTATGATAATTTCTCACATAAAAAGGGATCCCTCTCTATATTAAGGAGGAAAAAGAGACTTGACCATAAACACAAATCTCTTGATGATCTCGTGGCTCATACTTGTGCTAATTAATCACAAGGTTTTAAGAGCTTACTCATAAAAACCCTGTTGAGTAAGATGTGTTAATAATCAGGTATACTTTTGGCATCTGCGTCTGTTGAGTTCAGCTATCTTATTATCGTCCATAGCTAAACTATTTGTTGTGCTAAAAGTATTGTTGTGTATAAATTTGCTTCTCTTTTTCATTAGGAAGTCCTCTCATTTGAGTCTTGTTTCTTGCTAAAACTATGCTCAAAATTGCTTTCCTGAGTTATGGAATTTTTCGAGACTTTTGTTGCAAAATTTCCTTTTGGGCTTTATTTGTTGGGGGTCATGTTGTACTCGAATGGATACCCGTGTTCTGGGACGATTCAACTGTTTAAGAAAATGCTAGAATCCCTTCCCTAAGAGACCCTTAAATATCAACCTATTGAGTTACGAAAGTCACGTACGCATACTTTAGGTTGGCTTCTGGGTTGTCAATAATGTCTTCTTCTTCATCTTGCTATGGTGGTTTTGCAAAAGGATTCCTTGACAAAGGTTGTGATGTTGAGTCCAAGAAGAAAATAACCCTTGTAGATGAAGATCATCCTAATGTTTCATGTTATTTTGCCTATGCTCATGAGGATGCTGAAAAGGATGATGTGATCTCTGCTTAAGTTGTTCATGACTTTCTTAAGTACTTTGGGGAAGCAAAACAAGAGATCATTTTTACTCTTAAAAATCTTGATGCATTGAAAACTGAGTTGGAAAAGGTGACTGCTGACCTTGGTCTCATAAAGTCTTACATCAATGATCTTCGCAAAGAGAATCACCTCTCCGATGTTGGAATGAATACTGTTGATCACAAGCTAAAAGACCCTTTATCTCGTGAGGATTCTCAACCGTCCATGGAGTCTTTTTTTAGCTTGCTTTATTTATTATTGCCTAGTATGTCTTCTTTTTGATTTAGTTGGAAGAATAACTAGTGCTTTGAATAGAAATGATTGTGACTACACATAACTATTATTTTTCATCTTCTTGCTCTTTTTAGGTTTATTGGTTTAAATTCTAAAACTATTTGGAAGATGATGTTTTTGTAGTATTAATCTTTATGATTTGTTATATTGTAATTTGTTATGGGATATTGGTGTTTACGTCCGTGAACTATGTTCGTCCCATACTTTGTCAAAAGTAAGATTCGTGAATCGGTATTCACGTACTGGTAAAAGAATGAATGGACTTTTGAAAAATACAAAAGTTAAGCCTATATTGTCAAATATTTGATGGAAGATAGGTTAAAATCTTTTGTTTTCAAGGATTATGTCTATTTATGTCGTTATGCAAATAGTGGTGGAAAATAGAATGAATCCTTGTATATTCCGAAGTATTGATCATCCCTGATCCATATATTATGTATTACTGTGAGGCTCCGTAATATATCTTATGTTGAGCATTATACAACCAAGTTGATTTTCTTAACTTAGTTGTTGTTCCGTGAGATATGTTATGTCGAGCATATTGAACTAAATTAATCATCTTGTTTGGTTACTTAGTTATTGCTCCGTAAGTATTCTTATGTCGAGCAAAACAAATGACAATTAAATTGATTACTTTTGTAATTAGTTTGGTCGTGTATTCCAATTAGATTAATTATGTGTTCTCTTGTAATTAATCTAGCTGAGTATTTTCGTGTCTCCATAAGTTCTCTTATGTTGAGCACAATCAATTGAATCGATCACTTTTTGTATTTAATTTGGTTGCGTATTCCGATTAAATTAATCATGGGTTTACTTGCGATTAATTTGGTTGAGTTTTTGGATATAGAAAATCATTCTCATGGTTTTTGGTGGCCAATAAAAATCCTTCTTTTCTTTTGAAATTAAGGTCGCTCTTGTTGTTCTTTCGGGAATGACATCAAATTGGAGAGGGTTCTTTTGAACTTGTGCTTAATGGTCATATCTTGAGGGGTGCGCGGTTGTGGAATTTTAAAGGGGTTATCTTGTATCTTTAAGCTCCGTGATGAATGCATTTAACCTCAGCTTTATGATTGCATCTAAATTAGTTGGTATGTATTTTTCTTTTTGTCATGAAATGTCTCTCTCGGAAATTTCATTATAATCCCGTTCTTGTACCTTTGTTAATTTTAATAACAAAAAGGGGGAGAATTAATATGTAGTTCACACTACAAATACATATGGTTTTCGGATCATTGTGTAAGGGGGAGTGGTTTCCATCCGGGATGGAGTATTGACTAAGGGGGAGTGATACATATCACCATAGTATTATTTTTGAAATTGTGATACAATTGGACTTTGACACTGTGTAATAATACTATGACACTGTATAACAATGATCGAGACTGATGCTTTGTCATTGTTATAGATACGAATCTTCAACATCGGTGATGCTAAACTTACAACCTTTGGGATCATTGGAGTACTTGGAAGTGACGAAGATTTCGAGGAATGTTGAAGATTAGACATGTGGAATAGGAGTTATTAAAGTTTCTTTATCTTTTTTGTATTCCATATGTATTGATAGTTTTGTCATTAAAATTAACAAAGGGGGAGATTGTTAGAGCATTGCTAGGTCGAACTCGCATGCGTTGCTATCTCAAGCATGTTTGTCAATGTTAGTGATCAAAACTATAAGTCTTGATTTCTAGTCTATTATAGCTAAGTCTCGGAATAGGATAGAAAGTGTAGTTGATCTCAAGGACTTCATGGCGATTCATCATACAAGTAGAAGAACTACTCAAGGAATCGGTGGAACTTCTCGACAAAAAGGTATGTGAAGACTTGAACTTATCTATCACACAAAAGTCTATCTACTCTATCTCCTACTCTTTGAGACAAGAAGTCGTATGCTATATATATAGACTTTGATTATACACATTTGGTATTTCGAGCCGAGTATACCTCGCCAATCCATATCTCGAAATATGAGTTGTAAGCTTTTCACTTTAACCAAGTTTATCTTTACCATGTGACGAAAGTCATGATATGTTTCAAGCATCTTGAAAATTGCTTTGACGAGAAATGGTGTAACAACTATATAAAGTTCTCTAAGAATGTTTCAATGATTGAAATGAGAGCTTAGATTACATAACCAACGGTGGACATAAGCATTGTTGTGGAAACACATTTATGTATAAGTCATATTCCTTGAACCAAAGTTTGTGAACTTTTTTGATCAAGAGAACCAGAAGAATGGCGTGATCCAAGTCCGCGAACTCAGTCCGCGAACTGCCGAAGTTCTCAAACCCGAGAATTTCTGCTGGAGTTGACAAACTACTTGCGTGAAACTAAGTACGCGAACCGGCGAAGTTCTCATACCCGAGAATTTCTGCTGGAGTTTGTAAACTCTGCCCGATAACTTAAGTCCGCGAACCCAGTCTGCGAACTTGAGAAGGTTATATATCTGAAGATGATTTCTGAACTTAAACTTAAAAAGACTAAGGAATGCAGTTTGCAAACCGTGGCTATAAAAGTTCATGAACCGATTCAAGTGAATCAAATCATCTTTGCTTCAATTGTGTCTTGTGTAGTACATAAGATTTCCTTAAAATTGAACAACTCTCTAACTAGTTCATTTGAAGTCATTCAAACTAGTTATGGTGAAGAAGAACATGGTTGATATGAAATGCTCATATGGCTAACCATTTGGTTAACTATTTTTGAACCAACAAGTGCATACGTTTGGGTACGGTTAACAAACCTAGAAGCGTGCATTGTCAAGTGTTTTGTAACAAGCTAAGTTTTCGATCTAACGGTTGAGAAATATTAGCTTGAATCTAAATCAGGTTTTCATCTAACGATGGATATTGATATCTTTGTTACCAAGTTAACTTAATTGCAAACCCTGATTTGAAAGACTATATAAAAGAGACATCTAGTATTGTGCAAAAATAATCCCCACACCTTACGTGTGATACTAGTTTGCATACTAGAGTCGGTTCTCCTTTAACCTTTGGTTTTCTTCTTCTAAATTCAGGTTAATGACTTAAAGACTTTATTGAGATTGTGAAGCCATACCGATACTACTTTTATCGTAGTTGTGTGATATGATCTTGCATCTTCTATCGTACGAGTACAATCAGATTGATTGGCTTGAGATTGATATCTCCGATAGGCAAGATATAAAAAGTAATCACAAACATCTTCGTCTCATTGTTTGTGATTCCGCAACATCTTGTTTCGTTACCATACGATTAAGATTGTTGTGAGGTGATTGATAACTCTAGGTTGTCTTCGGAAATATAAGACCGGATAATCAATTGGTTCCTATTCACCTTGATTATTATCAAAAGACGGAACAAAACCTTTAGGGTTTATCTGTGGGAGACAGATTGATCCTTTGATAGACCATTCTGTGGGAGACATATTTGTTTATTGTCAAAGCCGGCGATTTTGGGTCGTAGCAACTCTTAGTTGTGGGTGAGATCAGCTAAGGGAATCAAGTGTGCAGTATCCTGCTGGGATCAGAGGAGTAGAGAGTACAACTGTACCTTGGATCAGTGGGAGACTGATTGGGGTTCAACTACAGTCCAGTCCGAAGTTAGCTTGGAGTAGGATAGTGTCTGTAGTGGCTTAATACAATGTGTGTTCAATCTGGACTAGGTCCTGGGGTTTTTCTGCATTTGCGGTTTCCTCGTTAACAAAATTTCTGGTGTCTGTGTTATTTCAATTTCCGCATTATATTGTTTTATCTTTATAATTGAAATAATACAGGTTGTGCGTAAAATCATCAATTAGAGTAATCCAACCTTTGTTTGTTGATTGTCATTGATTGATCCTTGGATATTGGTCTTTTGTACCATCCAAGTTATTCCTTGCATTTGATTAGAAATCGCAGTTCCTGCTTGAGTAAATCAAATCAAGAGAGAGATATAAACTCGCTGATATACTTTTAATTGATTGAGTCTTGTTGATTCTTTTAAAAGTATATTCGAGTTTGTCCATACAGATTGCTAAGCGAAATATTGGGTGGTGTTGTTAGACCCCCTCTTTTTCACAAGGGATCTTCCAATTGTCAATGTGCATACACTTGCCGCAAAGCCACATTCGCAAGAGAAGAAAAACCTTCTCCCAGGCAAGGTAGACTTGCAAGTCTGTGGAAATCAAATTTCTACATATACTTTTATTGTCGTCGGAGAAGAGATGCCTGTCCTGTAGATGACGAAAGAAAGACCCTTTAGCATAACCTCTTCCATTTACCCCATTGTTGCAGCTATCGAAATCCTTGAATGGACATTGGCAGTAGCTTTCAGAAACAACGCCTTCTACATACGAAGAGGAACCATTCGAGGGACACAATGGAGTTTCAGTTTATGAAGAAATGGATGGACGAAGCTGTAGACGAGATGTGGAATCTCTAGTGGACCTAGGCATGGTAGTCTAATCAAAACCCTAAAATAAAAACCGTAAACCCTAACGGAAGAAAAAGCAGAAAAAACAAAATAAAAAAAAGAAGAGAAAACCAGCGAGATAGGGTTACGAAGACAGACTAAAAACGTTTGAAAAATGAAAAAAAAACGCAGAAGAAACCATGGTTTTGCTGGTGAGGAACCTTGGTTTTCAGTCGCCAGAGCCATAAAAAATGTAGTTTGAAAACAAAAAATAATTGTCTTTGAAGAATAAAATATAACGAATAAAAATTGGTGATATATAGATTCAAGGATAATTTTTGTCAGTTATAAAAAAAAGTTGGGATAGAATTGGAAAATCAAATATGAAATTAGGGTGAACTATATCATTTTCTTTTGAAGCTTTTAAAAGCTCATTCTCCTCCGCTTTTAAAATTGATAGATTTGGGAAGTGTTTTGCATAAAAAACACTTTATGAAATCTTTACCAAACACTAGGATGAAAACATATTGCTATAAATATGTTTTCAAAGTACTTTTTTTAAAAAGAAAAAAAGCAGTACCAAACTTAGTTAGATTGGATAACAATTATATAAGTGAACCATAGTGATGGTGGCAAGTATTGATGCCCAGTGAGTAATTTCGCGTCGTCTCACGTATTTCTTGATAAATGGTTTAACATGATTTTTATTTAATGATGATGGATAACAGAGTTTATTGTTAGTAGAGCGTATTGTTATTAGGTTAAGTACTTAACGATTTGACTTACTAATTAATCATGGTTTTATTATTTTTATGCAACGAATAACCTCACATTTGGAAGTGTAATGTCGTAGAATATAATGGCCTGACCCTCTACCCATAATGTCTCACTTAGCCACTACGGTCATATGATAGTATGGGGTTTTCAATGGTCACCGCTGCGGTGATCCAGCAGCAGCTTCTCAAGAGGTCACCCATCCCAGGATTATTCAATACCGAGCACGCTTAACTATAGATATTTTTCGCCACCTATGAAGCCAATTATGCTGAAAAGGTCTTGGCGTTAGGAACGGAAAAACCATTACCTATATTCCATTGGATGAATCCTACCTGCCGAGTCGGAGTACTATGATATCACCAACTTAATTTGGATCCATCCTCGGCTCTGGAATATGTTCAATCCTTGACTCTGGCATTTCTTCTCACTCATGAGACCTTTTCCCGACACAATCCATCAAGCATACTCTTTCACCCTCGACAGGTAACCCGTGGTCGACTCTAATACCATTTGTAAGGACCTGATCCTACGCTACTATTGTCCCCACTTGGTCACTGCGGTTATCTGAAAATGTAGCATTTTCAACTGACACTGATGCGGTCATCCATCAACAGTTTTCTAGGAGGTAGCCATCCCTAGATTACTCTCGCCTGAGAACGCATAATTACATTGCTTTTTACCAAATCTGGATCCGACTCTGTTGAAAATTCCACAATGTTACGAAAGGAAAAGTCCTTACCTATATTCCATTCGGTGAACTCTTCCTGCCGAATTGAATTACGTACATAATATATCTGGAAATTTTGAAAAACTAGAACTCTATCATATGTGAGTAAAATGGTTGCCACCGGAAATGACTTAACATTTTAAAATATAATAGCTTAAGTAAATGAATTAGCTTTTCATTATGCCATTGAAATAGTAAGAACATACAATACGTTATGTATTGTTGAGTCAATTCTGGGTTTTACTCTTTTCAGACTATTCTTAAAGGGGGAAAAAACAACAAGGATCCGAACACTGTTAAAAACTACACAATTATTCTTGATACGAATGAGTTCAGGTGCTGTAATTTTGTTACAAATTACATAGTTTAATGTTTTGGTTTTGCTCGGTTGTTGGAGTATGTGGCGCGATAAACCACATACGTATGGATAGGGATAGTCCCTCATGGAATAAAGATGAATACATGTGGAGCTTAATAAGCTTGGGCATCTCTGATAGACACATTTTTGTGTCCGAGTTGTCTCGATTCTATATATTGTTAGGGCTTATTTTTGTACTTATTATGGTGTTTTATTTATTTGTAGGTATTTTTGGCCAATAAAAAATTTTGGAAAAAATTGGCTCCAAAAGTTGTCGGAAAGCACCCGGAGGACACTTGCTATTCGGACCCCGGTTTGGATAAGGGGCACCCCCAGGACACCCCTTAAGGCAGCTGCTAAAGGCACCTTTACTCTGGATAGGGGGCGCCACTTTATCTTCACCGGAATTTTGGCGTAAAAAAACTGAATTCAAATTCAGTTTTGCAGCGGAATTTTCAGGCGAGATTTTGCTGGAGTTTTGGCCGGATTCAATAGGCCCTTTGGATTGGATATATCCTGTTATGACTAAACAGGGCTGGTAGGTGTGATTGGATCGAATGAGTTCATCTAGATAAGCCGGAAGAAGAAATAGAGGAGATGGATGTTTATCGAAGTTCTGTTGATGACTAGGAGGAGATTTAGTCGGAGTTTGACGTGGAGATGGATTGAAATTTAGTTGATGAGTCAAAACAGGATTGGTATGAGCTTTAGATTCGATAAAACAGTGATAAATCTTCGGTTTGAGCGAAACAGGGAAGTAAAGTTATTATCGGACTTTCTGGTTATATATATGGGAGTTGGTGAGATTCTGGAGAGGTTAACTATATTTGGGACTCTATATTACCTTATTTGAGAAGTTTACAACTCACAGAACCGCGTAGAGAAGCTTGGCAGGGAAAGAAATCCCGAGACTTGAGGTGGAGGAAAGATAAGAATGGCCGAAGAATTCTTGAAGATCAATCGACCTGTGGGATATAAAAGGAGTTGGGATAGCTCATAGAAGACCGAAGAAACCTTAGGAGAAGTTTAGAACACCACAGAGCTCCAGAGATCGAGTTGCGAGAAAAATACAATATTCTGCTGCTACTGCTGAAGAGGAAGAACACGAAGAACATTGACGCACAAGTATCTGTCGCAGAACACTATTGCTATTCAACAGCAAAACCCATTTATCGTTTATCAACAGTAATTGCATTAGGTCTTTAGCTACTGTTTCCTATTTGTAACCGAGATTCTGCAACACCTTCACATTGTTGTGAATCGGCTGTGTTATCAATTTTTCACCCCCTTGTACACTTTTGAGCTATGAAAACATATTTTGAGAACATGGTTAATATGAGGAGCTAAACCCCATTTCTGAGGCGATAGAGAAAGCTATTTTTCCAACAAAAAGTGGTATATTCTTATTTATTTATTTATCGCAATTATTTTTATGATTGTTTTGCCTTGAGTGAAAATTGTTTGAATGATTCTTGTTAAGCAATTGTTATTTCTTTTGATAGATCATGCTTGGACCTAGGTTTTTGATGTTCTATGCTTCGGATTTACACTTGTTATTTTGAGAATCTACTTGTTGCAATAGTTTAGAATCAAATTGAACGAAAAAATTGCATGAATATAAATATTGGATTAAATCACTTTGAACTTGGAAAATAGTGGAATCTTAGCCTCAGTGTTCTTTTAGTATTGATATCAACTTTGATTGAGTTTGCTATAATTTTTAGTGAGTTTTCTATTTTAATATTAGAATTTAAGTCTAATTAATATCCTTCGCAAGTCTGAGAATCGAACCACTTTTACCACTATCTACAAATCACATCAATTTTTGGCGCCGCCGAGCGGACTTGTTTTTAGGGTTTTAGATTTATTTATTTTATTTATTTATTTTTTTAATTATTTTTGTTCTTTTTTATGTTTTTGGGTATTTATCTTGTGTGTACAGGTTCTAGATCATAATGAAAATTGAGCCAAAGAGTTTGGTTATTTCATAAAGACTTGGAGCTAAAGATTAAAGCAAAAAGAACAGAAAAGAAGACAATTTTATTTTAGACAATTTTAGTTTAGGGTTTGTTTATTTTATTTAAAAAAATAATTGTATTAGGGTTTATTATTTTTGTAATTTTTCTTTTCTTTTTGGACTTTGGGACTTTGGGACATTATTTTTTTTTATTACCCTACGGAATGGTACTTTAAATATAAACTTATTGCAGAGAAGGAGGAAAATTACGATATTGTCTATGCACCTTGGGTTCGTACACTAGACATCGGAGTCAGTGGCCCGAGTCGACTGCAACCGATTCATCCCCGTCTGGAACGGGAGGTAAGATTCTAAACACTCGCGAATCCCCTTTCAGCGAGTTACTGGACTCTTTCGTATGCATAAATGTTGAGGACTGAATACGGATATTTATTTTTCTAGTAAAGGGCAAGGCCTGGCCATACAAGATAAGGGTTCGGATTTCATCACCGTTCTCTTCTTGCCCTCTTTAGGAACACGTAACCTACGCGAACCTAAGCCTAAAATTTTGACTAGAACGAGACCGATAGGGTAATGAGCTTAACAGGAAAGTCATTCGAAAAATATTGGTTACTCTTTTAAGCATACTTCGAAGTTCTTGACGGTTTCTGTAAGTTGAATGCGTGACTGCGCCTCCTTGTAATACCGGTGAGGCCTTGGGTATCAAAGCTCCACCGAGCTTCCCTCGCCTCTATTCAACTTACGTTAACTCGGATTAATTCCAGAGGGGTTTGCTTAAATTGTAACGAATTCCCGTTCGAAGGATTAGAAGCTGATCTAGAAACAATTAAGTGGAGCCATCATGCTTTTTGTTTGCTAGAAATCAATAGGTTTGATTTGGTTGAGTCGGCCTTGATCTGTGTTCGCTTACTCTTCCAATTTAGAAAATTCTATTGTATGCCTGAACGTAAAAGAGACGCACTAAGTAGATTTGTTAAAGATAAACCTAGTAGTTCGAAGCGTCTCGATTACCTTAATCTAGAGAGTCCGACTTTTGAAGAGTCTGTTTTTGAACGTCCTTTGACTGAGGAGAGAATCCATGTTGCTATGATAGTGCCAGGAATGGAAACTTTGAAAGCTTAGTTGAATCCAACTAGGACTACTCGTCCCTCATGTATCAGGTTAGCTGAGACGGAAGCAACTTATGAACTTAAACCTGGGACCTTACAGCTGCTCCCAATCTTTTTAGGGAAAGAAATGAAAACCCATATTTCCATGTTAGGGACTTTGAGGAAATTTGTAGTACCCTCAGGATTAGAAACTTAGATGATGATGCTTTGAAACTTAGGTTATTCCCCTTTTCCCTGAAAGATAAAGCTAAATCGTGGCTATATAGTTTGGCTTCCGGGTCAATCGAAACGTATGAACAATTTACATCTGCCTTTTTGAACAAGTTTTTCCCTAGGCACAAAACATCGTCTATTAGGACGCAAATCTGCACGTTTTCTCAACAGGAGGGAGAAACTTTATATAGGTATTTGGAAAGGTTCAATGATTTATTAGCCCAATTCCTCATCATGGTTTAGAGAAGGTTAGGTTAGTTCAGATCCTTTATGAGGGTTTAGATTATCCCACCACAAACACAGTAGAATCTATGTGTACTGGTGGATTTGAGAACCAAACAGTTGAAGACGCGATGACATATTTGCATGAAGTCGCCGAAAAGACCCAACAATGGGAAAGTAGTAGGGGACCCCAGAAAACAATTCTTTTCGGCAGAGGAAACGTTAATAGGGTAGAAGGAGGCTATGAATCAGATGCCAAAATTGCTGCTATAGCGAAAAGGTTAGAAGCTTTAGAAGTGGGTAACACTAGTGGTAGATTGGAGCCTCTTTGGGAAGGCCAGAATAATGAAGAGCAAGCCAATGCTCTATATAATAACACTAGGTTTGATAATCGTCAGAAGTTTGACCCATATTCAGAAACCTATAATCCTGGTTGGAGGAACCATCCGAACTTTTCATGGTCTAAGGGCCAGAGTCAGGGTCAGTCTAATAATTCTAATGCTCCCCAGGTTTTGGCTACACTAGGAATACATCAGGCCCAGAAAATAAAACGACTAGCTTAGAGGAATCTATTAAGATGTTAGCAAAAACTCAGGAAATGTTAGCACAGAGCCATGTTAGTTTTCAACAGGAAACCAAGCAGAATTTTCAAACTAATGCTCAGAGCCTTGCTAAGTTAGAACTTCAAGTCGGCCAAATAGCTAAGACCTTAAGTGAGAGAGATAATGGTAGGTTCCCTAGTCAGACTAATCCCAATCCTAGAGGAGTTCATGAAGTAGGTACAAAACCATCGAATCAATTGAATGCTATTAGAACCCTTAGGAGTGGTAGAATAGTAGACAATCAGGTAACCATGCCCGATAGTGAACATACTGTAGTTCACCCCTCAGGACCACTAGCTAAGGAAACTGATAAAATTTCTGATGATGCCAACTCAGTTCCTGAGAGGTCTGATTCTGTGCCTAGAGCCCCATTTCCTCAGCTATTAGTACCAACAAAGAAGGAATCGAACTTTAATGACATAGTGGAGGTTTTTAAGCAAGTTACATAAACCTTCCTTTATTAGATGCAATTAGGCAAATTCCTGCTTATGCCAAGTTCCTTAAGGATATGTGTACGCGAAAGCGAAAACTTAGCGTCCATAAGAAAGCCTTTTTATTAGTCAAGTAAGTTCAATTATTCAAAACACTACAACTCCAAAGTACAAAGACCCAGGTTCCCCTACCATTGCTTGTACAATAGGTAAACGCCGGGTAGAAAAAGCTTACTTGTCTTAGGAGCCAGTGTGAACCCATTCCGTACCATGTGTACTTACAGATAGGACTTGGTGAAATGAAACCTACTCAGATAACACTGCAGTTAGCTGATAGGTCTGTTAAAATCCTCTCGAGGTGTTATTGAGGATGTCCTTATTGAGGTCGACAAGTTTATTTCCAGTGGATTTCGTGGTCCTAGATACCCAACCTGTCCCTGACCCAGAGAACCAGATACCTGTGATTTTAGGTCGCCCATTTTTAGCTACGTCTAATGCGATCATTAACTGTCGAAATGGTGTGATGAATTTATCTTTTGGTAATATGACTATAGAGATGAACATTTTTAATGTCAGTAAGCTACCTTATGAGCTAGATGACACATGTGTTGAAGAGGTGAACATGATAGAAGCCTTAGTTCAGAAGTCATTACCAAACATTTTATTTGAAGACCCATTAGAAAGTTGTCTATCCCATTTTGGTTTAGATTTTGATGACGATAGCACTATTGAACAAGTGAATGCTCTATTAGATTCTACCCCGTGTTAGACACTGATAGATGGAAAGCTAGGTTCGAACCGTTACCAGTTTCTGAGACTACCCTAATTCCTTCTTTAGAAGAGCCCCCAAAGTTGGACCTTAAACCACTACCCGATACTCTAAAGTATGTGTTTTTAGGCCCATCTGAGACTTTACCTGTGATTGTAGCTTCCGATTTGGATAGTGATCAGGAAAGTAGGCTAGTAAAGTACTTCAAGACAATAAGGAAGCTTTAGGGTGGACTATAGCAGACATTAAGGGTATAAGTCCTACTGTGTGTATGCATCAGATTCATTTAGAGGAAGACTCCAAACCTTCTAGGGAGATGCAACGTCGACTGAACCCTAACATGAAAGAGGTAGTTCGAAAAGAGGTGCTTAAGTTGTTAGATGCGGGTATTATTTACCCAATTTCAGACAGTAAGTGGGTCAGCCCTGTTCAGGTTGTCCCCAAGAAATCAGGTATCACTGTAGTCCAGAATGATAATAATGAATTAATCCCAACCCGAGTGACCACGGGATGGCGTGTGTGTATTGACTATAGGAAATTGAACAAGGTCACAAGGAAGGATCACTTTCCCTTCCTTTATTGACCAAATGCTAGAGCGATTAGCTGGACATAGTCACTATTGCTTCTTAGATGGCTACTCCGGTTATAATCAGATCGTTATTTCCCAAAAGACCAAGAGAAAACCACTTTTACCTGTCCCTTTGGTACCTTTGCGTATAGACGCATGCCTTTCGGGTTATGTAATGCCCCTGCGACTTTTCAGCGTTGTATGATGAGCATATTTTCTGATATGGTAGAACGGTTTTTAGAGGTCTTTATGGATGATTTTTCAGTGTTTGGTTCATCTTTGATGAGTGCTTGCATCATTTGACATTAGTGTTGACTAGGTGTAAGGAAAAAATTTAGTGCTTAATTGGGAAAAATGCCATTTCATGGTTGAATCAGGAATTGTCTTAGGGCACATCGTTTCTTCAAAGGGTATAGAGGTAGACAAAGCCAAATTGACCTTATTAAGACTTACAGGTCCCAAAAACCGTAAAAGATATTAGGTCATTCTTAGGGCATGCAGGTTTTTACCGTCGATTCATTAAGGATTTTAGCTTGATTTCTAGACCTCTTTGCAATTTGCTTGCAAAAGATGTTAAGTTTGTCTTTGATGATGCTTGCTTAAAGGCTTTTGATAAGCTTAAAACTTTACTCACTACTGCCCCGATAGTCCAGGCACCTAACTGGAACCTACCCTTTGAATTATGTGTGATGCTTCAGATTATGCTATAGGCGCGTTGTGCTAGGTCAGCGAGAAAACAAATTACTCCATGTGATTTACTATGCTAGCAAAACTCTGAATGATGCCCAAATGAACTACAACTACCGAGAAGGAATTGCTAGCCATCGTGTTTGCCTTGGATAAGTTTAGATCCTATTTATTAGGTTCTAAGATCGTAATCTATACTGATCATGCTGCTTTGAAATACCTTTTGTCTAAGAAGGATACCAAACCTAGATTGATTAGATGGATCCTTTTGTTACAAGAATTTTTCCAGACATTAGAGACAAAAAGGGTGCAGAGAATGTAGCAGACCACTTGTCTAGGCTAGTTGTTAGTTCCCCTAATAATTCCCTTCCTATAAGGGATAGTTTTCCTGATGAACAATTGTTCTCTGTTTCCCAATCACCTTGGTATGCAAATATAGTGAATTATCTTGTTACTGGTCGAATGCCTCAACATTGGGGTAAGCAAGATCGTTCTAGGTTTTTAGCCGAGGTTAAGCATTTCTTTTGGGACGATCCTTATCTGTTTAAGTATTGTCCGGACCAGATTATTAGGAGATGTGTATCTGAGAGTGACCAGTCTAGTATTATCTCCTTTTGTCATGAACATGCATGTGGGGGTCATTTTAGTGCTAAGAAGACTGCTGCTAAGATTTTGCAGTGTGGATTTTACTGGCCTTCGTTGTTTAAAGATTCCCATAGTCATTGTGTTTCTTGTGAGCGTTGCCAGAAGTTAGGAACCATTTCCCGTAGAAATATGATGCCTTTGAACCCTATTTTAGTGATTGAGGTCTTTGATGTGTGGGGCATTGATTTTATGGGTCCATTTCCTATTTCGTTTGGTTATCTTTACATACTTGTCGTTGTAGACTATGTGTCTAAGTGGGTTGAGGCGGTTCCGTGTAAAACGAATGACCACAGGGTCGTAGTCCAGTTTTTGAAAGAGAATATACTTACACGTTTTGGTACGCCGCGAGCTATAATTAGTGATGGAGGTTCACACTTTTGTAATAGACCGTTTGCTCTTTTAATGAAACAATACGGTATTACCCATAAAGTAGCAACCCCATATCACCCTCAGACTAGTGGTCAGGTAGAGGTTTCCAATAGGGAAATTAAACGTATTCTAGAGAAAACAGTTAATCCAAATAGGAAAGACTGGTCGTCGAGGCTTACTGATGCCTTATGGGCTTACCGTACTGCGTTTAAGACACCCATTGGAATGTCACCTTATCGTTTAGTGTTTGGCAAGGCATGTCACCTGCCTGTTGAGTTAGAGCATCGAGCCTATTGGGCTATTAAGAACTTAAACTTTTCACTTGACAAGGCAGGAGCTCAAAGAAAGCTCCAGCTCAATGAGTTGGACGAGATTCGTAGAGATGCATACGATAGTGCTAAGGAGTATAAGAACAAAATGAAACTTGTGCATGATAGGAATATTTTACGAAAGTCATTTTCTCCAGGTCAAAAAGTTCTTCTGTATGACACTCGTTTGCATCTATTCCCCGGGAAGTTGCGCTCTCGGTGGACCGGTCCTTTTGTGGTCCGTACTGTTTTTCCTCATGGCGCTGTTGAGATTGAGACACCAGATGGTAGTAGTTCTTCGAAGGTTAACGGTCAGCGATTGAAGCCCTTTTTAGAGCCTTTTCCTACAGGTGATGTTGAGGAGGTCCCTCTGGAGGACCCTGTTTACCTTGATTGACCATCGAGGCGATTTTGTATGTTGTATTATTTTTGTAGGTTTTTGGTTACACTTCACCCAGGTACTATCTTTCCGACTTCTCTCTTTACTATTTCCTCATGTTACTTATATTTTTGGTACTGTTCTTTAATTAGAAACATTGAGGACAATGTTAGATTTAAGTTTGGGGGTGGGGTAGAACTTTTTGTTACCTTTTGTTGCAATAAATAAACTCCAGAGCCTAGAAATTTATCCTATTAAGGATGGCACTAACCAATCTAAGTGGATGGAAGCATTTTGGTTGTAGGAGTTGAGGAACCAATCTGACTAGATGGCAACATCTAAAGAGTCTATTCATAAAAGCACAGAGCTCAGGTGTTAGAAATAACATGATAGTTTCACCATATCTCGTTGAGTCCTTTTCACTTCTGTTTTTATTTTGTTTGTTTTTAAACTATGTTTCTCTAAGTGATTAGGTGGGGCTCACGATTCAAGTTGTTACCAATGCTAGGGTGAATTAGAGTGATTGAGATACAAAAAATAAAAAAAAAAAAAAAAAAAAAAAAGAAATTGAGACCAGACCATCAGACCAACTGGAATAAATTCAATAAAGTCGACCACTGGAACCCTTGTATATGCCAGTTGTGTTGACCTAGAGTTAGGATTATCGACCACTGGTACCCTTGTATATGCCAGTGTGTTGATATTAGTCAGACTAGTATCTCAGTCCATTAGGATAGGTTCATTTTGGCGGAGGCCTTCAGACAGATATGAGAAACACCGTTCACCTAGTAAACATCAAAACCATCTATGTTTTTCTCTATATCCATCTTCTTGATCTATCCATGTGATTAGTTTTGACTCCGGATATTGATGTCCATAGTGCGACTATCTGAGTAGAGCTCTGTCACTTATATTTTGAATTTTAGTATGCTTGAGTGCAAACTCGTGTACAACAATTGGAATTTCGCATCAGGGTACTTCCTCCTGTAGTCAATAAGTATGCCAACCAAGGAGATTCTTTAGTGCCTTCCAAGGTTCTGTGTAGATAGCTAGGGTCTGGAGTATAAAGGTTTTGTGGGTATACCTCTGGTAAGCCCTCCGGAGACAACACTCCGCCACTAGAGACACCTAGGGGTTTAAAGGCTTATTGCATACGCTAAATGCAATCGACGATGCCTGCGACACTGAGCTAGGATTTTATTTCTATTTTATTTTTGCTCGAGGACTAGCAAATAATAGGTTTGGGGGTATTTGATAGACACATTTTTGTGTCCGATTTGTCTCGATTGTATATATTGTTAGGGCTTATTTTTGTACTTATTATGGTGTTTTATTTATTTGTAGGTATCTTTGGCCAATAAACATTTTTGGAAAAAATTGGCTCGAAAAGTTGTCGGAAAGCACCCGGAGGACACTTGCTATTCAGACCCCCGGTTTGGATAAGGGGCACCCCCATGACACCCCTTAATGCAGCTGCTAAAGGCACCCCTACTCTGGATAGGGGGAGACCCTTTATCTTCACCAGAATTTTGGCGGGAAAAAAAATTCAAATTCAGTTTTGCAGCGGAATTTTCAGGCGAGATTTTGCTGGAGTTTTGGCCGGATTCAATGGGCCCTTTGGATTGGATATAACCTGTTATGACTAAACAGGGCTGGTAGGTGTGATTGGATCGAATGAGTTGGGCTAGATAAGCCGGAAGAAGAAACAGAGGAGCTGGATGTTTATCGAAGTTCTGTTGATGACTAGGAGGAGATTTAGTCGGAGTTTGACGTGGAGATGGATTGGAATTTAGTTGATGAGTCAAAACAGGATTGGTATGAGCTTTAGATTCGATAAAACAGTGATAAATCTTCGGCTTGAGCGAAACAGGGAAGTAAAGTTATTATCGGACTTTCTGGTTATATATATGGGAATTGGCGAGATTCTGGAGAGGTTAACTATATTTGGGACTCTATCTTACCTTATTTGAGAAGTTTACAACTCACAGAACCGCGTAAAGAATCTTGGCAGGGAAAGAAATCCCGAGACTTGAGGTGGAGGAAAGATAAGAATAGCCGAAGATTTCTTGAAGTTCAATCGACCTGTGGGCTATAAAAGGAGTTGGGATAGCTCATAGAAGACCGACGAGGAGAAGTTTAGAACACCACAGAGCTCCAGAGATCGAGTTGCAGGAAAAATACAATATTCTGCTGCTGCTACTGAAGAGGAAGAATACGAAGAACATTGACGCACAATTATTTGTCGCAGAACACTATCGCTATTCAACAACAGAACCCATCTATCGTTTATCAATAATAATTGCATTAGGTTTTTAGCTATTGTTTCCTCTTTGTAACAGAGATTCTGCAACACCTTCACACTGTTGTGAATCGGCTGTGTTATCAATTTTTCACCTCCTTGTACACTTTTGAGCTATGAAAACATATTTTGAGAACATGGTTAATATGAAGAGCTAAACCCCATTGCTGAGGCGACAGAGGAAGCTATTTTTCCAACAAAAAGTGGTATATTCTTATTTATTTATTTATCACAATTATTTTTATGATTGTTTTGCCTTGAGTGAAAATTGTTTGAATGATTCTTGTTAAGCAATTGTTATTTCTTTAGATAGAGCATGCTTGGACCTAGGTTTTTGATGTTCTATGCTTCGGATTTACACTTGTTATTTTGAGAATCTACTTGTTGCAATAGTTTAGAATCAAATTGAACGAAAAAATTGCATGAATATAAATATTGGATTAAATCACTTTGAACTTGGAAAATAGTGAAATCTTAGCCTCAGTGTTCTTTTAATATTGATATCAACTTTGATTGAGTTTGCTATAATTTTTAGTGAGTTTTCTATTTTAATATTAGAATTTAAGTCTAATTAATATCCTTCGCAAGTCTGAGAATCGAACCACTTTTACCACTATCTACAAATCACATCAATCTCCATAAATAGCACCGAGGCCTTTTAGTTAAAAACCCCACACCTCTTATCCCAAGGTGGTCAAGCGGGGTTCAGGGTTATGTGGTCGGGCCCTGAGTAGTGTCCGATAGTCCGTGAAGATCCTAACAATTGGTATCAGAGCCCATGGTTGGGGCTACTGTCCGAACGTAGAAGTGGTTGTGGATGTCACCCGGTTTACGGCGCAAGTGGAGTCAGACTCAAGGTAGAGCAAGCAAGGCCCAAAGTTGAACTGGCGTTCAAGGTGGAGTTAGTGTCTCACCCATTAACTCAGGTGGAGCAGGGTTCTCGATCGATGAGGCAATGATCAAGGTTGAACTGATGCTCAAGGTGGAGTTAATGTCTCATACATTAACTCTCAAGTGGTGTAGGTTTCTAGGTGGGAAAGGAAATGCTCAAGGTGGAGTTAGTACTTGCCTTCTCATTAACTCAAGGTGGAGTAGGATTCCATGACGCATAGTGACAATAATCATGATCGATGGGTAGCATATACAAATACTAATCATATGATGGAGTCTGATTGGACTGGTGAAGTGGTTTAATATCGCCAAGGTGGAGATTGTTGGAGTATGTGGCGCGATAAACCACATATGTATAGCTAGGGATAGTCCCACATGGAAGAAAGAGGAATACATGTGGAGCTTAATAAGCTTGGGAATCTCCTGACGTAGTACCGAGGACTTCTAGATTAAAACCGCACACCTCTTATCCCAAGGTGGTCAAGTACGGACAACATCGGTGTTATGTGGTCGGACCTATAGTAGGTTCCTATTGTACATGAAGATCCTAACATCGTTCACTAAAATAAGAAAGATGCAGAAAGGTAACACCATTTCAAAGGATCGATAAGATATCTTTGTAAACTAAAAAACATACCAAATAATGTTTTTTTGGGGCGACAAAATATGTAAAAATTAATTCCGATATAATTTCGTGGCTGGATTGAGAATGCAACTCGAGAAAAGAGATCCATAGTATGGGAGAATGTCAAGGCGGAAAATGCTAGAAAGGATTTGTGGAGTGAAGAATAAAAATATCTATCGGATTTTCCTTTACTTTGTAATGATAAGAAGGGTAAACTTGATATTAATAAATATTATAATTAATATTCATATGTCAGAAAATGCATAACTAATAAAAATTATACCCGCGATGTTACGGCACGGGTTAAGCCCTAGTTTAATATAGAAAATACCTTGGATACGATCACGCCCTACGACTCTAAGGGAACCCATATGCTGAATAACAAAATTGAAGAGAGAGAGATGACATCACAATCATTCAACTCATAGTTATTAGAGTTAAAAATATTTTGAAATGATTCATTATATAGTTCTCAATATCCTTATCGGAATAAATTCATTCAACCCTCTTATTTTTTAACAAAATAATAGAATTTTTTTTTTCCTCCTAACTAAAGTAGAAGTGTGAAAAAACCTAGTATTTAGGTCTCCTTGCTTAAGCCAAGCAACTCTATATTTCTATTGCCAGTAAGTTTCTTCTAACTTAATAAGTCGTAGATATTCAATAATTAGATAAGAAATCGCTTAGCATCATCAGAAGTCCAATTATCAAACTCATTTTGGGCTAGCCTAAGTTGTTCACGGGATCTATCAATTTGAGCAAAAAGGTTTCCAAAAACTTTATTGTTCCATTTTTTAGATTCTAGCTGAATTTTTGAAATATTATCAAAGTAAACTATTACTAACATAAATATCATTCTGTTGGGTCCAGTTTTCCTCGATAACTTTTTCAAATCCAGGGACATGGCCCCAAATATCCTCGAACTATAAGGTCTAGGTTTAACTCTACACTTAAGTTCTAAATCAACAAGAATAACCATATTTTAGATCATTGATTGTCATATTTTAAATCCAAAAACTCGAAGCTCCTTGTTTTGATCACTAGAGTCAACTTTATTAGGTCAGACTGGAAATAATAGAAATATTGAGACCCGCTCGTGTTATGCTGAAGAACCTGAAGAAGTATCGACATCAACAAACACATCATCCTTTTGTTCGAGTTTAGTAACGCTGACTTTACGTGTTTAATTTCTATCTACCTTTCAAGTCGTTTAGATTGAAAATATAACATACGAAGTTTACCTATGTGTCTCTAGTATTGGTGATTTGATCACTTTATTATGATCAAAATGTCAATGAAAGATATACTAGTTGTTTTATACAACTTTGGTATATGGAGTTACGTAGTATAGTTTATTTATTAGACTTTGTAGATTTGAAATAATACTATTTGGTAGTTTGTTATTATTTAGTGTATTAAATTTCGGGTTGATTTCGTACCTTGAAAACTATGTTCTCACATTTTAAGGAAGTAGACTTGCGAAACTTGTTTCATAGTTGAAAAGGAGTCAAAGGATCTTGTAACACCCATATGTTTTGCACAACGCATGCTCAAATATGTGTCGTTGGCTTGAGACGAAGCTTCATCTCAAACTTACATAGTGTATTAAGAGGAACATTGGCCTAGGGTCGCTAACACACCGTTACGGTGCATTACATGGGCGAGATTGTCCTAGAGCCAATATAGCTCCCCTAAGGCACATTATAAAGGATACATTGGCCAAGGGCCAATGTCGCACCATCATGGTGCATCAGGCTAGTTGGGAGGATGGCCTTGAGCAAAGTAGCACTACGATAGCGCATTACGCCAGAGCAGCCTGGCCGAGAGAATGTTGCGCTATCATAACGCAATATTGGAATTGGCCTATGGACCATAACGGAAACACAACTATCATAACGATTTATTCGGATTTACATGGCAAAGTCCATGAAGAGTGACGCGAGCACGTCAAAGTGCTTCCCAACTTTGATTTATATAAATGTCAATAAACATATATAAAGAGGGGTAGTTGGTTGAAGGTGCATATAGAGAAAATGTGACTAAAGCTTCATAGCTTAGCCTATATGATGCCAAAACATCATTGTGGCTTGTGGCTTGGTCAAGAGAGCTTTATGATGCTTAAGCATCAAAGTTGTGGCTTTTTTCCTACACGTACTAGACTTGTTGCTTCGCCATAGCCTTTCTTTATAAGTTAGCTTATGTTGCTTGTCCCTTTGAGGATGAACTACGGTCAGTGATTGATCCCTTAAAGGTATGGAGGAGGGTACGTAGGTAGACGTAATGAGTTGCAACATTGATGGTCCAGCACATTATCGCTCATATCTTTTAATTGTGAGGTGATTACAACAGTATGGTAACTCATATCATCTGGCTCGATATTGCGATGCAAGAGATGATTGTTGCCATACTTGATGAGGCAAATTGCATTCCATTCCTTGGATGCTCATACTTCCTATCAAGGCATTCGACGTAGGCATATATGTACCAATGGCGCATTGGGCATGGTCAGGAAAGTAAGCTATACCGGTATATGATGTGTTGTAGAAAGTGAGAAAAAGAGATTCGTTACTCAGACTTGTGAAGATTTGATTTTAGACCTAATTTTTATTAAACATAAAACAAATATGTAAAAGAAGAAGATAACAATATTGGAAAAAACTAGAACTCGGGATTCCATCGTTAATCAAAATCAATTGGTTCATATAATGATCCTTATCAATTATAGCTCTTTTTGTTGACTTTGTTCTTTGCCAAAAATAGATTTCTAGAATATCAACTGTAAATTATAAGCATGGCGCATCAAAAGTACTTAAGACTAAGCATATATACACCAATCAATTGTGAAACATGGCTTTCTCCATTGTCCCAGTAATGAGGATTGGTGTTGCAGACTCACTGTTACAAATCGTTGCACTGCTACAAACTTGAGACGCTTTTATTAATGGAATATACGACACTACAATAAACATCCATCTTCAACAATTATATATTCTTAAGATTCTTTTTCTTCTTTCTCCTGCTGCCGCAACTCTCTCTACAACTCTCGATTCATCTTTGTAGCTTCCCCAAACCATCGATATCTCTCTCTCTGGATCCCTCCTTCACTATATATACACCATAACACAACAAAAGCTCGAGTTTATCTTCAAAAATCTCTTTTTTTCCTTTCTCAGCAAGTCACGGGATATTCTGGTTGTATTTTCATCCTCTTTATGCATCTTATGGTTTTAAACTTCCTAGATTATATAGACTGGAAAAGCGGGGGTTTAACAACCTCACCCAATATTTCACTTAGCAATATGTATGGACTAACTCCAATATACTTACAAGACAATCAACTAGACAGTTAGACTCAATCATAAGAAAAGTATATCAAAGAGTTATATCTCAATCACTCGATTCAATCCGCAATCAAACAAATAATAATTTGCGAGCCTGATTGAATATAACAGAGATAACTTGAACGGTACCAAAGACCAATGTTCAAGGATAAATCAATTTCAATCAACAACCAAAGGTTGGATCTACCAATTGATCGATTCAACGCACAACCTGTCATATTTCAATTATATAACAAAATATAATGCGGAAAAGAAATAACACATACACCAGAAGTTTTTTTAACGAGGAAACCGAAAATGCAGAAAAACCCCGGGACCTAGTATAGATTGAACACACACTGTATTAAGCCGCTAAAAACACTATCCTACTACAAACTAACTTCGATATGGACTGTAGTTGAACCCCAATCAATCTCACACTGATCCAAGATACAGTTGCGCTCCTACCTCTCTGATTCCAGCAGGATAATACGCACTTGATTCCCTTAGCTGATCTCACCCACAACTAAGAGTTGCTACGACCCAAAGTCAAAGACTTTAATAAACAAATCTGTATCACACAGAAAAGCCTACAGTAATAGATAAATCCGTCTCCCACAGAAATACCTACGAGTTTTAGTTCCGTCTTTTGATAAATCAAGATGAACAGAAACCAATTGATAACCAAGACTTATATTCCCGAAGAACAACCTAGTATTATCAATCACCTCACAATAATCTTAATCGATTAGTGGAACAAGATATTGTGGAATCAAAAACCAGGAGATGAAGGTGTTTGTGATTACTTTTCTATCTTGCCTATCGGAGATACAATCTCAAGCCATTCTTACGATTGTACTCAATCACGATAGAAACAACAAGATCAGATCACACAACTACAGAGAAAATAGTTGGGTATGGGTTCACAATCCCAATGAAGTCTTTAAGTCGTTAACCTACAGGGTTTCGTGAAAAACGTAAGGTTAAAGAAGAATCGACTCTAGATTACACAACTAGTATCACACATGAGATGTAGGGATTAGGTTTCCCAGTATCTAGAGTTCTCCTTTATATAGATTTCAAATCAGGTTTTGCAATCTAAGTTACCTTGGTAACAAAGCATTCAATATTCACTGTTACATGAAAACCTGATTAGATTCAAGTTAATATCTTTCAACCGTTAGATCGAACTTAGCTTGTTATACAAAAATGAAATGTAACTTCATTTAGGTTTGAGTAATCGTACCTAAACGTGTACACTTAGTCGGTTCAACAATAGTTAACTAATGGTTAGCCATATGAGCACTTTCATATCAACCTTATTCATCTTTACCATAACTAGTTCAAATGACTCAAATGAGCTAGTTGGAGAGTTGTTCAATTGCTTAGATCTTATAGAAGTATACAAGACATAATCGAAGCAAAATCGGTTTTGATTCACTCGAATCAATTCATGAACACTATTGCCATGGTTTGCAAAGATTGCATTCCTTATTATATAAATGTTTTAGTTCATGAACTAACCGATTTTAGAAAGTAACCTACCTAAGTATGCAAACGGGTACGCATACTTAAGTAACCGGATTGAGTTTGTTTTTCACTTCCAAACTCCAGCAGAAATTCACAGACGTGAAACTTCCGCCAGTATGCGTACGGGTACGCATGCTTACCCGGATTTCCAACAACCGCCAATAAGCGTACGGGTACGCATACTTTGGGTTCCAGTTTTTGGACTTTTACACAAATGTGAGAACACACTATGTTTATATCCAAACATGGTTACTTGTTCTAAACTCTCATTTCAATCATTGAAACTTTCTTAGAGGATGTTAAAATAGTTTTTGTTCACAAACTACTTTCATCAAAGCGATTTTCAAGTTATTGAAATAATCAACATGACTTTCCTCACGAGTAAAGATGAACTTGTCTAAAGAGAAAGCTTACCAACACATATTTCGAGAAATAGATAAGCGAGATAAACTCGGCTCGAAATAGCAAATGTGTATAATTGAAGTTTATATACCAATACGACTTTTGTATCAAAATAGGAGATAGAGTAGATATACTTTTGAGTGATAGATAAGTTCAAGTCTCCACATACCTTTTATTGATGAAGTTCCACGAGTTCCCTTGAGTAGTTCATCGTTTTCAATCGATGAACGCTGTGGAGTCTAAGGATCAACTACACTTACTGTTAGAGCATAGCTCGGTTGAACCCACCAAGGATTGGTATGTCAAGTTTTGTTGTCATATTTTAGTGAGACAAAACTCATTTAAATAGTCCCTTGATTATGTACTAGAGTCAAATTCGTATAGGGTAGCTTGAAAGTATTAGGATATGAGACATTACAAGTATTACGTGAAGACTTGAAGAAGTAAGGAGCTACAACGATAACATCATCCTTCCACTTGAGGTTAGTAATATTTGACTTGAACTATTTCATTCCCTAACATATCTTTCAAGTCGTGCATATTGAAAACATAACTGCGAAGACATGAATGATTATACTCTAGTTAGACGTAGTATTAAGGAATACAATACGAAGTATAACGCTTATCTTTTGAACTTCGTATATAAGACATCGACATAATCGTTTGAATGCTATTGTGATTATGTATGGGTATGAGGTGAAGCTTTCATCCTAGGAAACAATGTTTTACATTCATTTAGAGGAAGTAAATTCATGAACTTGTTTCGTGAATCGAAAGGGAAATCACTAGGATTATTGGTATTGTTATTCATTGCATATCTATTGAACTACCAATATGTGTGATTAGTATAACCGCTCATGACTTGCTTATATTCTTGGTAAAAATATTCACAAGGCATGACTTTTGTATTGGTATGACTTTTATTAGTGAAACCGATCTTAAGTAATCACCTGAGATGGTATGATCGATTTGTTGTAATTGGTATGACCAACTCTAGGCAAAGGGGAACTGATCCTAGTAAGAGGTGAAACCGGTCAAAAATGGGAATCGATCCTTGGAAAAGGTGCAGCAGGTTTCTAGTTATTGGGAACCGATCCTATGAACATGTGCAACACGTTTTTAAATATTGGGAACCGACCCTATGGACATGTGCAACAAATACAAGTTAGATACCATATATATGTGGGAACTGATCTTAGTACTTAGTCAACCGAATTTTGGAAAGCTAGTGTGACTAATTCCAGTACCCACATGGAGGTAGAAACGAAACTTGTTTTGGTAGAACCGTGAAACCCGTGTTTGGTGATTGAGTGTTCTTAATCAATCACATAGTTCTTGAAAGTCAGATGAACCAATTCTAAACTTGTTTGGAAGTGTGGAAAGTCGGTTTCAAGATTGTAAGTATGAAAGACGACTTACAAAGTTAAGATGTCGACATACTTTGAACATGTGCAGTAACGCTTATCTTTAATTGTTCAAAGATATTCCTTAATAGCTTAAGGAAAATACCGGATCGGAAAAATAAATTGAGAATCTTTTAATTAAGGTTTTTAATTTTATTTTTGGAAAATGAAAAATTAGTAATGTGCATTTACTAGTTGGAGATTTTCTAAGAGATTTTCGGTCAATGTTTGGACAAAGCATTTCCAGGAATTATGGAAACCGAATTTGGAAATATTTTGCATATCTTGAGAATATTTTCGGTTTTGGAAATTCCTTGGTGTCCAAACTTCCTTGGTCTATAAATAACAAAGTTTGCATTATGAGCAAACTAATCCTCAGAGCTAGCAAAACTACCTAGTTGTGTTGTTACTGGTGGATCCGCCTATTCGGAGAGGAAAGTAATCTAATTAGGCGAAATCTCTTACGACCGCTCGGTTTAAAGACTTCTTTGGGATTGAGAAGCTCTACTAGTACCATTGGTGGGAAATTACATAATTGCGGTTTATTATTAGTTTTCGATTGATTTGATTGACTAACAGTTGTTGAACTTTGATTGCAGCTAGTTTATTTATGCTTGAGAATCTTCTCTTCTGATATAAGATTCACTAAAACTAGGTCGAAGTTTCGACGGAGATCTTTAGACTGTTTGTAGATCTAAAGACGTCTTGTGATAATCCATTGTTAACAGACTCCATTATGTGCATGATTGATCACAAGAGATTCAAGTTGATTGTGTGCAGGTGTTTACTGAAGATCTAAGAAGATTTGAAGCAAAAGAAGATTTCTGATTTGGGTTCATAATCTTTGGTGTGCACAATACTTGTTTCGGTTAAAGAGGATCCAACTATAATCAGTTTATCCTTGTGGTAGATTGGATTGATTAGTTGAGTAGATCGGCATCAATACAGTTCTTTGTAATTCAAAGTATTGATTGCAAAATCTTGACAATTACTTTGGTTGTTGTTATTAGATAGATCTAAGGACCCGACAAAGGAGTTTATAGGGATAAACGGAAGAGCCTTTGTCGAACTCACATCACTTGGTTGAAAAGAGTTGTTACCAAACATATTTTTCGTTCCTTTACTGTTTGGAATACGAACCAAAGGAATTGTTCCAAGTACGTGACTTATTACAAGTTGGAGGCGTGCGAATACAGACGGAACTAGGTGAACTACAGGTTTAGTTGCTTGGTCTCAACTATACGAAGTTGGTTTGATTTTGTATAGCGGCTTAATCCTGAGAGTATTCAATTCTGGACAAGGTCCCGGGGTTATTCTGCATTTTTGGTTTCCTCGGTAAAAAAAATCTTGCTTTGTCTTTTACTTTTATATTTCCGCAATTATAATTGTTTTTATAATAATTAGAAGTAAAATATACAAACGTTAATTCCTATTTACTTGATAGCAATCCTATTCTGTTTGGTCAAGTCTGAACCATTTATCAAGTAAACATACTTCGTTGTTGTATTGTCTCGATCTCGTATCCATAGATGATCA
This sequence comes from Papaver somniferum, assembly GCF_003573695.1. Classification (NCBI taxonomy): domain Eukaryota; kingdom Viridiplantae; phylum Streptophyta; class Magnoliopsida; order Ranunculales; family Papaveraceae; genus Papaver; species Papaver somniferum. Next base: position 87,741,771 of record NC_039365.1, on the reverse strand, counting down.
CATGAAGTGTGAACCGATTAGTTGTATTGTCTCGACTCGGTCTATAGACAATCACTTTCGGAGAAAGGACTTATAGGTGGAAAAGTTTTAGATTGAGGTATATTTGGGTATCCTCGTCTTTTCACTTACTATCCTAATCCGAGACTTATCTATAAGTAGACTAGAAATCAAGACTTATAGTTTTGGCAACTAAACTTGATAAACAAGCTTGAGATAGCAACGCTTGCGAGTTCGACCGAGCAGTGCTCTAACAATCTCCCCCTTTGTCAATTTTAGTGACAAAACTATCAATATACATGGAATACAAAATAAATAAACTTTATAGCTTCTCATACAAATGCTTGATCTCCTTGGTTCTTCAACATTACTCGAAATCTTCGTCACTTCCAAGTACTCCAATTATTCTAAAGGTATTCAATTCAGTATCATCGTTGTTACGACCCAAAATCGCAGGCTTTGACAATAAACAAATCTGTCTCCCACAGACAAGTCTATCAAAGGATCAATCTGTCTCCCACAGATAAACCCTAAAGGTTTTGTTCCGTCTTTTGATAATAATCAAGGTGAACAGGAACCAAATGATAATCCGGTCTTACATTCCCGAAAAATAGGCTAGAGTTATCAATCACCTCACAACAATCTTAATCGTATGGTAGCGAAACAAGATGTTGCGGAGTCACAAACAATGAGACGATGTTTGTGATTACTTTTTATATCTTGCCTATTGGAGATATCAATCTCAAGCCAATCAATCTGATTGTACTCGTACGATATAAGATGCAAGATCAAATCACATAACTACGATAAAAGTAATATCGGTCTGGCTTCACAATCCCAATGAAGTCTTTAAGTCGTTAACCTGGTTTTAGAAAAAGAAAACCAAAGGTTAAAGGAGAACCGACTCTAGTATGCAAACTAGTATCACACGCAAGGTGTGGGGATTAGTTTTGCACAATACTAGATGTCTCCTTTATATAGTCTTTCAAATCAGGGTTTGCAATTAGGTTACCTTGGTAATAAAGCAATCAATATCCACCGTTAGATGAAAACCTGATTTAGATTCAAGCTAATATTTCTCAACCGTTAGATCGAAAACTTAGCTTCTTAGACACACTTGACAATGCACGCTTCTAGGTTTGTTAACCGTACCCAAACGTATGCACTTGTTGGTTCAACAATAGTTAACCAAATGGTTAGCCATATGAGCATTTCATATCAACCATGTTCTTCTTCAACATAACTAGTTAAAATGACTTCAAATGAACTAGTTAGAGAGTTGTTCAATTGCAAGGAAATCTCATGTACTAATAAGACACAATTGAAGCAAAGATGATTTTATTCACTTGAATCGGTTCATGAACTTTTATAGCCCCGGTTTGCAAACTGCATTCCTTAGTCTTTTTAAGTTTAAGTTCAGAAATCATCTTCAGATATATAACCTTCTCAAGTTCGCAGACTAGGTTCGCGGACTTAAGTTACCGGGCAGAGTTTACAAACTCCAGCAGAAATTCTCGGGTTTGAGAACTTCGCCGGTTCGCGGACTTAGCTTCACGCAAGTAGTTTTTCAACTCCAGCAGAAATTCTCGGGTTTGAGTACTTCGGCAGTTCGCGGACTTGGCTCACGCCATTCTTCCGGTTCTCTTGATCAACAAAGTTCGCAAACTTTGGTTCAAGGAATATGACTTATACATAAATGTGTTTCCACAACAATGCTTATGTCCACCATTGGTTATGTAATCTAAACTCTCATTTCAATCATTGAAACATTCTTAGAGAACGTTATACAGTTGTTACACCATTTCTCGTCAAAGAAATTTTCAAGATGATTGAAACATATTATGACTTTCGTCACATGGTAAAGATAAACTTGGTCGAAGCTAAAAGCTTACCAACACGTATTTCGAGGTATAAATAGGCAAGGTATACTCGGCTCGAAATACCAAGTGTGTATAATCCAAGTCTATATATATAGCATACGACTTCTTGTCTCAAAGAGTAGGATATAGAGTAGATATACTTTTGAGTGATAGATAAGTTCAAGTCTTCACATACCTTTTTGTCGAGAAGTTCCACCGGTTCCTTGATTAGTTCTTCTACTTGTACGATGAATCGCCATGAAGTCCTTGAGCTCAACGACACTTTCTATCCTAGTCCGAGACTTAGTTATAATAGACTAGAAATCAAGACTTATAGTTTTGATCACTAACATTGACAAACATGCTTGAGATAGCAACGCATGCGAGTTCGACCGAGCAATGCTCTGACAATATCAATTTCAGGGACTCTTCCGGCATTTGAGTGAAACGCAAAGTCCCACAAATATCTTCAAACTATCTCACATGATGGTAGGGGTTTTCAGCATCAACCCCTCGAAACACAGGGAGCATATGTATCGTGCTCGCTTTCAATTCAAATTGACCAGCATCATTTGGTAAAACAATACAAGAGGGGTGGCTTTCCATTTTAGGGTACATATAGTCCTTGAGACTGCGGGGTGGTATTAGCTCTTCACCCATTGTCTCTAGTTGGTCATGTCTTTCTTCGACCGATACTGGAATTTCCACTACGTCCTCTCGCTGAATTCTAACTAGACGATTTTTTTGGTCTCTAAAAGTCACGATCATATCCTAGATAACACATCAATCATGTTATAACAACCATTCAAACAACACATGCACAAGTTAGACAAACATGGCTTATGTAAATAATAACAGGTTTGCGGATGTACGCACAAAGACACGATATTTTGCAGAGATAAGCACAGTGAAATAACAGTTCAGCTAGTAAGTAAGTTACCCAAATGTCACAGGATCATACACAAATATGTTATATGTGGCAGGGGTTTGACAATGCTTAGCAACTAGTTCAGTTTGCATGCAAGATGATGTATCATTCAAGACAAAAATATTTAAGTTGAGGAACGATACCGCCGGTACAAGACCGGGTTTAGGCACAACCAACAGGTTGTCTCTCTATTTTTCTTCTCCTCCTTGGGTTGGAAAGCAGTATCTCAGGTACCTGTTGAGCTCAAAAGAGGAATTTCAGTAACCAGAAATACGCCGGTAAAGCAAAGTCACGACAATACACACACTGGTAATGAATAACTTAGAAATGACTCTACAACATGACTATGATTTTGATTTACACTGATTTGCTAATCAGGATAGATTAAGCTATCAGTAACAAGGCAGTCACAATAGAACAGGATGAAGCTAACACAGACTGCAAAGAGTTACAGAGTCTCAGACAAATTTCAATAAGGACATACGAAATGTGAAACAACTATTTGAACTGATATTTTACAGGGTGATATTGAACTATTTTATACAACTACAGGATTATGCAGATGAATTGACTGATAATAAAGAACTACAGAAATCTTAGTTATGCTAAGAAAATGTCAACTGCTAAAATGGAAATCTAGAGATGTAATATATGTTCAAATGCACACTGATATATAACTACAGATGGTAATGTCCTTACAGGTGAAAAAGGTTACTAACAACTGAAAATTTAACAAATATACAAACTGAACTACAGAGTGCACTAGATACAGATTAAACTGACTGAAAGCTTTTTAACTTTAAAACAAGATGCAATAAATAAAAAGATGCAGCTAGCCTAATAATGGAATAATTGAAGATATAAAGGAAAAAAAAAACTACAGTTAACAACACAAGGCTAAGATGCAACAGGTATAACTTGACTGATGTATGATGAATGAAACTACACGATACTATGAACTATAGATGCAAATAACTAAACTAGCTTTAGCAATGATGCAGTTAACTGAAACAAGGTGCAGATATGCGATGAAAGTGAAAATCAAAATCTAGTACTAGCAACAAAATGCAATGACACATAGAAAAATTATAAACTGATTGAAGTTTACAACTACAGATAAACGCAAAGGAAGTTTTAACTATGCAAGATATATATGCAAATGGATTAACTAATCTATGATACATCAGCAAAGTAACAGATGATAGTGAACTATTAAATAGAGAAAAACAGCAGATGGCCTAATATGCTACACGGAACACAGGGTTAATACAAGTTAAACAGAATGGATGAAATAACAAGTTAAACTAATGACAGACAAACTATAACTAGAACTGAAACAAATATGTACATAACTCAGACTAAAACCAGTAAAGTAAAGGTAAAAACTTCAGCTACACAGCTACCGAGTCCCCGGCAGCGGCGCCAAAAACTTGGTAGGACTAGAAGATGCCTACAATATTATACTAAACCGCAAGTATACGGTGTCTACAATGTAAAACACAGCAAGTACGGATCGTTCCCACAGAGACTTGGTTGGTGTGAAGTTGAAGTCAAAGCCTTACTTTACTAATTCAGCTTAAGATGTTGTTGTCGATACGACGAAACGGTTGAAGTATAAACTAGAGACAAAACATAAATATGGATGCAGTGAGAGTTGAAAAAAGTCAAGTGAAAGATACTAAGGCAGTTGAATTCACCATTTAAGTTCTAATAGAAAATTTAGTTACAAAAATTGTTTTATTCCCTTATAACGGATCAACGGTGAAGATACAAGTCTGTCGCCTTTCCAAAGGGGTTTCAAAGATGAATAGTTTAGTCACAACTAAAGTTTCAATTCCTAGTATTAGTTTTCTTATTACAGCACAACTAATCACAAATTGAAAACATCCAGTGAAGCGTGAGTTGATGCAACAACAAATAATTGATCTAACAACCTAGGATGCAAGACATTCTAGGTGAAAGTTATAGATTGCAGCATGAAGACTAAACTGAATTCTATACAATTAAGCTCCACAAGAACATTTTCATGAACATAAACAACCAACAGTAAGCTAAGGGCTTCATCAAATCCCTAGCTAAGAAAGTTAGAACATGGGTTTGATAGAAACAGATGAAATATGAAGTTTTTATATTGATGAACATATTGTGCATGCTCTTTTCTTTTCAACTGAATTCTACTAAGTCACAACAAAACCAAGAATTGAAAACTAAGTTATGCTTTCCCCACTCATTGCCCCCCTCTTACACAACATAACCCCTCCTTTTATACAAAGATTTCTCCCCCTTTTCTCAATCCCTAATATCAATAGAAACAATATAAAATTCAGGGATTTTTGTTCTCGAAACTCACCACTATGTAATACTTTTCATTCATATACAACCACTGCACTATCTTCGCCAATTTGACTGATGTTGTAGGCATTGCAGAGAAGTCAGATTCAACCCTAATTTGACCACGCCAGTAGCTTGTGTCCACCACACCGTCCTTATTGCTGTCAATTTCTGCTGCAGCTGTTGGAGTTCGCAAGGAGAACCAAATTCAGACCTCTAGCTTTCCATTTTGTCACTTTAGCCGACCTAATTTTGTATTTCATAGCCTAGGGTTTTGACTGAAATGGATGAGGATAGAAAGGGTAAGCAACTAGTCTATCAAAGGAAAAAGATGGTGATAGATGTATGTGTAATGAGTTGATGATCTGAGAGAGGATAAGACGACGGATTGATTTGATATGCTGGTAAAGAAAATAGGAGACAAAAAAGATAGGTCGACTGAATTGGGAGAAGAAGAAGTTTTCTTTTTCTCATGTGTGAGATCGGGTTGAGAAAGGTGGTGATGTACTCTGGTGTAACACATGAATACCTCATTTTGGTATGCAAGAATGGACATTGGGCTTGAGTTTGTCATCCGTGCAATCTGAGTTCTGAATTTCGGCCCATTGATTTCTTCTTCTTGCATTTCTGGTTCACTATTGGTTCTATTCACTTCATAAATCTACTCCCACCCCAACTGCCTTCTCCATTGCACGTATCTCCTTAAAGCCGACTTGACACCTAGTTCGACAAAGCATAACAACTCCAATTTGTGCATATCCCATGTTCAGACCATTCTTTCCATTCCCTTATCGTTACAAAATAAAAATCAGGACAATTGCCACACATTTTACTTGCAACAAACAAGAACTTCAAAATACATTATTTGGCATAAATAAAAGCAATTAGTGAAACAAAATATCGTAAAAACCTACAAAATGATAAGACTGTATGCAATATTAGGTGCTCATCAATTACTCGAAATCTTCGTCACTTCCAATTACTCCAAATGACTCTAAAGATGTTCAGTTCAACATCATCGTTGTTGAAGATCCGTTGCCATAACAATGAGAAAAAAATAGCTCTCAATTATTGTTATACAATGTCATAGTATTATTACACAATATCAAAGGTCAATTGTATCACAAATTCGAAAACAATACTATGGTGATATGTATCACTCCCCCTTAGTCAATACTTCATCTCATATGAAAACCACTTCCCCTTACATAATGATCCGAAAATCATATGTACTTGTAGTGTGAACTACACATTAATTCTCCTCATTTTTGTCAATAAAATTGGCAAGTGTACGAAAATTAGTGGTATCCTAATGAAATTTCCATAGATATACTTCATGACCAAAATAAAAGCACATATCAATTTTTTTAGATGCAATCATATAGCCGAAACTAAATGCATTCTTCAAGGAGTTTATAAAGATAAAAGATAACCCCTATAATATTCCAGAGCCGCACTCCTCACAAAGATTTGGCAATTAAGCACAAGTTCAATTAAGAAATCTCCCCCATAAAAATGTCATTCCCGAAAGAACAACAAGAGCGACCTTACTTTCACAAGAAAAGAAGGATTTCTTTGTGTTGATGGTGGTTTTCAGTTCAGGGATAAAAATGTAAAACCCTATATTTAATGCGCTGTATGCAAAAGGACTGAGCCATTTGAAAGTAATGAGTGACCGAGCCTCTCTAGTCACACATGTATTGAGCAACTCAGTATATTTATTCAGAATGGTGCATGTAGCAACAGTCCCAAAGATTCTGTAAACTCTCGCCTGCATTACTCATCAGTGTATGGTTTATTAAGTATTTTCCTATGCTATGTTCCCCAGCTGAACCCTTAGTATTGGTATGACACGACAATTAGTGTTCACTCACAGCTGAGTAGCACGAATTTCCCGAAATATCAAAATTAAGGTCTGAATGAAAATCCTCAATCAGAAGACGCGCTAACTGCTCTCTAAGAATAAAATAATTTTGTGTCAACACACAGAATTTGTTAAATTTGTTCAATTTTGTGATAACTCACAAGATTCAAGTTTTCGGCCTAATTAATGTGCAAACATTAGGTCTTTTGCACCTTGTGCAAATATTCGAACCCTATTGGTCGAGGCCAAACCTAGATAAGCAGGGAACTAATCCGCCATGGATCTAGTAGGAGAAAAGTCCTACCAAAAAACGAGAAATAAAGAAGAAATGTGGCAAATGGGAGCGACACCAAAACAGGCGCGGCCAGGCCACATAACTGGTCGGTCCGCTCCAACAGGCGCTCTAAATGCGACACACACATTTAGAATGAGACAGGCCCCACATTGCTTTCCGACCCTCTTTCCCATCGACCAATCAGGTCGCTCTAAATGCGCCACATGCATTTGGAATGAGGCCGGACCCACATTGCTTGCTGGCCCTCTTTCCCATCGACCAATCAGGTCGCTCTAAATGCGCCACACGCATTTGGAATGAGGCCGTCCACATGTTGCTTTCCGACCCCCTCTTTTTGCCATCGACCAACCAGATCGCTCAAAACCTGCCACACACACTTTTAATAAAGTTGGAAGTTTGTTGGTCGATGCGCCTAATTCCATTAGGAACCTAATCTAGATGGCCCAATCCCGTCTCCAAAAAATAATCACGGCCGCACGATTTGGCCACTTGATTTATTAAGCTTAGACGCTCCTAACGCGCCCAAATAGGCATCACCATGCCTCCGCAAGCAACGTGCCAACAACGCTGATGTAATCCGCGCCAAGGTGCTGAGATTGCCTACAAGCCATCCCAAACCGCCCCTAGTGATCATCGCAGGCGCCATGATGATTGGCTAGCCAACCTACAAAATTGCTCCAGTGTGCCAATTGGCAGGCCATGCCATCCCGCGGCAGGCGATATACTAACGTGCAACGACGGCGCAGCTGCGTGCTACTTCACTCTTTGTTCATGGCCAATGCCATAACAGATCCCTGTATGATGTTTTAGGATCATGGAAACCCATGGCCAAATCCTAGAGTGGCCAAAATAACTTTATAGATAAAGCTAATCAAACGGCCTAAAAGAGTCCAATTTGGCTCATACTCTCTTCACCATTAATGGAGTAACATCCAAACTCTAATCAGGCTATCCTGATTAGAATAAAATTCTTGTTTTAATAGCTTTGGTTAAACCAAAAGGAAACCATATTTTTTAGTCATGGCCTTGGTATGATTTCCTTGATCAAAACGGCCAAGGCCGGACTTGCCAAGATGCCGCGCGCCACATAGACGCACACGTCATTTAGGGTTTTGACATGCCAAACCCTAATTCGATCAGGTCCATTATGCCGCCCTATGCCAAATAATATCTCATAGGCATTAAGTTCGATGTGGAAATTAGAGCAAATATCATTGATTTGGATCTAACACCAATATTCCAAGATATAGCAGGCGCCACCTTGCCGCTATGCCATTGGCAGGCACCACTTTGCCACCTTTCCACTATGCCATTGGCAGGCGCCACCTTGACACCTTTTCGCTACGTCATTGGCAGGTGCCACTACACCACTGGCAGGCACCACCTCGCCACTCAGCCACTAGCATGCGCCACTTTGCCACTCTGCCATTGTGCCACTGGAAGGTGCCACTTTGCCACTCTGCCATTGTGCCTCTGGTAGGCGCTACTTTGCCACTTTTTCATTGTGCCATTAGCAGGTGCCACTTTGCCACTGTGCCACTATACCATTGTGCCACTATGCAGGCGCCACTATGCCATTATGCCGCCTAGCTTGCGTGCGATTGGTCAGAATAACTTGGTATTGTACATTAAACCCACTCAACAACTTGTTTCACATTTTTCCACGAAACAATCGAGACATCAAACATGTCACAAAACTGGGGGATACTCATCAGGGTATTGGTCTGGCGATTTACATCATACGGCGTGCAATGCGCCCATTACAAGAAAGTGTCAGGAAAGAGACGGTTAAATAGTAGTAAGAGAATATTGGGTGTAAGGCTGACCAGTTTCACCTCACAATGGGAACGTGATGGTAAACCGATTTTACACAACCCCACTTCTCCACTACTTAACTATCTCCACTTCCTACGAGATTAGGGATGCTCAATGACTTGTATAAATAGGTTTTCAACCTATTTCGACCAACATGGGTGTTTTGGTTAACAACAACACAAATATTCATAAAAATACAAAAAGAATTGATAGCTTACATTCCACAAGCCAGTTCTAAATTCTGATACAAGTCATAAAACAGCCATACCCTCAAAATTCAATATTTTGATCTCAACACCTTCTTCGCTTCCCTCCCTAAGATCAACCCTTCTCCTTCACTTTGTGACCGAAGCAAGACTGGAACAACCATTTCTTGGTTTAGGCCAGGATTATACAGATTGATCTCTTGAATCTAAAGTACTCACGTGCAGTGCATTTGTTTAGGGTTTAGATTCGTTTCTCGGCGGCACACCCAAATTTACCATTTCCAGCAGAATCAGTTTTTACGCATAAACAACTGGCGAACATAGTAGGAGATAAATCTCTCGGTTGCAAAATAAGTTTCTCGGGATTCATTCCATTTTTCTTAATTTCAAAAGGGTGGATCCTAGATCCGATTCAATCATTAAACTCAATTTAGGTTCAACAACCAATTTCAAATCCGGTGTTCCGTTCGCTAAAAAGCTTCACAAAAATGCTATTTCAAGCAATGCTACTGGAAATGCCTTGGATAGATGAGCACCAGTAAATCTCCCATATGAAAGGACCATAAAGCCGCATGAAGACACATGAAGACGTGATTACTACTTAGGAGGGTACAATGGATTCTCTCGAGGTCTGAATGAAGCAGCCACATCTGTAACACCATAAGTGTTATATGGAGCAAGATGGAAACACCTCAAAGTTATCACCGATATTAATGTCTCCAGGGTCCACACTCATTGATATAAAAGGAAGATTCGCATAGGCGTTGTTCCAGTATGGAGATAGTCGACAAAAAATCTCAATACCAGTGGTGTCCTATAAAGGCACCTGTAGAGATCACGAAAGCAAGGGTCTATCTCCATTCCACCACTACTACCATTTTATGGTCAATATTATCCGCTATCACTTCATTAGCAAAATTTGTAGATCCAGACCATGGCGCAATTCTGGGAATTCGTGCATCTACAATAATAAAGGAGGCTTGACACATATTCAAATCATTTATAGGGGTTCGCCTATTATGCCGACCCAAGAAAGACCAAGCCTTGGACATCTTCAGATATACTGGAGACGACACGTCAAGAGAGCAGCCTCAATAACGGTGCCCGCACCATCATGTCAAGAAAGAATCCGCAGCCGAGATAACTTCACTCAGAGGAATATTCGAGAAGTTTCTGCACCAAAAGGATCCACGTTTCCCATATTTCCTTTGCCAGGGAAGCGGGTCATGCTGAATAGTTTTCCAAATTTCCTACCGAAAGAACCTACACCGGGATGTTCCAGCAAAATAACAGGCATCTCGATGACTACGTCAAGAGATTCAGAATTGAAGCCCTCGATTTCCAAGTATACTGCTGGTGCTAACACATCAAAAGATAACTCACAAAGAGAGACACCTCATCAGCAGGGTCACCCACAGACATGGCATGTGGTTTAGAAAGGTTACAGGTCGTTTTGCAAGAACTCCGTCAGAAACGTTTTTACACTGGCCTCCGGAAGAATTGAAGCTCGTGCTAATTGGTGAAGAATCTGGGAGTGATACATATACCAAACGATTCGTACAAAAGTCTTCTATAACATATTAAAAGGGCACATCAATCCTATGAATGATCTATAAATAGAATCCGAAACTCTCGACTATGTGACAGCTGAAAACCTACATAATTCTTCCCGGAAAGTTCTGAATTCTCGGTGTCAGGTACTTTTCACCCACCAAACGGACTCCGAATGAATACAATCTTTTGCAAAAGTTAGATTTTCCTCTTGGCAAAAGAATGAGGAGTCAATCACCTCATTCCGATATCGGATGAAGATTTTGCGGCCGATTTGGCAAGAAGACACGAATCTGAAATTTTCATCAAGTCAGTACACCAAGGTCGCAGGAAAGCAACAATAGGCAAGCTGCCGCACGCAGAGAATCATGGAAGAGCTACTTCGCCGAAATAAGAAAAGAGAATGATAAGAATAAGTAACCTCACGGACACAAATTATATTAAAAGGAAGAATCTTTCTTTTGGGACATAATGTCCGAGCAAATCCTTGCGTGTTACCAGAGTCCGCGGCCACCACGCTAATCCTTCCTTCAAAGGATCGTATCGTGCCATAGCCGCCACTCCTTCTTGCCAAGGATCGTGCCATAGCCGCCATTCCTTCCTGCCAAGGTTCGTTCCTGTAGCCGCCACTCCTTCCTGCCAAGGATCGTGTCGTAGCCGCCAAACTCCTCCCTGTCAAGGATTGTAATCACAGCCAGCCAAACTGCTGCCAAGAACCTTTGCTGCTCGTTTTTTGATACCAGACAGAGCTTCACCACATCAACAACCATTACAAAGGTAATCCGTACTTCTCCATATTTTAGTTTCACATGGAAGAAATAATAGAGTCACCAGTACGGATGCAAGATGTTGATATATTTATCATGGTCAACCCACCGACTATACAAGATAGAAACATGTAAACCACACTTGAGGACTGAGGCTCTACACGGAATCCCTTCACTATCAAAGCTCAGAAGACACCGTCAACCAAAAAGTCATAGCCACGATGAGGTCATCTACTCTTCAAAGGTGTAGCGTAAGGATATCATCACCTCTCTGTATGGAAGGCGCCTGCAACACTTTACGGGGCCGCGACGGATCCCAAGCCTACTCAGAGAAAACAACTTCAGTAACTAAAGAGAAGTGCGATCGGGGGCTGCTCATCGCAGTCCATTCCCGACAACAATCAAAGATTCATGAGATAACTCCATACACGCGGCGGAAACATTTTTCTTGAAGAAACAGGGGGTGCCATGATTAACAACATAATTCTCTCACTTCTACCTTTTCGTTATCCAGAATATTTCGTCCATGTGATGTTCCAAGAATTTCAACATCGCATCCAGGAGAGTACAATAAGCTTGTATCAAATCCCATATGCGTGGATTCAAGGTGATACAATCAAAGTAGGATACACTTGGGGACTGAAGCCTCCTCCAGGTTTAGAAGTTTAAACGCAGTCACCACCTTACCAGCGAATGCAGTAGAAGCACATCTTCCACGAGAAAATAGGCTCAGGATAATTATACATGAGAACTACCAGCATGGGGTGCCTTAAATTCCCTCAACCAAGTTATTTATGATGTCAACCTCGTCACTATCAAAGCTTTACGAGTCGACGGAATTTTTCAACATGAAGCCTTACACGTGCATCAAAGACTCCAAACCCATGCCACAGAGATATTAACATATCCGGCCACGCCATCAGATCTATGACCAGACATAAGTGTAACTGGGGAATGCTCATCGCATCCCATTCGATACAATTGTCCAAGATTCAGAAGATGGTTCAAAGAATGTCTCTTGGAATGAAGTCCTTGAAGACTTGATAGCAGCACGTCGGCAACCGAACGCCTCTCAGCTCGTCTACTTCACCCAACGGTTTCGGAAGATTTCGACCATACAAGCATCCACATCATATCATCACCGCAATCAGAAAGGAAAGAATAAGCCTTCCAGACACCGGCTCAGCAGTCCATACACCAAATAACTTAAAGTCATTGACGGATCAACAACGCAGCTATACTCTCCAAGATTAGCCCTGACATGATCATTGCCGAGCATATATTTCATCCATCCATCTCAGGAGTGCAATGGAGTTTGGTAGATTTTGAAACCCACTGGAGAGGTTGATGCTCATTCTTCTGGAGTCATAACCTTGTTACATATTCTGGAGAAGATCGATGGTACTGTTGGAATACGAAGACAAGATGAACTTACCTTGCCGCTAATGATTGGAACGCCTATGATCGAGCTACTGCAAACGAACACAAGAAGCAGACGAGAAAATAATAAAATTTGAGGAAGTTAGCACGCCTTTTTATATGCAGAGCGCTTTTGGAATTCGAGTATAGGAGGGTTTTCCTTTTGGACCATGCACAGAATAAGGCAGCTGGGGCCGCAACGCCAATGCTCCATGGAACCAACCTCCATGACCGAAATAGCAGCGCGCCAGTACGAGGAACACCAGTCGCTCAACCTACAATACTCCGTAGCCAAGCCAGCCACTGAACCTGCAATGCTCCGTGGCCAAGCTAGCAGTGCGCCAGTACAAAGATCACCAGCCGCTCGTACTTGCTGCCAAAGGTCGGTTGAACTTTTCCTAGTAACCTCTACATGTCTTGCCTTTTCGATTTTTATCTTTGTCTGTCACCATCTAGTGCTTACCCCGCAACAATGTCACTGTTACGTACTAAGCAGGGGTCTTAATGTTGATGGTGGTTTTTAATTCAGGGATAAAAATATAAAAACCATATATTTAATGCGCAGTCTGCAAAAAGACTGAGCCATTTAAAAGTAATTAGTGCCCGGCCTCTCTACTCACACATGTATTGAGCAACTCAGTATATTTATTTAGAATGGTGCATGTAGCAACTATCCCAAACATTCTGTAAACTCTCGCCTGCATTACTCATTAGTGTATGGTTTATTGATTATTTTCCTATGCTATGTTTCCCAGCTGAACCCTTGGTATTGGTATGACATGACAATTAGTGTTCACTCACAGCAGAGTAGCACGAATTTCCCGAAATATAAAAATTAAGGTCTGCATGAAAATGCTCAATCAGAAGACGCGCTAACTGCTCTCTGAGAATAAAATAATTTTGTGTCAACATTCAGAATTTGTTAAATTTGTTCAATTTTGTGAGAACTCACAAGATTCAAGTTTTCGGCCTAATTAATGTGCAAACATTAGGTCTTTTGTGCCTTGTGCAAATATCTCGAACCCTATTGGTCGAGGCCAAACCTAGATAAGCTGGGAACTAATCCGCCATGGAGCTAGTAGGAGAAAAGTCCTACCAAAAAACGAGAAATAAAGGAGAACTATGGCAAATGGGAGCGACAACAAAAGAGGCGCGGCCAAGCCACATAACTGGTCGGTACGCTCCAATAGGCGCCGCCTGTGGCCGCTGGCCACGCTCCATGTTTCCTTTCCAAACTCTTTTTATATCGACCAATCAGGTCGCTCTAAAGGCGCTACACGCATTTAGAATGATACAGGCCCCACATTGCTTGCCGACCCTCTTTCCCATCAACCAATCAGGTCGCTCTAAATGCGCCACACACATTTGGAATGAGTCCGGCCCCACATTTCTTGACGGAACTCTTTTCCATCGACCAATCAGGTCGCTCTAAATGCGCCACACGCATTTGGAATGAGGCCGACCCCATGTTGCTTACCGTCCCCCCTCTTTTTGTCATTGACCAATCAGATTGCTCAAAACCCGCCACACACACTTTTAATAAAGTTGGAAGTTGGTTGGTCGATGCGCCTAATTCCATTAGGAACCTAATCTATACGGCCCAAGCCAGTCTCCAAAAAACAATCACGGACGCACGATTTGGCCACTTGATTTATTAAGCTTAGTCGCTCCTAACGTGCCCAAATAGGCATCACCATGCCTCTGCAAGCAACGTGCCAACAGCGCTGCTGCGATCCGCGCCAAGGTGTTGAGATTTCCTACAAGCCATCCCAAATCGCCCCACGTGATCATCGTAGGCGCCATGATGATTGGATAGCCAACCTGCCAAATCGCTCCAGCGTGCCAATTGGCAGGCCATGCCATCCCACGGCAGGCGATATACTAACGTGCCACAATGACGCAGCTGTGTGCTACTTCACTCTTTGTTCATGGCCAATGCCATAACAGATCCCTGTATGATATTTTAGAATCATGGAAACCCATGGCCAAATCCTAGCATGGCCAAAATAAATTTATAGTTAAATCTAATCAAACGGCCTAAAAGAGTCCAATCTGGCTTATACTCTCTTCACTATTAGTGGAGTAATATTCAAACTCTAATCAGGCTATCCTGATCAGAATAAAACTCTTGTTTTAATGGCTTTGGTTAAACTAAAAGGAAACCCTATTTTTTAGTCATGGCCTTGTCATGATTTCCTTGACCAAAACGGCCAAGGTCGGACTTGTCCCCGCGCCACATAGCCGCACACGCCATTTAGGGTTTTGACATACCAAACCCTAATTCAGTCAGGGCCATTATGCAGCCCTATGCCAAATAGTATCACCTAGGCATTAAGTTCGATGTGGAAACTAGAGAAAATATCATTGAGCCATATGTGGATCTAACACCAATATGCCAAGATATAGCAGGCGCCACCTTGCCACCTTGCCGCCATGCCATTGGCAGACACCACTTTGCCACCTTGCTGTTATGCCAATTGCAGGTGCCACCTTTTCACCTAGCCGCTACGCCATTGGCAGGTGCCACTACACCACTGGAAGGCGCCACCTCTCCACTCAGCCACTGGCAGGCGCCACTTTGCCACTTTGCCATTATTCCACTGTCAGGTGCCACTTCGCCACTCTGCATTGTGCCACTGGTAGGCGCCACTTTTCCATTGTGCCATTAGGAGAGCCACTTTACCACTGTGCCACTATGCATGCGCCACTATGTCATTATGCCGCCTAGCTTGCGTTCGATTGGTCAGAATAAATAGGTCATGTACATTATACCCACTCAGAAACTTGTTGCACAATTTCCACGAAACACTCGAGACATCAAACATGTCACAAAACTAGGGGATACTCATCAGGGTATTGGTCTGGCGGTTTACAGCGTGCGGCGTGCAACACGCCCATTACAAGAAAGTGTCAGGAAAGAGCTGACAGTTAAATAGCAGTAAGAGAATAGTGGGTGTAAGGCTGACCAGTTTCCCCTCAAAATGCGAATGTGATGGTAAATCGCTTCTACACAACCCCACTTCTCCACTACTTAACTATCTCCACTTCCTACGAGATCATGGGTGCTCAATGACTTGTACAAATAGGTTTTCAACCTATTTTGACCAACATGAGAGTTTTGGTTAACAACAACACAAGTATTCAGAAAAATACAAAAAGAATTGATAGCTTACATTCCACAAGCCAGTTCCAAATTCTGATACAAGTTATAAAATAGCCACACCCTCAAAATTCAATATTTTGATCTCAACACCTTCTTCGCTTCCCTACCTAAGATCAACCCTTCTCCTTCACTTTGTGACCGAAGCAAGACTGGAACGGCCATTTCTTGGTTTAGGCCAGGATTGTGCAGATTGATCTCTCGAATCTAAAGTACTTCTGTGCAGTGCATTTGTTTAGGGTTTAGATTCGTTTCTCGAAGGCACACCCAAATTTACCATTTCCAGCAGAATCAGTTTTTACCCATAAACACTTTGGACATTAACAAATTTCATAAGAATGTGAATTTGTATCCAAAAATCTCAATTAAATTAACCACAAGAGAACCATGATTAATTTAATCGGAAATGCTCACATAAGAAAACTTACGGAGCCGCACAATATTTACATAGTGATATGGATCAGGGAAGATCAATATTGCGGAATAAACAAAGATTCATTCTATTTTTCATCACCATTTGCACAATGACATATAATAGACTTAATCTTTGTAAGAAAAAGTTCATCCTATCTTCCATCAATATTTGCATAATGACATAATAGGCTTAGCTTTTGTTTGTCAAAAGTTCATTCAATCTTTTATCAATACTTGCATACCGACATACGAAAGACTTAATTTTTGACCAAGTATGGGAAAATCAAATTTCACAGACGCAAACACACATATCCCATAACAAGTTTGCAATATATAAAGCCATAAAGATTAATACTGCAAAATCATTTTCCAAATAACTTTATAATTTAAATAAATAAATCTAAAAACATTGCAAGATGAAAATCGTTGGAAATAGCTATGTGTACTCACAATAATGGCTATTCCAAACCCTAGTTATCCTTCTTAAAAACATAAGAATAAATTCCCATAAGAAGTTTCCTAGACATTAAGACCTTTGAAAAATTCTTTACCGTCCCCGAACTCCTTGTCGTCAACAGCCATTGGGACATAAGGTTCATGAAGAAAGGAGTTGATATCAACAAACCTTATTGACTGATGTCGAACCAGGGCCTTCTGAATTTCAAGAGTCTTAAACACAAAAGCCTTTATTTGCCGAATCTCCTTCCTTGATTCCTTCAACTCTTCAACATCAGAAAACTTCTCAGAATTTGAAGGAACAACTCTTGGCTTCCTCACATTCCTTCTTTTTCTTTTCAAAGTTGGAGATAACGGAGATTTATCTTTTTCCTTCATGATTGATGGCTTAATAGTCATATTAACATCTTTTCCATCAGCCGACATAATGCTTGGAGTATCCATATAAGCGGACTTGTGAGAGGAAATCACAAGATAATCTCAACAAGCAGTTTTATGATAAAAAGAGTTTCTTAGAGAAGGAAAAAAAAGAATGTAGGGTTACGGAACCTTTATACACTTAAAGGATTCACGTACGCACAACTCTTACCCTAAAAAAGGCAGAATTATCTATTTTAACCCTCGTTTATTGATTAAACAAGGAAGTCCTTTCCAATATCAATTAGATATGAAAAGAGGCACGAATTCCAGACTTTACAATGCTCACAGAGCAAAAACACGAAAAAAAAGAAAATCAAAACAATCTAGAAGACTTTTCTTTTCCTAAAGCCTGAGGTGTGCAAAATCTTGTCTCTTTTGATCAGGCATATGAGACAAGATGCACTAACCAAAACAATTTAAGTTGTGCTGGGGTGAACAATAATCTGTCCACCATATCCTTTTCGAAAGGAATTCATAGAACCATGTTTCTCACAGTGTTTAGACCATAAATTTGTTTCTAATGATCTAGTCTTTTCTTTGGAAACTAACTTCTTTGAAGAAGAGATGCGTTTACATACCTCTGATGATTTTTGAACAAGTTTTAGCTTGTTTGCTAATTGATTCGCTCTTCGTTGAAGTTTGTTGACATATCTCATTTTGTGTTTGAACTTGAAACACTTTGAAAGTTCATGACCTTTGAGAGAACAATAAGAGCATGTCAACCTGGAAAATGATTTAAACCCCCGAGATGTGTACGCGGCTAGACACATAGTGGAACCTGTCAAATCAGAAAAAGAGTTCCCAGTAGAAACATGTAGATCAATTTGTTCTTCCAGCTCGGTTAAGATTTTTTCTGAAAGAATATCAAGATTGATGGATGTATTGTACAATTATCAAAATCAAAATTTTCACAAAGAAGTGCAACACTTGACTTTTCGTCTTCATCGGAATCATAGTTGTCAAACATTTCATCAAGAGTTGTAGCTAGACCTTTGTTCCCAGTGTATTTTTTACGATTTGGACACTCATTTGCAAAATGGCCAAAACCTTTACACTTAAATCACTGAGGCATATCCTCGTCATCAGTTTCAACAATATCCCTGTTTTTAGGAGGAACACGATTATGGGGTTTAACTGATGACCTGGGTTTATCTCTGGAGAACCGTTTACTTCTCTTCAAAAGAAGATCCCTAAAATGTCTTGTGATAAAGGAGACTGACTTGTCAAGATCTTCATCTGATGAATCAACCTCAGAAAGATCATCTCAGAGATGCAAATACTTTTACTTTTGTGAAGTAATTTAGTGTTCTTTTATGCTTTGAAAGTAACATCCTTTCAGGATTTGGATGTATGCTCATGATCAAAGATCTTTAACTTTCCAAACAGAGTATTTCTGGAAAGAGTTGCGAGATTATTTTCCTAAACGATGTCATACTTCTTAGAATCATATCTAGATGGTAGTGATATGAGAATTTTCATCACAATGTTCTTTTAAGGAATAGTCTTACCCAATGCAAAATATGCATTAACAATTTCAGACACTTTGTGATTAAACTCATCAAATGACTCTTCATCTGCCATAAGAAAGTTTTTCCAATCGAAACATAGGTTTTGAAGCCTAGCATCCTTTTCAGAGGTATTACCTTCAAATACATTTTCTAAGATATCCCAGGCTTCTTTAGACTTTTTTCAATAAGTCACATGATGTTGAAGATCTGGGGTAATGGCATGTATATAGCATTTAAGCCGTCAGAATTTTGCTTCGCATCAAGGATTTCTTCTGGACTATATCTACCAATATCCTTAGGTATAGATACATCGCCTTCTGTATTAACCAGAGGATCATAGACATTAACAACACGTACCCATGATTGAAAATCACGACCTTGAATAAAAGCACGCATAACGATTTTCCACCACGAGTAGTTTGAGACATCGAATACTGGTGGTACGTTTATGGAGATATAATTTCTGTCCATATAGTCAGATCGCTACAAACACAGACTTATGAGGTCTTGAACGTGTTTGCCTGCTCTGATACCAATTGAAAAAGCGGGGGTCTAACAACCTCACCCAATATTTCGCTTAGCAATCTGTATGGACTAAATACGAATCAACTAGACAGTTAGACCCTATCTTAAGAAAAGTATATAAAAGAGTTATATCTCAATCTCTCAATTCAATCCACGATCAAACAAATAATAATTTGCGATCCCGATTGAATATAAGATAGATAACTTGAACGGTACCAAGACCAATGTTCAAGGATCAATTAATTTCGATCAACAACTAAAGGTTGAATTTACCAATTGATCGATTCAATGCACAACCTGTGATATTTCAATTATATAACAAAATATAATGCGGAAAAGAAATAACACAGACACCAGAAGTTTTTTTAATGAGGAAACCACAAATGCAGAAAAACCCCGGGACTTAGTCCAGATTTGAACACCGCACTGTATTAAACCGCCACAAACACTAGCCTACTACAAAGCTAACTTCGGCCTGGAATGTAGTTGAACCCTAATCAATATCACACTGATTCAAGGTACAGTCGTGCTTCTTACGTCTCTGATCCCAGCAGGATACGATGCACTTGATTCCCTTAGCTTATCTCACCCACAACTAAGAGTTGTTACGACCTAAAGTCGAAGACTTGATAAACAAATCTGTATCACACAGAAAAGTCTATTGAATAGATAAATATGTCTCCCACAAATATACCTACGAGTTTTTGTTCCGTCTTTTGATAAATCAAGGTGAACATGAACCAATTGATAACCCGGACTTATATTCCCGAAGAACATCCTAGTATTATCAATCATCTCACAATAATATTAATCGATTAACGAAACAAGATATTGTGGAATCACAAACGATGATACGAAGGTGTTTGTGACTACTTTTCTATTTTGCCTATCGGAGATATAAATCTCAATCCAATCTTACGATTGTACTTAATCACGATAGAAATAGCAAGATCAGATCACGCAACTACAGAGAAAATAGTTGGGTCTGGCTTCACAATCTAAATGAAGTATTTAAGTCGTTAACCCACCAGGTTTCGTGAAAAACCTAAGGCTAAAGGAGAATTGAATCTAGCTTATACAACTAGTATCACACAGAAGGTGTGGGGATTAGGTTTCCCAGTTGATAGAGTTCTCCTTTATATAGATTTCAAATCAGGGTTTGCAATCTAAGTTACCTTGGTAACAAAGCATTCAATATCCGTCGTTAGATGAAAACTTGATTAGATTCAATCTAATATCTTTTAACCGTTAGATCGAACTTAGCTTGTTATACAAAAATGAAATGTAACTTCATTTAGGTTTGAGTAACCGTACCTAAACGTGTACACTTAGTCAGTTCAACAATAGTTAACCAATGGTTAGCCATATGAGCACTTCCATATAAACCTTATTCACCTTTACCATAACTAGTTCAAATGACTCAAATAAACTAGTTAGAGAGTTGTTCAATTGCTTAGATCTTATAGAAGTATACAAGAAACAATCGAAGAAAAATCGATTTTGATTCACTCGAATCAATGCGTGAAAATTATAGCCACGGTTTGCAAAGATTGCATTCCTTATTATATAAATGTTATAGTTCATGAACAAACCGATTTTAGAAAGTAACCTACCTAAGTATGCAAACGGGTATGCATACTTAAGTAATCAGATTGAGTTTGTTTTTTACTTCCAAACTCTAGCAGAAATTCATGGACGTGAAACTTCCACCAGTATGCGTACGGGTACCCATACTTACCCGGATTTCCAACAACTGCCAGTACTTGTACGGCTACGCATACTTTGGGTTCCCGTTTTTGGAATTTTACACAAATGTGAGAACACACTATGTTTATATCCAAACATGGTTACTTGTTCTAAATTCTCATTTCAATCATTGAAACTTTCTTAGAGGATGTTAAAATAGTTGTTATTCACAAACTACTTTCATCAAAGAGATTTTCAAGTTATTGAAATAATCAACATGACTTTCGTCACGAGTAAAGATGAACTTGGCTAAAGTGAAAGCTTACCAACACATATTTCGAGAAATAGATGAGCGAGATAAACTTGGCTCGAAATAGCAAATGTTTATAATTGAAGTCTATATAGCAATACGACTTTTGTCTCAAAATAGGAGATAGAGTAGATAGACTTTTGAGTGATAGATAAGTTCAAGTCTCCACATACCTTTTGCTGATGAAGTTCCACAAGTTCCCTTGAGTATTTCTTCGTCTTCAATCGATGAACGTCGTGGAGTCTGAGGCTCAACTACACTTACTATCCTAATCCGAGACTTAGCTATAAGTAGACTAGAAATCAAGACTTATAGTTTTGGCAACTAAACTTGACAAACAAGCTTGAGATAGAAACGCTTGCGAGTTCGACCGAGTAGTGCTATAACATAGACTCATATCTTAGATAATATCATAAAGAGTATCTTCTCTTCAGTCCCACGTATTTTTTATAAATCAAACAGAAAAAACCCGAGAAAGTATCCTCCCTGTATTTTTGAGATAAATAAGGAAATCTCCAATTTTTTTAGTTACTGGACATCCTTACCAACCACGTTTCAATGAAACATGCCCAAACTAATCCAAATCCGTGATTAAATCCAACAAAAACTCGTCCAAATTTGATCCAGAAAGTTACGCATATGAGAAGTTATTTCATGCCAAAATTTGCTTGAAAATAAAAAAGGTCGAGTGCCCCTATCCTGAACGGGGGTGCCTTTAGCAATTGTCAGTGGGCGCCTTTATCAATTTCTCTAGGTTCCTTTATCACCTTTCTAGCCAATTTTTCCGAAAAAGTTTATTTTCCAAAAACACTACACATAAAACACCATATTAAGTACAAAATTGAGCACTAACAATTATAGAGAATTGAGACAAATCAAGCACAAAAATGTATCTATCAGTATGCAAGTTAGCGGAGCTGCATAAGCCTAATACAAGTACAACATGAGCCTGATTGATGTACCCTTGGCATGAGCAAGACCAGTGCATGCTTCAGCTATGTCTAAGCTAAGTGGGGAAGATGTAATTAGGCCTCCAATGGCCTTTGCACAAGTCCAAGGTATGTACTATGCCTGGACAAGACTCGGAAGTCAGTGATGCATGTAAGAATATATTTTCATCAGCCTATATGGCTTTATACACTTAGCAGAACAAGGGTAAGTTGGAACGGTATGAAACTAAGTTTAGATGCATCATGCTTGTCGAGCATGCTTGCAAAGAAAAATTGACGTGCATTGCCTTGGCATAAATAGGAGTTTTAAGACCCGGTTAGTAGCATCAAAGGGACGCATTGGGGAGTTATGGCATGCGCGCCCTAGCGCGTTTGGCATAATTTTCCGGTTCATCATAGATCTATTCTAAGACCAATCCTTTAAACAAGAATCTTTATTGGGAACATCCTAAGGATATCTGGTAGGACCGACCCCTTACAAAGGATCTCTACTAGGACCAGTCCCAAGGATCTCTAGTAGAACCAGTCATAAGGATCTTTAGTAAAACCAATCCTTAGTTCTTCTCCAATGATCATATGGTAAGCTTCATATGTGGCATTGTGGGAAGACATCCTTTAACCTATATTCCAACTATTTTTCCTAAATATAAGGTATAAAAAAAAAACTTTCCCCAACCCATTTTCATTTTGACCCTCTTTTTGCCTAACTGTAATCGTATTTATCCTATGAGAATAACAAAGATTGTATTCAACAAATAAAAAGAAGGAAAAAAAAAATCATTCTGCCGCGGGAAAACCTTATCAGTACGTCCATTATTCTACAAGTCATTCTCCTTCCACCAGTCCATACTTTCACCTTCACCTATGCCCATTTGTGTCGTTATACCTCAAGCACATAAAAATAAAATAAAAAAAACCTTAAAGATGCAGTCAATAGCTCATTCCTTATACATTTTAGAGATTTACAAACATGGCCTTAAACACAGTATATAACCAGTTGGGAATAAAAAAAGCAAACACATACTATCGGTTCTCTCCAATACCAATCAACCTTGGTGATGATATTATCTGATTCTCTGTATCATTATTAACAACAATATAAATATAAAAGAGAGAACATTGAAAGCATTAACTACTGAAATTTAATTTATTAATCATCCATGGATTCAATTAATTTGTAAGAGAAGAGGTATTGACAATAAAATGAAAATACAGTTCTCGATCGATTCACGTCAGAAACAAGATAGTCTAATGGCGCTGGATGAAAAACGAGAGGGAAAATAAAGTCTTCAACAAACTAAATCTATTTTTAGTATAAAAATGCTGATTAGGATAGATACAAATCCTCTTGGTGAACCTCTGAAACAAGAGATTGAGTTAGAGGATGTCTATAGGAAAACATGCCACCTCATATCCATCTTAATTGAAGAGGTTAGGGTTGGAGAAAGATTTTAGAGCATATAAATGTGTATCCTACGTGGATGAAGACTTTTCCCTTCACAAACATTCCATTAGAGAGGCTCTTAGTTAACCAAGTATTCGTTTTCGGTTTGTCTATTAATAGTAGAGCTTGTATTCTTACAAACTCATCCCTTAAACCCACTGCCTAACTGTTTGCCTGGGAAGCCCACTAATAGTGTTCTCGTAATACCCATTTGAGAGGCGGAGTATCCTGATTATGTGAAATCTCTTACGAGGCTTTTGTTTAAAGTCTTCCATGGGATCAAGAAGACTTTAATAGTACCATTAGCGGGAAACTAAATCGTATTGTTAATTTATTTTTCGATTATTAATTTGATTCACTAACAGTTAAGGTGAACCTTGATAGATCTAGTTTGTTTATTCTGTGATCCTTCTCTTCTGATATAAGGTCACTCGAACAAGTTCTGCTTTATTGATTCAAAATATGAAGATAGGACTTGTAATGATCTATTGTTAACAGACTCACTTATGTGTGTGATCGATCGTTGGTGGGTATCAAGTTGTTTGTGCGGGTACTTTGAACATTGAAGACTAGAAGTTTTTTATATCGATATTATAGTCTTTGTGACATACTTCTTGCACACTTGATTAAATTGGATCCAACAAGTTGTTTATCTCGAATAGAATTTTAAAGATCATTGTGTAGCTCAAAAATATATATAGTGGTTTGTCTTTGAGATCTACTTTGATAGCTTGTAACTAAGATTTATTATTTCGATAGTCTTTATCTTAGTTAATATGATCGACAAA
The DNA here is from genome assembly GCF_003573695.1 of Papaver somniferum. Classification (NCBI taxonomy): domain Eukaryota; kingdom Viridiplantae; phylum Streptophyta; class Magnoliopsida; order Ranunculales; family Papaveraceae; genus Papaver; species Papaver somniferum. The sequence goes on along the minus strand of NC_039365.1, from coordinate 87,717,078 downwards.
AGAATTTATATTATTTAAATGGAAAGGACTTTATACTCAACTTATCTCTGATTTATTTGTGGAGATTGATAGAGAGATTATTGAAACACATCAGTCCTTTTCTTCTTCGAATTACGATCCAAAGGAGTTGAGTTGCTGAAGTCTTCACAATTGGTGAAGAAACTTGAGATGATGGACTCTATCTTAGGATTAAGTTGTATATGCCAAATTGGTTGTCGTTACATGGATACTGAAGGAACTGAGTAAATTGGAGTTAGTTTACTTGGTCTAAACTATATGAAGTTGTTGTAGTCAATTTTTATGACGACTTAATTCTGAGAGAATTCAAAACTGGACTAGGTCCCAGGATTTTGCTACCTTGCAGTTTTCCTCGTTAACAAAATCTTATGTGTCGTATGATTTACTTTACTTCCGCATTATACTGCTTTGTCTTTATAATTAAAGTAAATAAACTTGTACGTTAATTAACACTTGGTTTGATCCCATAGATTGGTTCGGTCGAACTTATGATGTATATGTTATGTTTAAGTAGTCAATGGAAATCAACTTCCAATGTGAGGGGTGTGTTTGAAGATCTTACCTTCTTCCCTTTCTTTATTTTAGTTTATTCAATTTATCAAACTTTCGTTCAAAATTGGCTTTGAGATCACCAAAACTATCTAAGGGAAGTAGCAACATCAAATGTACTAAAGTTTCGTTCATTAGACATGTTGTCTCCTCCGTCAATTGGATTAATCGGTCTCTATTGAAATGGGAAGTCTTCATGGACTTGACTTGACATGGGGCAGTCAAATGGGATTTGCATAAACTTTTATAGATTTTTTATCTGAGTGACTCCCGTAGATTCTATGAAAATATAGAGATTTCTAGAGATTCTCTGAGAATATTTTAGAGAGTTTTTATAAATTTGTAAAGACCAAAAAATGAGATTTGTAAAGAGACTCAATGATTGTAGAGACAAAAAAACGTATAGCATCTAATTTTTAATTAATTTAAAACCGCAGAAACTTAATTGAATATTCAAAAAATCTACTGGTTAGCATCTTCTCGTTTGTTAGAGCATAGCTTGGTTGAACTCACCAAGCGTTGGTATGTCAAGTTTAGTTGTCATATTTCAGTGTGCCGAAACTCATCTAAAGTCGTTTGATTATATACTATAGTAAATTTCGTTTAGCTTAGACTAGAAAGTCTCGGAATGTTGAGACATACAAGTATTACTCCGAAGACCTGAAGAATGTGAAGAAGTAGCGAACTACAACGACGACATCACCCTTCCACTTGAAGTTAGTAATATTGACTTGAACTGTTTTATTCCTAACGTATCTTTCAAGTCGTGGTATATTGAAAACATAAATGCGAAGCTGTATATACTGTACATATTACATAATACTATAGTGATGTGACATGGTCATAATTGTATAATCATAGTATTAGGGAATTAGATTACGAAGTATAAAGCTTATCTTTTGAATTTCGTAGATATGCCATCGACATAATCTTGTATATACTATTATGATTATGTGAATGGGATATGGTGAAGATTTCATCCTAGGAAACAATGTTTTACATTTGTTTAGAGGAAGTATATTCATGAACTTGTTTCGTGAATCGAAAGGGAAATCATTAGGCTTATTGGTCTGGCTATTCATTGCAAATATTTGGATGACCTAGAACCAATCGTAATTATGTTATGTATGTATCTTGGAATAACTAATCACAATGCCTGACTTATGATTTGGTATGACTGGTTTTTATTAATTGGTGTAACCGATCCTAAGTAATCACCATGAGATGGTATGATCAATATTTGTAATTGGTGTGACCGATCCTAGTAATTGGTGTAATCGATCCTAGTAATTGGTGTGACCGATCACAAAGTGTTGTGTAATCGATCCTTGTAATTAGTAACTGGTCCTGGTAACTGGTGTGACCGATCACAAGCAATACCATGGGATATGGAACCGATCCTGGTAACTGATGTAACCGGTCCTGGTAACTTGTGTGAACGATCACAAGTATTTCCATATCGAGGTATAATCGATCCTAGTGATGGTAGAACCGATTGAACCCATGTATGTGATTTGGTATTTGATCAAACACATAGTTATCTTGGAATACAGGTCAACCAGTTCTAAACTTGTATTTGATCAAACACATAGTTATCTTGGAATACAGATCAACCAATTCTAAACTTGTTTGGAAGTGTGGTATAACCGATTCCAAGAATGTAAATCCATGTAAATATGAATAAGGATTTACAGTGAAAAGATGTCAACATAATTGGAAAACGTACAGTAACTCTTATCATTTATTTTTCAAAGATATTCCTTAGTACTCAAGGAGGTCCCGTGCCGAAATAAATTGAGAATCTTTTAATTAAGGTTTTGGTTTTATATGCTTTAAATTACCAGTAATTAAATGCATATCTCTAGAGAATAAATATTAGTAATGTGAATTTACTAACTGGAGATTTTATATTGAGAGAATTCAGAAATATTGGACAAGCATTTATTGGAATTAGGAAAATCGAATCTTGCTATTCATTGCATATCTTGAGAATATTTTCGGTTTTGGAAATTCCTTGATGTCCAAACATCCTTGGTCTATAAATACCTAGGTTTACATTTCTAGCAAACCATCTTAAGAGCCAGGCGAACTTTATTTCTTGTTGTTTCTGGTGGAGCCGTCTATTCGGAGAAGAACGTATCCTAATTAGGTGAAATCTCTTACGCCCGCTCATTTAAATACTTCTATGGGATCAAGAAGCTCTACGAGTACCGTTAGTGGGAAACTAGATAATTGCAGTGTTATTAGTTTTCGATTGATTTGATTGACTAACGGTTGTTGAAACTTTGATTGCACCTAGTTTGTTTATTCATGAGAATCTTCTCTTCTGATATAAGATTCACTCAAACTAGATCGAAGTATCGACGTGATCTTTAGAACTGTTGTTAGATCTAAAGACATCTTGTGATAATCCTTTGTTAACAGACTTTGTTTTGTGTGTGATTGATCACAAGAGATTCAAGTGGTGTTGTGCAGGTTATTATTGAAGATTAAAGAAGATTTGAAGACGAAGAAGATTTCTTATTAGTTCTCATATATTTGTGTGTGCACAAACCTTGATCTGTTGGGATCCAACTAGAATCGGATTTATTCGATTGATTAGTTGCGTGAGATCGGCATATGACTTGAGATATCTTTATATTGTAAAGAATCAATAGAGTTGTTACCAAACAGATTCGTTGTTCCTTTGCTATTTTGGAATACGATCCAAAGGAATTGTACCAGTGCGTGACCTTCGAAGTCGGAAGCCCAGTGATACTGAGGAAAATAAGTGAACAAGGGGTAGTTGCTTGGTCTCAAGTATACAAAGTTGGTGTAGATTTTGTATAGCGGCTTAATTCTGAGAGTATTCAATTCTAGACTAGGTCCCGGGGTTTTTCTGCACTTGCAGTTTTCCTCGTTAACAAAATCTTGCTGTGTGATTTACTTTTGTTTTCCGCAATTATATTTGTTTATATAATTTAAAGTAAATTGCACTTTACGTTAACTATGATATACTTGATAGTGATCCTATAGAGTTTGGGAAATCTGAACCTATTATCAAGTATCACACTTTGTAGTCGTATTGTCTCGATCTCGTATCCATAGACAATCATACAAAGTGTGAATACCGAAGTTGTTGTATTCTCTCGACTTTTTCCATAGACGATCACACACTTACAGGTTGAAACAAAAATATTGTGGTGTATTTGGGTACCTTCGTCTTTTCATCGTTGTTACCTTTGAGTTTGATTTTAGGAAAGATGATCGTCAAATGACATTAGTCTTTTTGTTATTTATGTGTACTTTTTTGTTGTTCAAGTTTATGGTTAAAGGGATCCTTGTATATGGGATTACTCGAAAGATGAAAAATGTTGATAACTGGATTGAACGCAATCCTTCCATGATTTGGTTAACAAGGAAGCACCCATGCAATTCATATACACCACTAACTCGACTCCCATGTTTACCAAATGTTCCCTTTTTTTTTTGAACAACAAACTAATATTGGGTTGAAATACAAAATATCAAAAGATAATGCAAAATTAGGCAGTGAATCAATTATTCAAATCTATATTATGGAGTGTCAGGTAGCTCCATCCTCTGCATATTTGCAGGTCTTGTTGAGAATTTCACTACTTTCTTTCTTTGAAGATGACACCCTTTCTTTGCAAAAAAATCAGCAGAGAAGTTTACTTCCCTGTACACATGGTTAAAATGGATCTTCTTTAAAGCTTTGCATACCAGTTCCCATCTAGACAATGCAAACCAGGGCAAGTTGTTTTTTGAGAAAAATGCTATGGAAGCCTTTGAATCAGCATTCACAATGACCTGAAGCTTATTATGTTTGACTGCCCATTCTAATGCACAAAGAGTTCCCATTACTTCATCTACAAAGTTTGTTGTTATACCAAGACCACCATTTTCAGCAGCAATAAAATGGCCATAAAAATCTCTAATGACAAAACCATAACCAGAGATGCCAGGATTACCTCTTGACGCTCCATCACAGCATAGTAAGATGTAGTTCTCCTCAGGCAGATGAAAGAAGCATTCAATGACTTTAGGAAGTTTCATTTTCATGTATTAATCTCAAAGAAGAGCATAATAGAAGTATCATATCTGGAATTATTTGTATAGCCCTTAAGCCTCACTTCACAATCTTTGATCATTCTGAGTATTCTCTTTTTAGCATTTACCACATTGGGAGCTACATTTTCAAACAAGACTCTGTTCCTTGTGAACCAAATGTCTACCATAATATTATATGCAGCAATGAACCAAATCTCCTGTACTTTTAATTTTATTGCAATCTAGAATGTCTTCAAAGGATTTTGGATTCTTGAAAGAAAAAATGCCACCAAGCCAATTCCAAATTATCTGACCATATTTGCACTCCCATAAGAGATGATTCATGGAGTCTTGATATTCATTACAGATATAGCATCTTGAAACTAGCTGAAAACCCCTTTTATTCAAATTTTCATCTGTGGCACAAGCACCCCTAGTGATCTTCCAAACATTACTATAGGTTGATGGGTGTACACATTTTTTCCAAATATGTTTATACCATTTAAGTTTGGGAAAAGTAGTTCTAATACAAGATATTGCACTAGCCACAGAAAACTTACCATTTTGAGCAGCATTCCAAATTAATTTATCTTTACCAGGAACAATAATTGGCAAGTCAGAAGTATTGAAGAATTGAAGCATTCCCTCAGGGATCATCCATTTGTTGTTAACAATCAAATCACTGACCTTCATATGGATATGATTCCTGATATATATATATTATCAGGGAAGAGTTTGATGATACTTTGCTCCATAATCCAATTGTCCCTCCACATAGAAATTTGCTCACCATTGCCCAAAATCCATCTAATATGCTCATGAAAGTCATGTAATATCCATTTGATTCCAGGCCACACAGAAGATTGTTTATAGTATGAAATCCAGCAATCATGTTTATCTCTATATTTTGCAAGAAAAAACCTGGCCCATTCTTCATTTGAATTTAAAATCCTCCATAAAAGTTTTATCAACAGAGCTTTATTGATATCTTCAAATTTTCTTAATACAAGTCCACCTTCTTCTACAGGAGAGCAAACTTGATCCCAGGAAATAATTACACACTTCTTGTCTTCTGCATTTCCACTCCAAAGAAAATTGTGAATAACTCTTTCACAAGCTTCTATTACTTTCTTAGACCACTTGTAGATAGACATGTTGTACAGAGGAATGCTACTTAATACAAATCTTATAAGAGTTAGTCTTGCTTGAAAAGATAGCAATTTACCAATCCAAGCAGCAAGTCTTCTTTGTAGCATTTCCACAAATGACCATAAATGTTCAGTTTTAACTCTCCCTTGAACCAGCATGATACCTAAATATTTGTCAGGAAATGATGATAGCTTCATGTTCATAAAGTCAGCAATTTGATTACCTCTTATAATGGAAGTACCTCCAACAAAACACTTGCTTTTAGTAGCACTTACTGTTTGCCCAGAAGCTTGTTGGTATTCAAATAAGAGACGTTTAAGATGTTGAAGACTTGTTTTACCACCATTACAAAAATTGAATATATCATCCGCAAAAAACAAGTGTGAAGGATTTATACCATTTCTAATAACCATTGGTTGCAATTGGTTTTCCTGAATTGACTTGATAATATTTCCGCTAAGAACATCAGCTGCACTTACAAAAAGAATGGGAGATAAGGGATCTCCTTGTTTAAGGCTTATTCCTACACCAAAATAACCCACTGGTCCACCATTAAGCATTACGTATATTTTTGTAGTGTTGAGCAGGACTAGAATCCAGTTACAGAACCATGTAGAAAAACCAGATTTCTCCAAAACAGCAAAGAGTTATTTCCAGCTCAATGTATCATATGCTTGTGATATGTCAAGTTTAAATCCAGCATCCCCTCCTCCTCTTTGTTTTCATCTTATTGACAAGTTCAGAAGCTAGGAGTACTTGCTCATGGATATTTCGTCCCTTAACAAATGCACATTGTTGAGGAGACACTAATTTATGCAGCAGAGAACTCATTCTTACTGTGATAATCTTTGTAAGTATCTTGAAGAAAAAATTGCTTAAACCAATGGGTCTGAATTGATCAGCCCTTTTAGCACCCTTAATTTTAGGAAGAAGCACAAGAAAATTTGAATTAACTCCAAGAGGAATCACTTGATATTTCCAGCAGTATCTTATTGCTTCAACAAGATCTTCTTGCTTCAACCATATCTTCTTGAATAATATCCCATGCAAATCTATAAAAAATACCAGTGAACCCATCTGGACCAGGGGATCCATCTTGATTTAATTCAAAGACTGCATTTTTAATTTCCTCTCTAGAAGGAATGCATTCCAATAAACCATTATCATCATCATTAATAACTTGAGGAGTAGCATTTAAAATAGTGTCAGAAATTTCTACAGGTTGCTCTTTGAATTTGTAATAGCTTATAAGATTAGAAGAAATCTCATTTTTATTAGTTATCAAAGTACCTGAAGCATCCTCCATCTCAGCAATGGTATTTCTAGTTTGTCTCAACCTGATAGAAGTGTGAAAAAAGGAAGTATTAGCTTCTCCAAATTTAATCCAGTTAATCCTTGCTTGCTGACATAACATAGTATGATAATTCTGTGCTGCTATATCTCCTATACCCCTTGCTGTGATATAATCATTTAGAACTTCTAAATTTTGAGGATCTGCATCAGAAAGTATATTTGTTTCAGTTACCTTCTTCCCAGCTTCATTTAGTGTAACCTGAACATTTCCAAAAATCTCCCAATTCCACTTTTTGAGGATACTTTTCAAATGTTTTAATTTGGACATGAAAATGTACATAGGATTGCCCACAAATAATTCTTTCCATGCATCAGTTATAACTTGTAAGAATCCTGGATGAGAAATCCACATTTGTTGAAACTTAAAAGGAAAGTTTAAGAGCTTCTGGATTTCTGAATTAGATCTAATAAGAATACTATGATCTGAAATGCCTCTTGCAGTTACATGATACTTCCACCCTGGATATTTATCTAACCACTGTGAGTTAAAAATACATCTATCTAGATTACATAAAATTCTTTTCCTTCCACATCTACCATTTGACCAAGAAAATTGAAGTCCAGTTCTTGCAGCATGCAAAAGTTCAGAATTATCAATCCATTTATTACACTCTGCAACAGAAGAATTAAGAGGAACTCTGCCACCCTTTTTTTTTTTATCTAAAGTAGAAATAGTATTAAAATCACCCATAATTATCCAAGGTTTATTTGAAGTACTGAAAGGAGCTAACTCAGCCCATAATGCTCTTCTGTTGATACCTAATACATCAGCATGAACTCCGGTTACCAAAACACCCCCCACTTCAACTGTAATACTTTGTCTAGAATAATGAATCATTATAGGGGCAGTTATTGAGTTATTCCAAAAAAGCCATAAATTGGCTTTCAGCAGTATTATGAATTATTTTGTGGCTCATCCCAGGAAGCTTTATTCTATTACTAGAATGACAATGACATTTGGGTTCTTCTATAAAAACTAAACAAGGATTATGATGTGTAACTATAGCTCTTAGTTTATCTTTGGCTTTTTGTCTCTTAAGGCCTATGATATTCCAAAAGACAAGTCTCATATTAGGAAGAGGGATGAGGAGGTGTGGAACTCCTCTCATTTAACACAGTTTTCAAAAGATCTCTTCTAGTTTTTCTAGTAGTTGGAGCAGTCTTAATAATCTTAGCTGGAGGTTTTTTCTTTTCAATGATTGTATGTTTATTAAGAACAATTTGTTCAACAGAAGGCTTCAAAATGGTGACAGGTTGTGAAACTGAACTCATATTAAGAAGAATGGCAGTATTCACCTCTTTGATTTCACCATCCTCAGAGCTTGAATAGTCCATAGAATCTCCCACCTCAGCAATAGGGTTAAATTTATTGACAGAAATAATAACTGCAGAATCAGAATGTAACTCACCAGGTTGTATAATTTCCTTGATAACACCACTATGTTCCCCAATTTCATTAGATGTAGTAGGTACTTCAGTTTGAGCTTGAGATATTTTAGGGGATTGAACCAAATTAATGTAAGAAAAAATATCTGAGTTAACTGTATTGTCAGCTACAATTCTTTTTGGAGATGGACAAATATCAAAAACAACACTAGTTGCCTTCTTAGCTTTAACTCTCCAAACATTCCTTTTAATAACAGGAGTAAATCCATCAACATCTACTTGATCTTCTTCATGAATGTCTTTCTTCTTTGATCTATATTCAACCACTAAATGACCCACCACCTTACAATGGTCACAAAATTTAGGAATTCTTGGAATTTGGATTTCCAGTTCAAAGCTACCATGCTTTGTATTGATTAAAATGTGATTTGGAATGTGTTGTGCTAAGTCAATTTCAACAAGAACACTAGCATAATACCCAACTTTTCTCTTCAGAGTAATTTCATCAACCTTAATAGCTCTTCCTAATTTTTCACCTAAGTCTAGAATTTTTTTTTCCTTTCAATATTCCATACCTAGACCAGGGAAACGAACCCAAACAAAAGCAGTAGTAGATTTTTGATTAACTGGATTAAAGTTTGGTTCCCATTCTCTCAGTTTCAGAGTTTGTGAATCAACCATCCAATACCCCTTCCAGATATAATTCATATCAATCTCATTATCTAGCTTAATGATAAAAAAACCTTTACCAATGGGAATCAGTTGAACTGCACCTGTAAGCTTCCATTGATTCTTCAGAGAAGTAACTGCAGTTTCGAATTTTAACTTTACGAAATCCAATATGCCAATCAAGCTAAACTTCCACTCATTTAGGCTTTCATCGATATCTTCATCAGATATGAAAAGAACTGGTGTAGAGTAAACCTTGTTCGAATCATCAGATTTGTGCGCAGAAGTATCAAATGAAGACCTAGAATTATTTGCAGCCATTATCGAACCAAAATTAATTGCAGAACTAAAATTTGATGATTCAGACATTAAAGATGTCCAAATACAAATGGAAATTAACACCATTCATAGAAATATTTGATAGAAATCGAGATCTGAGTGTAGAAATTAAGAAGAAAAAGAATAAAATAACTAAGTTGAACGCCGATTTGATCGCCAAGTTGTCGCCTTTTACCAAATGTTCCCAAAATTTCCAAATTTTCCAAAAATCATCTCTTGAAAAGAGATTTCTACCATTCTTATTTTCGTAAAAAAGTCTCCTCGAATCTATGAAAATAACACATTAATATTTTCAAGAGATTTGGACACTCTCCCGAAATGAACTTGACTATTCATGTTGGTAAAAAGAAAACGACTATCAATTTGGGATAAACCAGCGGCCTACCGGACACAATGTCAAAAACCAGAAGAAAAAGAGAGCTGAAAAAAAAGCGTTTCCCCCATCGCCATGGACGCCGAAAGGGCTGTTACCGATCCCTGTCCTTCTTCAAATAATCATGAGAAACAGCTATCATGGCTTTGGGTAATCGAATCGTTATCCATAGCCAAACTAGTCGACTCGTCCTTCCTCAACGGTATCCTAATTTTTTTATTCTCTCTTGTTATTTACTTATTAGGGTTTGTTCTTCATTTTGATGTTTTGTTTCTACTTGTTGCAGTTTTAATCAGCAAGGCTTCACAGTTAACAGAAGACGAATTGTTTGGTGAAATGGCCAAGGAAAAGCTTGCTGTGGATCAGTTAGAGGATTTGATTGGGGGAGTTGGTACCTGTAATTTGGAGAATGCAAGATTTAGTTCAAAATCAGCAAAGCTTAGACTAGATGAATCTGAGAAAACCCAAGACGTCCTGACGCGCCTTCTTGGCATTGTAAGATTCTCCACACTTTTAGTTGTTGTTGCTCTTATTACTGATAGGTCATTAATTTTGGCTGAGGGGTTCTTGTTACTGTATAATGATATATACTTATGTCTGTTAGATATGCAAGTCTAATATGAAAGTGTCTTTGTTGGAATCGCTAAAGTCGGATGTTCAGAAGTTTGTTTTGTATAAAAGAGCAGTTTTATTGAAAAGTAGCTTACAACAGGTATGGGGAGCCATTTGTACTTTGCTTGGTGTTATTAATAAGATGTAATTTTGAATTTAGGATCTACTTAACAGTCCACTATATATGTTCAGCTGAATAGTAAAATTGCTTTCACATGCTCAAGGGAGATAAGAGGATTGGCAAGAGAATATCATCCCAACAAGAAATTTTTGGTCGATCCTGAAGTTCTTGATGGTGGAAATTCTTCAGAGAACCTATTTAGTCAAAGGGGGGGGGGGGGGGGGGGGGGGGTTCATCAGAGAAAGAAGAACAGCAGGACCATAGAACCAACTGTTTTCGTGGTGGTGTTAATATTGGTGCAGCAAATCGTGATGCGAGTGTGAATTATCTTGAGATTCAGTCACCAGATGAAAATTCGCGTCACCTACTCTCTGAAGATGGGAATACACTCTTTCCAAAAGATTCTCATGGTAAAGGGTTAATATATACTAGGGAGAGATCACCTGAAGTAAAGAAGATTCGAGGTTTGGGTGGATGCGAGTTTGGTTTTGATATCGTTGGTAATGCAGCTGATAGGAGGATGGAGGAGTTCGCTTAAAACACCAAACTTCAGCCCCTATAGTCCCTGAAAATACGAATGAAACTCTGCAAGATAATCCTCCTGATTCCACTCTAGTTTCTAATGAGCATTACTTGGATAAAGGTGATTCTTGTGATGACATTGGTCAACTCAAGTCTTTGCGGCTGAACTCAACTCCGCTTCATGTAAATGGCTCTGTACAGGATCCTTCTGAGAGGGTTTTAGTATCCAGAGAGAAGGAAGTTAGTGAATTGGCAAAAAGAACCCTAGTGGGAGGTGTAAATTTTGTGGACGATCGTCATGGTTGTGAGTGTATCCCTTCTAAAACGCTGAAGAGGAGCAGAGAAGATGGTGAAATCCAGCATACCGAGGAGGTCATAGCTGAAGAAGCTCTGGACGCGTACCACCTTAAAAGCTCCAGCGATATATCAAAAGTTGTTGGTGCATCTACATATACAGCAGTGTCAAGCAAAAATGATGAAAAACGAGCTTGTTCCTTCGATTCAGAGATGGTAATAGCTGCTAAGAAGCAACAGTGCTTGAATTATAACTACCCATCAAGTCTAGGCGCACAAGTAATAGGTGAGTGGACAGAAGGAAATGTATGCAGAAAATGTAACAGAAGTGGTGGTAATCTGTTGATTTGTAGTGTTGTCAGTTGTCGTGTAGTCGTCCATGAGAGCTGTGCAGGGTCTTCAGTAGGTGTCACCGATGCTGGTAAGTACCACTGTCCAATTTGCTCGTGTGTAGAAGCAATCGCAGTATACTGTGAAACAAAGAAAAAGGCTTCCCTGGTAGAAAAAAAGGTGTTGTTTCATAAAAATCAGTTATCTAAATTTATGTCCATGTTGAACGAACAAGAGCAACAATCATCAGAGGTAAATCCTGACAAAGAGCTGATTAAAAATCAGAGAGATAGAAAATCAAGTAACTCTAGAGCCTTGTACTTCTGAGCATAGTGACGATCTACACTGTAAAGGACTTAGAGGAGAGAACTCAGTACTGTGAGAATGCATTGACCCTTGAAGAAAAGGGTAAGGGAGAAGATCAGGAAACTATAGAACCGTGCAGTTCTAGTTATGATTTATCCCAGAGAGGAGTGAAAAAGACAACTCGTCATTGTGAAAATACGTCAAACAGGGAAGAAATGGAGAATGCAAAATTAATCAAAGACCAGTCAGGTGTACTACAGGAAAGAAAGAAAAGTAATGCTACTTCTAAATCAGCTAGCATTACATATGCAAAGCCTGCTGCTGTCTGTCGGATGCATGCAGATGTGGAAAAAGAAATAGAAGATTGGCAGTATACTACACGTTTGCAACGCTTTGCTAAAAATGAAAATGACGTAAAATCCATGGAGACCAAGAGACGTCCTAGGATTTCTACACAGATGTTACTGTATATAATGATAAATTACACCCTCTTTTGTCGATTTTTTTCTACTTTCTGAATCATCATCATTCCCGATAGCAAAACTTGCACGGAGATACCATTTGAGCGATAGTTAAGATTTGTGTGTCCTATATGTAATAGTATCTCTCGTCATAAACGACATCAATACTAGCACGAGGATACCATCGTGCAAGGTGACGAGTTAAGACACAGGGACAGATCCATTGACATGGTTGGAATGAAATTCGATTGGTATTTTGGCGCCATTTTTCTTATAAACTCAAATAACAATGAATTTGAAGCTAATATTTTTATGGCGTAGTCCTTTTATAAAAATTTACCTTCGTACCAAAAATGAGTGCTTCACGGGATGTATAAAGTCACCATCCACCATTTCTAATTTTCCATTGATAATGGTGAAATTAAAATTATAAATTGTGAGGTTTCGTATTTCAGAATTCGCTCATTTGTGGTAGGATCTTTAGCTTCGAATTCATTGTTGTTCGAGTTTTAAAAGAAAAATAGCGCTGAAATGTCAGCCAAACGTTATTTTAACCATGTCATTAGATCCTTTCCATTAAGTATTAACACCACCATTATTAATCATATTAAAATGGGGAAAATACGGTTTAGTCCAAAAGTCAGTCCAAAACTACGGTTTAGTCCAGCCCGAATCAACTAGGTACAAATTAATCCAAACTATGGGAAAGTACACTAATAACCTTATCCTTTACAATTTAGTCCAAATATTTGCAGTTTAGTCCACAATGACTTATGATGATGTCAGCAAATTTAATTAACATAAAAATAATTAAAATACAATTTATCTTTTGAACCGTTTGTCCAAAATTCGCAAACTTGATATATTCGAAAAGATCGTTCCGAGAGCTACAAAAAGAGTACCCATATGACTATATTATTCTCATTTTTTATTTTTTTTTTAATTTACACTAATATATAACTATGTACACATGCAAAAATCAAGAAAATCCAACATCCTTGGTAGCCAACAACCACTCTAGTATATACAAACTATCAGAACTATCAACCACGACAAGCTCTAGTTGATTAGTAGTCGGATTTGTAGAGGTTGGTTTAGCAGTTAACCTGTATCAAGGACAAAACAATAAAACATAAGAATTCGCAGCTTGAAAAATAAGTGATTAACCTTGCACTAACAACCACATAAGTGACAAAACAAGAAAATGAATAAAGTAAAAAGTTAATCAGTTACTGATTTAATCCCTTTTGGCCTAACTGCACAAACTTAATATGGCTTCAAAACATCCCAGTACAGTGAATTACTAAACAATTGAAATTCTAAGACTTATACGGAATATGTAATATATCCATGAAACAGTACAATGGTGTGCAACTATGTACACATCTACCAAAACCTAGAAAATCCAACATAAATGCCTATAGAACAGTCCATATATCAATGAAACGGGAGAATGGAATACAACAATGTACACATCTATAAAAACCTACAAAATTCAACATCCATACCCATAGAACATGCCGTATATCCAGAAAACGGGACAATGGTGTACAACTATGTACACATCTACAAAACACGTAGAAAATCCAACATACATAAACATTAGAACGTGCAATATATCAATTAGACAGGACAATGGTGTACAACTATGTAGACATCTACAAAAACATAGAAAATACAATATCCATACACATAAAAAAAAGGTTGTATATCAATGAGACTAGACAATGGTGTACAATTATGTAGACATCTACAAAAACCAACTAAGAAATACCCATCAAACATGCCGTACATCAATGAGACATGATAATGGTGTATGACTTTGTACACATATACAAAAACCTAAAAAATGAAATACACCTTGTTCTGTCCCAACAAGTTATCAGTCTTATACCTCCTAAATTAACATCTGGCATTCAAATGCTAGTATCATGTGCAACTTCTTCCAATTCAAATGGGATTAAAAGTGATATTGTGTAATCTAATATGGGAGATATTAGATAACAAATACAAATATACGATGTAATCTAATCATGGAGTATATTAGAAAGTGCACATAGTGCTGCAAAATTTCTTTCCTACTAATAAGTTTTGTAATAAGCTGCTACTTCTGATATCATTAACTTGATTACATAATTACAATTATTTATCACTCTTTTGATAAATAACCAAAATATTTGCATACATCGAAAGATTAAAAAAACTAACCATTCTTAACCAAGAGTGTCATAAATCCGAGGTTTGCTTATTTTAACTTCAACTTTCAAACTCCTAGTAGCCCACGCAACAACTTGGTTTCGAGACTGAACTTATTCCTAGTCAAATTGAAAGAGTAAATTCGACTTACCTACATCTGAAATACAAATAATCATTCAAAGAAAGTTAAGATTATCTTCCTCACTACATAACTCCCACGAAAACACAACTGGTGTACAAGAAAATACACCGGATAAGTAGTTACCACACATCAAATAAGAAAATACACAGTAGGCGTATTCAAGTAACCAACTAAGAATTGCAGAGTTGGCAAGTTAAAACATGACAAAAACTAGATATCAACAAAGAATTGATTAGTGTAGGAAATTTCTTGTGTACCTTACTTGATTAGTTTTGGAGTTGCACATGTCGCATGAATGGACTGAAGAACGTAAAGGCAGGGTTTGGGATCGCTTTTGGTTCGTTGGGGAAGCATACAATACTAATGCTTTACCAGAAATTCGAACCTATAACACCAACACACTCGATCCATTTTCTTCTTTGTTCTTTTCTACTAAAATCACATCAAAAACATTTTTCAAAATAACAAGCCTACTTCATACCCTAACATAAAGTTTTACGACTCTTGTTTGTCATTCATTGACGGTCTTCAACTTCTAAATCACATAAATCTTCAAACACGACCACTACTCCTTGGAAACAATTCACTCTATTGTCACTGGTTGACATGTAAAGTAGTTGGTAATCCTTGGAAACAGTATACCTGTAATTTATGTCACGTGTGTACAACAATGTACACTAATATTATAGGTGTACCAATATGTACACATTAAGATTTGTGTTTTACAAAAGTCATGTACGCTAAGTGTTGTAACTCGAAGAAGAGAAATGTACCTTCGTATGGAGATTCAATAAGGAAAATAGCAGGAAGACCAATGCCAACACCAGGAAAAATTGTACCAACACCAGACCCAACACCGTAGCCAGCACCAACATAACCAATAACCTCAGAACCAAAACCAGTACCCAACCAACACCACATCCAATCCCTAATCCCATACCCCCAAAATGCTCCACTAGTTGGATGAACTGGATTCCATCCCTCATATCTCCTAAATAATCTCCTTATTATCATCAGGACCTACAAGCGAAGAAAACAAAAATAATCCCATAATCAAACTTATATGCACATTAACGATCAGCAGGTGTACAACTATGTACCCAGATCAAAATCAACATGTGTACAATTATGTACACATTAAGAATCAAGGTGTGTATAACTCTGTTGACATTAAAAACCCTACCATCAACTATGGAATTCATTTCAAAATTTAAAGTACCTAAAAATGTAGGAACAATCCAGAAGAAATGAATCAATCTAAATGTTGTCGAAGTATTCATGGTTGCTAAAGGAGGGTACGTACCAATATTGCTTAAGAAATCAATCCACCAACATAATGATTGGCATATATAAAGATAAAGCTAGAGCTCCAACCAAAAAATCAAGGAGACAAGAGTTTATATCTTGTGGTTATTATTATTAATGTATGGACAAGGACGACCTTGGGAGTATAGAGTTGGCTAGATCTTCATTCATCTTCACTGGAAATGGTGGCATCTGCTTCATTATTCCTGATATATCGTTCAAGTTGTGCAACATGCAAATTGAATGGAAAAATTAAATCACATGAGATCTTTTTATGCACATTAGCAAAACAAAACATTAATATTTTATCGATGTTCTTTACAACGGACGTTAAATTAAGAAAAGTGAAATGGAAATAGTTACAGAACTTACGGTAGTTACAGAACTTACAGTATAACCCAATGGATTGGGGAACCCTGCAAATAACATACATGTGTTCACCAATTTCTTTCCTCCAAGCCCAGAGTTCCCATGTGCTTCAAGGAACTTCTCACATGGAATGTCTCACAATAACTAATTTTATGAGCTTATGAAAACATTTTTTTCACATGTGCACCAGTTTGTACACCCAAGTTATTTATGCAAGTATGAACTTATGGAGTAAATTTTTCATATGTGCACCAGTTTGTACACCTTAATTATTTACGCAAGCATGAGCTTATGAAGTCATTTTTGCGTATGTACACCAGTTTGTACACCCTAGTTATTTACGCATGCATAAGCTAATGGAGTCATTTTTTCCACACGTACAACAGTTTGTACACCCTATTTATTTACACAACCATAAGGTTATGGAGTAATATTTTTTCATATTTATGGAGTCATTTTTTCATATGTCTGCTAGTTTGTATACACCCTAGTTCATAAAGAGTCACTTAACTTCAAGTAAACAAAAAGAATCAATATGTATACAACTATGTACACGTTAGACAACAATTACATTTAAAGCACAATAGTAAAAAGAAATTCTTAATTTCATATCAACCAAATTGAATCTGTTAATCAGTGAAAAAAATCTTTATTTCACAACTTCCATTTCATTCATCTGTTACAAAAATAACCGTTTCATTTTACATAAAAACGACCACATTCCTAGACATGTTCAGGTGAATCCAAAGCATTCTACTATCTAGTTGCCAAATTACTAGGTACTAAGTAAAACGGATCATTTTAAGAGTTAACGAGAATAAAATGTAGTCTCTTGTTCCACTGGTATCATTGGTTGAAAATAGAAGGCATACTAGATAATCTAGCCACTGGAGCGCGAAGCTTCTCATCCGCAGAAACCAACTCCCTAACCAAAAACTTAAATGGTACACTTTTTTACAATAGTGGCCTTAAGCTTTTAACAACTACAACCTAGTTTTATCAATACTCAAATAAAAATAAATTTGGTGTATAGATCAAGAGGTTTATAAAAGGATTAAGTAAAGCGTATAATGTGATTAAAGGGACTAACCAGCCACAGCCTCAGACAGGGTGAAACAAAGTGCTTGCAAGAAAATCTTTGATAATATCCACTTATTTATTAAACTGCGTGTTTTTTTTAATGATCATAGGGAAGCATTATTATCAGAGAATATAAAACTAGACGAAAACATTTATCTAAATATAGGAATCAAAATGTTGAGAACCCATGTTCTTGGTTTGGTATTAGTATTATTATATATGAAAATACAGTTTAAAAAATGAGCTCATCTATTGGTGTTGCTAAACCAACTTGGTTACTAAGACAATGAAAACCCGTCTTAATATTAACATGGTAATTGAAGATTAAGAAAGCCAAAAAATGGGAGAAATCTCTCAAAGATGCTAGAAAATCATACTCAAAGGACGCAATATTCTTTATTTTGCTCTCTAAGAAGACCTTCCTTAGCCCAAGCCTGTCAGAATTAAGTGTGTGGAAACTATTGAGAACTGTACCAAAAGGCTCTCAAAAGAAAAGGTGAAAATGCATGTGAAAGATACCACTTAACTGTCAAATTTAACATCATATTTTCATATTTGTCATCTTCAATTGTGTCTCATGCATCGCATGTTCCCTTTCTCATAATTAATTGCTCCAAGCAATTGCATAAATTCCACAATAGAACATAAGAAACAAATATGATGTGTCATCAGATGTGTATCACCATCTTACATATACAGTTCCTACCAGCATTAGTAAAACAACTTAGCAAGAAACTATAACTACATTGTGTATCACTTAACCACACAATAATATGATTTCAATACATTTTGATTCCCAATTTTTATAAACTGACAACTGCTGAGATTAACAACTATTTATGATATTTTACAAAGAATTTTTTTCGAATCTAAACTAATAAACTTGAATTGACTTTGTGTACCCAACATAAGCAATAATTTCCTAAAAAGTGACATAGATCTAAACTATGATATTAGGAAATTCGAAGAAATTGAATCAATAAGTTTATGAATTTGTCTTTTTGCTTTCCGGAATCGATATAGAAATCGATAAATTAAATGATAAGAACAGATTGAACATACCTTTCAAAGCGACTATAATGATGAAATCCACAAATTAATCTGCTGATACTGAATCTCATCAACTTTTTTCCTAGATTTGAAATTAATCCTCAATAAAAATGACGAAGACGATTTAGGCTTGGAACTCATTTGAATCGAGTATTTGATTGATTCTCAGATCTATGTTTGGAAGTTGAAAATGTCGAAATTAGTTTTTAGGATTTGTTCTTAGAAAGGAAGAGCTTCTAAGAAAATGAAGTGAAGAAATAGGGAACTGAATTTTAAGAAGTAATATCACGTTTAACTGGTGGATATTTTTGTCATAAAAAATAACAATTCTGGACTGAATCGTCTATAAATGGACTAACTCGTTTTAAATTGGGTAGATTTAGACTAGCCAGTACTAGGCCTGAGAGGGGCGGACTAGAGCGTCCAAAGCCCAGCAAAAAAGGGATTAAATGTTAATTTATCTATAAAATGGCGTTTTGGGATAAGGTCAATTGTTCAACAAGTGTTACAAAATCCGTTAATGCTAATCTAACATGAAAGTATTAGACCTAGATTTATATAGGATTTTGCCAGAATCCAAAAACTTTATATATCTAAAATCTAGAAAAATCCTCGAAATATAATAGATGGTATTGGATTTTTTTTAAGGGAAAATTATCGTTTGGTCATTTTATAGGTGGTTGCAAGTCTGTTTGGTCCAAAGGCAAAAAGCGTTTTCTGTTTGGTTCATAATTATTTGAAAATATCAAATGGATCAAAATACCCTACCGTGTTAATTTCTGTAGCTGTTTCATTCCTGTAATTATTTGAGTTCATCCTCTCTGATGAACTTCGAACTTCCTACTTATTTTCTTGTAGGAGTTCATTCTGCTTGATGAACTATCAGGTGTTTGGTAGTGCTTTTTGTAGATTCGAGTTCATTATTATGAAAAAAAAAACAGAATTCATTCTTTCAAATGAACACCAAAACAAAAACTAAATCAAATCCGAAAAACATAGTTCTTTCTTTCAAATGAACACCCAATCAAATACGAAAAGACAGTTCACTTTTTAAAATGAACACCTAATAAAACCAATATTTAAAACGGAGTTTATTATTTAAAATGGACACCTAATAAAACCAAACTAAATCAATATGAAAATATAGTTCATTATTTCAAATTTAATTGAAAACACAGTTCATAGTTAAAAATAAACATACAACAAAACATAATTCAAACTCAAATCTTCAACATCAGTAGAGAACCTAATTAAATCTTCAACAACAACAGATCAATCTTCGACAACAACATGAGCTCGTATTTATTATCTTTATCGTCTTCATCATCTTTAACATCAACAACAACAGAGAAGGAAAACATGAGGTCATCTTCATCATCTTTACCGTCTTCGTCTTCGTTATCGTCTTCATCATCTTCATCTTCAACATTCATCGTCTTCATCATCGTCATCTTCAACATGAGTTCATCTTCGATCTATGTGATCAAATCAAAATCTCCTTAATCAAAATCAAAATCTCCGTAATCAAATAAAATCGATCACTGTAAAAGGAATGTTTATCCCCAATCTTCAAAATCGATTTCAAGAGCAGCTGAGAAAGAAATAAAAAAAAAATGTGAGAGAAACTAGATCTGGAAACAGAGAGGAGAGAGAAAGTAAATTTGAAAATGATTTATTCTCCACTGAGTTTTTCTATATGTATGTGTAGATGGTGGATTTTCGATAAAGGCTAAAATCATAAAACCGTAATTGTACATACTCCTGAGCCAGCAATCAGATGAGTATTGAGGCTCATGTCTCTCATTGATGCATGAAAGTTCATGCCGCAAGAACCTCTGACTGAGAATACCGTCTCTCAGAGCATATGCAGATGTGCAGTCTCTCAACTAAGACAACGACATATCTCATGAATACTGAGCAATTTCAGTAATCACTTTTATATAGAATCGAACGATTGGACGGCTCCTAGACAGCTTGCCTGCTAGTATATATCGATAACGTCTTCAGGATGTAACAATGTTTTCCCTGACTATATAAAATACATGTGTATAGAATCATTATGATTGGACGGCTCCTAGACAGCTTGCCTGCTAGTATAGAGCAATAACGTCTTCAGGATGCAACAAGGTTTTACCTGACTATATAAAAGAGATATGACGTTTCAACAAGCTCATATTTCTCAATTCTCAAATAATTAATGCTCCTAGACAGCATGCCTGCTAGTATAGAGCCATCAATTAATTATCTCTAATCGTTAACTGAATATTCAACAATATTCTACGATTCTTCGTAATATTTCGTCACTTCAATTCGTGGTTCTTCCCAGCAGAATTCCACGGGTTATTGATAAATGTTCAACGTACGGGCATCTGAGCCGCTATCGAGTAATCCCTGACCAAAATGGTGCAAGTGCGCTCCGCAATAATGCACAAACGAGCACCTGAATGCACGAACGAGCATTCCAAAACACGAAGGAACGATGAACCTATACAAAATATGAAGAAAATAATAAATAATAAAATATTAATTGAGGCGCCAGGGGACTGGGCCCACCGGCCGGACGGTCGTGCCGTGGCCAGTCCCACGCCCAATTTTATATTTTATCATATTTTTATTATTTTCCTTGATCTCATGAAAATCTCTTCATTTGAGCAAATATCTTTCGTTTCATGAAAACTCCTTAAATTCATGAAATTTCCCTCAAGTCATGAAAAATAATTAGGGAAACTCGTGGGACCGGCCCGGGCCCTGGCCGGTCCCACACGTCCCTTATTTTATTATTATTTTTTATGTTTCCCCCATCTCATGGAAACTCCTTGATTTCAACAAATTACTTGGTTTCAACAAACTCCTTGGTTTTATGATATTTCCCTAAAATCATGAAAAATATTATAAAATTAGGGAAAGTGCCTTGGCCGGCCGGGATCCTTGTCCATAGTCGGTCCCACACTTCATGACTCTTTATTTTATTATTATTATTTCCATAATCTCATGGAAATTCCCTAACCTCATGAAATTCCTCAGTTTCATGGTATTTCCTTCACATAAGGAAAAATACATAAAATTGGGAAAGGTGCTGCGGGACTGAGCTTGCTAGCTGGCCGGCCATGCCCTAGCCGTGGACGGTCCCACACCTTGCAATCCCCTATTTTATTAATTATATTTCATCATCTCATGAAGATTCCCCAGTTTCAGCAAAACCCTGAATCCTTCATATTTTCTCAAAGTGTTGCCCAAACGCGCATCAGAAAATATCGAAACTCTCAGGACTGAGACACGGATATTATGGTGACACGGGCATGTCTCATTGACCGACCAAGGCCGACACTAGGGCTTGCAAATAGCCGGTCCCACATGTTTTAATAATTTTGACCTAATTTGCTCAATTGCTCATATTAGGTCCAAACTCTTCTCAAACAACTGGGAGTTTGCTCAAACGACCATCAGATGGTCCCACGACCACCAAGAGCCAGTCCCATGACCCCTTGGTCGGTCCCCCATCTCTTCATAATCAGGTTTTACTACCTAACGCTCACACGAGCATTATTTCAATAAATGATTAAACCGACATTTAATCATCATTTCACCAACTGGTCTTCAGGAGACTTTGGTATTTTGCTCACTTGAGCATCTGGGCGTTACATGGTCGACTCATCATTACACGTAGCCGGTCCCTCTTCAGTGCGTGATTTTCAATAAATCATCAATTGATCAAAGATTAGGGTTTCAAATCCATAGCTTTGCGAAAACTTAATTCTGAGCAGATTCAAATACTAATAATTTAATGTTGATCCCGTGATCAACATTTTTATTATTATGCTCGGCCTAGCTGCCAGTATCTTAAATTAATATTTTATTTTGGTCCTGCCACCAACAATTCATCAGATGAGCAACATTTTCTTATATGAGCAATATTTTCTCAGACTAAGGAATATTGGTTCAACTATCAATATTCAACAATTCAACAGCATAGTTTGCTCGTTTTAGGTTATCAACATTTATTCGACAATATACTTTTGCCTCAGTAGGCATGTTCAATTCGTGAGTCTCAGAACATTTGCAAATCATGTTCAACTCAGCAATACAAGGACTCATCGTCCCATGAAGTCAGCAACTGAATCCACAACCACGAGATGTCAATCGTGTCACATGGGGGATATTAAATAGGGTTTTGGTCTGGCGGTCTACGGTACGTGTGTTCATGCAAACGATGAGAATGTGAGCAAGTCGTGCAATCAATTGGAGGAGTCAGCAAAAAAGTGGATGGAAAATCAACCAAGTCTCCGTACGATGAGCAACTGGTTTTGATACGATTTCCCACTTCCCCACTCTTTGACTCCAGCAACTTTCACACTTCATGGGATCAAGGTGTTTAGAATTCGGAAATATAAAAAAGCATTTGAATCCTGATTGAAATAGACAAGAATTTCTCGACAAGTTCATATTTGACCGAGCAATGCTCTAACAATCTCCCTCTTTGTCAATTTTAGTGACAAAACTATCAATACATATGGAATACAAAAAAGATAAAGAAACTTTAGTACCTCCTATTCCACATGTCTAATCTCAACATTCCTCGAAATCTTCGTCACTTCCAAGTACTCCAATGATCCCAAAGGTTGTAAGTTTAGCATCACCGTTGTTGAAAATCCATAACTATAACAATGAGAAAGCATCGGTCTCGATCATTATTATATAGTGTCATAGTATTATTACATGGTGTCAAAGTCCAATTGTATCACAACTTCAACAATAATACTATGGTGATATGTATCACTCCCCCTTAGTCAATACTCCACCTCACATGGAAACCACTCCACCTTACACACTGATCCGAAAACCATATGTATTTGTAGTGTGAACTACATAATAATTCTCCCCCTTTTTGTCAATAAAATTGGCAAAGGTACAAAATGATCCAAAAACCATATGTATTTGTAGTGTGAACTACATATTAATTCTCCCCTTTTTGTCAATAAAATTGGCAAAGGTACAAGAACGGGATCATAATGAAATTTCCGAGAGAGACATTTCATGACAAAAGGAAAAATACATACCAACTAATTTAGATGCAATCATAAAGCCGAGGCTAAATGCATTCATCAAGGAGTTTAAAGATACAAGATAACCCCTCTAAAATTCCACAGCCGCACACCCCTCAAGATATGACCATTAAGCACAAGTTCAAAAGAACTCTCCCCCATTTGATGTCATTCCCGAAAGAAGAACAATAGCGACCTTAATTTCAAACGAAAATAAGGATTTTATTGGACACCAAAAACCATGAGAATGATTTTTTATATCCAAAAACTCAATCAAATTAATCACAAGTAAACCCATAATTAATTTAATCGGAATACGCAAGCAAACTAAACACAAAAAGTGATCAATTCAATTGAAGATAACATACGGAGCTACGACTAAGTTAACCATAAGATAATGATTAGCTTAACCGTTCTTATACTCAACACAAGAAAACCTTATGGAGTCACGGAAATACTCAACTAGATTAATTACAATAGAACCCATAATTAATCTAATTGGAATACACAACCAAACTAATTACAAAAGTAATCAATTTAATTGTCATTTGTTTTGCTCGACATAAGAATACTTACGGAGCAATAACTAAATAACCAAACAAGATGATTAATTTAGTTCAATATGCTCGACATAACATATCTCACGGAACAACAACTAAGCTAAGAAAATCAACTTGGTTGTATAATGCTCAACATAATATACATTACGGAGCCTCACAGTAATACATAAAATATGGATCAGGGATGATCAATACTGCGGAATACACAAGGATTCATTCTATCTTCAATCACTATTTGCATAACGACAATAATAGACATAATCCTTGAAAACAAAATATTTTAACCTATCTTCCATCAAGATTGACAATATAGGCTTAACTTTTGTATTTGTCAAAAGTTCATTCATTCTTTTACCAGTACGTGAATACCGACCACGAACGACTTTAATTTTGACAAAGTATGGGACAAACATAGTTCACGGACGTAAACACCAATCCCATACCAAATTGCAATATAAAAAATCATAAAGATTAAATACTGCAAGACATCATCTTCCAAATAGTTTTAGAATTTAAACCAATAAACCTAAAAGAGAACAAGGAGATGAAAATAATAGATATGTGTAGTCACAATCATTGCTATTCAAAGCACTAGTATTTCTTCCAACTAAATCAAAAATAAGACATACTAGGAAATAATATCTTTGAGAAATTCCTTATCATTCTGAACTCCTTGTCGTCAACAACCATTGGAATAGAAGGTTCGTGGAGGAAGGAGTCAATACCAACAAACCGTCTTGGCTGATGATGTCGAACCAGGGCCTTCTGAATTTCCAAAGATCTTAAAACGAAAGCCTTTATTTCACTAATCTCCTTTATTACTTCCTTCAATTCATAAAGAACATCGTAAAAGTTCTTAGAGTTAGAAGGGACAGCCCTTGGCTTTCTTGTATTCCTCCTCTTTCTTTTCAAAGAAGAAGTTACTGGAGATTTCTCTTTTCCCTTGATTGATGGCTTAACAATCATATTTACATGTTTTCCATCCAAAGACATGATGCTTAGAGAACAGTTATAAAAAACTGGTTTTTGTGAGTGGAATTCACAATCTCATCAAGCAGTCTTAAGATATAAAAGATATCAGAGAGGAAAAAGGAATGTAGGGTTCGCAACCTTTAAACAGGTTCGTGGACGCCCAACTCTAAACCCTATAAATAGTAAAATTGTCTATAATAACTATTTCTTTTATTTTGATAGACAAACAACTAAGAAAACAAGAAGAAAAACTTTTCCTAAAGCCTGATTGGTACACAACCTTGTCTCTTATGATCAGGCACATGAGACAAGATTTACCTAACAACACAATCAATTTGTGTTGTTGTGAACAACAATTTGTCCACCATTTTCCTCTAGAGAGGAATCCTCAGACTTCTGTCTATCAAAGCGATTTGACCATACTTTCTTCTCTAATGGTTATATTTTGTCTTTGGAAACCAACTTCTTAGACGAAGATAAAATCCTACATACCTCAGCAGTCTTCTGAGCAAGTTTAAGCTTTCTTGCCAATCGAATTTCTCTTCGTTGAAGTTTGTTGGCATGCCTCACATGATGTTTGTACTTGTAACATCTTGATAGTTCATGACCCTTCTGAGAACAAAACGAGCACGTCAAACTTGGATAGTATTCAGGCATCTGTGATGTGAAAGCAGTACACATAGTAGATCCTGAAACATTACAAACAGAGTTTCCAAAGGATGGGTCAATTGATTCTTCCATCTTGATTGGATTCTCTTCTTCACCGAAACCATCAAAGTTGATATATATAGTGCTACAATTATCAAAATCAATGTTTTCACATAGAAGACCAACACTTGATTTCCTATCTTCATCAGAATCATAGATCTCAGACATCTCATCAAGTGTTACAGCAAGACCTTTGTTCCCAGTGTATTTTCTACGATTTGGGCACTCGTTTGCAAAATGACCAAAACCTTTACACTTAAAGCAATGCGGCATGTCCTCGTCATCAGCTTTGTCAGCATCCCTGTTTTTAGGAGGGACGTGATTGTGAGGTTTATCTGACGACCAAGGTTTGTCTCTTGAAAACCGTTTACTTCTCTTCAATAGAAGATCCCTAAACTGTCTTGTGATCAAGGAGACTGATTTGTCAAGATATTCATCCGAAAAATCACCCTCAGACAGATCATCCTCAGAGACATAAACACTTTTATTTTTATCAAGTAACTTAGTGTTCTTCTGTTCTTTAAAGGCAACATCCTTTCCGATTTTGGATGTATGCTCATGGTTAAAGATTTTTAGCTTTCCAACCAATGCATTTCTAGAAATATTATCAAGGTTATTTCCCTCAACGATGACATTCTTTTTAGACTCGTATCTAGATGACAACGATCTGAGAATTTTCATCACAATGTCCTTTTCAGGAATAGTCTTACCCAATGAAAAAGATGCATAAAAATTTCATACACTTTGTGATTAAACTCATGAAATGTATCTTCATCTTCCATACGAAGGTTCTCCCAATCGGAATTAAGGTTTTGAAGCCTAGCTTCCTTTTCACTGAAGTTACCTTCAAATACGGTTTCTAAGATATCCCAAGCATCTTTAGACCTAGTGCAATTTGACACATGGTGCTGAAGATTTGGGGTAATGGCATGTATGATGGCATTCAAACCGTCGGAATTTT
This sequence comes from Papaver somniferum, assembly GCF_003573695.1. Classification (NCBI taxonomy): domain Eukaryota; kingdom Viridiplantae; phylum Streptophyta; class Magnoliopsida; order Ranunculales; family Papaveraceae; genus Papaver; species Papaver somniferum. Next base: position 87,690,161 of record NC_039365.1, on the reverse strand, counting down.
GCTTCGCATCAAGTATCTCGGCAGGATTATATTCACCAATATTCTTGGGAACGTTTACATCTCCAACTTCCACAACAGGAGCATCATAGCCATTAACAACATATACCTATGATTGAAAATCACGCGCTTGAAGAAAAGATCGCATAGCAATTTTCCACCATAAATAATTAGAGCCATCGAAGACTGGTGGTACGTTAATAGAGATAACACCTCTGTCTATAGAGTCAGATCGCTACAAACACAGACTTGTAAGGTCTTAAACGTGTTTGCCTGCTCTGATACCAATTGAAAATGCGGGGGTCTAACAACAACACCCAATATTTCGCTTAGAAATCTGTATGGACTAACTCGAATATACTTTTAAGAGAATCAACAAGACTCAATCAATTAAAAGTATATCAACGAGTTTATATCTCTCTTCTTGATTTGATTTACTCAAGCAAGAACTGCGAGTTCTAATCAAATACAAGGAATAACTTGGATGATACCAAAGACCAATATCCAAGGAGCAATCAATGACAATCAACAACCAAAGGTTGGATTACTCTAATTTATGATCTAATGCACAACCTGTATTATTTCAATTATAAAGATAAAACAATATAATGCGGAAATTGAAATAACACAGACACCAGAAATTTTGTTAATGAGGAAACCGCAAATGCAGAAAAACCCCGGGACCTAGTCCAGATTGAACACACATTGTATTAAGCCGCTACAGACACTATCCTACTCCAAGCTAACTTCGGACTGGACTGTAGTTGAACCCCAATCAGTCTCCCACTGGTCCAAGGTACAGTTGTACTCTCCACGCCTCTGATCCCAGCAGGATACTGCGCACTTGATTCCCTTAGCTGATCTCACCCACAACTAAGAGTTGCTACGACCCAAAATCGCAGGCTTTGACAATAAACAAATCTGTCTCCCACAGACAAGTCTATCAAAGGATCAATCTGTCTCCCGCAGATAAACCTAAAGGTTTTGTTCCGTATTTTGATAATAATCAAGGTGAACAGGAACCAATTGATAATCCGGTCTTATATTCCCGAAAAACATCCTAGAGTTATCAATCACCTCACAACAATCTTAATTGTATGGTAGCGAAACAAGATGTTGCGGAATCACAAACAATGAGACGAAGATGTTTGTGATTACTTTTTATATCTTGCCTATCGGAGATATCAATCTCAAGCCAATCAATCTGATTGTACTCGTACGATAGAAGATGCAAGATCGGATCACACAAGTACGATAAAAGTAGTATCAGTATGGCTTCACAATCCCAATGAAGTCTTTAAGTTGTTAACCTGGTTTTAGAAGAAGAAAACCAAAGGTTAAAGGAGAACCGACTCTAGTATGCAAACTAGTATCACATGTAAGGTGTGGGGATTAGTTTTGCACAATACTAGATGTCTCCTTTATATAGTCTTTCAAATCAGGGTTTGGAATTAGGTTACCTTGGTAACAAAGCAATCAATATCCACCGTTAGATGAAAACCTGATTTAGATTCAAGCTAATATTTCTCAACCGTTAGATCAAAAACTTAGCTTGTTACACACACTTGACAATGCATGCTTCTAGGTTTCACAACCGTACACAAACGTATGCACTTATTGGTTCAACAGTAGTTAACCAAAAGGTTAGCCATATGAGCATTTCATATCAACCATGTTCTTCTTCACCATAACTAGTTCAAATGACTTCAAATGAACTAGTTATATAGTTGTTCAATTGCAAGGAAATCTTATGTACTACACAAGACAAAATTGAATCAAAGATGATTTGATTCACTTGAATCCGTTCATGAACTTTTATAGACATATATAACCTTCTCAAGTTCGCAGACTAGGTTCGTGGACTTAAGTTACCGGGCAGAGTTTACAAACTCTAGCAGAAATTCTCGGGTTTGAGAACTTCGCCGGTTCGCGGACTTAGATTCACGCAAATAGTTTGTCAACTCCAGCAGAAATTCTCGGGTTTGATAACTTCGGCAGTTCGCAGACTTGGCTCACGCCATTCTTCCGGTTCTCTTGATCAACAAAGTTCGCAAACTTTGGTTCAAGGAATAGGACTTATACATAAATGTGTTTCCACAACAATGATTATGTCCACCATTGGTTATGTAATCTAAACTCTCATTCCAATCATTGAAATATTCTTAGAGGACGTTATATAGTTGTTACACCATTTCTCGTCAAAGCAATTTTCAAGATGATTGAAACAATCATGAATTTCTTCACATGGTAAAGATAAACTTGATCGAAGCGAAAAGCTTACCAACACATATTTCGAGATATAGATAGGCGAGGTATACTCGGCTCGAAATACCAAATGTGTATAATCCAAGTCTATATATATAGCATACGACTTCTTGTCTCAAAGAGTAAGAGATAAAGTAGATAGACTTTTGAGTGACAGATAAGTTCTAGTCTTCACATACCTTTTTGTCGAGAAGTTCCACCGGTTCCTTGAGTAGTTCTTCTACTTGTATGATGAATCTCCATGAAGCCCTTGAGCTCAACTACACTTTCTATCCTAGTCTGAGACTTAGCTATTATAGACTACAAATCAAGACTTATAGTTTTGATCACTAACATTGAAAAACATGCTTGAGATAGCAACGCATGCGAGTTCGACCGAACAATGCTCTAACAGAGTGGATCATGACGCCACCGCCAGCTAGAAAAAAGTGGTCCCTCTGTAAAAACGTGTTTAACATGAGTCACATGCTAAACCAACTATATATAATCCCTTGAAGACTCACTTTGTAAATTGAGACGTATGATTCAGTCTAACTGAATTAATAAGAATTATCCTTTCTCTGTTCTCTCCCCTACTAAATCGTGTTTATCGACCTATAGATAACTCTATAATCACCAATTGGACCTAGAACTAAGTAATCTACAAACGAAGGTCGGTAATCAGATCAAGTCAGGAGATGGAATTAAACCAGTAAACCAATTATTGTCTTGTGTAGGTACGTACTCCGTTAACATCATGAGGACACAGAAGTATGCATCTTCAAAGAATATCAAAAGATGAAAGTTATTGAGGTTTATGGTATCGAGATAATGCAATTCGTGAAGAATTAAGTGTTAAAGTACTTCTCCCACGACCATAGTAGTTTCATTATTTATTTTTCTTTTAGTTTATATTTTATTTTTCTTGATAAAAAAACGAAAAAATTGAAAGAAAAAAATTAAAATTTTCTATTATTATTTTAGTTTGTATTTATTCAATAAAGTTGGGGGGATTAAGAAACCAATGAATAAGTTCCGAGCAACAAGAAATTGAGGAAAAAAGTTACAAATTATCAAGGCTCCACGAATTTCAAGAGTTCATCATCAACAATTAAAGAGCGGATACAAAAATGTTTTTATAAGAGGTTGTGAGATTGGTGCGATAATTGTAGATCGAATGAGAAGGTACGTAAATATTCACATACTGGTAGATTTCCTTTCTTAGAGATATTCATAAAGAGGTTATTCTTTTTCACGGGTTATGAAAATACAGATTTGGAAGGCTTTTCCTTCCCACCATTCAATGTGTGCATGTGTTGTATCTTCATTTATTCTTGCTCACATGTGAAAACCATAAAAAAGGTCTTTTAATTGTCAGTATCATAAAACCCTATTGGTGAGCCAGAAGTCAAGGAGAAATGCTTATCCGATCGCTCTCGTCTGAATTCTTTCATATGGTATTGGTTATTTCTCGTTCAACAATTAAGCATGACAATATGTTCTTTTGTACTTCTAACTTCTTATTATTAGTGCATAGAAATTTTACGTCCTCTTAACGTGTTTGAATGCTTGTGTTTTGGAGTATTTTAAAGTTGGAATATGTTTTGTGGGTATACCTCACGAGACTATAACTCATCCATTAGGACACATAGGGGTTTAAAAGCTTGTTGGGCATGCTAAGTGCAACCGTGACTTCGGCGAATACGAGTTGTTGTATTTTTAGTTTAGATTTTTTAGTTTTCTCGAGGACTAGCAAAAGGAAAGTGTAGGGGTATTTGATAAGTGCAGAATTTACACGTTTTGAGTATCGTTTTTATATTATTGTTGCTTTTGTATTTTATGTATTTTATTAGGTGCATCCTTGAAAAGAAGTGAAAATAGCTCTCAAAGTGTCGAGAAGTAAAGTACTACAAGTGGAGAAGGGCCAAAGACCAAGTGGAACTCGTTGAAATCCAAGATTTCTTCTCATCGTCTTCAAGAGGACGAAAAGACGAAGCGAAAGGCGAAAAAATGAGGTCACTCTGACGTCGTATGAAAAAGTTATAAGTAATTGAAGCAAGACAAAGTTGCAAAAATTAGACATAATAAAATTGATAAAGGAACCCACGTTCTACTCAGGTCAGCCGAGACTTATAAAGGCAGAGGCTTTGGGGTTGTCACTTTTAGAAAAGTGCTAACAACACAATTGATGAAGGCCACCTTCTTCTTCGTTCTTCACGGCAATAACATCGTGACCGTGGCTGGTGGTGATTGTGATGGAGGTTTGAGTTATATTAATGGATTTTGGTAGTTTCTTTGGTGCTTATGGAGCCATAAATTCTTTGGGATATAATGTTGAGTTTCTAATGTGAAGATAAGCATCGTTAGCGGTAGTTCCGTGTGATCGATGGTGAAACAGGGAATGGTTCGAATTGTTGTTGTCATCATCATTTGTTATTGACTCTAGATGCTGGTGGTGATGATCGTGATGTTGGAATCAATGATGAGTATGGGTTATTGGAAAAGACTCATGCAGTGCACGTCAAGTCTTTGTTGTGGTGCATGATAAGAAAATTCAAATGTCTCTTTCCCTTTATTACTCACGTGCTTAGCATGTGTTCTGTTTATTTTCTTTTTGTCTCGCACGAGTATCCAAAATGTGTGATGTTTGATTATTGACAGTTTAGTCAGTTGATCGTGCTATAAGTATGTATGTGCATCAATCATTTCTCTGTAATGTGAATTACCTCTCTGTAATGAATCTGGTTCATTTTGTTTTAATGATACACTACTAGTTTGAGTATTAATGTTGTGGTTATTAACTGTAACGGAGTGGATCTCGAGATCGGTATCTGATGGTGAAGACACATCAATGATTGATTTTGGATGTGAGTTTAAAGTACGAGATTGAGAAGAACTTGGAGCTCGATAGAATGACGTTAATTCTGAAAAAGCGGGGGTCTAACAACCACACCCAATCTTTCGCTTAGCAATATGTATGGACAAACTCCAATATACTTTCACTACACCAAATTCTGGATTTAGCAACCCGGATTAGCAACAACACTAGAGATGTTGCTAATTCGCATCAAACAAAAACAATTGCCAAACTTTAGCAACAGTTTTTCTATTGCGAAAGTCGCAACTGTCCATATTCTGTTACGATTAGCAACAGCCGAGGATATAAGCATGCGATTCACATGCTTATCAGGTAACACTTTTGACCCTTTTTCCACCCATATTTTGGAACGAATTTTGATCATGTTGTTATTTCACCCCTTTGACTAGTTGACTTCTTTACTTTAGGGATGCCAGATTTAACCCACCAAAATTCCGGTACATAACACTCGCTTCATTTTTATCCACAAATTGTTTTTCTTCTCTCTCCTTTATCCCCTCCTTTGATAAAACTATTTTCATTATCTTCTCCATTTACTTCTGCATCTAGATAAAAAGCTCTCAAATCTCCACTGCGATTAAAGCTCTGTTATTAACGCTCTGCTGCTATTAAAAAATCTTATCCATCTCCCCATTCGGTAGAAAGAAAATCTCCCAAAACAATATGTGAATCATCTCTGAATTTAGGGATTTATCACCTTGAGGAGTTGTTGAAATAACAAGCTGTAAGATAACTCCTATCCTTACGCAAGAGTAAACATGATCAGTTCCTGAAATCTTATGAAGATTTGGTGAATACCAAATTCAACCGATTGATTTTGACTCCTAGAATTTCTGCCCAGAACAATCCCTAGAAATCGACCAAGTATAGCTGATGTAAGTCAATTAAGTTCTATACTTGTTAGATCGATAGTTAAGTTTTATTTGTTTTTAACGACTTCTACTTATATTACTGCAGGTGGAAGCACCATTCTGAGGACTTTTGCTCAGCGTAATAAACCTAGGTATGGATTCATCTTGTTATTCTATTTTTATGTTTTGGGTATAATTTTACGTCAGTAGATTGTATCTGAGATTTGGGGTTTTATTCATTTTGAGTTTTATTTTATGATTTGGGTGTTTCTATTTTTTGATTTTGAAAGGTTTTCAGTGAGTGGAACTAAGAATAAATGAAGATAAATTTGAGTTCCCTGTTTTTACTTTTCTGTTTGTTTTTTTAACTTAAAACCTAAAAATTGAAACCGTCTACAACCTAAAATCAGTACTAGTTTTGGCACTATACATATGATTGATGCCCTCAAGGAGCTTAACATGGAGAATTATGATGAAAAGGATGTTGGTAACTTATATATATTTTAGTCTTTTAGTCATACAACTTTCTTGTTTGTCTTCTAATGAGCAGAACAGGTCATTGATAAGTACATTTTCACGCGATATGTTCTGTTGAAGTTGATTTCTTTTGCACTGAAATTTGCAATTTTACGTTTTATGGCTCGACTCCTGATTTTATAGATGCCAATGCATTTTGGAGTGGTTGATGGTTTGAGATCTCAAATTGTACATCAACTATGCAGGTCATACGGCTAAGTTGACACTGCTTATGATCAATTGTATGGCTAAGCCTGAGAGCGGATACCTTGTCTCCTTGTTTCTATGGAAATGTATGAACAAAGTGTGTTCCTTTTTTTAAGTGTTTTATATTTAGCGATACCGTGGGTACAGCTTTTGGTGTACCCCGCCGGTTAAGTTACTGACACAATGAACTTAGAAACTAGTTAGGCTAGGTTAATGGTATATGCACGTTTCTTCTTAGGAAATTAACTGGCTACCTGAATGATGATGTTAAATAAAAAGGTGAGGTAGTGGTCATGTTTCTCGTTTTCTATTTTTTTTAAGATCTACATATCTAACTTGTACAGATATTGAAGTTTAATGGCTAGTTAGAGATGTCCGCCAAAGTATCTATTGGCATTTATTTGGATATATCTTTGTTTATTCATATTCCTGAATGTCATTTTAATTGTAAATCTCTAACGTCGTTGGAATTGGTAATGAAGGGTAAGCATCGGTCAGAGGTTACTCTTCCTAATTACTCAATGTATTTACCTAGTCTCAAGTCATTGGTGCTTAAATCACTAGCAGTATATGAAGTAGAGCGAGCAAATAAGCTTATAGCCAGTTGTCCAGTTCTTGAAACGCTAGATATAAAAACAGAGGATCATCAGAAGCTCACCATTAATTCTTCTACGTTGAAGCTCTTTGAAGTTAATGATTGTGGTTATGAATGTTCACTTTATTATACAAACAACTAAGATTATCAAGTCAAACGCTCCTATATTGGGGTGTTAAAATTGTGTTTGTCTATATATCGTAGTCCTCATAGGTTCATACACAGTCTAAGTCTTATGATATCTCATACTGTCGGAACTCTTCCCTCGTGGTTTACCATAAATGCTAGCTTTTTTTCTTGTTGATGCTTTCCATTTTTTATTGTATAGTCACATTTTGAATTTCATTTTACCTTGTTGGCCTCGCAACCTTGCATAAGGTCATAAACTAATATGCATCAGCCTAGTGACGTGCAAATATTAGTAGGAATGACAAATTGTGACCCGTCTTCTTTTGGATTTGAAAGGTGTTTTTATGTCATTTTACCTTGTTGGACTCGCAACCTTGCAGAAGGTCATAAACTAATATGCATAAGCCTAGTGACGTGCAAATATTAGTAGCAATGACAACAAATATTGTGGTCTGTCTTCTTTTGGATTTGAAAGGTGTTTATTTTTATTTATGTAAACAACAACGCAACGAAATGGGGAATGTTTTTAATGTGCATTTTACTTCTTATGTAGATTTGAGCCAAGCAAAGTGCGAAGATGTTATTTTTAAGCAGGTATAACTTTCTTATAGTCTCCTCTGTTCAATTTATGTGGTAGTGGTAGACTTTTTTTTTTTGAAAATCTCATGATGTAGAACTTCCTGATGCAGGCATGGATTACATATATCTGGAGGAGAGCAAAAGCAGATGTTGTAGATGAAGATATCGCAGAAGAGAGACTTCAATCTTGGATGGATCGTGTTGGTCAAAAACCAACATCCTGATGATGCTGTTGATGGTAATTCATATTCTTGATTTTTGTATAGGTATCATGACATGCTTTGATTTTTGTAAGCTGTCATAGTAATGCAAGAGAAAGTTTATGACTGGATTCTTCCTTTTAATTGGTGTTTTTGTTTTGCTATCCAGTGGGAAGAGGTCTTCTGGAACTGAGAAAGCTCGGAATCAAACAGCAAAATCGCGAAATTGAATTGATGTAGGGAAATTTTTCTACAACTACCAATCACAAACCTACTGTAGATAATGATGTCTCCCCTTGATCATGATACTCCCTTCCCAAGGTACTTTTCTGGTTAGCCTCTTCTTCAGTGTACTTTTTCTAATATTGAAGACTCTAAGATTATAGTTATCACTGTCTTCTGTTTTTGCTTCTGGTAATTATCTTCCAGAGCATTTGTATATCTTGATTTCGCTTCAAATAATTGTATTACAGAGTTGAGCTTAGGGATTTGTATATCTTGAAATGGTTCTTACCTATATATAATACTTTGTTTTCTTTCAGACTGTCAAATACAAGAAGGGAAGTTGGATATTGAACCAGGTAACCTAGACTGGCATTTCATTTTTAGATCGTCAATGGCTACAATCAACAATCATAATTATTCCCTGTTTTCTATAGTTTAGACCAGATCACCACATTGTATGTCGATTACAAAATTTAGTCGTCTTCATCATCTCAGTAGTTACTTGTATTACTTAATACACATTTATATCTCCAACAGTGATACTATAAATTTCAAATTGATGAATCTATTTTTTTAATGAAATCCTTTGATGAATCTGTGGTTTATTAGATTTGCATCATTACTACCGATGAATCAATTATAATTGAATGTTGTGTATGTGGAATTGAAGCACCAGCACAATATGTAAGAAACAAGAACATATTTGCATATGAAATCTTTCAGTTGTACAATTTGACACTTGATTTTCTTAATGCAACCTGTAACATTTCCTTTATGTCATGAGTTCCCTGCTTTTTATTGTATTTGGTTCCCTTTCTTTGTAAAATGTATTTAAGGTGTAAACCTTTGGGGATATCTGTGTGAATATAGAGTATGAGAACTATCATATTCAATTACTGGATATAAGATGAATCAGGGTATTGCAGGGAACTGGGGGGGTAATCAGTTTTGACTAGGTCAACAAAGACTTGACCTTTTTTTTGTTGTTGCGAAAAATTAGCAATGGCAAGAATGTATTGCTAAATCTGAACCAGAACAACTATATCCCGTTCTACTAAAATATATCCCGGAACTAATCTAAAATTAGCAACAGAGCAGAAACAGTTTTTTCTGTTCTATATTTGAATTTAGCAACAGCTAAGTCTGCTGCTACTGTCGTTGCTGACCAAAATTAGCAACAGAGAAAAACTGCGACGGGGTGTTTAGCAACGACAAGGAACTGTTGCAATCCCGGTCATCAACAGATTTAAGCTGTTGCTAAACGCTAAATTTGGTGTAGTGTTTCTAGAGAATCAACTAGAGTCAGACTCAATCTAGATAAAAGTACATCAAAGAGTTTTGTATCTCAATCTCTCGATTTGATATACACTTAAGAAAATAGAAATCTGTGAGTCTTTATCAAAGAGAGATAACTTGGATGGTACCAAAGACCAATATCTAAGTGTCAATCAATTTAACTCAACAACCAAAAGGTCGGATATTCTAATTGGTTGAACAAAGCACAACCTGTGATATTTCAATTATATAACAAAATATAATGCGGAAAAGAAATAACACAGACACCAGAATTTTGTTAACGAGGAAACCGCAAATGCAGAAAAATCACGGGACCTAGTCCAGATTGAACACACACTGTATTAAGACGCTACAGACACTAGCCTACTCCAAACTAACTTCAGTATGAACTATAGTTGAACCCCAACCAATCTCACACTGATCCAAGGTACAGTTATGCTCCTACGTCTCTGATCCCAGCAGGATACTACGTACTTGATTCCCTTAGCTGATCTCACCCACAACTAACAGTTGCTACCACCCAAGACTTTAATAAACAAATCTGTATCACATAGAAAAGTCTACAGTAATAAATAAATTTGTCTCCCACGAATATACCTACGAGTTTTGTTCCGTCTTTTGATAAATCAAGGTGAACATGAACCAATTAATAATCCGGACTCATATTCCCGAAGTACAACCTAGTATTATCAATCACCTCACAATAGTCTTAAACGACACAGCGAAAAAAGATATTGTGGAATCACAAACGATGAGACGAAGATGTTTGTGATTACTTTTTATCTTGCCGATCGGAGATAGAAATCTCAAGCCAATTATTACAATTGTACTCGTACGATAGAAACAACAAGATCAGATCACACAACTACGAGAAAGTAGTATCGGTCTGGATTCACAATCCCAGTGAAGTCTTTAAGTCGTTAACCTGGTTTAGAAGAAGAAACCAAAGGTTAAAGGAGAATCGACTCTAGCTTAGCACAACTAGTATCACACAAAATGTGTGGGGATTAGGTTTCCCAGCTGCTAGAGTTCTCCCTTATATAGTCTTTCAAATCAGGGTTTGCAATCAATGAAAGCTTGGTAACAAAGATTCAATATTCACCGTTAGATGAAAACCTGATTAGATTCAAGCTAATATTTATCAACCGTTAGATCGAAAACATAGCTTGTTATACACAAATGAAATGCACGTTTCTAGGCTTGTGTAACCGTACCCAAACTTGTTCATTAGTTTGTTCAACAATAGTTAACCAAATGGTTATCCATATATCACTTTCATATCAACCATATTCTTCTTCACCATAACTAGTTCAAATGACTCAAATGAACTAGTTAGAGAATTGTTCAATTGCAAGGAAATATTATGTACTACACAAGACACAATTGAAGCAAAAACGATGTGATTCACTTGAATCGGTTCATGAACTATATAACCATGGTTTGCAATTGCATTCCTTAGTTAATATGAATAAGTTCACAAACATCGCTTTTAGATATAGCCTACTCAAGTTCGCGGACTTAAGTTCCCGGATGGAGTTTACAAACTCCAGCAGAAATTCTCGGGTTTGAGAACTTCGCTAGTTCGCGGAATGAGTTCGCGGACTTAGCTCACGCACTACTCCGGTTCACTTGATCAACAAAGTTCGCAAACTTCGGTTCAAGGAATAAGGACTTATACATATATGTGTTTCCACAACAATGCTTATATCCTCCAATGGTTATATAATCTAAACTCTCATTTCAATCATTGAAACATTCCAAGAGGACGTTATATAGTTGTTATTCACAAACCATTTTTCGTCAGAGAAATTTTCAAAGTGATTGAAACATAACATGACTTTCGTCACTAGGTAAAGATGAACTTGGCTAAAGATAAAGCTTACAAACACATATTTAGAGAAATAGATAGGCGAGATAAACTCGGCTCGAAATACCAAATGTGTATAACCTAAGTCTATATAGCAAAACGACTTTTGTCTCAAGATATGAGATAAATAGACTTTTGAGTGGTAGATAAGTTCAAGTCTCCACATACCTTTTATTCGATAAAGATCCACCAGTTCCTTGAGTAGTCCTTTGTCTTGTATGATGATTGTCATGGAGTTCTTGAGATCAACTACACTTTCTATCCTAGTCCGAGACCTTAGCTATAGTAGACTAAAAATCAAGACTTATAGTTTTGATCACTAACATTGACAAACATGCTTGAGATAGCAACGCATGAGAGTTCGACCGAGCAATGCTCTAACAATCTCCCCCTTTGTCAATTTTAGTGACAAAACTATCAATACATATGCAATACAAAAAAAATATATAAATAAACTTTTGTAGCTCCTATTCCACATGCCTAATATTCAATATTACTCGAAATCTTTGTCACTTCCAAGTACTCTAATGATCCCAAAGGTTATAAGTTTAGCATCATCGTTGTTGAAAATACGTAGCTATAACAACGAGAAAACAAGAGTTCTCAATCATTGTTATACAGTGTCATAGTATCATTACACAGCGTCAAAGTTCAATTGTATCACAACTTTAACAACAATACTATGGTGATATGTCACTCCCCCTTAGTCAATACTCCATCTCACATGGAAACCACTCCCCCTTACATAATGATCCGAAAACCATATGTATTTGTAGTGTGAACTACATATTAATTCTCCCCCTTTTTGTCAATAAAATTGGCAAAGGTACAAGAACGGGATCCTAATGAAATTTCCGAAAGAGACATTTCATAACCAAAATAAAGCATATATCATCTTATTTAGATGCAATCATAAAGCCGAAGCTAAATGCATTCATCAAGGAGTCTATAAAGATACAAGATAACCCACATAATATTCCACAGCCGCACTCCCCACAAAGATTTGGCAATTAAGCACAAGTTCAATTAAGAACTCTCCCCCATAAAATGTCATTCCCGAAAGAACAACAAAAGCGACCTTAATTTCAAAAAGAAAAGAAGGATTTCTTTGGACATAACAAATCACATACAAGTATGAATTTGAATCCAAAATATTCAATTAAATTAACCATAAGAGAACCCATGATTAATTTAATCAAACATGCTCAACATAAGTAAACTTATGGAGACACTCAATTAGATTAATCACAAGAAAACCCATAATTAATCTAATCGAAATACACAACTAAACTAATCAATTTAATTGGTCATGCTCGACACAAAGTATCTCATGGAACAACAACTATGCCAAGACAATGACTCAGTCGATAGAGCTCAACATAAGACACCTTATGGAACAACACAGTATGTATACAAAAATTGTGGATCGGAGATCGACCTTATACCGTGGAATAATCAAGGACTCATTCTATTTTCCATCACCATTTGCACAATGACATTCAATAGACATAATCCTTGAACACAAAAGATTTTAACCTATCTTCCATCAAAAATTGACATAATAGGCTTAACTTTTGTATTTTTCAAAAATTCATTCATTCTTTTATCAATACATGCATACCAACTCATGAACGACTTTACTTTTGACAAAGTATGGGACAATCAAGTTCACAGACGCAAACATAGATATCCCATAACAATATTGCAATATATAAAACCATAAATATTAATACTGCAAAAATCATCTTCCAAACAATTTTAGAATTAAACCAATAAATCTAAAAACATGAAGATGAATACGTTGGACATAGCTATGTGTAATCACAATAATGGCTATTCCAAAGTCTAGTTATTCTTCTAAACAAAACAAGAAAAATAGAAGACTTACTAGGCAAAATTTACTCATTGTCTTCATCATCGGAAATACTCCAAGAATCTTGGATTAAGTTCAACTCTTCCTTGAGATCGGGAAACTTAGTTGCAACCAATGACAATTGCTCCTGCACACACTTCACCCTTGAATTGACCTTACACACACCTTGTGAATTTTTTGAAGAAGGCGCGAGGTGGTAGGGTCACAGTCGTTAAGTGAAGCATCTCTTTGTCTTTTGCACACATTCTCCCTTATGCGCCTGAAGGTACATGGACGAACGGGTTTGGGAACTCCAAGAGAGTTACCAGTTGAATCAAAACCACGATCATGGAAAATATGACCAATCAAGCACGGGTAACCTAACATCTTTATGGGTGAAGTCATTGAAATCATTTGAAATATGATAAAACCACAAATATCGAGACTTTGAACACCCGAATCAAGGAAATAAACCAATTCTGCAAACTCATGACTCCACCAAGAATTATCAATTGTGGAGGGACAAAGATTGGGAACACCAAGTTTTCCAAATGCCGTCAATGAAATACTAAGGTCATTAGTAGGAAACTTTCCTTTATTCCAAGCTACCTTCTTGCCACAAAGCCCAAGAGAGATTTCATCACATGATGGACGTTCGTCACTTGGTCTTAGAAGACGCAGGTTTCCCAACGGTATGTTGGTAATCTTTGAAATTAATTCTCTATCAACAAGAAATCTTTCTCTATTTATCATGGATTTGAATTCCATCTTATTAAGTTCAACATCATGAATATTGGCATAGAAAATTCTTGTAAGAGAATCAAAACCTTGACCATGACCATCAAAGATGTTTCCAAGATTGAAATTTTTGAAACAAACTAAATCCTCATCATGCCCACTAGAGAGATCCAATTTCTTTTCTAGGATAAAGCCTTTAGATGAAATCTTTTCAAAAATTCTAGCACAAGAATCATTCACAAACCTAATCCTAAGAGAATTTTGGTCACAAGGAAAATTCATGCTAGAGGTATTTGAGATTTTGGAACTACGTTTTGAGCCCTTAGAATTCATCATGAGGTCTAAGAATTTGAAAGGAACAAGAGGAATTTACTTACTTGGAGTGAATTTTGAACACCCTTTCCTTCAATATCTTCCAAGGAGATTTCAATGGAGGAAAACACACAAAACCCTAGAGGTTCACGTACACGGACGGATGGGATGAAGAAGATGGTGCGCGGACTTCTTCTTTATAAGACCAATAATGGGCTTGGACCCGTTTGTGAACCGCGACCCATACAAGGAAGTGGGTTTTTCTCAGATGTTTGCACATCAAAGGTTATGCATCCTGTGACAACACACTTTGTGAGAGACGATGGATGCAGTAGAAAGCTTAATTTGGTATTCTAAAAGTTAATAACAAAACTGTACACAACTCAAACCATTTCTTGCCCCATTCCAAGATATATACACATGGGGTATTGCCAGGCTTGTTGCCAAGAGGCATAATGTGTAGAGAGATTCTCATGCAACATTTCTAGTTGAAATGTGTGAACATTCCCCGTGATATAATCAACGTAATGATGATAATCAGGGTGGTCAGAGCTTTCTATCCTTCGTTTGATATATCTAGAAGGAATATTCTTCCGAATCCTAGGTTGTACAATATTATTCGATGGTTTAACATGTACAAAACCCTTTTCAGAGTGATTCTTAGACTTAACAGAATTATGTTTTTCTAAGAATTTAAAAACTCCTTCAAATGCTCTGAATAGATTTTTATTAATTGATCCATTATGATAGTATTCCTCATAGAGATCAAGAGTTAATCTAGTGAGGGTCCATATCCTTGAGAGCGATGAACGTTTCCTCACCCTTTCCTTCTTTTTATTTTTTCCTTTGGATTGATACTTATCATCTAAATCTTCTTTTTTAGATGAAATGAGATTATCATGAGGAACCGAAGGTTTTATCCATAATAATCCTTGAACAATATTTAAGGAATTCTGGCGTGGGTTATAGATGCCAAGACCAAGTTTTCCAAAGAAATTTCCCATGGGACAATTTTAAGGAACAAACAAACACAAACTTATTAGGTTTAGAGTGTTTGCCGGCTCTGATACCAATTGAAAAAGCGGGGGTCTAACAACCACACCCAATCTTTTGCTTAGCAATCTGTATGGACAAACTCCAATATACTTTCTAGAGAATCAACTAGACAGTAAGACTCAATCTAGATAGAAGTACATCAAAGATTTTTGTATCTCGATCTCTCGATTTGATCTATTCTCAATCAAATAGAAATCTGCGAGTCATTATCAAAGAGAGATAACTTGGATGGTACCAAAGACCAATATCCAAGTGTCAATCAATTTAAATCAACAACCAAAAGGTCGGATATTCTAATTGATTGAACAACGCACAACCTGTGATATTTCAATTATATAACAAAATATAATGCGGAAAATAAATAACACAGACACCAGAATTTTGTTAACGAGGAAACCGCAAATGCAAAAAAACCCCGGGACCTAGTCCAGATTGAACACATAATGTATTAAGCCGCTACAGACACTAGCCTACTCCAAACTAACTTCGGTCTGGACTGTAGTTGAACCCCAACCAATCTTACACTGATCTAAGGTACAGTTATGCTCCTACGTTTCTGATCCCAGCAGGATACTACGTACTTGATTCCCTTAGCTGATCTCACCCACAACTAAGAGTTGCTGAAAAAGCGGGGGTCTAATAACACCACCCAATATTTCACTTAGAAATCTGTATGGACAAACTCGAATATACTTTTAAGAGAATCAACAAGACTCAATCAATTAAAAGTTTTATATCTCTCTTCTTGATTTGATTTACTCAAGCAAGAAATGTGAGTTCTAATCAAATACAAGGAATAACTTGGATTGTACCAAAGACCAATATCCAAGGATCAATTAATAACAATCAACAACCAAAGGTTGGATTACTTTAATTGATGATCTAACACACAACCTGTATTATTTCAATTATAAAGATAAAACAATATAATGCGAAAATTGAAATAACACAGACACCAGAAATTTTGTTAACGAGGAAACCGCAAATGCAGAAAAACCCCGTGACCAAGTACAGATTGAACACACACTGTATTAAGACGCTACAGACACTAGCCTACTCCAAGCTAACTTCGGACTGGACTTTAGTTGAACCCCAATCAGTCTCCTACTTATCCAAGGTACAGTTGTACTCCCTACGCCTCTGATCCCAGATACTGCGCACTTGATTCCCTTAGTTGATCTCACCCACAAGTAAGAGTTGCTACGACCCAAAATTGCAGGCTTTGACAATAAATAAATATGTCTCCCACAAACAAGTCTATCAAAGGATCAATATGTCTCACACAGAAAAGCCCTAAAGTTTTTGTTCCATCTTTTGATAATAATCAAGGTGAACAGGAACCAATTGATAATCCGGTCTTATATTCCCTAAGAACATCCTAGATAAATCAATCACCTCACAACAATCTTAATCGTATGGTAACGAAACAAGATGTTGCGGAATCACAAACAATGAGACGAAGATGTTTGTGACTACTTTTTATATCTTTCCTATCAGAGATATTAACCTCAAGCCAATCAATATGATTGTACTCATACGATAGAAGATGCAATATCAGATCACACAACTACGATAAAAGTAGTATCGGTATGGCTTCACAATCCCAATGAAGTATTTAAGTCATTAACCCGGTTTAGGAAAAGAAAACCAGAGGGTTAAAGGAGAACCGACTCTAGTGTGCAAACTAGTATCACACGTAAGGTGTGGGGATTAGTTTTGCACAATACTAGATGTCTCCTTTATATAGTTTTTCAAATCAGGGTTTTGCCTTGGTCACAAATCAAACAATATCCACCGTTAGATGAAAACCTGATTTAGATTCAAGATAATATTTCTCAACGGTTAGATCGAAAACTTAGCTTGTTACACACACTTGACAATGCACACTTCTAGGTTTGTTAACCGTACCCAAACGTATGCACTTTTTGATTCAATAATAGTTAACCAATAGGTTAGCCATATGAGCATTTCATACCAACCATGTTCTTCTTCACCATAACTAGTTCAAATGACTTCAAATGAAGTAGTTAGAGAGTTGTTCAATTGCAAGGAAATCTTATGTACTACACAAGACACAATTGAAGCAAAGATGATTTGATTCACCTGAATCAGTTCATGAAATTTTATAGCCACGGTTTGCAAACTGCATTCCTTAGTCTTTTTAAGTTTAAGTTCAGAAATCATATTCAAATATATAACCTTCTTAAGTTCGCAGACTAGGTTCGCGGACTTAAGCAACCAGACAGATTTTACAAACACCGGCAGAAAATCTCGGCAAAAGATCTTCCGCCGGTTTGCGGACTGGGTTCGCGGACGCATCTAGTTCGTCAACTCCTGCAGAATTTCTCGGGATGAGAAGTTCGGCAGTTCGCGGACTGAGTTCACGGACTTGGAAAATCCATTCTTCCGGTTTCTCTTGATCAACAAAATTCGCAAACTTTGGTTCAAGGAATAGGACTTATACATAAATATGTTTCCACAACATATGCTTATGTCCATCATTGGTTATGTAATCTAAACTCTCATTTGAATCGTTGAAACATTTTTAGAGGACGTTATGTAGTTGTTACACCATTTCTCGTCAAAGCAATTTTCAAAGTGATTGAAACATATCATGACTTTCGTCACTAGGTAAAGATAAACTTGATCGAAGCGAAAAGCTTACCAACACATATTTCGAGATATAGATAGGTGAGGTATACTCGGCTCGAAATACTAAGTGTGTACAATCCAAGTCTATATATATAACATATGACTTCTTGTCTCAAAGAGTAGGAGATAGAGTAGATATACTTTTGAGTGATAGATAGGTTCAAGTATTCACATACCTTTTTGTCGAGAAGTTCCACCGGTTCCTTGAGTAGTTCTTCTGCTTGTACGATGAGTCTCCATGAAGTCCTTGAGCTCAACTACACTTTCTATCCTAGTCCGAGACTTAGCTATAATAGACTAGAAATCAAGACTTATATTTTTGATCACTAACATTGACAAACATGCTTGAGATAGAAACGCATGCGAGGTTGACCGATCAATGCTCTAACAATCTCTCCCTTTGTCAATTTTACTGACAAAACAATCAATACATATGGAATACAAAAAAGATAAAGAAACTTTGGTAGCTCCTATTCCACATGTCTAATCTTCAACATTCCTCGAAATCTTCGTAATTTCCAAGTACTCCAATGATCCCAAAGGTTGTAAGTTTAGCATCACCTTTGTTGAAGATCCGTAGCTATAACAATGAGAAAGCATCGGTCTCGATCATTGTTATACAGTGTCATAGTATTATTACACAGTGTCAAAGTCCAATTGTATCACAACTTCAACAATAATAATATGGTGATATGTATCACTCCCCCTTAGTCAATACTCCATCTCACATGGAAACCACTCCCCCTTACACAATGATCCGAAAACCATATGTATTTGTAGTGTGAACTACATATTAATTCTTTCCCTTTTTTTCCATAAAATGGGCAAAGGTACAAGAACGGGATCATAATGAAATTTCCGTAAGAGACATTTCATGACTAAAAGAAAATACATACCATCTAATTTAGATGCAATCATATAGCCGAAGCTAATAGCATTGATCAAGGAGTTTAAATATACAAGATAACCCCTCTAATATTCCACAGCCGCACTCCCCTCAAGATATTACCATTAAGCACAAGTTCAAAAGAACTCTCCCCCATTAGATGTCATTCCCGAAAGAACAACAAGAGCGACCTTAATTTCAAAAGAAAAGAAGGATTTTTATTGGATTCCAAAAACCATAAGAATGATTGTCTATATCCAAAAACTCAATCAAATTAATCACAAGTAAACCCATGATTAATTTAATCGGAATACGCAATCAAATTAAACACAAGAGGTGATCAATTCAATTGATTGTGCTCAACATAAGAGAACTTATGGAGACACGAAAGTACTCAACTAGATTAATTACAAGAAAACCCAAAATTAATTTAATTGGAATATACAACAAAACTAATCATAAAAGTAATCAATTTAATTTTCATTTGTTTTGCTTGACATAAGAAACCTTACGGAGCAATAACTAAATAACCAAACAAGATGATTAATTTAGTTCAATATGCTTGACATAACATATCTCACGGAACACCAACTAAGCTAATAAATAAACTTTGTTGTATAGTGCTCAACATAAGATATATTACGGAGCCTCACAGTAATACATAAAAATATGGATCAGGGATGATCAATACTGCGGAATACACAAGGATTCATTCTATCTTCAATCACTATTTGCATAACGACAATTAATAGACATAATACTTGAAAACAAAAGATTTTAACTTATATTCCATCAAAATATTTGAAAATATAGGCTTAACTTTTGTATTTGTCAAAAGTCCATTCATTCTTTTATCAATACGTGAACACCGATCACGGACGACTTTACTTTTGAAAAAGTATGGGACAAACATAGTTCACGGACGAAAACACCAATATCCCATAACAAATTGCAATATACAAAATCATAAAGATTAATACTGCAAAAATCATCTCCCAAAAAGTTTTAGAATTTAAACAAATAAATCTAAAAACATGAAGATGAAAACGTTGGACATAGCTACGTGTAATCACAATATTTTCTATTCCAAACTCTAGTAATCCTTCTAAAAAAAGAATAAATTCTCATAATAAGTTTCCTAGGCATCAAGACAAACTCGTAATGCACATATAAGATGATTTGTCCTTAGAGAATAGAATCAATCTTTTTCGCCCGGATTTATTCCAAGAATAGCTACCAAAGGCGTATAAAAATATTTTCAAAGAAGAACATACAAAGTCATTAACGACCATGCACCATAGTTCACAAAAAATGATTGTGTACATTCAAGAATCCCATAGTAATGCGTACTACTGCCCATTCTTGAACTTACTTATTTGTGATTAACCAACAACATTCTTATAAAAGCTATAAATGATCTTATAAGAGTACTACTCCACGAATTCAAGTGCCCAAGTCCAAGAGAAGTGAAACAAGTGAAACGAAACAGATCAAAACACTCAAAAACAAGAGAAAGACAAATACCAATCTTAACTCATCCAAATTCAATAATTATCACCTCCATTTTGAAGAGAATTCAAGGAGGAAGAGAATACAAAAAGAATGAAGTCATTCCGAGTTCGGACGAAGAAGATACGGCCAAAACAAGTTTACCGAATATCAACGTCACATATGCATACGGGTTTGCAAACGGATTTTCAAGTCCGCGAACTTAAACCCCTGGATTTTGATCTTAAAAGATGTTATGCATACCTGGTAGGTGTATCATGAAGTCCAAACATCCCGAACTACTATTTTCAAACCTAAACGTTTAAGAACCTTAAACACAGATCAAGTTAGGTAGAAAAGAACAATAAGAAAGGTACGTGAATCATTATAAATTCTCTAAAAGCACAACTATTGCTCAAGTTTATAGACATATCGTTTTAGGCGAGGTATACTCGGCTCGAAATACCAACTGTGTATAATCCAAGTCTATATATATAGCATACGACTTGTTGTCTCAAAGAGTAGGAGATAGAGTAGATATACTTTTGAGTGATAGATAAGTTCAAGTCTTCACATACCTTTTTGTCAAGAAGTTCCACCGGTTCCTTGAGTAGTTCTTCTACTTGTACGATGAATCGCCATGAAGTCCTTGAGCTCAACTATACTTTCTATCCTAGTCCGAGACTTAGTTATAATAGACTAGAAATCAAGACTTATAGTTTTGATCACTAACATTGACAAACATGCTTGAGATAGCAACGCATGCGAGGTTGACCCAACAATGCTCTAACAGTTGCAACGACTTAAAGTCGAAGACTTTAATAAACAAATCTGTATCACACAGAAAAGTATACAGTAATAGATAAATCCGTCTTCCACGAATATACCTACGAGTTTTGCTCCGTATTTTGATAAATAAAGGTGAACATGAACCAATTGATAATCCGAACTTATAATCTCGAAGAACAACCTAGTATTATCAATCACCTCACAATAGTCTTAATCGACGCAGCGAAAAAAGATATTGTGGAATCACAAACGATGAGACGAAGATATTTGTGATTACTTTTTATCTCGCCTATCGGAGATAGAAATGTCAAGCCAATTATTACAATTGTACTCGTACGATAGAAACAACAAGATCAGATCACACAACTACGAGAAAGTAGTATCGGTCTGGATTCACAATCCCAATGATGTGTTTAAGTCGTTAACATGGTTTAGAAGAAGAAACCAAAGGTTAAAGGATAATCGACTCTAGATTAGCACAACTAGTATCACACAAAATGTGTGGGGATTAGGTTTCCCAGTTGCTAGAGTTCTCCCTTATACAGTCTTTCAAATCAGGGTTTGCAATCAATGTTAGCTTGGTAACAAAGCATTCAATATTCACCGTTAGATGAAAACCTGATTAGATTCAAGCTAATATTTATCAACCGTTAGATCGAAAACATAGCTTGTTATACACAAATGAAATGCACGTTTCTAGGCTTGTGTAACCGTACCCAAACTTGTACATTAGTTGGTTCAACAATATTTAACTAAATGGTTAGCCATATGATCACTTTCATATCAACCATATTCTTCTTCACCATAACTAGTTCAAATGACTCAAATGAACTAGTTATAGAGTTGTTCAATTACAAGGAAATCTTATGTGCTACACAAGACACAATTGAAGCAAAAACGATGTGATTCACTTGAATCGGTCCATGAACTATATAGCCACGGTTTGCAATTGCATTCCTTAGTTAATACGAATAAGTTCACAAACATCGCTTTTATATATAACCTACTCAAGTTCGCGGACTGGGTTCGCGGACTTAAGTTCCCGGATGCAGTTTACAAACTCCAGTAGAAATTCTTGAGTTTGAGAACTTCGCTAGTTCGCGGACTGGTCGCAGACTTAGCTCACGCACTACTCCAGTTCACTTGATCAACAAAGTTCGCAAACTTCGGTTCAAGGAATAAGGACTTATACATATATGTGTTTCCACAATAATTCTTATATCCTCCAATGTTTATATAATCTAAACTCTCATTTCAATCATTGAAACATTCCCAGAGGACGTTATATAGTTGTTATTGACAAACCATTTTTCGTCAGAGCAATTTTCAAAGTGATTGAAACATAACATGACTTTCGTCACTAGGTAAAGATGAACTTAGATAAAGCGAAAGCTTACCAACACATATTTTGAGAAATAGATAGGCGAGATAAATTCGGCTTGAAATACCAAATGTGTATAATATAAGTCCATATAGCAAAACGACTTTTGTCTCAAGATAGGTGATAAATAGACTTTTGAGTGATAGATAAGTTCAAGTCTCCACATACCTTTTAGTCGATGAAGATCGACCAGTTCTTTGAGTAGACCTTCGTCTTGTATGATGATTTCCATGGAGTTCTTGAGCTCAACTACACTTTCTATCCTAGTCCGAGACCTTAGCTATGGTAGACTAGAAATCAAGACTTATAGTTTTGATAACTAAAAATGACAAACATGCTTGAGATAACAACGCATGCAAGTTCGACCGAGAAATGCTCTAACAAATTCTATTATCGAGATTTGTGATAGATCTACGGACAGAGTTGGCAGTGAAGATAAAGATAGATTTGAGAGTTCAGCGAGGTGTTGAGGTTAAGATAAAACATAGAGTAACTCTTGTTTCCATCAATGATGTGAATGATTATGTTTTGTTGAGTTGAGTGATGGGTGAATGAATGGTTTGCTTATTTGAGTTTTGAACGAGATGGAGCTTTGATGGAATACGTTTGTTGGCTGCTGAGGCTGATGTCAAAAGAATTATTTTATGTTATTATCTTGATAAGAATATGTCGAGTTTGAGAGAATGATTAAGGGGTTGTTTGCTGTTGTTGGTCGAGTAAAAGAAATAAAACTCGAAAGAAATATTTCTTCATGGACAGTCTGGTAACCAAGGGGAGAGTATCCAGAGTTTTGGAAACTCAAAAGTTTTATTTTTTCTCCGAAGGGTTTGTGGTCGAGAAACTTCCGAGAGAAATGTAAAAATACATAATTTTTTAGATTCACGGACAAGTATGTGTCCGAGGTATCACCGAGAAAAAAATAAAATTAATAAGAATTCAATCCTCACGGAGTTACTTGTGTCCAAGATTAGGAGAAACTGAAGAATAACTGTTAGAGCACTGCTCGGTCGAACTCGCAAGAGTTGCTATCTCAAGCTTGTTTGTCAAGTTTAGTTGCAAAAACTATAAGTCTTGACTTCTAGTCTACTTACAGCTAAGTCTCGGACTATGATAGTAAGTGTAGTTGAGCTCTAGACTCCACGGCGTTCATCATGCAAAGACGAAGAACTACTCAAGGAACTTGTGGAACTTCATAGAAAAAAAGGTATGTGGAGACTTGAACTTATCTATCACTCAAAAGTCTACCTATTCTATCTCATATCTTGAGACAAAATTCGTATTGCTATATAGACTTCGTTTATACATATTTGCTATTTGGAGCCGAGTTTATCTGACTTATCTATTTCTCGAAATATGTGTTGGTAAGCTTTCACTTTGTCCAAGTTCTTCTTTACTCATGACGAAAGTCATGTTGATTATTTCAATAACTTGAAAATCGCTTTGATGAAAAATAGTTTGTGAATAAAAACTATATAACATCCTCTAAGAAAGTTTCAATGATTGGAATGAGAGTTTATAACATGTAACCATCTTTGGATATAAACATGGCGTGTTTTCACATTTGTGTAAAATTCTGTAGATGGGGAAAAACGAGTTGCTGGTTTTTAAGGAATTGATGAGACGACCGTGCGGAGGAAACTCCTTGAACCGAGCAATCTGTCTAACCTCACACAGATGCACTGCAAAAAGGGAGTGCTTTGAATTCTATAGATCAATCTGTAGGACTCCGGCCTAAACCAAGACAATGACCGTTCCAGAGTCAATTCGGTCACAAGAGAGGATGGGTCGATCTGTAGGAGGGAATATGAGAAATGTGTGAGATCAATGGTGATCGAAGTTGTAGGTGTGTTTTATATTCTGCGTGAAGAAATAAGATAAGCTCTGATTGATTGAATTTGCTCTGTTGAGAGTAATTGTTTAGACGTTGAGTTGTTAATCTCTTGTTGTCTGTTTGACAAAAGATTGTCTTTTTTTTCCAATCATGATTCAAAGACTTATTTATATTGGTAGAATTGTAAACACCTTGGTCCCATGAAGTGTGACAGTTGCTGGAGTCAAAGAGTGGGGAAGTGGAAATCGTGTTTAAAAGCAGTTTTTTATTTTGCGGAGACTTGTTTATTTTCTACCCACTACTTTGCTAACTCCTTAAAATAATTGCATGACTTGCTCACATTCTCATCGTGGATGAACACACGTGCCGTAGACCGCCAGACCAAAACCCTAGTTAATATCCCTCCATGTGACACGATTGATGTCTCGTGATTGTGGAGTCTGCAAGGCAGGCGTGTATTTAGTTAGTCAGTTGCTGAATTTATGGGACAATGAGTCCTTGTATTGCTGAGTCGAACGTGATCTGCAAATGTTCCAAGACTCATGAATTGAACGTGTCTATTGAGACAGAGGTATAATTCTCGAGTAAATGTTGATAGTTAAGGTGAGCAAATATTTCTTATTCGATGTATTGTTGAATTTTGATAGTTGAACCAGTATTCCTTAGTCTGAGCAAATATTGCTCATCTGAGCAAATGTTGCTCGTTTGATGAATTATCGGCAGCAGGACCAAATAAAACATTAATTTAAAATACTGGCAATTGAACCGAGTATAACTAATTAAAATGTTGCTCATGGGATCAACGTAAAATTATTAGTGTTTGAATCTGCTCAGAATTATGTTTTGCGGAGCTTTGGATCCAAAACCCTAATTTTGATCAATTGTTGATCAATTGGAGATTTATTAAAAATCAACCACGGAGTGAAGGAGGGACCGGATTTATGGGATAATGAATCGACCATGAAGCGCCCATATGCCGAGTGAGAAAAATTCCAAAGTCTCTTGAAGACCAGTTGGTGAAGAGATGATCAAATACTGGTTTAATCATTTATTAAAATAATGTTCGTCTGAACGTTAGGTGATAAAACCTAATAAATTATGAAGAGATGAGGGACCGACCAAGGGATCATGAAAACCGACCCCTGGTTGGTCACGTGATTGACTGGCGATCCTTTTATGAAATTCCAAGTTGTTTGGAAGAGTTTTGGACCTAATACGTGTAGTTGCGCAAATTAGGTCAAAATTGGGAAAATGCATGGGACCGGCTCCTTGCAAGCCAAAGAGCCAACCTTGGTCGGTCGAGGTAAAATTCTCACATTGCCAAAGTTTCCGTGTCTCAATCCTGAGAATTTTAATATTTTCTGATGTGCGTTTAAGCAACATTTCGAGAAAATATGAAGAAATCAAGGATTTTGCTGAAACTGAGGAAACTCCATAAGATGAAGGAAATAATAATAATAAAATGAAGGAATCATGATGTGTAGGACCGTCTATGGTCAAGGCATGGCCGGAAGGCCAATGAGCCCGGTCCGTGGCACTTTTCCTAATTTTATATTATTTTTCATGATTTTCGAGAAATATCATGAAATCAAGGAGTTTGTTGAAACTAAGGAATTTCCTTGAAGTGAAGGCGTTCCCATGAGATGAAAGAATAAAATAATATTTTTAATAATAAAATAAAAGCGTGTGGGACCGGCCACTAGGGCATGGTCGGCCGGCTGAGTCCTGGTCCCGTGAGTTTTCCCTAATTTTATATTATTTTCATGATTTGAAGGAAATATTATGAAATTAAGGGATTTCATGAGATGATGGAAATAATTAATAAAATAAGGAATTACAAGGTGTGGGACCTGTCATGGCTAGGGAATGGTCGGCCGGCTACTGACCACGGTCCCGTGGCACCTTTCTTAATTTTATGTAATTTTTGTATAATTTCCTTAATATGAAGGAAATACCATGAAACGAAGGAGTTTCATCAACTGAAGGGATTTTCATGGGATCAAGGAAAAATAATAAAATATGATGAAATAAAGGGAGAAGCGTGGGACTGACCACGATGGCATGACCGGCCAGCCGGTGGGCTTGGTCCCCTTAGACGCCTCCTTTAAATATTTTACTATTATTATTTTCTCCATGGTTTGATCGTTCATCCGTGTTATTGAATGTTCGTTCATGCATTCAGGTGCTCGTTAGTGCATTTATTGCTGAATACACTTGCACCATTTCCTTGGGGCTTACTCGATGGTGGCTCAGATGCCCGTACGTTGAATATCTATTACTAACCCATGGAATTCTGCTGGGAATAACCATAGATTGAAGTAAAAAAATATTTTCTAGGAATTCAATTGATGAATCTTGCGACTAGAAATAATTAATTGATGGATCTATAATAGCAGGCATGCTGTCTAGGAGCATTACAATTATTCGAAAATCGAGGTATGAGCTAGCTGAAGTTGAACGCTCGATTTGAATGTTTTTTTTTTAAAGTCGGGGAATGTTGCAACATCCTGAAGACGTTAGTGCTCTGTACTAGTGAGTAATACATCTAGGAGTCGTCCAATCATTTTGATTCTTTACAGAAGTGATTACTGAAATTTCTCAGTTAATGGAATATTATGTGGTCTCAGCTAAGAGACTGCATAGCTCTGAGAAGTAATATACTAGATCAAAGACTTTTGAAGATATTTTGAGAGGCAGTACGCTCGATCAGAGGTGTGGCATGAGCTTTCACGCTTTAATAAGAGATAACTCTCAATATTCGTCTGACTGCTGGATCAGGGATATGTATAATTATGGTTTTATGATTTTAGCCTTTGTCGAAAATCCACCATCTACATGAATTCCCCTGCTTAGTTAGGGACGGTCATGTTCCTCAGTCAGCACTGTATGGTGATTTTCTAGTTACAAACGAAATAAGTAATTGAACTTAGTCGTAAGATAAGATGTTACCGGATTTTCGATTGCATGAACGGACCATGGCTTGAACGAAGATCCCAGTGGCATGATAGAGCTTAGTCTAACGAGCATAAAGTGGTGTAGCACCGCTGATTTGGTGATGGAAACTTGGTCGATTTAGGATTCATGGGTCCGAGCCCAAGAAAAGAAATCCTTGTTTTAGGAACAGACGCTCGTTCGTTTGTTAGTTTAAGGAACAAACAAAATAGACCTCAGTCTGATGATATAAAATTTTGTCTATGAGCTTTCACGAAAATCAAAATTTTAATTTTTTAAATATATGAGATTTCACAAAGTGGAATAAACTCTCGTTTCAAAGGTGGATGCTCGTACGAGAGAAAAGTTTTTTTTTTTATATAGACGTGCGTCTGTTAGTAATAAAATTTTGTTTATGAGATTTCATGAATTTTTTTTATCTTCAAGCTTTCAGAAATCTTTGAAAATATACTCTCGCTTCAAAGACAGATGCTCGTGCGAGGGAGCAAAAATATATAGATATATTTTTTAAATTTACGTGAGTTTCACGTTAAATATTTATATATTTTGTAAAATCATGTTTTGATTTTGAACAACTGTTGAAAGTAGACCATTATACATGATGAAATAATGTCTGTATGTGAGTTTTCACAATTCTAGAATGGACGTCTGTCTAGTTTTTGGAAAACCAGTGGATGTTAAAATTCACGTGGGTTGTTCACGGTTTTATGAAAATCAACTCATGATTTTGAATAATGAATTTTGCTCGTCTTTGCAGGTTTGAGGGAACGAGCAAGTTTTCGAAATTCTGACGTTATAATCATTACAGCTAGTGAAATTGTAAATAGGTAAGAGTTGGATTGTTACCATTTTGTTATGCGTTTGTTATTGGTATATCCATGACTCCATGTCTTTCGGCTCAGATAGTGGTGACTTCTGGTTACAACCACTCTTCTGGCCCTCCCTGGGAACGCTCCAGAAATATCAAGTCAAAGATGAAGACTTCTGCAGATGTTCATGCCGAGGTGAATCAACCTTTCAGAGACACTGGAAAGTTGATGCCTTGTATGTCTCTCGATCATCTGGGAGTCGTCCATGGTGGAATCAATGCTCTTAGCCTTAGCGGATGCAGAAGAGAAGCAGGGACGAGATAGGTTATTACTGAAAAGGAAAGCTGAAGATGAAAGGCTTGCAGCTTATCAGCAAAACGTCGCCGGCTTCAACAAATGAGACTAGTGGCTGAAGATGAAGTATGATCTCGCGCGGAAGGCGTAGATTCTGATTCAGATGTAGATGAATGAAGAATTTCGTCATAATTCGTCATCAGAAAATTCAGAAATTAGGTCTTCATTGAAAATGCTGTAGAATCTTCGTCCGATGTCGGATTTTCGTGATCGACCCATGTATCTTCATCCTCAGAAAATTTCCAAGCTTTAATAGAGAGGATTTTCGGCTTTTGAGGAAGTTTATGGTCCAAAATTGATGCAACAGTAAACTTCCAGGAGGTTTTCAGAAAATTTTCAGATGTCATGTAATCTAAAGTTTTGGCCATATCTTTTTGCTCGTTTCTCCAATTTCTGTGAATTTTGGATATGTTGTAGAGGACATCCATACGAAGAGAATGGTATATGACCCATCCCTATATTCTTCACCAATTTCTCCCATATTAATGCTTTGTGCGGGACAGTGTAAAATCATCTTAGACAAGCTTGTTATAAAACACTCCTATTGTGTCCTTAGACCATTCGCTTGTGTCTTGAACGGTTGGTGAAGGATTTTAATGTTATTGAGTCATTTGAGATCAGGAACCCTTGATTGATACATGAGCATGGTGCTTGCAGTGCCATCTTGCTTCTGTCAGTCGTAGAAACATTACTTCTGAAACCCTGGTCACGAGACCATAACTGAGGTTTCTCTCAAGAGAGGTTGATGTAATGACCATGGTTGCATGTCCTGGTGGTAGCATTCCTTTTATGATGGATGATTAGTACATGAGAGTCTGGTGCCAAGGGTCTTGGACTGTGAAACTTGATGAAGGACTTAGCGAAATGGCCTGGTGGACATCGATCGACTGTAAAGGTTATGAATCCCGTCCACGAATTTCTGCTTGAATGTTGTATGCTCTGGAAGATGTAGGAACCTCATACATCGTTGGAATTCAGTGCTTGACCCCAACTTTTGAAGTTAAGAGACCGAATTATCATATGATAAAAGAATCACCCAATTTGGAGTTCTCTAGGTCAGCCAACGAAGCGTGCACATTTGTAACTTGTAATCCCGTGCAAGTTTTCAGATTCCATGAACTTAAGTGTGGAGGCCATATCTTTCAGCTCGTATGTCTGACTGATATGCCCTTTTGATATGTTGTAGCAAAGACATAGATGAACATCTTTCATTGAGGAAGTATTGTCCCATTCCTCACTCATTGGTACGTTTTTGTAAACCATGGG
This sequence comes from Papaver somniferum, assembly GCF_003573695.1. NCBI lineage: Eukaryota > Viridiplantae > Streptophyta > Magnoliopsida > Ranunculales > Papaveraceae > Papaver > Papaver somniferum. The sequence continues at coordinate 87,660,211 of NC_039365.1, read as the reverse complement.
CTGAAGTATGTTGTATCTCATTTGTAGAGGTGACGAGAACATCTTGTAGAAGACTTGGGATTGTGCCCGCCTGTTGTGCAAGCTTCGGAAAGACTTTCATGTGAACATATTTCATGTCTACACACCTTGATATGAATAATTAGTGCTTGGAGAAGTCCTCTTCATGTGTAACAATTCAGAGAATGGTTAGTTGATGAAGCCCTGTCATGAGGATGTTGCTCCTGAGACCGTTGTTGATGCTGAGATCACGACTGAATTTTCTCCAGATGTTCTTGTTGATGCTGAGACTATGAATGGAGTTAGTCCACATATCCTTGTTGATGCCGATACTATGGTTGGAGTTGCTCCAGAGACCGAAAAGGCTAGATTATCGACATAGTCTTTGCTCTTCCTTTATATGAACGAACTGATTGGTGAGTTAAACATTCCTAAGATGAAGGTGTACTAGGATTTCAACCCAAATTATCCACAGTGGCTTCGTCAAGGAATCAATATTGTTGTGGTAGATAGCAGCGACAGTCTCCATTCTGGATGTGAGGAGAAAAAGTTCCTTGGTCGTACAAGGTTCGTGATGTAGAGATTCCGTTGATGAAGTTTCATGGAATTATATCAGTCTGCAATAACTTGTTATGTGGATAACATTTATTGAAATATATTTGAATCGATTTCTTCAATAAGATCAAGTCCCCAGTGTATGTTGAAGGAGTTTTTGCCATCCATGGATGAGTGATATTGCATCTGCTTCAGAAGTCTCATCATGGGATAATGAAGACCTATTGATTGTAATTTAGTTGCACTTTGATCGTGTTGTTGTTGAATCAGTGTGTCATCGTCGAGATATTTACGCTGAAGCCAGATGCTCCATTATCGAAGGTGTACTCTTTTCTTGGGAGTACAATTCGAAGGCTTCTTAGATGCTTGAGCATTGAATCGTATATTCCTTAAGCATCGAGTGTCTTAGGTTTGATCGTCTCGTCCCAGTATCTTCTGTTGATTCAGCATTCCTTTCATTGCGGATGTGGGATTCAACACTTGTACATCCATCAGAGCTTTATGATTTTGTGGAACACATGGACACTCTTGCAAGGCTGGAGAAACGCCCAAAGTGTTCTTTGCCAGACATCATCTCAGTAATGAATGTCTCAATGCTCGACTCGGAGAAGTGTTAGATTCAATCAATTGGTAAAGTACTAACGCGGTGAAGCTACCATTCATAACGTCTTGCAGAGTTGCTAGCAATTGATTCCCCATGCTAGGATAGCATGTGAGGAAATAAATGACACAGACATGAAAGGAATGAGACTTTCCTGAGTTTGGAACCTCTTGATGAATGTCTATGCATCTATTGCAGGTTCTTGCTTCAACCTCGTCAAAGTTCGAAATTCCCTCAAGTGCTCTGATGATGGAATGTCCGCCAAATCTTCTGGATCAGAACTTTCTTTGTTGTAGAGATGTGAAACCAAAGTTGCTTTGTCAGTAGCCATCTTTTCAGCGTAGATCCACGCTTGCCTGAAGAACATGTCATATCCTGGATCTTCCTGATTACGTGAAACTTGATTTGTTGAACTTATGTTCACTTTGAAAGTGATGTATCCATAAGTATTTTCGAGATTTAAAGTCTTTGATTGAGATGGGATCACGAGTAGCTTTTTTTCGAGTGATGCTTGCGACTCCGAGGTTTTTAGTGGAACGATGTTGATGGCGGTGTCAGCATCGATCAACATTCTTCCAAATTTGTTTCCTCTGAGATGAACTGTGGTAAGCAGTCCCCAGTCGTGCATCTTGTTGTCTGTGGATGAAGGTTCAAGGAGTATTTCCGGGATAGACAGACGTCTGACACAATGTAATTCGGTGCTGTGAACATGTCTTTCCTTTGTGCCTTACACAGATAGAGCAATTTCACAGATATGCTCGATCAACGATTGAACTTCTTCTTTGACTGGTTGTTCAGAGAGTGCAAAGGTTCTGATTAAGATAGGATTTTTGAATACTCCTTTAGTCCCCAGTTGAAGCTATTGTGGATCAACCTTCTTTGAAGATGTGATTCAAAATATTGAAGTTACTTGTTGGGTGATTGATGAATCTATGAAGATGACAGTACCTGAGATTCTCCATTTTTCTTTAGTTGGCTCTCTCTGATGACAATAGATTGCATCATCTTGAACCCAGTAAATCGATCACTTCTTCAGTGGTAAGATGGAAGTTTCAGTCCCCGTTTGATCATTTCCCCATTCGTTGATGCCGAGTTGAGGATTGTGAAAAGTTGGTTATCCTTTCTTTGCACTTTCGTAGGAGCTTGGGATATTGGAGAAGCGTTCTTATATGGCTGCACTTCAGATTTTATCTTGCTCCCTTCAGCAAAATTCATGGAAGGTTGGAGATTTTACTTCTTGTTGACTAGGCGTCGGCTGCATCGAGGTTCCTCAAACTTGCAGACTTTGCTCTTTCCAGTTAAAGAAGGTGCAGTAGTCGCTGATCATCTGGATGCTTCATGAAGCTCTGAGAAAGTCTGGAAACGAATATTTTCTAGCAAGGCTCTGTAGACCGGGATCATTCCGTTGATGCACAAGTCCACTAGTTATTGTTCAGTGACATTCGGGTCATGACAATCCAAGGATTGGATTCTGAATAACTTACATAATCATTCAGATATTCATTTCTCTTCTGAGACATTATTCCTAAGTCAGAGAGAGTAATCTGCTCTGAGACGAAGAAGTATTTCCGGTAGAAATCATTAACCATTTCTCCCCATCCAGTGATGCTCCCAGGTGCAATGTTGTTGTACCATGTGTATGCACGGTCTGTCAGCGATTTCGAGAATTCCTTCAGACGGACGACATGGTTGTGTTCATGTTCGCCTAATGCTTCCAGGAATCGAGAGACATGTTCTCGAGCGTTCCTCGTTCCTTTGTACAGTGTGAACGTTGGGGAAGCATAGCCCTTCGGGAGAGGAATTCTTTGCGTAGCAGTAAGATATGGAGGTTGATGACGGTGAACAGATGATGTTTTGTCTTTTCTCGATCCTCCATGAAGCGTTCCAGGTCCTCACGAGTGATGAAGCCTGCAGGTTCCTTCTTTAGTAGGTTATTTATAGCCTTGTGGACTTCATCATCATCTACTACATGGATTGGAGCGACTTCAGGATCAGCGGCCGAAGATGTCTCTTTGGATTTTCCTTTCTCTTGAGTTTTGTCTGACATCTTGTCGATGAGAGTTTTGAGATAATTTCATAGCTCTTTCGGTGCTGCAGCCATGTCAATCTGATTTTTGGCGAGAGTCTCTTGCACCTTCATGAGATCAGCTATGGTGGGCGGATTTTCTCTGACTTCCTCGGGATGTTGGCCGAAGAGAGGATGATTTCCAATGTTGGTTTGAGGAGGGTAATATCACCACCATTTTTGGAAGCAGGAATGGTTTCCGGAATACCATCGTTTTTATTGCTGCTAGTGCTAGCGTCATTTGCATTTGTAACTAACCCAGACCTAAGACCGGCCATCTTGCGAAAATGTGATATAGCAGCCGAGAGAATGATCTCCCACTGTGGTCGCCAATATGTAGATGGGGAAAACGAGTTGCTGGTTTTTAAGGAATTGAGGAGACGACCGTACATAGGAAACTCCTTGAACCGAGCGAACTGTCTAACCTCACACAGATGCACTGCAAAAAGGGAGTGCTTTGAATTCGAGAGATCAATCTGTAGGACTCCGGTCTAAACCAAGACAATGGCCGTTCCAGAGTCAATTCGGTCATAAGTGAGGATGGATCGATCTGTAGGACGGAAGCTGAGAAATGTGTGAGATCAATGGTGATCGAAGTTGTAGGTGTGTTGTATATTCTTCGTGAAGAAATAAGATAAGCTCTGATTGATTGAATATGCTTTGTTGAGAGTAATTGCTTAGATGTTGAGTTGATAATCTCTTGTTGTCTGTTTGACGAAAGATTGTCTTTTTTATTTCAATCATGATTCAGAGACTTATTTATATTGCTATAATTGTAAACACCTTGATCCCATGAAGTGTGACAGTTGCTGGTGAAAAAGTGGGGGTCTAACAACACCACCCAATATTTCGCTTAGCAATCTGTATGGACTAACTCCGAAATACTTTCTAGAGAATCAACTAGACAGTCAGACTCAATCTAGGTAAAAGTATCTCAAGGAGTTAATATCTCTCTCTTGTTTTGATTTACTCAAGCTAATAGAAATCAGCGAGTATTTAATCAAACACAAGGAATAACTTGGATGGTACCAAAGACCAATATCAAGGATAAATCAATGACAATCAACAACCAAAGGTTGGATTACTCTAATTAATGATCTAACACACAACCTGTATTATTTCAATTATAAAGATAAAACAATATAATGCGGAAATAGAAATAACACAGACACCAGAAATTTTGTTAACGAGGAAACCGCAAATGCAGAAAAATACCGGGATCTAGTCCAGATTGAACACACACTGTATTAAGCCGCTACAGACACTAGCCTACTCCAAGCTAACTTCGAACTGAACTGTAGTTAAACCCCAATCAGTCTCCCACTGATCCAAGGTACAGTCGTACTCCCTACGCCTCTGATACCAGCAAGATATTGCGCACTTGATTCCCTTAGCTGATCTAACCCACAACTAAGAGTTGCTACGACCCAAAATCGCAGGCTTTGACAATAAACAAATCTGTCTCCTACAGGAAAGTCTATCAAAGGATCAATCTGTCTCCCACAGATAAACCCTAAAGGTTTTTTTCCGTCTTTTGATAATAATCAAGGTGAACATGAACCAATTGATAATCCGGTCTTATATTCCCGAAGAACAACCTAGAGTTATCAATCACCTCACAACAATCTTAATCGTATGGTAGCGAAACAAGATGTTGGGGAATCACAAACAATGATATAAAGATGTTTGTAATTACATTTTATACCTTGCCTATCGGAGATATCAATCTCAATCCAATCAATCTGATTGTACTCGTACGATAGAAGATGCAAGATCAGATCACACAACTACGATAAAAGTAGTACGGTCTGGCTTCACAATCCCAATGAAGTCTTTAAGTCGTTAACCTGGTTTTAGAAAAGGAGAATCAAAGGTTAAAGGAGAACCGACTCTAGTATGCAAACTAGTATCACACGTAAGGTGTGGGGATTAGTTTTGCACAATACTAGATGTTTCCTTTATATAGTCTTTCAAATTAGGGTTTGCAATTAGGTTACCTTGGTAACAAAGCAATCAATATACACCGTTAAATGAAAACCTGATTTTGATTCAAGCTAATATTTCTCAACCGTTAGATCGAAAACTTAGCTTGTTATACACACTTGAAAATGCACGCTTCTAGGTTTGTTAACCGTACCCAGATGTATGCATTTGTTGATTCAACAATAGTTAACTAAATGGTTAGCCATATGAGCATTTCATATCAACCATGTTCTTCTTCACCATAACTAGTTCAAATGACTTCAAATGAACTAGTTAGAGAGTTGTTCAATTGCAAGGAAATCTCATGTACTACACAAGACACAATTGAATCAAAGATGATTTGATTCACTTAAATCGGTTCATGAACTTTTATAGACACGGTTTGCAAACTGCATTCCTTAGTCTTTTTAATTTTAAGTTCATAAATCATCTTCATATATATAACCTTCTCAAGTTCGCAGATTAGGTTCGCGGACTTAAGTTACCGGCCAGAGTTTACAAACTCCAGCAGAAATTCTCAGGTTTGAGAAATTCGCCGGTTCGCGGACTGGATTCGCAGACTTAGCTTCACGCAAGTAGTTTGTCAAATCCAGCAGAAATTATCGGGTTTGAGAACTTCGACAGTTCGCGGACTTGGCTCATGCCATTCTTCCGGAATAGGAATGCTTATGTCCACCATTGGTTATGTAATCTAAACTCTCATTTCAATCATTGAAACATTCTTAGAGGACGTTATATAATTGTTACACCATTTCTCGTCAAAGCAATTTTCAAGACGATTGAAACATATCATGACTTTCGTCACATGGTAAAGATAAACTTGATCGAAGCGAAAAGCTTACCAACACATATTTCGAGATATCAATATGCGAGGTATACTCGGCTCTAAATACCAAATGTGTATAATCCAAGTCTATATATATAGCATACGACTTCTTGTCTCAAAGAGTATGAGATAAAGTAGATAGACTTTTGAGTGACAGATAAGTTCAAGTCTTCACATACCTTTTTGCCGAGAAGTTCCACCGGTTCCTTGAGTAGTTCTTATACTTGTATGATGAATCGTCATGAAGTCCTTGAGCTCAACTACACTTTCTATCCTAGTACGAGACTTAGCTATAATAGACTAGAAATCAAGACTTATAGTTTTGATCACTAACATTGACAAACATGCTTGAGATAGCAACGCATGCGAGTTCGACCGAGCAATGCTCTAACAGCTGGAGTCAAAGAGTGGGGAAGTGGAAATCGTGTTTAAAACCAGTTGCTCATCGTGCGGAGACTTGGTTTATTTTCTACCCACTACTTTCCTAACTCCTTAAACTGATTGCACGACTTGCTCACATTCTCATCGTGGATGAACACACGTGTCGTAGACCGCTAGACCAAAACCTTAGTTAATATACCCCCATGTGACACGATTGATGTCCCGTGATTGTGGAGTCTGCAAGGCAGACGTGTATTTAGTTAGTCAGTTGCTGACTTTATGAGAAAATGAGTCCTTGTATTGCTGAGTCGAACGTGATCTGCAAATGTTCCAAGACTCATGAACTGAACGTGTCTGTTGAGACAGAGGTATAATTCTCGAGTAAATGTTGATAGTTACGGTGAGCAAATATTTCTCATTTGATGGATTATTGAATATTGATAGTTGAACCAATATTCCTTAGTCTGAGCAAATGTTGCTCGTTTGATGAATTATTGGCAGCAGGACCAAATAAAACATTGATTTAAAATACTGGAAATTGAACCGAGTATAACTAATTGGAAATATTATCATGGGATCAACGTAAAATTATTTGTGTTTGAATCTGCTCAGAATTATGTTTTGCAGAGCTTTGGATCCAAAACCCTAATTTTGATCAATTGATGATCAATTGGTGATTTATTAAAAATCAACCACGAAGTGAAGGAGGGACCGGCTTTATGGGATAATGATCGACCATGAAGCGCCCAGATGCTCGAGTGAGCAAAATACCAAAGTCTCTTGAAGACCAGTTGGTGAAGAGATGATCAAATGCTGATTTAATCATTTATTAAAATAATGTTCGTCTGAACCTTAGGTGATAAAACCTTATAATTATGAAGAGATGAGGGACTGACCAAGGGATCATGAAAACCGTCCCCTGGTTGGTCACGGGATCGACTGACGATCCTTTTATGAAATTCCAAGTTGTTTGGAAGAGTTTTGGACCTAATACGTGTAGTTGCGCAAATTAGGTCAAAATTGTGAAAATGTGTGGGACCGGCTCCTTGCAAGCCAAAGAGCCAACCTTGGTCGTTCAAGGTAAAATGCTCACATTTCCAAAGTGTCTGTGTCTCAGTCCTGAGAGTTTTGATATTTTCTGATGTGCGTTTGAGCAATATTTCGAGAAAATATGAAGAAATCAAGGATTTTGCTGAAACTGAGGAAACTCCATAAGATGAAGGAAATAATAATAATAAAATGAAGGAATCATGAAGTGTGGGACCGGCTATGGTCAAGGCATCTCCGGCCGGCCAATGAGCCCGGTCCATGGCACTTTTCCAAATTTTATATTATTTTTTCATGATTTTAGAGAAATATCATGAAATCAAGGAGTTTGTTGAAACTAAGGAATTTTCTTGAAGTGAAGGAGTTTCCATGAGATGAAAGAAGCATATAATATTAATAATAATAAAATAAGGGCGTGTGGGACTGGCCACTAGGGCATGGTCGGCCGGATGGGTCCTGGTCCCGTGAGTTTTCTCTAATTTTATATTATTTTCATGATTTGAAGGAAATATCATGAAATTAAGGTATTTCCATGAGATGATGGAAATAATTAATAAAATAAGGTATTACAAGGTGTGGGATCGGTCACGGCTAGGGCATGGCCGGCCGGCTAGTGACCACGGTCCCGTGACACCTCTCCTATTTTTATGTAATTTTTGTATAATTTCCTTAATGTGTAGGAAATACCATGAAAAGAAGGAGTTTCATCAATTGAAGGGATTTTCATGTGATCAAGGAAAAATAATAAAATATAATGAAATAAAGGGAGAAGCGTGGGACCGACCGCGGCGGCATGACCGGCCGGCCGGTGGGCTTGGTCCCCTTAGACGCCTCCTTTAAATATTTTACTATTATTATTTTCTCCATGGTTTGATCGTTCCTCCGTGTTATTGAATGTTCGTTCATGCATTCAGGTGCTCGTTAGTGCATTTATGGATGATTACACTTGCACCATTTCCTTGGGGCTTGATGGTGGCTCAGATGCCCATACGTTGAATATTTATTACTAACCCATGGAATTCAGCTGGGAATAACCATAGATTGAAGTAACGAAATATTGTACAGAACGTAGAATATTTTCTAGAAATTCAATTGATGAATCTTGCGACTAGAAATAATTAATTGATGGCTATATACTAGCATGAATGTTGTCTAGGAGCATTATAATTATTCGAAAATCGAGGTATGAGCTAGCTGAAGCAGAATGCTCGATTTGAATGTTTATTTTATAAAGTCAGGGAATATTGCGACATCCTGAAGACGTCACTGCTCTGTATTAGTGAGTAATACATCTAGGAGTCGTCCAATCATTTCGATTCTTTACAGAAGTGATTACTGAAATTGCTCAGTTAATGGAATATGTTGTGGTTTCAGCTGAGAGACAACATATATATGCCCTGAGAAGTAATATACTCCAATCAGAGACTTTTGAAGATATTCTGAGAGGCAGTATGCTCGATCAGAGGTGTGGCATGAGATTTCACGCTTTAATAAGAGATAACTCTCAATATTTGTCTGAATGCTGGATCAGGGATATGTATAATTATGGTTTTACGATTTTAGCCTTTGTCGAAAATACACCATCTACATTAAGTCCCCTGCTTAATGAGGGACAGTCATATTCCTCAGTCAGCCCTGGATGGTGATTTTCTAGTTACAAACGAAATAAGTAATTGAACTTAGTCGTAAGATAAGATGTTACCGGATTTCCTATTGCATGAACGGACCATGGATTGAACGAAGATCCCAGTGGCATGATAGAGCGTCGTCTAACGAGCATAAAGTGGTGTAGCACCACTGATTTTGTGATGAAACCTTGATCGATTTAGGATTCATGGGTCCGAGCCCAAAAAAAAGAAATCCTTGTTTTAGGAACAGACGCTCGTTCATTTGTTAGTTTAAGAAACAAACAAAATAGACCTCAGTCTGATGATACAAAATTTTGTCTATGAGCTTTCACAAAAACCAATTTTTTTTTTAAATATGTGAGATTTCACAAAGTGGAATAAACTCTCGTTTCAAAGGTGGATGCTCGTACGAGAAAAAAGTTTTTTTTTTCTTTAAATAGACGTGCGTCTGTTAGTAATAAAATTTTTTTTATGAGCTTTCATGAAATTTTTTTATCTTTAAGCTTTCAGAAATCTTTGAAAATATACTCTCGCTTCAAAGACAGATGCTCGTGCTAGGGAGAAAAAATATATAGATATATTTTTCAAATTTACGCGAGTTTCACTTTAAATATTTATATATTTTGTAAAATCATGTTTTGATTTTTAACAACTGTGAAAGTGTACCATTATACATGATGAAATAATGTCTGCATGTGAGTTTTCACAATTTTAGAATGGACGTCTGTCTAGTTTTTGAAAAACTAGTGGATGTTAAAATTCACGTGGGTTGTTCACGGTTTTATGAAAATCAAGTCATGATTTTGAATAATGAATTTTTCTCGTCTTTGCAGGTTTGAGGGAACGAGCAAGTTTTCAAAATTCTGACGTTATAATCACTACAGCTAGTGAAATTGTAAATAGGTAAGAGTTAGAAACTGGATAGTAGATGTTTCAGAAACCCATGAAATCCAACCTTCTGTTAATCTGATTAATGGGGATGATGATGCAAGATATGAATCTTGGAAATTTTCTCTGATTGGTCGTTTAGATTTCATTCGTATTAAATTTATAGATGTAGCAACTTTACTTCGTTCGCAATGGAAATTAGTGGATAAATGTTAATTGATTCCACTAGGGAAAGGTTTTTTTACAATCAAGCTAAATAATATTGAAGACAAAATTATATCAAATCAGGAAACTAGGAAATTCATGATCAAGTTCTTAAAGTTAGAAACTGGATCCCAAACTTTAGACCTGAAAATCAACGTACTTCTAAGGCAATGGTATGGGTTCAGTTCCCTGGATTAAGTTTGGAGTACCAATTAAGGTTGATGCAGCTACTCTACAGTTTCAGAGTGGATATTATGCTAAAGTTCTAATTGAAGTTGATTTGGCTAAATCGATTCCTAACAAGCTTTGGATAATTACTAAGTTTGAAGCATTCTCTCAAGGTGTGATCCTCATTAATCTTCCTAAATTTTGTAATCAGCGCAAAATTGTGGGACATTTATCTGCTGAATGCAGAGCTAAGCAGAATAATAATTCAGAAAATGTTGCAAAACATACTGAGACAGATGTTCCCATAGAAAAATAGCAGAATCATATCCCCTCACCCTCATCACCTTCCTCAAGAGTTGTTCCTTCAAATTCTCAGAAGTTTTCTGATGTTCTTGAAGAGTTGAAGGAAGCAAGGAAGGAGATTCAGCAAATAAAGGCTTTTGTGTTTAAGACTCTTGAAATTCTGAAGGCCCTGGTTCGGCATCAGTCAAGAAGGTTTGTTAATATCAACTCCTTTCTTAATGAAACTTATGTCCTAATGGTTATTGACGACAAGGAGTTCGGGGACGATAAAGAATTTTTCAAAGGTCTTAATGTCTAGGAAACTTCTTATGAGAATTTATTCTTATGTTTTTAAGAAGGATAACTAGGGTTTGGAATAGCCATTATTGTGAGTAAAGATAGCTATTTCCAACGATTTTCATCTTGGAATGTTTTTAGATTTATTTATTTATTTAAATTCTAAAGTTTATTTGGAAGATGATTTTGCAGTATTAATTTTTATGATTTTATATATTGCAACTTGTTATAGTATATGTATGTTTGCGTCCGTGAACCTTGATTGTCCCATATGTGGTCAAAAGTTAAGTCTTTCATACGTCAGTATGCAAGTATTGATAAAAGATTGAATGGACTTTTGACAAACAAAAGTTAAGCCTATTATGTCATTATGAAAATATTGATGGAAGATAGGATGAACTTTTGTGTACAAAGATTATGTCTATTATATGCCATTGTGCAAATATTGATGAAAATAGAATGAATCTTTGTTTATTCCGCAGTATTGATTTTCCCGGATCCATATTTTATGTAAAATACTGTGCGGCTCCGTAAGTTTTCTTATGTGATCATTTCTGATTAAATTAATCATGGATTCTCTTGTGGTTAATTTAATTGAGATTTTTGGATACAAATTCATATTCTTATGTGATTTGTTAATGTTCAAAGAAATCATTCTTTTCTTGTGAAAGTAAGGTTGCTCTTGTTTTCTTTCGGGAATGACATTTTATGGGGGAGAGTTCTTAATTGAACTTGTGCTTAATTGCCAAATCTTTGTGGGGAGTGTGGCTGTGGAATATTATAGGGGTTATCTTGTATCTTTATAAAATCCTTGATGAATGCATTTATTTTCGGCTATGTGATTGCATCCAAAAAAATTTGATATGTGCTTTTCTTTTGGTCATGAAGTATTTCTATGGAAATTTCATTAGGATCCCACTAATTTTCGTACCTTTACCAATTTTATTGACAAAAAGGGGGAGAATTAATGTGTAGTTCACACTACAAATACATATGGTTTTCGGATCATTATGTAAGGGGGAGTGGTTTTCATGTAAGATGAAGTATTGACTAAGGGGGAGTGATACATATCACCATATTATTGTTGTCAAAGTTGTGATACAATTGAACTTTGATGATGTGTAATAATACTATTACATTGTATAACAATGATTGAGAGCTATTGTATTCTCATTGTTATGGCTACGGATCTTCAACAACGATGATGTTGAACTGAACATCTTTAGAGTCATTTGGAGTAATTGGAAGTGACGAAGATTTCGAGTAATTGATGGGCACCTAATATTGCATACAGACTTATCATTTTGTAGGTTTTTATGATATTTTGTTGCACTAATTGCTTTTATTTATGCCAAATAATGTATTTTGAAGTTCTTGTTCCTTGCAAGTAAAATGTGTGGCAATTGTCCTGATTTTTGTTTTGTAACGATAGGGGAATGGAAAGAATGGTCTGAACATGGGATATGCACAAATTGGAGTTGTTATGCTTTGTCGAACTAGGTGTCAAGTCGGCTTTAAGGAGATACGTGCAATGGAGAAGGAAGTTGGGGTGAGAGTAGATTTATGAAGTGAATAGAACCAATAGTGAACCAGAAATGCAAGAAGAAGAAATCAATGGGCTGAAATTCAGAACTCAGATTGCATGGAGAACAAACTCAAGCCCAATATCCATTCTTGCATACCAAAATGAGGTATTCATGTGTTACACCAGAGTACATCACCACCTTTCTCAACCCGATCTCACACATGAGAAAAAGAAAACTTCTTCTTCTCCCAATTCAGTCGACCTATCTTTTCTGTCTCCTATTTTCTTTACCAGCATATCAAATCAATCCGTCGTCTTATCCTCTCTCAGATCATCAACTCATTACCCATACATCTATCACCATCTTTTTCCTTTGTTAGACTAGTTGCTTACCCTTTCTATCCTCATCCATTTCAGTCAAAACCCTAGGCTATGAAATACAAAATTAGGTCGGCTAAAGTGACAAAATGGAAAGCTAGAGGTCTGAATTTGGTTCTCCTTGCGAACTCCAACAGCTGCAGCAAAAATTGACAGCAATAAGGACGGTGTGGTGGACACAAGCTACTGGCGTGGTCAAATTAGGGTTGAATCTGACTTCTCTGCAACGCCTACAACATCAGTCAAATTGGCGAAGATAGTGCAGTGGTTGTATATGAATGAAAAGTATTACATAGTGGTGAGTTTCGAGAACAAAAATCCCTGAATTTTATATTGTTTCCATTGATATTAGGGATTGAGAAAAGGGGGAGAAATCTTTGTATAAAAGGAGGGGTTATGTTGTGTAAGAGGGAGGCAGTGAGTGGGGAAAGCATAACTTAGTTTTCAATTCTTGGTTTTGTTGTGACTTAGTAGAATTCAGTTGAAAAGAAAAGAGCCTGCACAATATGTTCATCAATATCAAAACTTCATATTTCATCTGTTTCTATCAAACCCATGTTCTAACTTTCTTAGCTAGGGATTTGATGAAGCCCTTAACTTACTGCTGGTTGTTTATGTTCATGAAAATGTTCTTGCGGAGCTTAATTGTATAGAATTCAGCTTAGTCTTCATGCTGCAATCTATAACTTTCACCTAGAATGTCTTGCATCCTAGGTTGTTAGATCAATTATTTGTTGTTGCATCAACTCACGCTTCAATGGATGTTTTCAATTTGTGATTAGTTGTGCTGTAATAAGACAACTAATACTAGGAATTGAAACTTTAGTTGTGACTAAACTATTCATCTTTGAAACCCCTTTGGAAAGGCGACAGACTTGTCTCTTCACCGTTGATCCGTTATAAGGGAATAAAACAATTTTTGTAACTAAATTTTGTATTAGAACTTAAGTGGTGAATTCAACTGCCTTAGTATCTTTCACTTGACTTTTTTCAACTCTCACTGCATCCATATTTCTGTTTTATCTCTAGTTTATACTTCAACCGTTTCGTCGTATCGACAACAACATCTTAAGCTGAATTAGTAAAGTAAGGCTTTGACTTCAACTTCACACCAACCAAGTCCCTGTGGGAACGATCCATACTTGCTGTGTTTTACAGTAGACACCGTATACTTACGGTTTAGTATAATATTGTAGGCATCTTCTAGTCCTACCAAGTTTTTGGCGCCGCTGCCGGGGACTCGGTAGTTGTGTAGCTGAAGTTTTTACCTTTACTTTACTAGTTTTAGTCCGAGTTATGTACATATTTGTTTCAGTTCTAGTTATAGTTTGTCTGTCATTAGTTTAACTTGTTATTTCATCCATTCTGTTTAACTTGTATTAACCCTGTGTTCCGTGTAGCATATTAGGCCATCTGCTGTTTTTCTCTATTTAATAGTTCACTATCATCTGTTACTTTGCTGTTGTATCATATATCAGTTAATCCATTTGCATATATATCTTGCGTAGTTAAAACTTCCTTTGCATTTAGCTGTAGCTGTAAACTTCAATCAGTTTGTAATTTTTCTATGTGTCATTGCATTTTGTTGCTAGTACTAGCTTTTGATTTTCAGTTTCATCGCATATCTGCACCTTGTTTCAGTTAACTGCATCATTGCTAAAGCTAGTTTAGTTATTTGCATCTATAGTTCATAGTATCGTGTAGTTTCATTCATCATACATCAGTCAAGTTATACCTGTTGCATCTTAGCCTTGTGTTGTTAACTGTAGTTTTTTTTTTCCTTTATATCTTCAATTATTCCATTATTAGGCTAGCTGCATCTTTTTATTTATTGCATCTTGTTTTAAAGTTAAAAAGCTTTCAGTCAGTTTAATCTGTATCTAGTGCACTCTGTAGTTCAGTTTGTATATTTGTTAAATTTTCAGTTGTTAGTAACCTTTTTCACCTGTAAGGACATTACCATCTGTAGTTATATATCAGTGTGCATTTGAACATATCTTACATCTCTAGATTTCCATTTTAGCAGTTGACATTTTCTTAGCATAACTTAGATTTCTGTAGTTCTTTATTATCAGTCAATTCATCTGCATAATCCTGTAGTTGTATAAAATAGTTCAATATCACCCTGTAAAATATCAGTTCAAATAGTTGTTTCACATTTCATCTGTCCTTTTTGAAATTTGTCTGAGACTCTGTAACTCTTTGCAGTCTGTGTTAGCTTCATCCTGTTCTATTGTGACTGCCTTGTTACTGATAGCTTAATCTGTCCTGATTAGCAAATCAGTGTAAATCAAAATCATAGTCATGTTGTAGAGTCATTTCTAAGTTATTCATAACCAGTGTGTGTACTGTCGTGACTTTGCTTTACCGGCGTATTTCTGGTTACTGAAATTCCTCTTTTGAGCTCAACAGGTACCTGAGATACTGCTTTCCAACCCAAGGAGGAGAAGAAAAAGAGAGAGACAACCTGTTGGTTGTAACTAAACCCGGTCTTGTACCGGCTGTATCGTTCCTCAACTTAAATATTTTTGTCTTGAATGATACACCATCTTGCATGCAAACTGAAATAGTTGCTAAGCATTGTCAAACCCCTGCCACATATAACATATTTGTGTATGATCCTGTGACATTTGGGTAACTTACTTACTAGCTGAACTGTTATTTCACTGTGCTTATCTCTGCAAAATATCGTGTCTTTGTGCGTACATCCGCAAACCTGCTATTATTTACATAAGCCATGTCTGTCTAACTTGTGCATGTGTTGTTTGAATGGTTGTTATAACATGATTGATGTGTTATCTAGGATATGATCGTGACTTTTAGAGACCAAACAAATCGTCTAGTTAGAATTCATCGAGAGGACGTAGTGGAAATTCCAGTATCGGTCGAAGAAAGACCTGGCCAACTAGAGATAATGGGTGAAGATCTAATCCCACCCCGCAGTCTCAAGGACTATATGTACCCCACAATGGAAAGCCACCCCTCTTGCATTGTTTTACCAAATGATTCTGGTCAATTTGAATTGAAAGCGAGCACGATACATATGCTCCCTGTGTTTCGAGGGGTTGATGCTGAAAACCCCTATCATCATGTGAGAGAGTTTGAAGAGATTTGTGGGACTTTGCGTTTCACTCAAATGCCGGAAGAGTCCCTGAAATTGATATTGTCAGAGCATTGCTCGGTCGAACTCGCATGCGTTGCTATCTCAAGCATGTTTGTCAATGTTAGTGATCAAAACTATAAGTCTTGATTTCTAGTCTATTATAACTAAGTCTCGGACTAGGATAGAAAGTGTAGTTGAGCTCAAGGACTTCATGGTGATTCATCGTACAAGTAGAAGAACTACTCAAGGAACCGGTGGAACTTCTCTACAAAAAGGTATGTGAAGACTTGAACTTATCTATCACTCAAAAGTATATCTACTCTATCTCCTACTCTTTGAGACAAGAAGTCGTATGCTATATATATAGACTTGGATTATACACACTTGGTATTTTGAGCCGAGTATACCTCGCCTATTTATACCTCGAAATACGTGTTGGTAAGCTTTTAGCTTCGACCAAGTTTATCTTTACCATGTGACGAAAGTCATAATATGTTTCAATCATCTTGAAAATTTCTTTGACGAGAAATGGTGTAACAACTATATAACGTTCTCTAAGAATGTTTCAATGATTGAAATGAGAGTTTAGATTACATAACCAATGGTGGACATAAGCATTGTTGTGGAAACACATTTATGTATAAGTCCTATTCCTTGAACCAAAGTTTGCGAACTTTGTTGATCAAGAGAACCGGAAGAATGGCGTGAGCCAAGTCCGCGAACTGCCCAAGTTCTGAAACCGGAGAATTTTTGCTGGAGTTGAAAAACTACTTGCGTGAAGCTAAGTCCGCGAACCGGAGAAGTTCTCAAACCCGAGAATTTCTGCTGGAGTTTGTAAACTCTGCCCGGTAACTTAAGTCCGCGAACCTAGTCTGCGAACTTGAGAAGGTTATATATATGAAGATGATTTCTGAACTTAAACTTAAAAAGACTAAGGAATGCAGTTTTCAAACCGTGGCTATAAAAGTTCATGAACCGATTCAAGTGAATAAAATCATCTTTGCTTCAATTGTATCTTATTAGTACATGAGATTTCCTTGCAATTGAACAACTCTCTAACTAGTTCATTTGAAGTCATTTTAACAAGTTATGGTGAAGAAGAACATGGTTGATATGAAATGCTCATATGGCTAACCATTTGGTTAACTATTGATGAACCAACAAGTGCATACGTTTGGGTACAGTTAACAAACCTAGATGCGTGCATTGTCAAGCGTGTCTAACAAGCTAAGTTTTCAATCTAACGGTTGAGAAATATTAGCTTGAATCTAAATCAGGTTTTCATCTAACGGTGGATATTGATTGCTTTGTTACCAAGGTAACCTAATTGCAAACCCTGATTTGAAAGACTATATAAAGGAGACATCTAGTATTGTGCAAAACTAATCCCCACACCTTGCCTGTGATACTAGTTTGCATACTAGAGTCGGTTCTCCTTTAACCTTTGGTTTTCTTTTTTTAAAACCAGGTTAACGACTTAACGACTTCATTGGGATTGTGAAGCTAGACTGATACTACTTTTATCGTAGTTATGTGATCTGATCTTGCATCTTATATCGTACGAGTACAATCAGATTGATTGGCTTGAGATTGATATCTCCAATATGCAATATATAAAAAGTAATCACAAACATATTCGTCTCATTGTTTGTGACTCCGAAACATCTTGTTTCGCTACCATACGATTAAGATTGTTGTGAGGTGATTGATAACTCTATCCTATTTTTCGGGAATGTAAGACCGGATTATCAGTTGGTTCCTGTTCACCTTGATTATTATCAAAAGACGGAACAAAAACTTTAGGGTTTATCTGTGGGAGACAGATTGATCCTTTGATAGACTTGTCTGTAGGAGACATATTTGTTTATTGTCAAAGCCTGCGATTTTGGGTCGTAGCAACTCTTAGTTGTGGGTTAGATCAGCTAAGGGAATCAAGTGCGTAGTATCATGTTGGGATCAGAGGCGTAGGGAGTACGATTGTACCTTGGATCAGTGGGAGACTGATTGGGGTTCAACTACAGTCCAGTCCGAAGTTAGCTTGGAGTAGGTTAATGCCTGTAGCGGCTTAATACAATGTGTGTTCAATCTGGACTAGGTCCCGAGGATTTTCTTCATTTGCGGTTTCCTCGTTAGCAAAATTTCTGGTGTCTGTGTCATTTCTATTTCCGCGTTATATTTGTTTATATAATTGAAATAATACAGGTTGTGCGTTTGAATCAATCAATTGGAAATCCGACCTTTGGTTGTTGATTGATATTGATTTATCCTTGGATATTAGTCTTTAGTACCATCCAAGTTATTCCTTGTATTTGATTAGAACACGCAGTTCTTGCTTGAGTGAAGAGATATATAAACTCGTTGATATAATTTTAATTGATCGAGTCTAGTTGATTCTCTTAAAAGTATATTCGAGTTTGTCCATACATATTGCTAAGCGAAATATTGGGTGGTGTTGTTAAACCCCCGCCTTTTCAATTGGTATCAGAGCAGGCAAACACGTTCAAGACCTTACAAGTCTGTGTTTGTAGCGATCTGACTCTATGGACAGAGGTGCTATCTCTATTAACGTGCCACCAGTATTCAATGGCTCTAATTACTTATGGTGTAAAATTGCTATGCGAGCTTTTCTTCAAGCACGTGATTTTCAATCATGGGTATATGTTGTTAATGGCTATGATGCTCCCGTTGTGGCAGTTGGAGATGTAAACGTTCCCAAGAATATTGGTGAATATAATCCTGCCGAGATAATTGATGCAAAGCAAAATTCCGACGGTTTGAATGCCATCATACATGCCATTACCCCAAATATTCAGCACCATGTGTCAAATTTCACTAGGTCTAAAGATGCTTGGGATATCTTAGAAACCGTATTTGAAGGTAACTCCAGTGAAAAGGAAGCTAGGCTTCAAAACCTTAATTCTGATTGGGAGAACCTTCGTATAGCAGATGAAGATACATTTCATGAGTTTAATCACAGAGTGTCTGAAATTGTTAATGCATCTTTTGCATTGGGTAAGACTATTCCTGAAAAGGACATTGTGATGAAAATTCTCAGATCGCTTCCATCTAGATACGAATCTAAGAAGCATGCCATCGTTGAGGGAAATAACCTTGATAATCTTTCCAGAAATACATTGGTTGGAAAGCTAAAGATCTTTGATCATGAGCAAACATCCAAAATCGGAAAGGATATTGCCTTTAAAGCACATAAGAACACTAAATTACTTGATAAAGGTAAAAGTGTTTATGTCTCCGAGGATGATTTTTCGGATGAAGATCTTGAAAAATCAGTCTCCTTGATCACAAGACAGTTTAGGGATCTTCTATTGAAAATAAGTAAACAGTTTTCAAGAGACAAACCTAGGTCATCAGATAAACCTCACAATCTCGTTCCTCCTAAAAACAGGGATATTGACGAGGCTGATGACGAGGACATGCCACAGTGCTTTAAGTGTAAAGGTTTTGGTCATTTTGCAAACGAGTGCCCAAATCGTAGAAAATACACTGGGAACAAAGGTCTCGCTGTAACACTTGATGAGATGTCTGAGATCTATGATTCTGATGAAAACAGGAAATCAAGTGTCGGTCTTCTATGTGAAAACATTGATTTTGATAATTGTAGCAATACATATATCAACCTTGATGGTTTCGGTGAAGAGGAGAATCCAATCAAGCTGGAAGAATCAATTGGCCCATCCTTTGGAAACTCTGGTTGTAATGTATCAGGATCTACTATGTGGATAAAGCAATTCGCAGATGTGCTCGATCAACGACTGAAATGCTTATTTGACTGGTTGTTCAGAGAGTGTGAAGGTTCTAATTGTGAGAGGATTTTTGCGTACTCCTTCAGTCCCCAGTTCCCCTGAATCAGACTTTTCTTTGAATATGTGTTTCAAAGTTCCGCAGTCACTTGTTGGGTGACTGACATACCTATGAAAGCGGCAGTAGTGTGGATTCTTCATTTCCTCATCTGTCGGCTCTCTCCTAACGGGAGGTAGTTTGATCGCACCGTCTTGAATCCATACTTCCAATAGCCCGATCACCTCTTCGATGGCGAAATAAAAGTCTGGTTCTTCTTAGTTATTATACTGACGATGAGTCGGTGCTTGTGCGTTTCGAGCTTGGTTGTCCTTCCTTTATGTTTTTGTAGGATGAGACGTTGGAGGAGCATTCTTATGTTGATGCGCTTCGGCTTTCCTCTTGCGTCCTTCAACAACATTCATGGAAGGTTAGAGATTGTACTGCTTGTTGATTAGGCGCCTGGTACTGCCTCAAGTTTGCGGTTCCTCGACTTTTGTAGCTTTTGTTCTTTCCAGTAAGGCCAGAGCAGTAGTTGCTGATCGCTTGGCTGCTTCATGAAGTTTTGAGAAAGTCTGGAACCGGAGATTTTCCAGTAAGGCTCTGTAGACCGGGATCATTCCGTTGATGCACAAGTCCACCAGTTGTTGTTCGATGACATTCAGGTCATGATAATCCAGGGCCTGGGCTCTGAACCTATTTACATAGTCGTTCGGATGTTCATTGTTCTTCTGAGACATTCTTCCTAAATCAGAGAGGGTAATCTGCTCCGAGACGAAGAAGTATTTCCGGTAAAATGCATTAACCATTTCTCCCCAGCTAGTGATGCTCCCTGGTGCGATGTTGTTGTACCAAGTTGTTTATGGGTGAAAACTGTTTCTGCTCATTTTGGTAAATTTGGGTGTGTAGATGAGAAACGAATCTAAACGTTAAACAAATGCACTGTACGAGAGTACTTTATATTCGAGAGATCAATCTGTATAATTCTGGCCTAAACCAAGAAATGGTCGTTTTAGACTTGATTCGGTCACAAAATGAAGGAGATGGGGTTGATCTTAGGGAGGGAAGCGAAGAAGGTGTTGAGATTGTGAAGGTGTTGGCTGTTCATGAATTGTATCAGAGAGTTAAACTGGCTTGCATAATGTAAGCTATCAGTTCTGGGTGTTTTCTGAATACATTGTTAACAACAACTTGGTTTTTTGTGTTGTTTTAAAATAGGTCGAAAAACCTATTTATAAAAGTCATTTGAGTGCAATCCTCATCTCGTAGGAAGAGGAGAAGGTTAAGTGATGGAGTAGTGGGGTCGTGTAGGGATGGTGATTGTTACACGATCGCGCCTTTGCACACTTCCCTCATCACTGTTAACCGTCCATCTTTTCCTGACATGTTCTCGTAATGAGTGTGTTGCACGCCGCACACTATAAACCGCCAGACCAATACCCCGGTAGGTATCCCCCAGTTTGTGACATGTTTTATGTCTCGAGTGAGTGGTCAAGTCGTGGGACTTGCCGCAAAAAATAGCATACAATGCTATTAAGTTAAATAACTAAGTTATTTATGGAATTGATATTCATAAAATATCGTACGTTCCCGATGCATGTAATGCATCGCTTTTAAGCAAGCATCTCAAAACAATCGATATGAATGAAGCATCGTTGTTTTAAAGCTTGATTGAATAAGTCGCGGATTGAGCGTCTTAAAATGGTAGCATGACAGACTATCTTTGGGCGATCGTTTGAGGGCTGTGTAAACAAGTCGTCACTTGGTCGATCACTCCCTGTGAAAGAGAGGCGGCTGGTGGTTGTCATGCTTCTTTACAGGTTTGCTGGAAATAAATCTACATCATCCAATTATGCATGCAAAGTTGGATGGACAAGATGATTTGCGACAGTTGCGCACTGTCAGATAAAATTTAGGGTTTAGGGACCGTGCGGCTGTCCCTACTTTGGCTAATCAAATCCAAGCACTAAGTGCTAATTAATACGGATAGATCGAGTATGCATGGAGATGAGCTGCCGGCGTGCATGCTTACATCTCTTTGTCCTTCAAAAATCAGATCTGAGCCACTTAATTCGACCGGCGAAGATGAGTGCTCATGATCAATTTGCGATAGAAATATATTGTCGCAAAGTGCAAATTAGGGTTTGAGAACCGCGTGACATAACACCTTTAGGACGTGCGTTTCGAGACATCTGGCCCTGGTTTACACAGGCCGATTGGTCACACGTAAAGGTGGGCCAATGGTGGACATGTTAACAAATTTGGGACCACTTGAATCTACACCGTCCTTTTAGGCTGGCGAAGATGGATGGTCGTGATCAATTTACAACAGAAGCATGTTACCGTAAACCTTGATTAGGGTTTTGAAACAACCACGTCCACGCGAGTTTGACCAAGCGGTTTGACACGCCATTGACTTCCCTTGGGTAAATCGATCGCGTGGGGATAATATTGGGCTGATGGTGAAATTATGTGCACCTTCTTGATGGTCCAAAATGCGATCTAAGACATCCAAATAGGCTGGCTAAGTTGGATGGTTGTGATCGATTTAAGATGCTAGTGTACTTCCGCGACCCAAAATTAGGGTTTAGAAGCATCGTGCCCTCTATATTTTGGGCAAGCGTTTTCTTGCCTTATAGCCTTGCCGTGGGTAACCCGATCAAGTGAGGGAAAAGTGGGGCCACCGGTGTGCGTGATAGCAGTTCCCTAATCACTTGTGAAGCAATCTAAGCCGTCCAACCAGGATGGAAAAGTTGGACGGTTGCGATTCTTTTAAGACTGTTTTGGACAGTCCATGCTCGATCGAGCTTCTCCAAACAACGCGACCACCCTGCATAGGGTTAGCGTTTAACAACGCTGGGAGATGTATGGGTGAGGTCCGGTCGGTCAGGGCATTAGTGGGTCAGCCGGTGGTCATCATGATGATTGCCTATTCCTGCCAAGGTTTGACTAGTCTTGTTAGATTGCGCGGCCAAATTGTGTGGCTGTGATCGTTTCTAAGACTGATTTGGACAGTCTAGATTTCCCTTAAGGAAATTAAACATTCCGATCGAGCTATCTTTAATCAAAAGCGTGTCGATACGAGACTCTCTTTGTCAGAGAGTGATGTATCCTGTGTGGGTATTTCATGCGTATCTCAATATTGGCACTTCGGGAGATTCATGCTACTCTGCTGAGAGTGAACACTTAATCGTGATGTCATGTCAATGATGAGAGTTCGGCTGAGAACATAGCACATAAAATACTAGGAAAATCATGCATTAATTGATAATGCTAATAAAACATAGAATTTCACAGAATATTTGGGATTTCCGCTGCACGTACCATGATGAGTGAATTTCATGTATATATTCATATTGAATTGCTTCAATCAAAGCGAAGAGGTTTTTTGCACTCATCACTTCTTAAATGGATTTACCCTTAGCAGGGTGACAGCGCATTAAATACAAGTTTTACAATTCTATCCCGGAACTAAAATCCACCATCAATATTAAGTCCCCTGCTTAGCACGTAATAGTTACACTATTGCGACAAAGTTAGATGTTACCAGGAGAGATGGGTCGTCCTGTCCTTGGAACGTGTCACGTTCAAGAGGCGTCCAGCTGAGCGTTCCCCTAGCATGATGTCAGTGGGCCCCAGGTAGATTAGGCATATGGTTAGTTGGGATCTCAAACCATTCATGACGATGTCGTAATCCCCGACTCTGATGTGGACGAGCCCTATTATGAGGAATATCCTTAAAAGGATGCTGAAGCAATTTATGAAAAAGATGTTGAAGCAGCTCCCAAAGAGAATGTTGACGTAGCTTCCGGAAAACGTGTTGAAGCGGCTTCCGGAGAGGATGTTGAATCATCTTCTGGAAAGAACTCTAATGAAGGCACCCTTTGCCCTGGCGTTGATGAACTTCTTTGATGTTTAATAGTCTTTGTTTCATGCGGCTGGAGCCAGGGCTTGATTGAATAATAATCCCTCATTCATGTTGCTTTTGTCACTGAATACTGCGCCACCGTCTCAATGTTGAAGCAGGCTAGTTTTTGGGATATCTTCAAGGACTTCGTTCCAAGAGACATCGTTCGATGGCGTGGATGGATATGTGAAAATATCTCCGACTTGTACTTTTGGAGTCTTTGATGCAGATGTACGTCTCTATCTTAGAAATTTTTGCGGCTCACAAAACTTTAACAGTGATGAAGCTGATATTAGAAATAAACCGGTTGAGGGACGTGAAGGTATCCTGTGCTGGCAGTCCCCAGGTGTAATTATCCCGAGCTTATTTTCTCTTGAAAGATGTACTTCCACTGTATTTGCTGGTTAGATGGTTGACGAATTGATGAAGGCGACAATCTTTTGGATTCGTCATTTGTTGACCAATAGGCGGAAGTCGCTCTTGACCTGGATTGTATCCAAACTTTTGGCAGCCCATGTACCCATCTCAGAGGAAATTGGAAATATGGAAACACCGAATCTGACTTGTCGGCTAGTTGTTGATGCGCAGCTTCGTGCAGGCCTTGGGTAGGCGTCACTGAGGTCTAAGTAGGTGATGTGGCATACCTCATGCGGTTGGTCTGTGTGGCTCGCTGAGGTATTGAAGCGGCTTCTGGGGCGAACGTTGAAGCGGATCCTCGAGAGAGCATTGAGAGCGCTGAAGCGGATTCTTCTGCAGAGCGTCGAAGCGGCTTCTTCTGGAGAGCGTTGAAGAGGCTTCTTCTAGAGAGTGTCGAAGCAGCTTCTTCTGTATATAGTGTTGAAGCGGCTTCCTATGGAGCGGATTCCTCTGGAGAGAGTGTTGAAGCGGCTTCCTCTGGAGAGAGCGTTGAAGCGGCTTCTTATTCGGTTTGATTTTCCCTTGCGAATTAATGCTTCTTGACTGACCATCTCTCTTGTGTTGAAGAAGTCCTTGACTGACGGCGAAGAAATTTCATGCTGAGCCTCAGTCCCCAAGTGTGATTCATATAGTTCTATCTTGTATGGTTGGTGGGTTTACCATAATAAAGATATCGTCGTCTCGCCTCCGTGACTCTATTACTTCTCCATGGGAAAATAAAATATGCAGAAGTTCGGATTACCTATGTCCATTGTGGTTGTTGCTATGGTGAAGCTCATGCTAGTATCAACAAACGAGCAACAACGGTTCTTGGCAGCAACTGTGATCAGAAGAGACTGACAGGGAGAGGCGTGATAACTACGGGCACGAACTTGGCAGTCTTCATATAGTGGTAGAGCTTGTCTCGTTATTAGAGGGAGAAGCTAATGACGGAGCAGATAGCTTCCTTGATGTTTCCTCATGGAATGGAAAAGAGGGAGACAGTCCCCTGTCCACGAGTATCTATTGAGCCTTCGACTTGATAGATGTTGTCACGCTGGGTTCATGAGGCCGTCTTTACGTCTGCGTTGCGTTTCATAGACGTCCAGTAATATCGCTGGTCTTTGACAATACGTATGCTCTCTTAAGTATATCCTCGTCTTTGGACATCTTGAAATCATAATGATAGCATGCTTGCATCTCTCTAAATTCGGCATCTTTGAGATGGCCAGTGCTAAGCAGTCTCCAGTCATACTCCTTTGCCATTATCATCTTTGGATCGTGTCTTTGAGGAGTAGGGAAGTTCCTTCATGCGAATGGCTTAACTAATAGGTTCTGCAAATATGATGAAACTATTGACATGGAGAGTCTGTATGTACCTCTTAAGTCACAGGTGCAATCTCCTTTGGTAATGCAAATACTTCTTCTATGGTAGACGAAATTCTGAAAGCGTCTCTCATTGATGTTGTTGCCGTCGATCCAGATATGGAATATCTTGGACGTTGATTCATCATTGTGGCAGTCGTGCATGTGGTACTGGAGTTGGATTTGGCTATTTTGGACGCGCATGATGTTGTATCTCGATGATTTTCCTCTTGATGCTTCAGTGAAACTGTTTACAGAAGGCTGGAGGTTGTATTGCATGTTGGTGAGATGTATGCTTCCACGAATATCGTGAGGTTCTTCACTCCTGGTAGGCCTGGTTATTTCTAGAAGGGAAGGTGCCGTCGCAGCTGATTATTTAGCAGCTTCACGGAGTTCAGAGGGTGTCTGAAAGCGCAGGTTCTTAGAGAAAGCACGATAGACGGGTACCATCCTATTGATGCATAATAACACAACTTGTTGTTCAGTCACATTTGGATCGTGACCCTCCAGTGCCTGAATTCTGGACCTCTTGACATAATCATTTGGATGTTCGATGTTTCGTTGAAGCATTCCTCTTAAGTCTGACAGAGTGACTCGCCCAAGTTGCGAATTCTTTCTCGACATGATGATGTGGGCATCGTTATCTTATTGTCTCTTGAGATGTCGGCTCCAGTAACTATGAAGATGTCCCGGGATCGCTCTCGTCCTGGTCGACATAATAGGCGAACCCTTTATGATAATTTGGAGATGTGTCAAGACTCTCTTGTTATTGTAGACGCACGAATTCTCGGAATTACGCCATGTTCTGGATCTACACATTTTGTTGATGAAGTGATAGCGGATACTCCTGACCTTAAACTGGTAGTAGTGGTGGAATAGAGATAGACCTTTTCTTTTGTGACCTCTGCATGTGTCTTCCTAGGAATCCACTGGTGTTGAATTTTTTGTCGACTATCTCCATATTAGAACAGCTACGCGAACCTTCATTTCGTCTTCCTGGGTGTGGACCCTTTGAGGCATTTCTGGCTTGCTCCATGGTATTTTAGAAAAGGCGGTTGCTCCATCCAGATCTCGAGAGAAGCCGCTGTGTTCTCTTAAGTAGTAGTCGCGTCTTGTGTCTCCATACGGCTTTCTGGTCCTTTCATATGGGAGATTCACTGGCGCTCAACTATCCAAGGCATTGCTTGAAAAATCATTTTCATGAAGCTTCTTGGCGAATGGAACACCAGAATTGAAATTGGTTGTTGAACCTAAATTGAATTTAATGATTGAATTGGATTTAAGATCTACCCTTTCGAAATTGAGAAAACTAGAATGAATATTGAGAAACTGATTTTGAAACCGAGAGATTAATCTCCCACTGTGGTCGCCAATTGTTCATGGGTGAAAATTGTTTCTGCTGATTTTGGTAAATTTGGGTGTGTGTGGATGAGAAACGAATCTACACCCTAAACAAATGTACTGCACGGGAGTACTTTAGATTCGAGAGATCAATCTGTCCAATTCTGGCCTAAACCAAGAAATGGCCATTCCAGACTTGCTTCGGTCACAAAGTGAAGGAGATGGGGTTGATCTTTGGGAGGAAAGCGAAGAAGGTGTTGAGATTGTGAAGGTGTTGGCTTTTTATGACTTGTATCAGAGTGTTGAATTGGCTTTCATAATGTAAGATATCAGTTCTGGGTGTTTTTTGAATACGTTGTTAACAACAACTTGGTTTTTTGTGTTGTTTGAAAATAGGTCGAAGAACCTATTTATACAAGTCATTTGAGTGCGATCCTCATCTCGTAGAAAGTGGAGAAGGTTAAGTGATGGAGTAGTGGGGTCGTGTAGGGATGGTGATTGTCACACGATCACGCCTTTGCCCACTTCCCTCATCACCGTTAACCGTACATCTTTTCCTGACACGTTCTCGTAATGAGCGCGTTGCACGCCGCACGCTATAAACCGCCAGAACAACACCCCAGTAGGTATCCCCCAGTTTGTGACATGTTTGATGTCTCGAGTTTCCTTTAATCAAAAGAGCATCAATACGAGACTCTCTTTGTCAGAGAGTGTTGTATCCTGTGTGGTTATTTCATGCGTATCTCAATATTGGCACTTCGGGAGATTCATTCTACTCTGCTGAGAGTGAACACTTAATCGTCATGTCATATCAATGATGATAGTTCGGCTGAGAACATAACACGGAAAATACTAGGCAAATCATGCATTAATTGATAATGCTAATAAAACATAGAATTTCACAGAATATTTGGGATTTCCGTTGCACGCACCATTCTGAGTGAATTTTATATATATTCATATTGAATTGCTTCAATCAAAGCGAAGATGTTTTTTGCACTCATCACTTCTTAAACGGCTTTACCCTTTGCAGGGTGACAGTGCATTAAATACAGGTTTTATAATTTTAGCCCTGAACTAAAATCCACCATCAATACAAGTATATGCTCGGCCTGTCAGAGACGACATGGTTGTGTTCGTGTTCTCCTAATGCTTCCAGGAATCGAGAAACATGTTCTCGGGAATTTCCTTTTCCATCGTAAAGTGTAAACGTTGGAGAAGTGTAGCCCTTTGGGAGAGGAATTCTTTGCGTATCAGCGGGATACGGAGGTTGGTGACGACGGAAAGATGGTGTCTTGCCTTTCCCTCGATCCTCCATAAAGCGTTCCAGATCTTCACGAGTGATGAAACCTGTAGACTCCTTCTCTGGTGGGTTATCTGCAGCTTTGCGAACTTCATCATCATCCACCATGTGAATTGGAGAGATTTCGGGATTAACTTCTTTGGATTTTCCTTTCCCCAACCCGTCCTGAGTTTTTTCTGACATTTTGTCTGTGAGAGTTTTGAGATAATTACATAACTCCTTCTGAGTGGTAGCCATATCAGTATGATTTTTAGCGAGAATTTCCTGGACCTTCATGAGATCAGCTATGGAAGGCAGATTTTCTTTGATTTCCTCGGGAGACCGACCGAAGAGAGGATGATTTCCGATGTTGGTTTTAGGAGGAGTGGTATCATCAGCACCGTTGTTGGAAGCAGGAGTAGTTTCTGGGGTACCACCGTTATTGCTAGTGCTAGCATCGTTTGGGTTAGGATTTGTAACTGAACCTGACCTAAGATAGACCATTTTGTGAAATATTGAGATTGGAACTGGAGATTAATCTCCCACTGTGGTCGCCAATCTGTAGATGGGAAAAACGATTTGCTGGTTTTTTAGAGAATGGAGAGACGACCGTGTGGACGAAGGCTCCTCAACCGAGAAAACTTCTTATCCTCAAAAAGATGCACTGCACGGGAGTGCTTTAAGTTTGAGAGATCAATCTGTAGGACTCCGTCCTAAACCAAGACAATGGTCGTTCTAGAGTCAATTCGGTCACAAAAAGGGAAGAGGGTTGATCTGTAGGAGGGAAGCTGAGAACTGTGCGAGATCAATGATGATCAAGGATTGTGAATGTGTTTAAGGTTTCTGCAAGTTTTCTGTGAACTATTGAGTTCGAATAAATTCTGGTCGATTGATTGAATTCTTGAGAGTGATTGCTCGGATCAGAATTCTTCTGTTTGACGAGAGTTGTCTATATTTCAATCTTGGATTCAAAGACTTATTTATATTTCCAGAATAGTAGACACATTGATCTCCAGTAAGTGTGACGGTTTCTCGAGTGAAAGAGTGGGAAAGTGGGAAATCGTGGTCTAACCAGTTCCAGGTCGTGCACAGACTTGGTTGATTGTCCACCCACTACTTTGATAACTCCCTCAACCTCTTGCACGCCTTACTCACATTTCTCATTGTGGATGAACACACGTGCTATAGGCCGCCAAACCAAAACCCTAATTAATATCCCCCATGTGACGTGATTGATATCCCACGAATGTGGAGTCTGCAAAGCAGGCGTGTATTTGATTAGTCATTCGTTGACTTGATTAGACTATGTGTCTAAGTATTGTTCGGTCGAGCATGATTTTTTAATGCTCTAGGATTCATGAACTGAACATGTCTGCTGGTACGTATAGTTCCCGAATAAATGATGTTGATAGTTGAATCAACATAATGAATATTGATAGTCTAAGAAAATATGGATCGTCTGAGCAAATATTGCTCGTATGATGAATTGTTGAATATTGATAATTCTATCAATATTCGAGCATTTGAGCAAGTGTTGCTTGTTCAGTGAATTACTGAGTATTGATAGTTAAATCAATATTCGAGCATCTGAGCAAGTATTGCTCATTCGATAAATTACTTGTTAGAGCATTGCTCGGTTGAACCACCAAGCATTGGTATGTCAAGTTTGGTTGTCATATTTTAGTGAATAAAAACTCATGTTAAGAGTCGCTTGATTATGTACTAGAGTCAACTTCGTATAGGTTAGCTTTAAAGTATTAGGATATGAGACATTACAAGTATTGCGAAGACTTGAAGATGTGAAGAAGCAAGGAGCTACAACGACAACAATCATCCTTCCACTTGAGGTTAGTGATATTTGACTTGAACTGTTTCATTCCCTAACGTATCTTTCAAGTCGTGCATATTGAAAACATAACTGCGAAGCATATTTGAACTCTATATAGACATAATATTAAGGAATACAATACAAGTTTTATTGCTTAACCATTAAACTTTGTAGATAAGACATCGCCATAATTATTTGAATGCTATTGTGATTATGTCTGGGTATGAGGTGAGGATTTCATCCTAAGGAACAATGTTTATATATGTTCTAAAGAAGTAATTTCATAAACTTGTTTGTGAACCGAAAAGGAAATTGTCAGGTATTATTAGTTTTGTTATTCATTGCATATCTTATGAACAACCAATATGTGTGATTGAGTATAACCGCTCACAACTTGTTTGTGTTCTTGGTAGAACTATTCACAAAGGCCTGACGTATGTATTGGTATGACTTTTATTAGTGAAACCGATCTTAAGTAATCATCTGAGATGGTATGATCGGGTTTGTGTTATGTATGACCAAATTTAGGAAAGGGGAACCGATCCTAGTAAGAGGTGGCGTACATCAAAAAGGGAAACCGATCCTTATATGAGGTGCATCTAGGTTTATAGCAGAAAGGGGAACCGGTCCTATGGACATGTGCAACACGTTTTTAAGCAAACGGAAACCGATTCTAGGGACATATGCAACACATATAAGTTAGATACCATATATATGTGGGGAACCGATCCTGATACCTAGTTTTTAGAGCATTTCTCGGTTGAACCCACCAAGCGTTGGTATGTCAAGTTTGGTTGTCATATTTTAGTAAATCAAAACTCATGTTAAGAGTCGCTTGATTATGTACTAGAGTCAACTACGTATAGGTTAGCTTGAAAGTATTAGGATATGAGACATTACAAGTATTGCGAAGTCTTGAAGATGTGAAGAAGTAAGGAGCTACAACGATAACAATCATCCTTCCACTTGAGGTTAGTGATATTTGTCTTGAACTTTTTCATTCCCTAATGTATCTTTCAAGTCGTGAATATTGAAAACATAACTGAGAAGCATATTTGAACTCTAGATAGACATGGTATTAAGGAATACAATACGAGGTTTATTGCTTAACCATTAAACTTCGTAGATAAGACATCGCCATAATCATTTGAATGTTATTGTGATTATGTATGGGTATGAGGTGAGGATTTCATCCTAGGGAACAATGTTTACATGTGTTCTAAGGAAGTAAGTTCATAAACTTGTTTGTGGACCGCAAAGGAAATTGCCAGGTGTTATTGGTTTTGTTATCCATTGCATATCTTATAAACAACCAATATGTGTGATAGAGTATAACCGCTCACAACTTGTTGTGTTCTTGGTAGAACTATTCACAAAGGCCTGACTTATGTATTGGTATAACTTTTAATAGTAAAACCGATCTTAAGTAATCACCCGTGGTATGATCGGATTTTGTATGTATGACCAATTAAAAGGAAAGGGAACCGATCCTTGTAATGGGTGCAGTACATCAAAGAGAACCGATCCTTGTATGGGGTGCAGCAAGGTTTATAGCACAAAAGGGAACCGATCCTATGGACATATGCAACACGTTTTTAGGCAAAGGGGAACCGATCATATGGACATGTGCAACACATATAAGTTAGATACCATATATATGTGGGGAACCTATCCTAGTACCTAGTCAACCGAATTTTCGGAAAGCTAGTGTGACTATGCACAGTACTCACATGGAGGTAGAACCGAAACTTGTTTTGGTAGAACCGTAAACCCATGATTGTGATTGAATGTTG
Source organism: Papaver somniferum (assembly GCF_003573695.1). Classification (NCBI taxonomy): domain Eukaryota; kingdom Viridiplantae; phylum Streptophyta; class Magnoliopsida; order Ranunculales; family Papaveraceae; genus Papaver; species Papaver somniferum. The sequence goes on along the minus strand of NC_039365.1, from coordinate 87,628,573 downwards.
GTTTTATCAATCACATAGTTCTTGAAAGTCAGATGAACCAATCTAAACTTGTTTGGAAGTGTGGAAAATCGGTTTCAAAGTTGTAAGTGTTAAAGAGAACTTACAAAGTTAAGATGTCGACAAACTTTGAACACGTGCTGTGAATGTTTATTTCTTTAATTGTTCAAAGATATTCCTTAACGTCTAAGGGAAAAGAATCCCATGATAGGAACATAAGTAAGTTAAGAATATTTTAATTAAGGTTATTAATTTCATTTTGTAGGGAAATTAAAGAATTATTAATGTGCATTTACTAATTAGATTTTCCGAGAGATTTCGATCGTTATTTTTGGACGGAGCATTTCCAGGAATTATGAAAAACCGAATCCGTGCGTTAATGAATATCTTGAGAATATTTTAGGTTTTGGAAATTCCTTTGTGTCCAAACTTCCTTGTCTATAACTACTCGAAGTTTTCCTTTCTAGCAAAATAATCCTTCGTAACAACAGATTTACTGTTTTGTTGTTGTTACTGGTGTAGCCGCCTATTAAGAGAGGAGAGTAACCTAATTAGGAGAAATCTCTTACGGACGCTCATCTTAAAGTCTTCTTTGGGATTGAGAAGCTCTAGCGTGTACCGTTGGTCGGAAACTAGATAATTGCGGTTTATCTTTTGTTTTCGATTGATTTGATTGACTAACAGTGGTTGAAATCTGATTGCACCTAGTTTGTTTATTCTTGAGAATCTTCTCTTCTGATATAAGATTCACTCAAACTAGTTCAGAGTTTCGACATGGATTTTTAGACTGTTGTTAGTTCTAAAGACGATCTTGTGATAATCCATTGTTAACAGACTCCGTTCTGTGCGTGATTGATCACAAGAGATTCAGGTGATTGTGTACAGGTTATTATTGAAGATTTAAGAAGATTTGAAGACAAAGAAGATATTGAAGATCTGACTTGGGTTTTATAATATTTGGTGTGCAAAATACTTGTTTCGGTAAAAGAGGATCCAATTAATAATCGGTTTATCCTTGTAGTAGATTAGATTGATTAATTGAGTATATCGGCATCAACACGATTCTTCGGATTAAAGGTGTTGTTGGCTTAATCTTAAACGATTACCTTTGGGTGATTGAACATAAGATAGATCTAAGGACCTGACGAAGGAGTTTATGTTGAGATAAACAGAAGAGCCTTTGTCCGACTCATGTCACTTGGTTGAATAGAGTTGATACCAAACAGATTTGTTGTTCCTTTACTGTTTAGAATACGAACCAAAGGAATTTTTCCAAGTACGTGACTTATTTATAAGTTGGAGGCGTGGGCATACTGAAGGGACTATGTGAACTATAGGGTTAGTTATTTGGTCTCAACTATACGAAGTTAGTGTAATTTTGTGTAGCGGCTTAATCCGGAGAGTATTCAATTCTGGACTAGGTCCCGGGGTTTGGATGCATTTGCGGTTTCCTCATTAATAAAATCTTGTCGTGTCATTTACTTTTATATTCCGCATTATAATTGTTTTATTATAATTAAAGTAAAACACACAAACGTTAATTTCTATTTACTTGATAAGAAATCCTATTGTGTTTGGTAAAGTCTGAACCATTGTATCAAGTAAACAAACTTCATTGTTATATTGTCTCTATCTCGTATCCATAGACGATCACACGAAGTGTGAACCGATCAGTTGTATTGTCTCGACTCAGTCTATAGACAATCACTTTCGGAGAAAGGACTTACAGGTAGGAAAAGTTTTAGCTTGAGGTATATTTGGGTACCCTCGCCTTTTCACTAGTCAACCGAATTTTTGGAAAGCTAGTGTGACTATGCACAATACTCAGATGGAGGTAGAACCGAAACTTGTTTTGGTGGAACCGTTAAACCCATGATTGTGATTGAATGTTTGTTTGATCAATCACATAGTTCTTGAAAGTCGGGTGAACCAATTCTAAACTTGTTTGGAAGTGTGGCAAATCGGTTTCAAGGTTGTAAGTGTGAAAGAGAACTTACAAAGTAAGGATGTCGACATACTCTTAACACGTGTTGTGAATGTTTATTAATTTAATTGTTCAAAGTTATTCCTTAATAGCTAAAGAAAGAGAATCCCAGGATCGAAACATAATTAAGTTAAGAATCTTTTAATTAAGGTTATTAATTTCATTTTGTAGGGAAATACAAGAATTAGTAATGCGCATTTACTAATTAGATTTTCCGAGAGATTTCGATCATTATTTTTGGACAGAGCATTTCCAGGAATTATGAAAACCGAATTTGTACTTTAATGAATATCTTGAGAATATTTTCGGTTTTGTAAATCCCTTAGTGTCCAAACTTCCTTGTCTATAAATACTTGAAGTTTTCCTTTCTAGCAAACCAATCCTTCGTAACAACAAGCTTCATCTTTGTTGTGTTGTTAATGGTGTAGCCGCCTATTCGGAGAGGAGAGTAACCTAATTAGGCGAAATCTCTTACGGCCGCTCAGTTTAAAGTCTTCTTTGGGATTGAGAATCTCTAGCGTGTACCGTTGGTGGGAAACTAGATAATTGCGGTATATGTTTTGTTTTCGACTGATTTGATTGACTAACAGTGGTTGAAATCTAATTGCACATAGTTTGTTTATACTTGAGGATCTTCTCTTCTGATATAAGATTCACTCAAACTAGTTCAGAGTTTCGACATGGATCTTTAGACTGTTGTTAGTTCTAAAGACGAACTTGTGATAATCCATTGTTAACAGACTCCGTTCTGCACGTGATTGATCACAAGAGATTCAAGTGATTGTGTGCAGGTTTTTATTGAAGATTTAAGAAGATTTGAAGACAAAGAAGATATTGAATATCTGACTTGGGTTTATAATATTTGGTGTGCACAATACTTGTTTTGGTAAAAGAGGATCCAATTAATAATCGGTTTATCCTTGTGGTAGATTGGATTGATTAGTTGAGTAGATCGGCATCAACTAAGAGTTGCTACGACCCAAAGTCGAAGACTTAAATAAACAAATCTGTATCACACAGAAAAGTCTACAGGAATAGATAAATCTGTCTCCCACAGAAAAACCTACGAGTTTTGTTCCGTCTTTTGATAAATCGAGGTGAACATGAACCAATTGATATACCGGACTTATATTCCCAAAAAATAGCCTAGAAATATCAATCACCTCACAATAATCTTAATTGACTAGTGAAACAAGATATTGTGGAATCACAAACGATGAGACGAAGATGTTTGTGACTACTTTTCTATCTTTCCTATCGGAGAAATTAATATCAAGCCAATCTTACAATTGCACTCAATCACGATAGAAACAGCAGGACCCAATCACACAACTACAAAGAAAATAATTGGGTCTGGCTTCACAATCCTAGTGAAGTATTCAAGTCGTTAACCTGTAGGGTCTCGGTAGAAACCTAAGGTTAAAGGAGAATCGACTCCAGCTTATACAACTAGTATCACACAAGAGGTCTGGGTATTAGGTTTCCCAGTTGATAGAGTTCTCCTTTATATAGTCTCCAAATCAGGGTTTGCAATCTAAGTTACCTTGGTAACAAAGCATTCAATATTTACCGATAGATGAAAACCTGATTAGATTCAAGCTAATATCTTTCAACCGTTAGATCGTAGAAAAGAGGGGGTCTAACAACCTCACCCAATATTTCACTCAGCAATCTGTATGGACTAACTCCAACATACTTTCAAGAGAGTAAACTAGCCAGTCAGACTCAACCTTAAGAAAAGTATATCAAGGAGTTATATCTCAATTTCTCGATTCAATACTTACTCAAGCAACTAACAATCTGCTAGTCTAATTGAATATAAGAGAAATTAACTTGAACGTTACCAAAGATCAATGTTCAAGGATCATTCAATTTCAATCAACAACCAAATGTTGGATTTATCAATTGATCGATTCAACTCACAACCAGTGATATTTCAATTATATATCAAAATATAATGCGGAAAAGAAATAACACAGACACCAGAAGTTTTGTTAAATAGGAAACCGCAAATGCAGAAATACCCCGGGACCTAGTCCAGATTGAACACACACTGTACTAAGACGCTACATACACTAGTCTACTACAAACTAACTTCGGTATGGACTGTAGTTGAACCCCAATCAATCTCACACTGATCCAAGGTACAGTTGTGCTCCTTACGTCTCTGATCCGAGCAATCTGCTACGTACTTGATTCCCTTAGCTGATCTCACCCACAACTAAGAGTTTCTACGACCCAAAGTCGAAGACTTTAATAAACAAATCCGTATCACACAGAAAGTCGACAGGAATAGATAAATCTGTCTCCCACAAAAATACCTACGAGTTTTGTTCCGTCTTTTGATAAATCAAGGTGAACAGGAACCAATTGATATACCGGTCTTATATTCCCGAAGAACAGCCTAGAAATATCAATCACCTCACAATAATCTTAATCGACTAGAGAAACAAGATATTATGGAATCACAAACGATGAGACGAAGATGTTTGTGACTACTTTTTTATCTTGCCTATCGGAAAATTAATCTCTAGCCTAATTTACAATTGTACTCAATACGATAGAAACAGTAAGATCAGATCACGCAACTACAGAGAAAATAGTTGGGTCTGGCTTCACAATCCCAATGAAGTCGTCAAGTCGTTAACCTAAAGGGTCTCAATGATCGGCTCTAGCTTATACAACTAGTATCACATAGGAGGTGTGGGGATTAGGTTTCCCAGTTGCTAGATTTATCTTTTATATAGTCTTCAAATCAGGGTTTGCAATCAATTCTACCTTGGTAACAAAGCATTGAATATTCAACGTCAGATGAAAACCTGATTAGATTCAAGCTAATATCTTTCAACCGTTAGATCGAATCTTAGCTTGTTATACACAAATGAAATGCACGTTCATTTAGGTTTGTGTAACCGTACCTAAATGTGTACACCTAGTTGGTTCAACAATATTTAACCAATGGTTAGCCATATGAGCACTTTCATATCAACCTTATTCATCTTCACCATAACTAGTTCAAATGACTCATAAGAACTAGTTAGAGAGTTGTTCAATTTCTTAGATCTCATAGAAGTATATGAAAGATAATCGAAACAAAAACGATTTTGATTCTCTCGAATCGATTCACGAACATTATAGCCACAGTTTGAAAATATGCACTCTTTAGTTTATATATGTCTTAGTTCACGAATAAACAGTTTTTAGAAAATAACCCACTCAAGTATGCATACCGGTACGCTTACTTAAGTACCCGGATTGAGTTTGTTTTTAGTTCATAGACTCTAGCAGAAATTCACGGGATGTGAACTTCCTGCAATACGCGGACTTAGCTTCCGGACATCCTGAACAGTAAAGTACGCATACTTTAGTTCAAGGATTTTGGACTTACACAAGTATGACTTCACAAACAAAGTTTATATCCGTTCAAGGTTATATATTCTAAACTCTCATTTCAATCATTGAAATATTCTTAGAGGATGTTAAATAGAGGTTATTCACACACTATTTTTCATCAAAGCGATATTCAAGATATTGAAATAATCAACATGACTTTCGTCACTTGTAAAGATGAAGTTGGCCAAAGCAAAAGCTTACCAACACATATTTCGAGAAATAGATAAGCGAGATAAACTCGGCTCGAAACAACAAATGTTTATAATCGAAGTCTATATACCAATACGACTTTTGTCAAGATAGGAGATAGAGTAGATATAATTTTGAGTGATAGATAATTTCAAGTTTCCACATACCTTTTAGCTGATAAAGTTCCACCAGTTGCTTAAGTAGTTCTTCGTCTTTGCATGATGAACGTCGTGGAGTCTAGAGCTCAACTACACTTTTTATCCTAGTTCGAGACTTGGATATAAGTATACTAGAAATCAAGACTTATAGTTTTGGAAACTAAACTTGACAAACAAGCTTGAGATAGCAACGTTTGCGAGTTCGACCAAGCAGTACTCTAATAATCTCCCCCTTTGTCAATTTTAGTGAAAAAACTATCAATACATATGAAATAATAAATAAATAACATTTGCAGCTTCTCTTCCACATGCATGATCTCCTTGGATCTTCAACATTACTCAAAATCTTTGTCACTTCCAAGTACTCCAACGATTCTAAAGATATTCAAATCAACGTCATCGTTGTTGAAGATATGTAGCCATAACAATGAGAAAACAAAAGCTCTCAATCATTGTTACACAGTGTCATAGTATTATTACACAACATCAAAGTTCAATTGTATCACAACTTTGACAACAATACTATGGTGATATGTATCACTCCCCGTTAGTCAATACTTTATCTCACATGAAAACCACTCCCCCTTACATAATGATCCGAAAACCATATATATTTGTAGTGTGAACTACACATTAATTCTTCCCCTTTTTGTCAATAAAATTGGCAAAGGTACGAAAACTAGTGGGATCCTAATGAAATTTCCATAGAGACACTTGATGACCAAAAGAAAGTACATATCAATTTTTTAGATGAAATCATATAGCCGAAACTAAATGCATTCATCAAGAAGTTTATAAAAATACAAGAAAACCCCTATAATATTCCACAGCCGCACTCCCCACAAAGATTTGGCAATTAAGCACAAGTTCAGTTAAAAAATCTCCCCCATAAAATGTCACTCCCGAAAGAACAACAAGAGCGACCTTACTTTACAAGAAAATAAGGATTTCTTTGGACATTACAAATCACATGAAACATGAATTTGTATCCAAAATACTCAATTAAATTAACCACAAGAGAACCCATGATTAATTTAATCGAAAATGCTCAACATAAGAGAACTTACGGAGCCCGCACAATATATACATAAGAAATATGAATCAGGGAAGATCAATACTGCGGAATAAACAAAGATTCATTCTATCTTTCGTCACTATTTTCACAATGACATATAATAGACTTAATATTTGTAAACAAAAGCTCACCCTTTCTTCCATCAATATTTTCATAATGACATAAAAGGCTTAATTTTTGTTTGTCAAAAGTTCATTCAATCTTTTATCAATACTTTCATATCGACATACGACAGACTTAACTTTTGACCATGTTCATCTGTACTCCTTATGGACTCAACACATTTAGCAGTTTAATTGAAAGAAAAATTTCATTCAAGGCTAAAGTTCCATTAAAGTTATTACATCACCATAGAGATTTAGCAGATAACAATAAATAGTAGTCAACATAAGTAACCCATCAACAGCAAGTACAGAGATTAGTTACTTAATATAATCTCTAGTAATTTCATAAAATTTCTCAGTCATTTCAGGATGGGTTGTCTCTGCATAATCCAATTGCCCTTTCAAAATCTCTACTTCTTGCTGGAGACGAGAGAGTTCAAAGTTGGGTGCTGCGGGAGCTCTGGACATTTTTGCAATACTATTCATGGTTAAGACCTTTGTTCCTCCAAGATTAGTCCCAACAAAAACAATGCAAAATTGACTGCATATCCTTGAGATAAGACAAGGAAACCCAGGAGTCTTCCTTGAAATCTGGCCGACACTTATCATCTGACGAATAATCAGGCCACATAAACCAATATTCCTCCCTTCAACAACATAATAAACCAGTTCAACAAGAGGCTTGGTCCATAGTTGTCTGTCAATTGTGCTGGCATCAAATTAGCTACCAGTAATTTTCCAGCAGCTTTGAGGAAAAGTGCAGCATCATGAACATCAATCTTTCCATCATTCCAGAAAACATCCCTTGCAAGAAGGAAGTTTGAGAGCACATTTGGAGAGGGTCTCAAGTGCTCAGGAGAAGGTAAGAGAAAGTCATAAACATGAGTCAAGTCAAAGAGATTAGCAATAACTTGAAGATCCACAACAAACAATTTTCCTTCAATAATGGTCTTGAAGGTGCAATTAACATAATCAGGCTCATGCAGGTTTGCATAAAATCGGGCTTTCAGTTCCATATAGACAGTACCAATGGGACGGTGAATAGTTCCCCATTCAAGATTCTCAAAAAACCTAGGGATACCATCTACTCTAAGTTAAACGGGATTATAAATCTTTTTAATAATAGCTTCTTAGTACTATACACCACATAGTAATCACGAGCCATAGTGTTCACGAACCTAATTCTCAAGCTTGGATCATAAAAGGTTCTATCATGAGTTTGAGCATTCGAATATTCACCACGGCTATGTCTCTTCCTGGAACTCATAGTGATGAACTAATTCACAAAGTGAAATTGAGAGACTTACTTGGTACACGAACTGATGCAAATGGTGGAACTCCGGAATCGCAATTGAACGAGAAACAAGAATCAATCCGTGGTGTGAATTCTTGTTGTGAAAATAAAGATACCAAGAACGCCCAATACGGTTGAGAAATGAGGTTATGAAAATCATAAGTTCACGAACTGTTTGAGTTTCTCCTTTTTCGCTCATGAATTTATAAAGAAGAGGCGAGGTGAACGAAGAGAGTTCCTTCTCTTTTTAAGTGTCAAGCGGTGGACAACGAACCGGTTGAGTTCGTTCTAGAACATGACACAGCCACACATGGGATACGGGTTCAGGTAAGCGAACTGTACGTGTGTAACAAGGAATTGTTTGTTTTTATGAATAGAATAAGCCATAAGGAGGATTGGAGCAAGGCTCAACAAAACTCTACCAGGAAATTCACAAAGACACGCCCTTCCGCACCATGACACCAAGAAAGAGTTTCCTTCCAACAACTCTTACATTTGACAATGTTGAGATGAACCCAAGAGTCAGTTTTTACAAATTTACAAGAAACTCTAAGAAATCCCAAGTAATTTTGTATTTCTTATTTCTTGATTTACGACGTGAAAAAGACAGTTTCTGCAAATCGTTTTGAGTACTTCGAAGGGAAACTCTTTTGTTAAAAAGAGACATCCTAGTTTTTCCGTAGAAGACAGTACTACTATCTTGATAGGAAGTATCAGGAATTGAGCAATGAATTGATTCATGCTTTGAGGTGATATACTCAGACGAGTGAGATTTAAACTCCTCTTGTAACTCGATTAGTTTGTTACAACTAATTGGGTTACGCAGAGAAGGAGTATTGCTCTCACTGATTATCAAATCAATATCTACCTCAACATAAATATTATTTATTATAACTTGATTTAGCCTGTCAAGAGACTCTTGTTCCTTCTGGAAAAATAAATCAACATCGGAAGATAAGGTTTCAAGTTTCTTTTCAATTCCTAAAAAAGCTTCAAGAGATTTTAAACCTGGTGGACGTTTAGATAAAATTTCTTCAACAGATTTTATTAAATCAGTCATGGAAGAGAATTCTGAAATCCCTGGATCTGGCGGTGCATTTATTGTGATATCACTTATATCCATATAGTCAGGTCGCTACAAACACAAACTTATAAGGTCTTTAAACATGTTTGCCTGCTCTGATACCAATTGAAAAAGTGGGTGTCTAACAACCTCACCCAATATTTCACTTAGCAATCTGTATGGACTAACTCCAATATACTTTCAAGAGAATCAACTAGTCAGTCAGACTCAATCTTAATAAAAGTATGTCAAGGAGTTATATCTCAATTTTTCGATTCAATACTTACTCAAGAAAATAGCAATTTGTGAGTCTAATTGAATACAAGAGCATTTAACATGAGCGGTACCAAAGACCAATGTTCAAGGATCAATCAATTTCAATCAACAACCAAAGGTTGGATTTACCAATTGATCGATTCAACGCACAACCTGTGATATTTCAATTATATAACAAAATATAATGCGAAAAAGAAATAACACAGACACCAGAAGTTTTGTTAACAAGGAAACCGTAAATGCAGAAAAAACCTCGGGACCTAGTCCAGATTGAACATACACTGTATTAAGCCGCTACAGACACTAGCCTACTACAAACTAACATCGCTCTGAACTTTAGTTGAACCCCAATCAATTTCACACTGATCCAAGGTACAGTTGCGCTCCTTACGTCTCTGATCCCAGCAGGATACTACGTACTTGATTCCCTTAGCTGATCTCACCCACAACTAAGAGTTGATACGACCCAAAGTCGAAGACTTTAATAAACAAATCTATATCACACAGGAATAGATAAATCTGTCTGCCACAGAAATACCTACGAGTTTTGTTCCGTCTTTTGATATATCAACGTGAACATGTACTAATTGATATACCGGTCTTATATTTCTGAAGAACATCCTAGAAATATCAATCACCTCACAATAATCTTAGTAGACTAGCGAAACAAGATATTGTGGTATCACAGACGATGAAACGAAGATATTTATGACTACTTTTCCATCTTGCCTGTCGGAGAAATTAATCTCGAGCCAATTTTACAATTGTACTCAATATGATAGAAACATCAAGATCAGATCACGCAACTACAAATAAAATTGTTGGGTCTGGCTTGACAATCCCAATGAAGTCTTCAAGTCGTTAACCTACAGGGTCTCGATAGAAACCTAAGGTTAAAGGAAAATCGACTCTAGCTTATACAACTAGTATCACACATGAGGTGTGGGGATTAGGTTTCCAAGTTGCTAGAGTACTCCTTTATATAGTCTTCAAATTAGGGTTTGCAATCAATGCTACCTTGGTAACAAAGCATTCAATATTCACAGTTATATGAAAACCTGATTAGATTCAAGCTAATATCTTTCAACCGTTAGAACGAATATTATCTTGTTATACATAAATGAAATGCACGTTCATTTAGGTTTGCGTTACCGTACCTAATGTGTACACCTAGTTGGTTCAACAGTAGTTAACCAATGGTTAGCCATATGAGTACTTTCATATCATCCTTATTCATCTTCCCCATAACTAGTTCAAATGACTCATAAGAACTAGTTAGAGAGTTGTATAACTGCTTAGATATCATAGAAGTATATAAGACACAATCGAAACAAAAACGATTTTGATTCACTCGAATCGATTCATGAACATTATAGCCACGATTTGCAAATATGCATTCCTTAGTTTATATATGTCTTAGTTCACGAATAAACCGTTTTTAGAAAATAACCCACTTAAGTATGCATACAGGTACGCATACATAAGTACCCTGATTGAGTTTGTTTTCAGTTCACAAACTCCAGCAGAAATTCACGGGATGTGAACTTCCGGCAGTATGCGTACGGGTACACAGACTTAGCTTCCGGACATCCTGAACAGTAAAGTACACATAATTTAGTTCAAGGATTTTGGACTTACACAAGTATGAGTTCACATACAATGTTTATATCCATTCAAGGTTATATATTCTAAACTCTCATTTCAATCATTGAAACATTCTTAGAGAATGTTAAATAGAGGTTATTCACACAATATTTTTCATCAAAGCGATTTTCAAGATATTGAAATAATCAACATGACTTTCGTCACTTGTAAAGATGAACTTGTGTAAGCGAAAGCTTACCAACATATATTTCGAGAAATAGATAAGCGAAATAAACTCGGCTCGAAACAACAAATGTTTATAATCGAAGTCTATATAGCAATACGACTTTTGTCTCAAGATAGGAGATAGAGTAGATAGACTTTTGAGTGATAGAAAAGTTCAACTCTCCACATACCTTTTATTCGATGAAGTTCCACCAGTTGCTTGAGTTGTTCTTCGTCTTTGCATGATGAACGCCGTGGAGTCTAGAGCTCAACTACACTTTCTATCCTAGTCCGAGACTTAGTTATAAGTAGACTAGAAATTAATACTTATAGTTTTGGAAACTAAACTTGACAAACAAGCTTGAGATAGCAACGCTTGTGAGTTCGACCGAGCAGTGCTCTAATAGATCGAACTTAGTTGGTTATACACAAATAAAATTCACGTTCATTTAGGTTTGTGTAACCGTACCTAAATGTGTACAAGTCGTTGGTTCAACAGTAGTTAACCAATGGTTAGCCATATGAGCACTTTCGTATCAACCTTATTCATCTTCACCATAACTAGTTCAAATGACACAAAAGAACTAGTTAGAGAGTTGTTCAATTGCTTAGATCTTATAGAAGTATATAAGACACAATCGAAGCAAAAACGGTTTTGATTCACTCGAATTGATTCATGAACTTTATAGCCACAGTTTGAAAATATGCATTCCTAAGTTTATATATGTCTTGGTTCACGGATAAACCGTTTTTAGAAAATAACCCACTCAGGTATGCATACCGGTATGCATACCCAAGTACCCGTATTGAGTTTGTTTTCAGTTCACAAACTCCAACAGAAATTCAAGGGATGTGAACTTCCGGCAGTACGCGTACGTGTATGCGGACTTAGCTTCCAGACATCCTGAACCAGTAAAGCACGCATACTTTAGTTCAAGGATTTTGGACTTACACAAGTATGAGTTCACATACAATGTTTATATCCATTCAAGGTTATATTTATATATATATTTTAAACTCTCATTTCAATCATTGAAACATTCTTAGAGGATGTTAAATAGAGGTTATTCATACACTACTTTGCATCAAAGTGATTTTCAAGATATTTAAATAATCAACATGACTTTCGTCACTTGTAAAGATGAACTTGGCCAAAGCGAAAGCTTACCAACACATATTTCGAGAAATAGATAAACGATATAAAATCGATTCGAAATAGAAAATGTGTATAATCGAAGTCCATATAGCAATACGACTTTTGTCTCAAGATAGGAGATATACTAGATAGACTTTTGAGTGATAGATAAGTTCAAGTCTCCATATACCTTTTAGCCGATGAAGATCCACCAGTTCCTTGAGTAGTTCTTCTTCTTTACATGATGAACCCCGTGGAGTCTAGAGCTCAACTACACTTTCTATCCTAGTCCGAGACTTAGCTATAAGTAGACCAGAAATCAATACTTATAGTTTTGGCAACTAAACTTGACAAACAAGCTTGAGATACAAACGCTTGCGAGTTCGACCGAGCAGTGCTCTAACTATCTCCTTGTCAATTTTAGTGACAAAACTATCAATACATATGGAATACAAAATAAATGAACTTTTCAGCTTCTCTTCCACATGCATGATCTCCTTGGTTCTTCAACATTACTCGAAATCTTCGTCACTTCCAAGTACTCCAATGATTCCAAAGATATTCAATGCAGAATCATCGTTGTTGAAGATCTGTATCCATAACAATGAGAAAACAAAAGTTCTCAATCATTGTTATACAGTGTCATAGTATTATTACATAGTATCAAAGTTCAATTATATCACAACTTCGACAATAATACTATGGTGATATGCATCACCCCCCCCCCCCCCCCCCCCCCCCCCCTTAATCAATACTTCATCTCACATGAAAACCACCCCCCTTTACATAATGATACGAAAACCATATGTATTTGTAGTGTGAAACTACACATTAATTCTCCCCCTTTTTGTCAATAAAATTTTCCAAGGTAAGAAAACTAGTGGGATCCAAATGAAATTTTCATAAAGACACTTCATGACCAAAAGAAAGCACATATCAACTTTTTAGATGCAATCATATAGTCGAAACTAAATGCATTCATCAAGGAGTTTATAAAGATACAAGATCACCCCTAAAATATTCCACAGCCGCACTCCCCACAAAGATTTGGCAATTAAGCAAAAGTTTAATTAAGAACTCTCCCCCATAAAATGTCATTCCCAAAAGAACAAACAAGAGCGACCTTACTTTCACAAGAAAAGAAGGATTTCTTTGGACATTACACCAAAAAAAAAAATGACTGAATATCAACTTACTGAAACAAGTGTAGAATTGAAGCAACACCTACTAGAATTCCAAACTCTATTGCCGAACAGATCGAGATAAGCACAGGGGAAAGAGTGTTAGAAATGACTAATGAACCAAAACAACACCTGTAGACTGCCGTAAGTGTTGAAATGTAGCAATATCTAATGGTTTGGTGAGAATATCAGCCAATTGTTGTTCGGAAGGCACAAATTCCATATTTATGGTACCATTTTCATCTAGATCTCGAATAAAATGATACCTTATATCAATGTGCTCAGTTCTTGAGTGCTCAACGGAATTCTATGTGATTCGAATTGCGCTAGAGTTGTCATAAAAGATCTTCATTATTCCAATATCAATTCCATAATCAGCAAGCATTTTTTTCATCCAGAGAAGTTGAGTACAGCATGAGCCAACAACAATATATTTTGCCTCACATGTAGACAGGGATTGTGAATTTTGTTTCTTGCTATGCCAGGACACAAGATTCAGTCCTATATAGTAGAAACCCCCTGACATACTTTTTCTTTCTTCCACACATCCTGCCCAATCAACATATGAATAGGCAGAAATATCAGTGTTAGTATCAAAGGTGTAAGATAGACCATACCCGACCGTGTGATTAACATATCGTATGATCCTTTTTGCAGCTGCATGATAAGATTCCTTTGGATTAGCCTGAAATCTTAATACATGTGAATCTTCTTTTTCCCGGGAACTAGTGATCCTCAAGACGAATTGGGGATAGAATCCTATTTTAGGAATGATTTCATTTTTTAGAATAAATTCCTAGTTAGGGAAGAGTTTTGTTTTAAGCAATACTCTTAGTTTAGGTAATATACCTAGAAAAGGAAATAGTTCCTAGAAGGTTTGAGAAACCAAACCGAAAGCTATAAGTAGAGATGTTTATCTCATAACTAAGACATCTAGTTAGTGTTTTCTTGATATGGATGCACCTATACACAGATTCTAGGCACAGAAAACCTAGAGAAGTTTGTGAGACAATTATTTATTGTAAAAGAAAGCTTAGCAAACAGTTTAAGGTAAATCCACTGTTCAGAGAAGATTTTGAGCGTAAAAAAGAGAGAATTGTAATTGTTTTCTTGTTCATAATCTAGAGAATATATTTTCTTCGAATTACTACTTGTGTTCTGTTTTCTAAGTTTCTCGTCTATTGTTAATCTGAATTCCGCCTTTATAGTAATAGCTACCAAGGTACAGAGATCAATACGTATCAAATCTAGCACAACAACCAACACTAAATGCAATATCAGGTCTAGTAGCTATAAGATATAAAGGGCTACCAATAATGGATCGATACAGATTTTGATACACATTTACTCCTTTCTCACCTCTATGTAGTTTACCAGTGGTGGGCATAGGTGTCAGTTTTGGAGTTGACTTATCCAGACCGAACCTTGAGACAAGATCCTTAGCATATTTTTCTTGAGATAAGTAATTCACTAACAAACAAGGCATGTTGTTGATAAGTTTTGGATGAAGTATCCTAATCTAAAACCAAAAGGGTTGTAGAAGAAAGAAGCCATGATGGCAATACTAGTCGCACAAGTTCCAAAAGAATCCCAAGGACTAACAAAACCTAATTAAAAGCTCTCTATAATGACAGGAGGCATGAAAAAACTTACAAAAAACGATCCTAAGGAACGCCTCTTCACAGTTAAGATGCAGGTTAAGACAACACTAATAGATGTTGTTATTGACCTGGGAAGTCAGAAGACTTTACTTTCACATTCTTTGGTACAGAAGTTGGGTTTGAAGACTTTCAAACATCCGAAACCCTATCCTTTAGGGTGGCTTCAAAAGGAAGGTGGGATACAGGTTGCAGAACAGTGCACGTTCAAGTTTTCTTTTGATGAGTCATACATTGACGAGGTTACATGCGACGTGGTTCCATTGGATGTTTGTCAAGTTGTACTTGGTACTCCTTACTTGTGGGATCGAGATGCGGTTTTACATAGGAGGGAGCAAAAGTATACCTTTACCAAAGATGGGAAATCTTTTGTAATACGAGCTATTAACTTTCCTCTTGAGGGAGCAAGCTTGATTATAGCCACTCAGGCTAAGCGGTTGGTGAATGCTAGTATGAAATTCATTCTCCTTGTGATCCGTTCTCTTGACGAGAATCCGAGTAGAGTTAGTTTGGAACATATTACCAAACAACAAGAAGAAGACCTAAGAAGGTTAAGTATGTTTGAACCACCATTACTGGATGATGATGGAGATGAAAAGATGATCTTGCCACATGTGGAAGACTTGTGGTTTCATAGGGAAGAATCACTCGAAGAAGATTGCATTATGGAGCGAAGAGCGACAAAGACACGCCAGGAAGAGAATGATACTTTCCTAAGTAAATGTCAAGGTCAAGTTCCCGGCAAGGAGAGATGGTTCAGCAGGGTAAAAGGAACTCACGAGTTCCCTATCCTACATATATAACTTTCACAGGAGTTCAAGTTCTTGAGGGGGGGGGGGGTGCATGATACATGTGTATCTTCCTTTTCCCGGGAACTAGTGATCCTCAAGACGAATTGAGGATATAATCCTATTTTAGGAAGGATTTCCTTGTTTAGGATAAATTCCTAGTTAGGGAACAATTTTGTTTTAAGCAATACTCTTAGTTTAGATAATATACCTAGAAAAGGAAATAGTTCCTAGAAGGTTTGAGAAACCAAACTGAAAGCTATAAGTAGAGATGTTTATCTCATAGATAAGACATCTAGTTAGTGTGTTCTTGATATGGACACACCTACACACAGATACTAGGCACAGAAAACCTAGAGAAGTTTCTGAGATAATTATTTATTGTAAAAGCAAGCTCAGCAAACAGTTTAATGTAAATCCATTGTTTAGAGAAGATTGTGAGCGCAACAAAGAGAGGATTGTAATTATTTTCTTGTTCATAATCTAGAGAAGATATTTTCTTTGAATTACTACTTGTGTTATGTTTTCTAAGTTTCTCGTCTATTATTATTCTGAATTCGCCTTTATAGTAATAGCTACCAAGGTACAGAGATCAATACGTATAAAGTTGGCATCACGAGCTAGGTTAGTTTTTAGGGTAAATCCAGTGGTTTATGGTTTTCACTAGATCTCTCTACATAAATCTTGGTGAGGTACTCGAGAAGCTATAAGACGTTAAGAAAACAAGGGGATCAAGGATGACAAAGTCAGATGATGATCCTAAGGAAGGCGAACCACAGACTATGGAAGATAAGGTGGATACGCTGCAAACAGACATGAAGTCAATTCAAGTTACCCTTCAAGAGCTGAGTGAATGTATTCCTTCTCATACACCCAAGACGAAGACGAAGAAAAAGATTACACCTTCACCTGAAGCTTCGGAAAAAGATGATTCTGAAGAAGGCGATTCAGCAGAAGAAGAGGAAGAGGATGAGGATGTTAGATCATTTCTCGGTCGAACTCGCATGCGTTGCTATCTCAAGCATGTTTTTCAATGTTAGTGATCAAAACTATAAGTCTTGATTTCTAGTCTACTATAGCTAAGGTCTCGGACTAGGATAGAAAGTGTAGTTCAGCTCAAGAACTCCATGTCAATCATCATACAAGACGAAGGACTACTCAAGGAACTGGTGGATCTTCTTCGACTAAAAGGTATGTGGATACTTGAACTTATCTATCACTCAAAAGTCTATTTATATCCTATCTTGAGATAAAAGTCGTTTTGCTATATATACTTAGATTATACATATTTTGGTATTTCGAGTTGAGTTTATCTCGCCTATCTATTTCTCGAAATATGTGTTGGTAAGTTTTCGCTTTAGCCAAGTTCATCTTTACCTAGTGACGAAAGTCATGTTATGTTTCAATCACTTTGAAAATTGCTCTGACAAAAAATGGTTTGTGAATAACAACTATATAACGTCCTCTGTGAATGTTTCAATGATTGAAATGAGAGTTAGATTATATAACCATTGGAGGATATAAGCATTATTGTGGAAACACATATATGTATAAGTCCTTATTCCTTGAATCGAAGTTTGCAAACTTTGTTGATCAAGTAAACCGGAGTAGCGCGTGAGCTAAGTCCGCGAACCCAGTCCGCGAACTGGCGAAGTTCTCAAACCCGAGAATTTTTGCTGGAGTTTGTAAACTCCATCCGGGAACTTAAGTCCGCGAACTTGAGTAGGTTATATCTAAAAATGATGTTTGTGAACTTATTCATATTAACTAAAGAATGCAATTGCAAACCGTGGCTATATAGTTCATGAACCGATTCAAGTGAATCACATTTTTTTTTGCTTCAATTGTGTCTTGTGTAGTACATAAGATTTCCTTGCAATTGAACAACTCTCTAACTAGTTCATTTGAGTCATTTGAACTAGTTATGGTGAAGAAGAATATGGTTGATATGAAAGTGATCATATGTCTAACAATTTGGTTAACTATTGTTGAACCAACTAATGTACAAGTTTGGGTACGGTACACAAGACTAGAAACGTGCATTTCATTTGTGTATACCAAGCTATGTTTTCGATCTAACGGTTGATAAATATTAGCTTGAATCTGATCAGGTTTTCATCTAACGGTGAATATTGAATGCTTTGTTACCAAACTAACATTGATTGCAAACCCTAATTTGAAAGACTATATAAGGGATAACTCTAGCAACTGGGAAACTTAATCCCCACACATTCAGTGTGATACTAGTTGTGCTAAGCTAGAGTCGATTCTCCTTTAACCTTATTTTTGGACGGAGCATTTCCAGGAATTATGAAAAACCGAATCCGTGCGTTAATGAATATCTTGAGAATATTTTTGGTTTTGGAAATTCCTTTGTGCAAACTTCATTGTCTATAAATACTCGAAGTTTGCCTTTCTAGCAAAATAATCCTTCGTAACAACAGATTTAATGTTTTGTTGTTGTTACTGGTGTAGCCGCCTATTAAGAGAGGAGAGTAACCTAATTAGGCGAAATCTCTTACGGACGCTCAGTTTAAAGTCTTCTTTGGGATTGAGAAGCTCTAGCGTGTACCGTTGTTCGGAAACTAGATAATTGCGGTTTATCTTTTGTTTTCGATTGATTTGATTGACTAGCGGTGGTTGAAATCTGATTGCACCTAGTTTGTTTATTCTTGAGAATCTTCTCTTCTGATATAAGATTCACTCAAACTAGTTCAGAGTTTCGACATGGATCTTTAGACTGTTGTTAGTTGTAAAGACGATCTTGTGATAATCCATTGTTAACAGATTCCATTCTGTGCGTGATTGATCACAAGAGATTCAGGTGATTGTGTACAGGTTTTTATTGAAGATTTAAGAAGATTTGAAGACAAAGAAGATATTGAAGATCTGACTTGGGTTTTATAATATTTGGTGTGCACAATACTTGTTTCGGTAAAAGATGATCCAATTAATAATCGGTTTATCCTTGTTGTAGATTGGATTGATTAATTGAGTATATCGGCATCAACACGATTCTTCGAATTAAAGGTGTTGTTAGCTTAATCTTAAACGATTACCTTTAGGTGATTGAACATAAGATAGATCTAAAGACCTGACGAAGGAGTTTATATTGAGATAAACAGAAGAGCCTTTGTCCGACTCATATCACTTGGTTGAATAGAGTTGATACCAAACAGATTTGTTGTTCCTTTACTGTTTAGAATACGAACCAAAGGAATTTTTCCAAGTACGTGACTTATTTATAAGTTGGAGGCGTGGGCATACAGAAGGGACTAGGTGAACTATAGGGTTAGTTATTTGGTCTCAACTATACGAAGTTAGTGTAATTTTTGTATAGCGGCTTAATCCGGAGAGTATTCAATTCTGGACTAGGTCTCGGGGTTTGGCTGCATTTGCGGTTTCCTCATTAATAAAATCTTGCCGTGTCATTTACTTTTATATTTCGCATTATAATTGTTTTATTATAATTAAAGTAAAACACACAAACGTTAATTTCTATTTACTTGATAAGAAATCCTATTGTGTTTGGTTAAGTCTGAACCATTGTATCAAGTAAACAAACTTCATTGTTATATTGTCTCTATCTCGTATCCATAGACGATCACACGAAGTGTGAACCGATCAGTTGTATTGTCTCCACTCAGTCTATAGAAAATCACTTTCGGAGAAAGGACTTACAGGTAGGAAAAGTTTTAGCTTGAGGTATATTTGGGTACCCTCGCCTTTTCACTAGTCAAACGAATTTTTGGAAAGCTAGTGTGACTATGCACAATACTCAGATGGAGGTAGAACGAAACTTGTTTTGGTAGAACCGTTAAACCCATGATTGTGATTGAATGTTTGTTTGATCAATCACATAGTTCTTGAAAGTCGGGTGAACCAATTCTAAACTTGTTTGGAAGTGTGGCAAGTCGGTTTCAAGGTTGTAAGTGTGAAAGAGAACTTACAAAGTAAGGATGTAGATATACTCTTAACACGTGTTGTGAATGTTTATTAATTTAATTGTTCAAAGTTATTCCTTAATAGCTAAAGAAAGAGAATCCCAGGATCGAAACATAATTAAGTTAAGAATCTTTTAATTAAGGTTATTAATTTCATTTTGTAGGAAAATATAAGAATTAGTAATGTGCATTTACTAATTAGATTTTCAGAGAGATTTCGATCATTATTTTTGGACAGAGCATTTCCAGGAATTATGAAAACCGAATTTGTACTTTAATGAATATCTTGAGAATATTTTCGATTTTGGAAATCCCTTGGTGTCCAAACTTCCTTGTCTATTAATACTTGAAGTTTGCCTTTCTAGCAAACCAATCCTTCGTAACAACAAGCTTCATCTTTGTTGTGTTGTTAATGGTGTAGCCGCCTATTCGGAGAGGAGAGTAACCTAATTAGGCGAAATCTCTTACGGCCGCTCAGTTTAAAGTCTTCTTTGGGATTGAGAATCTCTAGCGTGTACCGTTGGTGGGAAACTAGATAATTGCGGTATATGTTTTATTTTCGACTGATTTGATTGACTAACGGTGGTTGAAATCTGATTGCACCTAGTTTGTTTATGCTTGAGGATCTTCTCTTCTGATATAAGATTCACTCAAACTAGTTCAGAGTTTCGACAGGGATCTTTAGACTGTTGTTAGTTCTAAAGACGATCTTGTGATAATCCATTGTTAACAGACTCCGTTCTGCACGTGATTGATCACAAGAGATTCAAGTGATTGTGTGCAGGTTTTTATTGAAGATTTAAGAAGATTTGAAGTCAAAGAAGATATTGAAGATCTGACTTGGGTTTATAATCTTTGGTGTGCACAATACTTGTTTTGGTAAAAGAGGATCCAATTAATAATCGGTTTATCCTTGTGGTAGATTGGATTGATTAGTTGAGTAGATCGGCATCAACACAATTCTTTGGATTAAGAGTATTGTTGGCTTAATCTTAAACAATTACTTCGGTAAATGAACATAAGATAGATCTAAGGAACTGACGAAGGAGTTTATGTTAAGATAAACAGAAGAGCCTTTGTCCGACTCATATCACTTGGTTGAATAGAGTTGATACCAAACAGATTTGTTGTTCCTTTACTCTTTGGAATACGAACCAAAGGAATCAAGCTATGATTTTGGATTTAGACTTGGGAGAATATGTTATCTATATGAAATATATTTCCGGGTTCCATGAGTATATAAGGAAGGAGTCGAAGATTTTTTCGGTAGATACTATCTCCGAAGCAAGTATAAAAGCTAATGCCATTGACGGCAGGCTGAAGAAACTGATGTTGAGGGAAAAGTCAAGGCGAAGTCTGGAAGTTTCGTCGCTAAAGGAGATGAAAGGAGAAAAGAGGATAGGAAGTCTAAATATAACGAAGGTTTGATTTGCACTCATTGCAAACAAACAAGGCATGTTGTTGAAAAGTGTTGGATGAAGTATCCTAATCTAAAACCAAAAGGGTTGCAGAAGAAAGAAGCCATGGTGGCAACACTAGTCGCACAAGTTCCAAAAGAAGTCCAAGGACTAACAGAACCTAATCAAAATCTCTCTCTAATGACAGGAGGCATGGAAAAACTTACAAAAGACGATCCTAGGGAACTCCTCTTCACAGTTAAGATGCAGGTTAAGACAACACTAATAGATGTTGTTATTGACCCGAGAAGTCAGAAGAATTTACTTTCACATTCTTTGGTATAGAAGTTGGGTTTGAAGACTTTCAAACATCCAAAACCATATCCTTTAGGGTGGATTCAAAAGGAAGGTGGGCTACAGGTTGCAGAACAGTGCACATTCAAGTTTTCTTTTGATGAGTCATACATTGACGAGGTTACATGCGACGTGGTTCCATTGGATGTTTGTCAAGTTTTACTTGGTACTCCTTACTTGTGGGATCGAGATGCGGTTTTACATAGGAGGGAGAAAAAGTATACCTTTACCAAAGATGGGAAAGCTTTTGTAATACGAGTTATTAACTCT
This sequence comes from Papaver somniferum, assembly GCF_003573695.1. Taxonomy (NCBI): domain Eukaryota; kingdom Viridiplantae; phylum Streptophyta; class Magnoliopsida; order Ranunculales; family Papaveraceae; genus Papaver; species Papaver somniferum. The sequence continues at coordinate 87,606,504 of NC_039365.1, read as the reverse complement.
TCTCTTGAGGGAGCAAGCTTGATTATAGCCACTCAGGCTAAGCGGGGTGAATGCTAGTATGAAATTTATTCTTCTTGTGATCCGTTCTCTTGACGAGAAGCCGAGTAGAGTTAGTTTGGAATATATTACCAAACAACAAGAAGAAGACCTAAGAAGGTTAAGTATATTTGAACCACCATTACTGAATGATGATGGAGATGACAAGATGATCTTGCCACATGTGAAAGACTTGTGGATTGATAGAGAAGAATCACTCGAAGAAGATTGCATTATGGAGCGAAGAGAGACAAAGACACGCCAGGAAGATAATGATACTTTCCTAAGTAGATGTCAAGGTCAATTTCCCGGCAAGGAGAGATGGTTCAGCAGGGTAAAAGGAACTCACAAGTTCCCTAACCTACAAATATAACTTTCACAGGAGTTCAAGTTCTTGAGGAGGGGGTGCATGATACATGTGTATCTTCCTTTTCCCGGGAACTAGTGATCCTCAAGACGAATTGAGGACAAAATCCTATTTTAGGAAGGATTTCCTTGTTTAGGATAAATTCCTAGTTAGGGAAGAGTTTTGTTTTAAGAAATACTCTTAGTTTAGGTAATATACTTAGAAAAGGGAATAGTTCCTAGAAGGTTTGAGAAACCAAACCGAAAGCTATAAGTAGAGATGTTTATCTCATAGCTAAGACATATAGTTAGTGTGTTCTTGATATGGACGCACCTATACACAGATACTAGGCACAGAAAACCTAGAGAAGTTTGTGAGACAATTATTTATTGTTAAATCAAGCTTAGGAAACAGTTTAATGTAAATCCATTGTTTAGAGAAGATTGTGAGCGCAACAAAGAGAGAATTGTAATTATTTTCTTGTTCATAATCTAGAGAAGATATTTTCTTCGAATTACTACTTGTGTTCTGTTTTCTAACTTTCTCGTCTATTATTATTCTGAATTCCGCCTTTATAGTAATAGCCAGCAAGGTACAGAGATCAATACGTATCAAATCTAGCACAACAACCAACACTAAATGCAATATCAGGTCTAGTAGTTATAAGATATAAAGGGCTACCAATAATGGATCGATACAGTTTTTGATACACATTTACTCCTTTCTCACCTCTATGTAGTTTAACAGTGGTGGGAATAGGTGTCAGTTTTGGAGTTGACTTATCCAGACTGAACCTTGAGACAAGATCCTTAGTATATTTTTCTTGAGATAAGTAATTCACTAACATTGCTCATTTCAAATTATTTACCAAGAGAGACTTGAAAATTTATTGCAAGTTTTTCAGAAGTTGAACCATAGATGATATCATCTACATATACTAGAGCAATGAAAACATCTTTACCACGCCACTTGGTAAACAAGGTTTTATCCGCTCCGCCTCCCGAAAAACCTTTCCTAAGAAGAGAAGTAGTTATTTTTTCGAACCAGGCACGAGGTGCTTGATTTAACCCATATAATGCCTTTTTAAGCTTAAAGAAATGATCTGGGAAGTCAGGATTTTCAAAACCCTTAGGTTGAGCAACATAGACCTCTTCCTTTAAATTTCCTTTAAGGAACGCAGATTTTATGTCCATTTGAAACAGCTTAACCTTGAGAAAACAAGCATGATCTAATAACAACCGAATGGACTCAAGGCGTGCCACAGGAGCAAAGGTTTCGTCAAAATTGATACCCTCAATCTGTGAATATCCTTGAGCGACAAGTGTGGCTTTATTTCTGACAATTGTGCCAAATTCATCAGACCTATTTTTGAATATCCATTTGGTACCAACAATGTTGATATTTGAGGGACAAGGTACTAGTTCACATACGTCTTGTCTTTGAAATTGATTTAACTCTTCATGCATTGCATTCACCCAAAAGGGATCGCTAAGAGCTTCATCAATATTTCTTGGTTCTACTTGTGAAAGATAACAACCAAAATTGCAAATATTTTGAAGTTGTCCTCTTGTCTTAGCAGTAGTATCTCTACCTTTAATAATACTGTTGGGATCATGATTCCTTTGAACCTAGAGGTGTCGAGGAGGGAAACTTTCTTGTTCAACAGGAGTAGCCTGACCAGTGATCTTCTCCTCGTCACTAGAAATATCAGGATCAGTAACCGTTGGGATGACTTCAACTGATACTGGGATTTCTTTGACTTTCTTAATTGTCTCAGTTGGAGGAAATTCAGCAGGAGGATTATCATGATGAAAATTACTAATATCATCAATAATAACATTAGCAGACTCCATCATAACTTGGGTTCTGAGATTAAACACTCGAAAACCACGACTATCAGAGGCATAGCCAAGGAAGAAACCTTCATCACTTTTAGTATCAAATTTCCCTCTTTCTCGATCTTTTAGAATGTAGCACTTACTTACGAACACTCTGAGATAGTGTAAGTTGGGTTTTCTACCGTACCACAACTCATAAGGAGTGTTTAGGGTTATAGACCGTAGGTAGACACGGTTGATCAAATAACATGCTGTGAAGACAGCTTCTCCCCAAAACCTTAACAGTAAGTTTTTGTTATGGAGCATTACCCTGTCCATTCCTATTTTTTCTTTCTGCAACTCCATTAGATTGAGGAGTAATGGGTGGTGAGTATTTTTGAATAATCCCCAGTTTGTCACAAAATTCAAACACCTTAGTGTCCCAGAATTCAGTTCCACGGTCGCTTCTAATTTTCTTTAGTTTGCGACCTTGTTCGTTATGGATTCTATTAATAATAATCTTGAATTCATCAAGGGTTTAATTCTTATGAGATAGAAATGCAACCCAAGTGAATCTGGTGTAATCATCTACCATAACTAAAGCGTACTTCTTACCCGCAACCGTGGGTTGTTGAATAGGTCCGAAGAGGTCCATATGAATTAAATCAAGTGGAGATTTAGTGAGAATATCTTGAGATTATTTATGGTGAACTTTCGTTTGTTTACCCTTTTGACATGCACCACACACACCATCAATCTTTGCATTGATTTTGGGAACGCCTCTAACAAGTTCTTTATTAATGATCTTAGTTAGAAGACGATAATTGATGTGACCAAAACGCTCATGCCAAAAATGTGTAGATTCCACCTTAGTCAAATTGCAACAATTACTGAATTAAGTATCCAGAAGATAACTGTTGTTTTTACCACGAGTTCCCTGAAAAATTACTTTCCCATCTTTGTCTACAATGTCATATCCATTCGCATTGAAGACAACTCTGTGGCCTTTGTCACAGATTTGACTAATAGAAAGAAGGTTTGCAGTCATACCTTTTACGTATACTACATCATGGATTTCAGGTACGCCGGGAAGTTTGATCGTCCCCTTCTTTCTTATGTATCTCCCATCTCCAAATGTTACCATACCTCCTTCTAGTTGTTTGAAGTAACAAACCACGATATATCACCAGTCATATGTCGGCTACATCCACTATCAAGAAACCATTGAAAGGGCGATGATGATTTTAAAGCAAAAGCTCCCATACTAACACTACTACCATGTTTAGGATTTCTTGTTAGTTTTGTACATCTTTTTAGAGAAGCAAACAGTTGTTCAGCTTTCTTATGAAGATTAGTTACAACTTTTAGACTTTTACGGAAGAACATACATGTATGTTGAAAGTGATTGCAAGAGTCACAGAACATACATGGACCAACATCTTTAATCTCGTTTGAGTAGTTCTGAGTCTTATCAGGTTTCACAAAGCCTAGACTTCGTTTATCATCTGACTTACGACCATTCTTCATAGAAGAATAAACAGAGTTATTCAAATCCACTGAAGAAATTTTGACAAATTTCAAATCCTTATACACTGCAATTTCTGCAACAAGATCAGAGTTGATCCGGATTTGTTCATCCAACTTTTTCTGAAGAATAACAAGTTTTTCAGAACTTTCTCTACGATCAGAATTTATTCCTGGTGAAGCGTTTATAGAGACTTTACTGTCCATATAGTCAGATTGCTACAAACACAGAGTTATCAGGTATTTAACCGTGTTTGCCTGCTCTGATACCAATTGAAAAAGTGAGGGTACAACAACCTCACCCAATATTTCTCTTAGCAATATGTATGGACTAAATCCAATACACTTTTAAGAGAATCAACTAGACAGTCAGACTCAATCTTAGTAAAACAAAGAGTTATATCTCAATTTCTCGATTCAATACTTACTCAAGCAAATAGAAATATGCGAGTCTAATTGAATACAAGATAAATTAACTTGAACGGTACTAAAGACTAATGTTCAATGATCAATCAATTTTAATCAACAACCAAAGGTTGGATTTACCAACTGATCGATTCAATGCACAACCTGTGATATTTCAATTATATAACAAAATATAATGCGGAAAAGAAATAACACAGACACCAGAAAATTTGTTGACGAGGAAACCGCAAATTCAGAAAAACCCCGGGACCTAGTCCAGATTGAACACAGTATTAAGACGCTACAGACACTATCCTACTACAAACTAACTTCGGTCTGGACTGTAGTTGAAACCCAATCAATCTCACACTGATCCAAGATACAGTTTCACTCCTTAAGAATCTGATCCCAGCAGGATACTACGCACTTGATTCCCTTAGCTGATCTCACCCACAACTAAGAGTTTCTACAACCAAAAGTCGAATACTTTAATAAACAAATCTGTATCACACAGAAAAGTCTACATGAATAGATAAATCTGTCTCCCACAGAAATACCTACGAGTTTTGCTCCGTATTTTGATAAATCATGGTGAACATGAACCAATTGATATACCAGTCTTATACTCCCGAAGAACAACCTAGAAATATCAATCACCTCACAATAATCTTAATCGACTAGCGAAGCAAGATATTGTGGAATCATAAACGATGAGACGAAGAAGTTTGTGACTACTTTTATATCTTGCCTATCAGAGAAATTAATCTCAAGCCAATCTTACGATTGCACTCAATCACGATAGAAACATAAAGATCAGATCACACAACTACAAAGAAAATAGTTGGGCCTGGCTTCACAATCCCAATGAAGTCTTCAAGTCGTTAAACTACAGGGTCTCGGTAGAAACCTAAGGTTAAAGTAAAATCGACTCTAGCTTATACAACTAGTATCACATAGGAGGTGTGGGGATTAGGTTTCCCAGTTGCTAGAGTTCTCCTTTATATAGTCTCCAAATAGGATTTTCAATCTAAGTTACCTTAGTAACAAAGCATTTGATATTCACCGTTACATTAAAACCTAATTAGATTCAAGCTAATATATTTTAACCGTTAGATCAAACTTAGCTTGCTATACACAAATAAAATGCACGTATATTTAGGTTTGTGCAACCATACCTAAACGTGCAAAAGTCGTTGGTTCAACAGTAGTTAACCAATGGTTAGCTATATGAGCACTTTCATATCAACCTTATTCATCTTCACCATAAATAGTTCAAATGACTCAAAAGAACAGTTAGAGAGTTGTTCAATTTCTTAGATCTAATAGAAGTATATAATACACAATCGAAGCAAAAACGATTTTGATTCACTCGAATCGATTCATGAACATTATATCCATAGTTTGCAAATATGCATTCCTTAGTTTATATATGTCTTAGTTCACGAATAAACGGTTTTTAGAAAATAATCCTGAAAATGCGGGGGTCTAGCAACCACACCCAACAATTCGTTTGGCAATCTGAGAGGACTTACTCCAATATACATTTTATAGAATCAACTAGACAGTCAGACTCAATCTAGAATAAAGTATATCAAAGAGTTTAATATCTCTAACTTTTAATGCAATCCGCAATCAACAAATAGAAACCTCCGAGCCCGATTGAATATAAGAGGAAGTACTTGAATGGTACCAAAGACCAATGTTAAAATGTCAATCAATGTAAATCAACAACCCAAGGTTGGATATTCTAATTGGTTGATCTTAATGCACAACCTGTGATATTTCAATTATATAACAAAATATAATGCGGAACAAAAATAAAACAGACACCAGAATTTTGTTAACGAGAAAACTGCAGATGTAGAAAAACCCGGGACCTAGTCCAGATTGAACACCACATTGTATTAAGCCGCTACAAACACTAGCCTACTACCAATTAACTTCGGACTGGACTGTAGTTGAACCCTAATCAATATCACACTGATTCAAGGTACTGTTGCGCTCCTTACGTCTCTGATCCCAACAGGATACTACTCACTTGATTCCCTTAGCTGATCTCACCCACAACTAAGAGTTGCTACGAACCAAACTCGAAGACTTGATAAACAAATCTGTCTCACACAGAAAAGTCTATATGATTGAATAAATCTGTCTCGCACATATATACCCAAGATTTTTTGTTTCTTCTTTTGATAAATCAAGGTGAACAGGAACCAATTGATAAACCGGACTTATATTCCCAAAGAACAACCTAGTATTATCATCAATCACCTCACAGTAAAATTAATTGACTAGCGAAACAAGTTATTGTGGAATCACAAACGATGGGACGAAGGTGTTTGTGATTACTTTTCTATCTTGCCAATCGGAGATATAAATCTCAAGCCAATTTTACAATTGCACTCAATCACGATTGAAACAGCAAGATCAGATCACGCAACTACAAAGAGAATAGTTGGGTCTGGCTTCACAATCCCAATGAAGTCTTCAAGTCGTTAACCTATAAGGTCTCCAGAAGAAACCTAAGGTTAAAGGAGAATTGACTCTAGTTATGCAACTAGTAGCACACATGAGATGTGGGGATTAGGTTTCCCAGTTGCAAGAGTTCTCCTTTTTATAGTTTTCAAATCACGGTTTGCAATCCAAGTTACCTTGGTAACAAATCATTCAATAATCACCATTAGATGAAAAACCTGATTCAACCAAGCTAATATCTTTCAACCGTTAGATCGAACTTAGCTTGTTACACACAAATGAAATGTACCATCATTTAGGTTTATGTAACAGTACCTAAACGTATACACCATGTTGGTTCATAAATAATTAACCGAGGTTAGCCATATGATTACTCTCATATCAACCTTATTCATCTTAACCATAACTAGTTCAAACGACTCAAATGAAACTAGTTAAAGAGTTTTTCAATTGCTATATTCTCATGGATTTATACAAGAACACAATTGAAGCAAAATTGGTTTGATTCACTCGAATCAATCATGAATATTATAGCCACGGTTTACAAAGATTGAATTCCTTATGATTTAAATGTTGAAGTTCATGAACAGACCGATTTGATAAAATAACCAGCTTAAGTATGCATACGAGTATGCGTACTTAAGCAACCGAATTTGAGTTTATTAAGTTTCGAAACTCAGCAGAAATTTTCGGTTCAAAAACCTCCGCTAGTATGCGTACGGGTATGCATACTTAAGGTGACTAGTTTAGGAGTTTGTAATTCCCAAACTCAGCACATATTTTCGGTTCGAAAACTTGTACCAGTATGCGTACATGTACGCATACTTATCTTGTCTCCTTCACCAATTTGGTATACACACATATGCATACACTTGGTTCCCGGTTTATGGATTTACACACTAATGTGTGAACACACTATATATGCTTATATCCAAAGATGGTTACGTTATCAACTCTTTATTTCAATCATTGAAACATTCTTCTATAATGACAATAGCCGTTTTCATACACTATTAGCATGAAAGCAATTTCCAAGATATTGAAATAATCATTATCGAAACATTCCAAGTCTTACACCAAATGAATATATCACACAAACCATGTAAGATGTTACTCGACAATTTTCTCATGATATAAGATGAACGTGGTCGAAGCGAAAGCTTACCAACACATATTTCGAGAAATATGTAAGCAAGATATGCTCAGCTCGAAATATCAAATGTGTATAGAGAAAACTATATCGTAACACGACTTATGTCTCAATATAGGAGATAGATTAGAAATAGACTTTCCTAGTGATAGATGAGTGTTGATGGGGAAAAACGATTTGCTGGGTTTTTAGGGAATGAAGAGACGATCGAGCGATCGAAGACTCCTCAACTGAGCAAACTGCCTAACCTCAAACAGAAGCACTGTACGTGAGTGAGTGCTTTTAAGTTCGAGATATCAATCTGTAGGACTCCGGCCTAAACCAAGTCAATGGTCGTTCCAGAGTCAATTCGGCCACAAATAGGGAAGAGGGTTGATCTGTAGGAGGGTGATAGGTGTTTAAAAACACCTCTTTAAGTATCGATTGTTTATGCTTTCTTAGCTAGTTTTCTTGTGAAATTGAATTATTAGCTATCTTTTATATTTTATGGGAATTTTGGAGCTTATTACCGAAAAGAACAAGAAATCGTCATATTGGCCAATAAAAGAAGCAACTAGCTGAAATGGAAGAAGTCACGCTTAAAATCTCATGGCAATGGATTTGCTAATCATCGGCCGACGTCAGTAGTGGTACTGGAGGTGAAGAGAATTTTTATTCTCTAAATAGTGCTGTTAAGGAATGCCACAACTACATTTACAAGAAAAGCTGGGCTTGAATTAAGCCTGTGTTGCTTACACTCTTGCTGAAGGCAAATTAGGTCTTTCTTTAGACCAGTTTGAGAGATTAATAGCAAGCCAGGAGAGAACGGACGAAGTTGGAGCTCAACATAAAGGTGGTGTTCTCACCTGTGGTTCACGGCAATGCTGTCGGGAAGTGAAGATGGAACTCGAGCAGATGAAGGATGAGCTATGGTAATGGAGTTTGAGTTCGATATGGGTCCGTCATTGATGGTCGTGGTGAGTAGCTAGCGAGGGTGGAGAAGAAGTATGAAGTCTCAATGGATACTGTCGATCTTAAATGGCAGTGATGAAGCCAAACTGTGGTCGTGGGTGACTGTGTTGAGAATCGAAATTGGGTTTTTGACCAACATCAAGTCAAAGAGATGCTCGAGATGAGACAAGAGATGGTGAAGTTGGCAGTGATGATGCTGCCAATATTGATGAAGAATGGGTTGCTGCCATCATCGGCAGTAGATGATGGATCGTGATGAAAGCTTCAGAAAAACAGAGATGATGAAAGGTGTTGCTGGTCAGTGTCGATGGAATAAAGCTGAGTTGCTGTCATTAACGGAGATGAAGTTGAGAAATTCACGGCGGTTTAGAAGAGCTCGGGAATGGTCAATGGCTGAGTTCAGAAAGGGAATGGAGAAGAAGAGTAGCCAGCGATGATGGAGGAGGAGAAGTGAAATGGAGGTTGAAGTCAGGAAAAGAAGGAATACGTTACTGCCAGTATTAATGATGAACGGTGATGGCAGGGATACTATCAGTGATAGTTACGAACCGGACAGTGCTGTGATGGCAGAGAGATGACGAGACTGGGAGCTGTTGTAGCTGCATTGATGGCATGGAACTTTGATAAAGAGAGGGAGATATTGACGAGCTCGTGTTGGCAGAAATGGAGAATAATTCGATGGGTGATCGTGGTCGATGTTAACCGTCAGATTAGTAGATGGACCGATGGAGATTGGTAATGGAAGCTTGAGCTCGAGTTTGGTGGGACTCGAAAACTTCAGAGAGAAGTCAGGGAAGGAGTTCAAGTTGGATTAGTATTTGGATAGAGTTCGGCAGCAAAAATGGTCGACGGTGAATGGCTATGGATGGCTGAGATGAGAAGTACTATAGGAATGATAACGCTTACACTGTCGGTTCCACATGAGTAACAGTTAAGCTACCAAGTGGGCTAGAACAATGCAAGCCCAATAGTCTATCCAGCCAAAATATTTACACGACCAGAGTGCGGCTATTCCAGAAGTTTCCGTGGGAGTTTGCAACTTCAACCGTGATGTGTTTCCTAGTTTTCTTCATGAATAGGTTACAAAACCTTATATATAGGGAAGCTTAGAGACAATTGATAGATCTTCTTTTCACCATTTTTCTCCCCTTTAGGAGGGAGAACCATCTCTTTTCTATATTCTTTTGATTGTCAAGGATGAATTTAAAGTTCTAATTGTGAAGCTCAATTATTTACAAGTTTATTTCAATTTTTAAAGTTAATGATTGTGGATGGTTTTTATTATATCGAAGGTTTATGATTGATTCTTAGATTGGTTTGGGTGGCCAACTAGATTAGTCTACTAATCATTCTAATGCTAGTATAAAGTTGAGTCAATCCGTAGTTGTCGCTTACCTCCTACATAAGTAGAAATTGCAAGACCTTTCGGAGGGATTCTGTGGAGAAATTGCGAGTAAAGACAACACCAGTAAGTGGATCAAGCGTACCGAGTTTAACTGCTGGGATCAAACCTAAATTCATAAATCTTAATGAGTTCGGGGAATTACATCTTGTAAGCGAACCTCAAGGTGGTTCTTTTGGATAGAATCCGGTAGTCGAGCACTTCCGTATCTGGTGATACAAGAAGTTTTGGGGATAACTAAGCGTACCTGTTATTCTACGGTTAGTGACAATTGATTCTAACAAGAGATAAACAGGTACAATATTGAGTTAACGGTTAGTAACGGCCAAGGATTTCTTCATCCTCTTTATCTTATTATCCTTATTTTATATTATCATTGATTTAGATAACATATTAATTGCATTACTCCTCGTGGGAACGATCCTTACTACCGCTTTATTACTTGTTAATTAGTGGGAAACATCTTATTATTTTGTTGAGTAAACGACGCTCATCAGAGGGAAGCTGAGAAGTGCGTGAGATTAATGGTAATATGTGAATGTGTTATAGGTTTCTGCAAATGATGAAGAAGTTTGAGTGATTGAAAGAGTGTTGGTCAGACGATGATTATTGGTTAGACGATGGATTGTCTGTTCAATATCTCGTGGATATCCTGTGTGCTTTTGATTTTTTTTACTGCCTTTCAATCATGGACTGAAAGACTTATTTATATTGCCGAAAATGTAAACTCATTGATTTTCAGTAAGTGTGACAGTTTCTCGAGTGAAAGAGTGGGAAAGTGGGAAATCGTGGTTTCACCAGTTCCTCGTACGTGAGAGGGTTGGTTGATTTTCCACCCACTACTTTGTTAACTCCCTCAACTGCTTGCACGACTTACTCACATTTCTCATCTTGGATGAACACACGTGTTGTAGGCCGTCAGACCAAAAACCTAGTGGATATCCCCCATGTGACGTGATTGATGTCTCATGAACGTGGATTTGAATAGTCAGTCGTTTGATTTGATTAGACGATGGGTCTAAATTTGTTCAGTGGAGCATGATAGTCGGAAGATCTATGGTTCATGGATCGAGCATCAGCTAGGATGCAGTTCTCGAATGAATGCTGATAGTCTGAGAAAATATTGAGCAATTTATCGATAAATTACTGAATATTAGTATTTGAATCGAGTGTCTGAGAAAAGTATTGCTCATTCGATAAATTACTGAACATTGATGGTTTAATCAATATTCGAGCATTTTAGCAAGTATTGTTGTAAGTTATTGAATATTGATAGCTGTATCAATATTCGAGCAGAAGAGCAAGTATTGCTCATTCGATGAGTTACTGAATATTGATAGTTGGATCAATATTCGAGCAGATGATCAAGTGTTTCTCATTCGATGAATTACTGGTAGTGTGACCAAATAATAATTAATTAAAATATTTTTAGTTGGACCAAATATTATATAATTAATTTAGATATTGATTGTTGGGCCAATCATAAAATTATTAGTGTTTGAACTGCTCAGAATTGTGATTCAGCGAGCGTTTGTTCGAAACCCTAATTTTCGGTCAATTGTTCGGCAATTGATGAATTACTGAAAATAGGCTATTGAGTAAAGGAGGGACCAGCCACATGGGATGATGGACGACCATGTGGTCCCCAAGTGCTCGAGTGAGCGTGCTCCAGGGTCCTTTGCTGGTGAAAGGATGATCAAATGCTGGTGTTGATCATTTTATTAGAATAATGCTCGTGTGAGCGTTAGGTCGTAAAACCTAATTTATAGAGAGTTGAGGGACCGACCAAGAGGGAATGGGACCGGACCTTGGTGGTCTTGGGACCAGCTTCCAGTCGTTTGAGCGAGTCCCAAATTGGTTGGAGAGAGTTTGGACCCAATATGAGCGATTGCTAGCAAATTAGGTCAGAATTATGAAAATATCTGGGACCGGCTCCTTGCAAGCCTTAGGGCCCGCCATGGTCAGTCAAGGCAGTGTGCATGTGTCACCATGGTGTCCGTGTCTCAGTCATGGGAGTTTTGGTATTTTCTGACGATCGTTCGAGCAATATTTTGAATTTTCAGAAGAGTTTGATCTTGACTGAAATTCTTGATTTTTCTCGAATGAGCAAGAAGAACTTTGCTCATGCGACAGATAATTTGAAAATATTAAAATGATAATATTTTATTTTGATGTGGGAATCCTGTGGTCGGTCGTGTGACTGTTTGACCTTTTGGCTTTTCCATGGTTTGAGCAATATTTGAGAAAATATTGGAAGACTAGGGTTTTCGATCAAACAATGGAGTTCCATGAGATGATGGAAATAATAATACGAAAAAAATAAGGAATTGCAAGGTGTGGGACCGGCCACGGTTAGGGCATGGCCAGCCGGCTAGGTGGCCCGGTCCATGACACCTTTCCCTATTTTTTGTTTGATGAAAGTATGGAAAAGCTAAGAGTTCTCACAAACGAGGGAGTTTTCTCAAGTGAGGGAAACCCTATGAGATGAGGGAGGGGAAAAAATGTTAGTGAAAATAAAATAATGGAGGGGACCGGCCACGGCATGACCGGCCGGCCGGCCGTCCGTGGGCCCGGTCCCACACCTTTCCTTATTTTGTTAATTATTATTTTATTTACATGGGTCGCTCGTTCATCCATACTTCGATCGTTCGTTCGTGGGTTTGGGTGCTCGTTTGTGCATTAGTACACATGCACCAGTTTTTCGGGACTTACTCGATTGTGGCTCAGAAGCCCGATTGTGGAGTATTTATTACTAATTCATGAAATTCAGCTGGGAATGGTTCATGAAACAGAGTAATAAAATGAGTTGACCATTTATTACTAATCCATGAAATCCAGTCGTGGGATTCAGGGAACGGAGTAATGAGATAAAGTGGTTATCTATTACTAATCCATGAGATCAGCCGGAGGTCAGCCGTGGAAGAAAGTAATAAGATAAAATAGATTATCTTCTAGTAATTCAGTCGGTGAATGTCACGGTAGAATTAATTTATTGTAGAATCGAGATATGAGATATTCGAAGCATCATACTCGTTCTGAAAGGTGCATAGTCATGGAACAACGTGCAGCGTTGTTGACGTCCTGAAGGCGTTTATCCCCCTAAACAAAAAATTATGTAGGAGAGCTGCCTGAATATATACACGGTCTCTACATAGTCAGGGAACAACGAGTGTCTCCGACGTCCTGAAGGAGTTTTTCCCTCTCAAAAAAAAATTATGTATGAGGACCACCCAATCATTCTTCTATGTAGAGGCGGGTCTCTCTATGTAGTCAGGGAACAGCGAGTGTTGCCGACGTCCTGAAGGAGTTAAGCCCTCTCAACAAACAATTATATAGGAGGACCACCCAATCGTTCTTCTACATAGAGGGCACGATGAAATGCGTAGCATCGAACGCTCGGCAAGTGGGAGTCCTTTCAAGAAACATATTCAGCATGGCTCTGAGAGGTACTCGATCAGAGATCGTGAAACGGTTCACGGATCGTAAAACACGAATCGTCACATGTGTTCCTGAAGCCGGGTCAGAAACATGCAATATCATGATTTTACGATTTTAGCCCATGCCGAAAATCCACCATCAACATTAAGTCCCCTGCTTAGTGAGGGACAGTCATGTTCCGCGGTAAGCATTAGATGGTGATTTTCCAGTTAAACGATATAAGCAGTCGGACTTAGTCGTACAAAGGCATTTTACGAATCCCTGATTTGCTCCAATGATGTCATGTACGATCAAACCAAAGGTAAGGACCCCTGACATGTGATAGAGTGTCGTCCCATGGTCACGGAGAGACGAGGCACTGCTGATTTGGACGGTCAGACGTTCAGCTTTGGTCGGTTTAACGTTTGTGGGCTCAGGCCCAAAAAAAGAAATCTTTGTTTTAGGAATAGGCGTTCGTTCGTTAGTTTAACAAACAAAAAATGATCCCTAACATAAGAGAGATTTTTTTTTTTATTTGTGAGATTTCACAAAATGGAATAAACTCTCGTTTCAAAGGTGGAGGCTCGTACAAGAGAAAAAGTTCTTTTTTTTTTTAAAATAGACGTGCGTCTGTTAGTAATAAAATTCTCGTCCATGAGCTTTCATGAAATTTTTTATTTTCGATATGTGAGATTTCATAAATTTTTGAAAATATACTCATTTGAAAGACGGACGCTCACGCTCACGTTAAAATATATTTTTTGTAAAATCAATGTTTTGATTTTGAACAATTGTTGAAAGTAGACAATTATAATGGTGAAATAATGTATGAATCTGAGTTTTCACAATTGTAGAATGGACATCTATCCAATTTTTGAAAAACCAATGAATGTTCACACAGTAAAATATACATGGGTTGTTCATGGTGTTATGAAAATCAAATCATGATTTTAAACAATGAATTTTGCTCGTCTTTGCAGGTTTGAAGGAACGAGCAAGTTTTTCGAAATTCTAACATTATAATCACTACAACTAGTGAAATTTTAAATAGGTAAGAGTTACCATTTTTGTAGACGCTGATGTGAACATCTTTATTCCATGACTCATTGTTTTGTTGAATCCTGCGCTTTGTATGAACGATGTGATGAAGTAGAAATGTTATGCATCTGTCACAGCCACTTTGCAAGAATGACTGACTCTCATGATGACACTTTCAAATATGGTGTTTCCAGAGATGACATCTCTACGGATGCAACTTCAAGAAATGGTACTTCTGGGACTTCTGAGTGATGGTGAGAGATCCTTCATACTGAGTTGTACTCCTGGTTATTTCATTAACTTTATCACAGGATGATTGTGTAGCGAGATCCCAGATCAATATAAACTTCAAGAAAATAGAATAAAGTCTTCGGGGCGGAGAACCCATAAGTAAGGACTACAGGATGTTAGCAAATGACGTGCAGTCCCCAGCCGTTTTTTTGGTAAGTTGTTAGAGCTCCTTGTGTCATGACTTTTCCCTGTCCATGCAATTAGTATCACGAGACCAAGGTTTCTTATTTCTTTTTAGAATTTTAATCCATCAAGCCTTGACGGTCTTCAATTCTCTGCTGGTGAACAAACGATTTCTGAATCGAGCGTCGAAGAAGAAGTCGACGTAAGTACCTCTTCGCATAATCGTTCATAGAACTCCTTGAATGAAATATCACTAATTGTTGTTGATGTATCCAGGAGGAGATTTCCATGGAATGAGGGAGTACTGATGATGCCCATTCGTCTTCGGAGGATGGTGAAGAAGAAAACCCTGGACTTCTAAACTGAATGGAAGCAATGATGTTCCCAACGGTAATGTTGGCAATTTTGGTCCTTTAAACACTTTAGGGACCACTCCAGTAAGTACCCATCGTATATTTTCTTCATGGAAGTATGAAATTTCTGATTTTTTAATGAATGAACGAGGACCCATATGAATGAATAAAATTTTAGCCGAAATACGTCACCAGAAAATTCAGAACTCACCCTTTTAATGAAAACGCTGTAGAATCTTCGTTCGATGTCGGATCTTCGTGATCTACCCATGTTTTTTCGTACTTCCAAGCTTTATCAAAGAATATTTTGAGTTTTGAGCATGTTTAGGGCCCGAAATAGGCGAACAGTAAACTTCCAGGAGACTTCCAGAATATTTTAAGCTGGCATGTAGTCCAATGTTTTGGCCACATCTCTTTGCTCGTTTATCCAATTATTATGAAATTTTGCTATGTTGTAGAGAAAATCCATACAAAGATAATGGTATATGACTCAACCTCAGATTCATCACCAATTGCTCCATGCTTGTTGCTTCGTACAGAGCAGTGTAAAATCACTTCAGACAGGCTTGCTGTAAAACGCCTTTTTTGTGACTTTTTCTATTTTCTTGCGTCTTGGATGCATAATGAAGTATTTTTATGAAGGATTAGCATAGGCGATCTCGGTGCAAGTAAGGAGTCTTGGACTGTGAAACTGATCGTCATGATCAGTGGATCGTCAGTCCCTAGTATTTTGTTAAATTTGTCCTTTCGTTTTACCTTCTTCTGGCAAGACCTAGATAGAGAATCCAGGAACAAAAAACCTGACGTAAAGACTTAGGTGGTCGAATTTGGAGGTACCTGGATGAAGGGCTTAGTGAGAGATCCTGGTGGCCATCGATCGACCGTGAATGTTATGAATCCGTCTAAGAATTGCTGCTCGCATGTTGTGTGCTCTGGAAGCTATATGAACCTCATACGACGTCGGAATTCGATGATTGACCGTAATTTTAGAAGCTAAGACACTGAGGAATCATATGCCGAAAGAATACTTCCGTTTGGATATGTGTAGGGAAACCAGTGACGCGTGCACATTCATAACTTGTAATCCCGTGAAAATTTCCAGATCCTGTAAACATGAGTGTGGAAGCCATATCTTTCTTCCCGCATGTCCGATTGATGTGCCCTTTTGGTATGTTGTAGCAGAGACATAGACGAACATCTTTCGTTGAGGAAGCATTGTCCCATTACTAACCCATTGATACGTTTTTGTAAACCCATGGCCTGAAGTGTGTTGTATCTCATTTATAGAGGTGATGAGATCATCTTGTAAAAGACTTTGTCTTGTGCCCACCAGTCGTGCAAGATTTGGGAAGACTTTCATGTGAACAGGTTATCATGTCTACACATCTTGATATTAATCACTAGGGATTGAATAAGTATGATCCATCGACCAATACTTCAGAGAATGGTTAGTTGATGAAGCCCTGTCATGAGGATGTTGCTCCTGAGACTGTTGTTGATGTTGAGATCACGATTGAATTTTCTCCAAACATTCTTGTTGATGCTGAGACCATGTACGTATTTCGAAAATGCTAGAACCATGATTTATCGACATAGTCTTTGCTCCTCCGTCCAGTAAGCCTTTACATTCACGAACTAGTTGGTGGGTTGAGCATCCTTAAGATGAAGGTGTACTGGGAGTTCAACCTGAATTCTCCTGAACAACATGACTTTACTGTGAACTGGCTCTGTCAATGAATCGACGACATTGTTGTGGCAGATAACATCGGCAATCTCCATTCTGGATGTGATTGGTGAATATAGGAAATTCCTCAGTCATGCAGGGGACGGTGATGTAGAGAGGCTCCGTTGATGATGTTTCATGAAATCATGCAATGACTTGTTATGTATTGAATCTTGTCCAATAAGATCAAGTCCCAAGTGCATGTTGAAGGAGTTCATGCTATCGATGGATGAATGATGTTGCATCTGCTCCAGAAGTCTTATCATGGGATAGTGAAAACTTATCGATTGATCGTGTTGGTGTTGAATCAGCGTGTCATCGTCAAGATATTTGTGCTGAAGCTAGATGCGGCACTGTCGAAGGTGTACTCTTTGATTGGGAGTAAAATTTGAAGGCTTCTTAGATGCTTGAGCATAGAAGCGTCATATCCCTTAAGCATCAAATATCTTAGGCTCGATCATCTCGGACCCGAGTATCTTCTGTTGATTCAGCATTCCTTTCTCTACGGTAGTGTGACTCAACACTTGTGCATACATCAGAGCTTTTTGGTTTTGTGGAACACATGGAAACTCCTGCAAGGCTATGGAGAAATGCCCAAAGTGTTCTTTGTCATGCTTGGACATCCTCTTAGTAATGAATGTCTTAGTGAGATGCTTGATTCAGAGAGGTGTCAGATTCAACCACTTGGTAAAATATTGCTGAGGTGAGATTACCCACTCATAGCGTCTTGTAATAGCAGAGATGCTAGAATAATTGAGTCTCCATGCTAGGATAGTATATGAGAAAATAAATGACATAGACATGGGAGGAATGAGACTTGCCTGAATGCGAAACCTCTTGATAAATGTCTATGCATCTTTTGCAGGTTCTTCTTTCAATCTCGTCAGAGTTAGAATTTCCTCCAAGTGCTCTGATGGTGGAACGTCCGCCAAATCTTCTTGGATCTTCCTGATTATGTGAAACTTGGTATCTGTTTAGGTTGAACCTATTTTCACCTTAAGAGTGATGTAGCCATAAGCATCTTTGAGCGTTCCTTCATGGTCTCTGATTGAGGTAAGAGCATGAGTAGCTGCTTGACGAATGATGCCTGCAACTCTGAGGGATTTCAGTGGAATAGTGTTGATAGAAGTGACAACATCGATCAACGTACTCTAAAATTCATTTCCTTGGAGATTGACTGTGGTAAGCAGTCCCCAGTCGTACATCTCTTTGTCTATGGCTGGAGGCTCATGAACTATTTCCGGAATGGACTTGCTGACACGATATGGTTCAGAGCCGTAAACATGTCTTTCCCTTGAGCTTTTGACAGATAAAGCAATTCGCAGATGTGTTCGATCAATGACTGAACTTCCTCTTTGACTGGTTGTTCAGAGAGAGTGAAGGTTTTGATTGGGAGAGGGTCCCTGCACTCCTTCAGTCCCCAGTTGAAGTTGTTGTGGCTCATCCTTCTCTTTGAAGAGGTGCTTCAAAATATTGCTGTCGCTTGTTGGATGATTTATGAACCTATAGAGGCGACAGTACCCGGGATTCTCCATTTCTTTTTCAGTTAGCTCTCTCCTAATGGACGAAAATTTGATTGCATCATCTTGAACCCATACCTCCAGTAACTCGATCACTTATTCAATGAGAAGAGGGAAGTTTGAGTCTGTCTAATCATTTCCTCGTTCTTTGAGTCAGTGCTTGCACATTTCGACTTTGGTTGTCCTTCCTTGATGCTTTTGTAGGATGGGATGCTGGAGGAGCATTCTTATGCTGCTGCGCCTCAGCTTTCCTTTTGCTTCCTTCAGTAACATTCGTGGAAGGTTGAACATTATACTGTTTATTGGTTAGACGCCTGGTGCTTCGAGTGTCTCGCGGCTCCTCGGCTTTGACAGTTTTTGTTCTTTCTAGCAAGGATGGAGTAGTAGTTGCTGATCGTTTGGATGCTTCATGGAGTTCTGAGAAAGTACGGAACCAGATATTTTCCAACAAGGCCCCGTAGAATGGGATCATCCCGTTAATGCACAATCCCACCAATTGTTGTTGACATTAGGGTCATGACAATCCAAGGATTGAATTCTGAACCTCTTCACATAGTCGTTCGGATGTTCAGTGTTCTTCTGAGCCATTCTTCCTAAATCAGAGAGAGTAATCTTCTCAGAGACGAAAGTATTTCCAGTAGAAAGCACTAACCATTTCTCCCCAATTAGCGATGCTCTCAGGTGCAATGTTGTTGTACCAGGTGTATGCTCGACATGTCAGAGATTTTGAGAATTCCTTCAGACTGACGATATGGTTGTGTTCGTGCTCTCCTAGTGCCTCCAAGAATCGAGAGACATGTTCTCGAGCGTTCCCTGTACCATTGTAAAGTGTGAACGTTGGAAAGGTGTATCCTTTTGGGAGAGGGATTCTCTACCAGCAGGATATGGAGGTTGATAACGGTGGACAGATGATACATTTCCTTTTCATCGATCCTCCATAAAACGTTCCAGATCTTCACGAGTGATGAAACCAGAAGGCTCCTTTGTTGGTGGGCTTTCTGCAGCTTTGCGGACTTTATCATCGTCAACTAGGTGGACTGGAACAACTTCAGGATCATCAGTTTCTTTGGCTTTCCCTTTCTCCTGATTCTTCTCTGTCATCTTGTCTGTGAGAGTTTTGAGATAATTACACAGCTCCTTCTGAGTGTTAGCCATGTCAATTTTATTTTTGGAAAGAGTTTCTTGCACCTTCATGAGATCACCTATGGTAGGTGGATTTTCTCTGATTTCTTCGGAAGACCTGCCGAAGAGAGGATTATATCCAATGTTGGTTTGCGTAGGAGTGGCATCGCCAGTGCCGTTGTTGGAAACAGGAGTATTTTCTGGAGTACCACCATTGTTTCTAGTGTTAGCGTCATTTGCATTGGGATTTGTAACTAACCCAGACCCAAGATCAGCTATCTTTGTGAAAGCTTGAGATTGCAACCGAGAGAACATTGGGATTTGTAACTAACCCAGACCTAAGAACAACCATCTTTGTGAAAGCTTGAGATTGCAACCGAGAGATTAATCTCCCAATGAGTTTTTTGCCAATCTGTTGATGAGGAAAAACGATTTGCTGGATGAACACACGTGTTGCAGGCCGCCAGACCAAAACACTAATGGATATCCCCCATGTGACATGATTGATGTCTCATGAACGTGGATTTGACTAGTCAGTCGTTTGATTTTATTAGACGATGGGTCTAAATTTTTTCAGTGGAGCATGATAGTCGAATGCTCTATGGTTCATGGATCGAGCATCAACTATGATGGAGTTCTCGAATGAATGTTGATAGTCTGAGAAAATATAGAGCAATTAATCGATAAATTACTGAATATTAGTATTTGAATCGAGTGTCTGAGAAAAGTATTGCTCATTCGATAAATTACTGAACATTGATGGTTTAATCAATATTCGAGCATTTTAGCAAGTATTGTTGTAAGTTATTGAATATTGATAGTTGTATAAATATTCGAGCATATGAGCAAGTATTGCTCATTCGATGAGTTACTGAATATTGATAGTTGGATCAATATTCGAGCAGATGATCAAGTATTGCTCATTCAATGAATTACTGGTAGTGTGACCAAATAATAATTAATTAAAATATTGATAGATGGACCGAATATTATATAATTAATTTAGATATTGATTACTGGGCCAATCATAAAATTATTAGTGTTTGAACTGCTCAGAATTGTGATTCAGCGAGCGTTTGTTCGAAACCCTAATTTTCGATCAATTGTTCGGCAATTGATGAATTACTGAAAATACTCTATTGAGTAAAGGAGAGACCGGCCAAATGGGATGATGGACGACCATGTGGTGCCCAAGTGCTCGAGTGAGCGTGCTCCAGGGTCCTTTGCTGGTGAAAGGATGATCAAATGCTGGGGTTGATCATTTATTATAATAATGCTCGTGTGAGCGTTAGGTAGTAAAACCTAATTTATGGAGAGTTGAGGGACCGACCAAGAGGGCATGGGACCAGCCCTTGGTGGTCGTGGGACCAGCTGCCAGTCGTTTGAGCGAGTCCCAAGTTGGTTGGAGAGATTTTGGATCCAATATGAGCGATTGCTAGCAAATTAGGTCAGAATTATGAAAATATGTGGGAACGGATCCTTGCATTCCTTAGGACCTTCCTTGGTCAGTCAAGGCAGTGTTTCTGTGTCACCACGGTGTCCGTGTCTCAGTCATGAGAGTTTTGGTATTTTCTGACGATCGTTCGAGTAATATTTTGAATTTTCAGAAGAGTTTGATATTGACTGAAACTCTTGATTTTGCTCGAATGAGCAAGAAGAACTTTTCTCATGCGACAAATAATGTGAAAATATTTAAATAATAATATATTAATTTTGACGTGGGAAGCCTGTGGTCGGTCATGTGACCGTTTGACCTTTTGGCTTTTCCATGGTTTGAGCAATATTTGAGAAAATATTGGAAAACTAGGGTTTTCGATTAAACAATGGAGTTTCATGAGATGATGAAAATAATAATATGAAAAAATAAGGAATTATGAGGTGTGGGTCCGGCCACGAGTAGGGCATGGCCGGCCGGCTAAGTAGCCCGGTCCGTGACACCTTTCCCTATTTTTTGTTTGATGAAAGTATGGAAAAGCTAAGAGTTTCTCACAAACGAGAGAGTTTACTCAAGTGAGGGAAACCCTATGAGATGAGGGAGGAAATAAAAATATTAGTGAAAATAAAATAAGAGAGGGGACCGGCCACGGCATGGCCGGCCGGCCGGCCCGTCCCATGCCTTTCCTTATTTTATTAATTATTATTTTATTTCCATGGGTCGCTCGTTCATCCATACTTCGATCGTTCGTTCGTGTGTTTGGGTGCTCGTTTGTGCATTAGAACACTTGCAACATTTTCTCGAGACTTACTCGACGGTGGCTCAGAATCCCGATTGTGGAGTATTTATTACTAATTCATGAAATTCAGCTGGGAATGATTCATGAAACAGAGTAATAAAATGAGTTGACCATATATTAATAATCCATGAAATCCAGCAGGGGGATTCAGGGAACGGAGTAATGAGATAAAGTGGTTATCTATTACTAATCCATGGGATCAGCCGGGGATCAGCCGTGGAACGGAGTAATAAGATAGAATAGAGTACCTTCTAGGAATTCAGTCGGCGAATGTCACGGTAGAATTAGTCAATTGTAGAATCGAGATATGATATAGTCGAAGCATCATACTCGTTCTGAAAGGTGCATAGTCAGGGAACAACGTTCAGCGTTGTTGACGTCCTGAAGGCGTTTATCCCCCTCAACAAACAATTATGTAGGAGAGCCGCCTGAATCTATACACGGTCTCTCTACATAGTCAGGAACATCGAGTGTCGCCGATGTCCTGAAAGCGTTTTTCCCTCTCAAAAAAATAATTATGTAGGAGGACAACCCAATCATTCTTCTATGTAGATGCGGGTCTCTCTATGTAGTTAGAGAACAGCGAGTATCGCCGACGTCCTGAAGGCGTTAATCCCTATCAACAAACAATTATGTAGGAGGACCGCCCAATCGTTCTTCTACATAGAGGGCACGATGAAATGCGTAGCATCGGATGCTCAGCAGGTGGGAGGCCTTTCGAGAAACATATTCATCATGGTATGAGAGGTACTCGATCAGAGATCGTGAAACGGTTCACGGATCGTAAAACACGAATCGTCACATGCGTTCCTGAAGCCTGGTCAGAAACATGCAGTATCATGATTTTACGATTTTAGCCCTTGCTGAAAATCCACCATCAACAATGAGTTTAAGTCTCCACATACCTTTTATCGATGATGTTCCACAAGATCTCCTTACTAGTTCTTTGTCTTCAAGTTATAAGCGCCGTGAAGTCTAATCTCAACTACACAAACTATGTCCTAGTCTGATACATCTATAAATAGGCTAGAAACCAAGACTTATAGTATTAATCACTAACATTGACAAACATGCTTCAGATAGCAACACATGCGAGTTCGACCGAGCAGTGCTCTAACAATCCCCCCTTTGTCAATTTTAGTGACAAAACTATCAATGCATATGGATTACAAAATAAATAAAAATTGTAGATTCTCATCCAGATGCTTGATCTCCTTGGCATCTTCAACGCGACTCGAAATCTTCGTCACTTCCAAGTACTCCATGATCCTAAAGGTTGTAAGTTCATCATCATAGTTTTTGAAGACCCGTAGCGATAACAATGAGAAAAAAATTCTCTCAATCATTGTTATACAGTGTCATAGTATTATTACACAACATTAAATTTCAATTGTATCACAACTTTGACAACAATACTATGGTGATATGTATCACTCCCCCTTAGTCAATACTTCATCTCAACATGCAGACCACTCCCCCTTACACCTTGATTCGTAAACCATATGTTTTTGTAGTATCACACTACATATTAATTCTCCCCCTTTTTGTTAATATAAATTGGCAAAGGTACGAAAACTAGTGGGATCCTCATGAAATTTTCATAGAGATACTTCATGACCAAAAGATAATACCATATCAACTTATTTAGATGCCATCATAAAGCCGAAGCTAAATGCATTCATCAAGGAGTTTATAAAGATACAAGATAACCCCTATAATATTCCACATGCGCACTCCCCACAAATATTTGGCAATTAAGCACAAGTTCAAAAGAACTCTCCCCCATAAAATGTCATTCCCGAAAGAACAACAAAGGCGACCTTAATTTAACAAGAAAAGAAGGATTTCTAACAAACACTAGGATACTGGACAGAAACATATCTACTAAAAACAAATGCAAACAAGACTCAACACTATTCTGGAGTTCCAAACTCAATTTCCCAACAGATCGAGATAAAAGCAGGGGAAAGAGTTATGAGAGCTAATGAACCAGAACAACACCAATAGACTGTCGTAGGTACTGGAACGTGGTAGTGTCTAATGTTTTGGTGAGAATATCAGCCAATTGTTGTTCAGAAGGCACAAATTCCATAGTAATAGTACCATCTTCATAAATATCTCGAATAAAATGGTACCTGATGTCTATGTGCTTAGTTCTTGAGTGCTCAACAGGATTCTCAGTGATGCGAATCACACTTAAGTTATCACAAAAGATCTTCATTATTTATGAATCAATTCCATAATCAGCAAGCATTTGTTTCATCAATATAAGTTGAGTACAGCATGAACCAGCAACAATATATTCTGCTTCATATGTCGAAAGAGATTGTGAAATTTGTTTCTTTCTATGCCAAGCTACAAGATTCATCCTTACATAGTAGAATCCCCCTGATGTATTTTTCTGTCTTCCACACACCCTGCCCAATCGGCATCTGAATAAGCAGTAAGGACAGTGTTAGTACCAAAAGTGTAAGAAAGACCATACCCGGCAGTGTGATTGATATAGCGTATGATCCTCTTTGTGGCGGAAAGATGAGATTCCTTTGAATTTGCTGAAACCTAGCACAACAACCAACACTAAAAGCAATGTCAGGTCTCGTGGCAGAGAGATACAAAAGACTTATAATAATAGATCGATAAAGTTTTTGATCCACATTTACACCTTTCTCATCTCTATGTAGTTTACTCGTGGTGGGCATAGGAGTAAGTTCTGGAGTTGACTTATCAAGACCGAATCTTGAAACAAGATTTTTTGCATATTTTTCTTGAGATAATTAAATTCCATCCTTGTGTTGTTGAATTTGTAAACTCAAAAAGAATCTTAATTCACCAACGCTGCTCATTTCAACCTCCTTACCAAGAGAGACTTGAAAATATTTTGCAAGTTTCTCCGATGTTGAACCATATATGATATCATCTACATAAACTTGAGCAATTACAACATCTTTCTCACTCCATTTGGTAAAAAATGTTTTATCGGCTCCACCTCTTGAAAAACCTTTCCTAAGAAGAGAAGTAGTTAGTTTTTCAAACCAGGTAAGAGGTTCTTGTTTTAACCCGTACAATGCATTGTTGAGTTTAAG
The DNA here is from genome assembly GCF_003573695.1 of Papaver somniferum. Taxonomy (NCBI): domain Eukaryota; kingdom Viridiplantae; phylum Streptophyta; class Magnoliopsida; order Ranunculales; family Papaveraceae; genus Papaver; species Papaver somniferum. The sequence continues at coordinate 87,581,494 of NC_039365.1, read as the reverse complement.
AACATGATCGGGAAAATCAGGGTTTTCAAAACCCTTAGGTTGAGCGACATAAACTTCTTCCTTTAAGTTTTCATTTAGGAAGGAGGATTTAATATCCATCTGAAACAGCTTTACCTTAAGAAAACAAGCATGAGATAATATTAATCGAATGGACTCAATACGTGCCACATGAGCAAAGGTTTCGTCAAAGTCGATCCCTTCAATCTGTGAATATCCTTGAGCAACAAGTCTAGCTTTGTTTCTGACAATGGTGCCAAATTCACCAGAGTTTTTCTTAAATATCCATTTGGTACCAACAATATTTATATTTGGGGGACAAGGTACGAGTTTCCATACATCTTGTCTCTGAAACTGATTTAACTCTTCATGCATTGCATTTATCCAAAAATGATTACCAAGAGCTTCATCAACATTCCTAGGCTCTACTTGCGATATATAACAACCAAAATTACAAATATTTTGAAGTTGACCTCTCGTCTTAGTAGTAGAATCCATACCTCCAATAATATTGTTGGTATCATGGTTCCTTGGAACCCAAAGGTGTCGTGTGGTGACACGTTATTGTTCAAGAGGAATATCCCGACTAGGAATTTTCTCCTCATCACTAGAGACATTAGGATCAGCAACCGTTGGAACAACTTCTTCTGATTCTGAAGCTTCTTTGATTTTCTCAATTGTCTCGGTTGGAGGCAATTCAGCAGGAGAGTCATCATGATGAAAATTACTTAGATCATCAATGATAAAATTAGTTGATTCCATCATGACTTAGGTTCTGAGATTAAAGACTCGGAAACCACGACTGTCAGATGCATAGCCGAGAAAAATACCCTCATCGCTTTTTGAATCAAACTTTCCTTTCTATTCTCGATCCTTTAGAATGTAGCACTTACTGCCGAACACTCTGAGATAGTTTAAGTTGGGTTTCTTACCGTACCACAACTCATAGGGGGTTTTTAAGGTCTTTGACGGTAAGTAAACACGATTGATCAAATAGCAAGTAGTAAAAACATCCTCACCCCAAAACCTTAACGGTAAGTTTTTGTTATGGAGCATTACCCTAGCCATTCCTGAATATTTCTATTCTTCCTTTATGCAACTCCATTTTCTTGTAGAGTGATAGGTGGTGAGTATTGTTGAATAATTCCCAGAGAGTTATAGTATTCAAATACCTTGGTGTCTTGAATTCTGTGCCATGATCGCTTCTAATTTTTTTTAGTTTGCGACCTTGTTCATTCTGGATTCTATTAACAATAATCTTGAACTCACTGAGAGATTCATTCTTGTGAGCCAAAAATGCCACCCAAGTGAATCTAGTGTAATCATCTACCATAACCAAAGCATACTTCTTCCCAGCCACCGTAGATTGTTGAATTGGGCCGAAAAGATCCATATGAATTAAATCAAGTGGAGCTTTGGTGAGAATATTTCTGGATGATTTGTGTGGAACTTTTATTTGTTTAGCCTTTTGACAAGCACCACATACACCTTCAACCTTAGTATTAATTTTGGGAACGCCTTTAACAAGTTCTTTGTTAATGATCTTAGTTAGAAGACGATAATTGATGTGACCAAAACGCTCATGCCAAAGGTGTGTAGATTCAACCTTGGTCAAATTGCAACAATTACTGAACTGAGTATCTAGAAGATAACAGTTATTTTTTCCACGTGATCCTTGAAAAATCACTTTTCCAGACTTGTCGAAAATGTCACATCCTTTATCATTGAAGACAACCTTATGGCCTTTGTCACAGATTTGACTAATAGAAAGAAGATTAGCAGTCATACCTCGAAAACTTCTACCAGTATGCGTACGGGTACGCATACTTATCTTGTCTCCTTCACCAATTTGGTATACACACATATGCATACACTTGGTTCCTGGTTTTTGGATTTATACACTGATGTGCGAACACACTATATATGCTTATATCCAAAGATGGTTACATTATCAACTATTTATTTCAATCATTGAAACATTCTTCTATAATGACAATAGCCGTTTTCACACAATGTTAGCATCAAAGCATTTTCCAAGATATTGAAATAATCATTATAGAAACATTCCAAGTCTTACACCAAATGATTGTATCACACAAACCATGTAAGATGTCACTCGGAAATTTTCTCATGATATAAGATGAACGTGGTCGAAGCTAAAGCTTACCAATACATATTTCGAGAAATATGTAAGCGAGATATACTCAGCTCGAAATCTCAAATGTGTATAGAGAAAACTATATCATAACACGACTTATGTCTCAATATAGGAGATACAGTAGAAATAGACTTTCCAAGTGATAGATGAGTTTAAGTCTCCGCGTACCTTTTGTCGATGAAGTTCCACAAGCTCTCCTTAGTAGTTCTTCGTCTTCAAGTGATAAGCGCCGTGAAGTCTAAGCTCAACTACACAAACTATGTCCTAGTCCAAGACATCTATAAATAGGCTAGAAATCAAGATTTATAGTTTTGATCACTAACATTGACAAACATGCTTGAGATAGCAACGTATGTGAGTTCGACCGAGCAGTGCTCTAACAAACCCACTCAAGTATGCATACCGGTACGCATACTTAAGTACCCGGATTGAGTTTGTTTTCAGTTCACAAACTCCAACAGAAATTCACGGGATGTGAACTTCCGACAGTACGCGTACGGGTACGCGGATTTAGATTCCGGACATCCCGAACCAGTAAAGTACGCATACTTTAGTTCAAAGAACACAAGTATGAGTTCACATACAATGCTTATATCCATTCAAGGTTATATATATTCTAAACTCTCATTTCAATCATTGAAACATACTTAGAGGATGTTAAATAGAGGTTATTCACACATTATTTTTCATTAAAGTGATTTTCAAGATATTGAAATAATCAACATGACTTTCGTCACTTGTAAAGATGAACTTGGCCAAAACGAAAGCTTACCAAAACATATTTCGAGAAATAGATAAGCGAGATAAACTCGGCTCGAAATAGCAAATGTGTATAATCGAAGTCTATATAGCAATACGACTTTTGTCTCAAGATAGGATATAGAGTAGATAGACTTTTGAGTGATAGATAAGTTCAAGTCTCCACATACCTTTTGGTCGATGAAGATCCACCAGTTCCTTGAGTGGTTCTTCGTCTTTACATGATGAACGCCGTGGAGTCTAGAGCTCAACTACACTTTCTATCCTAGTCCGAGACTTAGCTATAAGTAGACTAGAAATCAAGACTTATAGTTTTGGCAACTAAACTTGAAAAACAAGCTTGAGATAGCAACGCTTGCGAGTTCGACCGAGCAGTGCTCTAACAAAAAGGAATGAAACAGTTCAAGTCAATATTACTAAGCTCAAGTGGAAGGATGATGTCGTCGTTGTAGTTCGTTACTTCTTCACATTATTCAGGTCTTCCGAGTAATACTTTTATGTCTCAACATTCCTAGACTTTCTAGTCTAACCTAAACGAAGTTGACTCTAGTATTAAATCAAGCGACTCTAGATGAGTTTTGATACTAAAATATGACAACCAAACTTGACATACCAATGCTTGGTGAGTTCAACCGAGCTATGCTCTAAAAATCTCCCCCTTTGTCAATTTTTGTGACAAAATTCTTATTACATATGGAGCTAAACGAATTACAAAATAACTCATTCTCCATACGCTTGATTCCAAGTTTCAACAGCACAATAACCTGCATATATTCAATCAATAAATATCGTTGTTGACATTTGAATAACAAAAGCTTTTACTCCCACTAAAGGTAAGCTAGGTAAATATTCAATACGAACATCTTTGTTATTCCTCTCTTTTAGTAAGAATTACCACACAACAATATGATATGTTTCTCCCCCTTATTCAATGCTTTATTCTTTCGTTAGAATTTAATCCACACAACATATGAGTTTCAATCGGAACACCTTATGATCCTTTTATAAATCCTACCAACATGGGCTAGAATTTAATCCCGCTAAATAAAAAAGCCACACAAATCATAAGGGTTACACATATGTGATACGTATTGATATTTGTACCTCGGTGACTATTATAGAGGAGGAATTCAGAATAATAATAGACGAAAGCTAGAAAACAAAACACAAAAAGGTAATTCGAAGAAATATATCTTCTCTAGATTATGAACAAGAAAACTATTACAATTCTCTCTTTGTTACGCTCACAATCTCTCTAGGTAAATAACCTTAAAATATTTTCTAAGCTTGTTTTTACAATAATTAATTGCCTCACAAACTTCTCTCAAGGTGATTTGTCTCACAAACCTCCCTCTTTGATCTAGGTGTGTCTGTATCACAAACCACACTCTAGATGTCTTAGCTATGAGCTAAACATCTCTATTTATAGCTTTAACGGTTTCCCAAAACCTTCTAGGAATCTATTTCCTTATCTAGGAATAATATCTTTTCTAGGTATATTTCCTTATCTAGGTATATTACCTTGTCTAGGAAGTATTCCTTTTCTAGGTATATTTCCTTATTTATGAATAATACCTTGTTTAGGAATATTTCCTTATCTAAGAATACTGCCTAAAAATCAGTATTTCTTCCCAGATTACATTTCTATCCTCAATCGGCCTTGAGGATCATTAGTTCCTGGAGAGAGGAAGATACACATGTATCATGTGCCCCCACTCAAGAACTTGAACTCCCGTGAAAGTTAGATTTGGAGGTTAGGGAACTCGAGGGTTCCTTTCAACCTGCTGAACCATCTCTCTTTGATGGAAACTGGACCTTGACGTCTAATTTGAAAAGCTTCCACATCTCTTCATCTTGTCTTAGTCACTCTTCTTTCCATGATGCAATCTTCTTTGAGCGGTTCTTCTTCTCCTTCTCCAAAAACACTATATGGAGACGTAGTCTTTTTCTTTGTCTTCGGCTTGGGTATATAAGACTCCATGTCTGTTTTTAGCGCATCCACCTTCTCTTCCGTAGTTTGTAGTTCGCTTTGATTAGGATCATCAACTGACTTTCCCATTTTTGGTTCCCTTGTTCTTTAAACATCTTCTTGCTTCTCGAGTAACTCACCAAGTTGTTTGTAGAGAGATCTAGTGAAGACCATAAACCACAGAAATCTTCCCTAAGGAACGAACCCGCTCTGATACCAACTTGATAGTATTGATCTCCCTACCTTGGTGACTATTATTATAGAGGCGGAATTCAGAATAATAATAGACGAAAGCTAGAAAACAGAACACAAATAGGTAATTCGAAGAAATATATCTTCTCTAGATTATGAACAAGAAAACTATTACAATTCTCTCTTTGTTACGCTCACAATCTCTCTATCTAAATAACCTTAAAATATTTTCTAAGCTTGCTTTTACAATAATTAATTGCATCACAAACTTCTCTCAAGGTGATTGTCTCACAAACCTCCTTCTCTGATCTAGGTGTGTCTGTATCACAAACCACACTCTAGATGTCTTAGGTATGAGCTAAACATCTCTCTTTATAGCTTTAGCGGTTTCCCAAAACCTTCTAGAAATCTATTTTTTTATCTAGGAATAATATCTTTTCTAGCTATATTTCCTTATCTAGGTATATTACCTTGTCTAGGAAGTATTCCTTTTCTAGGTATATTTCCTTATTTATGAATAATACCTTGTTTAGGAATAGTTCCTTATCTAAGAATACTGCCTAAAAATCAGTATTCCTTCCAAAATTACATTTCTATCCTCATTCGGTCTTGAGGATCATTAGTTCCCGGAGAGAGGAATATACACATGTATCAATATGAGATCGAATATTTAGGTTAATGAAAACCAAAATCAAACATCTCATTAATCTAATTTGAAATACAGTATAAATATTCAACATAAAATCATGTATTTCAATTACCTCAACCTTGTACGGAATTAAATTACGAAACCAACGCAAAAAGAATGAGGTCATTTCAAGTTCGGACGAAGAAGTTATGGGTAAAACAGTGTTACACTCCTTCGTATGGACCAATCACACCAATCACCAGCACCAATTACGGTGATTACTTGTGATGGGTCATACCAATCACCAGAACCGGTTCCAGTGATTACTTGTGATGGATCATAACATGAATCCACACACTAAACTGTTTTAGACATAACTTTTGCATACAATGTCCAAATTCAGTGATTTTTGGCTCGTATTAACCGTAAAAACAAGAGATACACATATATGATATGTATATATCAACATCATAAACTCAAACTTACCGTTTCTATCAAAATCTCAAATATAGATATAGAAGGTATGAGAGGTCATGTGCTCAGTTTAATTAGTCATATAATAACCGAGAGGTCGTGTGCTCAGTTTCATGTGCTTCCTCACCCTTCATAAGATTGATCACAAAAGTGAGCATGCACATTCTAACACAACTAGGTTGTGTTTATTTGAGTCTTGTCTTCTTTGTCACGAGTGACTAAGACATATCATTCTTGACCTCTTGCTTGGTTTGCTTACTCTTGTTCCATCTCTTGTTTTCATTCTTTTGCCTTGTGATGAAGAGTGTCATTATCACAACGTGTATTTTTACAAGAGATATTAGACAATATGATGTCTTTATTTAGTCTTTCAAGAAGATTCTCATAGTTGTTACCAACAATTATCAACCGAGAATCATTCTTGTGACTAAATTTTGGTCTCTCTTTGGCAATGAAGGACTTCTGGACCCATTTATAGATGGGTTTCGCAGGAGCAACTTTGTCCTTCATACCATTAGGACTATTTCCCTTTTGGATACTTTGCGAAACAAATTTTCTCCAATTCGGAACATCAGATCTTGTCTTCGCATTTACAAAGTCATCTCTCTTTCTATAGTCGGGTCTTTTATGAGATTACCTTGTCGAGCGATAGGCAAAACTTGAACTATCATTATAATAATTCTTTTGTCTAAACTTTGGAAAATAACGATCTGAATTATTTCGGGGAGCAAACTTAGCTAATTCGTTTGATACAAAAGAAAGTGCATCTTCCATCTTACGAACTTTTCATCCCCATTGCAAGTGTCCATTATTACCACAATAATAACAATGCTTAATAACATACGAAGACTGAGTTTTAATGTTACCTTTTTTTGGATCCTCTTGTATTGGAGCTCGACGAGTCTTCTTCTTCATATCTTTTTTCAACGTTGTTGCTTTCTTGACATTAGCAGAAGTGCCTTCTTTGATGCTTGTATTTGAAGAGTCTGCTTGAACATGATTTTTAGGCTTGACTGGCTTTACTTCTTTACAAGAAATAATATCATTTTTGACATTAGTGGAAGCCTCTGGTTGAGAAGAATTTTTAGCTTTAACAAATTTTATCTCATTGTTATCGTTGGAAGCACTTGATTCCTTATAATATCCCAATCCTCGTGTATCACCATGAAATCTTCCCACTTCTAACAATAAGGATAAATTGTTTGTGATATTATTGGACTTTTTCAAGTACAAATTTTCTTCTTCCAACGTCTTGATTTTATCAAGAGCACCAGATAGATCAGCCTCAAGGAGTTTTTCTTTAGAGAGATATGCACCATCTTTCTCTTCAAAACTCTTTTGTTGAGAGTTAATCCTTTCTTTAGATTCAACAAGTTTCTTTTCTGACAAAAAGAGATTTCTCCGAAAATTCTCGCATTCGAGACTCTTTGAGTTTAGCTCTTCTGTACGATCTTTAAGAAGGGAATCAATGGTGCGATCACCTCTATAACATCCTTCGAAAACCCTCTTTAGTTTCTTTTTTTCACGACAAAGAGGAGTCATAACACCAAGAAATTGCGAAGTTCTCAGTTTTTTATTTTTCAAAGGATCTAGTAGTTTAGAGTATTCTGAAATATCCTCTTATACATTTCGTTCAAAATCTGAGTCATCATCATCGGAAATTTCATCCATCCCTTTTGGTAGACATATTTTCCAGTTGTCATCGGTTTCTACATCATTAACAAGATTAACTTATCTAGTAGATTCTCTTGAGATGATTTTATGAAGGTCTTCAGATATTGATTCGTAGATGCCATCATCAAGTGTTAATTCAAAACTCTTGATGTCTTGATTTATGTTAAGTGGATCATTCTCAGGTTCAATACAAACTATTTTTTTATATTTTAGCCTTATAAGTTGGATCGCACTAAACACCAAATTGTTAGACATTTTTCGTGTTTCCTGCTCTGGTACCAATTTAAAAGACGAGGGTACCCAAATACACCACAATATTTTTATTTCAACCTATAAGTCCTCTACCGAATGTGATCGTCTATGGACAAAGTCGAGACAAATACGACAATTCGGTTCACACTTCGTGTGATCGTCTATGATACGAGATCGAGATAATACAACAACAAGATAACTTGTATGATTGACTATGGATACAAGATCGAGACAATACTACAATAAAGTGTGTACTTGATAATAGGTTCGGTAATAACCAAACTCTAAAGGATCACTATCAAGTATTACAGCGTTAACGTACAAGTGTAATTTACTTTTGATTATAATTAAAAAAAAATTATAATTGTGAAATAGAAAAGTAAATGACACATCAAGATTTTGTTAATGAGGAAACATCAAATGCAGAAAAACCATGTGACCTAGTCCAGTTTTGAATACTCTCAGAATTAAGCCGCTATACAAAATCTAATACCAAGTTCGTATAGTTGACACCAAGCAGACTACCCTAGCTACTTAGTTCCCTCAGTATCCATGCTCCTTCGACTTCTAGATTCACGCACGTGAATAACAAGTCTTTTGGATCATATTCCAAATAACAAAGGAAGAATCTGTTTGGTAACCACTCTAATCAATCTTGCTACAAGATATAGATGAGTCGTGGACAAAGGCTCTTCCGCTTAATCTAATAAACTCTTTTGTCTGGTTAGATCAATCTAACTTTACCTACCCAAATAGTCAAGTATATATTTGCACTCAATCAATATAGATCTCAAAGAGAAATATATAGAATGCCGATCTCACGCAACTAATAAATCATATCTATCAAGATAAATCGATTCTAGTTGGATCCCAGCCGATCAAGGTTTGTGCACTAAATCCACAAGATACAAAAATTAATAAGAATTCTTTTTCGTCTTCAAATCTTCTATTAACTTCAAATACCTGCACAACACATCTTGAATCTCTTGTGATGAATCACACACAGAACGGAGTATGTTAACAATGGATTATCACAAGTGTCTTTAGATCTAACAACAGTTCTAAAGATCACGTCGATAATTTGATCTAGTCTGAGTGAATCTTATATCAGAAGAGAAGATTCTCAAGCATAAACAAACTAGGTGCAATCAAAGATTCAACAACCGTCAGTCAATGAAATTAAATCGAAAACTAATAACACTGTAATTATCTAGTTTCCCACCAATGGTACTCGTAGATCTTCTTGATCCCACAAAAGTCTTTAAACGAGCGGTCGTAAGAGATTTCACCTAATTAGGATACTTTCCTCTCCGAATAGACGGCTCCACCAGAAACAACAAGAAATGAAGTTTGCCTGGCACTTAGGATAGTTTGCTAGAAATGCAAACTTAGGTATTTATAGACCAAGGCTGTTTGGACACCACGGAATTTCCAAAACCGAAAATATTCTCAAGATATGTAATGAATGCCCAAATTCGGTTTTCATCATTCCAATAAATGTTAGTCCAATATTTCCCGAAATCTATCAGTAAATGCACATTACTAATTTTTATTCTCTAGAGATATGCATTAATTGCTGGTAATTAATGCATATAAAACCAACACCTTAATAAAAATATTCTTAATTTATTTCGGCATAGGATCACCTTGAGTACCAAAGATTATCTTTGAAAAATAATTGATAAGATTTATTGCTCGTGTTCAAAGTATGTTGACATCTTTTCACTACAAATCCTTATTTCATATTTACATGGATTTGCTTCTTGGGATCGGTTCTACCACATTTCCAAACAAGTTTAGAATTGGATTTCCAGTATTCCAAGTCTATTATGTGATTGGTCATACTAAATCATAATGGTTAATTGTGATTGGTCCTACTAAGTCACATACATGGGTTCGGATCAGTTATACCAATCACTAGGATCAGTTTTACCTAAACATGTTATCTGCTTGTGATCGGCCACACCAGCCAACAGGATCAGTTACACTAATTACAAGGATTTTTCGCACAACACTTATGATCGATCACACCAATTACCAGGATCGGTCACACCAATTACAATAATCGATCATACCATCTCATGGTGATTACTTAATATCGGTTACACCAATTACCAGCACCGGTCATACCAAATCATAAGTCTAGGTATTGTGATTGGTTATACCAATATACATATCCTGGTTAAGATCAGTTCTACCAACTCACACATATTGGTCATCCAAAGATATGCAGTGAATAACCGGACCAATAAACCTATTGATTTCTATTTCATTTCGCGAAACAAGTTTATGAATGTACTTTCTTTAAACAAATATAAAACATTGTTTCCTAGGATGAAATCTTCACCATAACCCATACAGATGATCATAACACTATATACAAGATTATGTCGATGTCATATCTACGGAGATCAAAAGATAACCGTTATACTTCGTAGTCTAATTCCTTAATACCATGATCATACTATTATGATCAAGTCTCATCACTAGATTATTATATACAATATGCACAGTATATACAGCTTCACAGTTATGTTATCAATATAGCACGACTTGAAATATACGTTAGGAATGAAACAGTTCAAGTCAATATTAGTATCCTCAAGTGGAAGGATGATGTGGTCGTTGTAGTTCGTTACTTCTTCACATTATTCAGGTCTTCCGAGTAATACTTGTATGTCTCAACATTCCTAGACTTTCTAGTCTAACCTAAAAAAAGTTGACTCTAGTATTTAATCAAGTGACTCTAGATGAGTTTTGATACTAAAATATGACAACCAAACTTGAAATACCAACGTTTGGTGAGTTCAACCGAGGTATGATCTAACACTTTTGAAGAGAGAAAAGGGAGCTAGGGCTTACTTTGGTGATTTTGGAATTTCTCATAATTGGATCAAGAGTTTGCAATATTTTTACTTTATTATTTTTTATGGATTTTATCCAAACTCACCATATTGGTTAGAGATGTATCAAGATATCAGAAACATGTCACTAAACTAATTCTTCAGTTTTGTTATCTTAATCAAATCATTATTGTCTTGTTTTACCATTTAGTATCGACATGTATGATTGCGTGAATGTTTGTTTGGGAGTGCTACTAAATGATCATAAATACATATCCATAGCTAGATTAGGGATTTAAAATAAGCAATAGTTGATGAATCTTGTCATAAGTATCATATTGTGATTACCAATTGTAATCAAAACCTTTGTGTGATTGTAATAAGAAGATTGACCTATGTTAAATAGATTACCATAGAATTTATATTGCATTTATTAGTCTAATTCATATAACTTAAAGCTCTTGGAGGATTAAACCTGATAGCACATTGTGTTAGGTTTTTCTGTGAGTAGTATTCACATATTCATCGTTATGGTATGTGATGACATAAGAAATTTATCGATGTATTCTCTCGATGGGGTACTCTAGGACTCTTGATAATAAATGATTAAGTGACAACTCTAATTATTATTGAAAAAGAGGGGGTCTAGCAACCACACCCAATATTTCGTTCGGCAATCTGAATAGACAAACTCCAATATACTTTCAAGAGAATCAACTAGACAGTCAGACTCAATCTAGAGAAAAGTATATCAAAGAGTTTTATATCTCAATCTCTCAATTCAATCTACAGTCAGCAAACAGGAATTTGCGAGCCCGATTGAATATAAGAGAAATAACTTGAATGGTACCAAAGACCAATGTTCAATGATCAATCAATTTCGATCAACAACCAAAGGTTGGATTTACCAATTGATCGATTCAACGCCAACTTGTGATATTTCTATTATATAAAAAAATATAATGCGGAAAAGAAATAACACAGACACCAGAATTTTGTTAACGAGGAAAACCGCAAATGCAGAAAAACCCCGAGACCTAGTCCATCTTTGAACACCACACTGTATTAAGCCGCTACTGACACTAGCCTACTACTAATGAACTTCAGACTGGAATGTAGTTGATCCCTAATCAATCTCACACTGATCAAGGTACAGTTTCCCTCCTTATGTCTCTGAACCCCAGCAGGATTTTACGCACTTGATTCCCTTAGCATATCTCACCCACAACTGAGAGTTGCTACGACCCAAAGTCGAAGACTTGATAAACAAATCTGTGTCACACAGAAAATTCTATTGTAATAGATAAATATGTCTCCCACAGAAATACCTCCGAGTTTTGTTCCGTCTTTTTATAAATCAAGGTGCACAGGAACCAATTGATAAACCGGACTTATATTCCCGAAGAATATCCTAGTATTATCAATCACCTCACAATAATATTAATCGTATGGTAGCGAAACAAGATATCGTGGAATCACAAACGATGAGACGAAGATGTTTGTGACTACTTTTAATCTTACCTATCGGAGATAAATCTCAAGCAAATCTTAGCAAAAATAATACTCAATCACGATAGTAAAAGTAAAATCAGAACAGCAACTATAGAGAAAATAGTTGGGTTTGGCTTCACAATCCCAGTGAAGTCTTCAAGTCGTTAACCTACAGGGTTTCGTGAAAAACCTAAGGTTAAAAGAGAATCGACTCTAGTCGCAACTAGTATCACACAGGAGGTGTGGGGATTAGGTTTCCCAGTTGCTAGAGTTCTCACTTATATAGTTTTCAAATCAGGGTTTGCAATCTAAGTTACATTGGTAACAAATCATTTAAGATTCACCGTTTGATGAAAACCTTATTAGATTCAAGCTAATATCTTTCAACCGTTAGATCAAACTTAGCTTTTTGTACACAAATGAAATGTACCCTCATTTAGGTTTATGTAACTATACCTAAACATGTACACAATGTTGGTTCAACAGTAGTCAACCGAGGTTATCTATATTAACACTCTCATATCAACCTTATTCATCTTAACCATAACTAGTTCAAATGACTCAAATGAAACTAATTAAAGAATTGTTCAATTGTTATATTCTCATAAAAGTATACAAGAACACAATTGAAGAAAAATCGGTTTGATTCAGTGGAATCAATTCATGAACATTATAGCCACGGTTTGCAAAGAATGAATTCCTTATTATATAAATGTATTTTTCATGTCACAACCGATTTTAGAACTTTAACCACTCAAGTATGCGAATGGGTACGTATACTTGAATAGCCGGACCAAGTTTGGTTTTCGCCAGTATGTGAACGGATACGCATACCTCCAAACCGAGCAGAATTATTCAGACATGAACCTTACGCCAGTATGCATACGGGTACGCGCACTTAGATTCCCGGACTTCTCAAACCAATAAGTACGCATACAGGTATGCATACTATGGTTCCCGGACATGGATCACATATATGCAAGAGTGCATAACATGTTTATAATCCAATGTTGTTTAAGTGTTATAAACTCTGTTTCAATCATTGAAACTTTCTTAGAGGATGACAATAGCCGTTTTCACACACTATTAGCATCAAAGCAATTTTCAAGTTATTTAAATAATCATAATGAAACATTCCAAGTCTACACCAAATGATTGTATCACAGAAACCATGTAAGATGTTACTCGGCAATTTTCACATGATCATATTTTGACTTTCGTCAAGAATGTAAGATGAACTTGGTTGAAGCGAAAGCTTACCAACACATATTTCGAGAAATATATAAGGGAGTTAAACTCAGTTCGAAATCTCAAATGGGCATAATCGAAAACCATATAGTAATACGAATTATGTCTCAATATAGGAGATAGAGTAGAAATAGACTTTCCGAGTGATAGATGAGTTTTAGTCTCCACATACCTTTTGTTGATGAAGTTCCACAAGCTCTCCTTAGTAGTTCTTCGTCTTCAATTGATGAACGTCGTAAAGCCTAATGCTCAACTACACAATCTATCCTAGTCCGAGACATCACTATAAGTAGACTAGAAATCAAGACTTATAGTTTTGATCACTAACATTGACAAGCAAGCTTGAGATAGCAACGCTTGCGAGTTTGACCGAGCAGTGCTCTAACAATCCCCCCCCTTTGTCAATTTTAGTGACAAAACTATCGATACATATGGATTACAAAATAAATAAACTTTGTAGCTTCTCATCCAAATACTTGATCTCCTTGGTTCTTCAACATTACTTGAAATCTTCGTCACCTCCAGGTACTCCAATGATTCCAAATGTGTTCAATTCAGCATCATCGTTGTTGAAGATCCGTAGCTATAACAATGAGAAAATAGTTGCTCTCAATCATTGTTATACACTATCATGGTATCATTATACAACATCAAAGTCCAATTGTATCACAACTTTGACAAAAATACTGTGGTGATATTTACCACTCCCCCTTAGTCAATAATTCATCTCAATATGAAAACCACTCCCTGAAAAGTCGAGGGTACCCAAATATACCTCAAGCTAAAACTTTTCCTACCTATAAGTCCTTTCTCTGAAAGTGATTGTCTATGGACTGAGTCGAGACAATACAACTAATCGGTTCACACTTCGGGTGATCGTCTATGGATACGAGATCGAGACAATACAACAACGAAGTATTTTTACTTGATACAAAGGTTCGGACTTAACCAAACACAATAGGATTGCTTATCAAGTAAATAGGAATTAACGTTTGTGTAATTTACTTTAATTATAATAAAATAATTATAATGCGGAATATAAAAGTAAATGACACAACAAGTTTTTGTTAATGAGGAAACCCCAAATGCAGAAAAACCTCGGGACCTAGTCCTGAATTGAATACTCTCAGGATTAACCCGCTACACAAAATTACACTAACTTCGTATAGTTGAGACCAAGTAACTAACCTTATAGTTCACCTAGTTCCTTCGGTATTCCCACGCCTCCAACTTATAAATAATTCATGTACTTGGAACAATTCATTTGGTTCGTATTCCAAACAGTAAAGTAAGAACAAATCTGTTTGGTATCAACTCTATTCAACCAAGTGATATGAGTCGGACAAAGGCTCTTCCTTTTATCTCAACATAAACTCCTTCGTTAGGTCCTTAGATATATCTTATGTTCAATCACCCAAAGGTAATCCTTTAAGATTAAGCCAATAACACCTTTAATCCGAAGAATCGTGTTGATGCCGATCTACTCAATTAATCAATCCAATCTACCACAAGGATAAACCGATTATTAATTGGATCCTCTTTTACCGAAACAAGTATTGTGCACACCAAAGATTATAAAACCCAAGTCATATCTTCAATATATTCTTTGTCTTCAAATCTTCTTAAATCTTCAATAAAAACCTGCACACAATCACTTGAATTTCTTGTGATCAATCACGCATAGAACGGAGTCTGTTAACAGTGGATTATCACAAGATCGTCTTTAGAACTAACAACAGTTTAAGATCCCTGTCGAAACTCTGAACTAGTTTGAGTGAATCTTATATCAGAAGAGAAGATTGTCAAGAATAAACAAACTAGGTGCAATCAGATTTCAACCACCGTTAGTCAATCAAATCAATCTAGTTTCCCACCAACGGTACACGCTAGAGCTTCTCAATCCCAAAGAAGACTTTAAACTGAGGGGCCGTAAGAGATTTCGCCCAATTAGGTTACTCTCCTCTCCGAATAGGCGACTACACCAGTAACAACAACAAAAGAGTAAATCTCTTGTTACGAAGGATTAGTTTGCTAGAAAGGCAAACTTCGAGTATTTGTAGACAAGGAAGTTTGAACACCAAGGAATTTCCAAAACCGAAAATATTCTCAAGATATTCATTAAAGCATAGATTCGGTTTTCATAATTCCTGGAAATGCTCTGTCCAAAGTAACGATCAAAATCTCTCGGAAAATATAATTAGTAAATGCACATTACTAATTCTGTAATTTCCCTACAAAATGAAATTAATAACCTTAATTAAAATATTCTTAACTTACTTATGTTTCGATCCTGGGATTCTATTCCCTTAGCCGTTAAGGAATATCTTTGAACAATTAAAGAAATATACATTCACAACACGTGTTCAAATCCTGGGATTCTATTCCCTTAGCCGTTAAGGAATATCTTTGAACAATTAAAGAAATAAACATTCACAGCACGTGTTCAAAGTTTGTCGACATCTTTACTTTGTAAGTTCTCTTTCACACTTACAACCTTGAAACTGATTTGCCACACTTCCAAACAAGTTTAGAATTGGTTCATCTGACTTTCAAGAACTATGTGATTGATCAAACCAACATTCAATCACAATCATGGGTTTACGGTTCTACCAAAACAAGTTTCGGTTCTACCTCCATGTGAGTACTATGCATAGTCACACTAGCTTTCCAAAAATTCGGTTGACTAGGTACTAGGATCGGTTCCCCACATATATATGGTGTCTAACTTATATGTGTTTCACATGTCCATAGAATCGGTTCCCCTTTTCCTAAAAACGTGTTGCACATGTCCATAGGATCGGTTCCCCTTTCTGTTATAAACCTTGCTGCACCCCATACAAGGATCGGTTTCCTTTGATGTACTGCACCCCTTACAAGGATCGGTTCCCCTTTCCTTTTAATTGGTCAGACATACAAAATCCGATCATAGCACAGGTGATTACTTAAGATCGGGTTTACTACTTGAAGTTATACCAATGCATAAGTCAGGCCTTGGTGAATAGTTCTACCAAGAACACAACAAGTTGTGAGAGGTTATACTCTATCACACATATTGGTTGTTCATAAGATGTGCAATGAATAACAAAACCAATAACACCTGGAAATTTCCTTTTCGGTCCACAAACAAGTTTATGAACTTACTTCCTTAGAACACATGTAAATATTGTTCCCTAGAATGAAATCCTCACCTCATACCCATACATAATCACAATAGCATTCAAATTATTATGGAGATGTCTTATCTACAAAGTTTAATGGTTAAGCAATAAACCTCGTATTGTATTCCTTAATACTATGTCTATCTAGAGTTCAAATATGCTTCGCAGTTATGTTTTCAATATGCACGACTTGAAAGATACGTTAGGGAATGAAACAGTTCAAGTCAAATATCACTAACCTCAAGTGGAATGATGATTGTTGTCGTTGTAGCTCCTTGCTTCTTCACATCTTCAAGACTTCGCAATACTTTTAGTGTCTCATATCCTAATAATTTCAATCTAACCTATACGAAGTTGACTCTAGTACATAATCAAGCGACTCTTAACATGAGTTTTTATTCACTAAAATATGACAACCAAACTTGACATACCAACGCTTGGTGGGTTCAACCGAGCAATTCTCTAACAATCTCCCGCTTTGTTAATTTTAGTGACAAAACTCTTACGTCATATGGATAAAAAAATTACAAGAATTCATTACAATCCGCTTGATTCCCGATTCAACAACACAGTAAAATTGCTTACATTCAATCCTTGAAAATACCGCTGTTGACATTATAATAACAAAGCTAATACTCCCCCTAAGGAAGATAGGTAGATATTCAATCCGTACGTCTTTTTTATACCAATTTATATGACATGTTACTCCCCCTTAGTCTGTGCTTTCACTCTTTCGTTAGATAAAACATTCAAGTACCAATGTTCTTTTCCCTAGCGATGCCAATCAATATAAAATCAATGCCAACATCACCTGTTTACTGCATATATTTCTCCCCCTTTTTGTCACAAAAATGACAAAGAAACAAAAAAATAAAGGGCAACACGAAAAGAATTTTACAAATCTCAGAATAGACTTGCAAACCTGTAGAGTTAGGAACGAGGGTTCCACACATCACGTTCTGATAACCAATATCAAAACCGAAACTACAAGTAGTCTTATTTTGATATGTTACCAAGGAAACAATTGTCCGAAACAATTTTTCCAATTTAGTTTAGCAAATAAAAAACAACTAAGCACATTAGTCCCTTTGCTAAACCGATTGTTCGAAAACAACCGCTTAATTCGATAAGACCAAAATAAAGATAAACTCCATTTTTCTCATCAGGTTCTAATTATCCATAAACTTAGACCTGTCGATTTTAAACAAGACAAGTACTAGGTTAGTTAACTAGCATTCCTTGTTTAGGCATTCGATTAGACTTGAATAACCGAAACCTCACTTTGATAAGACAAAACTAAGATCAGAATTAACTTCGTTTCTTATCCGGAATCGAATTGGACTAAACAACTCATCCCGTACACAAATTATTTTGTTAAGCCATAAATAATTCATACAAACCAAAATAAATCAACTTGCATAATTATTCACCTCGACCGGAAGCAATTGAAATAACATAGACATTAAAAGCACCGCAATTGCACCGTAATTTTGTAATCCTAAACAATTGATACCATACAAAAGCAAGATAACAATAGTTTTTCATAACCGGAACCAATTGAATCACACACACATCAATTGTACCGAAATTTTGTAAGCCTAAACAATTGATATCACACAATAAAGCAAGATAACAATAATTTTTCTTAACCGGAACCAATTGAAACACACATCCACACACACATCATGGAATAAATATCAATTGAATCGAATTTTTGTTAAGAAAAAGCAACAAATATATATAATATAAACTCAGGCTTTTCTTAAATAGGAAAACAATTAACTAACAAGATTGTTACCTCAAATTTCGCATCCACTTCTCCAATATGATAGCATCTTCATCCAGGGAGAATTGATATCGAAATATCACCACGTTGTCATCCTTATGCATAAACAAAATAATAACAACACACCTCAACCTCTTCCAGAGAAAGGTTGAAAACCGGTTTTAATAATTGCAAGCAAAAGTTGAAAACCGTCGAAACACATATGCTTTTATGCTAAACCAAAACCAATTCAACATATTGTAACTTTTTCACATATTGTTTCTATCAGAACCCATCATGATCCTTTGATAAAGCCTACCTACTAGGGCTAGAACTTAATCCCGCTAAACCAAAAAGTCACCCAAACCATAAGGGTTCACAATATATGAGATCGAATATTAAGGTAGTAAAACCGAAATCAAATATCCCATAAACATACATAGCAATAAGATAAAAGCAATTAAGCACAAGCTATGTAAACCGAAAACTATCACAAGAAAAATTACTAATCAAATAATTGTATTCATAATAGTTTTATTCATAATAGACAAATACAATCAACGAAAGAAATCAAAAATTGATGTCTATTATACTAGATTAAGTATTACAGCAAATCACTTAATCTCTGATAACCTTTTGACATGAGTTTTTTCAAAGGTCATCCTCAATTTCCTCAAATTTTTCAGGATCTTCATCAACAACATCTCGAATGATATCTCAGATTCTGCACACGGTACCTTGGTTATGTTCACAGGATAAAGCATTAACCTTTCGATTAATATTCCTATCATACTCCCTATTATTGATTCCAAGTTTAATCAGCTTCCTTTGGTTAGAGATAACAGTTCTTAGTAATGCTGTCTGTCTATGATGATTTTTGATGGTACTGAGGAGGAATTGTCGAAGATTGATAATATCAACCTTAGCATCCAAACTGTTTTGGACAAGAAGATGAGTCATATCATCTTTTTCATTATCGATGTTTTCGCAACCAAATTTCTTGAAAGCATTATCAAGATGTAAATTTTCCTTAGAAGTCATTCCACTCAAGGCTTTTAGAAGATGTGCTTGAGATCTGGTTTGAGAGTACATCCTTTTGTATAAGTTCTCTGACACTTTGAGTACTAATACAAGGAGTACCTTTAACACATTCCAAACATAAATATCAGCCTTAAATAAATAATTCTGAAAAGATTTGAAAAAAGAGTTTCGCATCTAATGTGTTACAGCAACACAATATTTTTTAAAGAGATTATCTCCAAAATGGTATCAATAGATACTAGCTTATCCTTTTTTACACAAGTTGTTGTAAGACAACCTTTCTACACATAAAGATGAATAACAAATCCTTAAGGTAGATTGTGTAATCTCTCTATGTTGAATAATAGATATTAGTTGGATACCAGTTGCCCAGGTATGTTTGCTTCCTTACATACGATGATTGGGCAAGGTAAGGATGCACACTTCAATGCGGTTAAGCACCGGGATGAGGATAATCCTCATCATACACTTCAGGAGTAGATCTTTCTCCCTTTTTAACATAATCATGTTCTTCTTCATGGGTTCTGAACCCATCCTTTTTGTTAAGGTAATTGCGAGATACAATATCCTTAATTACATCATGTTCCCAGGATCGTATGTTCCTTGAACTTGAACCCGTTTTGTCTAGATCTGTCAGTCGACAGTTTTCTAACGTCTCTTGTTCAAGATGTTCTATATGTCCTTTCAAGGTTTTCATTCCTTGTTGGAAATGTTTTTCTAAACACTTGTTCAGAAATACCTCTTGACACGTTACAGTAAGAAGTTTCTCAATAAGGACCTTATTCCTTATCTGTGAGTGTTCCAGCGAATGAGTAATATTTTCACACTTTATAGTATGTTGATGAACTTCATTGCATAAATCCAATTTTTGTTCCTCATAATCTACCAGATTATTTTAAAGACTAGGTGTTTCTCGCTTTCCTTCACATATTCTTACATTCATTTGAACAATAAGTTCTAGGACATCATCTAGACTGTCAATGGATTTACCCTTTTCTGAATTTTTTTCAATATGTTTGAAAAAGCTTTCCATCATTTTAGCAAATTCAGAACTCGGTCTAACAAGTGAATCGAATCTCTTTTCAGAAGATTTCTCACAATGAATTGGAGACGAGTCCAAACTCATGTTTCTTGAGTTTCGAACTCACCCCTTTTTGATCAGGAACCTGATTCGTAATCAAATTATTAGTCATAGACTTTTTCTTTGATTTTAGAAAAGACTTTCGAGACCAATTTCCATTGGTTTTCCTTGAGATATTACTCTCATTATCTTGACTTACATTAACTGAATCATCCTTTGGATTCATTCTAATAGGTTGGATCGCACCAAACACATATTTTTAGATCTTTTCGTGTTTGCCTGCTCTGATACCAATTGAAAATGCGAGGTTACCCAAATATACCTCAAGCTAAAACTTTTCCTACCTATGAGTCCTTTCTCCGAAAGTGATTGTCTATGGACTGAGTCGAGACAATACAACTAATCGGTTCACACTTCATGTGATCGTCTATGGATATGAGATCGAGACAATGCAACAACGAAGTATGTTTACTAGATACAAAGGTTCAGACTTAACCAAACACAATAGGATTGCTTATCAAGTAAATAGGAATTAACGTTTGTGTAATTTACTTTAACTATAATAAAATAATTAGAATGCGGAATATAAAAGTAAATGATACAGCAAGATTTTGTTAACGAGAAAACCGCATGTAGCGCCCCCTAAGCTAGCAGTTGATTAATCCAAGAGATTAACTAAATAAGAGGCACTAAAAATCTAAATCATTTACTTAAACAAACAATTAAGAAATCTGCTACAAAACTTAACCCAAAACTAGCCCCACTCAGAAATATATATACAAGAACTTCTCTCAAATGATACATATACAATAGTCATTTGGTTTACAAATACAATATGCAATATTATAAAAAAATAGCAAAATTTAACCAACTAACGAAATCAACCCTTGAAGCTTTCGCTGCGCAACTCTGATCTGTCTCTGGAACTGAAAGTGGGAATGGGTGAGCACATCATCCCTATTAGACACATTTTTGTGACCAAATTGTCCTCAATTTTAAGTATTGTTGGTACTCGATTTTCTACTTATTATGGTGTTTTATGTGTTTGTAGGTATTTTTGGAAAATAAAATTTTTTGGAAAATTCGGCTCGAAAAGTTGGTATAGGCACCCGAAGGACACATGTTATTCGGACTCTCAGTTTTGGATAAGGGGCACTTAACTGATAAGGGGCACCCCAGGGAACCAACTGCTAATCGCACCCCATTACTGGTTAAGGGGGCTCCATCTTCTTCCTTGATTTGAAAAGAAAAATTGGCGGGAAATTTGGTTTCAACGGTAAAGGATTTATTATCTTTAAGATAAGAATATCTTCTTGCCTTACAAAGATGAAGTTTTGAAGAAAAAGGAAGTTATCTTGTATTAAACAAGAAAGATATCCTTAGAAGATTTTATCTTGGATTTTATTCTGCGAATTAAAGAAGATATGGGTTTAATAAAGAAATATATAGAATAAAGAGAAGGAAAAATTTTGAAGATATTTTTAATCAAAAAGAAGAAGATTTTGGAGTTATGGAAGAATATATTTGAGTGATGTGTATTTGTGTGTATAAATAGAGAGCACATTTGGGGAGAGTTTTTGGGAGAGAAGAAAATCATTGTTTTATCATTGTTTCTCCCATTTCATCTTTGTAAACACCTTTTGAGCAATAAAAATGAATTTTGAGCGTGTTTCAATGATGATGAGTTAATTCTCGCGCAACCAAGGAAATGGATGAAGCTATCTATGCATGAATGATTGGTAACAATTTTATTTTCTCTAATTTACAATTTATAATTCATTCAATCACCGCTTTTGCGGAGTTATAAATGTTCACATAATTTTCTTAATTAATTGTGATTCAATTGATAGATTATACTTTGTTTAATTGATCGATAGTCTATTCTTAGGGAATACAAATAATAATATGTTTGATTATGTGTGAATTAAGAAATAAAGGACTTAAAGGATAGTTAGAGTTTTGAAACATATTTGGTATCGTTCATTCATGTGTAATAGTGGAATCTAGTGTCTTGGTTACTTTTAATATCTTGAAATCAATTTTGCAATAAGTTTTCTATTTTTAAGTTTTATAAGTCTAAAATCTTTTGCTTTCACAAGTCTCAACGAACTTATTACTACAACATCATTGAAAAATATCATCAGTTTTTGGCGCCGCCGACGCGGACTTGTCTTTAGGTTAGAGTTTTTAGATTTTTTTTGTTTAGGTTTTTATTTTTTTTTCATTTTTATTTTATTTGTTCTTCTTTACGTTTTTGGATTTTTGTCTTTTCCTTACATATTTTGGAATTTGGAGCGAAAGAAAAATTTTCCAAAGCTTTTGGTGAATACAAAGATTTGGAGTAAAGGCAAAGCGAAAAGAGCGAAAGAAAAGGAGAATAAAAATTAATTAAAAGAGAGAGAGAGAATTTTTTATTTATTTCTTTTAGATTATCTTTTTCTTTTGCACTTTATTTTTGGACTTTGGATTGTGGACTTTGGGACTTTATTTTTTTTAAACCCTATGGAAGGGTAGTTTAAATGTCAACTATTTGCACAGAAGGACGGCGATTACGATATCGCCTCGGCCCCTCGGATTCGTACATGACATAGGAGTCGTGGCCCGAGTCGACTTCAGCAGTTCATCTCCCATCTGGTACGGGAGGCAAGTTTTTCGAAACACTCGCGAATCTCCTGTCAGCGAGTTACTGTATTCCTTCGTTTGCATATATGCTGAGGATTTGAAAACGGCTACTTTAATTTACTAGTAAAGGACAAGGACTGGACATACAAGATAAGGGTTCGGATTTCATCACCGTTCCCTTCTTGTCCGCCTTAAGAAAACGAAACCAAACGCGAATCTAAGCCTAAAACTTGACTAGAACGAGACTTATAAGGTAACGAGCTTAATAGGAAAGTCATTCGAAAAATATTGGTTACTCTTTTAAGCATGCTTCAAATTTCATGATGGTTCCTGTGAGTTGAATACGCCGCCTTGTAACGCCGGTGAGGCCTTGGGTATCAAAGCTCCATTGAGCTTCCCTCGTCTCTATTCAACTTACTTAAACTCGGATTGATTCCAGAGGGGTTTGCTTAAATTTTAACGAATTCCCTTTCGAAGGATTAGAAGCTGGTCTAGAAACAATCTAAGTGGAGCCATCATGCTTTTTGTTTGCTAGAAATCTTTAGGTTTGCTTTGGTGGAGTCAGCCTTGTTTGTGTTTGCATAAAACTTCCCTTCTTTTTAGGATTTTTTTATTTTTCTTTTGTTTTTCTAGTGTATGCCCAAGGTTATTAAAGAGAGGGCTTGGAAAAGAAACACTCTAGGTTGTTTGATTAGTGATAAACCTAATAGTTCTTCTTTTGAAGGCGGGGAGCTCGAAGACTCTTCTTTTGAGAGCCCCGTTTTTGGAAACTTCAGTTTTGAGAATCTGTATCTTCGTGAGGAAAATACCCCCAGTACTTCAGCTGTGCCAGCAATGGAAACTTTGAAAGATTATATGTTCCCAACTAGGTCCACCCGAGCTTCGTGCATTAAATTGCCAGCCACTACGGCTAATTTCGAGATAAAACCTAGTATTCTTCAGATGATCCTTATATTCTTAGGGAAATATGATGAGAACCCTTATTTTCATATTAGGGACTTTGAGGAAATTTGTGGGACAATTAGAATAAAAGACCTTACTGATGAAGTCTTGAAACTTAAGATGTTTCCTTTTTCCTTGAGAGATAAAGCCAAGACCTGGCTGAACAACCTACCATCTGAATCCATTGAAACATGGCAGGAACTTATTGCTGCTTTCTATATGAAATTCTACCCTAAGCATAAAACTGCGTCTGTTAGGCAGAAAATTAGTGCTAGTGTGCAACAAGAGAGAGAGTCTATTTATAGGTTTTTAGAGAGATTCAATGATCTCATATACCAGTGTCCTCACCATGGATTTGATAAGATGAAACTCGTAGTGATTATTTATGATGGTTTAGACTATTCAACCAAAGGCATGGTTGAGTCTATGTGCGCTGGTGAGTTCACTAGTAAAAGTGCTGATGATGCTTTCACCTTCTTAGGAGCCGTCGCTGAAAAATCCCAACAGTGGGAGTCTTGTGTTGAACCCCCCAAAAGACTCTTGGTCAATATAAGTAGCACCAATGTGGTAGATACAAGCTTCGGGTCTGATGCTAAGTTTGCTGCTTTGTCTAGAAGGTTAGAAGCTTTGGAATAGAATCATCCTAAACATAGGTCTCTTGTTGAACCTGATGATAGGTTTATAGCCTCTCAAGTGTCTAGTTGTGGAGTAGAACCCAATAACTCGTTTTGGAAAGGTCAGGTTAGTGAAGAGCAAGCCCATGCTTTCTATAACAATGCCAGGTTTAAGAACCGTCAGAATTTTGACCCATACTCAGAGACTTACAACCCTGGTTGGAGAAACCATCCTAATTTTTCTTGGTCTAAGGGTCAGAATCAAGGACAATCTAGTAATTCTCAGCCTCCCCCAGGTTTTGGTTATGCTAGGAATTCTTCAGGTCAACCCCAGTTTCAGAATGAGAAAAAGATCTCCACCTTAGAAGAAACCCTTACTATGTTAGCAAAGAACCATGAGATGTTATCAAAGAACCACTGTGGTTTTCAAGAATAAACCAGACAGAATTTTAAGAATAATTCCCAGTCTCTTGCTAACTCAGAACTTCAAGTCGGCCAAATAGCTAAGTTTCTTAGTGAAAGAGAAGATGGAAGATTCCCTAGTCAAACTGATCCTAACCCTAAAGGAGAGAAATCGTACAATCATGTGAATTCTATAACAACCTTTAGGAGTGGAAAGAAAGTTGACAATAAGGTTGCCATCCCTGATAGTGAACATGCTGTAGTTCACCATGCTGAGCCAAAAAATGAGGAGACTGATAGAGTCTCCAAAGAGACCAATGAGGGTCATGCTGAGCCCGGCTTTGTTCCCAGAGCCCCGTTCCCCCAGCTGCTAGTTCCAACTAAGAGGGAGTCCAACTTTAATGATATATTGGAGGTTTTTAAGCAGGTTACTATCAACCTCCCCTTGTTAGATGTGATTAAGAAGATTCCCGCTTATGCCAAGTTTCTTAAGGATATGTGTACACGAAAGCGAAAACTTAGTGTCCAGAAGAAAGCCTTCCTAGCTAGTCATGTGATTTCTATTATTCAGAATACCACTACTCCTAAGTATAAAGACCCAGGTTCCCCTACTATTTCTTGCACAATAGGTAAATATCGTGTCGAGAAAGCTTTGCTTGGCTTAGGAGACAGTGTGAACTTGCTGCCATACCATGTGTACCTTAAGCTAGGACTTGGTGAGATGAAACCTACCCAGATGACACTTCAGTTACCTGATAGGTCTGTTAAAATTCCTCGTGGTGTGATCGAGGACGTTCTTATTGAGGTCGACAAGTTTATTTATCCAGTGGATTTTGTTATCCTAGATACCCAGCCTGTCCCTGACCCAGAGAACCAAATACCAGTGATTTTAGGTCGCCCGTTTTTAGCTACATCCAATGCGATCATTAACTGTCGAAATGGCATTATGAATTTGTCTTTTGGTAATATTACTATTGATCTGAACATTTTTAAATTAGTAAGCTACCCTCTGAACTAGATGTCTCGAACATAGAAGAGGTGAACATGATAGGAACATTAGTCGAGGAGTCATTACCAAACACTTTGTTAGAAGATCCATTAGAGAAATGCCTAGCCCACTTTAGGATTGATTTTGATTATGACGATGTGATTAATGAGGTGAATGCTTTGTTAGATTCAACCCCTTTGATAGACACAAGTAATGGCTGGAAACCTAAGTTCGAACCTATACCCGTTTCTGAGTCTACCCTAGTTCCTTCCTTAGAAAAGCCTCCTAAGTTGGACCTTAAACCATTACCAGATTCCCTGAAGTATGTGTTTTTAGGCCCATATGAAACTTTGCCTGCGATTATAGCATCCAAATTGGATAGTGATCAGGAAAGTAGGCTAGTGACTGTCCTTCAGAATAACAAGGAAGATTTAGGGTGGACCATAGCAGACATTAAGGGTATAAGTCCTACTGATTGTATGCATCAGATCTGTTTAGAGAGTGACACCAAACCTTCTAGGGAGATGCAACGTCGACTGAACCCTAATATGAAAGAAGCAGTTCGAACCGAGGTTCTTAAGTTGTTAGATGCAGGCATTATCTACCCCATTTCAGATAGTAAGTGGGTCAGCCCCGTTCAGGTTGTTCCCAAGAAATCCTTTATTACTGTAGTCCAGAATGATGACAATGAGTTAATCCCAACCAGGGTGACCACGGGTTGGCGTGTCTATATTGACTATAGGAAATTGAACAAGGTCATTAGGAAGGACCACTTTTCCCTTCCCTTCATCGACCAAATGCTAGAGAGATTAGCTGGACGTAGCCATTATTGCTTTTTAGATGGATATTGCGGTTATAATCAGGTTGTTATTGCCCCAGAAGACCAGGAGAAAACCACTTTTACATGTTCCTTCGGTACCTTTGCGTATAAACACATGCCTTTCGGGCTATGTAATGCCCCTGCGATCTTTCAGCGTTGTATGTTGAGCATATTTTCTGACATGGTAGAACGGTTCTTAGAGGTCTTTATGGATGATTTTTCAGTGTTTGGTTTGTCTTTCGATGAGTGCTTGCATCATTTGTCATTAGTTTTGACTAGGTGTAAGGAAAAGAATTTAGTGCTTAATTGGGAGAAATGTCACTTCATGGTTCGTACAGGAATTGTTCTAGGGCATATCGTATATTCGAAGGGTATAGAGGTAGATAGATCCAAAGTTGACCTCATTAAAATTTTACAGGTCCCAAAAACCGTAAGAGATATTAGGTCATTCTTAGGGCATGCAGGTTTTTATCGCCAATTCATTAAGGATTTTAGCTTGATTTCTAGACCTCTTTGCAATTTGCTTGCAAAAGATGTTAAGTTTGTCTTTGATGATGCTTGTTTAGAGGCTTTTGAGAAGCTTAAGACTTTACTCACTACCGCCACCATAGTCCAGGCACCCAACTGGAACCTACCCTTTGAGATCATGTGTGATGCTTCAGATTATGCCATTGGTGTTGTGCTAGGTCAGCGAGAAAATAAGTTACTTCATGTGATTTACTATGCTAGAAAAACTCTGAATGATGCCCAGTTGAACTATACCACTACGGAGAAGGAACTATTAGCTATTGTGTTTGCCTTAGACAAGTTTAGATCCTACCTCTTAGGTTCTAAGGTCATAATCTTTACTGATCATGCTGCTTTGAAGTATCTTCTTAAGAAGGATACTAAACCTAGATTGATTAGATGGATCCTATTGTTGCAGGAATTTTCCTTAGACATTAGAGATAAAAAAGGTGCAGAAAATGTAGTAGCAGACCACTTGTCTAGGCTTGTTGTGGATACCCTTAATGATTCTCCTCCTGTTAGGGATAGTTTTCCTGATGAACAACTGTTCTTTGTTACCCAAGCACCTTGGTATGCGAATATAGTGAATTATCTTGTTACTGGTCGAATGCCCCAACATTGGGGTAAACAAGATCGTTCTAGGTTTTTAGCCGAGGTGAAGCACTTCTTTTGGGATGATCCTTATTTGTTTAAGTATTGTCCAGACCAGATTATTAGGAGATGTATACCTGAGAATGACCAGTCCAGTATTATTTCCTTTTGTCATGATCATGCTTGTGGGGGTCACTTTAGTGCTAAGAAGACTGCTGCTAAAATATTGCAGTGTGGATTCTATTGGCCTTCGTTGTTTAAAGACTCCCACATTATGTGTTACTTGTGAACGTTGCCAGAAATTAGGAACCATTTCCCGTAGGAACATGATGCCCTTGAACCCTATTTTAGTTGTTGAGGTCTTTGATGTGTGGGGTATTGACTTTATGGGTCCGTTTCCTAATTCTTTTGGTAACTTTACATCCTTGTCGCTGTAGACTATGTCTCTAAGTGGATTGAGGCGGTTGCGTGTAAAACCAATGACCATAGGGTTGTGATTGAGTTCTTGAAAAATAATATACTTACACGTTTTGGTACACCGCGAGCTATAATTAGTGATGGAGGGTCGCACTTTTGTAATGGACCTTTTAGGCTTTTGATGAAGAAATATGGTATTACACATAAGGTATACCCCATATCATCCACAGACTAGTGGTCAGGTAGAGGTTTCCAATAGGGAGATAAAGCGTATATTAGAGAAAACAGTTAATCCTAATCGGAAAGACTGGTCGTCTAGGCTTACTGATGCCTTATGGGCTTACCGTACTGCGTTTAAGACCCCCATTGGAATGTCGCCTTATCGGCTTGTGTATGGAAAGGCATGTCATTTACCTGTTGAGTTAGAACATAGAGCTTATTGGGCTGTTAAGCAGCTAAATTTTTCACTTGACAAGGCAGGAGCCCATAGGAAACTCCAGCTCAATGAGTTGGAAGAGATTCGTATAGATGCTTACGATAGTGCGAAGGAGTATAAGAACAAAATGAAACTTGTGCATGATAAGAATATTTTAAGAAAGTCATTTTCTCCAGGTCAAAAAGTTCTTCTGTATGACACCCGCTTGCATCTTTTCCCTGGGAAGTTACGTTCTCGGTGGACGGGTCCTTTTATTGTTCGCACTGTCTTTCCTCATGGAGCTGTTGAGATCGAGACACCAGATGGTAGTAGTTCTTCGAAGGTTAACGGTCAGAGATTGAAACCCTTTTTAGAGCCCTTTCCTACAGGTGATGTTGAGGAGGTCCCTCTGGAGGACCCTGTTTACCCTTGATTGACCATCGAGGCGATTGTATGCTGTATATTAGTTTTTGATTTCTCTCTTCACCCAGGTACTATCTTTCCGACTTCTCTCTTTACTGATTCCTCGTGTTACCTTACTTTTTTATTGCTCTTTCATTAGAAACATTGAGGACAATGTTAGATTTAAGTTTGGGGGTGGGGAAGAAACTTTTTGTTAGCTTTTAGTTGCAATAAATAAACTCCAGAGCCTAGAAATTTATGCTTATTAAGGTTGGCACTAACCAATCTAAGTGGATGGGAACATCTTGGTTGTAGGAGTTGAGGAACCAATCTGATTAGATGGAAACATATAAAGAGTCTATTCATAAAAGCACAGAGCTCGGGTGTTAGAATTAAAAAAAAAACATGGTAGTTTCGCCATAACTCGTTGAATCCTAATCCCTTCTGTTTTTATTTCTTAAGTGATTTGATGGGGCACACGACTCAAGTTGTTACCATTGCTAGGATGAAATAGGGTGATTGAGATACCTAAAAAAAAAGTTTGAGACCAGACCATCAGACCAACCGGAATAAAATCAATAAAGTCGACCACTGGTGCTCTTGTATATGCCAGTTGTGTTGAACTAGAGTTAGGTTTATCGACCACTGGTCCCCTTGTATATGCCAGTTGTGTTGATATTATTCAGACCGGTATCTCAGTCCATTAGGATAGGTTCATCTTGGCAGAGGCCTTCAGACAGATATGGGAAACACCGTTCACTTTGAACCATCTATTTTTCTCTTTATCCATCCTCTTAATCTTTCCATGTGATTGGTTGACTCCGGTTATGATGTCTAGAAACTATCTGAGTAGAACTCTTTCACTTATATATGAATTTTGGTATGTTGAGTGCAAACTCGTGTACAGCAATTTGAATTTCGCATCAGGGTACTTCCTCCTATAGTCAATGATTGTATGCCAACCAAGGAGATTCTTTAGTGCGTTCCAAGGTTCTGCGTAGATAGCTAGAGTCTGGAGTAAAGGTTTTGTGGGTACACCTCTGGTATACCCTCCGGAGACAACACTCCGCCGCTAGGGCCACCTAGCGGTTTAACGGCTTGCTGCACGTGCTAAGTGTAGTCATTTTTATTTTTCTAGATTAGATTTGCTCGAGGACTAGCAAATAGGGGGCATTTGATAGACACATTTTTGTGACCAAATTTTCCTCAATTTTCAGTATTTTTAGTACTCGATTTTCTACTTATTATGGTGTTTTATGTGTTTGTAGGTATTTTTGGAAAGTAAACATTTTTGGAAAATTCGGCTCGAAAAGTTGGTATAGGCACCCGGAGGACACATGTTATTCGGACTCTCAGTTTTGGATAAGGGGCACCTAACTGATAAGGGGCAACCTAGGGAACCAACTTCTAATCGCACCCCATTACTGGTTAAGGGGGCTCCATTTTCTTCCTTGATTAAATTTGGTTTCAACGGTAAAGGATTTATTATCTTTAAGATAAGAATATCTTCTTGCCTTACAAACATGAAGTTTTGAAGAAAAAGGAAGTTATCTTGTATTAAACAAGAAAGATATCCTTAGAAGATTTTATCTTGGATTTTATTCTGCGAATTAAAGAAGATATGGGTTTAGTAAAGAAATATATAGAATAAAGAGAAGGAAAAATTCTGAAGATATTTTTAATTAAAAAGAAGAAGATTTTGGAGTTATGGAAGAATATATTTGAGTGATGTGTATTTGTGTGTATAAATAGAGAACTAAAGAGCACATTTGGGGAGAGTTTTTGCGAGAGAAAAGAAAATCACTGTTTTATCATTGTTTCTCCCATTTCATCTTTGTAAACACCCTTTGAGCAATAAAAATGAATTTTGAGTGTGTTTCCATGATGATGAGCTAATTCTCGCGCAACCAAGGCAATGGATGAAGCTATCTATGCATGAATGATTGGTAACAATTTTTATTTTCTCTAATTTACAATTTATAATTCATTCAATCACCGCTTTTGCGGAGTTATAAATGTTCACATAATTTTCTTAATTACTTGTGATTCAATTTGATAGATTATACTTTGTTTAATTGATTGATAGTCTATTCTTTGGGAATACAATTAATATTTGGGAATATGTTTGATTATGTGTGAATTAAGAAATAAAGGACTTAAAGGATAGTTAGAGTTTTGAAACATATTTGGTATCGTTCATTCATGTGTAATAGTGGAATCTAGTGTCTTGGTTACTTTTAATATCTTGAAATCAATTTTGCAATAAGTTTTCCATTTTTAAGTTTTATAAGTCTAAAATTTTTTGCTTTCACAAGTCTCAACAAACTTATTACTATAACATCATTGAAAAATATCATCAGGTGCCCCGTATGAATAACAACTAGCTTTCAAGTAAACATTAATATGATTCGAAGACGATGCAGGTTTTATCGAAAATCGTTAATACACGGAAAGACAGTAAAACACAAAGTAGAAACTTCTTCCAAGACATCCATAAATAACAATAAACATCCATGTATGAGATGTGTGTTGCCGCACATAAGGGAAGAGTAATATTCTTGCTAACCACACTAATTAGGTAATATTCGTGCTAACCACACTCATTAGAATACTGGATATAAAGGAAGAATAATATTCGTGCTAACCACACTCATTAGAATACTGGATATAAAGGAAGAATAATATTCGTGCTAACCACACTCATTAGAATGCTTATATTGTGTCGGCACACATCTCATACCACACAAGGCACACAAAGATATGCATGAATTTCACAACACCAAGATTGATTTGTAAAACAATAATGAATACAAGAGAGTTCGTTATCGATTCCCACCTATTTTGATGACAAGCCTTGCCTACCTCGAGATTCTCCATCCACTGGTTCGTCCTTTGAATCGGTCGTTGTTAATAAAGAGTAACTGTTAATCACACAAGCACTATAATAATTAGCCAAAAGGTTCACACAAGGTTCATAACATAATCTTGTATAATTCTCTAGTTATAGGCTAAGTGAAATAACTAATGGTTCTAGTTAAATCAATAGTTTTATAACCTAGTATTACGTATTTTGGCATAAAACAATACTTACTTATCCAAATAGGGTCAAATATGTTGTCTTCGGAAATCTCTCGAAAAACCCTACAACTTTGCAGATGGAACCGAAAGCTAATTCGGACCATAAGTAGTCAAAACATACAAAATAAGGTTTCTGGCCCTAAACCCAAACCCATTGGGCCTAATCCGGCACGACCCACTAAACCAGCCCATTACCCATTTACTGATCCATCTGGTCAACCCATAACCCGAAACAATAACCCGCTCAAGGACCCCAACTGGTCTGACTCGGTGTGAGTCAGAAGCTGACTCGGTCATCATCTTCCCTAATTCTCTGAAATTATTCTTTTTCCTGAAAACAGCTCACGGGGTCAATTTCTAGGGTCTCTATATTACAGCCTATATATCCAAAATAAACAAACTATATCTCTGAAGAATCACGAATTCCATATATACAAGTTATGCCTACTGATAGTATATCAAATTCCCGCTCTAACCTATCCAAACGAGCTCATACATATTGATGCTCGCGACGGATTACACCTGGTTTTCTCTGCGTCGACTAGTTTTCCGACATCTATATCTCACTCAATACTCATCCAAACAGAACTATTTTAACATATATGGAATCCTCACCCGAATTACTACAACATTCATTTATAAAGCCACATCTAGTTCTTTTTCTAAGATGTCTAAACTTGTCCCTAGATATTGACCAGTGACACTAAAACCATGATTTTCATGCAAACACAAACTTGAATGATTTTACACTAATATCAATATCTGATGACAACCCAAGTCATTAAAAACAAACTAGATAGGATTAGAAAGGATACCTTGACTGTATATACATGATCCAACACCTTCATCATAATCAACATGAATAATTATTATCACAACCATTATTTATCACTCGAACTCGACGTGAACCATCACAACCCAACAACAACTTCTTATCGAGGCTTCTCTGATTTCTATTAACAATCAACTCTTCATAATTCTCTTACTCTAGTAGTAATTATTTTATCATGCTAGTCATATCTTCACCTCAACCTCTTATCATAACAACTCATATAGTCATATTCATCATTCTCTTTTCTCTCATCACTGTCTTACCCAACACCACACTAACGATTTTCTTCTCCATATTTTATTATATATCCGTTCTATGACACACCCCCTAATTCACTGTGAACCAACACCTCCAACTTAAGAAGATAAACTTAAAACGTAAATATCTATTTTCATAATTACCATTAATTAACTAATTATCGATTAGTCCTTCTAATTACCCTAATTAGGTTAAATCAAGTTATATTATTACCAACTCTAATATATTACTAAGGAATAACCTTATGCTAGACAAGGGTCCAGTGAACTGAATTTGACATCGTGGTCAACGGTGTGCCGCCGGTCAACGGTCACGGTCAAGTCCGGTTTACTAATTTTGACTCCATCTTTCGAGCCTCGTATCTTCTTCGTCCGGCATCCGATTTACGTGTTTGAATATTCCATTCCACGTAAATTTTCGATATCTATTCGATGGTACTAATTTCATATCTTGATCGTTGTTAGATTAATTTCTATTAATTAAGATTCATTTCTAATTAATCGAGTCATTAGCGGTTAATTCGTCTCTTGACTGGTCCAATAGCGCTGACGAGCTTGAGGGTCTTTACATTCTCCCCACCTTATAACATTTTCGTCCTCGAAAAATTGAATCATCCTTCTAGTCTCCAAGCTCCCCACCTTACAGAGAAAAAACTATCTCTCAACCATATACAAGTATTACTCATACTTACAAACGCGCGAAAATTAACTCATTTTAAATGAGTTCGAAACACAAGAAATGAAACACAAACCTATTTGGTTTTTGTTACAACTAAAAACTATAATTTGTAGCTCTAAGTTCAATAGACTAATTTTCTATTTCAAAATATGGTTGTCTCTAAGCTCACTATGTTGAATTAATTTATACAAATAAGTATGTCCAAGTTCTTCGCACTAAAATCTATAATTTAATATTTAGTAATTTATTGATTGATGTAGTTATACATTTGTTATATATTTATTCACATAGCTAATCCAAATTTGATTTCACGTAAGTCTATAATATCTGATATTTTAACTTACTGTTATCCTATATATAGATTTTCCAAATATTATTATCTATTATAAAATTGCTATTAACAAAATTATTGAAATACTATTATCAGCAGTGTTACTATTTTGTATATCTTTATTATTATCGTTATTAGTTTGTTTATAGTCCCGTTGGTACACTAAATCTTAATTTTCTAAGTATGACTATAATTGATTTCTACCTAATCATATCGAGTCTGTATACCATATATATTACTTAAATGTTAGCGTTGGTAACTTAATATTATTTTAATTTAATTCTGCGTAAAATTGTAATGTATTTTAATATTCCTTGTATCTTTCTATTAATTTGAAGTATCCTATTAATATACAAATTTATTTTCTTTCAAGTCTATTTTTGTACTAAGCATCTAAATACTATTATTGTTTCTTCATGTGTATTTGTTTACTTTTGATAATTTACTAATTCTGTTACTGAACTAAAGAAAATTTGGATATAAGATTACTGACAAATTTACTCTTTTTATTTTATGCAATATATCTGCACGTTCTTAAGTCTTAATCTAATAATCGTATATTATCTATCTGGTTTCAATGCACAAAATGTTTTTTTTTTAATTTTTATTTAATTACAAAATCTTATTGTAAGTGATTACTTATAATTTTGCATAGCTACTTGATCCAAATTATTACTTTTATCGTTATGATTATTAGTGATCTTATTATTATCTATTATAACTAATTTTAATGGTCGAACTATTATCTCAATTACTTTTATAACTTAACTTCATTTCTACTTAATAGACTAATGGTTCTAATTAGGAGAAAGGTACTCTATTAGTTTCTAAATAAAATTTGGGATTTATCAGTTCACTTACAGAAGCAAGTTTTCCTAATATGAATGGTAATCCATGCTTATAGTTGGCATGTCCAGGCTAGCAAGACCTGATGATGGTTTCCTACGAATAAAGACAACACAAACACAACAGAACTCCAAACCTCACTGTTCTCCAGTGCTAGATTATTTAAGCGTCATTCAATTGAGACAAACTAATTTCTAGTTATATATTGAAATTTCTAACTTATACCACAATTGGTTTCAGCCTACAATTTTTACTTCTTAATTATATACACACAAAACAAGAAGCAAGCAATCAACATGCTGAACAAAACAATCAATCACTTCAAAAATATTTTAGTTCTTGATTGTTTGTAGTGAATTAAGATTTATCTCACAAACCCAACCCAGTTCTAAACTAGTATAACAATCTATCTGGCACTGGCTATTACCTATTGTTTCCCATATAAGATCTAACAGTGAGCTCTGATACCAAGTCTGTAGCGCCCCCTAATCTAGCAACTGACTAATCCAAGAGATTAACTAAATAAGAGGCACTAAAGATCTAAATCATTTACTTAAACAAACAATTAAGAAATATGCTATAAAACTTAACCCAAAACTAGCTCCACTCAGAAATATATATACAAGAACTTCTCTCAAATGATACATATACAATAGTCATTTGGTTTACAAATACAATATGCAATATTATTAAAAAAATAGCAAAAGTTAACCAACTGACGAAATCAACCCTTGAAGCTTTCGCTGCGCAACTCTGATATGTCTCTGGAACTGAAAGTGGGAATGGGTGAGCACATCATCCCTAAAAGGGGTGCCCCGTAGGAATAACAACTAGCATTCAAGTAAACATTAATATGATTCGAAGACAATGCAGGTTTTATCGAAGATCGCTAATACACGGAAAGACAGTAAAAAATTAAGTAGAAACTTCTTCCAAGACATCCATAAATAACAGTAAACATCCATGTATGAGATGTGTGTTGCCGCACATAATGGAAGAGTAATATTCGTGTTAACCACACTCATTAGGTAATATTCGTGCTAACCAAACTCATTAGGTAATATTAGTGCTAACCACACTCATTAGAATACTGATATTTTGTCGGCACACATCTCATACCACACAAGGCACACAAAGATATGCATGAATTTCACAACACCAAGGTTGATTTGTAAAACAATAATTAATACAAGAGAGTTCGTTATCGATTCCCACCTATTTTGATGACAAGCCTTGCCTACCTCGAGATTCTCCATTCACTGGTTCGTCCTTTGAATCGGTCGTTGTTAATAAAGAGTAACTGTTAATCACACAAGCACTCTAATAATTAGCCAAAAGGCTCACACAAGTTTCATAACATAATTTTGTATAATTCTCTAGTTATAGGATAAGTGAAATAACTAATGGTTCTAGTTAAATCAATAGTTTATAACCTATTATTACGTAATTTTGGCATAAAACAATACCTACTTATCCAAATAGGGTCAAATATGGTGTCGTCAGAAAGTTCTCAAAAAACCCTACAACTTCGCAGAAGGAACCGAAAGCTAATTCGGACCATAAGTGGTCAAAAAATAGAAAATAAGGTTTCTGGCCCTAAACCCAAACCCATTGGGCCTAATCCGGCACGACCCACTAAACCAGCCCATTACCCATTTACTGATCCATCTGGTCAACCCATAACCCGAGACAATAACCCGCTCCAAGAACTGAACTGGTCTGACTCGGTGTGAGTCAGAAGCTGACTCGGTCATCATCTTCCCTAATTCTCTGAAATTATTCCAACTCATTTTCCTGAAAACAGCTCACGGGGTCATCTTCTAGGGTCTCTAGATTACAGCCTATATATCCAAAATAAATAAACTATATCTCCAAATTATCACGAAGTCCATATCTACAAGTTATGCTACTGATAGTATATTAAATTCCCGTTCTAACCTATCCAAACGAGCTCATACATATTGATGCTTGCGACGGATTACACCTGGTTTTCTCTGCGTCGACTAGTTTTCCGACATCTATATCACACCCAACACTCATCCAAACGGAACTATCTTAACATCTACGGAATCCTCACCCGACTTACTACAACATTCATTTATAAAGACACATCTAGTTCTTACTCTAAGATATCTAAACTTGTCCCTAGATATTGACCAATGACACTAAAACCATGCACAAAATCATGATTTTCATGCAAACACAAACTTGAATGATTTTACATTAATATCAATATCTGATGACAACCCAAGTCATTAAAAACAAACTAGATAGGATTAGAAAGGATACCTTGACTGTATATACATGATCCAACAACTTCATCATAATCAACATGAATAATTATCATCACAACCATTATTTATCAGTCGAACTAGACAAGAACCATCACAACCCAACAACAGCTTCTTATTGAGGCTTCTCTGATTTCTATTAACAATCAACTCTTCATAATTCTCTTACTCTAGGAGTAATTATTTTATCATGCTAGTCATATCTTCACCTCAACCTCTTATCATAACAACCCATATAGTCATATTCATTATTCTCTTTTCTCCCATCACTGTCTAACCCAACACCACACTAACGATTTTCCTCTCCAAATTTTATTATATATCCGTCCTATGACTCACCCCCTAATTCACTGTGAACCAACACCTCCAACTTAAGAAGATAAACTTAAAACGTAAATATCTATTTTTATAATTACCATTAATTAACTAATTATCGATTAGTCCTTCTAATTACCCTAATTAGGTTAAATCAAGTTATATTATTACCAACTCTAATATATTACTAAGGAATAACCTTATGCTAGACAAGGGTCCAGTGAACTGACTTTGACATCGTGGTCAACGGTGTGCTGCCGGTCAACGGTCACGGTCAAGTCCGGTTTACTAATTTTGACTCCATCTTCCGAGCCTCGTATCTTCTTCGTCCGGCATCCGATTTACGTATTTGAATAGTCCATTCCACGTAACTTTTCGATATCTACTCGATGGTACTAATTTTGTATCTTGATCGTTGTTAGATTAATTTCTATTAATTAAGGTTCATTTCTAATTAATCGAGCATTTGCGGTTAATTCGTCTCTTGACTGGTCCAATAGCGTTGACGAGCTTGAGGGTCTTTACACCGCAAATGCATAAAAACCACGGGACCCAGTCCTGAATTGAACACTCTCAGGATTA
This sequence comes from Papaver somniferum, assembly GCF_003573695.1. Lineage (NCBI taxonomy): Eukaryota > Viridiplantae > Streptophyta > Magnoliopsida > Ranunculales > Papaveraceae > Papaver > Papaver somniferum. The sequence goes on along the minus strand of NC_039365.1, from coordinate 87,542,833 downwards.
AGCCGCTACACAAAATTACACTAACTTCGTATAGTTGAGACAAAGTAACTAACCCTATCTTTCACCTAGTTCCTTATGTTTTCCCACGCCTCCAACTTATAAATAAGTCACGTACTTGGAACAATTCCTTTGGTTCGTATTCCAAACAGTAAAGGAACAACAAATCTGTTTGGTATCAACTCTATTCAACCAAGTGATATGAGTCGGACAAAGGCTCTTCCGTTTATCTCAACATAAACTCATTCGTCAGGTCCTTAGATCTATCTTATGTTCAATCACCCAATGGTAATCGCTTAAGATTAAGCCAACAACACCTTTAATCCGAAGAATCGTGTTGATGCCGATCAACTCAATTAATCAATCCAATCTACCACAAGGATAAACTGATTATTAATTGGATCCTCTTTTACCGAAACAAGTATCGTGCACACCAAAGATTATAAAACCCAAGTCAGATCTTCAATATCTTCTTTGTCTTAAAATCTTCTTAAATCTTCAATAAAAACCTGCACACAAACACTTGAATCTCTTGTGATCAATCACGCACTGAACGGAGTCTGTTAACAATGGATTATCACAAGATCGTCTTTAGAACTAACAACAATCTAAAGATCCCTGTCGAAACTCTGAACTAGTTTGACTGAATCTTATCAGAAGAGAATATTCTCAAGAATAAACAAACCAGGTGCAATCAGATTTCAACCACCGTTAATCAACCAAATCAATCGAAATCAAAAGATAAACCGCAATTATCTAGTTTCCCACCAACGGTACACGCTAGATCTTCTCAATCCCAAAGAAGACTTTAAACTGAGCGGTCGTAAGAGATTTCGCCTAATTAGGTTACTCTCCTCTCCGAATAGGCGACTACACAAGTAACAACAACAAAAGAGTAAATCTGTTGTTACGAAGGATTAGTTTGCTAGAAAGGCAAACTTCGAGTATTTATAAACAAGGAAGTTTGACACCAAGGAATTTCCAAAATCGAAAACATTCTCAAGATATTCATGAAAGCACATATTCGGTTTTCATAATTCCTGGAAATGCTCTGTCCAAAAATAACCATTGATATCTCTCGGAAAATCTAATTAGTAAATGCACATTACTAATTCTGTAATTTCCCTACAAAATGAAATTAATAACCTTAATTAAAAGATTCTTAACTTACTTATGTTTCGATTCTGGGATTCTCTTCTCTTAGCCGTTAAGAAATATCTTTGAACAATTAAACAAATAAACATTCACAACACGTGTTCAAAGTTTGTCGACATCTTTACTTTGTAAGTTCTCTTTCACACTTACAACCTTGAAACCGATTTGCCACACTTTCAAACAAGTTTAGAATTGGTTCATCTGACTTTCAAGAACTACCTGATTGATCAAACCAACATTCAATCACAATCATGGGTTTACGGTTCTACCAAAACAAGTTTCGGTTCTACCTCCATGTGAGTATTGTGCATAGTCACACTAAATTTCCAAATATTCGGTTGACTAGGTACTAGGATCGGTTCCCCACATATATATGGCATCTAACTTATATGTGTTTCACAAGTCCATAGGATCGGTTCCCCTTTGCCTAAAAACGTGTTGCATATGTCCATAGGATCGGTTCCCCTTTCTGCTATAAACCTTGTTGCACCCTATACAAGGATCCATTCCCTTTGATGTATTGCACCCCTTACGAGGATCGGTTCCCCTTTCCTTTTAATTGGTCAGTCATACAAATTCGATCATACCACAGGTGATTACTTAAGATCGGTTTTACTATTAAAAGTTATACCAATACATAAGTCAGGCCTTTGTGAATAGTTCTACCAAGAACACAAAAAGTTGTGAGCGGTTATACTCTATCACACATATTGGTTGTTCATAAGATGTGCAATGAATAACAAAACCAATAACACCTGGCAATTTCCTTTTCGGTCCACAAACAAGTTTATGAACTTACTTCCTTAGAACACATGTAAACATTGTTCCCTAGAATGAAATCCTCACCTCATACCCATACATAATCACAATAGCATTCAAATGATTACGCCGATGTCTTATCGATAAAGTTTAATGGTTAAGCAATAAACCTCGTATTGTATTCCTTAATACTATGTCTATCTAGAGTTCAAATATGCTTCGCAGTTATGTTTTCAATATGCACGACTTGAAAGATACGTTAGAGAATGAAACAGTTCAAGTCAAATATCACTAACCTCGAGTGGAAGGATGATTGTTGTCGTTGTAGCTTCTTGCTTCTTCACATATTCAAGACTTCGCAATACTTGTAATGTCTCATATCCTAATACTTTCAAGCTAACCTATACGAAGTTGACTCTAGTACATAATCAAGCGACTCTTAACATGAGTTTTAATTCACTAAAATATGACAACCAAACTTGACATACCAACGCTTGGTTGTTTCAACCGAGCAATGCTCTAACACTCCCCCTTACATAATGATCAGTAAACCATATGTAATTGTAGTGTGAACTACACATTAATTCTCTCCCTTTTTGTTAATAGAAATTGGCAAAGGTACGAAAACTAGTGGGATCCTCATGAAATTTTCATAGAGATACTTCATGACCAAAAGAGAACAACATACCAACTTGTTTCGCTGATTTCACATAGTTGAAACTTAGTGTATTCATCAAGGAGTTTATAAAGATACAAGATAACTCCTACAATATTTCACAGTTGCACTCCCTACAAAGATTTGGCAATTAAGCACAAGTTCAATTAAGAACTCTCCCCCATATAATGTCATTCCCGAAAGAACAACAAGAGCGACCTTAATTTTAAAAGAAAATAAGGATTTCTTTAAAAAGAAACTAAGATACTTAACATAAATTCAACTACTGAAACAAATGCAGAATTAAAGTAACACTTAAACTGGAATTCCAAACTCAATTTCCTAACAGATCGAGATAAGTGCAGGGGAAAGAGTTTAGAAAAGACTACTGAACCAAAACGACACTAATAGACTGTCGTAAGTGTTAAAAAGTAGCAGTATCCAAAGGTTTGGTGAGAATATCAGCCAATTGTTGTTCGGAAGGCACAAATTCTATATTTATGATACCATTTTCATAGAGATCTTGAATAAAATGATAATTGTGCTTAGTTCTTGAGTGCTCAAGGGGATTCTCAGTGATTCGAATCGCTCTAGAGTTGTCACAAAAGATCTTCATTATTCCAGTATCAATTACATAATCAGCAAGCATTTGTTTCATCAAGTGAAGTTGAGTACAACATGAACCTGCAACAATATATTTTGCTTCACATGTAGACATGGATTGTGAATTTTGTTTCTTGCTAGTAAAGCCACAAGATTCAATCCTACACAGTAAAACCCCCCTGATGTACTTTTTCTGTCTTCCACACATCCTGCCCAATCAACATCTGAATAGGCAGAAAGATCAGTGTTAGTATCAAAAAAGTTGGATAGACCATACCCGACGGTGTGATTGACGTACGTATGATCCTTTTTGCAGCTGCAAGATGAGATTCCTTTGGATTTGCCTGAAACCTAGCACAACAACCAACACTAAAAACAATATCAGGTCTAGTGGTTGTAAGATATAAAAGGCTTCCAATTATAGATCGAAAGAGTTTTTGATCCACATTTAAACTTTTCTCATGTCCATGTAGTTTACCCGGGGTAGGCATGGGAGTCATTTTTGGAGTTGACTTATCAAGACCGAATCTTGTGACAAGATCTCTTGCATATTTTTCTTGAGATGAGTAAATTCCATCCTTATGTTGTTGAATTTGTAAACCCAAAAAGAATTTTAATTCACCAACATTGCTCATTTCAAACTACTTGCCAAGAGAGACTTGAAAATCTTTTGCAAGTTTCTCATATGTGGATCCATATATGATATCATCTACATAGACTTGGGAGATAACAACATCTTTTCCACTCCATTTGGTAAACAACGTTTTATCAGCTCCACCTCTCGAAAAACCTTTCCTAAGGAGGGAAGTAATCAGTTTTTCGAACCAGGCGCGCGGTGCTTGTTTTAACCCATATAACTCCTTATTAAGCTTAAGGACATGATCTGGGAAATTAGGATTTTCGAATCCCTTAGGTTGAGCGACATAGACCTCTTCCTTTAAATTTCCATTTAGGAAAGAAAATTTAATGTCCATTTGAAACAGCTTAACCTTAAGAAAACAAGCATGAGCTAATAACAACTGAATGGACACAAGGCGTGCCACATGAGAAAAGGTTTCGTCAAAGTCGATTCCTTCAATCTGTGAATATCCATGAGCGAGAAGTCTATCTTTGTTTCCGACAGTGGTGCCAAATTCATCAGACTTGTTCTTGAATATCCATTTAGTACCAACAATATTGATACTGGGGGGACAAGGTACGAGCTTCCATACGTCTTGTCTTTGGAACTGATTTAACTCTTCATGCATTGCATTCACCCAAAAGGGACCGCTAAGAGCTTCATCAATGTTTCTTGGTTCTACTTGTGATTGATAACAACAAATTCCAAATATTTTGAAGTTGTCCTCTCGTCTTAGCTGTAGAATCTCTTCCTCCAATAATACTGTTAGTATCATGATTTCTTTGAACCCAGAGATGCCACGGAGGGGGACGTTTTTGTTCAACAGTAATATCCTGACTAGGGATTTTTTCCTCATCGCTAGAAACATCAGGATCAGTAACTGTTAAAACAACTTCTACTGATTCTGTGATTTCTTTGATTTTCTCAATTGTCTCGGTTGGAGGCAATTCAGCAGGAGATTCATCATGACGAAAATTAATTATATCATCAATGATAACATTTGCAGATTCCATCATAACTTGGGTTCTGAGATTAAAAACTCGGAAACCACGACCATCAGATGCATAGCAAAGAAAAATACCTTCATCGCTTTTTGAGTCAAATTTCCCTTTCGGTTCACGGTCCCTTAGAATGTAGCACTTACTGTCGAACACTCTGAGATAGTCCAAGTTGGGTTTCCTACCGTACCACAACTCATAGGGAGTGTTTAAGGTCTTTAGCCGTAAGTAAACACGATTGATCAAGTAACAAGCTGTAAAACAGCCTCTCCCCGAAATCTTAACGGTAAGTTTTTGTTATGGAGCATTACCCTTGCCATTTCCTGAATGTTCCTATTCTTCCTTTCCGCAACTCCATTATCATGTGGAGTAATGGGTGGAGAGTATTGTTTACAAATCCCCATAGAATCACAGTATTCAAACACTTTGGTGTCTTTGAATTCTGTGTCATGATCGCTTTTAATTTCCTTTAGTTTGCGACCATGTTTAGTCTGGTTCTATTAACAATAATCTTGAATTCACTGAGGGTTTCGTTCTTGTGAGCCAAAAAATCCACCCAAGTGAATCTGGTGTAATCATCTACCATAACCAAAGCATACTTCTTTCCAGCCACAGTAGGTTGTTGAATTGGGCCGAAGAGATCCATATGAATTAAATCAAGTGGAGCTTTAGTGAGAATATCTCGAGATTATTTATGTGGAACTTTCGTTTGTTTACCCTTTTGACAGGCACCGCATACACCTTCAATCTTAGCATTGATTTTGGGAACACCTCTAACAAGTTCTTTGTTAATGATCTTAGTTAGAAGTTGATAATTGATGTGACCAAAAAATTCATGCCAAATATGTGTAGATTCCACCTTAGTAAAATTGCAACTATTACTGAACTGAGTATCCAACAGATAACAGTTATTTTTGCCACGTGATCCTTGAAAAATCACATTTCTAGATTTGTCTACAATGTGACATCCATTACCATTAAAGACAACCTTATGGCCTTTGTCACAGATTTGACTAACATAAAGAAGATTAGCAGTCATACATTTAACATATACTACATCATGAATTTCAGGAACGCCATATAATTTGGTTGTCCCCTTCTTGCTTATGTAGCAGCAGCTCCCATCACTGAATGTTACTGGTTCACCATCAAAGTCGCTTGTGTTGATAAACCACGAGAGATCTCCAGTCATATGCCTGCTACATCCACTATCAAGAAACCGTTGAAAGGGTGATGTTGATTTCAAAGAAAAACCTCCCATACTAGCACTACTAACCATATTAGGCTTTCTTGTTAATATTGAATGTCTTTTAAGAGAAGACAAAAGTTGTACAACATTCTTATGAAGATTACGTGCAACATTTAATCTTTTTATAAAAGGCAAACATACATGTTGAAAGTGATCATGAGAACCACAGAACAAACATGTACCAACATCTTTACTCTTATTCGAAAAATTCTGAGCACTTTCAGTTTTCACAAAGCCTAAGCCTCGCTTATCACCTGACACATGGAAATTCTTCAATGAGGAATTAGAGGAATTACTCAAATCCATTGAAGATGACTTTACAGATTTCAAATCCTTAAGTTTTGCAATTTCTGCAACAAGATCAGAGTTGATCCGGATTTGTTCATCCAACTTCTTTTGGAGATCAACAACCTCTTCAGAACATTCTCGAAGCTCAGATTTTTTTATATAAATCTCGCAATGAAGTTCATCAATTTTCCTTATCAATCGATGTTTTTCAAGACAAAGATTATTGATGAAATTTTTTAAACTAGGATTCTCAACCATATCGATGGTTTCTAAAACACACTCGAGGTTTTAGAGACAAAATCGTTCATACTCAGAACGCTACAGACACAGACTTATTAGGTCTTAAATGTGTTTGCATGTTCTGATACCAATTGAAAAAGTGTGGGTCTAACAACCACATCCAATATTTAGTTCCGCAATCTGAATAGACAAACTCCAATATACTTTCAAGAGAATCAACTAGACAGCCAGACTCAATCTAGAGAAAAGTATATCAAAGAGTTTTATATCTCAATCTCTCAATTCAATCTGCAATCAGCAAAGAGGAATTTGTGAGCCCGATTGAATCTAAGAGAAATAACTTGAACGGTATCAAACACCAAGGTTCAAGGTTCAATCAATTTCAATCAATAACCAAAGGTTGGATTTACCAATTGATCGATTCAACGCACAACCTGTGATATTTTTATTATATAATAAAATATAATGCGAAAAATAAATAACACAGACACCAGAATTTTATTAACGAGGAAAACCGCAAATGCAGAAAAACCCCGGGACCTAGTCCAGCTTTGAACACCACATTGTAATAAGCCGCTACATACACTAGCCTACTACTAATGAACTTCGGACTGGAATGTAGTTCATCCACAATCAGTCTCACACTGATCAAGGTACAGTTGCGCTCCTTACGTCTCTGAACCCCAGCTGGATTATGCGCACTTGATTCCCTTAGTTCATCTCACCCACAAGCAAGAGTTTCTACGGCCCGAAGTCGAAGACTTGATAAATAAATCTGTCTCACACAGAAACGTCTATTGGAATAGATAAATATGTCTCTCACAGAAATACCTACGAGTTTTATTTTGTCTTTTAATGAATCAAGGTGCATAGGAACCAATTGATAAACTGGACTTATATTCCCGAAGAACATCCTAGTATTATCAATCACCTCACAATAATCTTAATCGTATGGTAGCGAAAAAAGATATTGTGGAATCACAAACGATGAGACAAATATGTTTGTGACTACTTTTAATTTTACCTATCGGAGATAAATCTCAAGCAAATCTTAGCAAAGATAATACTCAATCACGATAGTAGAAGTAAGATCAGAACACACAACTACATAGAAAATAGTTGGGTCTGACTTCACAATCCCAAAGAAGTCTTCAAGTTGTTAACCTATAGGGATTCGTGAAAAACCTAAGGATAAAGGGGAATCGACTCTAGTCGCAACTACTATCACACATGAGGTGTGGGGATTAGGTTTCCCAGTTGCTAGAGTTCTCCCTTGTATATTTTTCAAATCAGGGTTTGCAATCTAAGTTACCTTGGTAACAAAGCATTCAATATTCACCGTTAGATGAAAACCTTATTAGATTCAATTTAATATCTTTCAACCGTTAGATCAAACTTAGCTTATTATACACAAATGAAATGTATCCTCATTTAGGTTTATGTAACCGTACCTAAATGTGTACACCATGTTAACTCAACAGTAATCAACCGAGGTTAGCTATATGAACACTCTCATATCAACCTTATTCATCTTAACCATAACTAGTTCAAATGACTCAAATGAAACTAGTTAAAGAGTTGTTCAATTTCTATATTCTCATAGAAGTATACAAGAACACAATTGAAGCAAAATCGGTTTGATTCAGTCGAATCAATTCATGAACATTATAGCCACGGTTTGCAAAGAATGCATTCCTTATTATATAAATTTATTTGTTCATGTCACAACCGATTTTAGAACTTTAACCACTCAAGTATGCAAACGAGTACGCATACTTGAATAGCTGGATCAAGTTTGGTTTTCGCCAGTATGCGAATGGGTACGCATACCTCCAAACCCAGCAGAAATTTCCAGACATGAACCTTACGCCAGTATGCGCACGGGTACGCGTACTTATAGGTTCCCCAACTTCTCAAACCAATAAGTACGCATATGGGTATGCATACTATGGTTCCCGGATATGGATTACATATATGCAACATCATAACATGTTTATAATCCAATATAGATTAAGTGTTCTAAACTCTATTTCAATCATTGAAACTTTCTTAGAGGATGACAATAGCCGTTTTCACACACTATTAGCATCAAAGAAATTTTCAAGTTATTGAAATAATCATAACGAAACATTCCAAGTCTACACCTAATGATTGTATCACACAAACCATGTAAGATGTTACTCACAATTTTCATATGATCATCTTTGACTTTCATCAAGAATGTAAGATGAACTTGGTTGAAGCGAAAGCTTACCAACACATCTTTCGAGAAATATGTAAGAGAGTTAAACTCAGCTCGAAATCTCAAATGTGCATAATCGAAAACCATATAGTAATATGACTTATGTCTCACTATAGGAGATGGAGTAGAAATAGAATTTCCGAGTGATAAATAAGTTTTAGTCTCTGCGTACCTTTTGTTGATGAAGTTCCACAAGCTCTCCTTAGTAGTTCTTCGTCTTCAATTTATGAATGTCGTTAAGTTTAATGCTCAACTACACAATCTATCCTAGTCTGAGACATCACTATAAGTAGACTAGAAATCAAGACTTATAGTTTTGATCACTAACATTGACAAAAAAGCTTGAGATAGCAACGCTTGCGAGTTCGACCGAGCTGTGCTCTAAAAATTATTTAAAGTACATGTCTTATGATTGATGATGAAACCTTAACCAGTATTCTCAACATTTTGATTCTCTTTATTAATTCTTTGCTAGTTAATTAGTTAAATCATAAAATCCCTTATGTTTGCAGAAGTCTTCAAATACAAATAACAACCCATATCTCCTTGTGGATCGAATACGTTCTTATGACGATACTCTTATTTATAATTTTGAAGTGAAAGAACTTGAAATAATTTTGCTTGGCTGAAAACCGACCGTATCTGTCGTCTACTCCTTCTACTTTCACACAAGCTAATAAGATCCTTTTTGGAGAAAGTCAATATCAGTGGAGTATAATGTTCTTCAATAGAATAATAATTTATTTATTTATTGTACCTCCTCCTTTTGATGCTAACAATGTTAGATGCAAGTGTATCTAAAGGGTAAAGACTAACTCTGATGGCTCTTTGGATAAATATGAAGTTAGGCTTGTTGCTGTTGATGGTGGTATTTAGCTTAGGGTTAAAATCGTAAAACCTTACATCTGACATGACGTCACTACGAGAGCATTTATTGAATCAATCAACATCCTACATAAGAATTACCAGGGTACCTTTTTTTTACACATGTGTCATGTTCCATGGCAGAGCCCTTAGTATTGACCCACATCATCTTCGTACATACAAAACCTTAATTCTCACGCCACCGTGCCAATGGAAAACCATGCCATCCACGTCTCCGCGCCAAAGCATGTCGACCATGCCATCTGCACCACTGTGCCAATGGAAAACCATGCCAGCCACGTCTCCGCGCCAAGGCATGCCGACCATGCCACCCGCACCACCGTGCCAATAGAAAACCATGCCAGGCACGTCTCCGCCCCAAGGCATGCCGACCATGCCAGCCGCACCACCGTGACAATGGAAAACCATGCCAGCCACGTCTCCGCGCCAAGGCATGCCGACCATGCCAGCCGCACCACCGTGCCAATGACAAACCATGCCATCCACGTCTCCGCTCCAAGGTATGCCAACCATGCCAGCCGCACCACCGTGTCAATGGCAAACCATGCCATCCACGTCTCCGCGCCAAGGCATGCCGACCATGCCAGGCGCACCACCGTGCCAATGGCAAACCATGCCATCCACGTGTCCGCGCCAAGGCATGCCGACCATGCCAGCCACGTCTTTGCGCCAAGGTATGCCGACCATTCCAACCGCACCAACCACCGTACCAATCGCAAACCATGCCAGCCACGTCTCCACGCCAAGGCATGCCGACCATGCCAACCGCACCACCGTGCCAATGGAAAACCATGCCAGCCACGTCTCCACGCCAAGGCATGCCGACCATGCCAGCCGCACCACCGTTGCAATGGGAAACCATGTCATCCACGTATCCGCGCCAAGGCATGCCGACCATGCCAGCCGCACTACCGTGCCAATAGCAAACCATGCCAGCCACATCTCCGCTCCAAGGCATGTCGACCATGCCAGCCGCACCACCGTGCCAATGGCAAACCATGCCAGCCACGTCTCCGCGCCAAGGCATGCCAACCATTCCAACCGCACCACCGTGCCAATGGAAAACCATGCCAGCAACGTCTCCACGCTAAGGCATTCCAATCATTCCAGCCACATCTTCGCGCCAAGGCATGCCAACCATTCCATCCGCACCACATGTGCCAATGGCATGCCGTGCAAACTTTCCACGCCAAGGCATGCTAACCGTGCCACATGTGCCAATGGCATTCCGTGCCAGCCGCATCTCTGCGCCGAGTCATGCCAACCATGCCAGCCGTCCCAACATGCCATGCACGACGCTGGCTTCCAAAACAAAGGGTTGCAATAATCAACGGCTGCCCTTCCTTCTGAGATGCAATTCTCATCCACACAAGTTCGCCACCTAACGCATGGAAAATTGTGGCCCAAAGCCAAACATCACGGTTCATGCAAACCCTAATTTTGGCCGCACCTAACACATGCCAAAGCCATGCACGACCCTGGCTGCCAAAACGAAGGGTTGCAAAAATCAACGGCTATCCTTCCATATGAGATGCAGATCTCAACCGTCCAAGTTTTCCACCTAACGCATGGCAACTTCCGGCCCAAGTCCAAACATCACGGTTCATGCAAACTCTAATTTTGGTCGCGCCTAACACATGCCAAAGCCATGAACGACGCTGGCTGCCAAAACGAAAGGTTGCAATAATCAACGGCTACCCTTCCATCTGAGATCCAGATCTCAACTTTCCAAGTTTTCCACCTAATGCATGGAAACTTCTGGCCCAAGGCCTAACATCACGGTTCATGCAAACCCTAATTTTGGCCGTGCCTAACACATGCGAAAGCCATGCACGACGCTGACTGCCAAAATAAAGGGTTGCAATAATCAACGGCTACCCTTCCATCTGAGATGCAGATCTGAACCGTCCAATTTTTCCACCTAACTCATGGTAACTTCCGATCCAAGGCCAAACATCACGGTTTGTACTAAACCCTAATTTTGGCCGCGCCTAAACTATGCCAAAACCATGGAGGCCCTACCACATGTCGCTGGCTGCCAAAACGGAGGGTTGCAACAATCAACGGCTACCCTTCCATCTGAGATGCAGATCTCAACCCTCCAAGTTCGCCACCCAAGGCATGCCAACCATGCCAGCCGCACTAAATGTGGCAATGGCATGCCGTGCAACCTTTCCACGCCAAGGCATGCCAACCATGCCAGCCGCACCACATGTGCCAATGGCATGCCGTGCAACCTTTCCGCGCCAAGGTATACCAACCATGCCGCATGTGCCAATGGGATGCCGTGCCAGCCACAACTCCGCGCCAAGGCATGCCAACCATGCCTCATGTGCCAATGGCATGACGTGCCATATCTCCGCGCCAAGTCATGGCAACCATGTCGCATGTGCCAATGGCATGCCGTTCCACATATCCATCCCAAGGCATGCTAACCATGCCACATGTGCCAATGGCATGCCGTGCCAGCCACATATCCACGCCAAGGCATGCCAACCATGCGAGCAGCATCGCTGTGCCAAAACCATGCCAGTCTTTCCTTCACGTCGTTGGCTGCCAAAACGAAGGGTTGCAATAATCAACGGCCACCCTTCCATCTAGGATGCAGATCTTAGCCGTCCAAGGTCACCAGCTAACGCGTGGCAACCTTTGGCCCAACGCCAAACCCTAATTTTTGTCGCGCCCAAATTATGTCAAAACCCTAGTTCTTGGCCACGCCTAAACTATGCCAAAATCCTAGCTTGGCCATGCCTAACCATGTCAAAGCCATGCCGTCCATTCTTTCATACTGCTGGCTACCAAACGAAGGGTTGCAATAATCAACGACCACCTTTCCTCTCAAGATGCAAAATCTCGACCGTCGAGGGTCACCACCGAGCCGGCAAGTCTCCCAAGCTCGACTTGCCACACAACAACAACATGCTACATGTTTTCCTCGAAAACAATCGAGACATCAACATATGTCAAAAACTTGGGGATGCTCATTAGGGTATTGGTTTGGCGGTTTACATCGTGCGGCGTACATTACGCCCGTTATAAGAAAGTGTCATAAGAATGAGGCGGTTAGTAAATACAAGGAGTAATGGTGAAACATTTCCTTCATTACGGAACATCAATTCCAGGCGTTACCCATTACCGTTTCCTTCCATTTACTCAAACCGTTTCCAATTCTTACGAGACCAGGGTACGTTTCGTTGCGACTTGTATAAATAAGTCTCACATATTTCCACCAAACGACAAGTTTTGGTCAGGAGCATACAACACTCAGAAATCACCTGTTAGCTTTCCCATCTGTTACCTTACGCTTTCTGATACAAGTCAAAACAACTACTCTTCCAGAATCAACTATTCTGGTCTCAACACTCTCTTCGCTTCCCTCCCCAAAACCAACCCTTCTCCTTCACTTTGTGACCGAAGCAAGTCTGGAACGGCCATTTCTTGGTTTAGGCCGGATTTGTACAGATTGATCTCTTGAATCTAAAGTACTCCCTTGAAGTACATTGTTTAGGGTTTAGACTCGTTTCTCACCCACAACACACAAAATTAACCGAAACTAGCAGAAATTGTTTTCACCCTCAAATAATTGGAGACCACAGTGGGAGATTAATCTCTCGGTTACAATATCGATTTCCAACTCCCAATCTCATACTTCAACCCAGACATCATGGTGGTAGAAACAAACGATCCACCCAGGGATCGACGACTCTGTTACCAGTCATAACACGACAAGAGGTGACTGGGGACTTCCAAGATGGTAGAAGCAAACGATCCACCCAGGGATCGACGACTCAGTTACCAGTCATGACACGACAAGAGGTGACTGGGGACTTCCAAGATGGTAGGAACGATTCGCCCAGGGATCGACGACTCGGTTATCAAGTGACTCAGGGACGAGTGGGGACTTTTCCAAATCACGGCGGTGCTTCCAACAAAACTCGGACTTACACCTGGAAGATTCATTTTTTGTCAAGAGATCCGAAAAAACCTAGTAAGTCTTGCCTAGAAAAAATACATGGTTTACTACTTCAAGCTTTCACGGGAATGATAGAACCGATAGCCATGTTACGTTTCATCCCATGCTCTCTACCGGCACGCAACACTCACGGTTCCATGGTTTTCCAGGGATGTTTGCGTCACTTGCAATCGTAATCAAGACAACATTATTCTAAAATAATTCATTCCAAAATAATAATCCAAAACCCTCGTAGATAACAGTTATCTATCAATTCAAATAAAATCATAAACCAGGCGCTTTGTTTTCCTTTCAAAAAAAAAAAGGAGAGCCAACCCCTTTTATAGGCATAACAATTTTGGAATTTGAATAAGGAAAGGATTTCTTATTTGAGCTACGTATGGAAAGAGACAACTGGGCCCGAAAGAACAAGCCTCACGGTGCCCAACAGTCCGCGGCACGCCGAGCCAGCGCCGTGCCAAGCCAACAATCCGCGCCACGCCAAGCCAGCGTCGTGCCAAGCCAACAGTCCGCACCATGCCCAGCCAACAGTCCGCGCCATACCAAATCCAAGCCAAATCCCACGCCAAGCCATCGCCCATTCCAATCCGATCCAGCACTAACATCTTGCATCTTTCTAGCGCCAGTAGCTTGCATCCTTTCAGCGCCAGCAGCTTGCATCCTTTCCAGCACTAAAAACTTGCACCCTTCCAGCGCCATCTTCTCCGCTCCACAACCAGCCAAAGCAGCGTCGTCCTCACCCTTCGAAACAACACCATGGCTCCAACACTCCGTGATCAAAACCGCGCCATCTTTACACGATACACCTATGATCACCAGAACCAGAGCCGCTTCCGCCACCCCCAACGTTTCTTCAAGTATGACAGCTCCAACCGTCACCAGAGACGTTGCTACTCCACCATCAGGGCAAGATACTGGAAGAGCCGGAAGAATCCGACCTCCTTTTACCACCATTGATTTTATGGAAATAAAAAAGGTTCTCGTAAGGCTCAGACAGACGTGTTTACAACTCGGAAAGAGATACCTATTTCCTCAAGACACTGACGGAGCGGCCACCATAAGAGTCACGTCAACCCAAGAGGGAGATGAAAAGGAATATTTCTAACATCCGGCGCAGGAACTTCAGCAAGACGTGCGTTTATAGATGAAGGGGCTGGCATTGCTCTTGAACGCCCAGTAGAAGGGAATCAGCAATCCAATTTCATCACACGTAAAGATCAGGAACGACTTCTCCAAAATCGAGGCAAAGGAAATCAGCAACCCTCCTGAATTCACAGAGACCCTCTTCCCGTCAGGAGATGCATGATTTCTGGGGACCTCGCCCATAAAATCGTGCAGTCTATGATGAAACAGTTGTGTGAGATTCTATATTTCTCCAAGGCGTAGCGTCAAGACATATTTGCATCCCTCAACCGCACTGCATCAGGAAAGCAGCTATATCCAGCCAGGTAAGTCGTTCCCAAACCCCCAACCTTTCCTGGGAAGCACGATCGATAGATGGAACTGGGGACTCTTAACCACTGTTCACTTGAGGGATGTCTAGTTTGAAAGAAAGCTGAGTGACGCAGTCTCCGGCTTCAACATTGTAACCGTCAAGGATCTGAGAGTTTCAAGGCGCCGTTTCGACGTTCTCTCCAGAAGTGTCTCCGCTTCAACGTTCTCCAGTAGCGGCTCCTCCGCTTCAACGTTCCCTCCAGCAGCCGCTCCGCTTCAGCGATATCTCCATAAGCTGCTCCAGGATCCGAAATAGCATTTGGCTCCTTAAGATTCAACGTCCTATCTAAGAGACGAAGACGCTTCAGCACCACTCCTTCCTGCAAATGGTCGTGTCACCACACTCCTCATGTCAAGGATCATGATCGCAGACCTCCAATCTTCGTAGTAATGGCCACCTTTTGATCCATCCCGCCAAAACTCGTGACCATGGATAGTTTGCTCGCTTACGCATCCAGCCAATCCTTTTACTTCCATGGATGCCCATATAATTCTAGCCAACCTACTTTGTTCCCACGACAATATAGTCTCTTCTGATTACATACGCTACAAAAACTGTTGCCGCTCATTTTTTGATACCAGCCAGAGCTTCACCGCAGGAGCAATCACTACAAAGGTAACCCGTACTCCTCCATATTTTAGTTTCACGTGGAAGAAGTAATAAAATCACCAGTACGAACGTACGATGGTGATGTCTTTATCATGGTCAACCCACTGACCATAAAAGATGGAAACATGTAAACCATACTTGGGGACTGAGGATCTACACGGAATCCTTTCACTGCCAAAGCTCAAAATACATAGTCAACCAAAAGGCCGTAACCACAACAAGGTCATATACTCTCAATGGTGTAGCACAAGAATATCATCACCTCTCTGTCTAGAAGACGCTTTTCAACACTTTATGAGGCCATGGCAGATCCCAAGCCTGCTCATAGGAAAACAACTTCAGAAACTAAAGAAAAATGCGACTGGGGACTGCTCATCGCAGTCCATCCCGAAGACCATCAAAGACTCATGAGATAACTCCAGAGACGCGGCTGAAACAATTTCTTGAAGAAACAGAGGGAGACACGATAAACAATATAACTCTCTTATTCCTTCCTCTTCGCTATCCAGAATATTTCGTCCATGTGCATCCCAGCGTCACATCCAGAAGAGTACAATAAGCTTGTATCAAATACCGTGGACATGGATTCAAGGAAATGCGATGAAAGTAGGTTACACGTGGGGACTACCAGCATGAGACGCTTTCACTCCCCTCAACCTGGTTATTTCTGATTTCAAAATTATCACTGCCGAAGTTTTACGAGCCGTGGGAATTTCTCAACATGAAGTCCTACATGTGCATCGAAAACTCTAAAATCACGCCCCAAAGATACATTCACATATTCGGCCATGCCATCGGATCTAACATAAATATAACTGGGGACTGCTCACCGCATCCCATTCCATACGATAGTCCAAGATTCAGAAGCTGGTTCGAAGGATGTCTCTTGTAACAAAGTCCTTGAATACTTGATAGCAGCACATAGGCAACAAAATTTCTCCCAACTCATTTATTTCATCCTGTGTCTTCGGAAGATTTCTACCGTACAATCATCCACAACATATCAATCATCGCGATCAGAAGGTCCAGACACTGAACAACCTATAGTCAATGATGGACCGACAATGCAACAACAATCTCCAAGATTAGCCCTGACATGATCGTTGCCGAGCATATATTTCATCCATACATCCCAAGAATGCAGTGGAGTTTTGGTAAATTTTGGAATCCACTGGAGAGACGTTGCAGACGAAAGCACAGATTCAGACGAGCAACAGAAGAGGGTTGACACCTCTTTTCATGCGGACGGAGTTTCTAGAGTTTGAACATAATGAAGATTCCTTCTTGCTCCATGAGCGGGAATAGGTAACTGGGCGCGACTATGCTACCTCGGGCCCGCAACATTCCTCTTGAATTCTTCCTGAATTTTACTGTCGAGTTGTTTTCACCTCCCGAACGAGATCAAAACCTAAATATTCCCGCGTAGGGAGATAGGAAATTATTTTCCGTTCATATTGGAGGGCCGGACCGTCAAAATCCGAGTCCGTACGAGAATTCTACAGCGATTGCCAAACCCTAATTTAGACAAAGTTGTCATTATTCCACGGAACTGAAGCCGGTCGTCATCCTTCCACGGAACTGAAGCCAGTCGTCATCCTTCCGAGGAACGCAAGATAGCTCCACTCCAAGCCACGCAACGCAAGCGGCCCCATTCTAGACGACCAATGACGGCTCCATTCCAAGCCGACCAATGCTGACGGCTCCATTCCAAGTCGACCAATGCTAACGGCTCCCTTCCAAACCGATGCCAACAGTCTGCATCCCGGCCATCAATCGTCTCTACCACTCCGCGGCCTAACCTGCAGTGCCACGAGCAGAATTTACGCAAAGCCGCCAAATGCAAGGATCACGGATTCTCCTTATTTCTCGAAAAAGGTTAGACGAATCTTCCTGGCCATATTTCGTGACTTGCATTTCGTTTCTGTCCTTGCATGTCACCATCTTATGCTAAGCTCGCAACAATGCTCCTGTTCCGAGCTAAGCAGGGGACTTAATGTTGATGGTGGTTTTTAGCTCAGGGTTAAAATCGTAAAACCTTACATCTGACATGACGTCACTACAAGCGCATTTATTGAATCAATCAACATGCCTACGTAAGAAATATCAAGGTATTTATTTTTTATACATGTGTCATATTCCATGGCAGAACCCTTAGTATTGACCGACATCATCTTCGTACATACCAAACCCTAATTCTCACGCCACCGTGCCAATGACAAACCATGTCAGCCATGTCTCCGCGCCAAGGCATGCCGATCATGCTAGCCGCACCACCGTGCCAATGGAAAACCATGCCAGCCACGTCTCCGTGCCAAGGCATCCCAACCATGCCAACTACACCACCGTGCCAATGAAAAACCATGCCAGCCACGTTTCCGCGCCAAGGCATGACAACCATGCCAGCCGCACCACCGTGCCAATGGAAAACCATGCCAGCCACGTCTTCGCGCTAGGGCATGCCGACCATGCCAGCCGCACCACCGTGCCAATGGTAAACCATGCCAGCCACGTCTCCGCGCCAAGGCATGCCAACCATGCCAGCCGCACCACCATGCCAATGACAAACCATGCCAGCCACGTCTCCGCGCCAAGGCATGCCAACCATTCCAGCCGCACCACATGTGCCAATGACATGCCGTGCCAGCCATATCTCCGCGCCAAGGCATGCCAACCATGTCAGCCGCACCACATGTGCCACCGGCATGCCAACCGTGCCACATGTACCAATGGCATGTCGTGCCAGCCGCATCTCCGCTCCGAGGCATGCCGACCATGCCATCCGTCCCAACATGCCATGCACGATGCTGGCTGCTAAAACGAAGGGTTGAAATAATCAACGGCTACCCTTATATCTGATATGCAGATCTCAACCGTCCAAGTTTTCCACCTAACGCATGGAAACTTCCGGCCCAAGGCCAAACATCACGGTACATGCAAACCCTAGTTTTGGCCGCGCCTAACACATGCCAAAGCCATGCACGACGCTGGCTGCCAAAACGAAGGGTTGCAATAATCAACGGCTACCTTTCCATCTGAGATGCAGATCTCAACCGTCCAAGTTTGCCACCTAACGCATGGCAACTTCCGTCCCAAGGCCAAACATCACGGTTCATGCAAACCCTAATTTTGGCCGCGCCTAACACATGCCAAAGCCATGCACGACGCTGGCTGCCAAAACGAAGGGTTGCAATAATCAACGGCCACCTTTCCATCTGAGATGCAAATCTCAATCGTCCAAGTTTGCCACCTAACGCATGGAAACTTCTGGCCCAAGGCCAAACATCACGGTTTGTACTAAACCCTAATTTTAGCCGCGCCTAAACTATGCCAAAGCCATGCCGACCCTACCACATGCCGCTGGCTTCCAAAACGGAGGGTTGCAACAATCAATGGATACCCTTCCATCTGAGATGCATATCTCAACCATCCAAGTTCACCACACAAGGCATGCCAACCATGCCAGCCGCACCACATGTGCCAATGGCATGCCGTGCCAGCCACATCTCCGCGCCAAGGCATGCCAACCATGCCGCATGTGCCAATGGCATGTTGTGCCACATCTCCGCGCCAAGGCATGCCAACCATGCCGAATGCGCCAAAGGCATGCCGTGCCAGCGACATCTCCGCGCCAAGGCATGCCAACCATGTTGCATATTCCAATGGCATGACGTGCCACATCTCCGCGCCAAAGCATGTCGTGCCACATCTTCGTGCCAAGGCATGCCAACCATGTCGCATGTGCCAATGGTATGCCGTGCCACATCTCCACGCCAAGGCATGCTAACCATGCCACATGTGCCAATGGCATGTCGTGCCATCCACATCTCCACAACAAGGAATTCCAACCATGCCACATGTGCCAATGGCATGCCGTGCCAGCCACATCTCCACGCCAAGGCATGCCAACCATGCCAGTCGCACCGCTATGCCAAAACCATGCCAGCTTTTCCTTCATGTCGCTGGCTGCCAAAACGAAGGGCTGAAATAATCAACGGCCATCCTTCCATCTAAGATGCAGATCTTAGCCGTCCAAGGTCACCAGCTAATGCGTGGCAACCTTTGGCCCAATGCCAATCCCTAATTTTGGCCGCGCCCAAACTATGCCAAAACCCTAGTTCTTGGCCGCGCCAAAACTATGCCAAAATCCTAGCTTGGTCCCGCCTAACCATGTCAAAGCCATGCCGGCCATGCTTTCATACCGCTGGCTACCAAACGAAGGGTTGCAATAATCAGCGGCTACCCTTCCTCTCAAGATGCAAAATCTCGACCGCCGAGGGTCACCACCGAGCCGTGAAGTCTCCCAAGCTCAACTTGCCACACAACAGCAACATGCTACATGTTTTCTAGGAAAACACTCGAGACATCAACACATGTCACAAACTGGGGGATACACATTAGGGTATTGGTTTGGCGGTTTACAGCGTGCAGCGTACATTACGCCCGCTACAAGAAAGTGTCATAAGAATGAGGCGGTTAGTAAATACAAGGAGTAATGGTGAAACGTTTCATTCATTATGTAACATCAATTCCAGGCGTTACCCATTACCTTTTCCTTCCATTTACTCAAATCGTTTTCAATTCTTACGAGACCAGTGTACGTTTCGTTTCGACTTGTATAAATAGTTCTCACCTATTTCCACCAAACGAAAAGTTTTGGTCAGGAGCATACAACACTCAGAAATCACCTGTTAGCTTTCCCATCTGTTAGCTTACGCTTTCTGATACAAGTCAAAATAACTACTCTTCCAGAATCAACTATTCTGGTATCAACACTCTCTTCGCTTCCCTCCCCAAAACCAACCTTTCTCCTTCACTTTGTGACTGAAGCAAGTGTGGAATGGCCGGATTTGTACAGATTGATCTCTCGAATCTAAAGTACTCCCTTGCAGTACATTGTTTAGGGTTTAGACTCGTTTCTCACCCACAACACAAGAAATTACTGAAACCAGTAGAAACTGTTTTCACCCTCAAACAGTTGCAAAAGGCTTTCATCAATAACCAGGTGTTAACTTTACAGAAAAATTTAGTCATGTAAATAAACTAACCACTATGAGACTGATTCTAGATCTTCCATCATTTTGACTGGAAAATTTCTCGAATTAATACAAGTAATGCTTTTCTTCATGGTGATTGATATATGGTTCACCCTCAAGTTTTTGTTGATTTAGAACATACCAATTATGTCTTCAAGCTTCATAAATCTTTGTATGGGATAAAACAAGAACTTAGTGTAACAAGCTAACTTCTGCTTTACAATCTATTTGGTCATCAGTCTTCATTTGCAGATATACTTAATTTTTTTAATAAACTTGGCAAAAGAATTATCAATTTTTAATATTTGTGAATGATATTTAAGTGTTTAGAAATAGTCAATATTCTTGTAATGAGATTATCAACTCTCTCATCTCTCAGTTAAGAATATTGGTGAACTACATTATTTCTTGGGTTCGCAAGTCAAAATAATTTCTTCTGCCATTTTTCTTAGCCAAACAACCATGCAGTTGCTTATCAAAACCAATAACTTACTAGGTATTAATCCTTGTAATACACCTACTCTTTCTAAAGACAGACTAAGTGCTTCTTCTAGTGTCTCTCTTACACATCCAACTGAATTTATATCTCTTGTGTATGCATTGCAATGTGATAGACACATTTTTGTGTCCGATTTGTCTCGATTTTATATATTGTTAGGGCTCATTTGTGTACTTATTATGGTGTTTTATTTATTTGTAGGTATTTTTGGCCAATAAACAATTTTGGAAAAAATTGGCTCGAAAAGTTGGTAAAAGCACCCCGGAGGACACCTACTGTGCGGACTCTCAGTTTGGACAAGGGGCACTCAGTTGATAAGGGGCACCTCACCGCTACTTGCAACCCATACCTGCTATTTACACCCCATAGCTAATGGCACCCTATTCTGGTTAGGGGGCTTCCCATCTTCATCACAGTTTTGGCGGGAAAACACGTCTTCCACCTGCGAACTTCTGCATAACTTCCTGGGTCGATTTTGACGACATTTTTATCAGGTTTTATTTGTTGATATGGGTTGGTTGGTCCTAGTCTGGTCAAACAGGGATGGTATAGGATTTAGATACGCAGAAAAACAAGTTTCCATGCATATCTAGGCGAATCAGGCCATCAGGGAAAGTGAAAGTATATCGGGTTTATTTTGTTGGCTTGGTAAATTACGTGAAACTTGGGAGAGTGTATTAACGGCTGGGATTATATTCTGCTATTTGGGAAGAGTTTGGATGAGAAAGGAAGTTGCGTGAAAGAAAATAGAGGTGGAGAATATCACGGGTTATTCGGCGTATCTTAGGAAGTTATCTGGTGGATTTGGAGAATATCTTCCCTTGGAGAGTTAGTTCTATCATTAAGAGAGTCGATACCAACTCATTTGACGCATAAAAAAGGAATTAAAAGGGAAGAAAACTCTGAAACTTGCTGTGGAGATAAACCAAGATTTTGGGGGAGATTTGATCGATCTATGGCCTATAAAAGGAGAGGGGATAAGTCATATAAGAGGTACGAATCCTTTCAGATAAGTTTAGAACATCACAGATCTCCAGAGATCGAGTTGCAGGAAAATACCTTATTCTGCTGCTGCTGCTGAAGAGGAAGAACACGAAGAACATTAACGCACAAGCAACTGTGGCAGCAAACTATCATTGTTTCACAGCAGTACCTATGTGTCGTTCATCACATATGTTGCATTAGGTCTTTAGCTACTATTTCTCCCTGTAACAGTGATTCTGCAACACCAACAAACTATTGTGAATTGTATATATTATCACTTTTCATCTTTTTAATCATCTTTTGAGCCATAAACAATTATTTTGAGATCATGATTAATATGAGGAGTTAAACCCCATTGCTGAGGCGATAGAGGAAGCTATTTTTCCAACAAAAAGCGGTACAATCTATTTTATTTAACTTATTGCAATTATTATTATGATTATTTGCCTTGAACTATTATTGAATATGATTTTTATTTGAGTGATTCTGATCTATTTTGATGGAGTATGCTTAGTTTATAGACTCTTGATGCTTCATACTTGGTATTTACAATTATTACTTTTGAAAATCTATTAGTTGCAATATTTTAGAATCAAATTAAACGAGAAAATTGCATGAATACAAATATTTTGACCAAATCACATTGAACTTGGAAAATAGTGGAATCTTAGCCTCAATGTTCTTTTAATATTGATACCAACTTTGTCGGTGTTTGTTACAATTATTAGCGAGTTTTCTATTTAGTTTTGAATTTAAGTCTAAAGTTATCCTTCACAAGTTCGAGAATCGAATCACTTTCTACCACTATCTACAAATCACATCAATTTTGGCCCCCGCTGCCGGGGACTTGTTTTTAGGGTTTTAGATTTATTTTATTTTTATTATTATTTTTGTTCTTTTTTATGTTTTTGGGTATTTATCTTGTGTCTACAGGTTCTGGATCATAAAGAAAATTGAGCCAAAGAGTTTGGTGATTTCATAAAGACTTGGAGCTAAAGATTAAAGCAAAAAGAACAGAAAGGAAAACAATTTTATTTTAGACAATTTTAGTTTAGGGTTTGTTTATTTTCTTTTAGAAAAAAAAAACTGTATTAGGATTTATTATTTTTGTAAGTTTTCTTTTCTTTTTGGACTTTGGGACTTTGGGACATTATTTTTTTATTACCTACGGAAGGGTACTTTAAATATAAACTGTTTGCAGAGAAGGAGGACAATTACGATATTGTCTCTGCACCTTGGGTTCGTACACTTGACATCGGAGTCAATGGCCCGAGTCGGCTACAACCGATTCATCCCCCGTATGGAACGGGAGGTAAGATTCTAAACACTCGCGAATCCCCTGTCAGCGAGTTACTGGACTCCTTCGTATGCATATATGTTGAGGACTGAATACACATTTATTTTTCTAGTAAAGGGCAAGGCCTGGCCATACAAGATAAGGGTTCGGATTTCATCACCGTTCTCTTCTTGCCCGCTTTAGGAACACGTAACCTACGCGAACCTAAGCCTAAAATTTTGACTAGAACGAGACCGATAGGGTAACGAGCTTAACAGGAAAGTCATTCGAAAAATATTGGTTACTCTTTTAAGCATACTTCGAAGTTCTTGACGGTTTCTGTAAGTTGAATGCGTGACTGCGCCGCCTTGTAATACCGGTGAGGCCTTGGGTATCAAAGCTCCACCGAGCTTCCCTCGCCTCTATTCAACTTACTTTAACTCGGATTGATTCCAGAGGGGTTTGCTTAAATTGTAACGAATTCCCGTTCGAAGGATTAGAAGCTGGTCTAGAAACAATCTAAGTGGAGCCATCATGCTTTTTGTTTGCTAGAAATCAATAGGTTTGATTTGGTTGAGTCGGCCTTGATCTGTGTTTGCTTACCCTTCCAATTTAGAAAATTCTATTGTATGCCTGAACGTAAAAGAGACGCACTAGGTAGATTTTTAAAGAGAAACCTAGTAGTTCTAAGCGTCTCGATTACCTTAATCTAGAGAGTACGACTTTTGAAGAGTCTGTTTTTGAACGTCCTTTGACTGAGGAGAGAATCCTGTTGCTCCGATAGCGCCAGAAATGGAACTTTGAAAGCTTTGTTGAATCCAACTAGGACTACTCGTCCCTCATGTATCAGGTTAGCTGAGACGGAAGCAACTTATGAACTTAAACCTGGGACCTTACAGCTGCTCCCAATCTTTTTAGGGAAAGAAAATGAAAACCCCTATTTCCATGTTAGGGACTTTGAGGAAATTTGTAGTACCCTCAGGATTAGAAACTAGATGATGATGCTTTGAAACTTAGGTTATTCCCCTTTTCCCTGAAAGATAAAGCTAAATCGTGGCTATATAGTTTGGCTTCCGGGTCAATCGAAACGTATGAACAACTTACATCTGCCTTTTTGAACAAGTTTTTCCCTAGGCACAAAACATCGTATATTAGGACGCAAATCTGCACGTTTTCTCAACAGGAGGGAGAAACTTTGTATAGGTATTTGGAAAGGTTCAATGATTTATTAGCCCAATGTCCTCATCATGGTTTAGAGAAGGTTAGGTTAGTTCAGATCCTTTATGAGGGTTTAGATTATCCCACTACAAGCACAGTAAAATCTATGTGTACTGGTGGATTTGAGAACCAAACAGTTGATGACGCGATGACATTTTTGCATGAAGTCGCCGAAAAGACTCAACAATTGGAAAGTAATAGGGGACCCCAGAAAACAATTCTTCTCGGCAGAGGAAACGTTAATAGGGTAGAAGGAGGATATGAATCAGATGCCAAAATTGCTGCTATAGCGAAAAGGTTAGAAGCTTTAGAAGTGGGTAACACTACTGGTAGATTGGATCCTTTTTGGGAAGACCAGAATAATGAAGAGCAAGCCAATGCTCTATATAATAACACTAGGTTTGATAATCGTCAGAAGTTTGAACCATATTCAGAAACCTATAATCCTGGTTGGAGAAACCATCTGAACTTTTCATGGTCTAAGGGCCAGAGTTAGGATCGGTCTAATAATTCTAATGCTCCCCCAGGTTTTGGCTACACTAGGAATACATCAGGCCCAGAAAATAAAACAACTAGCTTAGAGGAATCTATTAAGATATTAGCAAAAACTCAGGAAATGTTAGCACAGAGCCATGTTAGTTTTCAACAGGAAACCAAGAAGAATTTTCAAACTAATGCTCAGAGCCTTGCAAAGTTAGAACTTCAAGTCGGCCAAATAGCTAAGACCTTAAGTGAGAGAGATAATGGTAGGTTTCCTAGTCAGACTAATCCCAATCCTAGAGGAGTTCATGAAGTAGGTACAAAACCATCGAATCAATTGAATGCTATTAGAACCCTTAGGAGTGGTAGAATAGTAGACAATCAGGTAACCATACCCGATAGTGAACATACTGTAGTTCACCCCTCAGGACCACAAGCTAAGGAAACTGATAAAATTTCTGATGATGCCAACTCAGTTCCTGAGAGGTATGATTATGTGCCTAGAGCCCCATTTCCTCAGCTATTAGTACCAACAAAGAAGGAATCGAACTTTAATGACATATTTGAGGTTTTTAAGCAAGTTACCATAAACCTTCCTTTATTAGATGCAATTAGGCAAATTCCTGCTTACGCCAAATTCCTTAAGGATAAGTGTACACGAAAGCGAAAACTTAGCGTCCATAAGAAAGCCTATTTATCTAGTCACGTAAGTTCAATTATTCAAAACACTACAACTCCAAAGTACAAAGACCCAGGTTCCCCTACCATTGCTTGTACAATAGGTAAACGCCGGGTAGAAAAAGATTTACTTAACTTAGGAGCCAGTGTGAACCTACTTCCGTACCATGTGTACTTACAGCTAGGACTTGGTGAAATGAAACCTAGTCAGATAACACTGCACTTAGTTGATAGGTCTGTTAAAATTCCTCGAGGTGTTATTGAGGATGTCCTTATTGAGGTCGATAAGTTTATCTATCTAGTGGATTTCGTGGTCCTAGATACTCAACCTGTCCCTGAACCAGAGAACCAGATACCTGTGATTTTAGGTCGCTCGTTTTTAGCTACGTCGAATGCGATCATTAACTGTCGAAATGGCGTGATGAATTTATCTTTTGATAATATGACTATAGAGATGAACATTTTTAACGTCAGTAAGCTACCTTATGAGCTAGATGACACATGTGTTGAAGAGGTGAACATGATAGAAGCCTTAGTTCAGAAGTCATTACCAAACATTTTATTTGAAGACCCATTAGAAAGTTGTTTATCCCATTTTGGTTTAGATTTTGATGACGATAGCACTAATGAACAAGTGAATGCTCTATTAGATTCTACCCCTATGTTAGACACTGATAGATGGAAATCTAGGTTCGAACTGTTACCAGTTTCTGAGACTACCCTAATTCCTTCTTTAGAAGATCCCCCAAAGTTGGACCTTAAACCACTACCCGATACTCTAAAGTATGTGTTTTTAGGCCCATCTGAGACTTTACCTGTGATTGTAGCTTCCGATTTGGATAGTGATCAGGAAAGTAGGCTAGTAAAAGTACTTCAATACAATAAGGAAGCTTTAGGGTGGACTATAACAGACATTAAGGGTATAAGTCCTACTGTGTGTATGCATCAGATTCATTTAGAGGAAGACTCCAAACCTTCTAGGGAGATGCAATGTCGACTGAACCCTAACATGAAAGAGGTAGTTCGAAAAGAGGTGCTTAAGTCGTTAGATGAGGATATTATTTACCCAATTTCAGACAGTAAGTGGGTCAGCCCTGTTCAGGTTGTCCCCAAGAAATCAGGTATCACTGTAGTCCAGAATGATAATAATGAATTAATCCCAACCCGAGTGACCACGGGATGGCGTATGTGTATTGACTATAAGAAATTGAACAAGGCCACAAGGAAGGATCACTTTCCCCTTCCTTTTATCGACCAAATGCTAGAGCGATTAGCTGGACATAGTCACTATTGCTTCTTAGATGGCTATTCCGGTTATAATCAGATCGTTATTGCCCCAGAAGACCAAGAGAAAACCACTTTTACCTGTCCCTTTGGTACCTTTGCGTATAGACGCATGCCTTTCGGGTTATGTAATGCCCCCGCGACTTTTCAGCGTTGTATGATGAGCATATTTTCTGAAATGGTTGAACGGTTTTTAGAGGTCTTTATGGATGATTTTTCAGTATTTGGTTCATCTTTTGATGAGTGCTTGCATCATTTGACATTAGTGTTGACTAGGTGTAAGGAAAAGAATTTAGTGCTTAATTGGAAAAAATGCCTTTTCATGGTTGAATCAGGAATTGTCTTAGGGCACATCGTTTCTTCAAAGGGTATAGAGGTAGACAAAGCCAAAATTGACCTTATTAAGACTCTACAGGTCCCAAAAACCTTAAAAGATATTAGGTCATTCTTAGGGCATGCAGGTTTTACCGTCGATTCATTAGATTTTAGCTTGATTTCTTGACCTCTTTGCAATTTTCTTGCAAAATATGTTAAGTTTGTCTTTGATGATGCTTGCTTAAAGGCTTTTGATAAGCTTAAAACTTTACTCACTAATGCCCCGATAGTCCAGGCACCTAACTGGAACCTACCCTTTGAAATTATGTGTGATGCTTCAGATTATGTTATAGGCATTGTGCTAGGTCAGCGAGAAAACAAATTACTCCATGTGATTTACTATGTTAGCAAAACTCTGAATGATGCCCAAATAAACTATACAACTACCAAGAAGGAATTGCTAGCCATCGTGTTTGCCTTGGATAAGCTTAGATCCTATTTATTAGGTTCTCAGATCGTAATCTATATTAATCATGCTGCTTTGAAATACCTTTTGTCTAAGAAGGATACCAAAGCTAGATTGATTAGATGTATCCTTTTGTTACAAGAATTTTGTCCAGACATTAGAGACAAAAAGGGTGCAGAGAATGTGGTAGCAGACCACTTGTCTAGGCTAGTTGTTAGTTCCCCTAATAATTCCCTTCCTATAAGGGATAGTTTTCCTGATGAACAATTGTTCTCTGTTTCCCAATCACCTTGGTATGCAAATATAGTAAATTATCTTGTTAATGGTCGAATGCCTCAACATTGGGGTAAGCAAGATCGTTCTAGGTTTTTAGCCGAGGTTAAGCATTTCTTTTGGGATGATCCTTATCTGTTTAAGTATTGTCCAGACCAGATTATTAGGAGATGTGTATCTGAGAGTGACCAGTCTAGTATTATCTCCTTTTGCCATGAACATGCATGTGGGGGTCATTTTAATGCTAAGAAGACTGCTGCTAAGATTTTGCAGTGTGGATTTTACTGGCCTTCGTTGTTTAAAGATTCTCATAGTCATTGTGTTTCTTGTGAGCGTTTCTAGAAGTTAGGAACCATTTCCCGTAGAAATATGATGCCTTTGAACCCTATTTTAGTGATTTAGGTCTTTGATGTGTGGGGCATTGATTTTATGGGTCCATTTCCTATTTCGTTTGGTTATCTTTACATACTTGTCGCTGTAGACTATGTGTCTAAGTGGGTTGAGGCGGTTCTGTGTAAAACAAATGACCACAGGGTCGTAGTCCAGTTTCTGAAAGAGAATATACTTACATTTTTTGGTACGCCGCGAGCTATAATTAGTGATGGAGGTTCACACTTTTGTAATAGACCGTTTGCTCTTTTAATGAAACAATATGGTATTACCCATAAAGTAGCAACCCCATATCACCCTCAGACTAGTGGTCAGGTAGAGGTTTCCAATAGGAAAATTAAACGTATTCTAGAGAAAACAGTTAATCCAAATAGGAAAGACTGGTCGTCGAGGATTACTGATGCCTTATGGGCTAACCGTACTGCGTTTAAGACACCCGTTGGAATGTCACCTTATCGTTTAGTATTTAGCAAGGCATGTCACCTTCCTGTTGAGTTAGAGCATCGAGCCTATTGGGCTATTAAGAACTTAAACTTTTCACTTGACAAGGCAGAAGCTAAAAGAAAGCTCCATCTCAGTGATTTAGACGAGATTCGTAGAGATGCATACGATAGTGCTAAGGAGTGTAAGAAAAAAATGAAACTTGTGCATGATAGGAATATTTTACGAAAGTCATTTTCTCCAGGTCAAAAAGTTCTTCTATATGACACTCGGTTGCATCTATTCCCCGGGAAGTTGCTCTCTCGATGGACCGGTCCTTTTGTGGTCCGTACTGTTTTTTCTCATGGCGCTGTTGAGATTGAGACACAAGATGTTAGTAGTTCTTCGAAGGTTAACGGTCAACGATTGAAGCCCTTTATAGAGCCTTTTCCTACAGGTGATGTTGAGGAGGTCCCTCTGGAGGACCCTGTTTACCTTGATTGACCATCGAGACGATTTTGTATGTTGTATATTACTTTTGTAGGTTTTTGGTTACACTTCACCCAGGTACTATCTTTCTGACTTCTCTCTTTACTATTTCCTCATGTTACTTATATTTTTGGTACTGTTATTTAATTAGAAATATTGAGGACAATGTTAGATTTAAGTTTGGGGTGGGGTAGAACTTTTTGTTACCTTTTCGTTGCAATAAATAAACTCCAGATCCTAGAAATTTATCCTTATTAAGGATGGCACTACCCAATCTAAGTGGATGGAAGAATTTTGGTTGTAGGAGTTGAGGGACCAATCTGATTAGATGAAAACATCTAAAGAGTCTATTCATAAAAGCACAGAGCTCAGGTGTTAGAAATAACATGGTAGTTTCGCCATATCTCATTGATTCCTTTTCACTTCTATTTTTATTTTATTTTTATTTTTAAAATATGTTTCTCTAAGTGATTAGGTGGGGCTCACGATCAAGTTGTTACCATTGCTAGGGTGAAATAGAGTGATTGAGATAGCCATAAAATAAAAATAAAATAAAATAAACAAAAAAAGAGAAATTGAGACCAGACCATCAGACCAACTGGAATAAATTCAATAAAGTCGACCACTGGAACCCTTGTATATGCCATTTGTGTTAACCTAGAGTTAGGATTATCGACCACTGGTACCCTTGTATATGCCAGTGTGTTGATATTAGTCAGACCGGTATCTCAGTCCATTAGGATAGGTTCATTATGGCAGTGGCCTTCAAACATATATGAGAAACACCATTCACCTTAGTCAACATCAAAACCATCTATGTTTTTCTATATCCATCTTATTAATCTATCCATGTGATTTGTTTGATTCTGAGTTTGGATGCGACTATCTGATTAGAGCTCTGTCACTTTATATGAATTTTAGTATGCTTGAGTGCGAACTCGTGTACAACAATTGGAATTTCGCATCAGGGTACTTCCTCCTGTAGTCAATAAGTATGCCAACCAAGGAGATTCTTTAGTGCCTTCCAAGGTTCTGTGTAGATATCTAGGGTCTGGAGTATAAAGGTTTTGTGGGTATACCTCTGGTAAGCCCTCCGGAGACAACACTCCGCCACTAGAGACACCTAGGGGTTTAAAGGCTTATTGCATACGTTAAATGAAATTGAAGATGCCTGCGACAGTGAGTTAGGATTTTATTTCTATTTTATTTTTGCTCGAGGACTAGCAAATAATAGGTTTGGGGGTATTTGATAGACACATTTTTGTGCCTGATTTGTCTCGATTCTATATATTGTTAGGGATCATTTTTGTACTTATTATGGTGTTTTATTTATTTGTAGGTATTTTTGGCCAATAAACATTTTTGGAAAAAATTGGCTCGAAAAGTTGGTAAAAGCACCCCGGAGGACACCTACTGTGCGGACTCTCAGTTTGGATAAGGGGCACTCAGTTGATAAGGGGCACCTCACCGCTACTTGAAACCCATACCTGCTATTTACACCCCGTAGCTAATGGCACCCTATTCTAGTTAGGGAGCTTCCCATCTTCATCACAGTTTTGGCGGGAAAACACGTCTTCCACCTGCGAACTTCTGCATAACTTCCTGGGTCGATTTTAACGACATTTTATCAAGTTTTATTTGTTGATATGGGTTGGTTGGGCCTGGTCTGGTCAAACAGGGATGGTATAGGATTTAGATACGCAGAAAAACAAGTTTCCATGTATATCTAGGCGAATCAGGCCATCAGGGAAAGTGAAAGTATATCGGGTTTATTTTGTTGGCTTGGTAAATTACGTGAAACTTGGGAGAGTGTATTAATGGCTGTGATTATATTCTGCTATTTGGGAAGAGTTTGGATGAGAAAGGAAGTTGCATGAAAGAAAACAGAGGTGGAGAATATCACGGGTTATTCGGCGTATCTTAGGAAGTTATCTGGTGGATTTGGAGAATATCTTCCCTTGGAGATTTAGTTCTATCATTAAGAGAGTCGATACCAACTCAGTTAACGCATAAAAAAAGAATAAAAAGGGAAGAAAACTCTGAAACTTGTTGTGGAGATAAACCAAGATTTTGCGGGAGATTTAATCGAGCTGTGGCCTATAAAAGGAGAGGGGATAAGTCATATAAGAGGTACGAATCCTTTCAGAGAAGTTTAGAACACCACAGAGCTCCAGAGATCGAGTTGCAGGAAAATACCTTATTCTGCTGCTGCTGCTGAAGAGGAAGAACACGAAGAACATTGACGCACAAGCAACTGTGGTAGAAAACTATCGTCGTTTCACAGCAGTACCTATGTGTCGTTCATCACAGATGTTGCATTAGGTCTTTAGCTACTATTTCTCCCTGTAACAGTGATTCTGCAACACCAGCAAACTGTTGCGAATCGTCTGTATTATCACTTTTCATCTTTTTAATCATCTTTTGAGCCATAAACAATTATTTTGAGATCATGATTAATATGAGGAGTTAAACCCCATTGCTGAGGCGATAGAGGAAGCTATTTTTCCAACAAAAAGCGGTACAATCTATTTTATTTAACTTATTGCAATTATTATTATGATTATTTTCCTTGAACTATTATTGAATATGATTTTTATTTGAGTGATTGTGATCTATTTTGATTGAGTATGCTTAGTTTATAGACTCTTGATGCTTCATACTTGGTATTTACAATTATTACTTTTGAAAATCTATTAGTTGCAATATTTTAAAATCAAATTAAAAGAGAAAATTGCGTGAATATAAATATTTGGACCAAATCACTTTGAACTTAGAAAATAGTGGAATCTTAGCCTCAGTGTTCTTTTAATATTGATACCAACTTTGTCGGTGTTTGTTACAATTATTAGCGAGTTTTATATTTAGTTTTGAATTTAAGTCTAAATTTATCCTTCACAAGTTCGAGAATCGAATCACTTTTTACCATTATCTACAAATCACATCACAATGCCTGACATGGACCATGCCAGAACATCAATATTTCTGAGCAACATGTGTCAGTTCATGCATTGTACTACTTTTACGCACCTTGCTGCTACTAAAAGGATTTATGGATCATTAAAGGACTTATTGATCATGGTATCAATTTCCAAAAGAGTTTGCAAGTTCTATAAGGCTATAGCAATGCAGACTGAGCTAGTACTCTAGATGACAAAAATGTATGAAAGTGGGTACTATATTTTCTTTGTTTTTATTCTTTATTTCTTTGTCTGCCAAGAAGTAACCAATTGTTCCTAAATCCTCCATAAAAGTAGTGTACAAGTCTCTTCCTCATTCTGCTACTAAGATAGTTTGGATTTGTCAGTTGCTAAAGGACTTGCACATTTTTCTTCTTGTCCTTCCTTATTTGCAGTGTGATAATATTAGCTCATTGTCCTTAATCATGTCTTTCATAGCCGGACGAAGTATATATATATTGATATTCACTGTATAAGGGAGTTGGTTCAAACCAAAACTATCTATGTGTTTTATATTTCAATATTAAATCAGGTGGCTGACATTTTTACGAAGTTACTACATGGTCCCAGATTTTAGTTCTTGGAGGAAAAGTTGAAAGCTTACTCAAAAATCCGGTTCAACTTGCAGGGGGATGCTAAGAGTACATAGTCTGTGACTGGAGTTATCTCAACACAATGTTCCTTTAGGTTGTTATGTCTACACTTTACACGTGTACGTTTATGACTATTACTATTTGTTTTTTTTCGACAACTGTTAGGTATGTTCTATTATTTGTCCTCAATATACATATATATAACAGTATATATATATAGCATTGTATCAAGTGTATATGCAACAACCTCACATTATTCTCATGTTAATAAAGCTTCCAAATTTTATCAATTGCTTTAATTATTTTTTGATCTTGAATCCTTGATGTCATCTGCAACACAATTTCTGGTAGGTATGAGAAAATTTCCTGGAGCGTTGATGAAGTTGAAATATTAAAGGCAGACTAATTTCAACAAAATTATACATTTTGAAAAAACGGGGGTCTAACAACCTCACCCAATATTTCGTTTAGGCAATTTGTATGGACAAACTCCAATATAATTCCAGTAGAATCAACTAGACAGTCAGACTCAATCAATGGAAATATATCGAAGAGTTGTATCTCTGTTTCACAATGTAATCAGCAAATCAAACAGATAGAAATCCGTGATCCAGATTATTATGTGAAACAACTTGAACGGTACCAAAGACCAATGTTCAAGTGTCAATCAATTTATATCAACAACCAAAGGTTGAATTATCTAATTTATTGAACTACGCACAATTATATAAACAAATATAATGCGGAAAATAAAAAACATAGACACCAGGAATTTTGTTAACAAGGAAACCGCAAATACAAAAAAACCTCGGGACCTAGTCCGGATTTGAACACCACACTGTATTAAGACTCTATAGACACTAGCCTACTCCAAGGTAACTTCGGACTGGAATGTAGTTGATACCTAACCAATCTCACACTGATGAAGGTATAGTCGCGTTCCTTACGCCTATGAATCCCAGCAGGACTCTATGCACTTGATTCCCTTAGCTGATCTCACCCACAACTAAGAGTTCCTATGACCTAAAGTCGAAGACTTGATAAACCAATATGTCTCATACAGAAAAGTCTATCGAATAGATAAATGTGTCTCCCATAGAAATACCTATGAGTTTTGTTCCGTCTTTTGATAAATTAAGGTGAACAGGAACCAATTGATACACTGGACTTATATTCCCGAAGAACATCCTAGTAATATCAATCATCTCACAATAATATTAATCGTATGGTAGCGAAACAAGATATTGTGGAATCACAAACGATGAGATGAAGATGTTTGTGACTACTTTTTATCTTGCCTATCGGAGAATAAATCTCGAGAAAATCTTAGAGAATATAGTACTCAATACGATATAATACATCAAAATCAGAACACGCAACTACAGAGAAAATAGTTGAGTCTGGCTTCACAATCCCAATGAAGTCTTTAAGTCGTTAACCTATAATAGTTTTAGAAAAACTTAGGTTAGAGGAGAATCGAATCTAGTCGCAACTAGTATCACAGTGGAGGTGTGGGGATTAGGTTTCCCAGTTGCTGGATTTCTCCCTTTTATAGTCTTCAAATCAGGGTTTGCAGTCAATGTTACCTTGGTAACAAAGCATTCAATATTGACATTTAGATGAAAACCTGATTAGACTCAAGCTGATATGTTTCAACTGTTAGATAAAACTTAGCTTGTTACACACAAATGAAAAGTGACTTCATTTGGATATAGTTAACCGTACCTAAACGTTTACACCTTGTTGGCTCCACAATAGTTAACCGAAGTTAGCCATATGAACACTTTCCTATCAACCTTGTTCATCTTAACACAACTAGTTCAAATGACTCAAATGAAACTAGTTCTAGAGTTGTTTAATTGTTTATATTCTCATAGAAGTATAAAAGATACAATTGAAGAAAAATCGATTTTGATTCACTCGAATCAATTCATGAACATTATAGCCACGGTTTGCAAAATATTGCATTCCTTAATTTATAAATGTATTAGTTCATGAACAAACCGATTTTAAAACATAACCTACTCAAGTATGCAAACATGTACGCATACCTAAGTGGCCGAACTTGGTCTGGGTTCGCCAGTATGCGAAAGGGTACGCATACCACCAAACTCAGTTGATTTCCCGGACTTTAACTTACTCCGGTAAGCATACGGGGTATGCATACTAAGTTCCTCGACTTTCAACTAACCAACCAGTACGCATACGGGTATGCATACTATGGTTCTCGGACTTGGAATTACTTGCAACAGTTAGCATACAAGTACGCACATTGTGCTATATCCAATCATAGTTAATTGTTATAAACTCCTAGATCATTTCAACATTCTTAGAAGACGATAATATCTGTCTCACACAAACTATTATCTTCAAAGCAATTTTCAAGTGATCGATAGATCAATACGAAACATTCTGAGTCTACATCAAATGACTGTCTCACACAAATCATGTAAGATGTTACCAGGAGATTTTCACATGATCATCTTTTGACTTTCGTCAAGAATATAAGATGAACTTGGTTAAAGTGAAAGATTACCAATACATATTTCGAGAAATATGTAAGCGAGTTAAAATCAACTAGAAATATCAAATGTGTATAATCGAAGTCTATATAGCTATACGACTTTTGTCTCAAATAGGAGATAAAGTAGATATACTTTTGAGTGATAGATGAGTTCAAGTATCCACATACCTCTTGTTGATGAAGTTCCACAAGCTCCCCTTAGTAGTTCTTCGTATTCAATCGATGAACGTCGTGAAATCTAAAGCTCGACTACACTTTCTATCCTAATCTGAGACTTAGCTATAAGTAGACTAGCTTATAGTTATGGCAAATAAACTTGACAAACAAGATTGAGATAGCAACGCTTGCGAGTTCGACCGAGCAGTGCTCTAACAATTTACCTTTGTCAATTTTAGTGACAAAACTCTCAATACATATGTATTACAAAATAAATAAACTTTGTAGCTTCTCATCCAAATGCTTGATTTCCTTGGTTCTTCAACATTACTCGAATTCTTCGTCACTTCCAAGTACTCCAGTGATTCTGAACGTATTCAACTCAACATCATAGTTGTTGAAGATCCGTAGCTATAACAATGAGAAAAAAGTATCTCTCAATCATTGTTATACACTTCATAGTATTATTACACAACATCAAAGTCCAATTGTATCACAACTTTGACAACAATACTATGGTGATATGTATCATTAACCCTTAGTCAATACTTCATCTCACAATGAAAAGCACTCCCCCTTACATAATGACCCGTAAACCATATATATTTCTAGTGTGAACTACACAATAATTCTCCCCCTTTTTGTCAATATAAATTGTCAAAGATATGAAAACTAGCGGGATCATAATGAAATTCTCGTAGAGATATTTCATGACTAAAAGAGAACATATCAACTTTGTTTCGATGATTTCACATAGTCGAAACTTAATGTATTCATCAAGGAGTTTATAAAGATACAAGAAAACTCCTATAATATTCCACGGCCACACTCTCCACAAAGATTTGGCAATTAAGCACAAGTTCAACTAACAACTCTCCCCCATAAAATGCCATTCCCGAGAGAACAACAAGAACGACCTTACTTTTACAAAAAAAGAAGGATTTCTTTGGACAATAAAAAAATACATCAAACATGAATTTGTATCCAGAAGATTCAATTAAATTAACCACAAGAGAACCTATGATTAATTTAATCAGAAATGCTCAACATAAGAGAACTTATGGAGCCGCACAATACTTTCACATAGAAGTGGATCAGGGAAAGATCAATACTGCTGAATATTCAAAGATTCATTCTATATTCATCAATATTTGCATAATGATACCATAGACTTAATCTTTGTTATCAATAGTTCATTCTATTTTCCATCAATATTTGCATAAAAACATATAATATACTTAACTTTTGACATACATGGGTCAATCATAGTTCACGGACGTAAACACACATATCCCATAAAAATATTTTTGCAATATATAAAACCAATAAGATTAATACTACAAAATTATCTTCCAAATCAACTTTAGAATTTAAATAAATAAGTCTAAAAACATTGCAAGATGAAAATCGTTGGTAATAGCTATGTGTACTCACAATAATTGCTATTCCAAACCCTAGTTATCCTTCTTAAAACAAAATAAAAAATCTCATAAGAAGTTTCCTAGACATTAAGACTTTTGAAAAATTCTTTATCGTCCCCGAACTCCTTGTCGTCAACAACCATTGGAACATAAGGTTC
Organism: Papaver somniferum; assembly: GCF_003573695.1. Lineage (NCBI taxonomy): Eukaryota > Viridiplantae > Streptophyta > Magnoliopsida > Ranunculales > Papaveraceae > Papaver > Papaver somniferum. Next base: position 87,505,452 of record NC_039365.1, on the reverse strand, counting down.
ATGAAGAAAGGAGTCAATTTCAACAAACCTTCTTGACTGATGCCGAACCAGGGCCTTCTGAATTTCAAGAGTCCTAAAAACAATAGCCATTATTTGTTGTATCTCCTTTTTTATTTCCTTCAACTCTTCAGGAACACCAGAAAACTTCTGAATATTTGAAGGGACGGCCCTTGGATTCCTCACATTCCTCCTTTTTCTTTTCAAGGAAGAGGGTACCAGAGATTTATCTTTTTCCTTCATGATTGATGGCTTAACAATCATATTAACCTCTTTTCCGTCAGAAGTCATAATGTTTAGAGTCTCCATACAAATATGGGTTTGTGAGAGAAATTCACAAAGTAAGCTCTACAAGCAAACTTGTGATAAAAGAGTTTTTCAAGGAAAAAAAAAAGAATGTCGGGTTACGGAACCTTTATACAAAGTAAGAAGATTCAGGTACGCACAACTCACAACCTTAAAGAATGCAGAATTGTCGACTTTACCCCTTTTTTTTTAAAGAACAAACAAGGAAAACTCTTTTCAAAGCCAATCTAGGATATGAAAAGATAAACTGAAACCCAAACAAAAAAAAATAAAAGCTTTTTCTTTTTCTTAAGACCTGAAGTTGCTTAACTCTTGTCTATTTGGAATCAGACACTTGAGACAAGATGCACAGCCAACACAATTAAGTTGTGTTGGGGTGAACGATAATCTGTCTACCATGAACTTTTTGGAAAGAGTTCCTAAAATCCTTTTTCAAAAAATGTTTAGACCATGTTATTTTCTGTAGTGGTCTAACTTTTTCTTTAGAAATTAACTTCTTTGGAGAAAAATTGAGTTTACATACCTCAGACAACTTCTGAACAAGTTTAAGATTGTTTATTAATCGATTTGCTCTCCATTGAAGTTTGTTGACATATTTTACTTTATGCTTGTACTTGAAACAATTAGAGATTCCATGACCCTTAATAGTACAATAAGAACATGTCAAAGTGGAGGATGGTTCATACACCATAGCGGAGCAAGCTGCTAGAAAAAAAGTGGTACCTGAAATATTAGAAATAGAATTTCTTGTAGACAGAGAAAAACCATTTTATCCTCCAAAATAGTTGAAGAAGTTTCTCCAGGAAAAATATCAAGATTGATGTGAGTATTGCTACAATTATCAAAATCAATATTTTCAGCAAGGAGCGCAACACTTGATTTTTCATGTTCATTTAAATCATAGTGATCAGACATTTCATCAAGAGTTGCAGCAAGACCTTTGTTCCCAGTGTATTTTCAACGATTTGGACACTCATTGGCAAAATGACCAGAACCTTTACACTTGAAGCACTTAGGCATATCCTCATCACCAGTATCGATTGTATCCCTGTTTTTAGGAGGAACACGGTCATGAGGTTTAACTGATGATCTAGGCTTATCTCTGACAAACCGTTTACTTCTCTTCAAAAGAAGATCTCTAAACTGTATTGTGATCAGAGAGACTGAGTTATCAATATCTTCATCAGACGAATCAGTCTCAATAGGATCATCCACATAGTTGCCAACACATTTACTTTTGTCAAGCAATTTTGTGTTCTTTTGCGCTTTAAAACAATATACTTTTCAGATTTGGATGTATGCTCATGATCAAAGATCTTTAACTTCCAAACCAGAGTATTTATAGATAAAGTATTAATGTTATTTCCTTCAACGATAGCATGTTTCTTAGAATCGTATTTGGCTGGTAACGATCTGAGAATTTTCATCACAATGTCCTTTTCAGGAATAGTCTTACCCAACGCGAAAGATGCATTAACAATTTCAGACACTTTGTGATTAAACTCATCAAATGAATCTTCGTCAGCCATACAAAGGTTTTCCCAATCAGAATTTAGGTTTTGGAGCCTAGATTCCTTTTCAAAGGTATTCCCTTCGAATACAGTTTCTAATATATCCCACGCATCTTTAGACGAGTGCACGTAGTCACATGGTGCTGGAGATCTGGGGTAATAGCATGAATGATAGCATTTGAACCGTCAGAATTTTGTTTTGCAGCGAGAATCTCGTTAGGTTCATATCTACCAATATCTTTTGCAGTAGAGACACAGTCTACTGTAACCATTGGAGGGTTGTAGACATGAACAACATAAACCCATGATTGAAAATCACACGCTTGTAGAAAGGCACGCATAGAAATTTCCAACCATAAGTAATTTGAGCCATCGAAGACTGGTGGTATGTTTACTGAGATAGGACTTCTGTACATAGAGTCAGATCGCTACCAACACAGACGTATAAGGTCTTAAACATGTTTGCCTGCTCTGATACCAATTGAAAAAGCATGGGTCTAACAACCTCACCCAATATTTCGTTTATGCAATTTGTATGGACAAACTCCAATATAATTCCAAGAGAATCAAATAGGCAGTCAGACTCAATCAATGGAAATATATCGAAGAGTTGTATCTCTGCTTCACAATGTAATCATCAAATCAAACAGATAGAAATACGCGAGCCAGATTATTATGTGAAACAACTTAAACAGTACCAAAGACCAATGTTCAAGTGTCAATCAATTTATATCAACAACCAAAGGTTGGATTATCTAATTGATTGAACTACGCACAACCTGTGATATTTCAATTATATAAACAAATATAACGCGGAAAAGAAATGACACAGACACCAGAAATTTTTTTAACGAGGAAACTGCAAATGTAGAAAAACTTCAGGATCTAGTCCATATTTGAACACCACACTATATTAAACCGCTACAGACACTAGCCTACTCCAAGTTGTCTTCAGACTGAATGTAGTTGAGCCCTAACCAATCTCACACTGATCAAGGTACAGTCGCGTTCCTTACGCCTCTGAATCCCAGTAGGACTCTACCCACTTGATTCCCTTAGCTGGTCTCACCCACAACTAAGAGTTGCTACGACCCAAAGTCGAAGACTTGATAAACCAATCTGTCTCACACAGACAAGTCTATTGAATAGATAAATCTGTCTCCCACAGAAATACCTATGAGTTTTTTTTCGTCTTTTGATAAATCAAGGTGAACAGGAACCAATTGATACACCAGACTTATATTCCTAAAAAACAACCTAGTAGTATCAATCACCTCACAATAATCTTAATCGTATGGTATCGAAACAAGATATTTTGGAATCACAAACGATGAGACGAAGATGTTTGTGACTACTTTTTATCTTGCCTATCGGAGATTAAATCTCGAGAAAATCTTAGATAATATAGTACTCAATACACGCAACTACAGAGAAAATAGTTGGGTCTGGCTTCACAATCTCAATGAAGTCTTTAATTCGTTAGCCTATAATGGTTTTAGAAAAACCTAGGTTAAAGGAGAATCGACTCTAGTCGCAACTAGTATCACACATGAGGTATGGGGATTAGGTTTCCCAGTTTCTAAAGTTCTCCCTTATATAGTCTTCAAATCAGGATTTGCAATCAATGTTACCTTGGTAACAAAGCATTCAATATTCACAGTTAGATGAAAACCTGATTAGACTTAAGCTAATATCTTTCAACCGTTAGATCGAACTTAGCTTGTTACACACAAATGAAAAGTGACTTTATTTAGATATGGGTAACCGTACCTAAACGTGTACACCTTGTTGGCTCCACAATAGTTAATCGAAGTTAGCCATATGAACACTTTCATATCAACCATGTTCATCTTAACACAACTAGTTCAAATACTCAAATGAAACTAGTTCTAGAGTTGTTCAATTGTTTATATTCTCATAGAAGTATACAAGACACAATTGAAGCAAAATTGATTTTGATTCACTCGAATCAGTTCATGAACATTATAGCCACGGTTTGCAAAAGATTGCATTTCTTAATTTATAAATGTATTAGTTCATGAACAAACCGATTTTAGAACATAACCTACTCAAGTATGTAAACGGGTACGCATACCTAAGTGGCTGGACTTGGTTTGGGTTCGCCAGTATGCGGACGGGTACGCATACCACCAAACTCAGTTGATTTCCCGGTCTTGAACTTACGTCGGTACGCATACGGGTATGCATACTAAGTTCCTGGACTTTCAACTAACCAACCAGTACGCATACGGGTATGTATACTATGGTTCCCGTACTTGTAATAACTTGCAACCGTTAGCATACAAGTACGCATACTGTGCTATATCCAATCATGGTTAATTTTTCTAAACTCTGATTTCAATCATTGAAACATTCTTAGAAGACGACAATAGCTGTCTCATACAAAATATGAGCTTCAAAGCAATTTTCAAGTGATCGATAGATCAATACGAAACATTCGGAGTCTACATCAAATGTTTGTCTCATACAAATCATGTAAGATGTTACCAGGCGATTTTCACATGATCATCTTTTGACTTTCGTTAAGAATATAACATGAACTTGGTTAAAGCGAAATCTTACCAACACATATTTCGAGAAATATGTAAGCGCGTTAAACTCAGCTCGAAATATCAAATGTGTGTAATCGAAGTCTATATAGCTATACGACTTTTGTCTCAAATATGAGATAGAGTAGATAAACTTTTGAGTGATAGATGAGTTCAAGTCTCCACATACCTTTTGTTGATGAAGTTACACAAAATCCCCTTAGTAGTTCTTCGTCTTCAATCGATGAACGCCGTGAAGTCTAAAGATCAACTACACTTTCTATCCTAATCCGAGACTTAGCTATAAGTAGACTAGAAATCAAGACTTATAGTTTTGGAAATTAAACTTGACAACAAGCTTGAGATAGCAACGCTTGCGAGTTCGACCGAGCAATGCTCTAACTCATTCCAAATGCGGTTTAGGTTTTTCTTATCCTCAGGTTTATGCACCTTGTAGTGAATATCAGTTTTTTGGATAAAATGAAAGAATTTTGTTTTTCTTTCAGTATACTTCAGAAAGAAGTGTGGGTATATTCTACCAACAATGAGCAAACTGCTCCTTGGATGAAGGTACTTCAGTTTGGGTATTATGTTTTATAAACATGTCGTGAAGAGGGGTGCAAGAAGAAAAAAAGACAGCGGGACTTAAATATTCACAACGAATAGCTTTATAATAATGTTGTACTTGATTTGGGACTTTGCACTTCCCAATGATTTTTTTTTTGTGGATTTAGAATAGTGTTGTACCTGATTTTACGTAGTGCATACACTCCCGACACTCCTTTCCCCATATAATAATGCTAGAATAACCAAGTTTTATCCCGTGAAAGCTCCTGAAAAATAATTGTGTGGAAGTTAGGGTAGCTACTCTACTATTGCAATCATAAAAGTATATAATTGGGCCTGACGGGTGTAAACTTCGGATTTTCCCGCAGTACACCTAGAATTATTATCCCACTTAATACATGCGAGTTATGTTATCCACGAATTTAACATAATTATTTCGGAGGACCGAATAATACATGCGAGTTACTCCAACTCCTCGTTAGCAACGCGTACCATTCGCAAATTATAACTGTTTGTATTAAATCCCAATTATCCGATCCTTAAGAACTTCGTAGTTTTTCCGAAAACTTACAGACAGGAAGGGTCGAACCCCTGACTACCTTGGTAGTTTTTCCCAAAAATTACGGACACGAAGCGTCGAACTGGAGCCCTGATTCCCTTGGTAGTTTTTCCTAAAAATTACAGACATGAAGGGTCGAACCCACTGGGCCCTTATATACGGTTTATATTAAATCCCAATTATCTAATCCTTAAGAACTTAGTAGTTTTTTCAAAATTTACATACAGGAAGGGTCGAACCTCTGACTTTATGCTTGTTAGTAGTTTTTCCCAACAAATTACAGACAAGAAGGGTCGAACCCCTGACTTTTTTCCTAAAAATTACAGACATGAAGGGTCGAACCCACTGGGCCCTTATATACGGTTTATATTAAAGCCCAATTATCCAATCCTTAAGAACTTGGTAGTTTTTCCGAAATTTACATACAGGAAGGGTCGAACCTCTAACTTTATGCCTGTTAGTAGTTTTTCCCAATAAATTACAGACAGGAAGGATCGAACCCCTGACTCTGTGCTTATTGAATGAACACTTGACCACTGATCCACGCTCTTGTTGTTGAGTGTAATGCAAATATTATATATATATATATATATATTTCAATTTATTTGTAAAATCATATCACCCTCTTAGAAGCTTGTACTAAAAAGTATTTTCTTATCGTTTAGTATACGTCGAATTTTTTTTTGCCAGATTATTATTTTAAAAATGAATTATACACGTATGCATGCCATTCCAAATTATTAACGAATTACGAATCATTGAGAGAATTCTTGATCGAATATAACTTTATTAATCCGAATAATATTCGTACGTTTGCCGATCCGTATATTTGTCGAATTTCGAACTACTAACTAGGCTCCAACTCGGTGTTCAAGTCGCTTGTTTTATGACCATCGCGAATAATCCGCGGATTATTCAATTTTCGATGCGCAAGCCCACCATCTAGAGCTACAATACGGACCATTTTCACTTCCCTCGTACTAACTCGGCCCATTTAACTCATTTCATTTTCAAGGTTTTTACAAAAATTGAGTTTTGAACACATGCCTATAAGAACTAACCACTAAACAAACTACTCTTTGTTGATAAGATTGGTACATATTTTTAAGAACATTTGAAATCCTAAAAACATAAGATAATAACATAACAATGCGTTAAATGGTCTTCTTTTACAATCAATATGTGTCGAATTTGATTTTTAAATGCCGAATTTATATCTATAAAACAAATTATACACGTATGTATATCGTTCTGAATTACTAATGAATCACGAATTGTGTTTTTGACCGAGTTTAACTTCTACGAATCCAAATAATACGGTAGGTATGATGTTTGTACAAATTGTCAAATTCCGAATTACTAACTAGGCTCCATATACTTATTTTTGAAACGTCCATATACCTATTTTTATTTACTTTGTATCATTACTAGGGTATGACCCATGTCGTAATGGCACGGGTTTCAGATGCTCATGTTATTGGTTTTGCCGAATGTTCTAAGTCAGACGCTTGTCCCGTGGTTCTAAAAATGCATCTTCGGTGATTCTTAAATTTGTAACAAATTCATTATGCATTCTACGCTGGTTGTATATTTCAACATGTAGGCATGTACCTTGAACACTCATTAAGTATTATCCTCTCAAAAGACCAATTAAAGTATCATTTTCCAATGTGAAAAATGTTTCTGGTGATGTGCATGATTTTGATGGAATAACGTATTTATGTTGGGAAATTGATGTTGTGGGTGTTGGAATGCCATCGAGTTTTCTTACCGAAATTGAATCATCGAAGCGCAGTATTTAACAGAAACTGTATACAGTGAAGATGCTGTATACAACTCCATGTACTTTACAATGCTCATGAAATGGCATGGGCTAGTCTATGATGAGTCCCACGGTGCTTTTTAAAACTTGCAATGTTCTTGTTGGTTGGTTCGTCAATTTATTATATTAAAAAAAAAAAAAAAAAAAATCCCACAAACTTGCAATAATTTTACCAAAATGAGAAATGTACCATCACAAACTGTCTATCAACTGGTAAATAGTCGTAATCCCGTAGATGAAGTTTTCTTGATAAATACGTGGATTCATCCAAAACTTCATTCCTCTTACAAATACTGTCATTCATATAAGCGTGAAATTTGACCATCTCCATCAAATACTGCTTTTGTTCACTCCCCTTCACTACAAATAAGACGGGACCCATTGGCATATGGAATTCTAATGAAGTAGGTCCACAGCTGCAAATCAAAACTTTACTGTCTTAATTGTGTGACACAGTTTTAGCCTTCATAAAAGTAATCAGTTCAACAAAAATATCATACTATATGGCAAGGTTTTCAGAAGTAATTTATATATATTAGAGTTCAAAAAATGCTGAATTCTCGTGGGGATAAAACAATTATAATGTCAAATGAGTAATCTCAAGCTCAAGCCAGACTAAATAATCTTTCGTTTTTACGAAGCGGTGCTTTTATTGCTTCTCACAAAACTAAAATTCACATGTGCAGTGTGAGATCCCTTGTAGACCCGAAATTATAAACATCACCCTACCATGACTGCGGAAATACAGGAGAAGGATGGGATTACCTACTAAAAAAATATACTTAAGTTGATTACTAACTATGAGAAAATTTACATAAAAAAGGTGAAATTTTGTCCAAAAGGGTCCACAGAAGGTTATTATTATATCCAAAGTGTTAACATAATTAATTTGTCATTATCATCAAAACACAATAAGGGCATGCTAAATGAGATTGATTAAATGTTATCGAACTACTTACAAAAAAAAAAAAAAAAACATGTCAGGATTTTCATTGATTTAGAATTTAAGAAACCTGCAGTTGTTTAAGGTATCATGCAACACTGGCATTGGATGATAAGGGCCATAGGCCTGGTGGACTACTTCAGTAAGATAGAAGCTGAGTGCTTAGAGCAGTGATAAACCTTACCACTACCTGCGGACTGTGTCAACGAAGAAAGGATGTTGAATCATGCGTGTAAAGGATCTTATCGCAGTTTAGTGACCAATCTATGAAGGACCCTATGACTGCACAAAACATAGGGCGATGACTATTGCCTTCGTAGCACAAAGAGAATATTAAAAAAAGTACACAACGCATTCACTCTAAACCATGCACTACATAAAAGCAACATAAGGAAAATAAGGTAACTCAACTGAACTTCTGCATTTGAGCTCCACTTTATCAAGTACAACATGGAAGCATCGATGACCACCATTGCAGTCCCTCCAAGGAAAAAAATCTGAAGCATAATTGGATGACAATTATAGGTTTTGAGGAAATGCATAATAAAAAGAAATGACAATAATTTACCTTATAGTTCGATGTGTTGCATACATTTTTCATTTCGCAGTCCTACATAATGTACACAAAATGACTGATTCAGTACTCCCCGTAAAATGGTTCGTTTCGAAGTGAAAAACTTGGCATTAATACTGATATTGGGGTGAGAGCTTTGAAACCATTAAAATTATAAGAGAAGATGAATCATAAAGCAGCAACATGCAAATTCTCCATAGTTGGTTCTCTTAGGCATGAAATCTTCCAAGACCTTCGCAACAACGGTCTTCTTCAAACTGAAAGGTACTCACTATTGAGATGCCAATTCAGAACAAACCAATATTGAAGAACTGTTGTGCAGTGTAAAGAATCGCTACATGTATCGACGTATAACACCGATGTTCTACTCTTATAATTCACAAATATGCATTACACTGGATATACAGTTATGGGGGCAGAGAATTGTTAATCATGAATTAAAGAAAATCAGTTTTAGCACCTAAAATAAGCTTGCAACTATGTGTTGGACCTACGTATCTCTCTGGCTTTTGCAACATCTAAATTAGACATAAAGAGTACAAAACACAACGCTTATAACATGAACTTCTAGATTTATGTTGGTTATTATCCGTGCTTAGCAATAGGAACTTATAAGGGATTCCTCCCTCATGTCTACCAAAGTAATGGTTTCAAACACAAAATGGAGGTCTACATGGATACAATGAAATTAACCAATCATTCAACTGTTGAAAAAAGTTAAAATGACAAACACTAACTTGTTAACAATAACTTCAAATGCATTTTGATTCCTTTTACACACACTAATTGGTTCGTTGACGGAGACATGAGTTTATTGCAGGAAAACACGAAATAGTTATTATAGGGGTGATGGTGGATGGATGGACTAAAAAAGGTACCTTTACTTTGAGATCAACTGTGTTCAGCATATAAAATGCATTATCCTAAGACTCCATGATCATTGCTGTCAGAAGGAAGAATCATATTTTTTCCAAAAATCAGAACCAATTAAAAGAAAGAAAGAAGAAAAAAAGTCGAAATATTGCAACACCACACACACAGGTGAGTCAGGTGACATTACCACATAATCCTCACAGTTGGTTCATGATTTTTTCCCACTATCTTTCCAAAAGTTGAAAGAGCACTGTTTGTATAAAAAAATACCCAACATTTCACTCAAAATGGTCGTATTACTAACGAAAGAAAGAAAGACACGAACATAAGAATGAAATTTAAGGGAAAGAAAACTATAAGTAAGAAAGTAGATATATTGTTTTTTGTATTTTTTATCAAGTATGAGCAACAAAGTAGAAAATTATGGTCGTATTTTTTATCAACTAAATTGGAGTTGAGAGCATCCATTGCCTCTTTCCAAATGCTAACAAAAAAAAAAAAAAAAAAAAACTGAAATTGTTGTTATAAAGCTAACTCCAAATGGTCTTTTGGTTATATACCTTTTAGTTACACACCCTAAGTGTTTAAAATTCCACTAAACTCTAACTGGTTAGCTAGAAATTGGTGGAGAAATACAGTGTCATTAATTTCGTTATCTTCTTCCAATCTCTTCTTAGATCTTTCGAATGGCCATGTGTCTCAAAAGACAAATAAAAATGCTTTAAAATGGCCATACAAAATTGAAAATTTTAATAAAAAAAAGATTAAATTCATGGATTCAGGGTAAGTGAGTTAACAAACTTCAACCACAAAAACCATTGTGTGTATAGGAAAAAACTAAACGAAAACAACCAACAAAGACCAAAACAATAATTACAAAGATTGGTCGATGATCAATCAGATGGCTCCGGAAATGGGTACCTGAAATTACAATCAAATCTAATCTTTCGAAAAAGAACCTATAAAATCAAAAGATAAATAATAACGTCCCACACACCTATCGAATTTACAATGACCAAAATGAATCAGACCTGGGATCATAGAAATAAGAACCACAGTTGATGCGTGTGGGTATATAAGATCCGTGCAATCTTATCAAGAGATGAATTACTATTGAACCGCAACATGAACCTGCCGATTCTAATACTACTGCTGAATTTGAAATCGTAAGAGAATCGAAGATACACACCAATTACGCTGACGCAAAGAAACCGCAACCTGTTTCATCAAATAAGAACAACAAAACCTAATTCGAAAATTAAACCTGATGAAAAAGAAATTGACTAATTAAAAGAGATCAACATACTAACCCTCTTGAAAAAAAAAGGTCTTAGTAACCCTCTTTTGAATTCCAATCGCCCATTTGAGATATGCTTGAAAAAATGGCCAAACAGCTGCAGAGAGAATATTTGAGATTAAAAAGAGGTGAGGGAAAATATATGAAGAGATTGGGAAATATGAAACTGATCGATTAAAAAAGAATGGAAGTAGTACAACTGACTAAAATGAAACGGCTTGATAAAATGGAGAAGAAATAATAAAACCTACAAAAATGAAACGTATCAAATTTAATGTCTTACCATCGAGCATAACGAAACATTAAATCAATCTTGACCATTCTCTATATAGCCAAAATGTAGATCTCCGTCCAACAGTAAAAGCATACATATCTTTTCTACTGCCATAGCATATAGATACTTAGAATTAATCTAGACCGTCTTTTATAGATGTCCGTCCATATAGAAAAACACCACTGTCCCTTATAATATAGATATATATATAATTGTAGAGTACAAATGACATTTCATATGAAATCTCAAATCTTGAATTGCGTTCCATTTAAAAGCCTATGATAATTCAAAAGAGTTATACTATCCGTCAGAAAAGGTATTCAGATGACCTTCCAAAACTTGCAACAATTATGAGTATGGAGGAAATTTTCGTTTGGTCCTTTTTTAGGAGGTCCCAAGACTGTTTGGTCTAGTTGGAAAAGGTGTTTCCTGTTTGGTCCGTGATTATTTGAAAATATAAAATGGACAAAAATACCATTTCGTACTATTTTAGCATTAATTTCCTTAACTTTTCTATTTCCATAATTATTTGAGTTCATGCTCCCTGATGAACTCTAAACTTCCTACTTTTTTCTTGTAGGAGTTCATTCTGTTTGATGAACTATCAAGTGTTTAGTAATGCTTTTTGTAGATTTGAGTTCATTCTTAAAAATGAACACACAACAAAAAATTCATTATTATGAACAAAAAACAGAGTTCATTCGTCAAAATGAACACCCAATCAAGGTTCATTATTATGAACAGAAATGAGAGTTCATTTTTTCAAATGAACATCAAGTCAAAGTTCATTATTATGAACAAAAATCAGAATTCATTCGTCAAAACGAACACCTATCAAAAACAACCTAATTCAAACCTTAAACAGAGTTCATTCTTTAACATGAACGCACAACAAAAATCCATAAAAATTGGAAGTTCATTTAAAAGCGTAGAACAAATATCAGAGAAACGTAAATCTTCATCGTCTTCATCAACTTCAACAGCAGCAGCAGCAGAAAAGAAAAAACTAAAAATCTTCATCATCTTCGACCACAACAACAACAATAGCAGCAAAAAAACGTAAAAAATCTTCATCATCTTCATCATCATCGTCGACGTCTTCATCATCATCGCACTCATCATCGTCATCTTCATAAGCAAAGAATAAAGAAGAAGAAACGGAGAGAGAAAGTAGGGGGGAAAATTCTAAAATGATTCCCAACTCTCTTAATAATTGAGTATATATAGTTCCAAAAGAGTGTTTATGTCGCTATCAAAAGATAATTACATCATCATGACGTCATCCCGCATAGGCATTCCTATGACTAAACAATAATTTCTAGGTCCAAACATTAATATATATATTTTAAAAATTGACCAAATAGACCATTGACTAGGTCAACACGACCAAACTCATTCTTTTGAAGTATTATTTTTAGGACTATATTTAGTTTCTACTATGAGTATGGATACAAATCATGTTTGTGTAACTATACTTGGTAACATATATTTAGGTGGATATTTTGTCGTGGTACTTTTGATCAAACTTTTTGTTCTATTTATCTTTCAACAACTATACAACCAGGCGATATGCTCTTACTTGTTCAGGTGCTCTTACTTGTTCAGGTAACTTGGGCATGGCAACCTATCCAAAAGGCCCCGTTTCATTTGGGATCGGATGGGTTGTAAAGCACACCTCGTTTGTTATATATAGAGTGAGAGACTAAAGAAGAAACTAGCTGAATTAACTTGAGCGGCTTTGTACATTTATAGTTGATGAGAAATAATCAACTAACCCAACCAAAAGGAACAGAGAGAAGAAAATAAGCAAAACACTCACTCCAGCACCTATATAGAATGTTGTGAATTTCTTAACAGTAAATAACACAACCGCTTCGAGGAAAAATGATCATCATGGTTGAATGAACTGCAGCACTCATCATCCATCCCACAAACCATTGAAAACCCGCTTACCACCCAGGTGCCTCCTAGCTTTTGTGGTCTTCTGTGTTTTCTTTCTCCCTTTTTGCATTTTTAAAAAGAATGGCGATTGGTACCCCACCTAGACTTCCTACTGAACGGCCTGCAAGCCTCTATACTGAGATCAACCGCTGCAGCAAGTGCCATGGATATGGAAGCATCCTCCACACATGTCACATGCCGCATAGCCAGTTGCACCAATGGCTTACTGTGCTTCCCTTCACCCTGCACCCTACAATTCATCACAAATCCCCCCACTACTGGCCCAACTGATGGGAAGTCTCCACTGCTTTGTGGGCTTGGCAACGGAGTGGCTGCCAGGGTCTGCCTGTCCGTGTCAATAAAGAATTCCCCACCCTTGTCAGCACTAATCAACATCTCGGAGACTAGGAGTCCACCATCTTGTCCTCCCTCCGGTAGAAGGTGAAATCGGCAGCATATTGAGTCTCTCATGCCTCGAGCTTGCCCCAGGGTTGCCAGCTCTCATGCCCACAGGCATCGGGGAGAACAATTAACCAAGCACCTGGATTGGAGCGTGCAACACGATCACAACCTGTTGATGGCACAAAGGGAGTGGTCATGAAAGCGGCAGCAACTGCCGAACCAGAGAGGTCATGGATCATCACCTTCCACCCCTTCCTCTCCCTTCTTTCAATCTCTTGATCACTCCCACCACTGGAGCTTTTCCAGTAATTGTTTACAGGGTCAAGCAGAGGTGCCCTGTTGTGTAAGCAAACACCAGATGAGTTAAAACCAAAACAAACGGAAGAAAAAACACCCATGTAAAAACTATCATACAGAATATTGGTGATAATGATTGGCTGGCTTAAAAAAAGGTAAGCCAGACTCTGTGTCGTAACCATATCTTAGTCTTGCTAAGTGTGCATCTGTGTGCATGCCTGCATGGAGCTGACTGTAGTTGGTCATTATGCAAACTACTTTTCACTTTCCTCATTAGCATAGAGCAGACAATCTAATATGTTCTGGGTCTAGTCATAGTACACATCAACAGAGAAGTGAAGCAACAAAAAAAATGCATGGTTCTTACCGCCTATCGCGACTGAACTTGCAACTAAAAATAGGCTGTTTGATGCAACCTTGAAGCTGAACTATCTGGGGACTCAGAGTGGTCTCATCTTCGAACTGGAAAACATATCTAGGATCAAGATCAAGCTTCACAATAAGATGCAGTTCTACTGCCAATTTGGCGCTCTCTTGCTTGTTCTTGCTAATGTCAACCCACCCACTATGAAGCAACACTGGTTTCCCTTCTCCCCACTCACGGCTCACCTTCAATTTAAATGTCCCAATCTGCTGCTTCTTACTACTAATGCCGCAATGGAACCCCTGTCTAGATTTGAAAACAGAGACATCCAAATACGCCATAGAAGTATGGAAACGCCTAGGAGCTAATAATGCTTTCAAATTAGATTCTTCGAGATAGAAGCAACTGGCAATATTTTGTGGGTCTGGAGTAGCAGATTCTGGTGAGGTTATAAAGGGGATTGATGTAGTTTGAACTGGAAAGCCTCGGAGACGGATCTCACACATCCATGAGGAAGAGGGAGCATCAATTTCTGTTTTTGAAGACCTTGAAGCCGCTACGGGATCTCTCAAACCCAGTGACCCAATTGACAACCTCACAAAGGCTTTGGGATCCATCAGTGTCACAAAGCTTGCTCCATTATATCAAATATTGGAACTTCAACTCTGTCAAGATCCCTGTTAAGGTACACAAACAGTCATGTCGGATCAAGCTTGTGGATTTAATGGGACGTATTAAGAAGAAAAAAAGGCCCAAAACATAGATGACAGAAGCAAATAACAAACTAACCAGGTTACATACTGTACAGTAGTTAACTGGGGGGAACAAGAATGTAGTTCCATCAGTTATTTTTTATTTTCATTTTTTCTACGCATGAATGAGAATTAGAGTCTACGTACAACTGGAAGTTCTACAGTTTAATTCAGGAGGAAGTAGACAAAGTCATCAATTCTCAGTTGAGTACAGATGCTGTTGGATAATCATTAGTGCAAATGCTATCCATTTGGTTCTTAGTCCACCCACCAAAGGACATTTTCTAAAATTGTTGTTTCAGAACTGCAGATATGAACTGAAGTAATTTACTTAAACCATAACATGTCTAATCAGTGCTGCCACACCCTATACTGATTTGTTGTGAGTTTTCCTAGGCACCATGAACATACATGACGAGGTACTTTGTTGTTTACTTGTTTCAACAAATAAGTAAAGTAATTATGTGCTTCTTTATCATAGAGACCATTTTCAATCCAACACACCCACTATGAAATCAATTTTTCCATTTCCGAAGTAATGAAAAAGACTCAAAGAAGCAGAGTGAAAAAATCAAAAAAGTGTCTATAACTGTAAAGAAATTAACTAACCAGAGGATTTCAAATTACAAGATCTAATAATAGTAACTTTTTAACCGACAATCAAATCCTAGTACTAGACATAAAACAGAAGGAAAGACTGTTTTTATTGTTCAAGTTTGGTATTTTCTTTACAAAGTGTAAAAGTGAGTGAAGTTCTAATAAACATTAGACAGACAACTTTACTAGAAAAGAATATACTACCTTTCATTCAAGGGAAAGAAGATACCAAAACCTCCTTAACTATATAGAACATAGTACCTAAGAGAGTTCTTTCCCCTGCCAACATCCAGATATTCAATTACCACAAAACAAAATCATCTGAATGTTATCTTTAGCAGCAGGCCCTAGACAATCAGTGTCCAATGTCAAAGCTAATTCTCGGACCAGAACGACGCACCCATCCTCTGGTCTGGTGTGCTGCCATAATCTGCACGATCATCGCTATCGCGGTGATAATCACGGGGCTCGTCGTGTTTGCAGGCTACATGATTATCAGACCGAGAGTCCCTTATATCAGTGTCAACTACGCTAATCTAGACCAGCTAAATTACAGTCAGACAGGACAAGTGAACCTCCAGATATCTCTTAACATCAGGGCAGAAAATGAAAACGCTAAGGCACACGCAAGCTTCTCTGATGTAAGTTTCATTCTCAATTTCCATGGATTGAAGATTGCCCAATTAAGGGCTGATCCATTCGACGTGCCTAAGAACGAGTCGGTCAATCTTGCTTACGTTGTTCCATCCATGTCAATTCCATTAGAACAGGATGCTATGGAAGACATGGATGCATCATTGAAACAGAACAAAATATCATTTAATCTTAAAGGCGACGCAAGAACAAGATGGAGGGTGGGTATCTTAGGGTCTGTGAAGTTTTGGAGTCACTTATCTTGTCAACTCAATTTCTTTGCTAACAATGGTAGCAGTATAAACACTGATTGCAGTTCGAAGTCTAAATAATGTAAAAATTCATCCATTTATTGTTTTCTTTCTTCGCTTTTCTTGATACAGTATCAAAATGTCAGTAACCTTTTTCCCTAAATTACATATGATCATGAGCTGAACAAGGAGTAAATTTCAAAAATTCAATTTTAAATAACATTTAATATACATATCAATTGGCAATAAGATAAAAACTCTGGGCAAGAACAAAAAAGTTCAGAAAATTGAAAGGAAAAGGAAGAAAAAAAAGGTATAGGCGCACACCTTTATACGAAGCTTTAACAATTTTCTTTTATTTCTGCAACTGAAATCAAGAACAGACCACCTGGCACAAATTAGTGAGAACCCAGACTATATTTAAAAAAAAAAAATCCTAAAATTCCTTTGCTATTAACTAGTAGTAGTAGTATTACTCACTAGCAAACCCATAATTATAATAAGGTTATTCTTTGAAGTTGGAAGCCTTTGATATGTTTAGACCCACCAGTAAAAAGAAAAGGGAAGAAAATTGGTTATTTAGGTAGTAGTTTTTCTCTGAAAATATCTTTTGAAGGGAAAAATTAAAGTTACTTTCTTGGGCAAAGAAAAAGAAAAGCTGATCAATTATGATTAGCAAAAATTGGGATGGGAATTATGAATATCCAAAGGTGAACCCTAATTTGGTGTTACGAATGGAGCCTAACAGAAAGTTGAATGAAGAAAGTGATGATGACCATGTAATTGGGGAAGATAGACTAGTGAGAGTTAAGTAAAGGGAACGAACAAACTAATAATAAAGGAAGTTCTAAGAGCAACTGCAGTGGTGCGATCAAAATCAAAGATCAAAGATCAAAAAAAAGATTAAAATTTGGGTTTAGTCCGTGTTGTGACGCAACGGTACATGATTAAAATTTCATCAGGCGGTCCGTTCCATTTTTTTTTTTTGTAAAATTTCATCAGGCGGACTTTAAAAGTCCGCCCCATTTTTTGTAAATTTAAAATTTCATCAGGCGGACTTTAAAAGTCCGCCCCATTCTTTGCAACTTTCATCAGGCGGACTTTAAAAGTCCGCCTCATTCTTTTTTTTTTTATTTAATTAAAATTTCATCGGGCGTAATTTAAATCTCCGCCCGTTAACAAGCGTACTTTAAATTTACGCCCAGCAACAAGCGTACTTTAAATTTACGCCCGACTATATTAGAATTTGGGATTTGGTCGCGACCATATTTGATCTGGGATTTGATCTTTGGTTGGGATTTGATATTTACTCCGTCCCACTGTGTTACGATCTCATCCCAAATTTTTGGTTATACTCGCCCACTGTGGAGGCTCTAAAAGAAGAGAGATGGAGGGAGAGAGGACGAATGGGAAAATGCTGATAAAAGAAGAGAGAGGGGGGAGGGAGATGACGATGTAGTTAATCTGGAATACAGCTGTATTCAGAGAGTTTTCATGGAATCACTATCACACACACTCACGCACCAGAATCGAATACTACTACTACATAAAAATATGGAATTGTTTTAATATCTACTTTTATTTTATTCTATTCTAATTGGTTTATACGTCTGTATTACATGATTTTTAGTTGGTGTCTTACCGAAATTACAACTTTTATTTTTATTTTGAGATTACTCGATAGTAACAAATAAGCATCGGTATGCATAAATATTGCTTTTTTTTTTCTTAAGAAAAACATCATGGGATTAACAAAGAAAAGAGTTACAAACTTGGTTCAAGTTTTCTTCCTAGCAAGGGAACTGGGAAAAAAAAGGGAGAGAAGACCAAAGACCCTTAACACTAAGTTTTCTAGCCCGACTTGCAAGCCGGTCTGCTAGAAGGTTATTCACACGATTAACATACATAACTTTACAAGACACTGAACATAAAAATAAGTTCCGACACTGATCAAGAAGATCGCTACTCCTCCAATCAATGCTTGAACTGCCTCCATTAACAAAATCAACCAGTTGAAGACAGTCGCTTAAGATAACCACTTTGGCAAGACTCATCTCTTCTGCCCAAGAGAACGCCAAAATAAGAGCAGCAGCTTCAGCACCCACTGCATCTTGCATCAAGCCAAAGTCTGAGCGCGAATCTCTTATATTTCCTGCTGTGTCACACCAAATAAGACCCAAACCCATTTTAAATTTTTTATAAGAACCATCAATAAAGATAAAATGATCAATTTCATGAATAGGGAGCTTCAAAACCCTGGAAATACCAACAGAACATGATCTAGGAGAAATATAAGAGTTAATCAGAGTCTTGGTCTCCAAGATGATCTTGTGCAGATCAATAGGAGAGTTTCTGAAGAGTACATTACACCTTAACTTCCATATAGACCACATAACAATTGCGCCTATACTAGGCCAAGAGACTTTGTAAGGAGAAATACCAAAATCAGTATTATACCAATATAGGAAAATATCATCCAAGTCATCATAATCTGTAAGTACCATATGCTGAAGAGAGAGACCAAACCAAACATGAGAAGCCACAAAACAATTCACAAAAGATGTAATATTGTTTCATCATTACTAAGACAGAGGGGACAAGTAGTATCCACATGAGGGTTATAAAACTGAAGTAAGGAATTAACTGGAATCATATTAGCAAAAAATTTCCATAGAAAGTACTTAATCTTCGGCAGACAATCAACATCCCAGACTTTTCTCCAAAAAGAGGAGTCCCCATAAGAACCAAAATCATTCATGTAGACTTTATAGGCTGACTTAATCGTAAATTTACCGTTCCTTGTGTGAGACCACATTAACTTATCATTTGTATTGTGATTTAACCTAATAGACCTAATTCTAATAACATCCTCTGGCGAGAAAAGAACCGATAAAAGATTAACATTCCAATCTCTAGTTTGATTATCAATAAGATCATTAACAAAAATATAGCTATTATGATTAGGATTAGAAGAAGAAAGAGGAAAATTAATCCCTTGAATCCATGAAGAGTCCCAAATTTGTAGTGCATTTTCCATTATTGATTTTCACTACTGAGTTGGCTCTAATGAAGTGTAGGCTGTTAATAATGCCTTTCCAGATCCATTAAGAGGTATCAGCAGCTTTATCAATTTCAAGTAAATTCTGGTTAGGGAAATATGTATCTTTTAAGAATACAAAAAGCAGAATATTCGGATTATTCAAGACTCTCCAACCAAGTTTACATAAGAAAACTCTATTTGTAGCAAAAGAATTTCGAATACCTAGATCACCATTTAATTTGGACTTACCAATATCAGCCCAAGATCGAAAATAAGCAGCATGTTTTGGATTCTTTTTGGACCACCAGAAAGTTCTTTGAATCAAATCAATTCTGGAAGTAACAGTTTTCGGCAAAGGAAAGCAAGCCATATGATAAACTGCTAAAGTAGAGAGAACGTGTTTTGTGACCACAGTTCTGCCAGCAACATTTAAGTTTTTTTTTTTTGTATAACTTAATCTAGAATAAAAAAATTCAATAATAAATTCAAAGGATTTTGTTTTATCTTTTCCTATGAATAAAGGCGTGCCACGGTATTTTTCAAAGCTACTAAGAAATTTCATTTTCAGAGTTCTAGCTAACAATTTAATATGTTTGTGATGCATCTTACCACTGGTGATGAAACCCGACTTATCAAAATTGATAGCTTGTCCAGACGCTTTAGCAAAGACATTAATCACCTTTAACAGATTCCTAGCATATGTAGTCGATGCTTTTGAAAACAACATACAATCATCAGCAAAAAATAAGTGTGATATAGAAGGACTGTTTTTCCTAAACTTAAAACCCTGAATCAGCTTGTCATCTTCAGCTTTTATAAGTAACTGAGAGAGAACTTCCAACAAAGAATAAAAACATAAGGCGACAAATAATCACCCTGCCTAATACCCCTGGATGTAAATAAAGTCTCACCCGGCGAGCCATTAACCAAAACGGAGTAAGAAACTGTAGTAATACACTGAAAGATGAGATGGCACCAAACTTCAGAGAAACCAAGCTTCTTAAAAAAACAATAATAAAAGGTCATTCTAGCCTATCAAAATCCTTAGAAAAATCCATCTTGATAGTTTTATGACCATTTTTAGAGTTTTTCTTTTTCTTTTTAAAAGCATGAAGTATTTCATGGGTCATAACTATATCATATATCTGTCTATTAGCAACAAAAGCCGATTGATAAGGCGAAATTAAAGAATCCGGTATGGGTTTGAGGCGATTAGTTAGAATTTTTGAAATAATTTATATATTACATTTGACAGACTAATCGGTCTGAAATCATGAGGGGAAGTAGGATTTTTTATTTTAGGGATTAAAGTGATGAAAGTAAAATTAGAATGTTTAAGGAGAAATTTATTTCTGAAAAAACTCTGAACACGAGACACCACTTCAGCATGAACTATATCCCAATTGTCCTTAAAGAAACCAGACTGGAAACCATCTGGGCCTGGAGAACTCCAAGGTGCCATATTACAAACTGTGTCCTTGATTTCACTAATGGAAGGAATGGCAACTAGAGTATCATTCATATCATCGGTGATAATAGGATTAATATACCTAGGATTGGATGAAGTAAATATCTTTTTAAAATGTTGCAAAAGAATATCAGCAATCTGCTCTCTATTTTCTAACCAGTTTCCTTGACCATCTTTAATGGAGTGAATAGTATTGTACATGTTTCTGAGTTTAACCGTGTTATGGAAGAAATGAGTATTTCTATCATACTGAGTACAATAATTTATCCTAGATTTTTGTTTGTAAAAAAAGTGTTCGATTTCATACCAGTAGTCCAATTGCCTAGAATAATTCAAGATATATTCACCTATCTGAGGATTATAAGGTAAACCTTGAAGTTTCTCTATTTCAGAATTCAATCTTCCTATGGTATTTTCTATATGTCCGAAAGAATTGATGTTCCATTTAATTAACTCCTATTTCACATTGTTGAGTTTATTGACCATAACAAAACTAAGGGAACCTTTCACACTAATTGACCATGACTTAATAAGGATACCCTTGAACTCTGGATTGAGCGGCCAACATTTAAAAAAATTATAAGGAATGTTAATATTCCTTTCTCCATGAAAGTAATTGATCATGATGGGACTATGATCAGAGTATATTATTCCTAAGTTAGTGACTCTGGTATGAGGAAGAGCAGACACTCATTTATCATTCATAAGTCCCCTATCTAACTTTTCAAAAATCAAATCTAAAGGGTTTTTGAATCTCCTATTGCACCAGGTGAAAGGATTTCCATAAGAAACTACTTCATTCATATTCATCTTTAAGAGGTATTCTCTAACAAAGTTGGGTGGAAAAGATTTTTCAGGATTCCCACTCTGTTTTTCAGAACTATGCAATATAAAGTTGAAGTCACCTACCAATAACCAAGGATTTTTGTTATTATCATTCATACTGTTAAGAAAGCTCCATTGATTTTTCATACCAGCAAGATTTAAGGACCCATAAATGAAGGAAATGACATAATTTTTGACTGTAGGCGTAATATCACATAAAATATGAATCATGTTAAGCGAACAACCAAGAACTTCAATAGTTGACTTTCCAAAGTAACCAAGAGCTAGACCACCAGATTTACCATTTGAAGAACTGAAAACCCAAGAATCATAAGGCAAGTTATGCGTGTATTTTTTAACTACATCTTCATCCACTATAGTTTATAAAAGACAAACACAATCTATTTTGTTTTTCCTAATCAAATTAGACAAGTGCCTCTATTTTTTATCAGAGAAACACCCATTCATATTCCAAGACAAAAACTTCATTTAAGAAGAGAGAACAAACAGCTAAAAGGAATTCAGGTAAGACAACAAAGATATGAATAATAAAAACAGCAGTAAGAGGGATCAAATTATAAAGAGAGCTTTAACTAGCAAATGATCAAGAATACAAAAAAAAATGCAAGGAGTGTATAAGAAAACTTACAAGGTCATGAGCTGCAGGAGGTTCCGCATCCATAGAGTCTGAGTCCATCATGATATCTATTTTTTTTTCAAATTCTTCATCAGTAACAACAGGTTCAGGTGGAAGAGATGCTAAAGGTACCGGTTCAAGAATTAACTTTTCATTGAAACCTTCATTCTGATCAGCAGTGAAAGTAAAACCATTATTCTGACTTGAGTGCAAAAACCCTTCAGAGGAGTAGTTCATTTCTAAGAAAGAGTTGAAAATAAAACCCCCAGAAGTGAATACAGACTGAGCAACATCATTACATGAAGTAGACCAAAAGATGCTAGAATCAGAATTGAACTGAATATTAGAAAGGCCTAAACTCCCTGTATTGAATGATTTTTCCGGGGGAGGAGAAAAAGCAGGCACATAAGAAACTGGAGGCCAACGAGGAGTAGGCATCATAACAAAATAAGACGAAGCTGAGCTAGAACCAAAATAAACTGATTCAAAAACTGTTAGAGCTCTTTTTCCTTTTCTGTCATGAGAAAGACCATCAACAACAAACGACACATTTTCAAAAGACGAAATACCATCAGAGTTCAAAAGGGAATGAGACTTCCCAACAGAAGATGACTGAGAATTGACATGCTCTCTAATAGTCAGAGCAGAAGCCCTAGGCTTAAGAGAGGAAAAAACGGGAGCAAAAATCGAAGAACCATAGTTTCTGACAGATACAGAGGGTTGTAAACTGACAAAAAACGCAGAAGGCTTCGAGTGATCTTCCGAAACAGCAGCAGCATCAACAATATCCTTTCCTTTCATTGAATTTGAAATTTCACCAGCTTCAAAATTAGGCTTCACATTTTTGACAGCAACATGAGTAGCTCTAGGCGTTGGATCCGGTAAATCCCTTACAAAGATTCTCATCTGAATCTCCCTGCATCTAATCTCATCATGATAAAGAACAAAACATCTTTTGCAGGCTCGAAACGGCAGCTTAGGGTAAAAAGCTGTCATATAATATGTTCTCCTACTGGTATTGATGACTACTTTTCTTGTTAAAGGAGTTTTCAAGGGTACCATCAACTTGGCCTCATACAGACTCCCAACTGGAGAATCCGCCGAGACAAAAGAACCAATCTGATCTAAGACTTCTCTAGCTCTCCCTTTGTTGACCAAATCAGAATGAACTAGAATTTGGACTGGCATCAATGTTTTTTCCCAAACCAGATCAAAAATAGACTCAAGATTACCTAATGGCTGAACTGCAAGGAGTTGGCCAAACAAAAGAGTAGGCCTAGAAAGGAAAGCTAAGTCTCTATCCTAACTTTTCGAATTTTGAATGCCCATACCTTGCATATATGGCTTAGCAAGCTTAAAGTCTGGAAAATTGATAGTCCAGATTCTATTGAGATGGTGCTTGACAGAAGTCTTATGATAATTACAAGTATCATCACAAAGCAATGCAGAAAACCTAAAAAGAAATTCCTCCACATCCTCATCTAAGTCCAGGACTCTAACTTGAGCAGCAGAAATAGCCATAGAGAACTAAGAAGAAAGTTTCAGAAAATGTGAAATAAAGAATACAGAGAAAGATGAGTAACAAGGAGGAAGAAAATGTGGGAGTATAAAGAGAAAAAATAAGTAGTGTGCAAAAAAGATTCCTTGGAAATCTAAAAGATTTGCATGCTTGCAGTTAAGAAATTGACAACACATTCTACTAAGAATGACCATTAAGTGCTGGAAACTGAACAGACTGAAAATCAAATTCTCCATCACAACAAATGTAAAGATCAGTGAAGAAAAAAGAAAAATTATGCCAAGTGTTGAATAAGTTCTGAAGAAGCCACCCAACATTAAAGATTAATGGACTCTTAATCATTTCAAATCAGCTTTATATTAAAGAATCTCTTAATTAATAATTTTATAATGTAAAAATCTACTTTTAATACAAAGCAACAGAAAATTAATTCCCACAAGTAACCACCAGACAGATTAAAGTCTACTATCCCTAATAAACCTTCAGATAGATATAATCATAGTGAGGATAACACACCATTGATTAAGTTCATTTCCCAGAATTACTTGACAGAAAATAAGAATCTTTATAGAATTATCATAATCAAATCCCTGCTCAAGGTAGAAAAACTTGATAGAGAAAAAGAATCTTTGTAGAATTATCATAATCAAATCCCTACTCAAGGTAGGATCTAAAACCCTCGGAAACAACTTTAACTGATTTATAAAATCGACCTCACCCATATCAAAATTATATACATAAGCATAATGATAATTCCACCATTGAGAAGAAGCATATAACCATACCCTAATCCAGAAGAAGAATTGTCATCTCAATGTAACTGTTGATTAGATAATCTCATGACGAAACCTCTAAAACTCTATGTCTGCACCTCCATTAGCTCATAACCTAAATAAAAAACAAAAGAAATAAATTCAATTAAAATCAAGAAGCAGATAAGATTGTTCTAATGAAGATAGACAAAGCTAGTCTAATTTAGAAATCATAACGGATAAGGATGAAAACAGATTCAAAAGTTTTAGCAAGAAATTAGGGTTAGATCAAAACAAAAGATAAAACAACTTCGATTTAGAAAAAAATTAAGCAAACAAATTGAAGTAGATAATCAATCGGCTTAAAATCGAACAGAGAACATGATAATCAAAATAAATTGCAGAAAGATTTCATGAATTGATTTGGAGATCGATTAGAAGATTGAGTTTGACAAAGTCAGCATCACTTGACTTTTCGCCCTAAAATTGCTTGACTTTGCTGCGATATATAACCAGTAACTTGGATTGATATACGGACCGGAAGGATACTACAAAGGGACTAGAAAAAGCAATAAGAGCCGACCTACGTGCAGAATCGGATGACATGGTTAAAATGATATTATCATGACATGATGACGTCATTTTTTTTTGGCAAAACTTAAGTGACGATGAATTTTAAGCTAATTTTTTGGTGATATGTTCCTCTTATAAAGCTCTACACTCCAACCAAAAATGATTGCATTCCGAGACGTATAAAATAATCATCTACCATTTTGAGTATCAGCCTTCGAAGATTAACGTTTGAAATTAAAATTGTGGATGGTGAAGTTTCGTATTTCAAAATACTCTCATTTTTGGTAAGAATGTGGAACTTTTTAAGAAGAACAAGACACGGGAAGATTATCTTTAAATTCATCGTTATTCGGATTTGTAGAAGAAAGGGCGTCACCATGTGTTGATGGACGAAGGTTGGATCCGTAAAATCGCATCAGCAAGTATGTATCTCTGATCAATATCAGAATTATAAGAAATTCATTTCTTCACCTTCCGCAAGAGAAATGGGTTGCAATTCTGTAACCTCATCGAATGTAATAATATGTGACGACAATATTAGGGATTCTGGAGTAGAAGCTTCAATATTTCATGTTTACAGTTAAGATGAAAGGCTCAACGTTTGTTGTTTGAATTCAGAATGCATTTTGGTGTTTTAAATTCCCAGAATAATATTCAGATAAGATGGTTGTCGACTCATATCGATTAATTAAATGATCCTAGACAGATTGTCTGCAAGTATAGAGCGACTTATTAATTGAATCTAGTGTTATATTCATCGGTTGAATTCCTAGAAAAATACAGTAATTATACCTTAATATTCAATTACATAGATTCATGGCTTTTCTCAGCTGAATTCCATTGAATAGTAATGGATATTCACCTTTCGGGCATAAGGGGAACCCCTTGAGTAAGCCCCGAGTAAAATGCAGGACTGTATTTAGTAATAATTCCCAAAGGAGCATCCAAAAATATGGAAGAACAAGGATATGGAAGTTGTATCAAAACAAGAAAAGGAAGAGAGATAAAATAATAAAAATAAAGGAAACCATGCGGCACGACATGCCGCCGGTTTTGGCCGGTCCCCATTCTTTTCCCTTTTATTTTA
Organism: Papaver somniferum; assembly: GCF_003573695.1. Lineage (NCBI taxonomy): Eukaryota > Viridiplantae > Streptophyta > Magnoliopsida > Ranunculales > Papaveraceae > Papaver > Papaver somniferum. The sequence continues at coordinate 87,479,042 of NC_039365.1, read as the reverse complement.
TTTTTTAAAAATTATTATTATTATTTTATGGGTTTCCTCTTTGAAGGACTTCTTCTTTCTATCACAACTCTTGATTTCCATTTTTTTTTCAAATGTTGCTTCATGGATCATATGGCTAGCAAAGCAAGTGGTCTTGTAGCCATTATGACTTTCAAACATAAAAAAATATTAAAAATAATATCATTTTAATATTTCCAACAGTTGGTCTTTCAAGCAAAGTTAAGAGTTTCAGTCAAACTCAAATTCTTCATAAAACGATGAAATAATGCTCGATGGACCATCAAAAAATACCAAAATTCTCAGGATTGGTCCAGGGACAACATAGTGACACGAGCATGTCACCATGGTCGGCTCTTTGCTTGCCGAAATTCGGTCTCTCCTCCATCATTGATTAATGACCTAATTAATCTTCTAGAGTTCATATTTGGTTCAAACTCTTTCCAACGACTTGGAAGATAATCCATTCACCATTTGATGGTCTCACGACCACTAAGGGCCGGTTTCTACACCCCTTGGTCAGTCCCCCTCTTTCAATAATTAGGTTTTACTACCTAATGCTTAATTAAGCACTATTTTAATTATGGTTAAAACATTGATTAATCATCCTTTCACCAACTGATATGCAACCGACTTTGGTGAATGCTCGGTCAAGCATATGGACGCAACATGGTATGTCCATCACCACCATGGCTGGTCTCTCTTATTCATGGTTGGTCCTCACTCTATTACTGATAAAACATCCATCGATCAAATTAAGCTTTTGAACCTAATGCTCTGCAGAGCATAATTCGGAACATGTTCAAACACCAATAACTTTTATATGAATCCAGCAATCAATATTTTAATCAATATAATATTCGTTCCAGCTACCAATCGATCCATCCATAGGTTTCCCTACGGCTACCTTGTTACAACTTTCACCATTCGTGACTATTGGGCAAATCTCACCTCTTCTTTTCTTCTTGTTATTTGCGATTCTTCCTCTTTTAGGACTTGTTGGACGACCCGACCAACCAAACTAAAAAGAACCGAACCTGACAGACACATCTTTTTAGAGAGGGTACTCCGAATAGTGAGTACCTCATAGGACCTCGACCCGCCTACTCGGGTCTTGTATGGATATGAAGGTACTCCGTTATTTAGATAGTAGAGGAAGCGGTTTTAGTGGAGAAAGAATTCCTTTGCCCATTGAAACGGGACAAAAAAGGGCAAGAAAGTTCTCCGCAGACCAAAAAGCAAGTTCACATGGAGATCTAGGTTAGTTCACAAGCGACAGGCCCGTAAGTATGCATGTCTCAGTCAACAACTATAGACACCATGCCAAAAAACGTTTCATTCCCTCGTATTGCGTCATCCATTTAAGAATTACCCATGGTCAAGGCAGGGGATCACCATCACAACAGCACGGTTACCGCTACAGCACTTGCCCAGCGTACCAACAAAATGTATTCATGGATATCTAAAGTCTAACAAATGGGATCATACATGACTCTGCATTACTTTTGGCCCTTTATCAAGGGGAGCACGAACGGCAGAATGATCTAATGGCAGTTACGAAACGCTCTATCTGACAACCTGGTTCTTCTCACTTATTATACGAAATTCATGGTCAATCCGATCTTGAACTACGAAAAATGCCTTTGTTCGACTAGTAGGTCTCACAGTAAGGCAGGCTTATACCATTACGCTCATGAGCGGAATCGAAACTTGAGCCTACCTTCGCACACCTCAGTTACTCTTTAGGAGGCATCCGCCCCAGATAAACTACCCTAAAGAGGAGATGTTTTTAGTAGATATAAGTCTTGGAAGATTAATAAAATAGATTGGGTACGCTCATCGCAACACGAAAGTTTAAGTTCCTTCTTTTCTCGAAGTGTCTAGTGGAACATTGTATATAATAGTAAGTATGGGCCCCTGGCCTCTTCTCTCCGCATGAAATATTCATTCATCTCTTTATTTTCTGTGGGTCCCTAGGGGAACCTTGTCCCATCGATACAAAAGCATAATAAATCCTTTCTTAGAGCAGTCAGTTCCTGTGAAATACCATATGGAAAGCTGAGCACTCTGAGACAGATATCCTAGAAGTCGGGAATGAAATATTAGATCAAAAGAAGAAGTGGGATAGGTCGGGGTTCACCTAACGAATGAAGGAATCATACCTAAAAAAAGACTAGTCTTGTTACTCTTCTTGCTTTTTTGGAACCTGCACATCTGTTTCCCACTCTGAAGTTGATTTTTTGTGGTATTCCTGATTACCCAAATGTCTATTCTCTTTGAAGAGGTTAGGTGGAAAGATCAAAGGACTGAGAAAGCAAGAAGAAGACCATGTACATGTCGTTCTCTTCCTATTCGTTGTTCTTCTCTAGACTGATGGTTATAGTTTGCTGCAACTTTATAATGGGGAGAAACGTAACTCGGAGCAGGTTCCTAAGCATCGATAGGCAAACCCAACTCCAAGATCACTAGTATCATGTTCTTGCTCTTCAAGTTGCATATGTTGACAGCCATTGGATTGTGACTCCTATGACTATTCAAGTTGCAACCTTCAACCCATCAGCCGGAAGTTTGACAACAAGAGCTCGGGTTTTGAGAGCATTCACCGCTGGTTTTACAATAGAGCCTATTGAGAATATTGTCCCGTGAAAGGCATACCTCAAGGAGCACCAATCTCCCTCGGCAAACATCTATTTGCACGAAGTTAACAAGATAAATAGTGGAATAAAAGAAAATAAAAGAGTTTATTCGATGCGGTTAGCAGCCCTGTATCCTTCCTGTTAGTATTGAGGGCTCAAGAACCCAACTCGACCAAAAAAGGGTTGGTCAATGCTTCGTTTTATGTTCTCGAATTTAGACTAAGGATCTACTTGACTCAGCGGTTAGAGCGGGGCTAGACATCGCTCTACCTATCTTAAACCCTTATTTTGTTACTATCCCGATGCTAGACCGCCCGAACAAGCCAAGCCATATAATGAAACTGGTTCAAAGTGACCAAACTTGATATTCCATTTTGGTATTAGCGGTCTCTTTGTTGATAATTTCATGGAGAATTCAATCCTAAAGAGAGACAGGTTGGACTTAACTCCGAAATCTTCGGTCTTGACGCTTCTATTATAAGCGCCGCCCACTAAGATCCAAGGAATATCCGTTATTTCAAGTGTCACTCTTCTCCCAAGGCGCCGATATCATATACAAAGGGATCTCGATAATACAAAAATAGTCAAGGCGAGTTCGGGCCCTGTCCATCTTTTGATGCATCTCCAAATTTGGATGCTATGAGAGAGATAGAAGGGAATGCCTCTCCTAGAAGGTCCTCTTGTTCCTAGATCCATTCCGTCTAGTAACGTCCCTAAATTCACCAGATCCCGTACCTATCTTAGTTGGGCTTGTTCCCCTTCAAAAGCTAACCGAAGTCGAAGAAGGTTCCCAAGAAAAAGATCAAAGATCATAAAGAGATCGAACGAAGGTTTTTCTATATTCAAGATTGCAATTCCTACCTCTCCTAAACAGATGAGTCATTTTGACTCCTATATAATAGACTCATATGTTCTACATGTGAGGGCCTTGTAAGACAAGAAAGAGAGTAAACTTCCCACCGCGTCTTTCCTCTCCCAAGGTCGAGCCTAAAAGGTCCTCGTGTGTCGGAAAAGGGAGTGAATCGGAAAAGAAGGAAAACTGGGTCAATCTGAAATGGCGATGCATCAGAAGCATAATTTCACACTCACACGATATTTGCCGATAGATAGGAGCATTCGGTGGAACCGGTGAACTACACTTGCTTCTGAATAGGTTTCTCCAGGAACAATGTACTCGATATGAAAAGCATGCCCGGTGCCATTCCTCAAGAATAAAATATAAGAAGACACCCTTCCTTGGGAACGCGAATAGAAGATACTCAGCTACGCACAACATAAGGATTAACACGCTTTTGGAAAGAACATAGAATAGTACATGATACAACTCAGCTATGCCGGCTACGTGCCAATCACCTGGAAGCATGAGAGGCGTATATAGGGGAAGACCCAAAAAAAGAAGATGGTAATTAATTATCCGAGTCTCTAGAACTAAAACTCAAATCTTGAAATGACATAGATAGATACTTTCTCGAATTGACATAGAAAGTTCTTTTTTTCTTGGTTACCTGGTCCCTCGACATAAGTAGGTGATATCGGTCTTCATTATCAGGCAGAAGTTGTTGGTAGTGAAGAAAGTGAAGTCATATCAGTTGATTAGTTCTTTGCTTGACTTCGTTGAGATTGTTTGGGTTTAGATCTATGATTGTTACTATTGTGTCAGTTGATCGGAACTTTGTTGTGTGAACAAGAACTTCAGTTTCTTTAATTTCAAATGACGTAGATCGAAAGGCTGCTTGTTCCTCTATCCCAATTGGTAAAGTGTATGAATCGATGGGTTTAGCAGATTCTAACATAGCAGAATTCGGTCTAATTTTTGGTGGATCGAGGCATCAGTTCCTTCTGGTGAGTCAACTAGGAGAAGTGGAGATCTTAAAGATGTTAGGTTAGCTAGTTTATTCACATCAATTCGTAATCTTTATTCTTATCAGCCATTTTCCGTTACGGGAAACAAAGACCCCTGATGAGTGGACCAATTCATATACCCTGCTAAAACACCGGATGGAGAGGGATTTGAACCCCCCGGTCTTAATATGAAAAACTTTGGTTTTCAAGACCGACTCTTTCAACCGCTCAGACATCCATCCAAGGAATTTACTCTTGCAGATAAATCTTTATAGTTGGGATCTTCATGTCCCTTTTCTTGATGGGAGAATGACGGGGTTTAACCCGCGGATCATGGTTTCACAATCCACTGCCTTGAACCACTTGGCTACATCTGCCCCGTAACTCCTAAACTTTAGCGCGTCAGTGGAGGAGGAGAAATTCATTAATCGATGAAATTGGATTTTAGGTCGGGACTGACGAGGCTCGAACCCGCAGCTTCCGCCTTGACAAGGCGGTGCTCTGGCCAATTAAACTACAATCCCACGATGGTTCTTTCTCTCTTTCAGAGTCGCTAGTCTCTCTGCTCGTGGCGTTAAGTTCCCATCTCGATCTTTCCAATGCATTTCTTAGGTCTTTCAGGTATGCCACGTCGTATTCCAGATTATCCTAATGTCAAACCAGCAATGATGCATTTTTTATAGCTCTAGCATGACTAGTACCCTGAAAGTGATCTTGATGCACCTTTATCTTCATTTAGAAGGCCTCTCCAATGCAAGCTATAACTCGAAGTTGTCTCTACTAGATCTCATATGTTTTGTATCTAGTTCGTAGCGGGCCCTTTAGGTACCTTAGACACCCGATCGTTAGATCGCCCACTCCCAACCCTCGACCTATGAGAATTTACTTTTATTAATATTTCAGCTGTCAATTGCTCTGAAAAGCAATATTTCTTATGATTGATTCAACCATCAACATTCGATAATTTCATATTGATCCATCTATCAGTATTTTATTGGTTCATCAACCACTCAGTTGGTCCATTAACCAACGATTAGTTTTGTCAGTCGACCGTTATTTTAATATTATAATCTCTCATTGTCATTCGACTGACTCATGACACATGGATCGACATGAACCTTCTATGATCATTCAACAATGAATATTTTTCAAAATGACTTCCTATCAGACAATATCATAATGTCTTTTGATCGATCTAGCAATCTCATTGAACCTCTGTTTATCAATCCAAGTCATTCAACTATCATTATTGCTTCGTCTAGCATAATGATATGACACGGTTATCAGTGACCTAATTCAACATTCATAATCCATAAAGCATACTGATGTTCCAGCAAATAGTTCATGCTTCATTCATCATAACCTTTAACCATGAACTATGTTCAAATCATCAGTCAAGACTCATGGTCTGACTAAGTCAATGGTTGACCATATAAAATACGTTTACAAAGCATACTTTCACATGAGACATCAATTCGTGTCGCATGGGATATGTTCACTAGGGTTTTGGTCTAGCGGCTTACAGAACATGCGATGTGCAATACATCCATGATGAGAAATGTGAGTAAGTCGTGCTAACAGTTGAACGAGTATATGGAATAGTGGATGGTCAATCAACCAAGTCTTTCATGCAATGTGGATCTGGTTTATACACGTTCTCCCATATCCCCATTCTTCTTCCACTCTCTTCAACCTTCACCACTTACAGGAGATCGATGTGTTGCAATAAATAGGTTTCTCAACCTAGGATTTGATAACTAAGACTAACAGGACCTAACATACAACATTCAATTATCAATCACCTAGAAAGGATTTCTCTCGTCTACACAGAGAAATCATCTTCAAAGCAGTTCAACACATAACATCGTCAATTGATCAATCTCCATTGATCTCCACACGATGTGTTGCAATAAATAGGTTTCTCAACCTAGGATTTGATAACTAAGACTAACAGGACCCAACATACAACATTCAATTATCAATCACCTAGAAAGGATTTCTCTCGTCTACACAGAGAAATCATCTTCAAAGCAGTTCAACACATAACATCGTCAATTGATCAATCTCCATTGATCTCCACACATTACCATCTTCCCTCCTTACAGATCGACTCTTCTCATTCCTTGTGACCAAATTGAATCGGAAACGACCATTGTCTTGGTTTAGGCCAGATTCCTACAGATTAGTCTATCGAGCTCAAATTACTCCCGTACAATACATTTGATGAAAGGTTTAAACAATTTGCTTCATCGATCACTTGCCTCTTCCACCACTTTTTACCAGAAAACCAGCAAACCGTTTTTGCCCGCATACAAACTGGCGACCATGGTGTGAGATTAATCTCTCGGTGGAAAGCCCAACTCATCGAAGATGGTCGGTTTTAGATCAAATTCAACTATAACTAATTCCAATAACAATCTTTTAAACGATAATATTCCTTATGTTTCTTTTAGCAACTCCGGTAATAGTCATTACTCTTACTTTACCAGATCCCTCCTCTCTAGCGGCGCAATGGATAAAGAAATTCAAACTTTTATCGAGATGGCACGAAGGCAAGAAATCCAAACATGGAACATAGACCAGCTTAAGGAAGCAATTGATCACATGTTCAGTTTTATGATGGATTTAACAAGAATTTTGGGTGGTGAAATCATGGAACCTCCTACTCATGATCCTTCAACTGACGTCCATCCTTAAACTAACAGTTTTACCACATGTGAGAAGCCAGTATGCCAGGAAGCCACATGTTTGATCGAGAACTTGTGTGAACTCTTGCACTTTTCTAAAGATCCACGTGTGAGCATGTTCGCTGCACTTAACAAGATATTCTTTGATGTACAACTGATCTTATCGCCATCAAAAGTCACATAAGTATCTATGGTGGGTGATCCTTCGATGAACAACATCACCTTTACTGAAGAATACCGGATGACGATAGTAGGACATAATCGGTCTTTGTACGTGACTGCTCATATCAACGACTTCGAGTTCAAATGGGCTCTCGTCGACACTGATGCTACTGCGAATATTGTTTCTTTCAAGACTCTCAGAGTATCTAAGTCCCAGAAAAATAAGATCTTCTGTCAACCAATCGTGATGACTAATTTCGAAGGAAACAATATCAGCTCATATGCGTGCGCTTATTTTGATATGAGAGTGGGGTTAATCTACTCAACTGTGAAATTTCATGTGATTAAGAAGGAACCTGCCTATCACATGATACTGGGGCGCACGTGGCTTCATGATAACAAAGTCGTCCCATCAACTTATCATCAGTGCATGAAGGCCCAACTCAACGATAAAATCGTTTATATTGCAGCGTCACCATCTGCTTATGTTCTTGTTTACGATCCTGAATTCTCCGAACCTCGGGAAGGCGTCCCTGGCCCGCCAAGCATAATATACAGCACACCGCTCCCTAGTTGGATATCAATCGAGGGAGCTGATCAGCTATCATCTCCAACACCTGCAGAAAAATCCAAACTCTCAAAGCCACCCAAACCGCTCAGACGTCATCCTGCTAATGTTCCAGCCAAGAGAGGACGCAATTTTGTAACCATCTATGACGCAGAAGGAAAAGTCATCTACCTTTCACGACGAGACAAAAAATTAACAAGGGAGACCAATGGAAGATCTACCCGTACAAATAGGGTTATCACATTGAAGAGTCGTGTGAAGACAAAATCCAAGGCACTTTACGATAATTGGAAGATGGTATAGATTCACAACTGATACTCTCGAGACGGTCAACACTAGAACATAAGAAAATCCAAGATCCATCTCAATCATTGTCACTCGAAGAACGAACAAGATCGTTGGACTTGCTAAATAAATATCAAGATATCTTCACTTGGACATCCGAGGAAATACCGAGTCTAGATGAAAAGCTGGTGACTCATCATCTTCACATTACCCCTGGATATAAACCCGTCAAGAAACCGCCTATGTAATTTTGGAATGACGTTGAAGAAAAAATAAAGGTCGATATCCAGAAATTTTTAGCCACTGAATTCATCGATCCCATTCAACATCCGACGTGGCTGGCTAACGTCGTTCCTGTAAAAAAAAAAGAATGGATAAATCAAATGTTTTGTAGATTTCAGAAATCTAAACAAATGTTGCCCCACCCTTTACCCAATATTGATATTCTCGTCGATGCAACACGTGGTCATGGGATGTTCTCGTTCATGGATGGTTACATCGGCTAAAATCAAATCAAAATGTATGAGCATGATGCCAGTGAGACGGCGTTTCGGACTCCAATTGGAAACTTCTATTATGTTGTGATGCCTTTTGGTCTGAAGAATGCAGAAGCCCCTTATCAACGAGCCATGACCACGATCTTCCATGACAAGATGCATAACAAGTAGAGGACTATGATGATGATGTCGTTATCAAATTGAAGACTCGAGCATCCCACTTGGAAGTTCTACGTCAAGTCATATAAAGGTGCAGAGAATACAAATTGAAAATGAATCCCTCGAAACGTGCCTTTGGAGTTTCCTCTAGAAAATTTCTAGGGTTTCAGGTGACTAAAGAGGGAATCAAAGTTGGTCCAGTCAAGACACAAGCGATTACCAAAATGCCTCCTCCGCGGATTGTGAAAGAAATCCAAAGCTTCATGGGCAAGGTAAACTATATCCGAAGTTTCATTCATAGATTGGCTCTGTTAGAGCATATTGCTCGGTCGAACTCGCAAGCGTTGCTATCTTAAGATTGTTTGTCAATTTTAGTTGATCAAAACTATAAGTCTTGATTTCTAGTTTACTTATAGCTATGTCTCGGATTAGGATAGAATGTGTAGTTGAGCATTAGACTTCACAGCGTTCATCGATTGAAGACGAAGATCTACTGAGGAGAGCTTGGAGGAACTTATCAACAAAAGGTATGCGGACTTATCTATCACTCAGAAGTCTATTATATTCTATCTCCTAATGATACTAAGTCGTATAGCTATGTAGACTTTTATATAATACACATTTAATATTGCGAGTTGGGTTTATCTCGCTTATTTATTTCTCGAAATATATGTTGGAAGTTTTTTTCTTTAGCTACATTCATCATTATTCTTGACGAGTTTAGTTGGAAACAATTTATTTGTTTGAAACTAAATAATAAATCAAAAGATGATAAGGGAAAAACACTAAATGCTAGAAGATACACCACTTATGCGACCAACTCTACGAGTCATGCAAAGAGAGTTGGAAGATCATGTCAGAAGAGAACAAGAATTAAGGAAATTGATGAAGGCGACGGAAGAAGAACATAGCGCTAGTAAAGAAGATACCGGAGACGGAGAAACACCCGCGTTCATGACACAAGAGGCGATAGCCAAGTACCTGGAGGCCAACTACCGGGTGGTAAAACAAGACAACTACGATTTCATGAACAGTCCATACACTATGGAAGTTACAAAGTATCAATATCCCGAGGATTACACCTCACCAAAGTTCAAAGTGTGCAACGGACAAGGGAATGCGCGTTGATAGACACATTTTTGTGTCTTAATTATCCTCAGTGTCTCTATTGCTAGTTCTTGATTTTGTACTTATTATGGTGTTTTTTATGTTTGTGTAGGTGTTTTTGGAGATATACACTTGTGTGGAAAAAGTTGCTCAAAAAGTGCTATTTGGACCCCCGGATGACATTTGCTATACGGACCCCATATTTGGCTAAGGGGCACCCAAGGTTATGCGTAGCCTAAATTCATCCTCAGCACCCAATTTTGTCCATGGCACCCATCTTCATCCTTTGAATTCTGAAAAAGGCGGGAAAACATGGTTTTCACCTGAAGAATTTTCGTTCGAAATTGGAAGGCATTGTAGAGAGACTCGATGGCTCATATTGATGGGGGGGACTCTATTAAGGTTAAAAGGCAGGGTATGGTTGATTTCGTCAGTTGAAATTGACAAGATAACTCGCAAGAAGAAGACAGAGCAATAGTACACCGTAAGAGATATTCACGTGATTACAACAAGTTTTACGTGTGCTGCTCGTGTTTGGATATCACTTGGTCTCTGAAGAAGCGTAGAGAAGTCAAATAAGGAAATTTCAGATGCAACAGACGTGTAGGAGAAGGATTTTTGGAAAGAAAATATTCCGAGAATATTACCCTTCACTGCCGAATAAAGAGAGATTACTGTGAGTAATTGCGGAGATTTTTCTTCGCCTGTTGAGTATAAATATCATCTTGGGGTAGCAGAGAAGGGGGACGGAGATTTTGGGAGATTACAGAGCTGTGAATGTCAAGTTGCAGAAGAATCACCATTTCTGCTGCTGTGAAGAACACCAAAAACATAAGGCGCGCAACAGCATTCGTTTCTCAATAGTGGAAACGACACACAGGCGTGGGTCGAGAGCTACAGAATCAACGACAGTATTGTTCTATCTTTCTTTGGTTTGCAACAATTATAAGCGTTACAAACCCGGTTTTGAATTATTTCTCCCTTTTCATCATTTGTAAACACCATTTGAGCAATGAAATCAACTTTTGAGCGTGTTTCCAACATGATAATGAGCTAAATCTCCAAAAACCAAGGCAATGAGGAAGCTATTTACGCATGAATAATTGGTAACTATTTTATTTTCTCTAATTTATAATTTATAATTCACTCAATCACTGCTTTTGCAGAGTTTTAAATTGTTTGCATAATTTTCTTAATTAGTTGTGATTCAATCTAATAGGTTATACTTTTTTTAGTCAATTGATAATCTATGCTTACGGAATACAATTGATATTTGAGAATTTTCCTGATTATTTATGAATTAAGAAATAAGGGACTTAAAAGATAATTAGAGTTTTGGATTATTTGCCATAATTTATTCATGTGTGATAGTGGAATCAGTGTCTTGGTTATTCCAAATAATCTTGAATTAAGTTTTGTTTGTTTTTAAATTTCATTAAATCTAAAATCTTTTGCTTTCACAAGTCTCAACGAACCTATTACTACTACAACAACTTGAAACCACATCAATTTTTGGCGCCGCCGACACGGACTTGTCTTTAGGCTAGAGTTTTTAGATTTTTTTTTTTAGGTTTTTATTTGTTTTTCATTTTTATTTTATTTGTTCTTCTTTACGTTTTTGGGTTTTTGTCTTTTCCTTACAGATTTTGGAGTTTGGAGCGAAAGAAAATTTTGGAGTAAAAGCAAAGCGAAAGGAGCGAAAGAAAAGAAGAATAAAAATTAATTAAAAAAAAAGAGAGAGATAGACCATTTTTTTTAGATTTTTTTTTTTAGATTATCTTTTTTTTTGCACTTTTTTTTGGACTTTGAACTTTGGACTTTGGGACTTTTTTTTTTGAAACCCTACGGAAGGGTAGTTTAAATATCAATTGTTTGCAGAGAAGGACGACGATTACAATATCGCCTCGGCGCCTCGGGTTCGTACATGACATAGGAGTCGTAGTCCGAGTCGACTTTGGCGGTTCATCCCTCGTCTGGTACGGGAGGTAAGTTTGTCGAAACACTCGTGAATCCCCTGTCAGCGAGTTACTGTATTCCTTCGTTTGCATATATGCTGAGGATTTGAAAACGGCTACTTTAATTTCCTAGTAAAGGGAAAGGACTGGCCATACAAGATAAGGGTTTTGAGTTCATCACCGTTCCCTTCTTGCCCGCCTTAGGAAAACGAAACCAAACGTGAACCTAAGCCTAAAATTTGACTAGAACGAGACCTATAGGGTAACGAGCTTAATAGGAAAGTCATTCGAAAAATATTGGTTACTCTTTTAAGCATGCTTCAAAGTTCATGATGGTTTCTGCGAGTTGAATAGGCCGCCTTGTAACGCCGGTGAGGCCTTGAATATCAAAGCTCCACTGAGCTTCCCTCGTCTCGATTCAATTTACTTAAACTCAGATTAATTCCAGAGGGGTTTGCTTATATTGTAATGAATTCCCTTTCGAAGGATTAGAAGATGGTCTAGAAACAATCTAAGTGGAGCCATCATGCTTTTTGTTTGCTAGAAATCAGTAGGTTTGCTGTGGTGGAGTCATCCTTGTTTGTGTTTCTATAAAACTTCCCTTCCTTTTAGGACTTTTTTCTTTTTCTTTTGTTTTTCTAGTGTATGCCCAAGGTTATTAAAGAACGGTCTTGGAAAAGAAACACTCTAGGTCGTTTGATTAGTGATAAACCTAGTAATTCTTCTTATGAAGGCGGGGAGCTCGAAGACTCTTCTTTTGAGAGCCCTGTCTTTGGAAATTTCAGCTTTGAAAACTTGACAATTAGTGAAGAAAGTACTCCTAGTCCTTTGGTAGTGCCAGAAATGGAAACTTTGAAAGCTTTATTAAACCCAACTAGGACCTTTCGTACGTCTTGTATCAAGTTAGCTGAAACCGAGACAAATTATGAACTCAAACCCGGGACTTTACAGATGCTCCCAATCTTTTTAGGAAAAGAGATGAGAACCCCTATTTTCATGTTAGGGAATTTGAGGAAGTTTGTAGTACTCTGAAGATTAAAAACCTTAGTGATGATGCGTTGAAACTTAGGTTATTCCCTTTTTTCTTAAAAGATAAAGCCAAATCTTGGCCGTATAGTTTGGCTTCTGAGTCAATTTAAACCTATGACCAACTTACATCTTCCTTTATACAGAAGTTTTTCCCAAGGCAAAAAACATCGTCTATTAGGACACAAATCTGTACTTTTGCTCAACAAGAGGGAGAATCTTTATATAAGTATTTATAAAGGTTCAATGACTTAATATCTCAATGTCCTCATCATGGTTTAGAGATGGTTAGGTTAGTTCAGATCCTCTACAAGGTTTTAGATTATTCAACAACAACCATGGTTGAACCCTTATGCACAGGTGGGTTTGAGAATAAAACTGTTGATGAGGCGATGACATTTTTGAATGAAATCGCCGATAAGACCCAGCAATGGGAAAATAGCAGGGAACCCCAGAAAAAAATTCTTCTAAGTAGAGGAAATGTCAATAGGGTAGAAGGATCTTATGAGTCAGATGCTAAAATAGCAGCCATAGCCAAAAGGTTAGAAGCCTTAGAATTAAGTCATTCCAGTGGTAATAATGGTAGAATAAAGCCTTCTTGGGAAGGCCATACTGTTGAGGAGCAAGCCAATGCTCTTTATAACAACACTAGATTCGATAACCGTCAGAAGTTTGACCCATATTCAGAAACCTATAACCCTGGCCGAAGAAACCATCCCAACCTTTCTTGGTCTAAGGGACAGAATCAAGGTCAGTTTAGTAACTATCAGGTTCCCCCAGGTTTTGGCTATACTAAGAATCCTTCAACTCGGGCACAGTTTCAGAACCCTTCGGATAAGAAGATTATGAGTTTAGAAGAGTCTCTTGCTTTGTTAACTCGTAACACTATGCAGTTTCAGCAATCTGTCGCTCAAGGTTTAGAAGAAAATAAGAGAATAGGTCAGGCTAACTCTCAGGATATTTCCGAGTTGAAAACCCAGGTTAGTCAGATAAATGAATCTTTAAGAGAAAGAGGTAAGTTTCCTAGTCAAACTCAACTCAACCCTAGAGGAATTAATGAAATAGGTGAAAGACCATCCGAACATGTAAATTTTATTAAAACCCTTAGGAGTGGTAGATGATAGACAACAAGGTTTCCATGCCTGATAGTGAACATGTTGTAGTTCACCCTTCTGAACCAGAAACTGAGGAGACTGATAGAGTCTCTAAAGAGACCAATGAGGGTCATATTGAGCCCGACTTTGTTCCTAGAGCCCCATTCCCACAGCTGCTAGTTCCAACTAAGAGGGAGTCCAACTTTAATGATATATTGGAGGTTTTTAAGAAGGTAACTATCAACTTTCCATTATTAGATGCGATTAAGAAGATTACCTCTTATGCCAAGTTTCTTAAGGATATGTGTACGCGAAAGCGAATACTTAGTGTCCAGAAGAAAGCCTTCCTAGCTAGTCATGTGAGTTATATTATTCAGAATACCACTACTCCTCAGTATAAAGACCCAGGGTCCCCTACCATTTCTTGCACAATAGGTAAGTACCGTGTCGAGAAAGCTTTGCTTGACTTAGGAGCCAGTGTGAACTTACTTCCATACCATGTGTACCTTAAGCTATGACGTGGTGAGATGAAACCTAACCAGATGACACTTCAGTTAGCTGATAGGTCCGTTAAAATTCCTCGTGGTATGATCGAGGATGTTCTTATAGAGGTCGACAAGTTTATATATCCTGTGGATTTTGTTATCCTAGATACCCAACATGTCCCTGACCCAGAGAACCAGATACCAGTGATTTTAGGTCGCCCGTTTTTAGCTACATCCAATGCGATCATCAACTGTCGAAACGGTATTATGAATTTGTCTTTTGGTAATATGACTATTGAGCTGAACATTTTTAATATTAGTAAGCTACCCTCTGAACTAGATGACTCGAACATAGAAGAGGTGAACATGATAGGAACATTAGTCGAGGAGTCATTACCAAACACTTTGTTAGAAGATCCATTAGAGAAATGCCTAGCTCACTTTGGGATTGATTTTGATGATGATAATGTGATTAATGAGGTGAATGCTTTGTTAGACTCAACCCTTTGTTAGACACTAATAATGGATGGAAACCTAAGTTCGAACCACTACCAGTTTCTAAGTACCCTAGTTCCTTCGTTAGAAGAGCCTCCTAAGTTGGACCTAAAACCATTACCAGATACCCTGAAATATGTGTTTTTAGGCCCGTCTGAGACTTTACCTGTGATTGTAGCATCCGACTTGGATAGTGATCAGGAAAGTAGGCTAGTAACCGTCCTTCAGAAACAAGGAAGCTTTAGGGTGGACCATAGCAGACATTAAGGGTATAAGTCCTACTGATTGTATGCATCATATCTATTTAGAGAGTGACACCAAACCTTCTAGGGAGATGCAACGTCGACTGAACCCTAATATGAAAGAAGTAGTTCGAACCGAGGTTCTTAAGCTGTTAGATGCAGGCATTATCTACCCCATTTCAGACAGTAAGTGGGTCAGCCCCGTTCAGGTTGTTCCCAAGAAATCGGTATTACTGTAGTCCAGAATGAGAATAATGAGTTAATCCCAACCCGGGTGACCACGGGTTGGCGTGTCTGTATTGACTATAGAAAATTGAACAAGGTCACTAGGAAGGACCACTTTCCCCTTCCCTTCATCGACCAAATGCTAGAGAGATTAGCTGGACGTAGCCATTATTGCTTTTTAGATGGATACTGCGGTTATAATCAGGTTGTTATTGCCCCAGAAGACCAAGAGAAAACCACTTTTACCTGTCCCTTTGGTACCTTTGCGTATAGACGCATGCCTTTGCTTGCCCCTGCGACCTTTCAGCGTTGTATGTTGAGCATATTTTCTGACATGGTAGAACGGTTCTTAGAGGTCTTTATGGATGATTTTTCAGTGTTTGGTTCGTCTTTCGATGAGTGCTTGCATCATTTGTCATTAGTTTTGACTAGGTGTAAGGAAAATAATTTAGTGCTTAATTGGGAGAAATGTCACTTCATGGTTCGTTCAGGAATTGTTCTAGGGCATATCGTATCTTCGAAGGGTAAAGAGTTAGATAGAGTCAAATTTGACCTTATTAAAACTTTACAGGTCCGAAAAACCGTAAGAGATATTAGGTCATTCTTAGGGAATGCAGGTTTTTATCGTCGATTCATTAAGGATTTTAGCTTGATTTCTAGACCTCTTTGCAATTTGATTGCAAAAGACGTTAAGTTTGTCTTTGATGATGCTTGTTTAGAGGCTTTTGAGAAGCTTAAGAATTTACTCACTACCGCCCCCATAGTCCAGGCACCCAACTGGAACCTACCCTTTGAGATCATGTGTGATGCTTCAGATTATACTATTGGTGTTGTGCTAGGTCAGTGAGAAAATAAGTTACTTCATGTGATTTACTATGCTAGCAAAACTCTGAATGATGCCCAGTTGAACTATACCACTACGGAGAAGGAATTCTTAGCCATTGTGTTTGCCTTAGACAAGTTTAGACCCTATCTCTTAGGTTCTAAAATCGTAATATATATTGATCATGCTGCTTTGAAATATCTTTTGTCTAAGAAGGATACGAAACCTAGATTGATTAGGTGGATCCTTTTGTTGCAAGAGTTTTCTCCAGACAATAGAGACAAAAAGGGTGCCGAAAATGTAGTAGCATACCACTTGTCTAGGCTAGTTGTTGATTCCCCTGATGATTCCCTTCCTATAAGGGATAGCTTTCCTGATGAACAACTGTTCTTTGTTACCCAATTACCTTGGTATGCGAAAATAGTGAATTATCTTGTTAATGGTCGAATGCCCCATCATTGGGTAAACGAGATCGTTCTAGGTTTTTAGCCGAGGTTAAGCACTTCTTTTGGGATGATCCTTATTCATTTAAGTATTGTCCCGACCAGATTATTAGGAGATGTATACCTGAGAGTGACCAGTCCAGTATTATTTCCTTTTGTCATGATCATGCTTGTGGGGGTCACTTTAGTGCTAAGAAGACTGCTGCTAAGATATTACAGTGTGGATTCTACTGGCCTTCGTTGTTTAAAGACTCCCACAGTTACTGTGTTACTTGTGAACGTTGACAGAAATTAGGAACCATTTCCCGTAGGAGCATGATGCCCTTGAACCCTATTTTAGTTGTTGAGGTCTTTGATGTGTGGGGTATTGACTTTATGGGTCCGTTTCCTAATTCTTTTGGTAACTTATACATCCTTGTCGTTGTAGACTATGTCTCTAAGTGGATTGAGGCGGTTGCGTGTAAGACTAATGACCATAGGGTTGTGATTGAGTTCTTGAAAAATAATATACTTACACGTTTTGGAAACCACGAGCTATAATTAGTGATGGAGGGTCGCACTTTTGTAATGGACCTTTTAGGCTTTTGATGAAGAAATATGGTATTACACATAAGGTAGCTACCCCATATCATCCACAGACTAGTGGTCAGGTAGAGGTTTCCAATAGGGAGATAAAGCGTATATTAGAGAAAACAGTTAATCCTAATCGGAAAGACTGGTCGTCTAGACTTACTGATGCCTTATTGGCTTACCGTACTGCGTTTAAGACCCCCATTGGAATGTCACCTTATCGAATTGTGTATGGAAAGGCCTGTCACTTACCTGTTGAATTAGAACATAGAGCTTATTGGGCTGTTAAGCAGCTAAATTTTTCACTAGACAAGGCAGGAGCCCATAGGAAATTCCAGCTCAATGAGTTGGAAGAGATTCATAGAGATGCATGTGCTAAGGAGTATAAGAACAAAATGAAACTTGTGCATGATAAGAATATTTTAAGAAAGTCATTTTCTCCAGGTCAAAAAGTTCTTTTATATGATACCCGCTTGCATCTTTTCCCTGGGAAGTTACGTTCTCGGTGGACGGGTCCTTTTATTGTTCGCACTGTCTTTCCTCATGGAGCTGTTGAGATTGAGACACCGGATGGTAGTAGTTCTTCGAAGGTTAACGGTCAGAGATTGAAACCCTTTTTAGAGCCCTCTCCTACAGGTGATGTTGAGGAGGTCCTTCTGGAGGACCCTGTTTACCCTTGATTGACCATCGAGGCAATTGTATGTTGTATATTAGTTTTTTATTTCTCTCTTCACCCAAGTACTATCTTTCCAACTTCTCCTCGTGTTATTAGAAACATTGAGGACAATGTTAGGTTTAAGTTTGGGGTGGGGAAGAACTTTTTAGTTGCATTTTTGAAACTTCTAGCGTCACATAGTATCCGGTTAGCCAAGTTTACATACGTTTTCTCACCGAAAAGATGGAAATTGGAATTGCTAGGGATAACATTCTTCTGAGACATTAGAGAAAAAGACATTGAGATCTTTGACATTCAGGAGAGAACTTGTTCCTTTTAGAGGGTAACCGTGATGGACCTAACCATCCATGATGGAAAGGCAAGTAGGTCAGAAGGAAATGCCAAAAAGTCAAAGAAACCTCACAATGTAGTCTTAGTTACTGGATTACGACTCTCTCTCAGTAGAAACTTATCATCATCAACAAGCGGAGCGACATAAAAATCTATGAAGAAAGTTGAAGACGTTTAAGGTTTAGAAGCAACAATAGAAAAGAATAATTCAAAAAATCAAAGTTGAAGATTGAGTTACAAGAGAAAATCAAACGATATACGTTATTGAAGTTCATGATACCAAGACATTACAAGTTGTGAAGATCCAAGTTCTAAAGTCCTTCTCTAATGGCCATGTATATTGTTGTCTTGTTATTTATGTTTCCAAAAAAAAAGTACATTTAAATTTTGTTTAATAAGGCCATAGGGAAGTAGAAATCTATAAGGAAGTTTCAAACAAGAAATCGAAGAGAAGAATTAATTGTCAAGGTACTACGAAGTTCGAGAGTTTATCATCAACAGTTGAAGACGGAAGAAGATGTTGTTTCTACTGAGCACTATGAGAGAGTCGAGGAGAGATGCATATTGGTTGCTTTCTTAGTCCGCTTTCCATCTGGCACAAGATATTTCTAGCACTGGTTCAACTCATCACACGTAATTAGTCCAGCTGTATAGTAGATGTCCCTCTCATTTTTATCTCTCTCCTATTCTTATCCAGCTGTAAAGCGGACGCATCTTACAATGTTTATCTAGCTGTGTGGCGGATATCTCTTTATCTAGCAGTGTTGTGGATGTGTCTCCCCTATTCTTTGTTCAGCTTTAGAGCTGGCACCTTTAATTTATCCGGCATTCTAGTTACTTGGACATAGATTGAGAATATGTATGTCCTCATAGCTCTTTAGATACTTGTGACCAATTAGAAGTCATGGTTTTGTGGGTACACCTCTGGTAAACCCTCCCGAGACTATATCTCGGTCATTAGGGCCACCTAGTGAGTTAGGCTTTTATTTTTATTAGATTTTCTCGAGGACTAGCAAATAATAAGTTTGGGGGTATTTGATAGACACATTTTTGTGTCTGAATTGTCCTCAGTGTCTCTATTGCTAGTGCTTGATTTTGTACTTATTATGGTGTTTTTTATGTTTGTGTAGGTGTTTTTGGAGAAATACACTTGTGTGGAAAAAGTTGCTCAAAAAAGTGCTATTTGGACCCCTGGAGGACATTTGCTATACGGACCCCAGATTTGGCTAAGGGGCACCCAAGGTTATGTGTAGGCCAAATTCATCCTCAGCACCCAATTTTGTCCACGACACCCATCTTCATCCTTTGAATTCTGAAAAAGGCGGGAAAACATGGTTTTCACTTGAAGAATTTTCATTCGAAACTGGAAGGCATTGTAGAGAGACTCAATAGCTCAGATTGATGGGGGGACTCTATTAAGGTTAATAGGCAGGGTATGGTTGATTTCGTCAGTTGAAATTTACAAGATAACTCGCAAGAAGAAGACAGAGCAATACGTACACCGTAAGATATATTCACGTGATTACAACAAGTTTTACGTGTGCTTCTCGTGTTTGGATATCACTTGGTCTCTGAAGAAGCGTGGAGAAGTCAAATAAAGAAATTTCAGATGCTTAGGGAATATTTTCTTAATTAGTTGTGATTCAATATGATAGGTTATACTTTGTTTAGTCAATTGATAATCTATGCTTACGGAATACAATTGATATTAGAGAATTTTCCTGATTATTTGTGAATTAAGAAATAAGGGACTTAAAAGATAATTAGAGTTTTGGATTATTTGCCATAATTTATTCATGTGTGATAGTGGAATCAGTGTCTTGGTTATTCCTAATAATCTTGAATTAAGTTTTGTTTGTTTTTAAATTTCATTAAATATAAAATCTTTTGCTTTCACAAGTCTCAACGAACCTATTACTACTACAACAACTTCAAACCACATCACGCGTGAACACCTCAGCTGATTCCTATCAACTATGAATTATCGGGCGAATGACAGAAGTTATGCCTTAGGAAATTCCCCAAGTCACTCTCGGATACAACATTCACCTAGTACAATAACTTAAAACCCGGTATCATAAATTCATGGGCAGCCATCTCATGTCTGTCCTCTTCCTCAGAAAATTCTATTCGACCAAGAGAAATATTACATCAATAGAATTAAGCAGGTGCACCCAGAGGATATGAGAAGAGGTAGTGAAACTCATTTCCAGGTTCTGTCATTTCGCATTAGATTGTCATGATGATAGAAAGGAGGACGCGTTGGTGAAGATTTGCATACGCGGAATGACACCCGCCTTCAGGAGAAACCTTATTAATTTTCGGTTCCAGAACTTTGTGGAGTTAGAAGAAGCGGCAGCAAGGATTTCCGACTGCGTGGACGAGCCCAACACGGACTACATCTGGCGCCATTCAGTTAATGCAGTATCAGTGGCCCCGCGAAACACTCGCGCGAACAATGGTCAGGAGGGGTGAATGCGCCAGCATCCCCGTCTTACAACAAGAAGGGTTTCAGGGATACTAACAGTTGAGTCGTACAACCCAACACGATTGACCAAAACGATGCTAAGTACTGCCATTATTATCAGAGGATACACCATTCGACAGTCGAGGTGTTATTCCCTCTGACGAATGTTTAGGCGGAAGCTAGCAGCGGAAGAGATTGAAATGAGAAACCAAGGAACTCATAGACCATCGCAACACCAAGTCATGATTCTCGCCCATGACCCGAGTGGAGACGTATGGAAGCCACGGGAAGATGCCGATGACGAGATATGTGAGGTGGAGGTAGAGCCCCCCGCGTTCAAAAACACTAAAGTCGTATCCAGCAAGTTCGCGCAAACGATATTAGCTCAACACTTCTTTAACTTGTTGGGATTCAGCGAAAACCAGATCAGGGAAGCGTCTAAAGCAATAGCGGATATCGCGCCAGGAAAAACATATGACCCCATTCCCAAGGGAGCGATTGTATTTATGGACGAAGACATCTGTTACCCAGCAGAGCATCTCAGACCTTTATAACTCACAGTAAACATCAACAGACAACCACTCAAGAGAGTTTTTGTCGATGGAGGCGTGTTTTTAAATTTAATCTTCATGCATACTCTCGAACTCCTGGGAGTACAACGGTCATTCATACAGATGTGAACCACGACCGTGAAAGGATTTGGATTCCACAAGCAGACGGATAACGGGATCATCAACTTGGTAATGCGGGTAGGACCCATCAAAGCGCTCACTCCATTTTACGTTTTAAAAGACGGCACCACTTTCCATGTATTGCTAGAACGAGGTCGGTTGCTCAACCACAAGGTTGTAGCTTCAACATATCATCAGTGCGTCAAGACCAATATAGGATGCAAACAATATGGTATCCCAACGACAAGTACTTTTGACCCTGAAGAGGCATATATGGCGGACGCGGTGTTTTACGACACCCCAAAGGAAGCATATGAAATACTAGAGGTACATCCCACCCCATTACCTAAGTGGGAGGAAGAGGAAAAGCCGAGGACGACCAAGTCTGTATTCAGCCTATCTAGAATAGTCCTTCCGCCCGAAATGAAGCGGAAGCAATAAGAGTAACCTAGGTTCCAACGTTTCTCAAGGCCGAATGGGGGACACGTGTACCGCTTATAATAGCAATCATCCAAGGGAACTCTCAGTGACGATCAAGAGTGCGCCATGTCATAAATTGAATAAATAACATGGTCTTTCTCAGAAAACACTGATGAAGAGTTAGACGAGTTATCATACGACGTGTTCGATGACGACGTCTTGCAGAACCAACATACAAAATAAGTACAAACACCTCCAGAGGAGAGAACGTCGGAAGACCTTACCATGGACGAAATGGAAGAAGTCAATATTAGAGCTCCAATAAATAAGCGCTTTATCAAGATCAGTAAAAGCCTGAACGGAGACGAAATGGAAGCATTGATAGCGCTACTTAGAGAGTACAAGGACGTATTCGCCTTCAATTATGACGAAATATCGGGACTCGACATCAGCCTCGTTGCTCACAATCTAAGTGTCTCGCCCAAATTCAGACCATTGAAGCAAAGGAGTCACGATTTTCCTCGGACAACGGCCCTTGCAATCAAAGAAGAGGTAGAGCGTTTGCTAGAAGCTAAATTCATTAAGCCTATCCAACACCCAACCCGGCTCGCAAATATCGTCCCCGTAAATAAAAAAAATGGAAAGATTAGGCGTTGCATAGACTACCGGGACCTCAATCGGGCGTGCCCTAAATATGATTTTCCACTACCCTACATCTACATGACGGTAGATGCGACAAGAGGTAATAAAAGGTTCCCCTTCATGGATTGTTTCAGCGGGTATAACCAAATAAAAATGACAGCCACAGACGCAACAAAGACCGCCTTTCAGACCCCATACGAGAACTTCTACTACGTTGTAATGCCATTTGGTTTGAAGAATGCGGGCACCACATACCAGCGTGTCATGAAATCGATCTTTCATGATTTATTACACCAAACAATAGGAGTGTATGTGGACGATATAGTGGTCAATTCATGGATCCCCGAGGACCACGTGTCGCACTTAAAGATATTTTTTGAAAGATGCCGCAAATTCAAGCTTAAAATGAACCCTCTTAAGTACGCGTTCAGTGTGGCGTCTGGCAAGATCCTAGGCTTTGTGGTCACAAATGAAGGGATACAAGTAGATTTAGATAAATGTGAAGACATCAAAACCATGGCGCCGCCAAAAAATATCAAGGAACTACATGCATTCATAGGAAATATATCCTATACAAGGCGTTTCATACCCGAGCTCGCCCATCGATTATCCGCATTCCTACCTCTGTTAATAAAGTGCGTCGTGTTAGAATGGAAAGAAGCGCAACATTCTGCATTTCAGAAACTCAAACAATATTTGGTCAGCCCGCAAGTGCTCAGGCCACCGATCAGAGGAGTCCCTTTGTACTTGTATACAACGTCCACTAGCCTAGCAATAGGAACCGTATCGGCGCAGGATATGGGAAACGATAACTTGTCTTCTATATACTACGTTAGCCGAACATTGAGGGAAGTAGATCTGAGATATCCACGGCTGAAGCAGGTGTGACTGGCTCTTATCCACGCTATGCAAAAAATGCGACCATATCTGCTATCTCACGAGACGATCGTCGTAGCCGCCGCAAATCCAATAACGTACCTAGCGTCCAAACCAGTACTAACAGGAAGAACCGCTCGATGGATATCGCCACTGTCGAATTCAAGCTCGAATATCAAATACCCAAATGAGTTCGGGGACAGGCGATAGCATATTTGCTGGAAATGTTCCCGGGAGAAGGAAATGATGAAGTGCATGATGATATACCCGGAGAAGTGGCAGCCGTAAAAGCAGTGAAGCCTTGGGCCATGTTTTTTGACGGGTCGTCCTACAGAGCCAGCGGGGGAGCATGTGTAGTATTCGAGGCTCCATGGGGCGATCTCATGTCCTATTCATTCAAACTGAACTTCCCATGTAGCAATAACGTTGCAGAGTATGAAACACTGATACTAGGGGATTCAAAACTAGTGACCAACCAAGTAAGCGGGGAAAGCGCACCTAAGCCCCTATCAGGAAGTGGCGCGACAACTTATATCTCAAACGAAATCAACGATAGATAACACAGGCAGGAACGGTAATCGCAGACGTGCTGGCCACTTTAGTAAGCAAGATACAGTTAAATGACGAGGATGAAGGAACGGTAAATGCAAAAATGAGAGAACTACCCAGCACTTGGAAGGAAGACCTGGAATTCAACGAGGCGGATGACCAGAGGAAAATATACATTGAAGATCTGTACAAAATCAATGAAGATCGCGCCATGCCCACCAAAGTCCGGAAGCAGTTCTTAATAATCCAAGGAGCGTTATACTACCAGGCTGCAGTAGGATCCCTTGCTAAATGTATAAACAAGAGAGATGTGGATAAAATACTACGGGAATTGCATGAAAAAACATGTGGACAAAATGGTACAGTACGCCTTTACAGAAGACTCCAGCGACTCGGAGTATATTGGACGAGCATGTCAGCACAAGCGGCGGCAATCTAGGATAATTGTGCTGATTGTCAAGCTCCACCACAACTTGCAGAAGTTTGCACAGCAAAATAAGCCGACTGGAGGCAGCCTTACATCGACTATCTCCAACACGGTAAATTTCCCAAGGAAAGACAAGCAGCGCTCAAAATACAAAGGAAGGCGACGCGTTTCTTTATCAACGAAAATGTTCTTTACCGAAGAAGTTATAACAACAAAATCTTGCGGTGCTTATCCACCCGGGAGGCGATGGAAGTTATGACTAAATCCCATGACGCTTAACACCAACGAATGCAGAAACCATTTTTGCAAATATATGAGAGGGGATTCTATTGGCCGACCATGGAAAGTGATACCGCGGATCATGTCAGAAAATGCTTAAACTGTCAAATGCACGTGACACTTATCAGGGCACCACACACGCAGATGCATAGCATAGTGACGCCGAGGCCTTTTTACATTTGGGGGTTAGACCTGATAGGTCCCATAACCCAAAATTCCTCGAAGTGTCACAAGTACATAATCGCGGCAACAGAATACTCGTCCAAATGGGTGGAAGCGATACCGCTAAAAGACTATGCGGGAGAAACTGTGGCAGCGTTCATTAAGGAATATATCATCTGCAGATTTGGCGCATCGATGATAATCCGAGCAGATAATGCCAGGTCGTTTGTGAACAAAGACGTGATAGATATGCTACAGCAATACATCATGCGGCTACACACATCGACCCCCAATTATCCCCAGGGAAATGGGCAGACGGAGGCCACTAAAAATACCCTCCTCCTAATTCTGAGCGGAATGGTGCACGACCACCACGAAGGATGGCATGAACAACTACCCTTAGCACTATGGGCATATCGAATCTCAAAGCGCAATTCAACGGGAGCGTCACCATATTCTTTGGTCTACGGCGAGGATGTCATCCTACCAGTGAAAATAACAATCCCATCAGCAAGAGTGGCATTGGCAAGTCACATTATGCCAGATGAGGTGCGCCGTTTTTCTCATCCAGACACAATAAAGGAAAGAAGAGCTCGCACGGAACAATTCGCGGACGCCTACAAGAAGCGTACAGCCGACTACTACAACCAGAGTGTTAAAATAAGAACTTTCAAATCGGCGACCTAGTCCCGAATATTGCCCCGCGAGTCCAAAGGAACGTTGACGAGGTGTCGAACTCGCAAAAATAAATTCCTTACTTTTCTTTAAACTAACTAGTTGTATACGGATAAGCAGGTTCGTTCCTAAGGGAGAGTTGAGCTAAAGTTTTCAATTCAATTTCTGAATATTAATGCAAATATGAGGATGAGAATGATCAAGGACTCTTTCTCGGTCATAAAACAAGAATCTTATCAATATAGCTATGTTTCTGCAAATTCCCCATTACTAATAACCCTAGAATATTTAGTACGCTCAAATACTCCGCAATCTCTTAATTCACCAGACACGGAAGCGCTCGACTGCCGGATTCTACTTGCCAAGTTTCCTAGACGTACGCTCTCTAGGTGTGACTTAAACAAATGCATTAAGTTCTATGAGATAGGCTATTCCTAGTGACAAATACATAGGCTCGACTCATCTACTAGTGTTAATCTCTACACATGAATATTTAACAAAATCTCATCATCAATATCCACGTATCGCTACTTGTATTAAGATTCTCTAGACAATTACGGGTCGAAGAGGTCTCAACTAGCATTAGAATCACCGAACAACCATTCAATTTACAACTTAAACGATTGAGAAATAATTCGTAAACAATATTGGTACTGTAGAGAATAAGCAATAACAAGGTAAATTGCAAGAAAACATGCACTTTAAATATCAATTTGAATTCAAGTTTCGGACGTTGAAGTTGTCCCTAATCAGGATGCTTAACTACTGGAGTTCATGGTGATATAAAATAAAAATATAAAACTGTAACAGCAAACCAAAATAGCAACAACAACAGGTGGTGGAATGGTATTGTGGACTGGATGATACGGAGGCGACGTATGAACTGGAACTGTGGAGGTGGTATTGTTCTACTACTGTTGGTGCAAGTTGGAGTTGCTGCGAACAGGTGGAGGTTGTTGTAGTGAATGGAAGATGGAACTGAACTGCAGCAGCGATTGGCGGTGGTATGCAGGTGGTACAGGTGGTAATGATATGTTGTGGATGATAAAGGAGATGGTTGTATGTAGGTGGTGATGGATAGATGATGTATGTATGTAGGTGGTAATGGGGATGCAGAACTGGTGGATGAAATGGAGGTTGTTCAGCGAGCAAAAGCTCGCTGAAACTAGGGGTGCGAGCAGGGGGTATGTGATCTTCTCTTCCTGTAGGTTTCAGCTCCCTTTTAAACTCAACTTTCAACTTTCCTGATCCTCTTTTGTCGGCCAAGAAAGCACTCATATCTGTAACTCGAATTCCCTGCTCCGCGTTCATATCAGACTCTGAAACGTATCCAAACCCTTGGTACAAACCTACAAAGGTCGCGGTAACAACACAACTAGATTAACGGATTACTCTCACCAATAATTCCGTGTTGTTCTCAAACTCAAAACCCTGTCTTCTGACCCTTGGCACAGACCCACAACCATGAGTCTCATGATAAAAAATATAATTGCGAGTCTGAGATCTTCAATGACAGGACTTGTTTTCTTCTCACCTGCTTTCTGTGTTTCAAACAATTGACAGATGAATATAAACCCATTCCTCCTTCCCCGCATATTCGGTTATCAAAGGCTCTGTGTTGCTCTTGTATTCAGATTCCTCAACCTTGATACTCTGAAATACACTTCAATCTGCAGCAGCTTTTCTCACTGTTCTTCTTCTCTAACTTCAGGGCTTGCAAGTTCAATATTTTCGATACAAACCCATCTCCAAAATCTTCTCAAATTCATGAATTATCTCCTCCATTTACTCGGGATTCAGTGGAAGAAAACTTGCATTCTTCCATGTTTTCCAATCACAAAGCGAGACCCAAAACTCTATCAAATCTGATGTATAAAGTCCGTGTCTTTATCAACTTCAAATTCTGTTCCGACCAGTTGAACACAACCCCCGTAATTTCGACGCAAAGAACTTGGTGCAGAGGTAGAGAAGCTTGGCTGAAACTGGTCACTGTGGCTTTTCTACAAACACTTTGTATGCCAGAAGCTGGTGATACACATTAAAGTTGTTGATTCTTAAAATCATTCCATCTCCTTCCCTGTAAGAAATTCAACACAAAATCTGAGACATTCATCACAAACCAACAATCCATTGTCCAACTGATTTCACGGAATGAACCTATACAACACCAACTCCTGATTCTTTCTTCAACTGAATTTTCGATTGAGAGTGCGAATTCAGTGAAGCCCATTTATCCTAACCCAATGACGGATTCGAATATCTTCTTAGTTGATTGCAAATTAATGGCATCAGCTCATTCATTTCAACCTTGTTTTTAGGCATCAAAAATCAATCAAAACCCTTTTGAAAAAAACCTAAACCATGGCAGAAACTTCAGTACTTTTCTGTATTTCAGTGATAAATCATACCGAACCAAAGCTCTCACACTTTCCCTGGTGCCTAACCCATTGAGAATATCACGAACCATGCTGGATGGCGGAAGTAGTTGTTGTTAAACAAAATGCTGAAAAGAAGTTTATTGAAGAACAATTTTAATGGAGGTTTTGCAATTACTTTGGTAATTGTCTTGATTACAAGAAATAAAGAAGGACATCTATTTATTACAGATGATTAAAGAAATAAACCGACAGTGATAACACCAGAACCAATAACATGCAAGAGCAGATTCACCAATGAGATAATGACAACAAGGATCAATGACAGCTGGAAATAGATGGCTGGAACAGGCTGTCACGAGAGTACACATAGGCAGTGTAACCAAGGTGTTACTATGAGCAAGTGTTATTAGCACCCCTCAAGTTGTAGTGATCAACAGAGTAAACCACAACTTGTCACGTAGAAAACCAAATCTAGGAGCAGAAAAACCTTTAGTAAAGATGTCAGCTAGCTGATGAAGGGTGCAAATGTAAGAAACATGTAGAGACTTGGCTTGTACAAGTTCTCTGACAAAATGAAAATCAACAGCCATGTGCTTCATGCGACTATAGAAAACTGAATTTGAAGAGTATGATATTGCACTTTGATTGTCACAGTGAAGAGTAGGAGGAGCCATTGGAATAAAAATGTGAAGATCCTTAAGTAATTTGCAAACCCATACCAATTCTGTTTGAATGAGCTAAAAATACTCAGCTTCAGTAGAAGATCTTGCTACTGTACTTTGATTCTTACTAGACCAAGAAATGGGACTAGAGCCAAAAAAGATACAATAGCCACACGTGCTTCTTCTAGAATCAGGATCACCTGCCCAGTCTGCATCACTAAAGCCATGAACTGCTAATAATCCTTTAGAGAAAAATATGCCATAGTCAAGAGTACCTTTGACATATCTAAGTATTCTTTTGGCAGCAATAAAACGGTCAGATGTAGGCTTTTGCATATGCTGACAAACCTGATTGACAACATAGCTTATTTCAGGCCTTGTCCAAGTTAAGTACTGCAAAGCACCAACTAAAGATCTGTAAGTGGTTGGATATGTCAATAAGTGCCTGAAGTAGAGCTAAGCTTGCAGCTGAATGAAACTGGAGGAGAAAAAGTTTTGGCACCTAGCATATCAAACTTTTCTAGTAACCAGTGCATACTTTTTTTTGTGAGAGAAACAAACCATTGGAATTTCTTTTGACCTCTAAACTAAGAAAGTAGTGGACATAACCAAGATCCTTGACTGGAAAATGTTCACTTAGAGATGAAATAAGTGACGAGCAGTAAGCTTTGGAGTTACCTGTGATAAGAATATCATCCACTTATACTAATATATCAATCTTGAACCAATCTTCTGAACAAACAATGAGGAATCAGAAGTTGAAGCAGCAAAACCATAAGAGAGAAGAACATCAACAAGTTTCTGGTACCATGCTCTTGGAGCCTGTTTTAAACCATAAAGAGACTTGTGCAATTTACAAACATAGTGTGGTTTAGATTCATCAACAAAGCCAGGAGGCTGAGTCATATAAACATCTTCAGATAAGTCACCATGAATAAAAGCATTGCTGATATCAATTTGAGATATAAACCAGTCAAAGCGGACTGCAAGATCAAGAACAAGTCTAATAGTTGTTGGTTTAACAACATGGCTAAAGGTTTCAGTGTAATCCAAACCCTCTTGTTGATGAAATCCCTTAGAAACAAGTCTAGATTTATACTTAGCAATAGTTCCATCTGGATTTTGTTCGATCCTATAAACCCATTTACATCCTACTAAATTTTGAGATGGATGAGGGGGAACCAAAGAAAAGGTACCCGCATCCTGAAGTGTTGTATGTTCTTCAACCATAGATCCTTGCTACACTGGACTTTTTCTTGCTTAAGTAAAACTAGTAGTTGCAGTGAGAGGAAGTTTACTACTCAATGTTGCAGAAAGAGCATGCCTTGTAGAGTATACATTTGGTTTAAAAACACCATTCTTGTCTCTGGTGATCATACTGTGTGCATTTGTAGGTGGTAGAGGTGAGACAGGTGTAGTGGAAACCAAAGTAGTTGTAGTAACTGAAGATTCAGTGCTGTGGAGAGTCTTCTCTGGAGTACACAAAGTGCTTGAACTTGATATTGTAGGAACTGTGTCAGTTATAGATGTAGAAGTATGAAGTGGTGAAGATGACTTGTCAGAAGCATTGATAACTGAGTCAGGAGATGACATTGAAGCAGAAACTGAACTATTTTGCAATGGAAACAGTGATTTATGAAATACCATATGCCTGGAAATATAGACTCTGCCTGAAGTGACATCAAGACACATATATCCTTTATGCTGCTGACTATATCCAATAAAGATGCAAGCTTTACTTCTAGGATCAAGTTTAGAAGTAGTATAGGGTCTTAACCATGGATAACATAAGCAACCAAATGACTTAAGAAAAGAATAGTCTGGTTTATGCTGAAAAGAACTTCATATGGTGTTTGATTTCCAATAGCTCTTGTGGGAAGTCTGTTGAAAGTAAAATTAGCTGTATGAAAAACTTCCACCCAATAAGTGTTAGATAGTCCAGATTGGAGAAGAAATGTTCTACCAACATCCACTAAGTGTCTATGTTCGGAATCTGCAACACCATTTTGCTCAGGTGTACGTGGACAAGATAATTCATGTACAATGTCATTTCTACTGAGAAAAGAAGATAAATCCTTGTGTAAACATTCTCCACCTCCATCAGTTATTATAGTACCAATATGAACATTAAGAATAATCTCAACTTGAACTTTGAAATGAAGAAAAACTCTGATTTGTCATACAAGGGAAAAATCCAACAATATATGGAGAAATCATCTATAATATTGACATAATATCTGAATCCTGAAATGGATTTTACAAGACTGGGACCCCACAAATCCATGTGTAAAAGTTCAAGAGATCTTGTTCTACAATGACTAGATTCAGCAAATGGAAACTTATGACTTATCCCAAGACTACATTCATGACAGAAAATAGGAGTTTTGACTACATTTGGTAAAGAAAGAGTTCTACAAACATATTGCAAGGTTTGGAAAGAGGGGTGAACAAGTCTTCTATGCCAAATTGCAGCTTCAGAAGAAGTTGTTATAACAACAAAATCTTGTGGTGCAGAAGTAGTTGTTACAGCAGCTAAGGACTTAGTAGATGGTGTATGAAGAAATTGTAGTGGATAGAGACCATTAAGATGAGGGCCTTGTAAAAGTATCTTCCCAGTTGACAAATCCTTCACAATGAAACCAATGGCATCAAATGTTATTTGAACAATTGTTGTCATAAGTAAATTTGTGAACATACAACAAATTGTGAGAAGCTTGAGGTACTAGAAGCACATTTGATAATTTAAATGTTTGATGTGGTGTGGATTTGAAAGAAAAACCAGTTTGAGTGATTTTCATACCTTTACCATTATCAGTTTGAATTTCTTCAGTGCCATCATAAGTAGAAGCAAATTGAAGTTCAGAACCATCAGCAGTAATATGATTGTTTGCACCTGTGTCAGCATACCATGGATTTTCTCCCAGAATGTTAGTTGTAGCTAACATAACACTCATGTTATGAGGTGTATTAACATTTTGATACACAAAATTAAGCATGTACCTACAAGCTAGAGCAGTATGACCTCATTTGTTGCAGATCTGGCAGAATATAGTATCCATGTTTG
Organism: Papaver somniferum; assembly: GCF_003573695.1. NCBI lineage: Eukaryota > Viridiplantae > Streptophyta > Magnoliopsida > Ranunculales > Papaveraceae > Papaver > Papaver somniferum. The sequence goes on along the minus strand of NC_039365.1, from coordinate 87,447,466 downwards.
ATATGTGTGGAGAAGCTGATGTAGTTGGATATGATGGTGGTGTTGGTGGTGGTGGAGGTGAAGATTAAGGCATAAAGAAATTGGGAGTTGAAGGTTTAGGAGGTAATTGAAAATTACTTCTTATTGAAGGATTGTAGACATTACCTCTACCACGACCTTTGTAGGAAGAATTATAATGAGATGATCTTTGGTGAGCAAGAAAAGCTTGTTGAGATTGAAAAGAAGCAAAAGCCTTGTTGTTTGCTTCAGATAACAGATTCTTAGATCTTTCATTTACCACAAACTCTTCACTAAGAAGAATATTATCAAGCTCATCAAAGATGACTGGAGGATTACGAATACGAATTGAAGTGCTAAAAGCATTATAATCATGTCCAATCCCATTTAAAACAAGAACAACCAACTCATCATCACTAAGAATAGAACCAATAGCAGAAAGTTGATATGTTAACTTCTTTATCTCTCCAAGAAATTGAGTAATAGTGCCAGATCCAAGTCGTAGTGATTGTAGTTTAGTGCGCAGTTGAATTGAATGTGTGGTTGAGGTTCTTGAAAATCTAGACTCTATATTTTTCCAAAGCTCTCTAGAAGATTCACCACCAACAATATAAGGAATAACTGAATCCGAAATCGAAGATTGAATCCAGAGAATCAAAGTATTATCATCATCAATCCAAGCAGTGTAGTTAGGATTTATATTACCTGCATCAAGATCTGCCTGATTGAGATACTTTGGAGGACAAGTTTGAGAGCCATCAAGAAGACCTAAAACCTTGTATATTTTTAACAATGGAAGAAGAAGATTCTTCCAGGTGATGAAGTTGTCTTCTTTGAGTTTAAAACTGGTTATACCAGTAATTTGATTTAAAGGTATTGTTGAAATTTGAGAAGTATATTGATTTAACGCCATTAAAGACAAACTGAAGAATGAAAAAGTAAAGAAAAAGGATTTGGTTTGAAAGATTCAGAGATGCAGAATGTAATGGAGGATCTTTGGCCTCATGATACCATAGTTGTTGTTAAAAAAAATGCTGAAAAGAAGTTTATTGAAGAAAAATTTTAATGGAGGTTTTGCAATTACTCAGGTAATTGTCTTGATTACAAGAAATAAAGAAGGACAACTATTTATTACAGATGATTAAAGAAATAAACCGACAGTGAGAACGCCAGAACCAATCACATGCAAGAGCAGGATTCACCAATGAGATAATGACAACAAGGATCAATGACAGCTGGAAATAGATGGCTGGAACAGGCTGTCATGAGAGTACACATAAGCAGTGTAATCAAGGTGTTACTATGAGCAAGTGTTATTAGGAAGGACTTGATGCAGAGCCTGGCTATGTAAAAATTAAATCCTGAATGAACCAGTATTGCTCGAGCTAGGTCTTGTTCTGACATTATAAGGGGGATGGTGGCCCTGATCAGCTTCACGTTTGTCTTTAGCACTTATTGGTTTTCAAAGCCACCAGACTTGTACTCTCCTGTTAACTTCAACTCCAACAACGCCAAAGCTTCTCAAGAAATGTATTCGGCCTTTATTTGCCTTTCTTTCGTGTCACATGACTCCAAAATACCTATAAATGTAAACAAAGCGTAATATACAAAAATACATGAGAAATAACTAAAAAAGGCATAAGAAATTGATACTCAATAGATATATTTTAGGCACTTATCAAATTCCCCCACACTTCATCTTTGCTAGTCCTCGAGAAAACAAAACAAAACTAAAATACAACAACTTCGTGTCATCGAGGCTACGATTACTTTTAGCATAAATAACAAGCCTTTGAACCTCTAGGTGTCCCTAACGGACGAGTTATAGTCTCGTGAAGGTTTACAAGAGGTGTACCTACAAAACCTTTTACTCCAAATTCCAACTACCTGTGAAGAATTTATGACCGAATCCAAAATGACTACATGAGGAAGTACCCACATGCGAATCCAAATTATATATAAGTAAACAAAGCTCTGCTCAGAAAGTCGAACAAACCACAATATTCGGAATCTAACTAACCACAATCACACATGGATAGATTAAAAAGATGGATATAAAGATAGATGGTTGTGATGTTGACTAAAGTGAACGGTGTTTCCCATATTTGTCTGAAGGTCACTGCCAAGATGAACCTATGAATCCTAATGGAATGAGATACTGGTCTGAAATCTAATATCAACTCATCTGGCATATACAAGGGAACCAGTGGTCGATAATCCTAATTCTAGATCAACTCGACCGGCAAATACAAGGGAACCAGCGGTCGATTTATTAATTGAACAATAATAATAATAACTTTTTTTTTCCTTTTTCTTTTTTCACCTTTTTTTTTCTTTTTGAATTGACAACATGATTAAATCTTTTGGATCCAAGCGCATGCTTCTTGTCAGCAGATTACATGGTAATTCCCATGGATCCTGCATTCCACGCTTGTTTAGGCGACGGAGACAGGGAGAACACACACATATTGCTATCCAAGTGTTTTTATATATATATATATATATATATACTCCGGTTGGTCTAATTGGTTTTTTTTAGTAACTCAATCCTCTATTTCATCCTAGCAGTAATAACAATTCGATGTTAGTGACCCACTAAATCACTTAGAGAACAAAAAGTTTGCAAAAATAAAAACAGAAAGTGATATGGTGACGATTCCAAGATATGGTAACAACTATCATATAATTTCTAAGACCTGAGCTCTGACCTTTTAGTTAATGGGTCCCTCGACTCCTGCAACCAAGATGGTTCCGTCCACTTATATTGTTTAGTGTCATCCCGAGGGCACAAGTTTCTAGATTTTGAAGTTTATCATGCATTTTTTTTTTGTTTTTCTATTTATTTATTTTTTAACTAAAAGCATCAAACTCTAAAAATTATATACAAATTACATAAACTAATACTCCAACTCATAGCTACTTCTGAAAAATAGAAGATAAACACTAAACAAGTTATTTAGTTGGCATCTAATCCCGACTCAGCTAACATATACCTCATCGTCAAGAAAAATTTCATCTACTTAGAAAGGCTAGTGTTTATTCTAAATTTTTCAAAAATCTCTAAAAGTTGGAGTTTTGTATACGTCAATTTTTTGTTTATATTATACCCTATCCCCACACTTAAATCAAACATTGTCCTCAATGTTTCAAACAATTGCAAAAAGAATAAGAGGAATACTTGAAAAAGATAAGGAAGTAAGAATTGGAATTGTTCACCTGATTGACGCATATGAGAAACATTTAAAAGACTCCCCATATATCAACAATCTGAAAATTTGAGGATCCACCCACAAAAAAATATGCATTGATAGCAAAAGCTTCACAAGAATGTTAGCAAATGGTGGGAAAAGTGAAATTATCATCCCACGAGAGTTACCCCCACACTTAGTTCTTTCTACACTCGGAAGTGTATACAAAACATAAGTGGAAGGTACTTCTATTCGTTCCTCTTGGCAAACCTGCATGATATTAGACTCAAACACATATGGTGGATACTTGGAAGCAAGAAATTCAGAAAGAACTTCTGAAGCACATAATTCCATCCCCAAATGAGGTATTTTCCTAAAAGATGGATTACCAACTCTATGAGAAACTACTTCAAGTTTTGGAGGATCATCATTAGATGGAGATTCATGTAAAGGGTTAGACAAACCTCGCATAATCTCACGCATTACGGGATCCTCAATACTTCTGAAAAGTCCATTGATTCTCCTACATCACAAGTATCACAATTCTCATTCAAACTCTTTACGAGCCATTCTTCATCAGTTTCTTCTACAACTTCCAAATCTTCATCATCAGAATCGAAATCTGCTCCAAGTAAGTCATCGTAATCCTTACGGTCTTCATCACAAGTTGACTTCTCATTCAAAGTATTCACAATCTCTGAATTAGGGGTGTTATTCACAAAGAAGTCATAATCATCATCGCTCTCATACACAACATAAGTCTTACCATTAATAACTTTAGTGTTTCTAGACTCAACTTTTTCCTTTTGAATATGTGAATGATCATTATCACGATCAAAAGTTGAGCTAGTTACACAATTATTATCAACATTTTCCAAAGGTTCATCATCCTCAGAATCTTCTTCTTGGGGCTCTTCTCCATTATCCACACGACGGTTAACCTCCATATGTATGGCCCTAGAAATTACTTGAAGAGTCTCTTCCGTTGCTCCCTCTTCTTCCAACTGCTCATATTGTCTAAAGAGTTTCTTTATGTTAACACGTTTTCCGCTACTATTCACCATAGGTTCTCTAGACCATGTCCCTTTGAATAGGTGAAAGATCATAAGTACGATCTGGAACAGGTCTAAATACACTATCATATGTTTCACTTGGTACGAAACTCAGCACGTTGGGAGTTGAGTTAATCTGGTTCCATGTACGTCGCAAATCCTTGAATTCATTAGGCATCTGCAAGAAACTAGATTGGAATGTATGAGAAGTATAACTATCCCCTCATCCTTGTGATTGTCCACTTACATAACCACCAAAAGGTTGCTGCGATGTATGAGAATATTCACAAGGTCTTGTAAGATAGTCATCATAGCCAAAAGATTGGTTTTGATTATATCCCACATATAATTGGAAGCTATTGTAAGAGTGAGACTGAAAATCAGAATTATTACCATAGTATGCTTGGTCTTGTGAACCATATATGTTGTTCCCAAAAGGATACATCTTGAATATGATGCACACAACTCGTTTAGAGACTTACCTCTTCTTCCCAATTGTGCACACGCAAAACAAGTGATTTGTACCTGAAAATAAGATTCTCGAAAAATAAATTAGTAAAAGCTTATAATGAAAAATAAATGCAAAATCAGAAAAGTAAATAACAACTCAAACTACCGACTGCTCCCCGGCAGCGGCGCCAATTTTGACGAGGTGTTGAACTAGCAAAAATAAATCCCTTACTTCTTTTTAAACTAACTAGTAGTATACGGATAAGCAGGTTCATTCCTAAGGGAGAGTTGAGCTAAAGTTGTCAATTCAATTTCTGAATATTAATGCAAATATGAGGATGAGAATGATCAAGGACTCTTTCTCGGTCACAAAACAAGAATCTTATCAATATAGCTATGTTTCTGCAAAGTACCCATTACTAATAACCCTAGAATATTTAGTACGCTTAAATACTCCGCAATCTCTTAATTCACCGGACATGGAAGCGCTCGACTACCGGATTCTACTTGCCAAGTTTCCTAGAAGTACGCTCTCTAGGTGTGACTTAAACAAATGCATTAAGTTCTATGAGATAAGCTATTCCTAGTGACAAATACATAGGCTCGACTCATCTACTAGTGTCAATCTCTACACATGAATATTTAACAAAATCCCATCATCAATATCCACGTATCGCTACTTGTATTAAGATTTTCTAGACAATTACGGGTCGAAGAGGTCTCAACTAGCATTAGAATCACCAAACAACCATTCAATTTGTAACTTAAACGATTGAGAAATAATTCGTAAACAATATTGGTACTGTAGAGAATAACCAATAACAAGGTAAATTGCAAGAAAACAGGCACTTTAAATATCAATTTGAATTCAAGTTTCGTATGTTGAAGTTGTCCCTAATCAGGATGCTTAGCTACTGGAGTTCATGGTGATATAAAATAAAAATATGAAACTGTAACAGCAAACCAAAACAGCAACAGCAGCAGGTGGTGGAATGGTATTGTGGACTGGATGATACGGAGGCGACGTATGAACTGGAACTGTGGAGGTGGTACTGTTGTACTGCTGTTGGTGCGAGTTGGAGTTGCTGCGAACAGGTGGAGGTTGTTGTAGTGAATGGAAGATGGAACTGAACTGCAGCAGCGATTGGCGGTGGTATGCAGGTGGTACAGGTGGTAATGATATGTTGTGGATGATGAGGGAGATGGTTGTATGCAGGTGGTGATGGAGAGATGATGTATGTATGTAGGTGGTAATGGGGATGCATAACTGGTGGATGGAATGGAGGGGTGCGAGCAGGGGGTATGAGATCTTCTCTTCCTGTAGGTTTCAGCTCCCTTTTAAACTCAACTTTCAACTTTCCTGATCCTGTTTTGTCGGCCAAGAAAACTCATATCTGTAACTCGAATTCCCTGCTCCGCGTGACTCTGAACCGTATCCAAACCCTTGGTACAAACCTACAAAGGTCACGGCAACAACACAACTAGCTTAACAGATTACTCGCACCAATAATTCCGTGTTGTTCTCAAACTCAAAACCCTGTCTTCTGACCCTTGGCACAGACCCACAACCATGAGGCTCATGACAAAAAAAATAATTGCGAGTCTGAGATCTTCAATGGCAGGACTTGTTTTCTTCTCACCTGCTTTCTGTGTTTCAAACAATTGACAGATGCATATAAACCCATTCCTTCCTCCTCCCCGCATATTCGGTTATCAAAGGCTCTTTGTTGCTCTTGTATTCAAATTCCTCAACCTTGATACTCTGAAATACACTTCAATCTGCAACAGCTTTTCTCACTGTTCTTCTTCTCTAACTTCAGGGCTTGCAAGTTCAATATTTTCGATACAAACCCATCTCAAAATCTTCTCAAATTCATGAATTATCTCCTCCATTTACTCGGGATTCAATGGAGAAACTTGCATTCTTCCATGTTTTCCAATCACAAAGCGAGACCCAAAACTCTATCAAATCTGACGTAAAGTCCGTGTCTTTATCAACTTCAAATTCTGTCCGACCAGTTGAACACAACCCCCGTAATTCGGCGCAAAGAACTTGGTGCAGAGGCAGAGAAGCTTGGATGAAACTGGTCACTGGCTTTTCTACAAACACTTTGCCAGAAGCTGGTGATACACATTAAAGTTGTTGATTCTTAAAATCATTCCATCTCCTTCCCTGTAAGAATTCAACACAAACTCTGAGACATTCATCACAAACCAACAATCCATTGTCCAACTGATTTCACGGAATGAACCTATACAACACCAACTCCTGATTCTTTCTTCAACTGAATTTTCGATTGAGAGTGCGAATTCAGTGAAGCCCATTTATCCTAACCCAATACGGATTCGAATATCTTCTTAGTTGATGCAAATTAATGGCATCAGCTCATTCATTTCAACCTTGTTTTAGGCATCAAAAAATCAATCAAAACCCTTTTGAAAAAACCTAAACCATGGCAGAAACTTCAGTACTTTTCTGTATTTCAGTGATAAATCATACCGAACCAAAGCTCTCACACTTTCCCTGGTGCCTAACCCATTGAGAATATCACGAACCATGCTGGATGGCGGAAGTAGTTGTTGTTAAACAAAATGCTGAAAAGAAGTTTATTGAAGAACAATTTTAATGGAGGTTTTGCAATTACTTTGGTAATTGTCTTGATTACAAGAAATAAAGAAGGACATCTATTTATTACAGATGATTAAAGAAATAAACCGACAGTGATAACACCAGAACCAATAACATGCAAGAGCAGATTCACCAATGAGATAATGACAACAAGGATCAATGACAGCTGGAAATAGATGGCTGGAACAGGCTGTCACGAGAGTACACATAGGCAGTGTAACCAAGGTGTTACTATGAGCAAGTGTTATTAGCACCCCTCAAGTTGTAGTGATCAACAGAGTAAACACACAACTTGTCACGTAGAAAACCAAATCTAGGAGCAGAAAAACCTTTAGTAAAGATGTCAGCTAGCTGATGAAGGGTGCAAATGTAAGAAACATGTAGAGACTTGGCTTGTACAAGTTCTCTGACAAAATGAAAATCAACAGCCATGTGCTTCATGCGACTATAGAAAACTGAATTTGAAGAGTATGATATTGCACTTTGATTGTCACAGTGAAGAGTAGGAGGAGCCATTGGAATAAAAATGTGAAGATCCTTAAGTAATTTGCAAACCCATACCAATTCTGTTGTTGAATGAGCTAAAAATACTCAGCTTCAGTAGAAGATCTTGCTACTGTACTTTGATTCTTACTAGACCAAGAAATGGGACTAGAGCCAAAAAAGATACAATAGCCACACGTGCTTCTTCTAGAATCAGGATCACCTGCCCAGTCTGCATCACTAAAGCCATGAACTGCTAATAATCCTTTAGAGAAAAATATGCCATAGTCAAGAGTACCTTTGACATATCTAAGTATTCTTTTGGCAGCAATAAAACGGTCAGATGTAGGCTTTTGCATATGCTGACAAACCTGATTGACAACATAGCTTATTTCAGGCCTTGTCCAAGTTAAGTACTGCAAAGCACCAACTAAAGATCTGTAAGTGGTTGGATATGTCAATAAGTGCCTGAAGTAGAGCTAAGCTTGCAGCTGAATGAAACTGGAGGAGAAAAAGTTTTGGCACCTAGCATATCAAACTTTTCTAGTAAATCCAGTGCATACTTTTTTTGTGAGAGAAACAAACCATTGGAATTTCTTTTGACCTCTAAACTAAGAAAGTAGTGGACATAACCAAGATCCTTGACTGGAAAATGTTCACTTAGAGATGAAATAAGTGACGAGCAGTAAGCTTTGGAGTTACCTGTGATAAGAATATCATCCACTTATACTAATATATCAATCTTGAACCAATCTTCTGAACAAACAATGAGGAATCAGAAGTTGAAGCAGCAAAACCATAAGAGAGAAGAACATCAACAAGTTTCTGGTACCATGCTCTTGGAGCCTGTTTTAAACCATAAAGAGACTTGTGCAATTTACAAACATAGTGTGGTTTAGATTCATCAACAAAGCCAGGAGGCTGAGTCATATAAACATCTTCAGATAAGTCACCATGAATAAAAGCATTGCTGATATCAATTTGAGATATAAACCAGTCAAAGCGGACTGCAAGATCAAGAACAAGTCTAATAGTTGTTGGTTTAACAACATGGCTAAAGGTTTCAGTGTAATCCAAACCCTCTTGTTGATGAAATCCCTTAGAAACAAGTCTAGATTTATACTTAGCAATAGTTCCATCTGGATTTTGTTCGATCCTATAAACCCATTTACATCCTACTAAATTTTGAGATGGATGAGGGGGAACCAAAGAAAAGGTACCCGCATCCTGAAGTGTTGTATGTTCTTCAACCATAGATCCTTGCTACACTGGACTTTTTCTTGCTTAAGTAAAACTAGTAGTTGCAGTGAGAGGAAGTTTACTACTCAATGTTGCAGAAAGAGCATGCCTTGTAGAGTATACATTTGGTTTAAAAACACCATTCTTGTCTCTGGTGATCATACTGTGTGCATTTGTAGGTGGTAGAGGTGAGACAGGTGTAGTGGAAACCAAAGTAGTTGTAGTAACTGAAGATTCAGTGCTGTGGAGAGTCTTCTCTGGAGTACACAAAGTGCTTGAACTTGATATTGTAGGAACTGTGTCAGTTATAGATGTAGAAGTATGAAGTGGTGAAGATGACTTGTCAGAAGCATTGATAACTGAGTCAGGAGATGACATTGAAGCAGAAACTGAACTATTTTGCAATGGAAACAGTGATTTATGAAATACCATATGCCTGGAAATATAGACTCTGCCTGAAGTGACATCAAGACACATATATCCTTTATGCTGCTGACTATATCCAATAAAGATGCAAGCTTTACTTCTAGGATCAAGTTTAGAAGTAGTATAGGGTCTTAACCATGGATAACATAAGCAACCAAATGACTTAAGAAAAGAATAGTCTGGTTTATGCTGAAAAAGAACTTCATATGGTGTTTGATTTCCAATAGCTCTTGTGGGAAGTCTGTTGAAAGTAAAATTAGCTGTATGAAAAACTTCCACCCAATAAGTGTTAGATAGTCCAGATTGGAGAAGAAATGTTCTACCAACATCCACTAAGTGTCTATGTTCGGAATCTGCAACACCATTTTGCTCAGGTGTACGTGGACAAGATAATTCATGTACAATGTCATTTCTACTGAGAAAAGAAGATAAATCCTTGTGTAAACATTCTCCACCTCCATCAGTTATTATAGTACCAATATGAACATTAAGAATAATCTCAACTTGAACTTTGAAATGAAGAAAAACTCTGATTTGTCATACAAGGGAAAAATCCAACAATATATGGAGAAATCATCTATAATATTGACATAATATCTGAATCCTGAAATGGATTTTACAAGACTGGGACCCCACAAATCCATGTGTAAAAGTTCAAGAGATCTTGTTCTACAATGACTAGATTCAGCAAATGGAAACTTATGACTTATCCCAAGACTACATTCATGACAGAAAATAGGAGTTTTGACTACATTTGGTAAAGAAAGAGTTCTACAAACATATTGCAAGGTTTGGAAAGAGGGGTGAATAAGTCTTCTATGCCAAATTGCAGCTTCAGAAGAAGTTGTTATAACAACAAAATCTTGTGGTGCAGAAGTAGTTGTTACAGCAGCTAAGGACTTAGTAGATGGTGTATGAAGAAATTGTAGTGGATAGAGACCATTAAGATGAGGGCCTTGTAAAAGTATCTTCCCAGTTGACAAATCCTTCACAATGAAACCAATGGCATCAAATGTTATTTGAACAATTGTTGTCATAAGTAAATTTGTGAACATACAACAAATTGTGAGAAGCTTGAGGTACTAGAAGCACATTTGATAATTTAAATGTTTGATGTGGTGTGGATTTGAAAGAAAAACCAGTTTGAGTGATTTTCATACCTTTACCATTATCAGTTTGAATTTCTTCAGTGCCATCATAAGTAGAAGCAAATTGAAGTTCAGAACCATCAGCAGTAATATGATTGTTTGCACCTGTGTCAGCATACCATGGATTCTCTCCCAGAATGTTAGTTGTAGCTAACATAACACTCATGTTATGAGGTGTATTAACATTTTGATACACAAAATTAAGCATGTACCTACAAGCTAGAGCAGTATGACCTCATTTGTTGCAGATCTGGCAGAATATAGTATCCATGTTTGATATGTGTGGAGAAGCTGATGTAGTTGGATATGATGGTGGTGTTGGTGGTGGTGGAGGTGAAGATTAAGGCATAAAGAAATTGGGAGTTGAAGGTTTAGGAGGTAATTGAAAATTACTTCTTATTGAAGGATTGTAGACATTACCTCTACCACGACCTTTGTAGGAAGAATTATAATGAGATGATCTTTGGTGAGCAAGAAAAGCTTGTTGAGATTGAAAAGAAGCAAAAGCCTTGTTGTTTGCTTCAGATAACAGATTCTTAGATCTTTCATTTACCACAAACTCTTCACTAAGAAGAATATTATCAAGCTCATCAAAGATGACTGGAGGATTACGAATACGAATTGAAGTGCTAAAAGCATTATAATCATGTCCAATCCCATTTAAAACAAGAACAACCAACTCATCATCACTAAGAATAGAACCAATAGCAGAAAGTTGATATGTTAACTTCTTTATCTCTCCAAGAAATTGAGTAATAGTGCCAGATCCAAGTCGTAGTGATTGTAGTTTAGTGCGCAGTTGAATTGAATGTGTGGTTGAGGTTCTTGAAAATCTAGACTCTATATTTTTCCAAAGCTCTCTAGAAGATTCACCACCAACAATATAAGGAATAACTGAATCCGAAATCGAAGATTGAATCCAGAGAATCAAAGTATTATCATCATCAATCCAAGCAGTGTAGTTAGGATTTATATTACCTGCATCAAGATCTGCCTGATTGAGATACTTTGGAGGACAAGTTTGAGAGCCATCAAGAAGACCTAAAACCTTGTATATTTTTAACAATGGAAGAAGAAGATTCTTCCAGGTGATGAAGTTGTCTTCTTTGAGTTTAAAACTGGTTATACCAGTAATTTGATTTAAAGGTATTGTTGAAATTTGAGAAGTATATTGATTTAACGCCATTAAAGACAAACTGAAGAATGAAAAAGTAAAGAAAAAGGATTTGGTTTGAAAGATTCAGAGATGCAGAATGTAATGGAGGATCTTTGGCCTCATGATACCATAGTTGTTGTTAAAAAAAATGCTGAAAAGAAGTTTATTGAAGAAAAATTTTAATGGAGGTTTTGCAATTACTCAGGTAATTGTCTTGATTACAAGAAATAAAGAAGGACAACTATTTATTACAGATGATTAAAGAAATAAACCGACAGTGAGAACGCCAGAACCAATCACATGCAAGAGCAGGATTCACCAATGAGATAATGACAACAAGGATCAATGACAGCTGGAAATAGATGGCTGGAACAGGCTGTCATGAGAGTACACATAAGCAGTGTAATCAAGGTGTTACTATGAGCAAGTGTTATTAGGAAGGACTTGATGCAGAGCCTGGCTATGTAAAAATTAAATCCTGAATGAACCAGTATTGCTCGAGCTAGGTCTTGTTCTGACATTATAAGGGGGATGGTGGCCCTGATCAGCTTCACGTTTGTCTTTAGCACTTATTGGTTTTCAAAGCCACCAGACTTGTACTCTCCTGTTAACTTCAACTCCAACAACGCCAAAGCTTCTCAAGAAATGTATTCGGCCTTTATTTGCCTTTTTTCGTGTCACATGACTCCAAAATACCTATAAATGTAAACAAAGCGTAATATACAAAAATACATGAGAAATAACTAAAAAAGGCATAAGAAATTGATACTCAATAGATATATTTTAGGCACTTATCAAATTCCCCCACACTTCATCTTTGCTAGTCCTCGAGAAAACAAAACAAAACTAAAATACAACAACTTCGTGTCATCGAGGCTACGATTACTTTTAGCATAAATAACAAGCCTTTGAACCTCTAGGTGTCCCTAACGGACGAGTTATAGTCTCGTGAAGGTTTACAAGAGGTGTACCTACAAAACCTTTTACTCCAAATTCCAACTACCTGTGAAGAATTTATGACCGAATCCAAAATGACTACATGAGGAAGTACCCACATGCGAATCCAAATTATATATAAGTAAACAAAGCTCTGCTCAGAAAGTCGAACAAACCACAATATTCGGAATCTAACTAACCACAATCACACATGGATAGATTAAAAAGATGGATATAAAGATAGATGGTTGTGATGTTGACTAAAGTGAACGGTGTTTCCCATTTGTCTGAAGGTCACTGCCAAGATGAACCTATGAATCCTAATGGAATGAGATACTGGTCTGAAATCTAATATCAACTCATCTGGCATATACAAGGGAACCAGTGGTCGATAATCCTAATTCTAGATCAACTCGACCGGCAAATACAAGGGAACCAGCGGTCGATTTATTAATTGAACAATAATAATAATAACTTTTTTTTTCCTTTTTCTTTTTTCACCTTTTTTTTCTTTTTGAATTGACAACATGATTAAATCTTTTGGATCCAAGCGCATGCTTCTTGTCAGCAGATTACATGGTAATTCCCATGGATCCTGCATTCCACGCTTGTTTAGGCGACGGAGACAGGGAGAACACACACATATTGCTATCCAAGTTTTTTATATATATATATATATATATATACTCCGGTTGGTCTAATTGGTTTTTTTTAGTAACTCAATCCTCTATTTCATCCTAGCAGTAATAACAATTCGATGTTAGTGACCACACTAAATCACTTAGAGAACAAAAAGTTTGCAAAAATAAAAACAGAAAGTGATATGGTGACGATTCCAAGATATGGTAACAACTATCATATAATTTCTAAGACCTGAGCTCTGACCTTTTAGTTAATGGGTCCCTCGACTCCTGCAACCAAGATGGTTCCGTCCACTTATATTGTTTAGTGTCATCCCGAGGGCACAAGTTTCTAGATTTTGAAGTTTATCATGCATTTTTTTTTGTTTTTCTATTTATTTATTTTTAACTAAAAGCATCAAACTCTAAAAATTATATACAAATTACATAAACTAATACTCCAACTCATAGCTACTTCTGAAAAATAGAAGATAAACACTAAACAAGTTATTTAGTTGGCATCTAATCCCGACTCAGCTAACATATACCTCATCGTCAAGAAAAATTTCATCTACTTAGAAAGGCTAGTGTTTATTCTAAATTTTTCAAAAATCTCTAAAAGTTAGTATTTTTGTATACGTCAATTTTTGTTTATATTATACCCTATCCCCACACTTAAATCAAACATTGTCCTCAATGTTTCAAACAATTGCAAAAAGAATAAGAGGAATACTTGAAAAAGATAAGGAAGTAAGAATTGGAATTGTTCACCTGATTGACGCATATGAGAAACATTTAAAAGACTCCCCATATATCAACAATCTGAAAATTTGAGGATCCACCCACAAAAAAATATGCATTGATAGCAAAAGCTTCACAAGAATGTTAGCAAATGGTGGGAAAAGTGAAATTATCATCCCACGAGAGTTACCCCCACACTTAGTTCTTTCTACACTCGGAAGTGTATACAAAACATAAGTGGAAGGTACTTCTATTCGTTCCTCTTGGCAAACCTGCATGATATTAGACTCAAACACATATGGTGGATACTTGGAAGCAAGAAATTCAGAAAGAACTTCTGAAGCACATAATTCCATCCCCAAATGAGGTATTTTCCTAAAAGATGGATTACCAACTCTATGAGAAACTACTTCAAGTTTTGGAGGATCATCATTAGATGGAGATTCATGTAAAGGGTTAGACAAACCTCGCATAATCTCACGCATTACGGGATCCTCAATACTTCTGAAAAGTCCATTGATTCTCCTACATCACAAGTATCACAATTCTCATTCAAACTCTTTACGAGCCATTCTTCATCAGTTTCTTCTACAACTTCCAAATCTTCATCATCAGAATCGAAATCTGCTCCAAGTAAGTCATCGTAATCCTTACGGTCTTCATCACAAGTTGACTTCTCATTCAAAGTATTCACAATCTCTGAATTAGGGGTGTTATTCACAAAGAAGTCATAATCATCATCGCGCTCATACACAACATAAGTCTTACCATTAATAACTTTAGTGTTTCTAGACTCAACTTTTTCCTTTTGAATATGTGAATGATCATTATCACGATCAAAAGTTGAGCTAGTTACACAATTATTATCAACATTTTCCAAAGGTTCATCATCCTCAGAATCTTCTTCTTGGGGCTCTTCTCCATTATCCACACGACGGTTAACCTCCATATGTATGGCCCTAGAAATTACTTGAAGAGTCTCTTCCGTTGCTCCCTCTTCTTCCAACTGCTCATATTGTCTAAAGAGTTTCTTTATGTTAACACGTTTTCCGCTACTATTCACCATAGGTTCTCTAGACCATGTCCCTTTGAATAGGTGAAAGATCATAAGTACGATCTGGAACAGGTCTAAATACACTATCATATGTTTCACTTGGTACGAAACTCAGCACGTTGGGAGGATGAGTTAATCTGGTTCCATGTACGTCGCAAATCCTTGAATTCATTAGGCATCTGCAAGAAACTAGATTGGAATGTATGAGAAGTATAACTATCCCCTCATCCTTGTGATTGTCCACTTACATAACCACCAAAAGGTTGCTGCGATGTATGAGAATATTCACAAGGTCTTGTAAGATAGTCATCATAGCCAAAAGATTGGTTTTGATTATATCCCACATATAATTGGAAGCTATTGTAAGAGTGAGACTGAAAATCAGAATTATTACCATAGTATGCTTGGTCTTGTGAACCATATATGTTGTTCCCAAAAGGATACATCTTGAATATGATGCACACAACTCGTTTAGAGACTTACCTCTTCCCAATTGTGCACACGCAAAACAAGTGATTTGTACCTGAAAATAAGATTCTCGAAAAATAAATTAGTAAAAGCTTATAATGAAAAATAAATGCAAAATCAGAAAAGTAAATAACAACTCAAACTACCGACTGCTCCCCGGCAGCGGCGCCAATTTTGACGAGGTGTTGAACTAGCAAAAATAAATCCCTTACTTCTTTTTAAACTAACTAGTAGTATACGGATAAGCAGGTTCATTCCTAAGGGAGAGTTGAGCTAAAGTTGTCAATTCAATTTCTGAATATTAATGCAAATATGAGGATGAGAATGATCAAGGACTCTTTCTCGGTCACAAAACAAGAATCTTATCAATATAGCTATGTTTCTGCAAAGTACCCATTACTAATAACCCTAGAATATTTAGTACGCTTAAATACTCCGCAATCTCTTAATTCACCGGACATGGAAGCGCTCGACTACCGGATTCTACTTGCCAAGTTTCCTAGAAGTACGCTCTCTAGGTGTGACTTAAACAAATGCATTAAGTTCTATGAGATAAGCTATTCCTAGTGACAAATACATAGGCTCGACTCATCTACTAGTGTCAATCTCTACACATGAATATTTAACAAAATCCCATCATCAATATCCACGTATCGCTACTTGTATTAAGATTTTCTAGACAATTACGGGTCGAAGAGGTCTCAACTAGCATTAGAATCACCAAACAACCATTCAATTTGTAACTTAAACGATTGAGAAATAATTCGTAAACAATATTGGTACTGTAGAGAATAACCAATAACAAGGTAAATTGCAAGAAAACAGGCACTTTAAATATCAATTTGAATTCAAGTTTCGTATGTTGAAGTTGTCCCTAATCAGGATGCTTAGCTACTGGAGTTCATGGTGATAAAAAAAAATATGAAACTGTAACAGCAAACCAAAACAGCAACAGCAGCAGGTGGTGGAATGGTATTGTGGACTGGATGATACGGAGGCGACGTATGAACTGGAACTGTGGAGGTGGTACTGTTGTACTGCTGTTGGTGCGAGTTGGAGTTGCTGCGAACAGGTGGAGGTTGTTGTAGTGAATGGAAGATGGAACTGAACTGCAGCAGCGATTGGCGGTGGTATGCAGGTGGTACAGGTGGTAATGATATGTTGTGGATGATGAGGGAGATGGTTGTATGCAGGTGGTGATGGAGAGATGATGTATGTATGTAGGTGGTAATGGGGATGCATAACTGGTGGATGGAATGGAGGGGTGCGAGCAGGGGGTATGAGATCTTCTCTTCCTGTAGGTTTCAGCTCCCTTTTAAACTCAACTTTCAACTTTCCTGATCCTGTTTTGTCGGCCAAGAAAAACTCATATCTGTAACTCGAATTCCCTGCTCCGCGTGACTCTGAACCGTATCCAAACCCTTGGTACAAACCTACAAAGGTCACGGCAACAACACAACTAGCTTAACAGATTACTCGCACCAATAATTCCGTGTTGTTCTCAAACTCAAAACCCTGTCTTCTGACCCTTGGCACAGACCCACAACCATGAGGCTCATGACAAAAAAAATAATTGCGAGTCTGAGATCTTCAATGGCAGGACTTGTTTTCTTCTCACCTGCTTTCTGTGTTTCAAACAATTGACAGATGCATATAAACCCATTCCTCCTTCCCCGCATATTCGGTTATCAAAGGCTCTTTGTTGCTCTTGTATTCAAATTCCTCAACCTTGATACTCTGAAATACACTTCAATCTGCAACAGCTTTTCTCACTGTTCTTCTTCTCTAACTTCAGGGCTTGCAAGTTCAATATTTTCGATACAAACCCATCTCAAAATCTTCTCAAATTCATGAATTATCTCCTCCATTTACTCGGGATTCAATGGCAGCAAACTTGCATTCTTCCCTGTTTTCCAATCACAAAGCGAGACCCAAAACTCTATTAAATCTGACGCATAAAGTCCGTGTCTTTATCAACTTTAAATTCTGTCCCGACCAGTTGAACACAACCCCTGTAATTCCGGCGCAAAGAACTTGGTGCAGAGGCAGAGAAGCTTGGATGAAACTGGTCACTGAGGCTTTTCTACAAACACTTTGCCAGAAGCTGGTGATACACATTAAACTTGCTGTTGATTCTTAAAATCATTCCATCTCCTTCCCTGTAAGCAATTCAACACAAACTCTGAGACATTCGTCACAAACCAACAATCCATTGTCCAACTGATTTCACGGAATGAACCTGTAAAACACCAACTCCTGATTCTTTCTTCAACTGAATTTTCGATTGAGAGTGCGAATTCAGTGAAGCCCATTTATCCTAACCCAATAACGGATTCGAATATCTTCTTAGTTGACTGCAAATCAATGGCATCAGCTCATTCATTTCAACCTTGTTTCTAGGCATAAAAAATCAATCAAAACCCTTCTGTAAACAACCTAAACCATGGCAGAAACTTCAGTACTTTTCTGTATTTCAGTGATAAATCAAACCGAACCAAAACTCTCACACTTTCCCTGGTGCCTAAACCATTGAGAACATCACGAACCATGGCTGGATGGCGGAAGGACTTGGTGCAGAGCCTGGCTATGTAAAAAGAAAATCCTGAATGAACCAGTGTTGCTCGATCTAGGTATTGTTCTGACATTATAAGGGGGATGGTGGCCCTGATCAGCTTCGTGTCTGTCTTTAGCACCTATTGGTTTTCAAAGCCACCAGACTTGTACTCTCCAGTTAACTTCAACTCCAACAACGCCAAAGTTTCTCAAGCAATGTATTCGGCCTTTAATGCCTTGGAGATGAGAAATTTACTAAAACTGTCTTCTCAAGCAAACGAGTAAAACTCGAAAAGAAAGATGAACTATTGTTTCAACTGCT
This sequence comes from Papaver somniferum, assembly GCF_003573695.1. Lineage (NCBI taxonomy): Eukaryota > Viridiplantae > Streptophyta > Magnoliopsida > Ranunculales > Papaveraceae > Papaver > Papaver somniferum. Next base: position 87,429,004 of record NC_039365.1, on the reverse strand, counting down.
CAGATCTATTGAAACGGTCTCTTATTCCATTTCTTGCGTCTCGGTAGACAATTAAATTGTATTCATAAAAAGTTAGCCTACACTGCTCGGAATGATCCAGAAACTCTTCAAGGAATCCTAGAAATCAATGTTGAGTTTTTAAAAGGCGAGATGGACCAAGAATCAAAACAAGAATCTGATGAGCAACTGACAAATAAGGAGTAGTCTACCCTCTTATTTAGAGAAAAATAGACATCAATACTTTAATTTATTTCAATTATTGTATAAGGTTTATTTTGAATAAAACTATCATTATTTATGAATAAAATTATTATTTTATATTTCTTATGATAGTTACTGGTTACGTAGCCTGTGAATAAATGTTTATATTTTTGCTATGTGTATTCAGTTTATGGGATGTCAGATTTTGGTTTTCATTAACCTTAATATTCAATCTCATACGATGAGACCTTTATGGCTTGTGTGGCTTTTTGATTTAGCGGGATTAAGTTCTAGCCCATGTTGGTAAGATTTATTAAAGGATCATAAGTTGTTCCGATTAAAACTTATATGTGAAAAGTCATAATATGTTGAATCAATTTATGTTTACATGAGTTGTGTTTAACATAACATATATGTTTCGAGTTTTCAACTTTTACTATTGGCGCGCATTAGTTAAAATCGATTCAACCTTTCTCTGGTAAAGGTTGCCTTTATTGTTGTTCTTTTGTTCTTGCGAGAAGATGGCAACACATTGGGGGAGAGTTCTTATTTGAACTTGCGTTTAATGATATATCTTTCTGGGGATAAGAGGTTGCGGAATTTTAGGTAACGAATTTGCTGGTTAATCGTTTTCCTGTTTAAGAAAAGCATGTTTATATTGCATATATTTTTCTTTTTCTTAACAAAATTTTGGTACAATTGATATGTTTCATTATTGTGTATGGATGTGTGTGTGTATGATTCAATTCTTTCCGGTTAAGAAAAACTGTGTCAATTTATTTGGCTTATTGTTTGGTATCTTCTTTATTGTTGGGTATCAAGTGTTTTTGCTTAACGAAATTCGGTGCAATTATGGTTCTATAATGTCTATGTTTTTTTCAACTGCTTCCGGTTGAGAAAACAATTGTGCAAGTCAATTTATTTTGGTTTGTATGTATTGTTTATGACTTAACAAAATACGGGATCATTTGTTTAGTCCAAATAGATTCCGGATAAGAGAAACTAAGTTAATTCTGATCTTAGTTAGACTTATCAAATTGGAGGATTCGTTTATTCAAGTATAAACGAATTCCTTGACAAGAAAAACGAGTTAACTAACCTAGTGTTTGTCTTGTCTAAATAGAAAGGTCTAAGTTATTGTCTGAATAATTAGAGCCTGATGAGAGAAATAAAGTTGATTCTGATCTTTATTTTGGTCCTATCAAAATAAGTGATTGTACATACGTAATCGGTTTTGAAAAAGCGAGGGTCTAACAACCACGCCCAATATTTCGTTCGACAATCTGAATAGACAAATTCCAATATACTTTCAAGAGAATCAACTAGGCAGTCAGACTTAATCTGTAGAAAAGTATATCAAAGAGTTATATCTCAATTTCTTAATTCAATCTGCAACCAAACAAATAGAAATTTGCGAGCCCGGTTGAATAAGAGAAATAACTTGGACGGTATCACAAACCAATATCCAAGTGTCAATCAATTCAATCAATAACCCAAAGGTCGGATTCAAGAACTGATTGAACTTAACGCACAACCTATGATATTTCTATTATATAACAAAATATAATGCGGAAAAGAAATAACACAGACACTAGAAATTTTGTTAACGAGGAAACTGCAAAGGCAGAAAAACCCCGGGACCTAGTCCAGCTTTGAACACTACACTGTATTATGCCGCTACAGACATTATCCTGCTACCAATGAACTTCAGACTGGAATTTAGTTGAGCCCTAATCAATCTCACACTGATCAAGGTACAGTTGCGCTCCTTACGTCTCTGAACCCCAGCAGGATTCTACGCACTTGATTCCCTTAGCTGATCTCACCCACAACCAAGAGTTGCTACGACCCAAAGTCGAAGACTTGATAAACAAATCTGTCTCACACAGAAAAATCTATTTGAATAGATAAATCTGCCTCCCACAGAAATACCTACGAGTTTTGTTCTGTCTTTTGATAAATCAAGGTGCACAGGAACCAATTGATAAACCAGACTTATATTCCCGAATAACATCCTAGTATTATCAATCACCTCACAATAATCTTAATCGTGTGAAAGCGAAACAAGATATTGTGGAGTCACAAACGATGAGACGAAGATGTTTGTGACTACTTTTAATCTTACCTATCGGAGATAAATCTCAAGCAAATCTTAGCAAAGATAATACTCAATCACGATAGTAAAAGTAAGATCAGAACACGCAACTACAGAGAAAATAGTTGGATCTGGCTTCACAATCCCAATGAAGTCTTCAATTCGTTAACTTACAGGGTTTCGTGAAAAACCTAAGGTTAAAGAAGAATCGACTCTAGTCGCAACTAGTATCACACAAGAGGTGTGGAGATTAGGTTTCCCAGTTGTTAGAGTTCTCCCTTATATAGTTTTCAAATCAGGGTTTGCAATCAATGTTACCTTGGTAACAAAGCATTCAATATTCACCATTAGATGAAAACTTGATTATATTCAAGCTAATATCTTTCAACCATTAGATCGAACTTAGCTTGTTATACAGAAATAAAATATACCTTCATTTAGGTTTGAGTAACCATACCTAAACGTGTACACTAGGTTGGGTCAGCGGTAGTTAACCAAAGTTAGCTATATGAACACTCTCATATCAACCTTGCTCATCTTAACCACAACTAGTTCAAATGACTCAAATGAAACTAGTTATAGAGTTGTTCAATTGCTATATTATTATAGAAGTATACAAGAACACAATTGAAGCAAAATCGGTTTGATTCACTCGAATCAATTCATGAACGTTATAGCCACGGTTTGCATAGAATGCATTCCTTATTATGTAAATGTATTAGTTCATGAACAAACTGATTTTAGAACTTTAACCGCTCAAGTATGCAAACGGGTACGCATACTTAAAGTAACCGGACTGAGTTTGGGTTCTCTAGTATGCAAACGGGTACGCATACTTCCAAACACAACAGAAATTCCTGGACCCAAACCCTTCGCCAGTACGCGTCCGGGTATGTGTACTTAGGCTCCCGGAATTTCACAACTAACAAGTACGCATACGTGTATGCATACTATAGTTCCAATCATGGATCACATATATGCAAGCACGCATACTATGTTCATAATCATGATGAGTAAGTATTCCAAACTCTATTTCAATCATTGAAACATTCTTAGATGATGACAACAACTATTTTCACGAACTATTAGCATCAAAGCAATTTTCAAGTTATTGAAATAATCATAACGAAACATTCCAAGTCTACACCAAATGATTATATCACACAAACCATGTAAGATGTTACTCGGCGATTTTCACATGATCATCTTTTTTCGTCAAGAATATAAGATGAACTTGGTTGAAGCGAAAGCTTACCAACACATATTTAGAGAAATATGTAAGTGAGTTAAACTCAGCTCGAAATCTCAAATATGTATAATCGAATATTATATAGTAATACGACTTTGATCTCAATATAGGAGATTGTTGATGGTGGTTTTAAGCTTAGGGAGAAAACTGTAAAAGTCTGTCTACCTGACCCAGTATCAGAAGTAGTAGAGCTATATATATATATATATATATATATATATATATATATTCCGCAGGGAATTTGGAGAATATATCAGAATCTAATGAGTGCCTATGGCTCTCTTCATATTATATTGAAACTCAAGCTCCTAGATGAATTGTTCACTAGTATAGAGCCTATTGAGTGTCTAAGCTCCTAGATGCATAACTCACTAATGCCGGAGCCCGCGTAGTATTTTCCTCTGCTATTTTCCCCAGTTGAACTCTCAATATTGGCATGACATGACGATTGATGTTCACTCGCAGCTGAGTAGCATGAATCTCCCGAAGTGTCAGTATTGAGACCTGCATGAAAACACTCACGTAGGCTACACCACTCTCTGACAAAGAGATCAGTGTGTTGACACACTTTTAATTAAAAGTTATCTCGGTCGACGCGTTTAAATTCCTTAAAAAAAATCTAGACTGTCCATATCAGTCTTAAAAAACGATCACGGCCACATGATTTGGCCATGCAATTCAACAAGTCTATCCTACTCCTAACGGAAGTAGACGATCATCATGATGACCACCGGCGGGCCCTATAACATCCCAGCAGTCGGAATCCATTTAGTTCAGACGCAATACCTTCGTTAGCTAGAACATAAATGATCGCGTTGTTGAAAAAGAACTCAAATGAGCCAAGACCGACCATAATGGTCTCAAATTCATCACGTCCACCCAACTTAGCTGGCCTAGTTGGACGGTCTAGATCTTCCTTCGAATGGTCAAAAGGGTGCTGGCGTGTTCACCGACGACCCAACTTCGTCCTTGGTCGATAGAATTGCTCATGGCAAGCCAAGAGAGCATCAAACCGTTTGATCAAACTAGGAACGCGCTGTTTTGAAAACCCTAGTTTGTGTTGCGGCAGCATGCTACTGTCGCAAATCGATTTCATCCATCCAACTTAACCAGCCAAGTTGGACGGCTTAGATCGTGTTTCATACGATCAAAGAGGCGGCAACGTGATTACCAGCGGCTCATCTCCATTCCCAGCTGATCGAACTATATGCGGCTATTTATAAGCACGTCGAACCGTTTTCCCAAAGTAGGGCGATCACGCGCTTATAAAAACCCAAATTGAATAAGCGGCGTTACGCAACTGCCGCAAATCGATCACGGCCGTCCATCTTCCCCAGCCTAGTCGGACGGCCTAGATCTAATTTCAGGAGGCCAATGAGATGTCAACATGCTCTCCGGCCACCCATCTTTGTGTCTGCCCAATCGACTTGTCCAAATTAGCGGCAAACACCCCAAATCGTTTGGCCCAAGGTAGGTTGGCCCACACGGATTTAAACCCTAAATTAATCAACGTCGGCCATTAACTGCCGTAAACCATCTCGGACGCCCAGCTTCGCTAGTCGAATCGTACGGCCACACTCTTATTCTAGGCGTTGAACCAAATGTCTTCGTGACCATTGGCCGCTCCTCTTCCATAAGGAACAATCGGCCACGCCGCGGCCTACCCATATGGCTTCTAAACGATCACCCAAAGATTGGACGAACAACTCGGAGTATTTGGTAAACAATTTTAGTATGAGATACATGCCAAAAGTTTCATATGGATGTCCAAAATAACATACTAAAAAATCACATCAATCGGAGTAACGAGCTAAAAGATACAACTTAAAAGGTGAGCTAGGTCATGGCTGAAAACTGACAGAATTCCTCCTGAATTCTTCCTGAGTTTTTACCGTCGGAATGTTTTCACCTCCTAAACAAGCTCAAAACCTAAATATTCCCGCGTGGGAAGATAGGAAATGGATAAGAATGGAGGGGCAGATCGTCAAAATATGAGTTCGTATGAGAATTCTACAGCAGTTTTAGTGAGGGTCTCACATATGAATTTTCTGATTACGAAATTTCATGAATTAGCACAAACTACTGCAAATCATCTCAGCCATCCAACTTGGCTAGCCAACTTAACCGGTTTAGATTTAATTTGGTCCAACCAATAGGATGTCAAAATGGCTACCAGCCACCATTCTCCTATAGGAACCGATCACCACATCTTTAATGCACATGGATAGATCCTGGCAGCTACTCACGCATGACCACCCGCCACCTAGCTTGCGCGTGATTGGTCAGAATAACTAGGCCTTGCAAACAAGACCCATTCAGCAGCCTGCTGCATATTTTCCACGAAAATACTCGAGACATCAAGCATGTCACAAACTGGGGGATGTTCATCAGGGTTTTGGTTTGGCGGTTTACAGCGTGCGGCATGCAACACGCTGTCATGTACCTGCATAAGAGAGGAGGGTGGCCCATATCCTAATCATAGTGGTAGTTAGTCTTTAATATTAATTGTTAATTAGTAGTTAATGATTGGTGTAATAGATGGTTTAGATGTAACCATCTGGGAGAGTAGTGAGCGTCGGATGATGAGAGATAAACCTAGCTATATAAGCCAGTGAAATCTGTGTCTGTGAACTTATCCAAAATTATAATCAATTATCGATTTATCAATTTAGGTTGTGTTCTTCAGAACCTATAGGCTTGATTCGTGAGAATTGAGATATTATATGCGCTTATGATCCAAATCATGTTATTGTACATCTAGGTACATAACAATTGGTATCAGATTCGTTCGATCCATGGCTGAGCTTAAAGCTGCGGTGAACATGGAGAAGAAAATCAGGGACGAGTTAAACAATCTCAGGTGGCTGTATGAAGTTCATTCTCGAGAAGATAATTCACCAACCCGGGAGTATAATCTTCTGCAGATGTTGAAGCTTATCAACAGCTCAGAGACGAAGTTGGAGTCAATCTTTGGTGTTATAAAAGCTAAGGAGATTGAGGAAGAAATTCTGATTGAAGAAGTAGAAATTGATTCATTCAACCAAGTCTCTTCAATTCCATCATCAGAAGAAGAGAATGATTCTCTCGAATGCAAATTGATTCCATCATCTTCGAAGAAAATGAGGATTCAATAATTATAGACCCACTAGCAGAAAAAACCGTTATCTAATTTGGGTAATTCGAGTGATATTAAAGTTTATCAAATCGAAACTGCTACTGGTAAAATGGTGGAGTACGGCGAGCACCTAAAGCATACCAAACTAGTCTGTAAGCGATGTTTATCTCTTCTTTCTGATTATTCTCGAATTCAATTTGATCGTGGAAAAGATTTCAAAGTCATTAAAAGGTATTGTTATTTGGTTGGTATTTATGAATCTGGTTTCAATACAACTACTTCATGTTCCTTTTCACTATATGTTTGTTCAATTTTAATGTCCAATGATAAGGTAAATTGTGTTTAGGAGCTGGTTAAGAAACTTGGGTACCAATCAGCTTGGACGTTCAGCGAACCAATTATGGGTATGTTGTGTAAAGGTGGTGTTACTAGTATTGCAGGGAAGGCGTTTTCCAAAAGCGGGGGTCCAACAACACCACCCAATATTTCTCTTAGCAATCTGTATGGACAAACTCGAATATACTTTTAAGAGAATCAACAAGACTCAATCAATTAAAAGTACATCAACGAGTTTATATCTCTCTCTCTTGATTTGATTCCTCAAACAGAAACTGCGAGTACTAATCAAATACAAGGAATAACTTGGATGGTACCAAAGACCAACATCCAAGGATCAATCAATGACAATCAACAACCAAAGGTTGGATTACTTTAATTGATGATCTAACGCATAATCTGTATTATTTCAATTATAAAGATAAAACAATATAATGCGGAAAAGAAATAACACAGACACTAGAATTTTTGTTAACGAGGAAACCGCAAATGCAGAAAAACACCGGGACCTATTCCAGATTGAACACACACTTATTAAGACGCCACAGACACTAGCCTACTCCAAGCTAACTTCGGACTGGACTGTAGTTGAACCCCAATCAGTCTCCCACTGATCCAAGGTACAGTTGTACTCCCTACGCCTCTGATCCCAGCAGGATATTGTGCACTTGATTTCCTTAGCTGATCTCACCCACAACTAAGAGTTGCTACGCAGGCTTTGATAATAAACAAATATGTCTCACACAGACAAGTCTATCAAAGGATCAATCTGTCTCCCACAGGAAAAACCCTAAAGTTTTTGTTCCGTCTTTTGATAATAATCAAGGTGAACAGGAAACGGTTGATAATCCGGTCTTATATTCCCGAAGAACAGCCTAGATAAATCAATCACCTCACAAAAATATTAATCGTATGGTAGGGAAACAAGATGTTGCGGAATCACAAACAATGAGACAAAGATGTTTGTGACTACTTTTTATATCTTTCTTATCGGAGATATTAATCTCAAGCCAATAAATCTGATTGTACTCGTACGATAGAAGATGTAAGATCAGATCACACAACTACGGTAAAAGTAGTATCGGTATGGCTTCACAATCCCAATGAAGTCTTTAAGTCGTTAACCTGATTTTAGAAGAAGAAAACCAAAGGTTAAAGGAGAAACGACTCTAGCACGCAAACTAGTATCACACGTGAAGTGTGGGGATTAGTTTTGCACAATACTAGATGTCTCTTATATATAGTCTTTCAAATCAGGGTTTCGCCTTGGTCACAAAGCAAACAATGTCCACCGTTAGATGAAAACCTGATTTAGATTCAAGCTAATATTTCTAATCTGTTAGATAGAAAACTTAGCTTGTTATACACAAATGAAATGTACGCTTCTGAGTTTGTTAACCGTACCTAAACGTCTACATTGTTGGTTCAACAATAGTTAACCAAAAGGTTAGCCATATGAGCATTTCATACCAATCATATTCTTCTTCACCATAACTAGTTCAAATGATTTCAAGATGAACTAGTTAGAGAGTTGTTCAATTACAAGGAAATCTTATGTACTACACAAGACACAATTGAAGCAAAGATGATTTGATTCACTCGAATCGGTTCATGAACTTTATAGCCACGGTTTGCAAATTGCATTCCTTAGTCTTTATAAGTTTAAGTTCAGAAATCATCTTCAGATATATAACCTTCTTAAGTTCGCACACTAGGTTCGCGGAATTAAGCAACCGGGCAGAGTTTACAAACTCCGACAGAAAATCTCGGCAAAGACTTTCCACCGGTTCGCGGACTGGGTTCGCGGACGCAGCTAGTTTGTCAAATCCAGCAGAATTTCTCGGGATGAGATGTTCGGCAGTTCGCGGACTAAGTTCACGGACTTGGCAAAAATCCATTCTTCCGGTTTCTCTTGATCAACAAAGTTCACAAACTTTGGTTCAAGGGATAGGACTTATGAACATATGTGTTTCCACAACAATACTTATGTCTATCATTGGTTATGTAATCTAAACTCTCATTCCAACCATTGAAACATTCTTAGAGGACGTTATGTAGTTGTTACACCATTTCTCGTCAAAGCAATTTTCAAAGTGATTGAAACATATCATGACTTTCGCCACTAGGTAAAGATAAACATGATCGAAGCGAAATGCTTACCAACACATATTTCGAGATATAGATAGGTGAGGTATACTTGGCTCGAAATACCAAATGTGTATAATCTAAGTCTATATATAGCATACGACTTTTTGTCTCAAGAAGTAGGATATAGAATAGATAGACTTTTGAGTGACAGATAAGTTCAAGTCTTCACATACCTTTTTGTCGAGAAGTTCCACCGGTTCCTTGATTAGTTCTTCTTCTTGTATGATGAATCTTCATGAAGTCCTTGAGCTCAACTACGCTTTCTATCCTAGTCCGAGACTTAGCTATAGTAGACTAAAAATCAAGACTTAGAGTTTTGATCACTAACATTGACAAACATGCTTGAGATAGCAACGTATGCGAGGTTGACCGAGAAATGCTCTAACAATCTCCTCCTTTGTCAATTTTAGTGACAAAACTATGAATACATATGGAATACAAAAAAGATAAAGAAACTTTGGTAGCTCCTATACCACATGTCTAATATTCAACATTCCTCGAAATCTTCATCATTTCCAAGTACTCCAATGATCCCAAAGGTTGTAAGTTTAGCATCACCGTTATTGAAGCTCCGTAGATATAACAATGAGAAAGCATCGGTCTCGATCATTGTTATACAGTGTCAAAGTCCAATTGTATCACAACTTCAACAATAATACTATGGTGATATGTATAATTTTCCCTTAGTCAATACTCCATCTCACATGGAAACCACTCCCCCTTACACAATGATCCGAAAACCATATGTATTTGTAGTGTGAACTACATATTAATTCTCCCCCTTTTTGTCAATAAAATTGGCAAAGGTACAAGAACGGGATCAAAATGAAATTTCCGTAAGAGACCATTTCATGACTAAAAGAAAATACATACCATCTAATTTAGATGCAATCATATAGCCGAAGCTAATAGCATTCATCAAGGAGTTTAAAGATACAAGATAACCCCTCTAATATTCCACAACCGCACTCCCCTCAGGATATTACCATTAAGCACAAGTTCAAAAGAACTCTCCCCCATTTGATGTCATTCCCGAAAGAACAACAAGAGCGACCTTAATTTCGAAAGAAAAGAAGGATTTTATTGGACACCAAAAACCATGAGATTGATTTTCTATACCCAAAAACTCAATCACAATAATCACAATCAAACCCATGATTAATTTAATCGGAATACGCAATCAAATTAAACACAAAAAGTGATCAACTTAATTGACTATGCTCGACATAAGAGAACGGAGCATACGACTAACATAACCATTAGAAAATGAATAGGACAGTCGTTCATATACTCAACATAAGAGGAATCCTAAGGAGTACGAAAATACTCGACTAGATTAATTACAAGTGGACCCATATATAATCTAATTGGAATACACAACCAAAATAATTACAAAAGTAATCAATTTAATTGTCATTTATTTTGCTCGACATAAAAAGACTTATAGAGCAATAACTAAATAATCAAACAAGATGATTAATTTAGTTCAAAAATGCTCAACATAAAGTACCTTACGGAACAACCAACAAAGCTTATCAAAAAATAATCAACTTGGTTGTATCGTGCTCAACATAAGACACATTACGGAGGCTCACAGTATTATATAAAATATGGTCAGTGAAGATCAATACCGTGGAATACACAAGGATTCATTCTATTTTCCATCACTATTTGCACAATGACATACAATAGACATAATCCTTGTAAACAAAAGATTTTAACCTATCTTCCATCAATAATTGACATAATAGGCTTAACTTTTGTATTTGTCAAAAGTCCATTCATTATTTTATCATTATGTGAATATCGACTTACGAAAGACTTTACTTTTGACAAAGTATGGGACAATCATAGTTCATGGACGCAAACACACATATCACATTACAATATTGCAATATATAAAACCATAAAGATTAATACTGCAAAAATCATCTTCCAAAGAATTTAGAGTTTAAACCAATAAATCTAAAAACAAGAAGACGGAAATGTTGGACATAGCTATGTGTAATCGCAGTAATGGATATTCCAAACTCTAGTAATCCTTCTCAGAAACAAGAATACATTCTCATAAGAAGTTTCCTAGGCATCAAGACAAACTCGTAATGCACATATAAGATGATTTGTCCTTAGAGAGTAGAATCAATCTTTTTCACCCGGATTTATACCAAGAATATCTACGCGTATAAAAAGATTTTCAAATAAAAACATACAAAGTCATTAACGATCATGCACCATAGTTCTCGTAAAATGATTGTGAACATTCAAGAATCCCATAGTAATGCGTACTACTGCCCATTCTTAAACTTCCTTCTTTGTGATTCACCAACAACATTCTTGTAAAAGCTACAAATGAGCTTAGAAGAGTAGTAATCCAAAATCCAAGTGCCCAAGTTCAAGAGAAGTGGAACAAGTGCAACGAAACGGAGCAAAATACTCAAAAACAAGAATCAGGACAAATACCAATCATAACTCATCCAAATTCAAGGTTTATCATCTCCATTTTGAAGATAATTCAAAGAGAAAGAGAGTTCAGAAGGAATGAGGTCAATACGAGTTCGGACGAAGAAGTTACGGCCAAAATTTTATTACCGAATATCGATGTCAAGTATGCATACGGGTTTGCAAAAGAAGTTTCGTATCCTGGAGCAGTATGCAGACGAGGTTTGCGAACTTAAACCCCTGGATTTTGGTTTTAAATGATTTTATGCATACTTGGTATGTGTACCATGAAGTCCAAACATTCCGAACTAATGTTTCCAAACCTAAACATTTAAGAACCTTAAACACAGATCAAGTTAGCTATAAATGAACGATAATCAAGGTACATGGATCATCATAATTACTCAAACAAGTAATAAAAACATAAAACTTTCTCAATTTTATAGACATACCTTTTTAGAAAAGTCCAATTGAATTCTACAGACTTACTGAATATAATCTGTGCGCCCTAGTTGTTGTGCTTCCCTCACCGTATACATAGAAGCGCATTTCTTGGTGAGGATGCACTTTCAACACCAAAAAGTTGTGTTGAGGTGAACAATGTCTTGCTCAAAATGGCACCAAGAAAGAGTTTCTTTCCAACAACTCTTAAATCTTGTAGTGTTGAGAAACACCCAAGAAACTGTTTTTATAAGTTTATCAAAGAACTTCGAGAGAACCCAAAAAGATTTGTGTTTCTGATTTCTTGATTTCCAACTTATAAAAAACAGTTTCTGCAGATAGTTTTTAGTACTGCGAAGGGAAACTCTTTTGATAAAAAGAGACGTCCTAGATTCTTCATAAAAGAAGACAATACTACTATCTTGATAGGAATTATCAGGAATTGAGCAATAAATCAATTCATGCTTTGAGGTGATACACTTAGATGACTGATATTTAAACTCCTCTTGTAATTCGTTTAGTTTATCACAACTAATTGGATTACACATAGGAGGAGCATTGCTCTCACTGATTAGTAAATCAATATCAACCTCAACATGAATATTATTCATCATAACTAGATTTAGCCTATGAAGAGATTCTTGCTCTTTCTGGAGGTATAACTCAACATCAAGAGATAAGATCTCAAGCTTCTTTTCAAGACCTGAAAACACTTCAAGGGATTTTAAACCTGGTGGAGGTTTATATAGAATTTCTTTTATAGATTTTATTAAATCAGTCATGGAAGAGAATTCTGAAATCCCTAGATCTGGTGGTGCATTTATTGAGATAACACTACTGTCCATAGAGTCAGATCGCTATAAACACAGACTTGTAAGGCCTTAAACGTGTTTTTTGCCTGCTCTGATACCGATTGAAAAAGCGGGGGTCCAACAACAACACCACCCAATATTTCTCTTAAAAATCTGTATGGACAAACTCGAACATACCTTTTAGAGAATCAACAAGACTCAATCAATTAAAAGTACATCAACGAGTTTATATCTCTCTCTCTTGATTTGATTTCCTCAAACAGAAACTGCGAGTACTAATCAAATATAAGGAATAACTTGGATGGTACCAAAGACCAATATCCAAGGATCTATCAATGAAAATCAACAACCAAAGGTTGGATTACTCTAATTGATGATCTAACGCACAACCTGTATTATTTCAATTATAAAGAGAAAACAATATAATGCGGAAACTGAAATAACACAGACACCATAAATTTTGTTAACGAGGAAACCGCAAATGAAGAAAAACCCCGGGACCTAGTCCAGATTGAATACACACTGTATTAAGCCGCTACAGGCACTAACCTACTCCAAGCTAACTTCAGACTGGACTGTAGTTGAACCCCAATCAGTGTCCCATTGATCCAAGGTACAGTTGTACTCCCTACGCCTCTGATCCCAGCAGGATACTACGCACTTGATTCCCTTAGCTGATCTCACCCACAACTAAGAGTTACAACGACCCAAAATCGCAGGCTTTGACAATAAACAAATTTGTCTCACACAGATAAGTCTACCAAAGGATCAATCTATCACCCACAGGAAAAACCCTAAAGTTTTTGTTCCGTCTTTTGATAATAATTAAGGTGAAGAGGAACCAATTGATAATCCGGTCTTATATTCCCAAAGAACAGCCTAGATAAATCAACAACCTCATAACAATCTTAATCGTATGGTAGCGAAGCAAGATGTTGCGGAATCACAAACAATGAGACGAAGATGTTTGTGACTACTTTTTATATCTTGCCTATCAAAGATATTAATCTCAAGCCAATCAATCTGATTGTACTCGTACGATAGAAGATGCAAGATCAGATCACACAACTACGATAAAAGTAGTATCGATCTGGCTTCACAATCCCAATGAAGTCTTTAAGTCGTTAACCTGGTTTTAGATGAAAAAAAACAAAGGTTAAAGGAGAAACGACTCTAGCACGCAAATTAGTATCACACGTGAAGTGTAGGGATTAGTTTTGCACAATACTAGATGTCTCCTTTATATAGTCTTTCAAATCAGGGTTTCGCCCTGGTCACAAAGCAAACAATATCCACCTTTAGACGAAAACCTGAATTAGATTCAAGTTAATATTTCTCAACCGTTAGATCGAAAACTTAACTTGTTATACACAAATGAAATGCACGCTTCTAGGTTTGTTAACCGTACCCAAATGTGTACATTGTTGGTTCAACAATAGTTAACCAAAAGGTTATCCATATGAGCATTTCATACCAACCATATTCTTCTTCACCATAACTAGTTCAAATGACTTCAAGATGAACTAATTAGAGAGTTGTTCAATTGCAAGGAAATCATATGTACTACACAAGACACAATTGAAGCAAAGATGATTTGATTCACTCGAATCAGTTCATGAACTTTATAGCCACAGTTTGCAAATTGCATTCCTTAGTCTTTATAAGTTTAAGTTCATAAATCATCTTCAAATATATAACCTTCTTAAGTTCGCACAATAGGTTCGCGGACTTAAGCACCGGGAAGAGTTTACAAACTCCAGCAGAAAATCTCGGCAAAGACTTTCCACCGGTTCGCGGACTAGGTTCGCGGACGCAGCTAGTTTGTCAACTCCAGCAGAATTTCTCGGGATGAGAAGTTCGGCAGTTTTCGGACTTGGCAACAATCCATTCTTCCGGTTTCTCTTGATCAACAAAGTTCGCAAACTTTGGTTCAAGGGATAGGACTTATGCACATGTGTTTCCACAACAATACTTATGTCCATCATTGGTTATGTAATCTAAACTCTCATTCCAACCATTGAAACATTCTTAGAGGACGTTATACAGTTGTTACACCATTTATCGTCAAAGCAATTTTCAAAGTGATTGAAACATATCATGACTTTCGTCACTAGGTAAGATAAACATGATCGAAGTGAAACGCTTACCAACATATATTTCGAGATATAGATAGGCGAGGTATACTCGGATCGAAATACCAAATATGTATAATCTATTCTATATATAGCATACGACTTTTTGTCTCAAGAAGTAGGAGATATAATAGATAGACTTTTGAGTGACAGATAAGTTCAAGTCTTCACATACCTTTTTTTCGAGAAGTTCCACTGGTTCCTTGAGTAGTTCTTCTTCTTATATGATGAATCGGCATGAAGTCCTTGAGCTCAACTACATTTTCTATCCTAGTCCAAGACTTAGCTATAGTAGACTAGAAATCAATACTTATAGTTTTGATCACTAACATTGACAAACATGCTTGAGACATCAATGCATGCGAGGTTGACCGAGCAATGCTCTAAGATGTTTGATAAAATGTCTGAGAGTCAATCTGTGAATTTGATTAGTGTTGGAGTCGATTTCCTTTTGCAGCTCAAAATGGGTAGAGTTTTTGATCATGGGAAAGGAATCAAACTTCTGCATGGGTATTATAAATTTGATGTATGCTTGAAATTGTTGGATGGAGACTATAGAGAATTTGTTCGCGAATTCATTCACAAACATGGGTAATGGTTAGATTCACATTGATGGTCTAGTGGTATTTCTCTTACTTCTTGGAAGATGTTTAAAATGCCTGCGGCGAGTTATCAGAAACTTGTAAGCTTGGAGGTACTACTAGCTGCTCGTAGAGTATTCGATCGTAGTAAAGAGATTGATCTTATTAGTTGGTATTCTTATTTTACTGAATATGATTCTGAATTTAGGAATGTTTTGTATGGTTGTTTGAAATGGTGGGGGTGCATACAATAGATAATTTATTCAAGAGCTAGTTCTTAAATATTGGAAGGGAAGCACTGAGTTAGCAAAAAAACAGTTTGGTAAACTAAACTTAGTGTTGATTTTTAGCAGTGGTAAAAATGATATTCTCTTTTGGCTCCAACTATGTTTACATAATGCTACAAAGGTCCTTCATGATGCACTATTGAAGGGTAGTTTTGATTCACGTGAATCTGGAGATGCAATAACAATTGTTTTACTGAAACCTCAACATCTATTCAAGCTTCTTTTGCTGACTCTCACACTTGCGAAAATGCTTGTTTATCTTTTGAGCCGTGACTGTTCAAGTACTACACAAGAGTCCTATAAAGTTGTTCAAGTTCAAGTTGGACAAAAAGGTACTAAGGCCGTTCACTATCCTACCTGGATTGCTTTTCCCTCTTTTATATATTTCATAGAATGTTGTCGAAGATTGTTGGGGACTCGTAGTGGGACAGAATACTTCGAAAGTACTGTATATGTTATACAAGTGAAGGTCATGTGCTCTAAATTGCTTCAAGTGTCGGGGAATCCTGAATCTGGTGTTGCACAAGAATTGCATTATCAGATGCATTATAGTAATAACTGGAGTTTCAATGGTTCTCCCATCTTGCAACAAATATGTGATTTATGTAATGTTGCATCATAGCTTCTCATGAAGAAACTTTTAGGTGTACACATGATTCCTCCACCCATTGTTCTGGCTAAATCTCAGATGGGACAGTTACTTATGGATTATGGTATGTATGAGCATAATATTACGCAGGAAAATAGTCAGCTGATTTCTGGACTAGGAGTTGAGGTATTTAAAGGCTTTAAAGAGGAGTTTAGATTTGAGGATAAATATTTACTCAAGGTGATTCAAATTATTCATGTGTTTGCGTGGCTTGATTATTTGAGGTGGAAATTCAAATTGTTTCCAACTGTTTTACGGAATGTAGAAAGTGTCTACTGGATTTATGACATTCAGGTTGTCGAGAAACTGGTGGAACATGAGTGGAGGACAACCAAGTTCCAACAAAATTTCAGGTTGAAGTTACATGTTGTACCAGCTCAACAATGTAACCCAACACTTGCAAAAGGAAATATTCAGGCCTTAACTAAAGTAGTTAAATGTCATACTTGTATCACTCATCCATAAACTGGTCGTTGAGATCGCTGAAAATTTGAAGAATAGTCGAGGACATGTCGAAATGTCAGGTGCCTTGACATCAGTTAGTGTGATCAGGATCCAGACTGGCATTTTTGAGCAGCTCACATGCCTTCGTGGTTGCAGTCATCTGTTGGGTTTCTTAGTTCGGCACAAATGGCGTTACAAGACAAGAAGTACAAAGCTTGAATCCAGGTCATGATGTGATTTGTAGATAGTGGTAAAAGTGGTTCGATTCTCAGACTTGTGAAGGATATTAATTAGACTTAAATCCTAATATTAAAATAGAAAACTCACTAAAAATTATATCAAACTCAATCAAAGATGATATCAATACTAAAAGAAACACTGAGGCTAAGATTCCACTATTTTCCAAGTTCAAAGTGATTAAACCAATACTTATATTTATGCAATTTTCTTGTTTTATTTGATTCTAAAATATTGCAACAAGTAGATTTTCAAAAGTAATAATTATAAATACAAAGTATGAAGCATCAAAAGTCTTAAAACTGAGCATACTCCATCAAAATAGATCACAATCACTCAAATAAAAATCATATTCAATAATATTTCAAGTCAAATAATCATATAATTATTGCAAATAAAAAGATAAAATAGAATATACCACTTTTTGTTGGAAAAATAGCTTCCTCTATCGACTCAGCAATGGGGTTTAGCTCCTCATATTAATCATGATCTCAAAATATGTGTTTGTTGCTCAAAAGATGATTAAAAGAGTGAAAAGTAATAACACAGACTGTTTGCAATAGTGTATTGGTGTTGCAAAACAACTGTTACAATGGAACTGTTACAGAAAAACTGTTGCTTTGCCGCTGATTTAAGACTGCCCTAAAATAAGACTGCCCTGAACATCTTAATGTCTTCAGCTGTTAAACAGCGACACTTTTCTGCGACTGTCTACCGAGGGTCAATGTTCTTCAGCTGTTCTTCTTCTTCAACAGCAGCAGCAGCAGAAACAGAGTTTGGTAAAGCTCTGATTTCTTCTTCTCTGGATCTCCTTAGGTTCCCAAACTCTCGATACCCCTTCTATATGACCCAAGACATCTATTTATATCAAAAATACCGATTAAATCTCTCCCAAATCTTCCAAAATCTCTTTCCTTCTCTTCACGGACAAGTTGCGACAATTTCTTGTTTTAGGATTTCTACGCGTTTCTGAGCTTTCCTTTTTATTCTAAAATCTTCCTTAGATAGATACAAATCTTTGGGAAGGTTTACAGCGTTTTAATCACTCTAAAATTCCCTAAAATAGGTCACACACGTGACTTTCCATATTTTCTTGTTGTGAGAAAAATCCGTCGTTTGAGCCCATTCTAATCGATTTAAACACCCATATCAGATTCCTAGACCCATAAGGATTTTATCCTATGAAAATCAGAGGTTTAATCGACCTCAAACTCCTCCAAATCACGATCACCAAAACTGTTCTTTAACTGCACTATTTTCCCGCCAATTTTCTGGTTTTTGAATGTTGAAGATGGTTGCCCCTTATCCAGAGTAGGGGTGCGATTAGCAGATGCCTGGAAATGGGATTCCCCTTAGTGATTAGGTTACCCCTTATCCAAAGTGAGAGTCCGAATAGCAAATGTCCTCCGGGTGCTTTCCGACAACTTTTCGAGCCAATTTTTTCCAAAAATGTTTATTAGCCAAAAATACCTACAAATAAATAAAACACCATAATAAGTACAAAAATGAGCCCTAACAATATATAAAATCAAGACAAATCGGACACAAAAATGTGTCTATCAAATACCCCAAAACCTATTATTTGCTAGTCCTCGAGCAAAAATAAAATAGAAATAAAATCCTAACTCACTGTCGCAGGCATCGTCAATTGCATTTAGCGTATGCAATAAGCCTTTAAACCCCTAGGTGTCCCTAGTGGCGGAGTGTTGTCTCCGGAGGGCTTACCAGAGATATACCCACAAAACCTTTTTACTCCAGACCCTAGCTATCTACACAGAACCTTGGAAGGCACTAAAGAATCTCCTTGGTCGGCATACTTATTGACTACAGGAGGAAGTATCCTGATGCAAAATTCCAATTGTTGTACACGAGTTTGCACTCAAGCATACTAAAATTCATATGAAGTGACAGATCTCTACTCAGATAGTTGCACTATGGACATCAATATCCGGAGTCGAAACTAATCACATGGATAGATCAAGAAGATGGATATAGAAAAACATAGATGGTTTTGATGTTTACTAGGTGAACGGTGTTTCTCATATCTGTTTGAAGGCCTCCGCCAAAATGAACCTATCCTAATGGACTGAGATACTAGTCTGACTAATATCAACACACTGGCATATACAAGGGAACCAGTGATTGATAATCCTAACTCTAGGTCAACACAACTGGCATATACAAGGGTTCCAGTGGTCGACTTTATTGAATTTATTCCAGTTGGTCAGATGGTCTGTTCTCTTTTTTTTTTTTTTGGTATCTCAATCACTCTAATTCACCGTAGCATTGGTAACAACTTGAATCGTGAGCCCCACCTAATCACTTAGAGAAACATAGTTTAAAAACAAAACAAAATAAATACAGAAGTGAAAAGGACTCAACGAGATATGGTGAAACTATCATGTTATTTCTAACACCTGAGCTCTGTGCTTTTATGAATAGACTCTTTAGATGTTGCCATCTTGTCAGATTGGTTCCTCAACTCCTACAACCAAAATGCTTCCATCCACTTAGATTGGTTAGTGCCATCCTTAATAGGGATAAATTTCTAGGCTCTGGAGTTTAATTATTGCAACGAAAAGGTAACAAAAAGTTCTATCCCACCCCCAAACTTAAATCTAACATTGTCCTCAATGTTTCTAATCAAAACAATACCAAAAATATAAGTAACATGAGGAAATAGTAAAGAAGAAGTCGGAAAGATAGTACCTGGGTGAAGTGTAACCAAAAACCTACAAAAATATTATACAACATACAAAATCGCCTCGATGGTCAATCAAGGTAAACAGGGTCCTCCAGAGGGACCTCCTCAACATCACCTGTAGAAAAGGCTCTAAAAAGGGCTTCAATCGCTGACCGTTAACCTTCGAAGAACTACTACCATCTGGTGTCTCAATCTCAACAGCGCCATGAGGAAAAACAGTACGGACCACAAAAGGACCGGTCCACCGAGAGCGCAACTTCCCGGGGAATAGATGCAAACGAGTGTCATACAGAAGAACTTTTTGACCTGGAGAAAATGACTTTCGTAAAATATTCCTATCATGCACAAGTTTCATTTTGTTCTTATACTCCTTAGCACTATCGTATGCATCTCTACGAATCTCGTCCAACTCATTGAGCTGGAGCTTTCTTTGAGCTCCTGCCTTGTCAAGTGAAAAGTTTAAGTTCTTAATAGCCCAATAGGCTCGATGCTCTAACTCAACAGGCAGGTGACATGCCTTGCCAAACACTAAACGATAAGGTGACATTCCAATGGGTGTCTTAAACGCAGTACGGTAAGCCCATAAGGCATCAGTAAGCCTCGACGACCAGTCTTTCCTATTTGGATTAACTGTTTTCTCTAGAATACGTTTAATTTCCCTATTGGAAACCTCTACCTGACCACTAGTCTGAGGGTGATATGGGGTTGCTACTTTATGGGTAATACCGTATTGTTTCATTAAAAGAGAAAACGTCTATTACAAAAGTGTGAACCTCCATCACTAATTATAGCTCGCGGCGTACCAAAACGTGTAAGTATATTCTCTTTCAAAAACTGGACTACGACCCTGTGGTCATTCGTTCTACACGGAACCGCCTCAACCCACTTAGACACATAGTCTACAACGACAAGTATGTAAAGATAACCAAACGAAATAGGAAATGGACCCATAAAATCAATGACCCACACATCAAAGACCTCAATCACTAAAATAGGGTTCAAAGGAATCATATTTCTACGGGAAATGGTTCCTAACTTCTGGCACCGCTCACAAGAAACACAATGACTATAGGAATCTTTAAACAACGAAGGCCTGTAAAATCCACACTGCAGAATCTTAGCAGCAGTCTTCTTAGCACTAAAATGACCCCCACATGCATGTTCATGACAAAAGAAGATAATACTAGACTGGTCACTCTCAGATACGCATCTCCTAATAATCTGGTCAGGACAATACTTAAACAGATAGGATCGTCCCAAAAGAAATGCTTAACCTCGTCTAAAAACTTAGAATGATCTTGCTTACCCCAATGTTGAGGGGTTCGACCAGTAACAAGATAATTCACTATATTTGCATACCAAGGTGATTGGGAAACAGAGAACAATTGTTCATCAGGAAAGATATCCCTTATAGGAAGGGAATCACTAGGGGAACTAACAACTAGCCTAGACAAGTGATCTGCTACTACATTTTCTGCACCCTTTTTTGTCTCTAATGTCTGGGGAAAATTCCTGTAACAATAGGATCCATCTAATCAATCTAGGTTTGGTATCCTTCTTAGATAAAAGGTATTTCAAAGCAGCATGATCTGTATAGATTATGATCTTAGAACCTAATAGGTAGGACCTAAACTTATCCAAGGCAAACACGATGGCTAAAAGTTCCTTCTCGGTAGTTGTGTAGTTCATTTGGGCATCATTCAGAGTTTTGCTAGCATAATAAATCACATGAAGTAATTTTTTTCTCGTTGTCCTAAAACGACGCCTATAGCATAATCTGAAGAATCACACATAATCTCAAAGGGTAGGTTCCAGTTAGGTGCCTGGACTATCGGGGCAGTAGTGAGTAAAGTTTTAAGCTTCTCAAAAGCCTCTAAACAAGCATCATCAAAGACAAACTTAACATCTTTTGCAAGCAAATTGCAAAGAGGTCTAGAAATCAAGCTAAAATCCTTAATGAATCGACGGTAAAAACCTGCATGCCCTAGGAATGACCTAATATCTTTTACGGTTTTTGGGACCTGTAAAGTCTTAATAAGGTCAACTTTGGCTTTGTCTACCTCTATACCCTTTGAAGAGACGATGTGCCCTAATACAATTCCTGATTTAACCATGAAATGGCATTTTTCCCAATTAAGCACTAAATTTTTTTCCTTACACCTAGTCAACACTAATGTCAAATGATGCAAGCACTCATCGAAAGATGAACCAAACACTGAAAAATCATCCATAAAGACCTCTAAGAACCGTTCTACCATATCAGAAAATATGCTCATCATACAACGCTGAAAAGTTGCAGGGGCATTACATAGCCCGAAAGGCATGCGTCTATACGCAAAGGTACCAAAGGGACAGGTAAAAGTGGTTTTCTTGGTCTTCTGGGGCAATAACGATCTGATTATACCGGAGTAGCCATCTAAGAAGCAATAGTGACTATGTCCAGCTAATCGCTCTAGCATTTGGTCGATAAAAGGAAGGGGAAAGTGATCCTTCCTTGTGACCTTGTTCAATTTCCTATAGTCAATACACACACGCCATCCCGTGGTCACTCGGGTTGGGATTAATTCATTATTATCATTCTGGACTACAGTGATACCTGATTTCTTGGGGACAACCTGAACAGGGCTGACCCACTTACTGTCTGAAATTGGGTAAATAATACCCGCATCTAACAACTTAAGCACCTCTTTTCGAACTACCTCTTTCATGTTAGGGTTCAGTCGACGTTGCATCTCCCTAGAAGGTTTGGAGTCTTCCTCTAAATGAATCTGATGCATACACACAGTAGGACTTATACCCTTAATGTCTGCTATAGTCCACCCTAAAGCTTCCTTATTGTCTTGAAGTACATTTACTAGCCTACTTTCCTGATCACTATCCAAATTGGAAGCTACAATCACAGGTAAAGTCTCAGATGGGCCTAAAAACACATACTTTAGAGTATCGGGTAGTGGTTTAAGGTCCAACTTTGGGGGCTCTTCTAAAGAAGGAATTAGGGTAGTCTCAGAAACTGGTAACGGTTCGAACCTAGCTTTCCATCTATCAGTGTCTAACAACAGGGTAGAATCTAATAGAGCATTCACCTGTTCAATAGTGCTATCGTCGTCTCAAAATCTAAACCAAAATGGGATAACAACTTTCTAATGGGTCTTCAGACAAGATGTTTGGTAATGACTCCTGAACTAAGGCTTCTATCATGTTCACCTCCTCAACACATGTGTCATCTAGCTCATGAGGTTGCTTACTGACATTAAAAATGTTCATCTCCATAGTCATATTACCAAAAGATAAACTCATCACACCATTTCGACAGTTAATGATCGCATTAGACGTAGCTAAAAATGGGCGACCTAAAATCACAGGTATCTGGTTCTCTGGGTCAGGGACAGGTTGGGTATCTAGGACCACGAAATCCACTGGATAAATAAACTTGTCGACCTCAATAAGAACATCCTCGATAACACCTCGAGGGATTTTAACAGACCTATCAGCTAACTGCAGTGTCATCTGAGTAGGTTTCATTTCACCAAGTCCTAGCTGTAAGTATACATGGAA
The DNA here is from genome assembly GCF_003573695.1 of Papaver somniferum. Lineage (NCBI taxonomy): Eukaryota > Viridiplantae > Streptophyta > Magnoliopsida > Ranunculales > Papaveraceae > Papaver > Papaver somniferum. The sequence continues at coordinate 87,405,579 of NC_039365.1, read as the reverse complement.
TGGCAGTAAGTTCACACTGGCTCCTAAGTCAAGTAAAGCTTTTTCTACCCGGAAGTTACCTATTGTGCAAGCAATGGTAGGAGAACCTGGGTCTTTGTACTTTGGAGTGTGTGTTCTGAATGATTGAACTTACGTGACTAGCTAAAAAGGCTTTCTTATGGACGCTAAGTTTTCGCTTTCGCGTACACATATCCTTAAGGAACTTGGCATAAGCAGGAATTTGCCTAATTGCATCTAATAAGGGAAGGTTTATGGTAACTTGCTTAAAAACCTCCACTATGTCATTAAAGTTCGATTCCTTCTTTGTTGGTACTAATAGCTGAGGAAATGGGGCTCTAGGCCTAAAATCAGACCTTTCAGGAACCGAATTCACATCATCAGAAACTTTATCAGTCTCTTCAGCTACTGGTCCTGAGAGGTGAGATCCTGAGGGGTGAACTACAGTATGTTCACTATCGGGCATGGTTACCTTATTGTCTACAACTCTACCACTTCTAAGGGTTCTAAACATTCAATTGATTCGATGGTTTTGCACCTAATTCATGAACTCCTCTAGGGTTGGGTTGTGTTTGACTAGGAAACTTACCTTTTTCTCTCAAAGAATCACTTATCAGACCAACCTGGGTTTTTAACTCGGAAATAGCCTGACTATTTTCTTGTCCTATCCTGTTACTAGCTTGTAGACTCTGTTCTACGGATAACTGGAATTTTGCAGTTTGCTGAGTTAACAAGGCGAGAGATTCCTCTAAACTTAGGATTTTCTTATCTGACTGATTCTGAAACTGAGCTAGTCCTGAAGGATTCTTAGTATAGCCAAAACCTGGGGGAGCATTAGAATTACTAAACTGACCTTGACTTTGGCCCTTAGACCACGAAAGGTTCGGATGGTTTCTCCAACCAGGATTATAGGTTTCTGAATATGGGTCAATCTTTTGACGGTTATCAAATCTAGTGTTATTATAAAGAGCATTCTGCTCTTCAATATTCTGGCCTTCCCAAAAAGGCTCCACTCTACCACTAGTCTGGCCCACTTCTAAGGCTTCTAACCTTTTTGCTATAGCAGCAATTTTGGCATCTGATTCATAGCCTCCTTCTACCCTATTAACGTTTCCTCTACTTAAAAGAATTTTTTCTGGGGTGCCCTACTATTTTCCCATTGCTGGGTTTTTTCGGCGATTTCATTAAAAAATTCCATCGCCGCATCAACAGTTTGGTTTTCAAATCCACCAGTGCATAGAGACTCAACCATGGTCGTTGTGGAATAATCTAAACCCTCATAAAGGATCTGAACTAGCCTAACCTTTTCTAAACCATGATGAGGACACTGGGATAATAAATCATTGAACCTTTCCAAATACCTATATAAAGATTCTCCCTCTTGTTGTGAAAATGTGCATATTTGCGTCCTAATAGACGATGTTTTGTGCCTAGGGAAAAACTTATTGAAAAAGGCAGATGTAAGTTGTTCATATGTCTCAATTGACTCGGAGTCCAAACTATACAGCCACGACTTGGCCTTATCTTTCAGGGAAAATGGGAATAACCTAAGTTTCAAAGCATCATCATCTAAGCCTCTAATTCTTAGAGTACTACAAATTTCCTCAAAATCCCTAACATGGTAATAAGGGTTTTCATTTTCTTTCCCTAAAAAGATTGGGAGCATCTGTAAGGTCCCAGGTTTCAGTTCATAGGGTGCCTCCGTTTCAGCTAACTTAATACACGAAGGACGGGTAGTCCTAGTTGGATTCAACAAAGCTTTCAAAGTTGCCATTTCTGGCGCTATCGGAGCAACAGGATTCTCTCCTCAGTCAAAGAACGTTCAAAAACAGACTCTTCAAAAGCCGGACTTTCTAGATTAAGGTAATCGAGACGCTTCGAACTACTAGGTTTCTCTTTAACAAATCTACCTAGTGCGTCTCTTTTACGTTCAGGCATACAATATAGAATTTTCTAAATTGGAAGGGTAAGCAAACACAGATCAAGGCCGACTCAACCAAATCAAACCTATTGATTTCTAGCAAAAAAAAGCATGATGGCTCCACTTAGATTGTTTCTAGACCAGCTTCTAATCCTTCGAACGGGAATTCGTTACAATTTAAGCAAACCCCTCTGGAATCAATCCGAGTTAACGTAAGTTGAATAGAGGCGAGGGAAGCTCGGTGGAGCTTTGATACCCAAGGCCTCACCGGTATTACAAGGCGGCGCAGTCACGCATTCAACTTACAGAAACCGTCAAGAACTTCGAAGTATGCTTAAAAGAGTAACCAATATTTTTCGAATGACTTTCCTGTTAAGCTCGTTACCCTATCGGTCTCGTTCTAGTCAAAATTTTAGGCTTAGGTTCGCGTAGGTTACGTGTTCCTAAAGCGGGCAAGAAGAGAACGGTGATGAAATCCGAACCCTTATCTTGTATGGACAGGCCTTGCCCTTTACTAGAAAAATAAATGTCTGTATTCAGTCCTCAACATATATGCATACGAAGGAGTCCAGTAACTCGCTGACAGGGGATTCGCGAGTGTTTAGAATCTTACCTCCCGTTCCAGACGGGGGATGAATCGGTTGTAGTCGACTCGGGCCACTGACTCCGATGTCTAGTGCACGAACCCAAGGTGCAGAGACAATATCGTAATTGTCCTCCTTCTCTGCAAACATTTTATATTTAAAGTACCCTTCCGTAGGGTAATAAAAAAATAAAAAATAATGTCCCAAAGTCCAAAAGTCCAAAAAAAATAAAGAAAAATTACAAAAGTAATAAACCCTAATACAGTTTTTTTTAAATAAAATAAACAAACCCTAAACTAAAATTGTCTAAAAAATAAAAATAAAATTATCTTCTTTTCTGTTCTTTTTGCTTTAATATTTAGCTCCAAGTCTTTATGAAATCACCAAACTCCTCGGCTCAATTTTCTTTATGATCCAGAACCTGTAGACACAAGATAAATATCCAAAAACATAAAAAAAGACAAAAATAATAAAAACAAAAAAAAATAATAAAAAAAAATAAATCTAAAACCCTAAAAACAAGTCCGCGTCGGCGGCGCCAAAAATTGATGTGATTTGTAGATAGTGGTAAAAGTGGTTCGATTCTCAGACTTGTGAAGGATATTAATTAGACTTAAATCCTAATATTAAAATAGAAAACTCACTAAAAATTATAGCAAACTCAATCAAAGATGATATCAATACTAAAAGAAACACTGAGGCTAAGATTCCACTACTTTCCAAGTTCAAAGTGATTAAACCAATACTTATATTTATGCAATTTTCTTGTTTAATTTGATTCTAAAATATTGCAACAAGTATATTTTCAAAAGTAATAATTGTAAATACCAAGTATGAAGCATCAAAAGTCTTAAAACTGAGCATACTCCATCAAAATAGATCACAATCACTCAAATAAAAATCATATTCAATAATATTTCAAGGCAAATAATCATATAATTATGGAAAATAAAAAGATAAAGTAGAATATACCACTTTTTGTTGGAAAAATAGCTTCCTCTATCGACTCAGCAATGGGGTTTAACTCCTCATATTAATCATGATCTCAAAATATGTGTTTGTTTCTCAAAAGATGATTAAAAGAGTGAAAAGTAATAACATAAACTGTTTGCAACAGTGTATTGGTGTTGCAAAATAGTTGTTACAATGAAACTGTTACAGAAAAACTGTTGCTTTGTCGCTGATTTAAGACTGCCCTGAAATAAGACTGCCATGAACAGCTTAATGTCTTCAGCTGTTAAACAACGACACTTTTCTGCGACTGTCTACCGAGGGTCAATGTTCTTCAGTTGTTCTTCTTCTTCAACGGTAGCAGCAACAGCAGCAGAAACATAGTTTGGTAAAGCTCTGATTTCTTCTTCTCTAGCTCTCCTTAGGTTCCCAAACTCTCGACACCCCTTCTATATGACCCAAGACATCTATTTATATCAAAAATATCGATTAAATCTCTCCCAAATCTTCCAAAATCACTTTCCTTCTCTTCACGGCCAAGTTGCGACAATTTCTTGTTTTAGGATTTCTACGCGTTTCTGAGCTTTACTTTTTATTCTAAAATCTTCCTTAGATAGATACAAATGTTTGGGAAGGTTTACAGCGTTTTAATCACTCTAAAATTCCCTAAAATAGGTCACACATGTGACTTTCCATATTTTCTTGTTGTGAGAAAAATCCGTCGTTTGAGCCCATTCTAATCGATTTAAACACCCATATCAGATTCCTAGACCCATAAGGAGTTTATCCTATGAAAATCAGAGGTTTAATCGACCTCAAACTCCTCCAAATCACGATCACCAAAACTGTTCTTTAACTGCACTATTTTCCCGCCAATTTTCTGGTTTTTGAATGTTGAAGATGGTTGCCCCTTATCCAGAGTAGGGGTGCGATTAGCAGATGCCTGGAAATGGTATGCCCCTTAGTAATTAGGTTACCCCTTATCCAAAGTGAGAGTCCGAATAGCAAATTTCCTCCGGGTGCTTTCCTACAACTTTTCGAGCCAATTTTTTCCAAAAATGTTTATTAGCCAAAAATACCTACAAATAAATAAAACACCATAATAAGTACAAAAATGAGCCCTAACAATATATAGAATCGAGACAAATCGTACATAAAAATGTGTCTATCAGGTCATCACTGAAATTTTTATCCCTCTCAGAAGTGATGGAATGGCTGAAGTGGAAGAGGGAATATGCCAACAACTACAAATCTATATGCCGGGTCCCTTGGAGATGATGAAGAACCGTAAACTTGCATTCAAGTGTGTTACTCCTAGTTACTTTCTCGAAGCTAGACAAGTAGTGGGGAAGCTACATCCTCTCTCTACAGAAATAAAGTTGGTGCTCACTCTGATCAACATCCAGATACATTGTTGTTGGTAGTCTTTCTGAAGTTGAAATTACAGTGGTTTTCTATGGGTTTGTGGGTTGTAGAACATGAGAAGCTAGTGCTACGAGGCATAGATACGGAAGCTGCAGCTCTTATTATAAATTGTACCAAGGAAGCATCTGTAACTATTGCAAGGAAAGTAGATGTTTTTCTTGTGCTCGTGAAAATCTCAGTTACGGTTGAAGTGATGAAAATTATTGGTAAGGGCTTTACAAACATAGATCTACCTTTTGATCATTACCATTCAGCTCATGGTACCCAAGATTGTTAGTATATATCTGAAGGAGAACAGGGGTTGTTTGAGGAACCTGAAATAGGTCAGACAAAGGGAAATGACGGGAAGTCAACAGATGGGATTGGCATAAGAACTTTATGGGCCTCACATGGTTTCTTTTGTAATGGCGCTGAGGGTGTTGGGCTTCTCATGTGTATTGAAGTATGCGACTAAGAAGTGGGCTTGGTATAAGAAATGTCATGTACCTACATAAGAGAGGAGGGTGGCCTGGCAACTCAGTTCACATCCTTGAGGACAAGGATGTTTTCAAGGGGAAGGAAATGTCATGTACCTGCATAAGAGAGGAGGGTGGCCCATATCATAATCAGAGTGGTATTTAGTCTTTAATATTAATTATTAATTAGTATTTTAATTAGTAGTTAATGATTGGTGTAATAGATGGTTTCGATGTAACTATCTGGGAGAGTAGTGAGCGTCGGATGATGAGAGATAAGCTAGTGAAATCTGTGTCTGTGAACTTATCCAAAATTATAATCAATTATCGATTTATAGATTTAGGTTGTGTTCTTCAGAACCAATAGGCTTGATTCATGATAATTGAGATATTATCAGCGTTTATGATCCAAGTCATGTTATTGTACATCTAGGTACATAACAGACGCCCATTATGAGAAAGTGTCAGGAAAAGCGGACAATTAGTGGCAGCAGAGAAGTAGTGGGTGTAAACCGACTTGTCTTCCCTCATAGTAAGACGTGGTTTTCCACATTTTCACATGATCCCACTTCTCCATCACTCCACTACTCCCACTTCCTGTAAGATCAGGGTGCGTTCAACTATGACTTGTATAAATAAGTTTCAACCAACAAGGGGAGTTCGGATTAACAACACAAGTATTCAAAAAACACCAAGAACTGATAGCTTACACTCTGCAATCCAGTTCCACATTCTGATACACGTCATAAAACAGCCACATCTTCATAATTCAACATTCTGATCTCAAACACCTTCTTCGCTTCCCTCCCTAAGATCAACCATTCTCCTTCACTTTGTGACCGAATTGAATCTGGAACGGACATTTCTTAGTTTAGGCCAGAGTCTTACAGATTGATATCTCGAATCTAAAAGTACTCATGTGCAGTACATTTGTTTAGGGTTTGAATTCGTTTCTCATCAACAGTGGTAGATTGATCTCTCGCTTGCAAAAATCATTTTCCGTATCCCGTTTTCAATTTCTTAAATTTCTCAATATGGTTGATCTTAGGAATGGTTCAGAAACCCTCAATCCAAATTTCACTTCTCGCAGCACTGACAATACTTCACGTGTTATTCCTAAATCCGTTCTTTCATTCAAAATCCTTGTCGAGGCTATGCAGTCTCAATATTTAACAACTATTCATGATTTAATAAAAATCCTGAATGATATTGTCAGGAATCAAGCTACTATTGTCAAGACCCGGGACGGAGTATTTGTGCTTTTGAAAGTCCTCACGGATCAACTATCAAAGGAACCAACACGTTTTCATTCTGGAGAAAACGCCATCAACAATTCACTTTGGATGAATACTGATGGTAGTGGTCTTTCTTCCAAGATTCCTATTCCTATACCTGGTGAGAAAGATGAAGCCTATGGTCACGTTGAATGGAAAGAAGATGCTAAGAGATTCGCTGCTGCTTTACTCAGTCAATCTGAACTGTATCGAAATGAAGAAACTCGTAAAGATGTTCAGGAAAGAAGACGTCCTTCCAATAAAAGATCCAACCTCCATCCAATCACTAATGAAAGAGGAAAGATAAAAGATCCAACAATTCAAACGTGCGACACCAGCACATCAGACGACTCCACCTCGGAAGGTCGTGGCTAAGACTCCTGCGCAACAACAAGAAACTGGAGATGTTGCTCCAAACTTCCCGTTCCTGATCGATGAAGTAATTGAACTCCTGGAAGTATGGATTCAAGATGATGCCATCAAACTACCTCCTATCAGGCGCCCACCAACTGAGGAACAAATGGCAAATCCCAAATATTACCGTTACCACAGGTTCGTCAATCATCCAACTAATGAATGCAACAGATTGAAACACATTTTCAAAGAAAAGGTAGATGCATGGGAACTTCAATTAGGCACTAAAGGAGTTCGCAAAGACCCTCTTACCGTCAGGAGTTGCATTATTTCTGGGGACTCCATCCATAAAACCGTACAGTCTATGAAGAAGCATCTATGCAAGCAACAATAGGAGAGTTTCCGCCCACAGGATTCATAGAGGAGCTGCTTCACCAAAAATAAAGAAGGGAGAGTAAACTCACATACATTATTTATCAAAGCACGTCAATGTTCATGGTCGTGGCCGACCAAGGTTCGTGCTCGTAGCTACCACTCCTTCCTTTCAAGATCCATGGTCGTAGCCATCACTCGCCACTGCCAAGATTTGTGCCTGTAGTCGTTACTCGTCACTGTCAAGGATCGTGATCTTAGACATCCAAGCTCCATCCAACCTTTTTTGTACATAGTCATCAACATGGATGCAAGAGGGTGATATCATCATCATGGTCAACCCATCGACCATACATGATAGAACCACGTAAAACACACTTGAGGACTGAGGCTCGGCATGAAATTCCTTCGCCGTTAGTCAAGGATCTCTTCAACACAAGAGACACGGTCAATCAAGAAGCATGTAATTTGCAAGGGAAAATCAAACTGAAGGCTGGTCGAGTCCTTAACCATTATTTTTATTTCCCCTATTTCGAATCACTGTTTCCAACGTCGCATGCGTTGAGATGTTACAGTAGAAACGATATTCTTTCCGATGAGGAGAAAACACGACTTGCCGACCAGCACTATTTGTGTGTCGTCTTCCAATCTGTCATATCGTATCGCCTCAGAAGAATGGTGTTTGTAGGTGAAAACTGTTTCTGCTGATTTTGGTAATTTTGGTTGTGTGGATGAGAAACAAGTCTAAACCAAAAACAATGTAGTGCACGTGAGTACTTTTGATTCGAGAGATCAATCTGTATAATACTGGCCTAAACCAAGAAATGGTCGTTCTAGGCTTGCTTCGGTCACAAAGTGAAGGAGAAGGGTTGGTCTTAGGGAGGGAAGCGAAGAAAGTGTTGAGACCAGAATAGTTGATTCCGGAAGTGTGGGTGTTTCGTGACTTGTATCAGAAAGTTAAACTGGCTAGCTGAATGAAAAGCTATCAGATGATTTCTGGATGTTGTATTATTCTTCTGACCAGAACTTGTTGTTTGGTGGATATAGGTGAGACCTATTTATACAAGTCGCAACAAAACGTACCCTGGTCTCGTAGGAAGTGGAAACGATTGAGTGGTGGAAGAATGGAGTAACGTGTAACCATCAGACGTTATGCTTCCATGATGAGGGAATTGAATTCGTGTAACCTTCAGTCATAAAGCTTTCATGATGAAAGAAATGAATTTTTTACACCGTTACCTTTACCACCACTAACTTTCTTACTTCATGACACTCTATTGTAACTGACGCATTGCAAGCCGCGTGCTATAAACCGCCAGACTAATACCCTGATGAGTATCCCCAAGTTTGTGACATGTTTGATGTCTCGAGTGTTTTCGTGGAAAACATGCAGCAGGTTGCTATGTGTGGAAAGTAAAAGTCAAGATACTTTGCCACAGGAGAATAAAATATGATGTTATTAGGCTTACCTTGGTCGGCCTCCTAAAACTTGCCACAGGTCCATCAGCTTGGCGTCGAACTTGAATGGCTGAGATTATATCTCATGAGGAAGGGTAGTCGTTGATTATGGCCTCATCTTGTTGTATAGAGAAGTGGTCCCATTGGTATAGTAACGCCTGGTGGAGCCCTGGCATAACGGCATGCTAGTGGAATGCTATTGGCGTAGCCATGGCATAGTGGCATACCAATGGCGTAGCTGCGCATAGCGGCATGGCGACATGCCAGGGGCCATGGCATAGCGACATGCTAGTAACTATGGCGTGGTGGCATGTCAGTGGCCGTGGCATAACGACTTTCTAGTAGCCGTGGCATGGTGGCATGCCAGCGACATGCTAGTAGCTGTGGAATGGTGGCATGCCAGTGGTCGTGGCATAGCGACATGCTAGTAGTTGTGGCATGGTGGCATGCCAGTGGTTGTGGCATAGCAGCATGTCAGTGGCATATCAGCATGTCAGTGGCATGGCCACGTCTGTAGTGTTGTAGCATGGTCGAGGTTAGGGCTTGGCGGCATGGCCAAGGCTAGGGCTTGGAGGCATGGCCAAGGTTAGGGTTTGGCACTATGGCCGAAATTAGGCGCCATGGCCAAACTGGGATTTGATGCCGCGGACAAAGTTTAGGGTTTGCCGGCATGGTCGCTCAAAAGTTGCCACAAGCCTGTTAGTTTGGTGGCGAACTTGGAAGATTGCATCTTAAGAGGAAAGGTAGCCGTCGATCTTGGCTACCTTTAATTGGCGGTGGCGCTAACGGTATTGCGACATGGCTGGCATGGCTCGCGCATGCCTTTAGAACGGTTGCGTGCGTAGCCATATCCACTGAAAATTTGGTACGTTGGTGTGGAAATCTTACCTAAATTACGGGTTGGCTTGTCGAAACCCTAATTAGCCTATATGGCACGTCGCATTGGGTGAGTGGCCACGTTTGGCGCGTTTGGCATGTGCATCTGGCATGTGTGCCTGGTATGTGCGTTTGGCATGTTTTGCATGCTGGTGCGTTTTTGGGAAGCCAATTGGCTTTGCGGCCATCTGGCGCGATTTCCTTCTTTTTAACACTATGGCGAGTTTAAAGAACCTGATTGGTTAATGTAAGAGGGCCGGCCAGGCATGGGCGTGGCTACACTTTTGGTGTGACTGTGGCGGCTTTAGAGCGACCTGATTGGTCGATGGGAAGTGGCGTCGGCAAACTAGGGCGTGGCCACACTTCCAGTGCACTGTGGCGGATTTAAAGCGACCTGATTGGTCGAGGGAAAGAGGGCTGGAAAGATAGGGCGTCGCCACACTTCTAGTGCGCTGTGGAGGACTTAATTGCCTAGTTTGTCTAAGCATAGTTTCGACCAACGGGGTCTAGTGTACTGCGCGGGGGGCGAAACCCTAATTTCTGCAAATTAGTCGGGTTTACGAGTTTTTTATGAGTTATTACAATAATTGGCTGGATTTTGTATGCTGCCACAAAAATCCTTATCTACATAATGCAGTGTGCTTTCCGTCTGAGCATTTTGTGCGATGGCCTTAAGTTTGGTATTTGGAGGTTCATGTTACTCCGCTGCGAGTGAACATAAATCCGTCATGCCATACTGATATTAAGGGTTCCGACGGGGAACTTAGCACAGGAAAGTACTCAGTGAGTCTTGTATTGGCGAGGTGCCGAAATTTTAGAGAGTGTTTGGGGATGGTTTCTATATTCGCCAATCTGGATAAATTTCATGTAAATATATTGAATGACTCAATAAATATTTCGGTGGAGAGGTTAGCACTCACGACACCGTTTCTTTGCAGAGTGACGTCAGATGCAAGGTTTTACGATTTTAAACCTATGCTAAAAACCACCATCAACATTAAGTCCCCTGCTTAGCACGTAACAGTGGCATTGTTGCGGGGTAAGCATGAGATGGTGACGGACGAGAGTAAAATTAAAAGAGCAAGAAGTGAAGAGATTACCAAGGAAATTCAACTAACCTTTGGTGGAAGGCATGAGGAATCTGTGATCCTTGTGTTGGCGGCTTTTGCATAAATTCGTCTTGGCAATGGGATGTTGGCACCAGTGCGGCATCTTTGGCTACTGGTTGAGGAATGGTTCATGGAGCTGCTGGCTAGGGAATTAATTAGGACGCGGTTGGAGTTGGCTTGGGCTGCGGATGACACTTTTCAGGAGCGGAAAAGTTGGCACTGAGAAGGATGCAGGTGCATCGGCTATCGAGCAGAAAAGCTATCGCTGGGAGGATGCAAGCTGTTGATGCTGGCTAGGGCGTGGAGCCGTTGGTGTTGACTTGGCGTGGCTTTTCCGTGACGTTGTTGGCTTGGCTTGGCTTGGTCGTGACGCTACTGGCTTGGCTTGGAATGGTGAAGGTGGCGATGCTTTGAACGGCGGATGTAGCGCTGCTTTGGCTAGTGAAGATGGCGCTGCTTTGAACGACGGAGATGGTGCTTCAATCTTGGACGTGCGGAGATGGCGGAGATAGCGCTGCTTTGGCTAGTGAAGATGGCGCTGCTTTGAACGGCGGAGATGGTGCTTCAATCTTGGCCGTGCGGAGATGGCGTTGCGGAATGGCGCCGCTTGCTCAGAATGGTGGATGGCGCGGCTAACTCGGCTACCAACGTGGGATGGTGGATATAACACTTGGAACTTTGGATATCAAATAGTAAAGATGAAGCCAGCATTTTTCGTAGAATGGACAGAGATACTGCGGCTTTGATTACAGAGCGCTGGATTCATGGCGTTGCTTGCTAGGCTGTGGAGCGGGCGGAGATTGTGCTGTTTTGAGAGGTGAAGAAAGCACTTCTTTGGCTAAGTCACGGAATGGCAGGGAGAGCGCCTGGCTGGCATTGCGGGCCTGGTTGGAGTTGGCTTGTCCGCGGACTGATGGAGTTAGCTTGGCCACAGACTTTTGGCTCTGACTAGGTCGCAGAATGTTGGCGCTAGCTTTGGATGGCCGTGGAGAATTGCTGGCGCGGGCCCGGTTGCCTATTTCCACACATAGATCAAACAGGAAACCCTTCCTCCACCCAAACTCCAAAAGTCATACGCCTATAAAAGGCGCTACCTCTCCTCTTTACCTTGTATCTTTGTTTTCACGCCTTGGTGCTAGCGGCAGAGTGATAGGAATAAATACGGTGAGCATATTCCAGGTACGTATCCCAGTGTCTCTTCTTTTGCTTTCTCTTCTGTATTGGTACAAACCCTAGACGTAGGCATATCTTCCCTAAATTTGTAGAAATACTTTAGTATGAATGATTCCTCTTTGCCAGTAGTACCTCAGTAATGTTAGCCACCTTATTAGTAACAACGAAGGCAATTATTATGCAAAGTAGGCATGCATGGGTGGGTGGCTGCCATTAATTCCTTTTCCATAAAAACATAGCTCTGGGGTTTCCCTTTTCCTTTGTAGCCGTGAGCAAAATTTTCGCGGTGGGATGCACTCTTCCTTTTGGCCGAGAGCATACCTCTCGCTGCAAGACACGACGTGTTTTCCGCGGCAAGATATGGCTTGTCGAAACGAGTATCAATCCCCATTCCTTTGGCTATGCGCGTTCCTTTTGGCTATGTGTGCTATGACTTGTGACCAAAATAAATTGGCCTGCGACCAAAATAGATTCTCCACCGGTGATAAAGTAGTCTTCATGCACTATTTTTTTTTGGTAGTAACTTTTCTTCGTTTTGCTCCGTTATAGTTACTTTGAAAGTGAAAGAAGTATAAGAAAATCTTGTTAGGATGTCACCTGAGAATAGTCCTGCCGCTATGTCGAAAAACGTTACCAACTCCAAGCCCAACACGGATGATGAATTCTTTACACAGTCTGCCACAATTAAGAGAAACCATCCCAAATTGTTAGGATTAATGCCTTGGGATTAACCTCACAAGACATTAATAGTTCTTTGGATTAACATAGAACTAAAAAATAAATAAATAAGATGCACTAAACGAAAAAAGAAAGACAAAAGGTTTAACGTGGTCGGCAATGTGCCTACGTCCACAAACGGCTACGATCAACTCTTATTAGAACAAATTACAGAGAATTAAACCACAACTATGAGCAGCAGGTTGCTGTTCACAAACACCAAACTGATTATCTATGAACAAACGTTCTAAACCCTAAAATTATCTAATTGTGAGAATTCTTTTCTAAATTGTTGTGTTTATATATTTCCTTAGGACTTGTACACCTATTTATATAGGTTACAAACTTGTCTTCCAAGTATATGAGTTATACTAGGAAACCTAAACATAGCTAAGAAAGGAATCCTTGAGTTTAACTAAAAAAGGAAACCTCTAGCTATACCAAAATAAGGAAACACCTAGATGGTTCTAGAAAATTCTGGAACCTTCCTAAAATATCGACAAATTCTAACAATTCTCCACCTTGCAAATGTTTCCACCAAACTGAGTTTGATCTTCACAAGTTAACCGTAGCCTCTAATGCCTCTAGGGCCTCAACAACGAGCAGTATTGATCAAGCTGAGACACCTCTCAAACTTGACCTTTGGAACGAATTTTGTCAACATGTCTGCTGGATTATCTTCAGTATCACCCTTCAACAGTTGTACTAATCCGTTATCAACCACTTCTCGAACCTTATGATAACGAACATCAATATGCTTGGTGTGTGCATGATAAACTTGGTTCTTAGCTAAATGAATAACACTTTGACTGTCACAGTTCACAACAATACTCCGTTGTACAATCCCCAAGTCTTTGACTAAACCACGAAGCCATAACGCTTTCTTAACAGCCTCCGTCACAGCAATATACTCTTCCTCCGTAGTATACAAAGCTACGATTGGTTTTAACATATACCTCCAACTGATAGGTCCTCTACTCAATGTAAAACAATACCCCGAAGTAGAACGACACTTATCCCTTTCACCCGCATAATCAGAATCAACAAATGCACATACCTTCAAATTATGCTTTTTCTCAAACACTAAACCAATATCCAAGGTCCCTTGAAGATATCTCAAAGTTTCCTTCACCGCATACCAATGTGCTCTCCCAGGATTAGCCATATAACGACTAACTAAACCAACTGCTTGTGAAATATCCGGACGAGTACAAACCATAGCATACATCAAAGAACCTACCGCATTAGCATAGGGAACCTTTGACATAAACTCCTTCTCCTCAGTTGTAGTAGGACACAACTATTTTGATAACTTAACTGTAGGCGGTATTGGAACACTAATAGCTATGGAGTTATGCATTCCAAAGCGATGAAGAACCTTCTCAAGATAGGATTTCTGAGTATGACATAACTTCCGCTTAGATCTATCTCGAGTAATCTCCATACCCAAAATCTTCTTAGCTGGACCCAAATACTTTATCTCAAACTCTAAACTCAATTGTTTCTTTAAAACATCAATTTCTGACTTGTTCTTTGCAGCTATGAGCATATCATCCACGTAGAGTAAAAGATAAACAAAATTTCCATCTGAAAACTTCTTAAAGTACACACACTGATCGTATTTACTACGAGTATACTTTTGCTGCAACATAAACATATCAAACCTATTATACCATTGTCTTGGAGATTGCTTTAAACCATACAATGATTTCTCAAGTCGACACACATAATCTTCCTTACCAGAAACTCTATAACCAATGGGATGTGACATATAAATGTCTTCCTCCAAATTTCCATGAAATAATGATGTCTTGAAATCTAATTGCTCGAGCTCTAAGTCAAACTGCGCCACAAATGCTAAAAGGACTCGGATAGAAGTGTGTTTAACTACCGGAGAGAAAACTTCATTATAATCCACACCTTACCTTTGTGCATATACCTTAGCCACTAACCTTGCTTTGTATCGTACACCACTAACGATACCCTTAGAATCTGGAATTCCATCCTTTACCATATAGACCCACTTGCACCCAATCTTCTTTCGACCCTTAGGCAACTTAACAAGTTCCCAAGTGTGATTCTTGTGAAGAGACTTCATCTCCTCATCCATGGATGTTTTCCACTCAACGGCATGAGTATTACTCATTGCCTCCTCAAAGTTAAACGACTCATCCTCAAAAATAGATAATGCGTAAGACAAATACTCATCAAAACCATAAAGGATTGGTGGACGTCTCTCACGTTGAGATGTCAATGACGTAATATTATCAACTTGTTGCTGTGTAGATTCCTCACTAGGAACCTCAAACTCAACTTCATCTTCTACAAGAGTTTCTTCTTCTTCTTCTATAGTAGATGAACTAGGAACTCTTTGCTCCACCTGCATCGAATCATCTTCAATACCGCTACTACTCTCACTTTCAGTTTGAGAGTCCCAACCTGTGAACTTCTTTGAATAAAATATCGCTTTTTCACTAAAGGTCACATCACGACTAATGATGAACTTATTCAATTCTGGACACCATAGACGATACCCATTCACACCTAATGGATAACCTAAGAAAATTGCTTTCTTATCCCTAACACCCAACTTATCTTCTATCACATGAAAATAGGCTGGGCAACCAAACACCTTTAAATTAGAATAGTTCACGGGATTACCATTCCATACCTCCATAGGTGACTTACACTTAATAGATGTTTATGGTGATCGATTCACTAAATAGCACGCCGTATTCACTGCTTCAGCCCACCAAATCTTGTCTAAACTTGCGTTTGACAACATGCACCGTTCTCTCTCAATTAACGTTCGATTCATTCTTTCCGCTACTCTTGTGGTGTACCCTTGACTGTGAAGTGCCTAACGATAACTTGTTCCTCACAAAACTCCTTTAGTGGGTCTTCGATGTATTCACTGCCATTATCAGAACGTATCTTCTTAACCACACGACCAAGTTGTTTCTCTACCATGGTATTCCACTTCTTAAACACCTCGGTGACTTCATTTTTATGCTTCATGGTGTAAATCCAAACCCTCCTCGAAAAGTCATCGATAAAGGTCACAAACCACCTATCACCTCCCTTAGAAACTGTACGAGAGGGACCCCAAACATCCGAATGGATGTAATATAACATACCCTGTGTGTGGTGTGCAGCGGTACCAAAACTGCTCCTACATTGCTTCCCAAAGATACAATGCTCATAGAAATCAAGCTTGCAAGTTTTCTCACCACCAAGCAAGCCTTTACTACTCAACACAGACATACCTTTTTCACTCATATGCCCAAGACACATATGCCATAAACGTGTTGACTCCACCTGTTTCTCATCAATTGATTGAGAAACCATAGCTCCACCAAAAATTATATCTCCTTGTAGAAAATATAGATTACCATGTCTTTCACCGGTCATCTTCAAACTACCATTGTAGAATACTTTCAAGAATCCATATTCAGCAACGTGCTTGTATCCAAGTGATTCAAGTACTCCTAACGAAATCAAACTCTTCCTCAAATCTGGAACATGTCTAACCTCTAAAAGTGTTGTGATAACACCATGTGAATGAACCTGTACCGTACCAACTCCAACTGTTTTGCAGGCATTAGAATTTCCCATCATAACAGTACCACCATTCACTTCTCTATAAGTAGTGAAACAATCCTTTGAAGGACACATAAGATACGAAGCACCGGAATCAAGCATCCAACCATCATTCAGATAACTCTTTTATGTAACGGTTAACACTTCCTCATCAAAACCATACACTGGGTCTTCTAAAACTTCACTGCCTTCATCAACCGAAGCAACAATATTCTTCGAATCTGATTTCTCACGTTTCTCATCTCTTGCCTTAATCTTGAGACAATCACCCCTAATATGACCAGTTTTTCGACAATAATAACACTCAATATCGCTCTTTATGGAACGATTCTTTGACTTCGACTTCTTATTACCATTATTTCCCCTATCAACAACCAAGCCCTCAACTTGTGCTTCATAGATGAACTCTTGCTTCCTTAACGCCTTAGCTTGTAAAGAAGAGACCACATCATCGAAAACAAACTTCTCTTCATCATCGTCGTCTTCATCGGTTTTCCCACTCAGCAAATAGTCAACGAAAGCATCATACGACGGAGGCAAAGAACATAATAATATCATGGATTTATCCGTATCACAGATAGTGACACTGATATTAGACAAATCAGAATAGATCTTATTAAACTCATTAATATGATCTATCATAGACTTACCTGGAGACATCCTAAAGGCATGGAGTCTACGCTTCAAGTAAAGTTCAGAAGTCAAATCCTTTTGTAAGTAGAGCTTCTATAACTTCTCCCACAACACCTTTGCAGAGGTTTCACTCGAAAAGTTATGAGTGATATCCCTTGAAAAACATAAACGAATAGTTGAACACGCCATCAAATCAAGATCAACCCACTTCTCATCAGTACAATCCTTTGGAAACGTTGCTGGCTTCGCCTTGATTTCTTTAATTTGTTTCATACTAACAAGAATATCTTTTACATCAGTTTGCCATGATGTGAAATTATTCTTCCCATTGAACTTGATAATATCAAATACACGCACCTTTGAAACTCTACTTGATGTAGAACTAGACATCTTCACTTCTAACTATGATCCTCTCCACGCTCATTGCACCACTTATTAGGATTAATGCCTTGGGATTAACCTTACAAGACACTAATAGTTCTTTGGATCAACGTAGAACTAAAAAAAAACAGAAATAAGATGCACTAAATGAAACAAAGAAAGACGCAAGATTTAACGTGGTTCGGAAATGTGCCTACGTCTACAAACGACTACGATCAACTCTTATTAGAACAAATTACAGAGAATTAAACCACAACTATAAGCAGCAGGTTGTTGTTCACAAACACCAAACTAATTCTCTATGAACAAACGTTCTAAACCCTAAAATTCTCTAATTGTGAGAATTCTTTTCTAAACTGTTGTGTATATATTTCCTTAGGACTTGTACACCTATTTATATAGGTTACAAACTTGTCTTCCAAGTATATGAGTTATACTAGGAAACCTAAACATAACTAAGAAAGGAATCCTTGAGTCTAACTAAAACAGGAAACCTCTAGCTATACCAAAATAAGGAAACACCTAGATGGTTCTAGAAAATTCTGGAACCTTCCTAAAACATCGACAAATTCTAACACAAATATATGGCTATCCTTCTGAGCGGTTCAGAAAATGAAGGAGACGCCCAATTAGTTCGTCCAGGGCGCGTGATACGATTTTGTCTTTAGAAAAATGAGTATCCTGCTTCTCCTATTGACTTCAGGGCTTGTCAGAGTCCGTTGCATTCTTTTGATGAATGGATGCGGTTTATGATAAGTCAAGACTGCGTAAGAGACAGTCTGACCAAGGAGCAAATCATCAATGCAGTCATGGCTTCTGCAACACTTCAAATCAGGAAGGACATCGTGGGTTTGGTCACTTTTATCTCCAGATGGTGTCTGGATTCTCATATGACCATATGCAGGTGGGGTGAAATGACTATTTCTTTAGAGAGTGTAGTTGTCCTGTTGAACCTTGACATTACTTTGTCTGATGAGGAAGAGGAAATGTGTGCCACTCTTGTCGCCAAGTGGGCAGGGTTTGTTCGAAAAGATTACGAAACAAAGTGCTTCTACAGCTGGTGGGTGTATGAATAGTTCTCGAAAGACTCGGAGTCGGATCATATGAACGGTACGCTCCATGTCGCTGCATTTTTGGATATGTGGTTATCCAGAGATATTCTTGATGATGGATCTGGCAAGAAGGAGATAAGACAGGATCTCATCAAAATGGCTATCAAATTGGCGAAAGGTGTTGTCCTCCCCATCGACGGCTTGTTTCTTGGATATTTGTACACCCATCTGGATCACTTGACCGCGGACATGTATGCTTCTAATGGTCATATGAAAGTAGACTCGTATGTCCACATCACTTTTCTTCAAACGTGGCTGTGGGAGCATTTCAAAAATTAAGATCCTAAGCCGCTGGCTTCATTTCCTGACTCCTATGGCGGCTCCAGGATACTCCGCTGGTTGACCAAGCGTCCAAAATTCGTATCGAAGCTCATCGACTTCCTCAACAATGCATATGCAGTTAACTTTCGTCCTTGGGATCCGGTGCATGCGTCCATAGTTCAGCCGAACACTTTTGATGCTCCCCAAACATGACTTTGCTTTCTGCTGTAGAGAATATGAGCGTTGGAGAAATCATATTCATGCGAAGCTGTATACCTGTACACGTGCCATCTTTCTCTAGGGGATTTTATGAGGCGGTTCCTTGTAATATTGACAGGGATGCTCGGCATATCGGTTTTGACCAAGGAGTCCCGTTTCTTCGTCAGTCGGCGGCTCCGAAAGAATTATTGTCAGCTGCTCTTGATACCTGTGTTCTTGCGCTCGGTAAAATCCTCCCTTTCATGCTCTCAGAACGAAGTCCATCGACGACCTCCAAATACAATGTGTTATGGCAGGATGAGTTTCTCGCCCTCCATGGATTTTTGAATGACGTGGTGAAAGATACCTGTGGCAAGCCTTCCCCTCCGATTTTGGCGAAACATCCATTGTTGAGGGAGCTTCCTAAGGCTAAGCGGAAATCTCCCAACCCGGATGTGGACAGTCTCCAAAAAAAAGAGCGAAGGTCGAAAAACCGTGTCGGCGGCTTTCAGTCGGGTACGACAGCTCTAGTGACCTTGAATTCTTCCAACATACAGGTACGTACCACCTTCTTACTGACTTAGATGAGTTGCACAGATCTTTTGTTCCATTGCTGAACGTCTTTCCTTATTTTTATTAACTTATGGTCTTGACAGGACGAACGCCTTTGCCAGACTTGCACATAGTCAAAACCGGCGACTAAGTTTCCTGAAGGTGAATAAGAATCCGAAGAAGAGGAAAATTCGGGATCCAGTGATGATGATGGAAGTACTTCTGAAAGTAACGCTGAGTCTTCCTCCAGTGAGTCCGCGAATGAGTCGGTAAGTCTCCACATGTTTCTCCACATGTTTCTCCACTTTTTTTTTAAAAAAAACAAATACCTAAACCGTGACATTACAGGAAGAAACCGTTCTTGAGAATTTCCTTGAGATGGAGACTCGTCAAAGTGAATATGTATCCTTGTCCCCAACCTTGAAAGTCGTGCCTGCTGGTGGTTTGGAAATGGAGGTTGATCATCATGAAAACGTTGTTACGACCCAAATGGTGGAAAGTACTTCGGCCACTGTTGGCGCAATGGTAGTCAGGAATCCTCTGCTGGTCGTAGATTCAGTTGCGGGAGCCGTTTTCGCTCCTCCATACTTGGTTCCCTACCCAGATCATGTGCTGATCGGAGGATTCAATGTGCCAGCCAAGTATGCGACATTATACACTAAGCCTTATCTTCGATTAACGACATGTGCAATGTGACTGGCCACACCGTTTCCGAGGATGTAATCTCGAGCTGGAAGTTTCACCGGGACATGTGCGTAAATTTTGAGTTCAGCGTTCCCTGGTTTATTGAGGGTTTTGCCGAGATCCAAAAGTTGTAGGCTGATGCGACTGAAGGCCCCTCCACGGATGTGATCAATCAACAGGAGGCGGAAATCGAAAGGTTGCCCCAAAAGTTAAAGTTGAAACGAGCGATTCTCCAAAGAGCGAAGGAGGCTCTCTCCAAGAAGATCAAGCCATTGCTAAATGATTTTCCTTGAATATCTCATATCTTCTGAACTTCATTTGCTTAGGGTTTTTTTTTTGAAAGGCAAATGAAACACCTAGTTTATGGTTTGATTTTCTGGATTTTTGGATTGATAGATAATTGTTACCTACGAGGGTTTTGGATTATTTTTTAGAATGAATTATTTTAGAATAATTTCGTTTTGATTATGACTGTAAGTATCATAAATATTCCAGGAGAGTCATGGAACCGTGAATGTTGTATGACGGTGGAAAGTATGGGATGAAATTTGGGAATAACATGGTTATCGGTTTCCATTATCCATGCGGAAACTCAAAGTAACAGGTTATGTATTTTTTCTAACAAGACTTACTTGGTTTTTAGAGTCTCCCAACAAAATGGATCTTCAGGGCGTAAGTCTGTGTTTTATGGGCAACTCCGTCCTGACCGTGACAAGTCCCCAGTCAATCCTCGTTGTGTGATAACTGATAACTAAGCAGTTGATCCCCGAGCGAATTGTTTGCTTCTACCGTCTTGAGATCTGGGTTGAAAACGAAATCGGGGATTGAAAATCGATATTGTAACCGAGAGATTAATCTCCCACAGTGGTCGTCAATTGTTTGTGGGTAAAAACTGTTTATGCTGATTTTGGTAATTTTGGGTGTGTGGATGAGAAACAAATATAAACCCAAAATAATGTACTGCACGGGAGTACTTTTGATTCGAGAGATCAATCTGTACAATCCTTGCCTAAACTAAGAAATGGTCGTTCCAGGATTGCTTCGGTCACAAAGTGAAGGAGAAGGGTTGGTCTTAGGGAGGGAAGCGAAGAAAGTGTTTAGACCAGAATAGTTGATTCCGGAAGTGTGGGTGTTTTGTGACTTGTATCAGAAAGTTGAACTGGATAGCTGAAAGAAAAGCTATCAGATGATTTCTGGATGTTGTATTGTTCTCCTGACCAAAACTTGTTGTTTGGTGGAAATAGGTGAGACTTATTTACACAAGTCGCAACAAAATGTACTCTGGTCTCGTAGGAAGTGGAAACGATTGAGTGGTGGAAGAATGGAGTAACGTGTAACTTTCAGACGTTATGCTTCCATGATGAGGGAAGTGAATTCGTGTAACCGTCAGTCATTACGCTTCCATGATGAAAGAAATGAATTGTTTACACCGTTACTTTTACCACCACTAACTGTCCTATTTCATGACACTCTCTTGTAACAGACACATTGCACGCCGCGTGCTATAAACCGCCAGACCAATACCCTGATGAGTATCCCCAAGTTTGTGACATGTTTGATGTCTCGAGTGTTTTCGTGGAAGACATACAGCAGTTTGCTATGTGTGGCAAGTCAAAAGTCAAGATACTTTGCCATATGATAATAGCATATGATGTTATTAGGCGTGCCTTAATCGGCCGCCTAAAACTTGCCACAGGTCCGTCAGCTTGGCGTCGAACTTGAATAGCTGAGATTACATCTCATGAGGAAGGATAGTCGTTGATTATGGCCGCATCTTGTTGTATAGCGAAATGGTGCCATTGGCATAGTAGCGCCTGGTGGAGGCATGGCATAACGGCATGCTAGTGGCATGCCAATAGCATATCTGCGGCGTGGCGGCATGCCAGGGGCCGTGGTATAGCGACATGCTAGTAACTGTGGCGTGGTGGCATGCCAGTGGCCATGGTATAGCGACATGCTAGTAGTCGTGGATGGTGGCATGCCAGCGACATGCTAGTAGTTGTGGCATGGTGGCATGCCAGTGGTCGTGGCATAGCGACATGTTAGTAGTTGTGGCATGGTGGCATGCCAGTGGCTGTGGAATAGCAGCATGTCAGTGGCATGGCCACGTCTGTAGTGTTGTAGCATATCCAAGGTTAGGGCTTCGTGGCATGGCCAAGGTTAGGGTTTGGCACTGTGGCCAAAATTATGCGCCGTGGCCAAACTGGGATTTGATGTCGTGGCCAAAGTTTAGGGTTTGGCGGCATGGTCGCTCAAAAGTTTCCACAAGCCTGTTAGTTTGGTGGCGAACTTGGATGGCTGAGATTTCATCTCAGGAGGAAAGGTAGTCGTCGATCATGGCTACCTTTAATTGGCAGTGGCACCTTTAACTTGTGCTAGCGCTATAGCGGCATGGCTGGCATGGCTCGCGCATGCCTTTAGCACGGTTGCGTGCGTAGCCATAGCCACTGAAAATTTGGCACGTTGGTGCGGAAATCTTACTTAAATTAGGGTTTGGCTTGTCGAAACCCTAATTAGCCTATATGGCACGTCGCATTGGGTGAGTGGCCATGTTTGGCGCGTTTGGCATGTGCATCTGGCATGTGTGCTTGGTATGTGCGTTTGGTATGTTTGGCATGCTGGTGCATTTTTGGGAAGCCAATTGGCTTTGCGTCCATCTGGCGCGGTTTCCTTCTTTTCAACACTGTGGCGAGTTTAAAGTAACCTGATTGGTTAATGTAAGAGGGTCGGCCTGGTATGGGAGTGGCTACACTTCTGGTGTGAGTGTGGCGGCTTTAGAGCGACCTAATTGGTCGATGGGAAGTGGGGCTGGCAAGCTAGGGCGTCGCCACACTTCCAGTGCGCTGTGGCGGATTTAAAGCGACCTGATTGGTCGAGGGAAAGAGGGCCCGCGAGCTAGGGCGTAGCCACACTTCCGGTGCGATGTGGAGGACTTAATTGCGTAGTTTTGCTAAGCATAGTTTCGACCAACGGGGTCTAGTGTACTGCGCGGGGCGCGAAACCCTAATTTCTGAAAATTAGTCGGGTTTATGAGTTTTTGTGAGTTATCACAATAATTGGCTGGATTTTGTATGATGCCACGAAAATCCTTATCTACAGAATGCAGTGTGCTTTCCGTTTGAGCATTTTGTGCGATGGCCTTAAGTTTGGTATTTGGAGGTTCATGCTACTCCGCTGCGAGTGAACATAAATCCGTCATGCCATACCAATATTAAGGGTTCTGCCGGGGAACTTAGCACAGGAAAGTACTCAGTGAGTCTTATATTGGCGAGGTGCCGAAATTTTAGAGAGTGTATGGGGATGGTTGCTACATTCGCCAGTATGGATAAATTTCATGTAAATATATTGAACGGCTCAATAAATATGTCGGTGGAGAGGTTAGCACTCACAGAACCGTTTCCTTGCAGAGTGACGTCAGATGCAAAGTTTTACGATTTTAACCCTAAGCTAAAAACCACCATCAACAAATGGGAAGAACTCATTTTTCGAAATCAAGGGTTAATGGCGCCATCACTGGAGTTCTCCCTAGAAGCCGCTTCAACTTTCTCTCCAGAAGCCGCTTCAACGTCCTCTCCAGAAGCCGCTTCAACGCTCTCTCCAGAATCCGCTTCAACTCTCTTCAGGAGCCGCTTCAACATTCGCTCCAGAAGCCGCTTCAATGTCTTCCAGAAGCCGAAGCCGCTTCAACGCCTCAGCAAGCCAAAAAGACCAACCACATAAGGTCTTCCACATTGTTGATGGTGGTTTTTAGTTCAGGGTTAAAATTGTAAAAACTCGTGCCGTCATTCTGCAAAGAAACGGAGCCATGAAAAGTGATGAGTGTCCAACCACTTCACTGGCGCATTTATTGATCAATTCAATATATTCACATGAAATTTATCCAGGATGGTTCATGTAGCAACAATCCCAAATATTCTGTAAATTTCGGCACCCTGCCTATATAATGCAATTAATATAAGTTTCTTTGAATGCTTTCTGTGCTATGTTCCCCGGCCGAACCCTTAATATTGATATGGGACGACAATTTGTGTTCACTCGCAGCAGAGTAGCACGAATTTCCAAGTATCAAGGTTAAGGTCCTTGCATAAAAGTACTCAATCAAAAAGCATATTGCTCTCTGACAATAAAACTAAAGAACTCTGTGTCCACACACTGAATTCAAATCAATTTTGTGATAATTCACAAGATTCAAATGTTAACCTGATTTGCAAAAAATTAAGGTGTTGCTCCCTGCGAAGTATATTAGACCCCGTTGGTCGAAACTAAGCTTGGGAAAACTAGGAAATTAATCCGCCATGGATTAGTAGGTGCAAAATCCTACCCAAAATCAGAAAGCCGCGGAATAGGAGCAGCAATAAAGGGAGGTGCGGCCATGCCTTAGGCCAACCGGCACCATTTGCAGTTGGTCACACCCCGTGTTACCCGTCGAGCAATCAGGTCGCCTTAAACTCGCCACACGGTGGTTGGGAATATACTTGCCGGCCCTATTTCCATCGACCAATCAGGTCGCTTTAAATCCGCCACACGCACACTAGAAGTGTGGCCATGCCCATGCTTGGCCGGCCTCTTTTATATTAACCAATCAGGTTACTCTAAACTTGTCACAGTGTTAAAAGAGGCAAACTGCGCCAGACGGTCACAAAGCCAATTGGATTTTCAAAACCGCGCCAACATGCCAAACATGCCATGTTGCGCCAATGAGATGAACAACATGCCGACATGCCACTCCGCCAGGCCAAACATGCCAACATGCTGTAAAAAGCTCGCTTACGTGCTAACCTACCTCTTGTTCGTGGCCAACGCCATGACGTGCTTAAATTAGGGTTTTCTAGTCAGAAGCACGATTTTGCTTTAGGCGCATTAACCAAAACTCTAATTCCCAGTTGTGGCCCAACTTACGCCACTTTGGCCCCAGAACATGCCACGAGCCATGTGGGACCCAAGAAACCCTAGGAATGGCGCCATACCACATCTACTCATAGCAACCCTTGCTTCTGTGGCCGTTTACACATTATGGCTTTGTTATGGTTCCTTTGGCGTGACTATGACACCGTGTGTACAAAAACTTCACCATGCCGCGGCTACATGCCACATGCACTAATTAGGTTTTTGGCATGCCAAACCCTAATTTACGCGGAGTTGCTACGCCAACGAAGCCAAGTCATGCTACCCAGAGCATTATGATTGATGTGGCAACTAGAACTAATGTTGCCAAGCCATATTTGGGTCTAGCACCAATGTGCCAAAATCTAGCGGCCATGGCTACGCCAGGTGCTACTTGCACCACCGAGCCACTGGCATGCGCTAACTATGCCAGCCATGCCATTGTGCCACCGACGTACACTAAATATGCCACTACGCCATTGGCATGTGCCAATGACGCCACTGAGCTATTATCAGGCTCCAATAGAATGTGTCCATAATCAATGGCCACGCTTTCTCATGAGTTACAATCTCAGCCGTCCAAATTCGCCACAAGATTGACAGGCCTGTGGAAAGTCTTAGACGACTAGCCAAGACAAGCTTAATAGCGTCATATGCTATTCTCCTGTGGCAAGTCTCTTGACTTTGACTTGCCACACATAGCAATCTGCTACACGTTTTTCACGAAAACACTCGAGACATCAAACATGTCACAAACTGAGGGATACTCATCAGGGTATTGGTATGGCGGTTTATAGCGTGCGACGTGCAACACGCCCATTATAATAAAGTGTCAGAAAGCAGGGAAGTTAGTGGCGACAAGAAGTAGTAGGTGTAAACTAACCCGTCTCCTTCATAGCGGGAACGTGGTTTCTGACATTTACACACGACCCCACTTCTCCATCACTCAATCACTTTCTACGAGATTTGGGTGCGTTCAGTATGACTTGTATAAATAGGTTCTACCTATTTCGACCAAAGGGAAACTGTTTTGGTTAACAACAATACAATATCCAGAAAACACCAAAGAACTGATAGCTTACATTCCGCAAGCCCGTTCCAAATTCTGATACAAGTCATAAAATAGCCACACCTTCAGAGTTAACCATTCTTAACTTAACACCTTCTTCGCTTCCCTCCCTAAGACCAACCTTTCTCCTTCACTTTGTGACCGAAGCAAGACTGGAATGACCATTTCTTGGTTTAGGCCAGGATTGTACAGATTAATTTCTCGAATCTAAAGTACTCCCGTGCAGTGCATTTGTTTAAGGTTTAGATTTGTTTCTCATCCACACACCCACATTTACCAAAACCAGCAGAAACAGTTTTTACCCATAAACAATTGGCGACCACATAGGGAGATTAATCTCTCGGTTGCAATATCAATTCCCAATTTTAATTTTATTTTTCCAATCCCAATTTCAAGATGGCAAAGCTCAGGTCCGGATCAGCAACAAACCCTGAGGCCGCCAGCGCTGAGAACGTCCTTGGTATCAACGTTCCTTCCAGTGTCATCAATTTACTGCATGTTAGCATGATCAACACCAGCGTAGCAGGAAACGTTCCCTCAGGCGTTATACAGAGCCAGAGTCGCTGCCGCCACCCCCAATATTTCTTCAAGCGTGACGCCCCCAGTTTTCACCAGAGCCGCCGGCACTTCACCATCGGGACGAGAGACTGGAGGAACCATAAGAGGCCAACCCCCTATCACCATTGCTGATTTGATGGAAAGACAGGAAGTTCCTGCTAAGACTCAGACATACATGGCTTCAACTAAGAAGGATGTGCTTGCTTTCCTCAAGACACTAATAGAGCGGTTACCGCAAGAACCACGCCGACCAAAGCCAATGAGGAGCACTTTTAATACCCCTGGCGCTAGTACCTCAGCAGGGCGCACCCTTGTAGATGAATAGGCCCGCCCATTGGAGAGGAATCAGGCATCCAATTTCATCACACGTGAAGATTTGGAACGACTTCTCCGAAATCGAGACAGAGAAAACCCGATGGACATACACCAACATCAACCTCCGTATCCTCCTGATGTGCAAAGAGTTCCTCTTCCGAGGGGATATTCTTATCCTCAATTCTCCCTTTATGACGGCACTGGTAATGCACGTGAACATATCTCTTGATTTTTTAGAATCCTTGGGTGAGGACGAATACAATCATGTCCTCCGCTTGAAAGAATTTTCAAAGTCACTTACTGGAAGAGCGTACACCTAGTACAACAACATTGCACCAAACATCATATCCAACTGGTGTGAGATGGTTGCAGCATTCTACAAGAAGTATTTCTTTTTGTCTGAGCAAATCACCTTTTCAGACTTAGGAAGGATGTTCCAACGAAACAATGAACATTCAAATGATTACATCAAGAGATTCAGAATTCAGGCACTGGATTGTCATGACCCAAACGTGACTGAGCAGAAGTTGGTGGAGTCTTGCATCAATGGCATGGTTCCCAATTACCGTGCCTTATTGGGGTCAGCCACAACAGCACCAACATTGTTAGAAAGAACCAGGTCGGCCAAGAGTGAAGATGCACGCGAAACCCGAGGAAACATACGCCTCATCAACAAGCAATATAACACTGGCCCCTCTATAAGCTTGGTGGGTGAATGAGGAAAAACGAAAGCTCCAGCAGCAGAACAGCCACCCAAGCGTGCAACACCAGCACATCAGGCGGCTCCACCTCGAAAGGCCGTGACTAAAGCTCATGTACAACACCAAGAAGCCGGAGAAGATGCCCTGGATTTTCCATTCCCAATCGAGGAGGTAATTGAACTCTTGGAAGAATGGATTCAAGATGATGCCGTCAAGCTTCCTCATATCAGGTGCCCACCGACTGAATAGGAAATGACAAATCCCATGTATTGATGTTACCACAGGTTCGTCCATCACTCGACCAACGAATGCAATAGATTGAAATGCATCTTCAAGAAAAAAGTAGAAGCGGGAGAACTTCAACTGGGAAATGAGGGAGTTCGCAGAGATCCTCTTCCAGTTAGGAGTTGTATGCTTTATGGGGACTCCGTTCACAAAACTGTGCAGTCCATGATGCAGCGTGTATGCGAAATCCTATATTTCTCCAAGGTACAATGTCAAGATATATTTGCATCCCTCAATCACGTTGTGTCTGGCAAACGGCTTTTCTCTGTCGAAGAAGTCATTCCTAAATCCCGATCTCTCTCGGAAACACTGTTGGAAATTGCAACTGGGGACTGCTGACCACTGCTTTCCTGAAGGATGTCGAGTTCGATAGCATACTAATCGACGCGGCCTCCGACTTCAACATTGTTACTGTCAATACTTTGAGATCTGCAGGGGTTTCAAAGCAAGAGGCTACTCACTCCCCAATTGTGGTCAAAAACCCAGAAGGAGGAGCAATGAACGCTTACGGATACACCAATCTCGAAATCAAGGTGGGAGATGCTTTGACACACGTAAAGTTCCACATTGTCAAAGAATGCCCAAATTATGACATGATTCTGGGGAACACGTGGGTGCATAACATTAAAGCAAAATTATGAGTATGTCCTCTGCCGGTGTCCGTACCTGAAAGAATTTCCAACAAGCCGTCCGACCCTGAGGACTATATGCTGCCGTATCTACAACTTGCCAATGTAACCCAGTTGCCTGGAGAAAGTCCATCGACGTACATACGCAGATTTCAGACACAAATAAGTCTCATTGAACAAACCTTTCTGAAACTAGTCACTTCTCCTCTCGCCCAGGCCTGGGGACTAGATCCAATTATCAACCCGGGCGTTATTGGAAGGTGTGAATGGGATACCGACCCCTTCAAGTTTTTCATCAAAAGTTTGGAAGATGTCTTAGTCAACAATAATGGATCCAAGAATCAAATAGCGGCGCAACATCAAAACCCATTCCAAGTTGGATACATGGTAGTGAAAGTTGCCGCTCAGCCTCCTTCGTCTGATTCCACAGACGAACCATACTTAGTAGCAGAAGTTATTTTGGGAGGCTACTGCAAGCTCATCAACGCTGACAAGTTAGAAGCTGTGGTAATACATGCCCGGTATCTCAATCCCTTCAAATCCTAAGGTGTCACGCCTCCTCTAGCCTCAAAATTCTTCCTATTATTTCCTTCAGCAATTTTCCTTTTCATGCAATATCAAAAATTCCTTCAAAATGATTGCACTGCTTGCATTCATATCTAGGGTTTCTATTTTAATTAAAATGTCGTTTCTTTCAAAAAAATAAGTTTTCTTAAATCATCTCAAAGGAAAAGTATCCCGTGAGTATGAATCCTCAAAGCCACTATCCATCCTTTCAAAATCAAACCCTACTAGAAATCTCTCATCCAAAATACTGAAGCAGAGAATACGTAAGGAACAAGATTATCGAGTGGTGGCACGAACACCTTCTCTCGGCTTGGCTTCAACCTTCGCCAGAGTATTTCTTCACTTTTCATGGCGTGTTTCCCAGTTTATGGTACCTCACGCTTCTACATACCCAGGCATCATGCGACGGACGCCCTGTGCAATATGCAAGATCGAATAAAAGGTTGGTCAAATTCTTAGCTATTGCTACTGTTTCCCCTGTTTTGAGTTACTGTTGCCAACGGCATGCGGAGGCCCTATCGTGGAAGTATCCAAACGGGATGTGACACGCCAACTAGCATTGTTGCTATGATATTTATGTGATTTGGCTTTGTTAGAGCATTGCTCGGTCGACCTCGCATGCGTTGGTATCTCAAGCATGTTTGTCAATGTTAGTGATCGAAACTATAAGTCTTGATTTCTAATCTATTATAGATAAGTCTCGGACTAGGATAGAAAGTATAGTTGAGCTCAAGGAATTCATGGCGATTCATCATACAAGTAGAAGAACTACTCAAGGAACCGGTGGAACTTCTCGACAAAAAGGTATGTGAAGACTTGAACTTATCTGTCACTCAAAAGTCTATCTACTCTATCTCCTACTCTTTGAGACAAGAAGTCGTATGCTATATATATAGACTTGGATTATACACATTTGGTATTTCGAGCCGAGTATACCTCGCCTATCCATATCTCGAAATATGTGTTGGTAAGCTTTTCGCTTCGATCAAGTTTATCTTTACCATGTGACGAAAGTCATGATATGTTTCAATCATCTTGAAAAATCCTTTGACGAGAAATGGTGTAACAACTACATAACGTCCTCTAAGAATGTTTCAATGATTGAAATGAGAGTTTATATTACATAACCAATGGTGGACATAAGCATTATTGTGGAAACACATTTATGTATAAGTCTTATTCCTTGAACCAAAGTTTGCGAACTTTGTTGATCAAGAGAACCGGAAGAATGGCGTGAGCCAAGTACGTGAACTCAGTCCGCGAACTGCCGAAGTTCTCAAACCCGAGAATTTCTGCTGGAGTTGACAAACTACTTGCGTGAAGCTAAGTTCGCGAACTCAGTCCGTGAACCCAGTCCGCGAACCGGCGAAGTTCTCAAACCCGAGAATTTCTGCTGGAGTTTGTAAACTCTGCCCGGTAACTTAAGTCTGCGAACCTAGTCTGCGAACTTGAGAAGGTTATATATCTGTAGATGATTTCTGAACTTAAACTTAAAAAGACTAAGGACTGCAGTTTGCAAACCGTGGCTATAAAAGTTCATGAACCGATTCAAGTGAATCAAATCATCTTTGCTTCAATTGTGTCTTGTGTAGTACATGAGATTTACTTGCAATTGAACAACTCTCTAACTAGTTCATTTGAAGTCATTCGAACTAGTTACAGTGAAGAAGAACATGGTTTATATGAAATGCTCATATGGCTAACCATTTGGTTAACTATTTTTGAACCAACAAGTGCATACGTTTGGGTACGGTTAACAAACCTAGAAGCGTGCATTGTCAAGTATGTGTAACAAGCTAAGTTTTTGATCTAACGGTTGAGAAATATTAACTTGAATCTATATCAGGTTTTCATCTAACGGTGGATATTGATTGCTTTGTTACCAAGGTAACCTAATTGTAAACCCTGATTTGAAAGACTATATAAAGGAGACATCTAGTATTGTGCAAAACTAATCCCCGCACCTTACATGTGATACTAGTTTGCATACTAGAGTCGGTTATCCTTTAACCTTTGGTTTTCTTCTTCTAAAACCAGGTTAACGACTTAAAGACTTCATTGGGATTGTGAAGCCAGACCGATACTACTTTTGTCGTAGTTGTGTGGTCTGATCTTGCATCTTCTATCGTACGAGTACAATCAGATTGATTGTCTTGATATTGATATCTCCGATAGGCAAGATATAAAAATTCATCACAAACATCTTCGTTTCATTGTTTGTGATTCCGCAACATCTTGTTTCGCTACCATACGATTAAGATTGTTCTGAGGTGATTGATAACTTTAGGCTGTTCTTCGAGAATATAATACCGGATTATCAATTGGTTCCTGTTCACCTTGATTATTATCAAAAGACGGAACAAAACCTTTAGGGTTTATCTGTGGGAGACAGATTGATCCTTTGATAGACTTGTCTGTGGGAGACAAATTTGTTTATTGTCAAAGCCTGCGATTTTTGGTCGTAGCAACTCTTAGTTGTGGGTGAGATCAGCTAAGGGAATCAAGTGCGCATTATCTTGTTGTGATCATAGGCGTAGGGAGTACAACTGTACCTTCGATCAGTGGGAGACTAATTGGGGTTCATCTGCAGTCCAGTCCGAAGTTAGATTGGAGTAGGCTAGTGTCTGTAGCGGCTTAATACAGTGTGTGTGCAATATGGACTAGGTCCCGGGGGTTTTCTGCATTTGCGGTTTTCTCGTTAACAAAATTTCTTGTGTCTGTGTTATTTTCATTTCCGCATTATATTGTTTTATCTTTATAATTGAAATAATACAGGTTGTGCATTAGATCATCAATTAGAGTAATCCAACCTTTGGTTGTTGATTTTCATTGATTGATCCTTGGATATTGGTCTTTCGTACCATCCAAGTTATTCCTTGCATTTGATTAGAACTCGCAGTTCCTGCTTGAGTAAATCAAATCAAGAGAGAGATATAAACTCGCGGATATACCTTAATTGGTTGAGTCTTGTTGATTCTCTTAAAAGTATATTTGAGTTTGTCCATACAAATTGCTAAGCAAAATATTGGGTGGTGTTGTTAGACCCCCGCTTTTTCACCGGCTGGATCGCTCTGGAAGAATTGAAGAACTTGTTTTTTGCAAAAGGGGTTTTGGAATTCTTGTGGGAAGATTTTGTTCATTCATCCAAATTATCAATGCAACATGAATGAAAGAATATTACTCGGTGAAGCATGGCTTCAGTCACATGAACAAAAAAAAAACCTGAAGTATCAAAACATCTACAAGCTACGAAAAGATCGTTCTTCTACGAAAGAAAATAATGAAATAGGAAAACTAGTTGTCAATATCAATGCCAAGGTCAACGACGCCTCCACTAGAGTTCTCTTAAGCACCTGCTCCAGCACCCTCTCCGGCAACAGGCATCTCCTCCAGAAGCCGTTTCAGCATCAGTTTCGGCGCCCTCTCCAAAGCCCTCTCCAGCGGCTGCCTCAGCATCCTCTCCAGCAGTAGTTTCGGCATCCTCTCCAGAAACCATTTCAGTCTCTTTATCATGGGCCGCGCCGGCATCCTTCTCAGAAACTTCTCCAACAACCTCTTGAGGATACTTCGGTTCGTCAACATCAGAATCAAGGATTACGATACCGTTATGAACAGGGAAAACATTATGTCTACATCAATTACCTACGTGATGAAAGGAGACAAAAGGAAAACTACAAGAAGATATGAAGCAATACCTAAAAGGGGATGAGCGCAATCCTGTGGTGATCGATATGAAAAGAAAAGCTCGAAATGCTCTTTTATATCACACAAAATGATGAAACGTGAAAAAGAAAAACTCTTTACTTGTCGTACATGAAGGCCCTAGATACGGGATATCAGCTGATTGGATACTTATCTATCTGGGATGATTGACTCACCTGGGATGCTGACGGAAAGAAGCTCGCCACCGCAAAAGCAAATCCAACGAAGCACGAATAAAAGGATGTGCGATACCCTTTATATATGCACGGCGCCTTGGGGGTTTGGGTAGGAAAAGGAATCCTCTTTGGATTCAGTCATGCCCAAATCAGCGCCAACGCTCCAGGACGCAAAGCTCTACGGCCAAGCTAGCGCCAATGCTCCGTAATGCAGAGTTCCATGGACAAAACGGCGCCAACGCTCCCTAGCGCCAAAGCTTCCTGGCCGAACAACACGCCAGTACAAGATCATCGGACGCTCGGGTCCGTTACCAAAGGCCAATCAAATTTTTCTGGTAATCTCCTTATGCCTTGTCCTTTCGGTTCTTATCCTCGTCTGTCACCATCTCATGCTTACCCCCCCCAACAATTCCATTGTTACGTGCTAAGAAGGGGACTTAATGTTGATGGTGGTTTTTAGTTCAGGGTTAAAATTGTAAAAACTCGTGTCGTCATTCTGCAAAGAAACGGATCCATGAAAAGTGATGAGTGTCCAACCTCTTCACGGGCGCATTTATTGAGCAATTCAATATATTCACATAAAATTTATCCAGAATGGTGCATGTAGCAACAATGCCAAATATTCTGTAAATTTCGGCACCCTGCCTATATTATTCCATTAATATAAGTTTCTTTGAATGCTTTCTGTGCAATGTTCCCTGGCCGAACCTTTAATATTGATATGGCATGACAATTTGTGTTCACTCGCAGCAGAGTAGCACGAATTCCAAGTATCAAGGTTAAGGTCCTTGCATAAAAGTACTCAATCGGAAAGCATATTGCTCTCTGACAATAAACTTAAAGAACTCTGTGTCAACACACTGAATTCAAATCAATTTTGTGATAATTTACAAGATTCAAATGTTAACCTGATTTGGAAAAAATTAGGGTGTTGCGCCCTACGCAGTATATTAGACCCTGTTGGTCGAAACTAAGCTTAGGAAAACTAGGCAATTAATTCTACATGGATTAGTAGGTGCAAAATCCTACCCAAAATCAGAAAGCCGTGGAATTGGATCAGCAATAAAGGGAGGTGTGGCCATGCCTTAGACCAGCCGGCGCCACTTGCAATTGGTCGCGCCCCATGTTTCCCGATCTGCCCTTGTTTTCCGTCGACCAATCAGGTCGCCTTAAACCCACCACCCGCTGGTTGGGCCCATACTTGTCGGCCCTATTTCCATCGACCAATCAGGTCGCTTTAAATACGCCACACGCACACTATAAGTGTGGCCATGCCCATGCTTGGCCGGCCTCTTTTATATTAACCAATCAGGTTGCTCTAAACTTGCCACATTATTAAAAGAGGCAAACTGGGCCAGATGGTCATAAAGCCAATTGGATTTTCAAAACCGCGCCAACATGCCAAACGTGCCATGTTGTGCCAATGAGCTGAGCGGCATGCCAACATGCCACTCTGCCACGCCAAACATGCCAACGTGCCGTAAAAAGCGCGCTTACGTGCTAACCTACCTCCTGTTCGTGGCCAACGCCATAACGTGCTTAAATTAGGGTTTTCTAGTCATAAGCACGATTTTGCTTTAGGCGCATTAACCAAAACCCTAATTTCCAATTGTGGCCCAAATTACGCCACTTTGGGCCCCACAACATGCCACGATCCATGTGGGATCCAGGAAACCCTAGGAATGGTGTCGTACCACATCCACTCATATCAACCCTTGCTCCTGTAGCCGTTTACACATTATGGCTTTGTTATGGTTCAATTGGCGTGACTATGGCACCGTGTGCACAAAAATGTCACCATGCCGCGTCCACGTGCCACATGCACTAATTAGGGTTTCGGCATGCCAAACCCTAATTTAGGCGGAGTTGCTACGCCAACCAAGAAAAGTCATGCTACCTAGAGCATTGGGATTGATGTGGCAACTAGAACTAATGTTGCCAAGCCATATTTGGGTCTAGCACCAATGTGCCAAATTAAATCCAGCGTCCATGGCTACGCCAGGCGCTACTTGCACCACCGAGCCACTGGCATGCGTTAACTATGCCAACCATGCCATTGTGCCACCGGCGTGCACTAAATATGCCACTACGCCAAGACGCCATTGTGCTATTATCAGGCGCCAACAGAATATGGCTATAATCAACGGCCACGCTTTCTCATGAGTTACAATCTCAGCCGTCCAAATTCGCCACAGGATTGACAGGCCTGTGGCAAGTCTTAGGAGACTAGACAAGAAAAGCTTAATAGCGTCACATGTTATTCTCCTGTGGAAAGTCTCTTGATTTTTACTTGACACACATAGCAATCTGCTACACGTTTTTAATAAAAACACTCGAGACATCAAACATGTCACAAACTGGGGGATACTCATCAGGGTATTGGTCTGGCGGTTTACATCA
This sequence comes from Papaver somniferum, assembly GCF_003573695.1. Taxonomy (NCBI): domain Eukaryota; kingdom Viridiplantae; phylum Streptophyta; class Magnoliopsida; order Ranunculales; family Papaveraceae; genus Papaver; species Papaver somniferum. The sequence continues at coordinate 87,370,206 of NC_039365.1, read as the reverse complement.
TGCGGCATGCAACACGCCCATTATAAAAAAATGTCAGAAAGCAGGGCAGTTAGTGGCGGCAAGAAGTAGTGGGTGTAAACTAACCTGTCTCCTTCATAGTGGGAACGTGGTTTCTGGCATTTACACACGACCCCACTTCTCCATCACTCAATCATTCCCACTTTCTACGAGATCAGGGTGCGTTCAATATGACTTGTATAAATAGGTTCTACCTATTTCGACTAAAGGGCAATAGTTTTGGTTAACAACAACACAGTATCCAGAAAACACCAAAAACTGATAGCTTACATTCTGCAAGCCAGTTCCAATTTCTGATACAAGACATAAAATAGCCACACCTTCAAAGTTAACCATTCTGATCTCAACACATTCTTCGCTTCTCTCCATAAGACCAACCCTTCTCCTTAACTTTGTGACCGAAGCAAGACTGGAACGACCATTTCTTGGTTTAGGCCAGGATTGTACAGATTGATCTCTCGAATCTAAAGTACTCCCGTGCAGTGCATTTGTTTAATGTTTAGATTTGTTTCTCATCCACACACCCACAATTACCAAAACCAGCCGAAACAGTTTTTACCCATAAACACACATCACCTACTCAGAACTCAGCACCGCCTACTCAAATCCTGAACGAAGCTGAGCATCAACAATTACATCGCTGACAAAGTCAGATTGTTTATTTCCAATTTCCTATGCAAGGGGTGCATGGGCTACCAGAAGTTTGGATACAGTACAGATCTATCAAATACGACTTTGATAAACAAATGACGAATCCAAAAGATTGTCGCCTTCATCGATTCGTCAACCATCTTACCAGCAAATACAATGGAAGTACATCTTTCAGGAGAAAATATACTCAGAATAATTACACATGGGGACTGCCAGCGCGGGATGCCTTTACGTCCCTCAACCAGATTATTTCTGATATCAGCATCATCACTGTCAAAGCCTTACGAGCCGCAGGAATTTCTCAACATGAAGCCGTACACGTGCATCAAAGACCCCAAAAGAAGATCCAGAGATACTTATGGTCGTATCATCCCTGAGCAAATCCAGATGCGATGCCCCTCAGCTGCAGGATTGCTATCAAGAGACTCGCCTGATGATTAGCGGTAAAACAGAACTACAGTTCCTATGAATGTTCCGAGATTATTCAACAAATAAGAAATTCGCATTGACTGTCGCATGAAGTACAACTGCATTCGAAGAACCACGTGAATCATGCTTGGGAGATTGAAGGATGGCATAAGATCCTCTCACCGTCGAAAATATTCCCGGCTCATTGAAGATAGACGACCAGATCCCGCTAATTTGATGAGGATTTCTTGCCCTCCAAAAGCACGCCGCAGAGATATATTCACATATCCGGCCACGCCATCAGATCTAACAGAAGTGTAACTGGGATTTCTCATTGCATCCCATTCCATACAACAGTTCAAGATCTAGAATATGGTTCAAAAGATGTTGCTTCGAACGAAGTCCTTGAAGACTTGATAGCAGCACGTCGGCAACGGAACACCTCTTAACTCGTCTACTTCATCCAATGGCTCCGGAGTATTTTGACCATACAAGCATCCACAATATATCATCAGCAATCAGAAGCGCGATAATAAGCCTGCACCAAATAACTTAAAGTCAATGACAGACAAACAACGCAGCTACACTCTCTAAAATTATCCCTGACATGATCATTGCCGAACATATATTTCATCCATCCATCCCAGGAGTGCAATGGAGTTTGGTAAATTTTTAAATCCACTAGGGAGGTTAAATACTCATTCTTCTGGAGACAGAGCCTTATTACACATTGTGGAGAAGATCGATGGTACTATTAGATGGCTACATGCGCGAAATAGAAAATAACACCTACCTTGAAGTTCTCATGGCTCGCCTTGCTACTGATTATAACTATCGGAGATTGCTTTGTTACCATTGACGCTCGCTCTACCGCCGCTAACAACGAAAGTCATTCACACCGAGCTAAGTATCCAAGTTTGATCAACTACTCATGGATATTACACTCATAGCTAAAATACAAAGACAAGATGAACTTACCTTGTCGCTGACGATTGGCACGCTTATGATCGGGCTGCTGATAGTGACGGAGAGGAGCCGGCCGCTGCAGAAGAAAGTACGGAGCCGGACGAGCAACAAAAACAGAAGAGGGTTGATACCCCTTTTCGTACGAATGAAGTTTTTATAGTTTGAACAGAAAAAGGATTTCGTCTTGCTCCATGAACGAGAATAGATGGCTGGGCGTACCGCACTCATACCCAATAGCTGATCTAGAAACACGCTACTACGAAAGCCACTGGCCGCACTATCCCGCTGCTGAAGGTCGATTTGGATTTCCCTGGTAATATCTACATGCTTCGTCTTTTCAATTTTATATTTCGTCTATCACCATCTAGTGCTTACCCCGCAACAATGTCATTGTTACATGCTAAGCAGGGGACTTAATGTTGATGGTGGTTTTTATCTTAGGGAGAAAACTGTAAAAGTCTGTCTACCTGACCCGACATCAGAAGTAGTAAACCTTGATATATTTATATTCCACAGGGAATTTGGAGAATATATCAGAATCTAATGAGTGCCTATGTCTCTCTTCATATTATATTGAAACTCAAGCTCCTTGATGAATTATTCACCAGTATAGAGCCTAATGAGTGTTTAAGCTCCTAGATTCATTACTCACTAATCCCGGAGCCCGCCAAGTATTTTCCACTGCTATGTTCCCCAGCTGAACTCTCAATATTGGCATGACATGACGATTAATTTTCACTCACAACGGAGTATCATGAATCTCCCAAAGTGTCAATATTGAGACCTGCATGAAAACATTCATGTAGGCTACACCACTCTATGACAAAGAGATCGGCGTGTTGACACACATTTAATTAAAATTTAGCTCGATCGACGCATTTAAATTCCTCAAGGAAAATCTAGACTGTCCATATCAATCTTCAAAAACGATCACGGCGACACGATTTGGCCACGCAATTCAACAAGTTTAGCCTACTCCTAGCGGAACTAGGCGATCATCATGATGACCACCAGCGGGCCCTCTAATATCCCAGTTGGTCGGAATCCATTTAGTTCAACCACAACACCCTCAAACGTTAACTAGAACATGGATGATCGCATTGTTGAAAAAGATCTCAAACGAGCCAAGACCGACCATAACGGTCTAAATTCATCACATCCGCCGAACTTAGCTGGCCTAGTTGGACGGTCTAGATCTTCCTTCGAATGATCAAAAGGGTGCTGGCGTGTTCACCGACGACCCAACTTCGTCCTTGGTCGATCGACTTGCTCATGGCAATCCAAGAGCGCATCAAACCAAACTAGGGTGAACGCGTTATTTTGAAAACCCTAGTTTGCGTTGCGGCAGCATGCTACTGTCGCAAATTGATCACATCCGTCCAACTTAGCCAGCCAAGTTGGACGACTTAGATCGTGTTTCAGACGATCAAAGAAGCGCCAACGTGATTACCAGCGGCTCATCTCCATTCCCATCTGATAGAACTACGTGCGGCGATCTATTAGCACGTAGAACTGTTTGCCCAAAGTAGGTCGATCACGCGCTTATAAAAACCCAAATTGAATAAGCGGCGTTACGCAACTTCCGCAAATCGATCACGGTTGTCCATCTTCGCCAGCCTAGTGGACGGCCTACATCTAATTTCAGGCGGCCAATGAGATGCCAGCATGCTCGCCGGCCACCCATCTTTGTGTCTGCCCAATCGCCTTGTCCAAATTAGCGGCAAACACCCCAAATCGTTTGGCCCAAGGTAGGTTGTCCACATGGCTTTAAACCCTAAATTAATCAACGGTGGCCATTAAATGCCGCAACCCATCTCGGCCGCCCAACATCGCTAGTCGAGTCTGCCGGCCACACTCCTATTCTAGGCGGTGAACCAAATGTCGCCGTGACCATTGGACGCTCCTCTTCCATAAGGAACAATCGGCCACTCCGCGGCCTACCCATATGGGTTCTAAACGATCACCCAAAGATTGGACGAACAACTTGGAGCATTTTGTAAACAATTAGTATGAACTACATTCCAAAAGTTTTGTATGAATGTCTAGCATAACATACTAAAAAATCACATCAATCGGAGTAACGAGCTAAAAATACAACTTAAAAGGCGAGTTAGGTCATGGCTGAAAACTGACAGAATTCCTCCTGAATTCTTCCTGAGTTTTTACTATCAGACTGTTTTCACCTCCTAAACAATCTCAAAACCTAAATATTCTCGCGTAGGAAGATAGGAAATTCCTTTCTGATAAGAATGAAGGTGCGGATCGTCAAAATCCGAGTTGGTATGAGAATTCTACAACAGTTTTAGTGAGGGTCTCACATCTGAATTTTCTGATTACGAAATTTCATGAATTAGCACAAACCAATGCAAATCATCTCAACCATACAACTTGGATAGCCAACATAACCAGTTTAGATTTAATTTGGTCCAACCAATAGGATGTCAAAATGGCTGCCTGCCACCATTCTCCTACAGGGACCGATCACCACATCTTTAATGCACATGGATAGCTCCTGGCAGCTACTCATGCATGACCACCCGCGACCTAGCTTGTGTGTGATTGGTTAGAATAACTAGGTCTTGCAAACAAGACCCATTCAGCAGCCTGCTGCATATTTTCCACGAAATTACTCGAGACATCAAGCATGTCACAAACTGGGGGATGTTCATCAGGGTATTGGTCTGGCGGTTTACAGCGTGCGGCGTCCAACACGACCATTATGAGAAAGTGTCAGGAAAAGCGGACAGTTAGTGGCAGCAGAGAAGTAGTGGGTGTAAACCAACTTGTCCTCCCTCATAGTAAGACGTGGTTTTCCACATTTTCACACGATCCCATTTCTCCATAACTCCACTATTGCCACTTCCTGTGAGATCAGGGTGCGTTCAACTATGACTTGTATAAATAGGTTTCAACCTATTTCAACCAACAGGGGGAGTTTGGGTTAACAACAAGTATTCAGAAAACACCAAGAACTGATAGCTTATACTCCGCAAGCCAGTTCCACATTCTGATACAAGTCATAAAACAACCACACCTTTATAATTCAACATTCTGATCTCAAACACCTTCTTCGCTTCCCTCCCTAAGATCAACCCTTCTCCTTCACTTTGTGACCGAATTGAATCTGGAACGACCATTTCTTGGTTTAGGCCAGAGTCTTACAGATTGATCTCTCGAATATAAAATTTCTTTTGTGTAGTACATTTGTTTAGGGTTTGAATTCATTTCTCATCAACATACCCAAATTTACCAAAAATAGCAGAATCAGTTTTTACCCCAAAACAGAGATAGAGTAGAAATAGACTTTCCAAGTGATAGATGAGTTTTAGTCTCCACATACCTTTTGTTGATGAAGTTCCACAAGCTCTCCTTGGTAGTTCTTCGTATTCCAATGAAGAACGCCGTGAAGTCTAATGCTGAACTACACAATCCATCATAGTCCGAGACATAACTATAAGTAGACTAGAAATCAAGACTTATAGTTTTGATCACTAACATTGACAAACAAGCTTGAGATAACAACGCTTGCGAGTTTGACCGAGCAGTGCTCTAACAATCTCCCCCTTTGTTAATTTTAGTGACAAAACTATCAATACATATGGATTACAAAATAAATAAACTTTGTAGCTTCTCATCCAAATGCTTGATCTCCTTGGTTCTTCAACATTACTCGAAATCTTCGTCACTTCCAAGTACTCCAATGATTCTAAATGTTTTCAACTCAGCATCATAGTTGTTGAAGATCCGTAGCTATAACAATGAGAAAACAGTTGCTCCCAATCATTTATATACAATGTCATAGTATTATTACACATCATCAAAATCCAATTGTATCACAACTTTGAAAACAATACTATGGTGATATGTATCACTCCCCCTTAGTCAATACTTCATCTCACAATGAACCCCCCCCCCCCCTCCTACATAATGATCCATAAACCATATGTATTTTTAGTGTGAAATACACATTAATTCTCCCCCTTTTTGAAAATATAAATTGGAAAAGATACGAAAACTAGTGGGATCCTCATGAAATTTTCATACAGGTACTTCATGACCAAAATAGAACAACTTATCAACTTGTTTCGATGATTTCACATAGTCGAAACTTAGTGTATTCATCAAGAAGTTTATAAAGATACAAGAAAACTCCTACAATATTCCACAGACACACTCCCCACAAAGATTTGGCAATTAAGCACAAGTTCAAAAAATAACTCTCCCCCATAAAATGTCATTCCCGAAAGAACAACAAGAGCGACCTTACTTTTACAAGAAAAGAAGGATTTCTTTGGCCATTAACAAATCACATGAAACATGAATTTGTATCCAAAAATATCAATTGAATTAACCACAAGGAAAATGATCAATTCAATTGGTCATGATCAACATAAGAGAACTTACGGAGCAACACAGTACATACACAAAGATGTGGATCAGGGAAAGACCAATACTGCGAAATAATCAAAGATTCATTTTATTTTTCATCACTATTTGCACAATGACATATAATAGACTTAATCTTTGTAAACAAAAGTTCATCCTATCTTCCATCAATATTTGCATAATGACATAATAGGCTTAACTTTTGTAGTCAAAAGTTCATTATATCTTTTATCAATATTTTGATACCGACATATAATAGAGTTAACTTTTGAGCAAATATGGGACAGTCAAGGTTCACGGACGTAAACAACATATCCCATAAAAATTTGCAATATATAAAACCATAAAGATTACTGCAAAAATCATCTTCCAAATAACTTAGAATTTAAATAAATCTAAAAACATTGCAAGATGAAAACGTTGGCACTAGCTATGTGTACTCACAATAATGGCTATTCCAAACCCTATTTATCATTCTTAAAAACACAATAATAAATTCTCATAAGAAGTTTCCTAGATAAAAATCAAAGGAAGAAAAGACAACTAAACAAAAAACTATCAGAAACCTTTTTCGGAAACTTCATGGAATTCAAGACCTTCAAGCTTGTGACTGACAGCATCGACAGCTTCTTCGGAGAAGATATCCTCCTTGAGAAGATCCTTAACATGTGATTTCATGAGAACAAGGTCAGAGTTAACCTTTTCCAACTCATTTCATAACATGTCAAGATCCTTCATAGAGTTTCCAATCTTCATTTTTGCTTTCCCGAGATCATTGAGAAAACCATGAACCACTTCAGCAGAAACCATCTCGGTATTTTCTCGATCTTGAAGAGAATATGCATAAAAGCATGATGCACCAGGATGAAGGTTGTCAGCATTAACAATGGTTTTTTTCTTCTTTACTTCGAACTCGAAGTAAATAGAGTTATCAACAAAATCTTACGGAAAATCCCAAGAACCCGGAGGAGCAGCCATTCTAAATAAACAAGACCTAGAGTATGCGTACTCAAGCAACAAGTTTTGGTATTTAAATGGGTTTTCAAGGAAACGTAGTTTAGGGTTTCCAAAGTTGGTTCGTGATAAGTAACATGGGTACCCGTACGAACACAAACTTGACCCATGGCTGGAAAATACCCAAGAGATGAACAAAGAAAAACAGGAAAATTGATTGTACACCAATGTTTTGCTACGTGACAAATTTCACAAATTTTAGCTCAATAAATTTTACATTCTCACAAGAGAAAATTTTAGAGCATAAGAGTAGCAAATTTTGACACACAAAAAAAAAAGGTTGTCAAAACAAACAAATACTTATGCAAACATGTTTATGAATGAATCTGGATAGGAACGATAAGAAAATAGCTAGAAAATCATAAAAAACTTTGCCATCAAGTATACCTGATTATATATCACTCAACCAGGAATTTTTGTGAGTGAGATTTCAACCTTGTGATTAATTAGCACAAGTATGAGCCTTGAGCTCATCAAATGAACGTTGTTTTCGGTTAAACCTCTTTCTCCTAATATTTGGAGGAAAAACTTTTTGATGCGAAAAGTTACCATAAAATTTACTATCATCAAAATACGACGCATAGTAAGTATTCTTACCTGAAGAATTTTGACCAGAGGGAATTGACAGCCTGTTAATGATTTCTGCATACCCTTCAATTATTAGATTTGGGTTGTCTTCCATATCTCCACTTTTCCTTTCTTCTTCTGGTACCTTTTTCACATCAAGAACAACACTATCTCCCTTTTTAATAGAAGAAGATCCTTGAGTTATTCTTGCACGAAATGGTTTAGGAAGACTGTTTCGCATTTGAACATTTGAGGAACACATTGAACTGAGTTTCCTGGTAGGGTACACAGGGTGAGTAATAAAACCAATTGGTCTAGAAATACGAATGTCAGTTACACCTTTGAGAATTAAATCTAAGGTATATTGAAGATGAACAATAGAATTGTCATTCAACATAGATTTCCTCTTTTGTTCACCATGTCCTTTTGAATCACAAAAGAGACACACTTTCTGATCACATGAGTTATTAGACAGAATAGTCTTAACATCATCGCTGGGAGATGTCTTCCTTCCATGTGATGTGGATATTCCTTGATTAGAGGAAGACACAAGCACATCATTTTCAACAGGAAGGGATTTCGATTTTGCTTCTGGAACTGAATTTTTTTCAGTTAAATCAGAGGCAATTGGTATAGTGGACTCTTTGGGACATTCTTGAATAGAGAGTTTACTCAAAAGAAGTTCAATTTCCAAAGCATCCTCTTTGAGTTTTTCCTCAAGCAGAGTTCGTGAAGAACAAACTGAGGCGTTTTCCTATCGAAGGACCTTTAGAAGAGAATCACGCTCATTTACCATACCAACAAGAGCATTGACTTTGTGTTTCAACCGGTTGACATTATCAGCCTGTATTCTAACAAGTTTTAGAATCATTGTACTCTCTTTGGCTGCTTCCCTTTCAACTTCAGAGTCAGACTCGTCAGTAAGGTAATGCGGGTAACACTTGTCAACGGAAGTCTGTTTCGTTGGAACACTAGGTTCGTCTATATTCGAGATTGACAAATCTTTCTCTTTAATTTATTTCATAGAAACAAAACTTTTGGTTCTGGTGATGCGTTTATCAGAAATAGCTCTTCGGTCCATATTCAGATCGCTAAAAACACAGACTTATGAGGTCTTAAATGTGTTTGTCTGCTCTGATACCAATTGAAAAAGCGGGGTTCTAATAACCACACCCAATATTTCGTTCGACAATCTGAATAGACAAACTCCAATATACTTTCAAGAGAATCAATTAGACAGTCAAACTCAATCTATAGAAAATTATATCAAAGAGTTATATCTCAATTTCTCAATTCAATCTGCAATCAAACAAATAGAAATTAGCGAGCCCGATTGAATAAGAGAAACAACTTGTGAAAAAGTGGGGGTACAACAACCACACCCAATAATTCGTTTGGCAATCTGTATGGACTAACTCCAATATACTTTCAAGAGAATCAACTAGACAGTCAGACTCAATCTTAAGAAAAGTATATCAAAGAGTTATATCTCAATTTCTCAATTCAATCTGCAATCAAACAAATAGGAATTTGCGAGCCCAATTGAATATAAGAAATAACCTGGACGGTATCAAAAACCAATATCCAAGTATCAATTAATTTAAGCAACAACCCAAAGGTCGGATTCACAATTGATTGAACTTATGTACAACCTGTGATATTTCAATTATATAAAAAATATAATGCGGAAAAGAAATAACACAGACACCAGAAATTTTGTTAACGAGGAAACCGCAAATGCAGAAAAACCCCGGGACCTAGTCCAGAATAAACAGACACTGATTATAAGTTGTTACACCAATTTCCTACTACCTATTCGGACTAGATGTAATACCTGCTTCAGCCAAAACTCCTAGAACAACACCGATTGTCTTCAGGAATTCTTCTCGTAAATCTTCTAGCAGAACACAAGGCTCTCTTTAGAAGATACACCAGCACGATTGATACGATTCAATTTTTGTTTGCACAAAACACCGATTTGATTTACCTTTAGATGTAAATCAAGGTTTTGGAAATCTTGTGTTTATTTTGATAAAAAAAATTACTAGGTAAAAGTAATATCAAAACAAACTTGTAGATTAGGGTTTTATCTTACAATCAGTATACGTACACACAAGGAGTCCGTTAACCTGATTTTCGTAAGTGAACTTGGGCGATCCAAAGATCAATTTCCAAGTCAAGAAAACCCTAATAATTCTACAACAAGAACAACTAGATAAATCTAGAGATTTCTTGTTTAAAACTTCTTAAGGATTTTTACGAGATACCTTAATCGAAATTTTCTTTCTAGCTTCCGATTTCAACTAACAAGTATTGGTATGCGATCGGAAACTAAAATCTATCAAAACCTAGGGTTTATGATAAACAACTCTTGAATGGTTTTATATCAGAAGAGAAAACCTTAGAATAGACAAGAGGTGAAAAACCAAGATTACAAGTTTTATGATCAATCACGAAGATTAAATCCAACTCGGCTTTTTGATCCCAAAATACAAAGACTTTTATCTCACTCTTGTTCACGAAGAACAGAATACATGGAAAACAACCTTATGAAGCTTACACCAATTTTCCAAAGGGGATGAAAACGTGTAGCACTCATGAACCCTTTATTTATGGTGAACAAGGTAGCTTAAAAGCTAAGCTAGGGTTTTGACTATTTTTCTTTTTCAAGACTCTCTTAATTATGGGAGTCTTTCCTAAGTTACAACTCTTGCCAAAATAATTAAATAAATAATTAATTAGCAAATATTGTATTTATGTGAATAAATCACATTTTAACTTAAGAAGGAATCGCAAACACTTTAATATGGTAATCCAATATGTTTGGATTAATAGCCAACTTGCCTAGATAAGGAAACATCGCCAATTTGACCAAAAATGCCTTTTAGTCACGTAATTGGTCCCAATCCGTGAACCGTTACAAGCAGTCCATGGATTGTTTCCTACTTTAATAAATCACTCATAACTTCATCGTTATAACTCGGAATTGAGTGATTCTTAGCTCGTTGAATTCGTAATCTCATTCACTATAACATGAGAACCTTTCCAATGATAAAGGTTATTGTCACAAAAGTCGTGGCTCAAATAACCTCAAGTATATATATATATAAATGTATATTAACCGTCATAGGAATTGTTCCATAGAGTGAGCATTTGTTCGATAGATTAGAAAAGTAGAATTGAACAAGAATCCAAATTAAATCAATCACCACATACCTTTGTTGATGAAGTCCTTGTTGATGACTTCTTGTAATCTTCAGTCTTCATCCTTCAATAGTAGTTCTTTTTAGACCTAATCTAGTCTGAAACTATGTTTAGTATACTAAATCAAGAATGCGTTTTGACAACTAGCTTGACATACCAACGCTAGTGGGTTCGACCAAGCAATTCTCTAAGAATATCTCCCTTTGTCAATTTTAGTAACAAAGCCATTTTACATATGGATTCAAACAAATAAAAGCGTTACTGCTCCAAAACCTAACATACTTGATTTCCTTGGTTCTTCAACTATGCGTGTGTTCATCCTGTACTTGTTGAAGATCCATCATAGTATTATTACACAGCATCAAAGTTCAATTGTATCACAACTTTGATAACAATACTATGGTGATATGTATCACTCCCCCTTAGTCAATACTCCATCTCACATGGAAACCACTCCCCCTTACATAATGATCCAAAAACCATATGTATTTGTAGTGTGAACTACATATTAATTCTCCCCCTTTTTGTAAATAAAATTGGCAAAGGTACAAGAACGGGATCCTAATGAAATTTCCAAAAAAGATATTTCATGACCAAAAGAAAGAATGTATCATCTTGTTTAGATGCAATCATAAAGCTGAAGCTAAATGCATTCATCAAGGAGTTTATATATACAAGATAACACCTATAATATTCCACAGCCGCACTCGAAAGATTTGGCAATGAAGCACAAGTTCAATTAAGAACTCTCCCCCATAAAATGTCATTCCCGAAAGAACAACAAGGGCGACCTTAATTTCGAAAGAAAAGAAGGATTTCTTTGGACATAAAAAATCACATACGAGTATGAATTCGAAGCCAAAAATGCTCAATTAAATTAACCAAAAGAGAAACTATGATTAATTTAATCGGAAATGCTCAGCATAAGTGAACTTATGGAGACTCAAAAATACTCAATTAGATTAATCACAAGAGAACCCATAATTAATCTAATCGGAATACACAACCAAATTAACCACAAAAAGTAATCAATTTAATTGGTTATGATCGACATAAAGTACCTCATAGAGCAACAACTAAGCTAATCATACGAAAATAATCAACTCAGTCGATAGTGCCAAAATAAGACACCTTACGGAACAACACAGTATATACAAAAAATATGGATCAGGGAAGATCAATACTGCGGAACACACAAGGATTCATTTTATTTTACATCACTATTCGGATAACGACATTCAATAGACATAATCCTTGTAAACAAAAGATTTTAACCTATCTTCCATCAATAATGACATAATAGGCTTCAAACTTTTGTGATGTCAAAAGCTCATTCATTCTTTTATCAATACATGCATATCGACTTACGAAAGACTTAACTTTTGACAAGGTATGGGACAATCATAGTTCACGGACGCAAACACACATATCCCATAACATATTGCAATATATAAAACCATAAAGATTAATACTGCAAAAAAATCATCTTCCAAACAATTTCTTAGAATTTAAACAAATAAACCTAAAAACATGAAGATGAAAAAGTTGGACATATCTATGTGTAATCACAATAATGGATATTCTAAACTCTAGTTATTCTTCTAAAGAAAATCAAAAAAGAAGATTTACTAGGCAAACTATCTCTAAGAGAACATGATTTGAAAAACACTAAACTCGGTCAGCAACTAGAGATTGAACATGGACGAGCTCATTAGTTGCTTTCTTCAATTCGTTTTTCAGAAAATCAAGATTCCTTGTTGCAATTACGAGTTGTTCACGTACGATCTCAAAATCTCTAAGAAGATTTCCTACCAGTTGTGACGACATCTGAACTGGTAGTTAGTTTTCATGATCAATACCATGATAGCATGTTATGAAAACAGGATTCTCGTGAAACTCGATAGTCTTGCCCTTCTTGACTTCATCATCTTTATTGTCTCCATCCATTGTATACACAAAAAAAGTCAGTAGAATCTTTTGACCTTATATATGGAACAATGTATCAAACTATGACACATATAAATATAAAGAAGTTCCATGAAAACCCTAGGAAAATTGACGTCCGTGTGGGAAGGTGTACATGCACACGTGGTCACAACTCTTTCATGACCAAGGAGAATGGAGGAGCAAATACTTGGAGGAAGGACGATCAAACAAGGAATTTTTCTCAAAAGAGGATGATCAGAATTTTCTTCAAGAAGAAAAAGAAACTGGAGTGAGACTCAATCATATTTTTAAGATCATCAACTACATGAAAACCAAAGATATCATACAACCTTGACAGCTTTCTCAAGATGAACTTTTTGAGAACTATGAGCATCCTTCTTTATCTAAAAGAGGGATGCTTCATGGCGTATTAAGATGAGCATTTTGACTTCTTCTTTCTCTCCTTCAAGGGGATTTATAGAAAAATCACTCGATATAGTTGAAGGAGTTTTATCAAGAGAGGAACTAGGAGTACCTGAGCCAACCGCTTTCCATGTTTTTTTGATGCTCCGTTTGAGTCTGTTAATGTTGATATTAAGTTCCGAGACTCGATTATTGATATGTATGAAATATGGAGAAGAAGTCTTGGATCTGCAGCCTTCTTCAGGAAGAGACAAGGAACTCAACCTTTCTTTCTTTCTCCAATGCCTTTTTCTATTTTCAGAGTTATTTGAGAAGTCAGTTGCTCTTCTTCTATTCTTCCTTCTACCATTGCAGGCATTCTTTGTTTCAAAAGGAGCACAATTAAGAAAAGACTTATCATAGTATTTTTCTTGATTGTCGAAAATGCCTTTTACTCCAACAATATGAGATACAGGTTTAATAACTTCTTTAGACACGCATGCAAGAATGTTGTGAAGTTTTTCATTCCTTAAACGAAAACGACATTTTCGCTCAGAATTTCTTTTATTTCCGAAGTAATATAAATTAAAGGAATTATTATTAGTTGTTCTCATGTGAGTAGGTTTAGAAGGAGCACAATCCTTGTCTTTAGGCACATTACAGGCTGTGAACGGTTTTTCACATGAAGAATTATCAATATCTTTAACGAAATTGATCTTACTAGATTTTGGAGCGTCTATTCATTTTATATCCAAGACCACGTGTATCACGATGTTCTTTACACGCTCCAATCATAGAAGATAATTTTGTAGAGCTAGAATTGAATCTACTCAGACTCTCTTCCAGTGATTTCACTTTATCAAGAGCAGCTGTAAGGTCAGTCTCAAAGGATTTTTCTTTGGCAAGAAGACTGAGTTCTTTGTCATTAAAACATTTTGGTTGAGAGTCATATCTTGCATCAGCTTCTGCAAGTATTTGTTTCAACACAAAGAGATTTCGGAGAAGATTGTCACATTCGGACCTTTTTGTGCGTACATCTTCTTCACGATCTTTAACGATAGATTGTAAGAGTTTATATCCACCATCATATCCTTTAAAGAGTTTTCTCAATTTTCTGTTTTCTTGTCAAAGAGGAGCCATGTATTTACTCAAACAAGTTGTTGACTTCTTTTCTTTTAAAGCACGGTCAAACAACTTGATATATTGAGCAACTTCCTCATCAATACTTTGTCCTTCTTCTGAATCACTGTCATCCGAAAGATCATCCAACTGTTCATCAAGGGATTTTTTTTCCCAGTTGAATGCAGATTCAGTCAAGGGACTAGAGACAGAGTTTTTTTTAGAAGCTTCAGGACTTTGAAACTCACCTGAGTGACTCTTAACTGATGTTGTGTTATCAGAGATGCTCTTATCGTCCATAGAGTCAGATTGCTACAAACACAGACTTCAGAGGTCTTAGCGTGCTTGCCTGCGCTGATACCAATAGAAAAACGGGGGTACAACAACCACACCCAATAATTCGTTTGGCAATCTATATGAACTAACTCCAATATACTTTCAAGAGAATCAACTAGACAGTCAGACTCAATTTTAAGAAAAGTATATCAAAGAGTTATATCTCAATTTCTCAATTCAATCCGCAATCAAACAAATAGGAATTTGCGATCTCAATTGAACATAAGAAATAACCTAGACGGTATCAAAAACGAATATCCAAGTATCAATCAATTTAATCAACAACCCAAAGGTCGGACTCACAATTGATTGAACTTACGCACAACCTGTGATATTTCAATTATATAAAAAATATAATGCGGAAAAGAAATAACACAGACACCAGAAATTTTGTTAACGAGGAAACCGCAAATGCAGAAAAACCCCGGGACCTAGTCCAGAATAAACACACACCGATTATAAGCTGTTACACCAATTTCCTACTACCTATTCGGACTAGATGTAATACCTGCTTCAGCCAAAACTCCTAGCACAACACCGATTGTCTTTAGGGATTCTTCTCGTAAATCTTCTAGCAGAACCCAAGGCTCTCTTTAGAAGATACACCAACACGATTGATACGATTCGATTTTTGTTTGCACAAAACACCGATTTGATTTCCCTTTAGATGTAAATCAAGGTTTTGGAAACCTTGTGTTTATTTTGATAAAAAAAATTACTAGGTAAAAGTAATATTAAAACAAACTTGTATATTAGGGTTTTATCTTACAATCAGTATACGTACACACAAGGAGTCCGTTAACCTGATTTTCGTAAGTGAACTTGGGCGATCCCAAAGATCAATTTCCAAGTAGAGAAAAACCTAATAATTCTACAACAATAGCAACTAGATAAATCTAGAGATATCTTGTTTAAAACTTCTTAAGGATTTTTTACGAGATACCTTAATCGAAGTTTTCTTTCTAGCTTCCGATTTCGACTAACAAGTGTTGGTATACGATCGGAAACTGAAATCTATCAAAACCTAGGGTTTATGATCAACAACTCTTGAATTGTTTTATATCAGAAGAGAAAACCTTAAAATAGACAAAAGGAGAAAAACCTAGATTACAAGTTTTATGATCAATCACGAAAATTAAATCCAACTCGGCTTTGTGATCCCCAAATACAAAGACTTTTATCTCACTCTTGTTCACAAAGAACAGAAGACATGGAAAATAACCTTATGAAGCTTACACCAATTTTCCAAAGGGGATGAAAACGTGTAGCACTTATGAACCCTTTATTTATAGTGAACAAGGTAGCTTAAAAGCTAAGCTAGGGTTTTGACTATTTTCCTTTTTCAAGACTCTCTTAATTATGGGAGTCTTTCCTAAGATACAACTCTTGCCAAAATAATTAAATAAATAATTAATTAGCAAATATTGTATTTATGTGAATAAATCACATTTTAACTTAGGAAGGAATCACAAACACTTTAATATGGTAATCAAATATGTTTGGATTAATAGCCAACTTGCCTAAATAAGGAAACATCACCAATTTGACCAAAAATGCCTTTTAGTCACGTAATTGGTCCCAAGTCCGTGAACCGTTACAAGCAGTCCATGGATTGTTTCTTACTTTAATAAATCACTCATAACTTCATCGTTATAACTCGGAATTGAGTGATTCTTGGATCGTTGAATTCGTAAGCTCATTCACTATAACATGAGAACCTTTACAAGGATAAAGGTTATTGTCACAAAAGTCGTGGCTCAAATAACCTCAAGTATACATACATAAATATATATTAATTTTCCTAGGAATTGTTCCATAGAGTGAGCATTTGTTTCGATAGATTAGAAATGTATAATTGAACAAGAATCCAAATGAAATAAATCACCACATACCTTTGTTGATGAAGTCCTTGTTGATGTCTTCTTGTAATCTTCAGTCTTCATCCTTCAATAGTAGTTCTTCTTAGACCTAATCTAGTCCAAAACTATCTTTAGTATACTAAATCAAGAATGCGTTTTGGAAACTAAATTTGACAACTAGCTTGACATAACAACGCTAGTGGGTTCGACCAAGCAATGCTCTGACAACTTGGACGGTATCATAAACCAATATCCAAGTGTCAATCAATTCAATCAATAACCCAAAGGTCGGATTCAAGAACTGATTGAACTTAACGCACAACCTGTGATATTTATATTATATAAAAAAATATAATGCGGAAAAGAAATAACACAGACACTAGAAATTTTATTAATGAGGAAACTGCAAATGCAGAAAAACCCCAGGATCAAGTCAAGATTTGAACACTACACTGTATTAAGCCACTACAGACACTAGCCTACTACCAATGAACTTCGGACTGGAATGTAGTTGATCCCTAATCAGTCTCACACTGATCAAGGTATAGTTGCGCTCCTTACGTCTCTGAACCCCAGCAGGATTCTATGCACTCTATTCTCTTAATTGATCTCACCCACAACCAAGAGTTGCTACGACTCAAAGTCGAAGACTTGATAAACAAATCTGTCTCACACAGAAAAGTCTATTGGAATAGATAAATTTGTCTCCCACAGAAATACCTATGAGTTTTGTTCCATCTTTTGATAAATCAAGGTGCACATGAACCAATTGATAAACCAGACTTATATTCCCGAAGAACATCCTAGTATTATCAATCACCTCATAATAATCTTAATCGTGCAGAAGCGAAACAAGATATTGTGGAATCACAAACGATGAGACGGAGATGTTTGTGACTACTTTTAATCTTACCTATCGTAAATAAATCTCAAGAAAATCTAAGCAAAGATAATATTCAATCACGATAGTAAAAGTAAGATCGGAACACACAACTACAGAGAAAATAGTTGGGTTTGGCTTCATAATTCCAATGAAGTCTTCAAGTCGTTAACTTACAGGGTTTCGTGAAAAACCTAAGGTTAAAGGACAATCGACTCTAGTCGCAACTAGTATCACACATGAGGTGTGGGGATTAGGTTTCCCAGTTGCTAGAGTACTCCTTTATATAGTTGTCAAATCAGGGTTTGCAATCAATGTTACCTTGGTAACAAAGCATTCAATATTCACCGTTAGATGAAAACCTGATTAGATTCAAACTAATATCTTTCAACCATTAGATTGAACTTAGCTTGTTATACACAAACAAAATGTACCTTCATTTAGGTTTAAGTAACCGTACCTAAACGTGTACACTAGGTTGGATCAACAGTAGTTAACCAAAGTTAGCTATATGAATACTCTTATATCAACCATATTCATCTCAACCACAACTAGTTGAAATGACTCAACTGAAACTAGTTATAGATTTGTTCAATTGCTATATTCTCATAGAAGTATACAAGAACACAATTGAAGCAAAATCGATTTGATTCACTCAAATCAATTCATGAACATTATAGCCACAGTTTGCATAGAATGCATTCCTTATTATTTAAATGTATTGGTTCATGAACAAACCGATTTTAGAAATTTAACCACTCAAGTATGCAAACGGGCACGCATACTTAAAGTATCCGGACTGAGTTTGGGTTTGCCAGTATGTGAACGGGTACGCATACTTCCAAACACAGCAGAAATTCCTGGACCCAAACCCTTCGCCAGTACGCGTACGGGTATGTGTACTTAGGCTCCCGGAATTTCACAACTAACAGGTACGCATACGGGTATGCATACTATAGTTCCGGTCATGGATCACATATATGCAAGCACGCATAATATGTTCATAATCCAATGATGATTAAGTGTTCTAAACTCTATTTCAATCATTGAAATATTCTTAGAGGATGACAATAGTTGTTTTCACGAACTATTAGCATCAAAGCTATTTTCAAGTTATTGAAATAATCATAACGAAACATTCCAAGTCTACACCAAATGATTGTATAACCATGTAAGATGTTACTCGGTGATTTTCACATGATCATATTTTGACTTTCTTCGAGAATATAAGATGAACTTGGTTGAAGCGAAAGCTTAACAACACATATTTCGAGAAATATGTAAGCGAGTTAAACTCAGCTTGAAATCTCAAATGTGTATAATCGAATAGTATATAGTAATACGACTTTTGTCTCAATATAGGAGATAGAGTAGAAATAGACTTTTCAAGTGATAGATGAGTTTTAGTGACGTGACATGGTCATATTTGTATAATCATAGTATTAGGGAATTAGACTACAAAGTATAACGTCTATCTTTTGAACTTCGTAGATATGACATCGACATAATCTTATATATATTGTTATGATTATGTAAATGGGTTATGGTGAAGACTTTATCCTAGGAAACAATGTTTTACATTCGGTTAAAGGAAGTACATTCAAGAACTTGTTTCGTGAATCAAAAGGGAAATCATTAGGCTTATTGGTCCGGCTATTCATTGCAAACATTTGGATGACCAATATGTGTGAGACGGTAGAACCGATTGTAACTATGTTATGTATCTTGGTATAACTAATCACAATGCATGACTTATGGTTTGGTATGACTGGTTTTTATTAATTGGTGTAACTGATCCTAAGTAATCACCATGTGATGGTATGATCGATATTTATAATTGGTATGACCGATCCTAGTAATTGGTGCGACCGATCACAGTGTATTGTGTGATCGATCCTTGTAATTGGTAACCGGTCTTGGTAACTGGTGTAACCAATCACAAGCAATACCATGGGAATATGGAACCGATCCTGGTAATTGATGTAACCGATCTTGTTAACTTGTGTGACCGATCACAAGTATTTCCATATTGATGTATAACCGATCCTAGTGATTGGTAGAACCAATTGAACCCATATATGTGATTTGATATTTGATCAATAACATAGTTATCTTGGAATACAGGTCAACCAATTCTAAACTTGTTTGTAAGTGTGGTATAACCGATTCCAAGAATGTAAATCCATGTAAATATGAATAAGGATTTACATTGAAAAGATGTCAACATGCTTTGAAAACGTACAATAACTCTTATCATTTATTGTTCAAACATATTCCTTAGTACTCAAGGAGATCCCGTGCCGAAATAAATTGAGAATCTTTTAATTAAGGTTTTCGGTTTTATATGATTTAAATACCAAAAATTAAATGTGTATCTCTAGAGAATAAAAATTAGTAATGTGCATTTACTAATTGGAGATTTTCTATTGAGATATTTCGGAAATTTTGGATAAGCATTTATTGGAATTAGGAAACCGAATCTTGCCATTCATTGCATATCTTGAGAATATTTTCGGTTTTGGAAATTCCTTGATGTCCAAACATCCTTGGCCTGTAAATAACTAAGTTTTTGTTGATGGGGAAAAAAGATTTGCTGGTTTTTAGGGAATGGAGAGACCACCGTGAGGACGGAGGCTCCTCAACCGAGCAAACTGCCTATCCTCAAACAGATGCATTGCACGGGAGTGCTTTGAGTTCAAGAGATCAATCTGTAGGACTCCGGACTAAACCAAGACAATAGCCGTTCCAGAGTCAATTCGGTCACAAAGAGGGAAGAGGGTTGATCCATATGAGGGAAGCTGAGAAGTGTGCGAGATCAATGATGCTCAAGGATTTGAATGTGTTTAAGGTTTCTGTAAGTTTTCTGTGAACTGTTGAGTTCGAATAAGTTCTGGTCGATTGATTGAATTCTTAAGAGTGGTTGCTCGGATCAGAATTCTTATGGTGGTCAATCGTGGATTCAGAGACTTATTTATATTTACAGAATAGTAGACACATTGATCTCCAGTAAGTGTGACGGTTTCTCGAGTGAAAGAGCGGGAAAGTGGGAAATAGTGATTTAACCAGTTGCAGGCCGTGTGGAGACTTGGTTGATTGTCCACCCACTACTTTTCTAACTCCCTCAACTGCTTGCACTACTTACTCACATTTCTTATTGTGGATGAACACACGTGTCGTAGGCCGCCAGACCAACACCCTAATTAATATCCTCTATGTGACGTGATTGATGTGTCATGAACGTGGAGTCTGCAAAGCAGAAATGTATTTGATTAGTCAGTCGTTGACTTGATTAGACGATGAGTCTAAGTATTGTTCAGTCGAGCATGATCGTTGAATGCTCTAGGATTCATGAATTGAACATATCTGCTGGGACGTATAGTTCTCGAATGGATGATGTTGATAGTTGAGTCAATATAATGAATATTAATATTCTGAGCAAATATTCCTCGTATGATGAATTGTTGAATATTGATAGTTGGGTCAATATTCGAAGATCTGATCAAGTATTTCTCATTCGATAAATTACTGAATATTGATAGTTGGATCAATATTCGAGCATCCGAGAAAGTATTGCTCATTTGATAAATTACTGAATATTGATAGTTGAATCAATATTCGAGCATCTGACCAAGTATTGCTCATTTGATAAATTACTGAATATTGATAGTTGAATCAATATTCGAGCATCTGAGCAAGTATTGCTCATTCGATGAATTATTGGTAACGTGACCAAATAAAATATTAACCCAGATGTTGATTGTTGGATCAACATAAAATTATTAGTGTTGGAACTCGCTTAGAATTATGATTTGCAGAGCATTCGTTCGAAACCCTAATCTTGATCAATTGTTGATCAACTGATGATTTACTAAAAATGAGTCATTGAGTGAAAGAGGGACCATCTACATGGGATGATGGTCGACCATGTAGCGCCCAAGTGCTCGAGTGAGCATGCACCAAAGTTCTTTGTTGACCAGTTGGTGAAAGGATGATCAAATGCTGGTTTAATCATTTATTAAAATAGTGCTCGTGTGAGCGTTAGGTGGTAAAACCTAGTTATGGAGAGATGAGGGACGTACCAAGGGGTCATGGGACAGGCCTTTGGTGGTCGTGGGACCAGATGACGGTCGATTGAGCGAGTCCCAAGTTGGTTGGAGAGAGTTTGGACCCAATATGAACAGTTGAGAGATAATTAGGTCAAAATTATGAAAGAATGTGGGACCGGCTCCTTGCAATCCTAAGGACCGACCTTGGTCGGTCAAGGTGGCATTCCCGTGTCACCATACTGACCGTGTCTCAGTCCTGAGAGTTTTGGTATTTTATGGTGCGCGTTTGAGCAATATTTTGGATTTTCAGAAGAGTTTGATCTTGACTGAAACTCTCAATTTTTCTTGAGAATATTAAAATAATAATATTTTAATTTTTGACTTGAGAAGCCTAGTCGGTCATGTGACCATTTGACTTTTTGGCTTTTTCATGGTTTAAGCAATATTTGAGAAAATATTGAAAAACTAGGGTTTTCGCTCAAACGAGTTCCATGAGATGAAGGAAATAATAATGTGAGAAAATAAGGGATTGTAAGGTGTGGGACCAGCCACGTCTAGAGCATGGCCGGCCGTCTAGGTATCCCGGTCCCATGACACCTTTCCCTATTTTTGTTTGATGAAAGTATGGAGAAACTAAGAGTCTCGCTCAAACGAGGAGTTTGCTCAAATGAAGGAGTCTTCATCAGATGAGGGAAAAAGTAAATTAAACTAAAATAAAATAACAGAAGAGGGGGACCGGCCGGCCGGTGGGCCCGGTCCCACGCCTCTTTTTTTTTATTTAATATTACTTTCCTTCAAAAGTTCCTAGTTCATCCATGTTTTTGAATGCTCATTCGTGCATTATTGTCAAGTACACTTGCACTATTTTCTCGGGGCTTACTCGGTGATGGCCCAGACGCCCGATTGGTGAATATTTATTACTAATTCATGAAATTCAACTGAGAATGATTTATGAAACGGAGTAATAAAATGAGTTGAGTATATATTACTAATCCATGGAATCCAGCTGGGGATTCAGGGAACGGAGTAATGAGATAAAATGGTTATCTATTACTAATCCATGGAATCCAACTGAGGATCAGTCATGGAACGGGGTAATGAGATATAAAAGATTATTTTCTAGGAATTCTGTTGATGAATGACACTCTAGAATTAATCTATTTGCAGAATCGATATATGAGATAATTGAAGCATCATATTCATTCTGAGGGGTGTATAGTCAGGGAACAACGAGCAGCGTGACGTCCTGAAGGCGTTAAGCTCTCTAACAAACATTATGTCTAGGAACCGCCCAATCATTATGAGATTCTATACACGATCTTTCTACGTAGTCAGGGAACAACGAGCAGCGTGACGTCCTGAAGGCGTTAAGCTCTCTAACAAACATTATGTCTAGGAGCCGCCCAATCATTTTGATTCTATGTAGAGGTGATCATGAAATATGTGAAGCATCGAACGCTCAGCTGGGAGGCCTTTAGAGAAACATATTCATCATAGATCTGAGAGGAATGTTCGCTCAGTCAGAGGTCGTGAAACGGTTCACGGATCATAAAATATGAATCGTCACATACATTCTTGAAGCCGGGTCAGAAACATGCAGTATCATTTTACGATTTTAGCCCTTGCCAAAAATCCACCATCAATACTTTTCATTTTTTTCAAACTATCCTAAGATCCAGGCAAACTTCATTTCTTTTGTTTCTGGTGGAGCTGTCTACTCGGAAAATATCCTAATTAGGTGAAATCTCTTACGACCGCTCGCTTAAATACTTCTGTGGGATCAAGAATCTCTACGAGTACCGTTAGTGGGAAACTAGATAATTGTAGTGTTATTAATTTTCGATTGACTAACGGTTGTTGAAACTTTGGTTGCACCTAGTTTGTTTATTCTTGATAATCTTTTCTTCTGATATAAGATTCACTCAAACTAGATCGAATTATCGACGAGATATTTAGAACTATTTGTAGATCTAAATACATCTTGTGATAATCCATTGTTAACAGATTTCGTTCTTTGTGTGATTGATCACAAGAGATTCAAGTGGTGTTGTGCAGGTTTTTATTGAATATTAAAGAAGATTTGAAGACGAAGAAGATTTCTTATTAGTTCTCATATCTTTGTGTGTGCACAAACCTTGATCGGCTGGGATCCAACAAGAATAAGATTTATTCGATTGATTAGTTGCATGAGATCGACATCACTTTATAGTTTCTCGTTGAGATCTATACTGATTGATTGTGAATCTAAACTTGACTATTTTGGTAGTTATTGGATAGATTGATCTGACCAGGTAAAGGATTTTATTAAATTAAGGACTTGAGATACCTTTATCTTGAAAGAATCAATAGAGTTGTTACCAAACAGATTTGTCGTTCCTTTACTGTTTAGAATACGATCCAAAGGAATTGTACCAGTGCGTGACCTTAGAAGTCGAAAGCGCAGGGATACTGAGGAAACTAAGTGAACTAGGGGTAGTTGTTTGGTCTCAACTATACAAAGTTGGTGTAGATTTTGTATAGCAGCTTAATTCTGAGAGTATTCGATTCTGGACTAGGTCCCGGGGTTTTATAAACTTGCAGTTTTCCTCGTTAACAAAATCTTGATGTGTCTTTTACTTTGATTTACGCATTATAATTATTTATTATAGTAAAGAAAAATACACAAACATCAACTCCTATATACTTGATAGTGATCCTATAGAGTTTGGTTAAGTCTGAACCTATTATCGTATCACACTATGGTAGTTGTATTGTCTCGATCTCGTACCCATAGATAATCACACAAAGTATGAACCGATTAGTTGTATTGTCTCAACTCTATTCTTAGACGATCTCTTTCGGTATAAGACTTATAGGTTTAAACAAAAAGATTGTGGTGTATTTGGGTACCCTCGTCTTTGCACAAGTTGTCGCCTGAAAAAGCTCATCCCTAATGTCAATCGGAAAAAGGAAAAGCTAAGGAAACATCCTCAACCGCTGATCTTGAAATCTCCCTAATCCACATTCTGGATGATGATGAAGTTTGTAATGTTTATGATAATCTACCATCAAATGAATCTTCAAGTTTCATCACTCAAGAAGATTTGGAATGCTTTTTGGAGGATCGTTGGAAAGACAAGACATCATTTGTCAGTCGTCACCAACCTCCATATCCTTCTGTTATACAGAGAGTTCCTCTTCCGAAATGTTACACTTCTCAAACATTCACACTTTATTATAGAACATGCAATGCTCGAGAACACGTTTCTCGGCTCTTGGAATCCTTAGGTGTGCATGAGTACAACCATGTCGTTCATCTGAAGGAGTTTTTAAAGTCTCTGACAGGCAGAGCATATACCTGGAACAATAACATCACACCATGATGCATCGCCAGTTGGGTATAAATGATTAATGCTTTATACAAAAAGTACTTCTTTGTTTCAGAACAAGTTACGCTCTCTGATTTGGGAAGAATGTTCCAAAAGAACAATGAACATCCCAATGATTACGTGAAAAGGTTCAGAGTTCAAGCTTTGGATTGTCATGATCCTAACATGACAGAGCAATAACTTGTATAATTGTGCTTCAATGGAATGATCCCGGTCTACAGAGATCTATCGTAAAATCTCCGATTCCAGACTTTCTCAGAGCTTCATAAAGCAGCCAAACAATCAGCAACTACTGCACCTGCTTTACTAGAGAGAGTAAAGACTATAAGAATCGAGGAACCCCGTGAAACTCGCGGCAGCTGATGTCTAGTCAACAAAAAATACAATCTCTAACCTTCCACAAATGTTGTTGCTGAAGGAGTAAAAGGAAAGCCAACACACAACATAAGAACGCTTCTCCAACATCTCATGTTCCTCCGAAAGCGCAAAGAAAGGATAACCAATCCTGCACAAACCTCGACCCAGTATCAACAAACGGGGATATGATCAGACAGACTCAAACTTCCCTCTTCCCATTGAAAAAATGATCGAGTTACTGGAAGTCTGGATTCAAGATGGAGCAATCAAATTTTCACTCATTAGGAGAGAGCCAACTGAATAAGAATCCCAGTTAATGTCGCCTTCATAGGTTCATCAATCATCCAACAAGTGACTGCAGTGTTTTGAAACGCATTTACAAAGAGAAGGTTAATCCACGAGAGCTTCAACTGGGTACTGAAGGAGTACATAGTGTTAGAGCACTGCTTGATCGAACTCGCAAGCGTTGCTATCTCAAGCTTGTTTGTCAAGTTTAGTTGCCAAAACTATAAGTCTTGATTTCTAGTCTACTTATAGCTAAGTCTCGGACTAGGATAGTAAGTATAGTTGAGCTCTAGACTCCACGACGTTCATCATGAAAAGACGAAGAACTACTCAAGGAACTTGTGGAGCTTCATCGATAAAAAGGTATGTGGAGACTTGAACTTATCTATCACTCAAAAGTCTATCTAATATATCTCCTATTTTGATACAAAAGTCGTATTGCTATATAGACTTCGATTATACACATTTGTTATTTTGAACCGAGTTTATCTCGCTTATCTATTTCTCCAAATATGTGTTGGTAAGCTTTCTCTTTGGCCAAGTTTATCTTTACTCGTGACGAAAGTCATGTTGATCATTTCAATTTCTTGAAAATCGCTTTGATGAAAAATAGTTTATGGATAACAACTATATAACATTCTCTAAGAATGTTTCAATGATTGAAATGACAGTTTAAAACATGTAACCATCTTTGGATATAACCATAGTGTGTTTTCACATTTGTGTAAAATTCCAAAACCGGGAACTCAAAGTATGCGTACCCGTACGCGTACTGGCGGTTGTTGGAAATCCGGGACAGTATGCGTACCCGTACGCGTACTAGCGGAAAGTTCACGTCCGTGAATTTCTGTTGGAGTTTGAAAATAAACCAAACTCAATCCGGTTACTTAAGTACGCGTACCTGTTCGCATACATAGGTAGGTTACTTTCTAAAATCGGTTTGTTCATGAACTAAAACATTTATATATTAAGGAATGCAATCTTTGTTAACCGTGGCTATAATTTTCATGATTGGACTTGAGTGAATCAAAATCGATTTTGCTTCGATTGTGTCTTGTATACTTCAATAAGATCTAATCAATTGAACAACTCTCTAACTAGTTCATTTGAGTCATTTGAACTAGTTATGGTGAAGATGAATAAGGTTGATATGAAAGTGCTCATATGGATAACCATTGGTTAACTACTGTTGAACCAACTAAGTGTACACGTTTAGGTACGGTTACCCAAACCTAAATGAAGTTACATTTCATTTGTGTGTAACAAGCTAAGTTTTCGATCTAACGGTTGAAAGATATTAGCTTGAATCTAATCAGGTTTTCATCTAACGGTAAATATTGAATGCTTTGTTATCAAGGTAACTTAGATTGCAAACCCTGATTTGGAGACTATATAACGGAGAACTCTAGCAACTGGGAAACCTAATCCCCACACTTCCTGTGTGATACTAGTTGTATAAGCTAGAGTCGATTCTCCTTTAACCTTAGGTTTCTCTCGAGACCCTGTCGGTTAACGACTTAAAGACTTCATTGGGATTGTTAAGCCAGACCCAACTATTCTTTGTAGTTACGTGATCTTATCTTGTTGTTTCTATCGTGATTGAGTACAATCGTAAGATTGGATTGAGATTGTAGATGGGGAAAACGATTTGCTGGTTTTTACGGAGTTGATGAGACCACCGTGCGGAAGAAACTCCTCGAATTGAGAAAACTGCTTAACCTCACATAGATACACTGCAAAGGGATTGCTTGAATTCGAGAAATAAATCTGTAGGACTCCGACCTAAACCAAGACAATGGACGTTCCAGAGTCAATTCGGTTACAAGAGAGGATGGGTCGATCTGTAGGAGGGAAGCTGAGAAATGTGTGAGATCAATGGTGATCGAAGATCGTAGGTGTGTTGTGTATTCTGCGTGAAAATATAAGATGAGTTCTGATTGACTGAATTTTACTCTATTGAGAGTAATTGCTCAGGCGTTGAGTTCTTAATCCCTTGTTGTCTGTTGACGAGAGATTATCCGTTGTTTCAATCATGATTCAGAGACTTATTTATATTGTAAGAATTGTGGACACCTTGATCCCATGAAGTATAAAAGTTGCTGGAATCAAAGAGTAGGGAAGTGGAAATCGTGTTAAAACCAGTTTCTCATCGTGCGAAGACTTGGTTGATTTCATACCCACTACTTTGCTACCTTTTCTAACTGCTTGCACGACTTGCTTGCATTCTCATCATATGTATGAACACACGTGCCGTATACCACCAGACCAAAACCATAGTTGATATCCCCCATGTGACACGATTGATGTCTCGTGATTGTGGATTCTATAAGGCAGACGTGTATTTAGTTAGTCAGTTGTTGACTTTATGAGACAATGAGTCTTTGTATTTCTGAGTCGAACGTTATTTTTAAATGTTCTATGACTCATGAATTGAACGTGTCTATTGAGACAGAGTTATAATTGTCGAATAAATTGTTGATAGTTAAGGTGAGAAAATGTTGCTCATTTGATGAATTGTTGAATATTGATAGTTGAACCAATATTCCTTAGTCTGATCAAATATTGCTCGTTTGATGAATTATTGGTAGCGGGACCAAATCAAATATTAATTTAACATACTGACGACTATGCCGAGTATAATAATTAAAATGTTGATCACGGGATCAACGTAAAATTATTATTGTTTGAACCTACTCAGAATTATGAACCTTGGATTCAAAACCCTAATTTTGATTAACTGTTGATTAATTGATGATTTATTGAAAATAAACCATGGAGTGAAGGAGGGACCGGCTACACGGGATAATGGACCGGCCATGTAGTGCCCAGATGCTCGAGTGAGCAAATACCAAAGTCTCTTGAAGACCAGTTGGTGAAAGGATGATTAAATGCTGGTTTAATCATTTATTAAAATAGTGCACGTCTAAGCCTTAGGTGATAAAACCTAATTATGAAGAGATGAGGGACCAACCAAGGGGTCATGGAACCGGCCCTGGTTGATCGTGGGATCGACTAACGATCATTTGATGAAATTCCAAGTTGTTTGGAAGGGATTGAACCTAATATGAACAAATTAGGTAAAATTATGAACATATGTGGGACCGGCTTTTTGCAAGCCAAAAGGCCAACCTTGGTCGGCCAAGGTAATATGCCCATGTCACCAAAGTATTCGTGTCTCAGTCCCGAGAATTTTGATATTTTCTTATACGCGTTTGAGCAACATTTGAGAAAATATGAAGAAATCAGGGTTTTGCTCAAACTGAGGAACGTCATAAGATGAAGGAAATAATAATAAAATAGGGAATTATAAAGTGTGGGACAGAGATATTTGATTACCAGCTGATAATAATAAAATAAGGAATCATCTTTTGCACTTTAAAATCATATATTATCCCAAATTCTCTGTTTTCAAGAATAAATTCTTGTACTAATTAATTTTGTGTTTTTAGGTAGTAAAATAAAGCTTGGATGAATTAAGGAGCCAAAAGAGCAGAAAAGTAGAGAAAATGAGAGAGAGACGACAAAGCTTCCGCTAGAAAGAAGTGAAGAATATTGTTTGCACCACATCCGCAAGTGAAGAATGTCGTTTGCACAACTCAAAACTAGAAGTGGGCTTGAGATATTAGTTTTGAAAAAGCCATGGGCCTAGAAGAGATAAAATCCAAGATCCAAGATTGTACCCATCCCGAGCCGTCAGATTCAATATAGCTGATGAGCATCTAATGGCATCTACATTGCGGTACATCGATATTTGCTGCTTCCGCCCAACAATGGAGCATCTGTTATTCATCTCAAAAACGAACATAAGACAAACGCACCTTCACTTCGTTTCTTCTCTCCAATCTCTTCA
Source organism: Papaver somniferum (assembly GCF_003573695.1). Taxonomy (NCBI): domain Eukaryota; kingdom Viridiplantae; phylum Streptophyta; class Magnoliopsida; order Ranunculales; family Papaveraceae; genus Papaver; species Papaver somniferum. The sequence goes on along the minus strand of NC_039365.1, from coordinate 87,340,564 downwards.
AAACTCCCAGTACAACTCCATCCCCGAAAACCTCTGAGCTCAGCCACCCTCTCAACAGCCATCAATCACACTCAAGCTCCTAATTTCTATCTCTCTCCATCTTATCTTCTTCCCTATCAAAAATAGTACCCCTAGAAGCTATGATTGAGAGAGATAGATTTAGGGTTATCTTCAATGGCTAAAAGCAAAAATCAAATCAAGTTGCAAAGAACAGATAGCAGAGGGGACAAGAAATTCAGACAATTATGGTGAGTGGGTAGAGATTTATTATTAAATTGAAATCCAACTGGGGATTTTTGTGTATAAATAGGGATGAGAATTGTTATGTAAAACTCATGCCCGGATTATCCGGTGCACCAAGCAGTGGTATAGATTTATTTTCTGTATTTTCTTCATCATTTTCTAAATACTTTTGCTAGGGTTTAGATGAAACCCATAATCTACTGCTAAGTTTGGTTCGTGTATTGATATTGTTCTTGTTGTGCTATAATATTTAGGATAAATATAATCTGAGCACTTCATCATTTTACTTTCACAGTGTATGCCATGTATCCATTGTAGTCAGATTACTTCTATGTTGAATGTGCTGCAACTCATGCTTAATTATTTGTTATTGATCTTTTGACTAATTGTGCTTAATTAGAAAGTTAGTGCTCTGGATGAATACCTTAGTTGCGATTATAATATCTTTCTTAGGAATGGTTTGATCATCTAAGTGATGAAACTGATCTGTGATTAGTTGTACTGTGAGAAGACATATAATACTAGGGGTTAGTTAGTTTCCTTAGTTGACATTAAGCAATCCATTGAGACCCTGGATAAACGACAAACTTGCATCTTGTTCGGTGTCCATTACAAGGGACAAGAACATTATTGAAACTGGACTGACTTAGCTGAGGTTAAGAGGTGGATTCGACTTCCCTAGCACCCTATTTATCTGCTTGTTAGATTACTCTTTGCTTTCGTTTTTTTTATTTCAATCTCTACCAATCTCCATCCGTATCGGCAAACAAAACCCCCCTCGTTGTTACTCACTTTGAATCAGTATAGTAAGACCATAAGCTTCACGTTACACCCACCTTGTCCCTGAGGATCGACCTGTATTTGCACCTTACATAATAGGCACTGTGCACTTGCAGTTATCATTGTAGGTACTCTTTCTAGACCTACCAAGTTTTTGGCGCCGCTGTCGGGGATTCGGTAGCGGTGTAGCTGAAGTTTCTGTCCCTACCTCGCTGATTTTTATTATAACCCTGTATGTATGTGGTTAGATTTTTCTGTTTTCATGTTGTTAGTGTAGTTTGTTTGTTCTCTGTTGTATTTTTCTGTGCCTTATCAGGTGCTCGCAATGTTGCTGCAAAAAGAAAGGACAGTCTGTTGTTGTGCCTTCTCCGGGTACTGTGCCGGCAGATAGAAGAAATACCACATAAGCCACTAGGAAGGTAAACAATATTCAGTTTGGTATAGTCTTCTCTCGGATGCGCACCGGAGGTAAGTCTCTTGAACACTACAACAAAATTACATCTAGGAATGATTTGTAATTTCTTAGCCTGAATGGTTTAATATAGGGTTAGAAAACTGAGCTATATATCTTGTTAACAAATACGAGTAGGCCTCTCGATTAGTTAACCATATTTTAATTTCCACAGTCAAAAGAAACCCAGTTCAGGATAGATAGACGTCACAACTCCCTACCATTGTTTCAGCATCAACATTTTTGTTAGTTTTTGTTATTATGATCATGTACTGAGTGTAGTTCTGTAGCTTATATATAGTTTTTGCATGCATCATTCCGTTTAGGATTTGTTAGTAGAATTAAGAATAGATTCATTTCTTTGTATTTTAAAAAAAAAATCATGTCAGGATTTTGGTCTGCAGCTGGGGATGAGAACAAATCCATTAGAGAACTTGCTTACGGGCATGCTTCACATTATGAGCCTCCCACTGACCATGATGTCAATAGTTATAGGGATTGTTTTGGACATTTTCATAGTCCTGAGCCTCAATACATGGACCCTAATAACTATTCACACATGTATCATCCACCAGAGAGTGAAAATGAACATCTTTACAGTGCACAACTCCCACATTCGTCACTTTCGGATCAGTTAGAAGCTCAAATTACAGCTTTAGAAATGCAAACACATGAGAAATCCGTCGCATCTAATTCACCTAGGCAATCTGAAATCTATGATTGTACCTTATGTGGTAGCTTAGGCCATCCTGTTGAGAACTGTTATATTTTGCATGATTTCAGGCAATCTAGAGAAGACCATGAAAATCCAAGGTGTGAAGTGCCCACAGATTATAATGTTGGTAGTCATTGGGACTATTATCAACCTTTTGAAGGTTGCGATCAGTATTTTATAGACCCTAACGACCATGCACCCATGTATCAATCAACACAATGGGAAGTTGAACAATTTTGTACTTCCCTGACCCCTTGTATGCAATCTGTGGAAATCATCGAACAAGATAACGCTAGATCTGAATTTCATAATGAACCATATAGCATTGCTTATGAATTTCCTTTCTGTGGTGACCCTCATGCGCAACCACGTACTGAATACCAATATGCTATGAGGATACCTACTGTTGAAGACTCTCTTTCCATTGAACAACTTAATATATTGTTAAAAATGAATCTGTTTCGTTTACAAAGTGAGGCGAGGGAGGAATTTCAGTATGAAATGACAGTTAGCCCTAAAGTAAATTTTGAAAATAGTGTCTATGTTCCCACTCAGGATACTAACATTGAACATGAATCTAATCTAGAGGTAAATGAGTGGCCTAGAGACATTATGTTCGTGAATTGGGCATTGCATTTCTGTTATGATGATCACGATGATGATGTTATGTTAGAAGAACATGTTTATTCTGAAAATATTGTGGAACCTTCGGGTTCAAAGACATTAGGCTTCTCTGCCTCGACCTTCATGAATGATGTTTCTTCTAGTATTTCATATGCATATACATGTGATTTTGATGTTGATCTGGGACTTGTGCAATTGTTCTGTGAAAGTGAGCATGACAGACAACTTGAGTCTGACTTAGGTAAGGTTGGATTTTCTGTTGACACTAATGTTCATATGCATGAAAATATAATTGATGTGTCTGATTCCCTTCCTTGGTCACAATATGCTGCTTCTTCTGATTCTGATTTGGGCATTTTGGATAGTGATGTTTCTGAATTGAGGTTCGCTGATTTATTCAATGACTCTGAAAATGATAGAGTACTACTTGCTTCTGACTTGGGAAAAACTAGATTGCATACTGATATTTTTGAGCCTAGAAATGAATGTAACTTAAATGCATCTGATTCCCTGCCTATAACACAGTATGTTGCTTCCTATGATTTTCCTATGCATGACACAAAGGTTTTGGATGACGATCATGATTCTGATTTGGGTCTTGTTGAATTGTTCTATGAATGTGAGTATGGTATACATGTTTCTGATTTAGGGAGAGTATGTGATGGTACTAATGATCTTATACATGAAAACAACTTAAATGTACCTACTTTCTTGCCTAAGCCACAGACTGAAACTCCTCCACCCAACCTAGATGTGGTTTGTAACAAAATTGTAAAACCAACTTTTCTGAGAATACCTAATATCGGATTGGAATGTGTGCCTCCCGAGTCCTCTTAGACTATTTTGCAGCTAAATATAATACCTTTGATGAGCCACAGTTCGAGTTCACTCATGCCTCTTCATCCATCCCTGAACATGTCCACTTTGAATTAGACCTTGTGCATGATGCACCCATGAAACTGGTAGATTTCGTGCCCAAAAGTATATCTGTTGAAAAATCTAGGTTTGGGGGTAACACATTTTGTTTTGCAGCCTCACTTGCACTTTTGTCCTATTATAATTGTGTGAGGCTGTTAAAATTTCTGCATTTTGTCTTTTGGGTTGATCCTCAACTCTTTAGATTGTTGGTGTATGGTGAAATTTTCTTGTATGTAATCCAGTAGGTAATTATATATTCCTAGCTTTTTCTTGTATATATTGCGCTAATCCAATATGATCTCAGCTGAAAATGTTGGATTCTAGCCTTGAATAATGAAGCTCTAATTTTGCTTTTGCCGACATCCGGTAATCTCTTCCCTTTTCTCTACTCAACATAGTTCTCATGGTATATAACTGTTTAAATTCTTATCATCTTTTGAAACACTGAGGACAATGTTAGATTTAGGTTTGGGGGAGCGTTTTGCATATAGAGTTTTCAGTCTTTTCTTTTCCGTTAAATTTTAAAAAAAAATCAAAAAAATCAAAAAAATTGTAAAAAATTGCATAAAACCTCCAACTTTTAGAGATCTTAGAGTCACTATCATGCTTCTAGATATGCTTACATAGAGAGTCTGACCGAAATAACTGAACTTGGAAGTACTGGAGAACAAAATCGGGTTTCTTGGTTGTTAGAGCGTTAAAGTTGGATTTAACCATGCCGGTGGGAAAATTAGGTGCTGCAAAGATATTTGGTAGTAAAGTTGTGATCACCCTTAGTGGAGACTACCTATTTTACATCAAGTGAGGCACCGAACTTCAGTTTTTGTGAACTATCTAAAAAGTCCTTTTAGAGTGTGTGTCACCGTACGTAAATTCCGGGTAGGAATGGCGAGCTACCCAACTTCGCACCACTTTCAGCACTATTTTGATCTCTTGAGTGCTAATCTTGTCAATCATGAGGGTGACGTCTAAAGATGAAAACTCATTCTTGTAGTTTGATTTGCAGTTAGCATCATTCTCTCTCTCGACAACATCAAACAGATTCATAGAAACATATCATCATCAACAAGCAACGCGACATCAAAATATTTGAAGAAATTTGAAATAGTCCAAAGTTTACATGCAACAATACAAGGAAAAGAAAGTCATATTCAAAGTGAAGATACAATACAAAAAGCAGAATTTTATACACAATTGAAGACTTATCTTACAAGAGCAAAGAAAATAGAAAAAGATGAGAATTAGTGAAGTTCATAAAATCAAGACAATACAGGTTGTGAAGAATTAAGTGATAAAGTCCTTCATCCATGACTTTAGTAGTTTCATTATTATTTTGTTATTTTCAGTTTATGTTTAATCAGTAAAAAAGAAAAATATACAGTTTTTTTTATTTTTTTAATAAACACCATGGTAGAGAAGAAGAATTTAAGAGGAAAATTCAAGCAACAAGGAAATTGAAGAGAAAAATCAGAAATTGTCAAGGTTCTAAGAAGTTTAGAAGTTCATCATCAACAGTTGAAGACCGAAGACTGAAGACGTTTCTATGGATGCTGTGAGAGTGGTGTTTATTGCCGATCAGATGTGAAGGTAAGTGAGTACTCCCATCCTTGCTAATGATTGATTTCCTTTCTTAGATATCATCAGAAAAAGATTCTTATTCCCACAATTTTGTGGGGTCTCCAGAAATTATTTTGGAAGGTTTCCCTTCCCACCAATCAAAATGTGCAGGATTTCTCTCTTTATTCCTGTCTGCACACATGAGAGACTAAAAAAACGGTCTTTTTAAAAGCAATTATCATAAAACCCTATTGGTGAGGCAGAAGTCGAGGCTCGTGATCACTCTCGAACCCGAATTCTTTCATATGTTGTGGTTACTTCTCGATCAACTCTTAAGGATGAGAATGTGTTCTTCGGTATTTCTAATTTCGTGTTACTAGCATGCAGAAACTCTATGTCCTCATAGATCCTTGGATGATTTGGACTCTATTACACTCTGAAGTTGGAGAAGGTTTTGTGGGTTCACCTCTGGTAGGCCCTCACGAGACTACAACTCGTCCACTAGGGACACCTAGGGGTTTAAAGGATTAGTGCATACGCTAAATGCATTCGAGAGACCAACAACAATGGTGTAGTTAGGATTTCTTAATTTATGTTTCACTTGAGGACAAGTAAAATTCAGGTTTGGGGATATTTGATGAGTGCCAAATAGTGCATATTTCTACACCTTTTTATTGGAAATTAACTCATCTTTTGCGCTTTAAAATCATATATTATCCCAAATTCTGTGTTTTCAAGAATAAATTCTTGTACAAATTAATTTTATGTTTTTAGGTAGTAAAATAAAGCTTGGATGAATTAAGGAGCCAAAAGAGCAGAAAAGTAGAGACAATGAGAGAGAGACGACAAAGCTTCCGCTAGAAAGCAGTGAAGAATATTGTTTGCACCTCATCCACAAGTGAAAAATGCCGTTTGCACAACTTAAAACTAGAAGTGGGCTTGAGATATTAGTTTTGAAGAAGCCATGGGCCTATAGGAGATAAAATCCAAGATCCAAGCCTGTATCCATCCCTATCCGTCAGATTCAATATAGCTGATGAGCATCCAATGGAATCCACATTGCGGTACATCGACATTTGCTGCTTCCACCCAACAATGGAGCACCTGTTATTCATCTCCAAATCGAACAGAAGCCAAACACACCTTCACTTCGTTTCTTCTCTCCAATCTCTGCAAAACTCCCAGTACAAATCCATCCCCAACAACCTCTGAGCTCAGCCACCCTCTCAACAGCCATCAATCACACTCAAGCTCCTAATTTCTATCTCTCTCCATCTTATCTTCTTCCCTATCAAAAACAGTAACCCTAGAAGCTACGATTGAGAGATATAGAGTTAGGGTTATCTTCAATGGCTAAAAGCAAAAATTAAATCAAGTTGCAGAGAAGAAATAACATAGGGGACAAGAAATTCAGGCAATTATAGTGAGTGGTTAGAGATTTATTATTGAACTGAAACTCAATTGGGGATTTTTGTGTGTAAATAGGGATGAGAATTGTGATGTAAAATTCATGCCCGGATTAGTCGGTGCACCAAGCAGTAGTATAGATTTATTTTCTGTATTTTCTTCATCATGTTCTAAATACTTTTGGTAGGGTTTAGATGAAACCCATAATCTACTGCTAAGTTTGGTTTGTGTATTGATATTTTTCTTGTTGTGCTATAATGTTTAGGATAAATATAATCTGATCACTTCATCATTTTACTTTCACAGTATATGCCATGTATCCATTGTAGTCAGATTACTTCTATGTTGAATGTGCTGCAACTCATGCTTAATTATTTGTTATTGATCTTTTGACTAATTGTGCTTAATTAGAAAGTTAGTGCTCTGGATGAATACCTTAGTTGCGATTATAATATCTTTCTTAGGAATGGTTTGATCATCTAAGTGATGAAACTGATCTGTGATTAGTTGTACTGTGAGAAGATATCTAATACGAGGGGTTAGTTAGTTGCCTTAGTTGACATTAAGCCATCCATTGAGACCCTGGATAAACGGCAGACTTGCATCTTGTACGATGTCCATTACAAGGGACAAGAACATTATTGAAACTGGACTGACTTAGCTGAGGTTAAGAGGTGGATTTGACTGCCCTAGCACCCTCTTTATCTGCTTGTTAGATTACTCTTTGCTTTCGTTTTTGTTATTTCAATCTCTACCAACCTCTAGCCGTATCGGAAAACAAAACCCCCCTTGTTGTTACTCACTTTGAATCAGTATAGTAAGACCATAAGCTTCACGTTACACCCACCTTGACCCTGAGGATCGACCTGTATTTGCACCTTACACAATAGGCACTGTGCACTTGCAGTTATCACTGTAGGTACTCTTTCTATACCTACTAGAGAAGTAGAGCCTAGATACCCCGGTGCAATTGCGTAATAGAAGAAATTCACTCTGCGAGTCATGTAACTTCTGTATAGACTGCATCAGTTGAGTTGTTTTCTGAACTCTCTTCATAACCAAGTTGCTACAAAACTGTGAGTTTAAACTCACAGGACCGCCTAAGACTTTGACGCCATCTGTTGGTGTTCTTATGGTGGATGGGAATAGGTCAGTTGTACGTGGATCAGGAGAGGGCCAAAATACTTCCGTTTTGTTCAAGTTTAGGTGCAAACCTCTAGCTGGTCCATCACACTGTATGATTCGCAGAGCTTTTGCCACCTCCAAAATATCACCAGCGATGGTACCGTCATCCAAGTACCATGCATGAAAATCCAAGCTACACTCAGAGGCAATCTTGTTCACCAGGGGGTGCATAATTAAAGAAAAAATAAGTGGACCTAATGGATCTCCCTGCTGGACTCCTTTTGCTGAAGTCAAGATCGATTCATTGTAGTAGAGTCTGGCGGGTTTGGAATAGCAAATTCCACCCACCTGGCTATACTTGGTAACCTCTCCCTGACCTCTCTAACCAACACAGTCATGTTGACTAAATTAAACGCATTTGATAAGTACACCAAAAGCATTGTCATGGAGGTGTCATGGACCTTCATCTCCAGCAGTTTGTTGCCAGCGTGTAATATACCTTCACCACCATATGGTATGCCTACTCCGAACTGATGATTGCCTAAGTAATCGGCCATATCTTTGCACACAAACATAACAGCTATTTTGGAGCATAATCTTCACCAAATTGTGCCAACTGCGATGGGTCTTAAACCCCCATCAGGTTTGAGTAAAGGTGTTAACGGCGCACTTGCGATGAACTCCCCCAGAACTGTAGGAAACTTACCAGCTAGCCATAAATTTATAACCCCAACTATAGATTATAGAAGTTCATTTGAGACTGCTGTTGCTGATCCACTGAGCGCGTCCAACAAGTGTTAAGCTCTAAGCCCATCTCTCCCACAATAGGTCCCTTTTGGGAAACTCTTCAAAGCATTAAGCACAGCTTTAGAGTTCACAGTTACTGCCATTGCCGAAACACTGTCTGCAGGAATGATTGGAGGTGAAGCTTGTGGGTGTTTTTGTTGCAACTAATACAATGTTTCAGGGGTGGAAGGAGCGACACCAGGAGAAGACAAAATACGAATTGCAGCGGTATATTGGCCTGAACTGAGTTTCCTCCTACAAGCTTCCAGGTTAGCATTCTTCTTCTTCCTTTTTGCAGACGGTTTACGCTGTGTGTTAGGATTAGATAGATCGAGCAAATTCTGGACCAATCTAAAACACCCATATGGTTCATTCCATGATGCCAAGGCCTGGTTAATTGATGCGATTTGCAATTTCTTCCGCGTGCCTAATCTCTCTTCAACTGAACTTTTAGGTGTGTACCAACAAACTCTTTGTAAAATTTGACTTCGTTTGCTTTTATTTTGTAAACTAGGCACCTGCAACACAACATTCTACAGGACTCTGCCGATCTCGGACCTAACTTTCAGAATGCACTTCACTATTACTTGCAATCATGTGGTTTATCTTCTTCTTCTTTCAGCACCAATGACATCGCCCCCCAGCCCATGTAATACTTGGCGAACTGTTATTTTGATGCTGTAACAAAGAAGACCCCAACCACCTTTGCCATGACAGAACGCGACTCCATTCTATGGCAGTGCAACAGGAAAGCTCACGCACAAGATTACCTTAAAGATGTTCCAATCCAGGGGCTGAACCAAGCAGTCGGACCACGTCAATTCAGGTCAGTACTCCAGTACCGCCTTGGCATACCCTTGTTCGACGAAGATAGTCTATGTTCATGTTACAAAAGAGTTATGTATCAGTTTGGAGATCGTGCCATCCATTGTGCCAGCGAAGTTGGTTTGAAGTATCGACACGATATGGTCAGAGATCTTTTCTTTGAGTTATGTTATAAGGCCGGTGTGGCAGAAAGGAAATAGACTTCGTTTGGTCTCATATACGATAGTCGTACGCCTCTCAAGCCGGCCGACATCATGGTTTACAACTGGGATAACAGACGATATATTTGCTTTGACGTGACTGGTGTTTCCCCATTTTCTAAAGGAGGCAACCGCAGTTTCACACCGGGACATGCCATTTCAGATGCCATTACCCGTAAGCGTAACAAATATGCTGAGATATGTTCGGCTCATGGATATAGCCTAGGTGTTCTGGAATTTTCAACCTTGGGAGAATTAGGGGATGATGTTATAGAATTCCTGAAGAGGTTGAAGAACTGCATGGTGAATCACGATGTTAACAACCAACTAGGCAGTTCTCTCTTCCATCGACTAGGTATTATTATTCAAAAAGGCATAGGAGCGCAACTTGTTGCGCGACGCCTAGCCAAGTCTTTGTAAATATAACTCTTGGTTTTATTAATAAATGCCTCAATGGCTCCTTTTCATAATAATAATAATAATAATAATAAAATAAAAAAGAGTCTCCGTCGATTTGGGGGCGATTTGTGGGCGACTGAAAGTCTACAATTCGTTTCCTCCTTTTCCCCGGTAATTCCTAATCATATTTTCAGCTTTTTCTCTCTAGTTTCATTCAACATCTTCCACAGATCATAGGGACCCCATTATTGTCATGTTCTTTCATCATAACCGTTTTCTCAGAAACGGTTATAGGTGAAGCAGGTAGTTTTCACAATGCGCAAAAAAAGATCTTCATCATCTTCCTCATATACACCACGGTCTGATCAGGTTTCACCTTCGGTGTCACGCATACTTTCACAAACCTCGTCGTTTTCAGGTTCCCAAGGCAGTAAACTGCATTGCCCCTTCAGAAACTATGATGGTTGCCACAATGGTGTTGGAGGTAGGGGTTATGCTCGTAGCGCAGTCTATAAACATCTGAAGGATATGCAATTCCTTACGGAAGATGAAAAAGAGGTTTGCAGGGATAGGATTCGCACAAATGTCATATGTTTTGAGGCCTGGGAGAAGTTACTATCAGATACACACTGGTGGATTTGCATTAAATGTCTTACCACCCACTCATGGAGGAAATCCTGCAGTAATAAGAGTCTTTTAGAAATTACTATTGTTGGCCCTTTCAATGGAAGTGCAGCAGATTTTTTAATTCACGACACCGTGAAGCCACAACAACCCGCTGGAATGACTACAGGTGAACCTAGTGTAGCGACGCCAACTATTCTCACCGTGGAGACATTGGATTTGATTTTCCATAGGCAAGTTACCACTACGGTTAGTATCCCACCTCCATGCAGATTATTGTTTTCTAGAACCTTGAAGGGCTTCTTAGACAATGTCATTGCCAACCCTGGGAATTTATTAGCTTGGCTGCAACTTTTTTTATTGCCTACATGTACATTGCACTTGTACACACCTAAAACGTCAAGTGAGGTAAGATCAGGTAATAGGAAAAGGTTACAGATTGCAGAGATTAATCAGTCCCTTGCAACATGGAGAGAACCCAATGGTTGTTATGCAATGGTTCAAAAAGTGCTAGAACTTTCCAAACCTAACTCACAACGTCAGCAGTCAGACAGCAAGAGGAAGAAGAAGGACTCCAACATTGAGGCATGTAGACGAAAGATGATTTACGGCCATTCAGCTGCAATTCACATTTTGTCTTCCAATGGCGTTTCCCCTTCCACCCCCGACACTCTTTATGAGTTGCAGCAAAACCATCCTCCTGCTCCGCCACCTTACATCCCCCCAGACCCTTCCCCTGTGCCACCCATATGTGTCGACACCAAAGCAATTTTAACGGCCTTGAAGAGCTTTCCCAAAGGAACGTCTTGTGGCCGCGACGGCCTTCGTGCCTAGCACCTATTAGACGCCCTTAGCGGCGCAGCTTCTGTCGTTGCTTACGAGTTATTGCAATCCATGGCAGGTGTTATTAATCTCTGACTTGCAGGGAAATGCCCTTCAGTACTCGGTGAGTTTATCGCAAGCGCTCCTCTTACTCCATTGCTAAAGCCTGGTGGCGGTTTAAGACCCATCGTGGTGGGTACTATATGGCGGAGGATTTTCTCTAAGTTGGCAATCACAACGATATGCAAAGACATGACTAGTTACCTTGGCAATCACCAATTTGGCGTCGGTATTCCTTGCGGTGCTGAAGGTATTCTCCATTCGGCTAACCGATTGTTGGAAACTAAAGGTAGTGACAAGTATATGACTATGCTTCTAGTGGACTTTTCCAACACATTGCGGACTTCTTTGATCCAAGAAGTCAGAGACAAATGCCCAGGAATCGCAAGTTGGGTGGAATTTTGCTATTCTAAACCCGCCAGACTATATTACCGTGACTCCATCTTGTCATCGGCTCTGGGTGTGCAACAAGGAGACCCGTTGGGGCCCCTAATCTTCACTTTAACCCTTCATCCTCTTGTGAACAAGATCTCTTCCGAGTGTACTCTAGATTTTCATGCATGGTACCTTGATGACGGTACCATTGTCGGTGATACTTTGGAGGTATCCAAGGCTCTGCAGATCATCTAACACGACGGGCCAGCGAGGGGACTTTATTTGAACATCGGGAAGACAGAGATATTTTGGCCCTCACCTGACCCGAGAACAGCTGACCTTTTTCCATCTAATATCAGTAAACCCGTCCATGGTATGAAGGTATTAGGCGATCCCGTTAGTTTGGAGAAAACATACTGTAGCAAGTTGGTATTGGACAGGGTTCATAAAACTACTCAGCTGATGCAATCTATATAGAAGTTACACGACCCACAGTGCGAGTTACTTCTGCTTCGTAATTGTTTTGGCGTCTCCAGGCTCTATTTTTATTTGCATATGACAAGTCCTCAAGTTTTACAGGAAGCTATTGAGGTTTTCGATCATCAGCTGCTGCAATACCTTCGGCGTTTAATAGTGGGTGATGGAGCTGGTTTCGGTGTTGTCCAGCAGCATCTGGCTACACTGCCTATTAAGTACGGAGGCTTAGGTGTTTATACCATGCGCGATACATCCCAATACTGCTATATTGCTTCATGCGCGCAAACGCAACACTTACAGCACATCCTACAGGGCAGGTCAACTCTTGACGCGAGCAAGCACTACCAACAAGCTTTGCAGGGTTATACGGAGGACTGTGGTATCAATATTTCAAAGTTTAACATCAATGCCGCCGCCCCCCATTTTATGAAGTCCTTGGAGGCTCAAAGCTTTGGTGCGATTACGAAAGAAATTCCCAACAGGTTTCCCTTGTCTGACAGAGTTTCTAATCTCTGGCATCCGAACAAAAAAACACACGCTATGGATTTCCTCAAAGCTATACCTATACCTGGACTCAACCAAGCCATTAGCCCTCGTCAATTCAGGTCGGTACTTCAATACTGCTTGGGTATCCCTTTCTTTGAGGTAGATAGCCTATGCACTAGCTGCAATCGAACCATGGATATATATGGAGACCATGCTTTACATTGTGCTAAGGATATAGGTCCCAAATTCCGTTACGACAAGGTAAGGGATGTCTTCTCTGATACTATTTACAAGGCAGGGGTTGCGTCTCGCAAAGAAGTACCGATGCATTTTTTGTCGGAAAATGCTAATGCTTCACGGCCTGCAGACATCATGGTGTACAATCGGGATAATGGATGAGATGTTTGTTTTGACGTTACTGGTGTCTCACACTTTACAAGTGCTAGCACCGTGAATTTCATACCTGGACATGCAATTTCTTCAGCCGTTACCCGAAAGCACACCAAATACTTGGATAAATGCCTCACAAATGGTTATGGGTTTAGTGCTTTGGCCTTCACGACCCTTGGAGAACTTGGAGAAGACATATGTGTTTTCCTAAAGAGGTTGAAGAACTGTCTCGCTAGTCAAGATGCAAATTGTAAATTAGGTGGGTCCTTATTTCATAGATTAGGTATTATTATTCAAAAAGGTGTGGGTGCCCAGCTTGTCGCTCGGCTACTTTCTACCGATGTGTAAGAGACTTATTTTCTATTTTCTATTTTCACACCAGGCCGGACTATCTCTATGGCAGTCACTCGGAAACGTAACAAATAGATGGAGACATGTTCTGCACATGGATATGGGTTTCAAGTCCTAGATTTTTCCACTTTGGGTGAATTGGGTGATGAAACGATTGCATTCTTAAAGAGGTTGCGCAACTGTCTCCTTAGACGTGATGCTAATTACAAGTTTTCCAACTCTTTTTTTTATAGACTTGGTATCGTGATTCAAAAAGGTGTAAGCGCCCAGCTTGTTGCTACAATTTCCTTTCTGGCCTTTTCCACCTTAGGTGAGCTCGGAGAGGATACAACTTCCTTTCTCAAAAGACTGAGGAATTGCATGGATAGATATGATGCCAATTTCAATCTAGGGAATTATGTTTTCCATAGGGTAGGGATTGTTATTCAAAAAGGTATTGGCGCCCATCTTGTTGCTAGGCTACCCACCAACTCTTTGTAAATTTCCTTTGTTTGTATATAATAATAATAATAATAATAATAATAATAATAATAATAATAAAATGATAATAATAATAATAATAATAATAACTCTTTGGATACCATGTTGTCCATTGTGCGAGTGAAGTTGGCCAGAAACTTAGGCACAATATGGTGCGAGACCTATTTGCTGATATATGCTACAAAGCAGGTGTAGCTGCGCGTAAAGAGGTCTCTTTGGGTCTTTCTTCTAATACTGATAAATCTTTAAGGCCGGCTTATATTATGGTATACAATTGGGAGAATGGTCAAGATGTCTGCTTTGATGTTACCGGGGTTTCGCCCTTCACCAAAGGTGGTAATCGAAGCTTCACTCCGGGGTACACTATTTCGGCTGCTATCACACGTAAGAATAACAAATACGAGGAGAAGTTTTCATCCCTTGGTTATGGTTTTAGTGTTTTAGCATTCTCGACTCTGAGAGAACTTGGTGAAGACATTATTCTCTTTTTGAAGATGTTGAAGACTTGCATGGCTAGTTATGATGTTAATAGCAAACTAGGTAGTTCTCTTTTTCATCGTTTAGGTATTATTATTCAAAAAGGCGTGGGTGCGCAGATTGTTGCTAGACTCCTAGCTAACCCTGTGTGATTACTTTGTTTTTCTTTTAGGCATTCTGAGGAGGTTTATTATAATAATAACAATAATAACAGGAGAGGAGAGAGAGGTTGTGGGCGATTTTCAGGCGATTGAAAGCCTGCAGATTCAGTCTCGGTTTTCTTCAGGATTTTCACCGAATCCTACTCCTTCTTCCTCTATCAAATCGTCCTGTTATTTCCATGGCATATGAAGCTCTACGCAAATCTGAAGTTTTTCTCAATCTAGGGCAGTTGCGGAAGTTAAGCAGTTATCTTCATCTTCATATTATGCGTACAACAAGATCCAGGAAATCTTCATCTTCAACACCACACAGCCACGCTTCATCCCCTACTTCATCTCCATCTTCATCCCCATCCTACCACAACGCCTGCTCTCCGTCAAACCACCAAAACACATCGCAGTCCCAACACCCATCTACTTTAACTCAAAGCAACAAAATTTCGTGCCCGTTCAAGAGCTACGATGGATGCATGGGAGGTGTTGCAGGCAGAGGGTATGCTAAAAGCGCAATTCACAAACATCTGCATGACAAGCATTTTCCCACTGACAATGATAAAGAGAAATGTCGGGATAGAATACGCAACAACCTTAACTGCTACTTTGCTTGGGAAAAAAGTCTGCATGCCATGCAGATGTGGCTCTGCATTAAATGCATGCATACCATGCTTGGAAGAAATCCTGTTGTAATCATCAACCCGACGATATAATCCCTGGTCCATATAATGAGGGTAGAATTTATTTTCTAATTCATGGGGTTGAAAAACCTACTGAACCTAATAACCCTCCAGTTAATGATTCACGGATTGCTCAGGATGGTGGCCTTACAGTCGACTTACTTAATCGTATTTTTCAGAAACGTATTATCACCACTGTAAGTATACCTCCATCATGCAGATTGAAATTTTCTCGAACTCTAAAAGCAGTATTAGAGAAATTCATTGCTAGTCCTTCTAATGTGGAGTCATGGCTGCAATTGTTGCTTCTGCCTGTGTGCACTTTAAACCTGTATATGCCTAAGAATTCGTCTGAAGCAAGATCTGGCAACAGAAAGAAGCTTCAAATTGCTGCTATTAACCATTAATTGACTCAATGGAAGGATCCCAACGGGTGCAGTAAGTTGGCGCAGTGTTTGCTTACATCTTCTAGCCAGAATGACAAACACAGACAATCCAGTGGCAAAAAGAAGAAGCAAAAGAACTCCAATGTGGATGCCTGCAGGAAGAAGTTAACATATGGCCATTACACTGCGGCCATTCGCATACTCTCCTATGATGGGATAGCCCCCCTACACCTGACACATTACAAGATCTCCAAATGAAACACCCACAATCCCCACCACCTTCAATTCCTGCAGAAGACATCAATGCTCCTGCTTTATCTGTAAATCCTTCACAAGTCCTGACAGCTATCAAAAGTTTTCCTAAGGGCACCTCATGTGGCAGAGATGGGCTTAGAGCACAACATCTACTGGATGTCCTGAGTGGTCCTGCAGCAGCTGTTAGTGAAGATCTTTTAACTTCAATTGCAGGTGTAACCAATTTGTGGCTAGATGGGAAATGCCCTTCAATACTAGGAGAATATATTGCTAGCGCTCCATTGACCCCATTACTCAAACCAAGAGGTGGTATACGGCCCATTGCAGTTGGCACTATATGGAGGAGGCTTTGTTCCAAGCTTGCTGCAACTGTAGTCTGTAAAGACTTGTCTCCTTACTTTGGAACATATCAATTTGGAGTGGGAATTCCGTGTGGTGGAGAGGCTATATTACACGCGGCAAATAAACTGCTTGAAATGAAAGGCGAGTGTAATACTAACACTATGATGCTCATAGATTTCAGCAATGCCTTCAACCTTGTAGACAGATCCTCAATGATTAGAGAAGTTAGAACCCACTGCCCAAGCATATCCCGGTAGGTGGAGTTTTGCTATTCAAATCCTGCCCGGCTCTATTATAATGATTCCATACTTTCATCAGCACAAGGCGTGCAGCATGGAGATCCTCTTGGCCCTCTTTTATTTGCCCTCACATTACAACCTCTTGTCAACATGATTGCTAACCAATATAAGCTAGATATTCATGCATGGTACCTGGATGATGGCACCATTGCAGGAGATACAATGGAAGTAGCTAAGGCTTTGAACATCATCCAGTTGGCAGGGCCTGAGCATGGACTACAACTGAACATCAAGAAGACTGAAATCTACTGGCCATCACCAGATCCTAGATGCAGTCAAAGTGGTGTCTTCCAAAGTGATATTGGCAGGCCATTGCTTGGTGTAAAATTGTTGGGAGGCCCTGTTAGCCTAGAATCTCAAAACTGCAGTGACATTGTTCTTCACAGAGTGGATAAAACCATCAAGTTGATGCATAAAGTACAACAACTTCACGACCCACAGTGTGAGATGTTGCTTCTGCGAAATTGTATTGGGGTCTCCAGACTATATTTCGCTATGCGCACCACCTGCCCGGCTCATCTGCAACCTGCTTCTACAGTTTATGACAAGCACTTACTTCAATACTTACGACATCTCACTGTAGGTGATGGTGCTGGATTTGGCCTCTTCCAACAACGCTTAGCCACCTTGCCAATCAAGGATGGAGGGTTTGGCATCTACACTATGGCAGACACTTCAAAATACTGCTATTTGGCTTCTCAGATTCAGACCAGACATCTGAAGGAAACCATTCTTCAACTATCAACGCCTGCAAACCTCAGTCCAAGTTATGAACTAGATCTTCAATCATTTACTCAAGCTTGTGGATCTCCTGCTTCCATTTCCAGCGTCATTGATGCCGCCCCTCATCCCATGAAATTATTGGCTGCACTATACTTTGGCGCTGTTAAGGAAAAGTTACCTGCCAACTTCAACTTAAATGAACAAGAATCGTTAGTCTGGCAATGCAACAGGCGTGATCATGCAATGGATTTTCTCAAGGCTGTTCCTATCAGTGGACTGAACCAAGCTGTCGCACCAAGACAATTCCAATCAATCCTTAAATACCGGCTTGCCATACCCTTTTTTGAAGAAAACAGCAGGTGTTCGATATGTAACATGGCGATGGATATCTATGCCGACCATGCATTCCACTGTGCAAGTGAGGTGGGTTCAAAATTCATGCATGATATGGTTCGTGACGCTCTTCTTGACATATGCTACAGGTCAGGTGTTATTGCTCGTAAAGAAGTCTCTTTGGGGTTTCTTTCAAACTCTGTCAAGGAACTTAAACCTGCTGATATCATGGTCTATAATTGGGAGGACGGCAAAGATGTGTGCTTTGATGTGACTGGAATTTCACCTTTCACTACCTCCAGTACTCGTAACACCCCTTCGGGCCAAGCCATCATTGCTGCAGTGAGTCGCAAGCGCGCGAAATACCTACATAAGTGTACGACACTCGGTTACGGTTTCCAGGCATTAGCCTTTTCTACCATGGGAGAATTGGGAGATGATTTAGTTTTATTTCTTAAGAGGTTGAGCAACTGCCTAGTTAGTCATGATGTTAATCACAAAATAGGCAATTCGTTGTTCCATAGGCTAGGTATCATTATTCAAAAAGGTGTTGGCGCCCAGCTTGTCGCTCGGTTGCCTTCCACCGACTTGTAACATACAATCCGTCGTCTTGCTAATAAAACTCCCTGAGTGGCTATTTCATAATAATAATAATAATAATAATAATAATAATAAAATAAGGGGCGTGTAGGACCGGACACGGCTAGGGCATGGTCGGCCGGATAGGGGCCCGGTCCAGTGAACCTTTCCTTATTTTATATTATTTCCTTAATGTGAAGGAAATATCATGAAACTGAGGAACGCAAGGTGTGGGACCGGCCACAACTCAGGCATGACCGTACGGCTAGTGAACCCGGTCTCATGACACTTTTCCTTAATTTATATTATTTCCTTCATACGAAGGAAACACCATGAAACTGAGGAATTTCATGGGATGAAGGAAATAATAATAATAATAAAATAATGAGGAACGCAAGGTGTGGTATCGGCCACAACTAGGGCATGACCGTACGGCTAGTGAACCCGGTCCCGTGAAACTTTTCCTTATTTTATATTATTTCCTTGATACGAAGGAAACACCATGAAACTGAGGAGTTTCCTTAAAACGAAGGAGATTTGTTCAAATGAAGGGATTTTCATGAGATCAGGAAAAATAATAAAATATGATTGTTAGAGCATTGCTCGGTCAAACTCGCATGTGTTGCTCAAGCATGTTTGTCAATGTTAGTGATCAAAACTATAAGTCTTGATTTCTAGTCTATTATAGCTAAGTCTCGGACTAGGATAGAAAGTATAGTTGAGCTCAAAGACTTCATGGAGACTCATCGTACAAGCAGAAGAACTACTCAAGGAACCGGTGGAACTTCTCGAAAAAAAGGTATGTGAAGACTTGAACTTATCTATCACTCAAAAGTCTATCTACTCCATCTCCTACTCTTTGAGACAAGAAGTCGTATGCTATATATATAGACTTGGATTATACACACTTGGTATTTCGAGCCGAGTATACCTCGTCTATCTATATCTCGAAATATGTGTTGGTAAGCTTTTCGCTTCGATCAAGTTTATCTTTACCTAGTGACGAAAGTCATGATATGTTTCAATCACTTTGAAAATTTCTTTGACGAGAAATGGTGTAACAACTATAGAATGTCCTCTAAGAATGTTTCAATGATTGAAATGAGAGTTTAGATTACATAACCAATGATGGACATAAGCATTGTTGTGGAAACACATTTATGTATAAGTCCTATTCCTTGAACCAAAGTTTGCGAACTTTGTTGATCAAGAGAAACCAGAAGAATGGCTTTGCCAAGTTCGCGAACTGCCGAACTTCTCATCCCCAGAAATTCTGCTGGAATTGACGAACTAGCTGCGTCCGCGAACCGGCAGAAGGTATTTTTCCATGATTTTCTGTTGGAGTTTGTAAACTCTGCCCGGTTGCTTAAGTCCACGAACCTAGTCTGCGAACTTAAGGAGGTTATATATCTGAAGATGATTTCTGAACTTAGACTTAAAAGACTAAGAAATGCAGTTTGCAAACCGTGGCTATAAAAGTTCATGAACCGATTCAAGTGAATCAAATCATCTTTGCTTCAATTGTGTCTTGTGAAGTACATAAGATTTCCTTACAATTGAACAACTCTCTAACTAGTTCATTTGAAGTCATTTGAACTAGTTATGGTGAAGAAGAACATGGTTGATATGAAATGCTCATATGGATAACCTTTTGGTTAATTATTATTGAACCAACAAGTGCATACGTTTGGGTACGGTTAGCAAACCTAGAAGCGTGCATTGTCAAGTGTATGTAACAAGCTAATTTTTCGATCTAACGGTTGAGAAATATTAGCTTGAATCTAAATCAGGTTTTCATCTAACGGTGGATATTGTTTGCTTTGTGACCAAGGAAAAACCTGATTTGAAAGACTATATAAAGGAGACATCTAGTATTGTGCAAAACTAATCCCCACACCTTACGTGCGATACTAGTTTTCATACTAGAGTCAATTATCCTTTAACCTTTGGTTTTCTTATTCTAATACCAGGTTAACGATTTAAGGACTTCATTGGAATTGTGAAGCCAGACCGATACTACTTTTATCGTAGTTGTATGATCTGATCTTGCATCTTCTATCATACGAGTACAATCAGATTGATTGGCTTGAGATTGATATCTCCGATAGGCAAGATATAAAAAGCAGTCACAAACATCTTCGTCTCGTTGTTTGTGATTCTACAACATCTTGTTTCGCTACCATACGATTAAGATTGTTGTGAGGTGATTGATAACTCTAGGCTGTTCTTCGGGAATATAAGACCGTATTATCAATTGGTTCCTGTTCACCTTGATTATTATAAAAATACAGAACAAAACCTTTAGGGTTTATCTGTGGAAGACAGATTGATCCTTTGATAGACTTGTCTGTGTGAGACAGATTTGTTTATTTTCAAAGCCTGCGATTTTGGGTCGTAGCAACTCTTAGTTGTGGGTGAGATCAGATAAGGGAATCAAGTGTGAAGTTTCCTGCTGGGATCATAGGCGTAGGAGCATAAATGTACCTTGGATCAGTGTGAGATTGATTGGGGTTCAACTACAGTCCAGTCGGAAGTTAGCTTGGAGTAGGCTAGTGTCTGTAGCGGCTTAATACAGTGTGTGTTCAATCTGGACTAGGTCCCAGGGTTTTTCTGCATTTGCGGTTTCCTCGTTAACAAAATTTCTGGTGTCTGTTTTATTTCAATTTCCGCATTATATTGTTTTATCTTTACAATTGAAATAATACATGTTATGCGCTAGATCATCAATTAGAGTAATCCAACCTTTGGTTGTTGATTGTTATTGATTGATCCTTGGATATTGGTCTTTGGTACCATCCAAGTTATTACTTGTGTTTGATTAAAGACTCGCTGATTTCTATTAGCTCGAGTAAATCAAAACAAGAGAGAGATATTAACTCCTCGATATACTTTAGTCTAGATTGAGTCTGACTGTTTAGTTGATTCTCTAGCAAAGTATATTGGAGTTAGTCCATACAGATTACCAAGCGAAATATTGGGTGGTGTTGTTACACCCCGCTTTTTCAATTGGTATCAGAGCAGGAAAACACGTTAAAGGCCTTACAAGTCTGTGTTTGTAGCGATCTGACTCTATGGACAGAGGTGCTATCTCTATTAACGTACCACCAGTCTTCGATGGCTCTAATTACTTATGGTGGAAAATTTCTATGCGAGCTTTTCTTCAAGCACATGATTTTCAATAATGGGTGTATGTTGTTAATGGCTATGTTGCTCCCGTTGTGGCAGATGGAGATGTAAATGTTCCCAAGAATATTGGTGAATACAGTCCTGCCGAGATACTTGTTGCAAAGAAAAATTCCGACGGTTTTTGAATGCAATCATACATGCCATTACCCCAAATCTTCAGCACCATGTGTCAAATTGCACAAGGTCTAAAGATGCTTGGGATATCTTAGAAACCGTATTTGAAGGTAACTCCAGTGAAAAGGAAGCTAGACTTCAAAATCTTAATTCTGATTAGGAGAACCTTCGTATGGCAGATGAAGATACATTTAATGAGTTTAATCACAGAGTGTCTGAAATTGTTAATGCTTCTTTTGCATTGGGTAAGACTATTCCTGAAAAGGACATTGTGATGAAAATTCTCAGATCGCTGCCATCTAGATACGAGTCTAAGAAGCATGCCATCATTGAGGGAAATGACCTTGATAATCTTTCCAGAAATACATTGGTTGGAAAGCTAAAGATCTTTGATCATGAGAAAACATCCAAAATCGGAAAGGATGTTGCCTTTAAAGCACAGAAGAACACTAAATTACTTGATAAAGGTAAAAGTGTTTATGTCTCTGAAGATGATAGGTCTGAGGATGATTTTTCGGATGAAGATCTTGACAAATCAGTCTCATTGATCACAAGACAGTTTAGGGATCTTCTATTGAAGATAAGTAAACGGTTTTCAAGAGACAAACCTAGGTCATCAGATAAACCTCACAATCGCGCTTCTCCTAAAAACAGGGATTCTGACGAGGCTGATGACGAGGATATGCCACAGTGCTTTAAGTGTAAAGGTTTTGGTCATTTTGCAAACGAGTGCCCAAATCGTAGAAAATACACTGGGAACAAAGGTCTTGCTGTAACACTTGATGAGATGTTTGAGATCTATGATTCTGATGAAGACAGGAAATCAAGTGTCAGTCTTCTATGTGAAAACACTGATTTTGATAATTGTAGCAATACATATATCAACCTTGATGGTTTCGGTGAAGAGGAGAATACAATCAAGCTGGAAGAATCAATTGACCCATCCTTTGAAAACTCTGGTTGTAATGTTTCAGGATCTACTATATGTCTAGCTACGTTCACACCACAGATGCCTAAATACTATCAAAGTTTGACGTGCTCGTTTTGTTCTCGGAAAGGTCATGAACTATCAAGATGTTAC
Organism: Papaver somniferum; assembly: GCF_003573695.1. Classification (NCBI taxonomy): domain Eukaryota; kingdom Viridiplantae; phylum Streptophyta; class Magnoliopsida; order Ranunculales; family Papaveraceae; genus Papaver; species Papaver somniferum. Next base: position 87,317,859 of record NC_039365.1, on the reverse strand, counting down.
AAGTACAAATATCAAGTGAGGCATGCCAACAAACTTCAACGAAGAGCAAATCGATTGGCAAGGAAGATTAAACTTGCTCAGAAGACTGCAGAGGTATGTAGGATTTTATCTTCGTCTAAAAAGTTGGTTTCCAAAGACAAAATAAGACCATTAGAGAAGAAGGTGTGGTCAAATTGCGTTGATAGACAGAAGTCTGAGGATTCCTATATAGAGGAAAATGGTGGACAAATTGTTGTTCGCCACAATACAACTTGATTGTGTTGTTTGACAAATCTTCTCTCATGTGCCTGATCAAAAGAGATAAGATTGTGTACAGCTCAGGCTTTAGGAAAAGTTTTTTTGGTTTGTTTTTCCTTCCATCAAATAAAGTAAAGGGTTATTATCGAAAATTCTACTCTTTATGGGGTTTAGAGTTGGGCGTCCACGAACCTGTTTAAAGGTTGCGAACCCTACATTCCTTTTTCCTCTCTGATATCCTTTATATCTTAAGATTGCTTGATGAGATTGTGAATTCCACTCACAAAAACCAATTGTTTATAACTGTTCTCTAAGAATCATGTCTTTGGATGGGAAAGATGTCAATATGATTGTTAAGCCATCAATCAAGGAAAAAAGAAAAATCTCAAGTAATTCCTTCATTGAAAAGAAAGAGGAGGAATACAAGAAAGCCAAGGGTTGTCCCTTCTAACTCTCAGAAGTTTACCGATGTTCTTGATGAGTTGAAGGAAGTAAGAAAGCAGATTAGTGAAATAAAGGCTTGCGTTTTAAGATATTTGGAAATTCAGAAGGCCCTGGTTCGACATCATCATCCAAGACGGTTCGTTGGTATTGACTCCTTCCTCCATGAACCTTATATTCCAATGGATGTTGACGACAAGGAGTTCGGGAATGATAAGGAATTTCTCAAAGATATTGTTGCCTAGTATGTCTTCTTTTTGATTTAGTTGTAAGAATAACTAGTGCTTGAATAGCAGTGATTGTGATTACACATAGCTATTATTTTCATCTTCTTGTTCTTTTTAGGTTTATTGGTATTTAAATTCTAAGAATTTTTGGAGGAGAATGTTTTTGCAGTATTAATCTATATGATTTGTTATATTTCAATTTGTTATGGGATATGTATGTTTGCATCCGTGAACTTGAAGGTCCCATATTCTGTCAAAAGTAAAGTCGTTTGTGATCGGTATTCACGTACTGGTAAAAGAATGAATAGACTTTTGACAAATACAAAAGTTAAGCCTATATTGTCAAACATTTGATGGAAGATAGGTTAAAATCTTTTGTTTTCAAGGATTATTTCTATTAAATATCGTTATGCAAATAGTGATGGAAGATAGAATGAATCCTTGTGTATTCCGCAGTATTGATCATCCCTGATCCGTATTACTGTGAGGCTCCATAATGTATCTTATGTTGAGCACGATACAACCAAGTTGATTAATTTTTGATTATCTTTGTTAGTTGTTCCGTAAGGTACTTTATGTTGAGCATTTTTGAACTAAATTAATCATCTTGTTTGGTTATTTAGTTATTGCTCCATAAGTCTTTTTATGTCGAGCAAAACAAATGACAATTAAATTGATTACTTTTGTAGTTAGTTTGGTTGTGTATTCCAATTATATTTATTATGGGTTCACTTGTAATTAATCTAGTAGAGTATTTTCATACTCTTTAGGATTCCTCTTATGTTGAATATATGAACGACTATCCTATTCATTTTCTAATGGTTATATTAGTAGTATGCTCCGTAAGTTCTCTTATGTCGAGCATAGTCAATTAAGTTGATCACTTTTTGTGTTTGATTTGATTACGTATTCCGATTAAATTAATCATGGGTTTACTTGTGATTAATTTGATTGAGTTTTTGGATATAGAAAATCAGACTCATGGTTTTTGGTGTCCAATAAAATCCTTCTTTTCTTTCGATTAAGGTCGCTCTTGTTGTTATTTCGGGAATGACATCAAATGGGGGAGAGTTCTTTTGAACTTGTGGTTAATGGTAATATCTTGAGGGGAGTGCGGCTGTGGAATATTAGAGAGGTTATCTTGTATCTTTAAACTCCTTGATGAATGCTATAAGCTTCGGCTATATGATTGCATCTAAATTAGATGGTATGTATTTTTCTTTTAGTCATGAAATGTCTCTTACGTAAATTTCATTATGATCCCGTTCTTGTACCTTTGCCAATTTTATTGACAAAAAGGGGGAGAATTAATATGTAGTTCACACTACAAATACATATGGTTTTCGGATCATTGTGTAAGGGGGAGTGGTTTCCATGTGAGATGGAGTATTGACTAAGGGGGCGTGATACATATCACCATAGTATTATTATTGAAGTTGTGATACAATTGGACTTTGACACTGAGTAATAATACTATGACACTATATAAAAATGATCGAGACCGATGCTTTCTCATAGTTATAGCTACGGATCTTCAACAACGGTGATGCTAAACTTACAACCTTTGGGATCATTGGAGTACTTGGAAATGACGAAGATTTTGAGGAATGTTGAAGATTATACATGTGGAATAGGAGCTACTAAAGTTTCTTTATCTTTTTTGTATTCGATATGTATTGATAGTTTTGTCACTAAAATTAACAAAGGGGGAGATTGTTAGAACATTGCTCGGTCGAACTCGCATGCATTGATATCTCAAGCATGTTTGTCAATGTTAGTGATCAAAACTATAAGTCTTGATTTCTAGTCTATTATAGCTAAGTCTGGGACTAGGATAGAAAGTGTAGTTGAGCTCAAGGACTTCAGGGCGATTCATCGTACAAGCAGAATAACTACTCAAGGAACCGGAGGAACTTCTCGACAAAAAGGTATGTGAAGACTTAAACTTATCTATCACTCAAAAATATATCTACTCTATCTCCTACTCTTTGAGATAAGAAGTCGTATGTTATATATATAGACTTAGATTATACACACTTGGTATTTCGAGCCGCGTATACCTCGCCTATCTATATCTCGAAATATGTGTTGGTAAGCTTTTCGCTTCGATCAAGTTTATCTTTACCTAGTGACGAAAGTCATGATATGTTTCAATCACTTTGAAAATTGCTTTGACGAGAAATGGTGTAACAGCTATATAACGTCATGTAAGAATGTTTCAATGATTGAAATGAGATTTTAGATTACATAACCAATGATGGACATAAGCATTGTTGTGGAAACACATTTATGTATAAGTCCTATTCCTTGAACCAAAGTTTGCGAACTTTTTTGATCAAGAGAAATCGGAATAATGGCTTTGCCAAGTCCGCGAACAGCCGAACTTCTCATCCCGAGAAATTCTGCTGGAGTTGACGAACTAGCTGCGTCCGCGAACCCAGTACGCGAACCGGCGGAAGGTCTTTTGCCGAGATTTTCTGCTGGAGTTTGTAAACTATGCCCAGTTGCTTAAGTCCGCGAACCTAGTCTGCGAACTTAAGGAGGTTATATATCTGAAGATGATTTCTGAACTTAAACTTAAAAAACTAAAGAATGCAGTTTGCAAACCGTGGCTATAAAAGTTCATGAACCGATTCAAGTGAATCAAATCATCTTTGCTTCAATTGTGTCTTGTGTAGTAGATAATATTTCCTTGCAATTGAACAACTCTCTAACTAGTTAGTTTGAAGTCATTTGAACTAGTTATGGTAAAGAAGAACATGGTTGATATGAAATGCTCATATGGCTAACCTTTTGGTTAACTATTATTGAACCAACAAGTGCATACATTTGGGTATGGTTAACAAACCTAGAAGCGTGCATTGTCAAGTGTGTGTAACAAGCTAAGTTTTCGATCTAACGGTTGAGAAATATTAGCTTGAATATAAATCAGGTTTTCATCTAACGGTGGATATTGTTTGCTTTGTGACCAAGGCAAAACCCTGATTTGAAAGACTATATAAAGGAGACATCTAGTATTGTGCAAAACTAATCCCCACACCTTACGTGTGATACTAGTTTGCATACTAGAGTCAATTATCCTTTAACCTTTGGTTTTCTTCTTCTAAAACCAGGTTAAACTTAAAGTCTTCATTGGGATTGTGAAGCCAGACCGATACTACTTTTATCGTAGTTGTGTGATCCGATCTTGCATCTTCTATCGTACGAGTACAATCAGATTGATTGGCTTGAGATTGATATCTCTTATAGGAAAGATATAAAAAATAGTCACAAACATCTTCGTCTCATTGTTTGTGATTCCCCAACATATTGTTTCACTGCCATACAATTACTATTGTTGTGAGGTGATTGATAAATCTAGGATGTTCTTCGGGAATATAAGACCGGATTATCAATTGGTTCCCGTTCACCTTGATTATTATCAAAAGACGGAACAAAACCCTTAGGGTTTATCTGTGGGAGACAGATTGATCCTTTGATAGACTTGTCTGTGTGAGACAGATTTGTTTATTGTCAAACCCTGCGATTTTGGGTCGTAGCAACTCTTAGTTATGGGTGAGATCAGCTAAGGGAATCAAGTGCGCAGTATCCTGTTGGGATCAGAGGCGTAGGAGCATAACTGTACCTTGGATCAGTGGGAGATTGATTGGGGTTCAACTACAGTCCAGTCCGAAGTTAGCTTGGAGTAGGCTAGTGTCTGTAGCGGCTTAATACAGTGTGTGTTCAATCTGGACTAGGTCGCGGGGTTTTTCTGCATTTGCGGTTTGCTCGTTAACAAAATTTCTGGTGTCTGTGTTATTTCAATTTCCCCATTATATTGTTTTATCTTTATAATTGAATAAATACAGGTTGTGCGTTAGATCATCAATTAGAGTAATCTAACCTTTGGTTGTTGATTGTCATTGATTGATCCTTGGATATTGGTCTTTGGTACCATCCAAGTTATTCCTTGTGTTTGATTAAAGACTCGCTGATTTCTATTGGCTCGAGTAAATCAAAACAAGAGAGAGATATTAACTCCTCGATATACTTTAGTCTAGATTGAGTCTGACTGTCTAGTTGATTCTCTAGCAAAGTATATTGGAGTTAGTCCATACATATTGCTAAACGAAATATTGGGTGGTGTTTTTAGAACCCCGCTTTTTCAATGATAAAATAAATAATTAGGCGTGGGACTGGCCACGGCACGACCAGCCGGACGGTGGGCCTGGTCCCCTAGCGCCTTAGCTAATATTTTATTATTATTATTTTTCTTCCTATTTGCATAGGTTCATCGTTCCTTCGTATTTTTGAATGCTCGTTCTTGCATTCAAGTGCTCGTTAGTACATTATTACTGAGTACACTTGCACCATCTGGTCGGGGCTTACTCGATAGTGGCTCAGATGCCCGTACGTTGAATATTTATTACTAACCCATGGAATTTTGCTGGGAATAGCCATGAATTGAAGTAATGAAATATTATGAAAACGTAGAATATTTTCTAGTATTCAATTAATGAATTTAATGAATAGAAATAAATAATTGATGGCTTTATACTAGCTGGCATGTTGTCTAGGAGCGTTAATTATCCAAGGATTGGCCGATATGAGCTAGTTGAAGCGTCATATTTATTTATTACGTATAGTCAGGGAAAACGTTGTTGCATCCTGAAGACGTTATTGCTCTATACTAGAAGGCAAGCTGTCTAGGAGCCGTCCAATCATTAAGATTCTAAACACATGTCTTTTATATAGTCAGGGAAAACATTGTTACGTCCTGAAGACGTTATCGCTCTATACTAGCAAGCAAGATGTCTAGGAACTGTCCAATTGTTCGATTTTATATAAAAGTGATTACTAAAATTTCTCAGTATTCATGAAATGTGTCGTTTCCTCAGTTGAGAGACTGCATATTCATGTATGCTCTGAGAGACAGTATACTCAGTCAGAGGTTCTTGTGGCATGAGTTTTCATGCTTTCATGAGAGACATGAGCCTCAATATTCATCTGATTGATGGATCAGGAATAGGTAAGATTATGGTTTTACGATTTTATCCCTTGTCAAAAATCCACCATCAAAAGAGATTTATATCTCCAATAGGCAAGATAGAAAAGTAGTCACAAACATCTTCGTCTCATCGTTTGTGATTCCACAATATCTTGTTTCGCTAGTCGATTAAGATTATTGTGAGGTGATTGATATTTCTAGGCTGTTCTTCGGGAATATAAGTATGGTATATCAATTGGTTCCTGTTCCACAATTGATTTATCAAAAGATGGAAGAAAACTCGTAGGTATTTCTGTGGGAGACATATTTATCTATTCCTGTAGACTTTTCTGTGTGAGACAGATTTGCTTATTAAAGTCTTCGACTTTGGGTCGTAGCAACTCTTATTTGTTGGTGAGATCATCTAAGTGAATTAAGTACGAAGTATCCTGCTGGGATCAGAGATGCAAGGAGCGCAACTGTACCTTGGATCAATCGGAGATTGAGTGAGGTTCAACTCAGACCTAAGTTAGTTTGTAGTAGGCTAGTGTCTGTAGCGGCTTAATATAGTGTGTGTTCAATTTGGACTTGGTCCCGGGGTTTTTCTGCATTTGCGGTTTCCTCGTTAACAAAACTTCTGGTGTCTGTGTTATGTCTTTTCCGCATTATATTTTTTTATATAATTGAAATATCACAGGTTGTGCGTTGAATCTATCAATTGGTAAATCCAACCTTTGGTTGTTGATTGAAATTGATTGATCCTTGAACATTGGTCTTTGGTACCGTTCAAGTTATCTCTCTTAGATTCAATCGGGCACGCAAATTATTGTTTGTTTGATTGTTGATTGAATTAAGAGATTGAGATATAATTCTTTGATATACTTTTCTTAAGATTGAGTCTGACTGTCTAGTTGGTTCTCTTGGGACCCCCGATTTCTAAGCAAAATATTGGGTGTGGTTGTTAGACCCTCGATTTTCACATAAGACCCTCTCCCAATTGGGACCTTCACTCTCTCTGAACAACCTATCAAAGAGGAAGTTCAATCCTTGGTCGAACATATATGTGGATTGCTCTATCTATCGAAGGCACAAAGGAAAGACATGTTCACATCTTTGAATTATTGTTAGAGCACTGCTCGGTCGAACTCGCAAGCGTTTGTATCTCAAGCCCGTTTGTCAATTTTGGTTGATCAAAACTATAAGTCTTGATTTCTAATCTACTTATATCTATGTCTCGGATTAGGATAGAATGTGTAGTTGAGCTTTAGACATCACGGCATTCATCGATTGAAGACGAAGATCTACTGAGGAGATATTGGAGGAACTTCATCAACAAAAGGTATGTGGAGACTAAAACTTATCTATCAATCAGAAGTTTATTCTATTTTATATCCTATTGAGACTAAGTTGTATAGCTATATAGACTTTTATATTATACACATTTGATATTTCGAGCCGAGTTTATCTCGCTTATCTATTTCTCGAAATATATGTTGGAAGGTTTTTGCTTTAGCTACGTTCATCATTATTCTTGACGAGTTTAGTTGGAAACAATTTATTTGTTGGAAACTAAATAATAAGTCAAAAGATGATCATGTGGAAATTTCCTTGAAACATCTTACATGATTTTTGTGAGACAATCATTTGATGTCGACTCAGAAAGTTTCGTATTGGATCCAACTATAATCGGTTTATCTTTGTGATAGATTGGATTGTTTAATTGAGTATATCGACATCAATACACTTTTTTGTGATTAATAGTATTGATTGCATAGTCTAACAATTACTTCGGTAGTAGTTGAGAGATTGATCTAAGGAACCGACAAAGGAGTTTATTGGTTAAACGGAAGAGCCTTTGTCAGACTCATATCACATTGTTTCAAAAAAGTTGTTACCGAACATATTTTTTGTTCCTTTACTGTTTGGAATACGAACCAAAGGAATTATTCCAAGTGCGTGACTTATTAACAAGTTGGAGGCGCAGGGATACTGAGGAAAATAGGTGAACTATAGGTTTGGTTGCTTGGTCCCACCTATACGAAGTTGGTTTGATTTTGTATAGCGGCTTAATTATGAGAGTATTCAATTCTGGACTAGGTCCCGGGGTTTTTCTGCATTTGCGGTTTCCTCGTTAACAAACCTTGTTGTGTCATTTAATTTTATTTTCCACAATTATAATTGTTGTTATTATAATTTAAAGTAAATTACACAAACGTTAATTCCAGTTTTACTTGATAGACAATCCCTAGCATTTGGTTAAGTCCGAACCTATTATCAAGTAAACATACTTCGTTGTTGTATTGTCTCGGTCTTGTATCCATAGTCAATCACACAAATTATCTTGTTGTCGTATTGTCTCGATTTCGTATCCATAGAAGATCACACGAAGTGTGAATCGATAATTGTATTGTCTCGAGTCAGTCTATAGACAATCACTTTCGGAGAAAGGACTTATAGGTGGAAAAGTTTAAGATTGAGGTATATTTGGGTACCCTCGTCTTTTCAGAAAAAACCCGGGACCTAGTCCAGTTTTGAACACCACACTGTATTAAGCCTCTACAGACACTAGCCTACTACAAGTTAACTTCTGACTGGAATGTAGTTGATCCCTAACCAAGTCTCACACCGATTAAGGTACAGTCGCGTTTTTTACGCCTCTAAAACCACGTTGGATTATGCGCACTTGATTCCCTTAGCTGATCTCACCCACAACTAAGAGTTGCTACGACCCAAAGTCGAAGACTTATAAACAAATCTATCTCCCACAGATAAGTCTATTCTGATAGATAAATCTGTCTCCCACAGAAGTACCTATGAAGTTTTTGTTCCGTCTTTTGATAAATCAAGGTGAACAGGAACCAATTAATAATCCGGTATTATAATCCTGAAGAGCATCCTAGAAATATCAATCATCTCACAATAACTTAACTATATGGTAGTAGAAGAAGTTATTGTGGAATCACAAAGAATGAGACAAAAAACTTTGTGATTACTTTTTATATCTTACCTATAGGAGATAAATCTCGAGCAAATCTTAGAAAACATAGTACTCAATACGATAGAATAAGTAAGATCAGAATACGCAACTACAGAGAAAATAGTTGGATCTGGCTTCACGAATCCCAAATCAAGTCTTCAAGTCATTAACCTATAATGGTTTTGGAAAAACCTAGGTTAAAGGAGAATCGACTCTAGTCGCAACTAGGACACAGGAAAGTGTCGGGATTATAGTTTTCCAGTTGCTAGAGTTCTCCCTTATATAGTCTTTCAAATCAGGGTTTGCTTTCAATCAAAGCTAAGATACCTTACTAACAAAGCATTCAATATTCACCGTCAGATGAAATCCTGATTTAAGATTCAAGCTAAGTTTGCTTAAAACCAAAGCAATATCTCTTCACTGTTAGATGGTCTTAGTTTGTTTCACACAAATGAAATATACCTTCATTTAGATATGGGTAACCGTACCTAAACGTGTATATTGGGTTGGCTTAATAACAGTTAACCGAAGTTAGACTTCATATGAATACTTTTGTCTTAACCACATTCATCTAACACTTGTAGATCAAATATGATGATCAATCAATCATGAAAGATAATCAAATGAATCTAATTATGTTTCAAATAGAATTCTTCAATTGTTTACTATTTCATAGAAATATATATGAACCAATTGCAGCAAAATCGAATTGATTCATCATTGTACAAAGTACTTATATAAGAATCAATTCATGTACATTAAGCCACGGTTTGCAAAAAATGCATTCCTTAATTCATAGTTGTATTTTTTCTTGAGTATGAAAACATACTTAACCTATTTTAGAACTTTAACCACTAAGTTTGCAAACAGGTACGCAAACTATAACATCCGGATTTTTGTCTTGTCCAGCTGTTTGCAAATGGGTATGCAAACAGTTCTCCCGGACCTAACTCAGGTAGAACCGTTCGCATACTGATATGCAACCTTGGTTCCCGGACTTGAATCATACCAAAATAGTTTACATACTAGGTACGCATATTGTGTTGTATCCAGACAAACATTTTTGTTCTAAACTCCCATTTCAATCATTGAAACATCCTTAGAAGACGACAATAGCTGTCTCACACAAACTATTAGCTTGTAAGTAATTTTCAAGTGATCAACTTTCCATCCGAAACAAGTATCGTGCACACCAAAGATTATGAACCCAAAAAGTTTTCTTGTCTTCAAATCTTCTTTAATATTCAATCAGCACGTGCACATAATCAACTTGAATCTCTTGTGATCAATCACACACAGAACGAAGTTTGTTAACATTGGATTATCACAAGACGTCTTTAGAACTGCAAACAGTCTAAAGATCCCCGTCGAAACTTCGATCTAGTTTGAGTGAATCTTATATCAGAAAAGAAGATTCTCAAGCATTAACAAACTAGGTGCAATCAAAGTTCAACAACGGTTAGTCAATCAAATCAATCGAAAACTAATAATAAACTGCAATTATCTAATTTCCCACCAATGGTACTAATAGAGCTTCTCAATCCCAAAGAAGTCTTTAAACTGAGCGGTCGTAAGAGATTTCGCCTAATTAGGTTACTTTCCTCTTCGAATAGGCGGCTCCACCAGTAACAACACAACTAGGTAGTTTTGTTGGCTCTGAGGATTAGTTTGGTAGAAATGCAAACTTCATTATTTATAGACAAGGAAGCTTGGACACCAAGGAGTTTCCAAAACCGAATATTCTCAAAGATATACAATAAATACAAATCGGTTTTCATAATTCCTAGAAATGCAATGTCCAAATATTGACTGAAATCCCAATAAAAATATCTATAATCAGTAAATGCACATTACTAATTATTATTTTCTAAAGATATGCATTTAATTGTTGGAGAATAAATAGCATATAAAAACTAAGAAACCTTAATTAAAATATTCTCAATTCATTTCGATCCTGAGATTCTCCTTTAGCTATTAAGGAATATCTTTGAACAATTAATGATAAGAGTTACTGCACATGTTCAAAGTATGTCGACATCTTTACTTTGCAAGTCCTTTTTCATACTTACAATCTTGGAAACGATTTTCCACACTTCCAAACAAGTTTAGAATTGGTTCGTCTGAATTCCAAGAACTATGTGATTGATTATCCTATCAAATCACCAATTATGGATTTCACCGTCCTACCAAAACAAGTTCGGTTCTACCTCCATGTGAGTACTGTGCATAGTCATGCTAGTTACCAAAATTCGGTTTACTAGGTACTAGGATCGGTTCTCCACAACTTATGGTAATTACCTGTATTCGGTTGCACATGTCCATAGGATCGGTTCCCCCAGAACTACAAACTTGTTGTACATGTTCATAGGATCGGTTCCCCCATCTACTAAAAACGTGTTGCACCTCTTACAAGGATCGATTCCCTCTTGCAAATTTGTTGCACCTCTTACTAGGATCGGTTCCCCAATGACTAGATAAAAGTTGTTATTTACAAGGCGTCGGTCATACCATCTTGAGTGATTACTTAAGATAGGTTTCACTAATAAAAGTTATACCAATACATAAGTTAGGCCTTGTGAATAGTTTTACCAAGATACATAAACAAGTTTATGAGCGGTTATACTAAAAACACATATTGGTAATTCAAAATAGATTTGCAATGAATAACAATACCAATAAGCCTAGCGATTTCCCTTTCGATTCACAAAACAAGTTTATGAACTTACTTCCTTTAAACAAATGTAAAACATTGTTTCCTAGGATGCAATCTTCACTCATACCCATACATAATCACAATAGCATTCATATGATCATGTCAATGTCTTATATACAAAGTTTAATGGTTAAGCAATAAACCTCGTATTGTATTCCTTAATACTATGTCTAACTAGAGTTTCATACACAGCTTCGCAGTTATGTTTTTAATATGCACGACTTGAAAGACACGTTAAGGAAATAAACAGTTCAAGTCAAATATTACTAACCTCAAGAGTAAGGATGGTGTTGTCTTTGTATCTCCATACTTCTTCTCATTCTTCAAGTCTTCATGTAATACTTATAAGTCTCATATCCTAACACTTTCAAGCTAACCTATACGAAGTTGACTCTAGTATGTAATCAAGCGACTCTTTAAATGAGTTTTGATTCACTAAAATATGACAACCAAACTTGAAATACCAACACTTGGAGGGTTCAACCGATCTATGCTCTAAGAATCTCCCCTTGTCAATTTTAGTGACAAAACTATTACATTGTATGGATAAACAAATTACAAAAATTCATTATACACATACGCTTGATTCCAAGTTCAACAACACAAAACCTGCATTAAATTCAATCCTTAAATGCCGCTGCTGACATTATAATAACAAAGCTAATACTCCCCCTAAAGGTAAGATAGGTAGGTTTTCAATCCGCATGTCTTTGTTATTTCCATGTAGTTCCTCATAACTACATATCATATGGTATGTGACTCCCCCTTAGTCTATGCTTTCATTCTCTTTGTTAGAATAAACGTTTTAGCATAAATGTCCTTTCCCTTAGTGATACCAACTCACAACAAGTCAATATCACTTATTTACTCCATATATTTCTCCCCCTTTTTGTCACAAAATGACAAAGAAATGAAAAAATAAAGGACAAACCGAAAGGATCTTACAAATCTTACAAAAAAAATTTTCAAACCTATAAGAGTTGAGAACGAGGGTTTTACACACCATTTTCGATAACCAATATCAAAACCGAAGCTACAAACAATTTGGTTTTAACATGTTATCTAGGAAACAATTGCCCGAAGCAATTTTGCCTAATAGTTTATAATATCAAAAATCGACTAAGCACCTTAGTTCTTTTGCTAAACCGATTGTACAAAATACAATCGCTTGTTCGATAAGACCAAAATAAAGATCATAATTGACTTTATTTTTCTCACCGGGCTCTAATTATTCTCAAAAATAACTTAGGCCTTTCACTTTTAAACAAGAAAAATACTAGGTCAGTTAACTAATAATTCTTGTTAAGGCATTCGGTTAGACTTGAATAACCGAAACCTTCACATTTGATAAGTCTAATTAAGATCCGAAAAATTAGTTTCTCTTATCCGAAAATCACTTGGACTAAACAAATGATTCCGAAACACTTTTGTTAAGCCATAAACAATCCATACAAAACAAATAAATCAACTTGCATAATCATTTATCTTAATCGGAAGTAATTGAAACAAACATAGACATTATAGCACTGCAATTGCACCGAAATTTTGTAAGCCTAAACAATTGACACCAAACAATAACGAAAGATAACACTAGTTTTCTTAACCGGAAATAATTGAATCATGCACACATCCATACACAAATAATGGAATCAACATCAATTGTACCGAAATTTTGTTAAGCAAAAGCAATAAGGATATGAAATAAAATCATGCTTTTCTTAAAAAGGAAAATAATTAACTAACAAGATTGTTACCTCAAATTTCGCATCCTCTTATCCAATATGTTTGCATCTTCTTTCCAGGGAGAATTGATACCGAAATATCATTATGTTGTCATCCTTATGCAAAACAAAAGAATAACAACAACCAACCAACCTTTACCAGAGAAAGGTTGAAAATCGGTTTTAGCTATGCAATGCAAAAGTTGAAACCTCGAAACACATATGCTTTTATGCTAAACCAAAAGATTCAGCATATTATGACTTTTTCACATATTGTTTCTACAGGAACCCCTCATGATACGTTGATAAAGCCTACCAACATGGGCTAGAACTTAATCCTGCTAAATCAAAAAGTCACCCAAACCATAAGGGTTCACACATTATGAGATCGAATATCAAGGTAATAAAACCGAAATCAAACATCCCATAAATATACATAGCAATAAAATAAAGCACTCAAGCACAGGATATATAATCAAAAACTATCACAAAAAAATAATAATTTTATTCATAATAATAAGATAGTTTTATTCATAATAGACTTTACAATTATTGAAAGAAATAAAAAACTGAAGTCTATTTTTATGGATTAAGTATTACAACATATAATCTTTAGTGGTGCTTTTGTTGTTCACTGAAGTTTCTTCAGTGCTCAAACTTTTGAAGCATGTCTCAAGAGACTTGTCTGCAACCACTTCTTTTTTTTCAAGCTTTTCAACTTGAACCTTCATATCAGCAAGAACAGCTTTTGTCTCCTCAATTTTATCTTTGAGCCAATCTTGATTTCGAACCGTCATTATGAGATCGGTTCTCAGTTCTTCAAAATCTTGAATATAGTGAATCATACTATCAGAACGAATCCACTTGGTTTCGGTTGGATTTTGAAGGTTGTATGCCAACATACAAGACTCATCCTGAGATCCGATTTAACTATCAGAATCATAATCAGACATGATTTTTGATAAGATTTTCTTCCTCCTTTCTGTATTGATTCCTTGACAATCCTTAACCTTTTGAGATTCCGCCTTATTATAACACTGCGAGTTATTGGGGGCATGCCCGGTTATTTAAAAGGGATTACTCCGGGTTTCAAAACACAAGAAAGAGATTATTTTTCAGTGACACACAAAGTTTCGGACCTGAAAAACTTGAGGAATACCAAAAATATATGCAACATATATTTTTATTCCATTGTCCGAATCTTCCCAAGCTAGAAGGTTTATTTAGAATTCGAAAATCTCAAATAAAGCCTATTTTTGGAAGATCATGTTGAACATGAGCATTTTTAGACAACCACGGATTCGAAGCTATCCATAAATTGAGCCCGATTTTTATGATAAAAACACAGATTGATATTGTGCTTTCGTTTTATGTGCTTTTCCCATCATAAGCACAAAAGAATGGGTTCGCACAATCTCCATACAAGTAGGTTGTATTGGAGTAAGCCTTTTCTGGTTCATGTTTCTCTTTGGGAATTTCTGCCCAAAATATTTTCTCCCAGAATAATGATCTTTTCTAACTCTAGAGATATGATCATGTGGAGAAGATATACTGATGTGAGAATTTTCAGAGATAGATAAATCTCTCTTAATTCTATCAATGAGATTTTCATAAGATTTTCTCATTCTAAGAATTTCCTTGTGGTGCACATCAGCATGATTATCTGAAACAATTATGGGAAATTCCTGATTGTTTCCTCTGGCAGAGATTCTTTCTTTCCCTTTCTTCTAGATTCGTTCTTCATCAAAACCAGAATTGTTTCGATATAGGTGAGGAGAAACTTTCTTCTAGAAGCGATTATCAACTATTTCCTCTGATTCTTTTGAGTTGATCTTATCAGGTAGTGGCACAATCTGTCTTTCTACTGAGGAATGGTCTTTCAGTTTTTTAAGACAAGAAACTTCTTTCAATATTTTTACCACCGTATGTTGAAGAAGTATAAGTTTCCTGTCAAGTGACTGAAAGTTGTATTCCTTAATATCACTTTCACAGAATCGGTTCAAAGTTTCCTTTGCACAAGATTTCGTTTGATCATCAATAGATATAGAAGATGGTTTCTTATCCTCTTCTGACTTGATGTAGTTAGGCAAACTACCATCATCTTGATCTGTTTCAGATGTGACTAAACCGGTTTTATCACAATTTGTAAAAGTCGATCAAGGAATTTTAGTTTCCTCAGCATCATAAGAAATCACAACAACATCATTAGTCAGAGTCATAGGATGTGTCTCTTTATTTTGAGTAAGAGATTTACCAAGAGATTCTAATTTGACAGTGAGTTCCATATTCTCTTTGGCTAGAATATTCAGTTGAATGCCTTTATCTCTGATCTCATTCTTAAGAAGATTCGACTCTGTCTTTAATATTAGCACTTTAGTAGACAGAGATTTTATAGGCTTTAGGAGTTTTACCAACTCTTTATCAGCATCTTCTTTACCATCAGAGAACGACACAGATGTTTTCGCAACTCCTGGATATTGAGTATTATTACACAGCATCAAAGTCCAATTGTATCACAACTTTGACAACAATACTATGGTGATATGTATCACTCCCCCTTAGTCAATACTTCTAATCACAATGAACCCCCCCTCCTTACATAACGATCTGTAAACCATATGTATTTGTAGTGTGAACTACACAATAATTCTCCCCTTTTTTGTCAATATAAATTGGCAAAGGTACGAAAACTAGCGGGATCATAATGAAATTCTCATAGAGATACTTCATGACTAAAACAGAACATATCAACTTTGTTTCGATGATTTCACATAGTCGAAACTTAGTGTATTCATCAAGGAGTTTATAAAGATACAAGAAAACTCCTACAATATTCCACAACCGCACTCCCCACAAAGATTTGGAAATTAAGCACAAGTTCAATTAAGAACTCTCCTCCATAAAATATCATTCCCGAGAGATCAATAAGAGCGACCTTACTTTTACAAGAAAATACGGATTTCTTTGGACATTAAAAAATTACATGAAACATGAATTTGTATCCAGAAAACTCAATTAAATTAACCACAAGAGAACCCATGATTAATTTAATTGTAAATGCTCAACATAAGAGAACATACGGAGCCGCACAGTACTTTCACATAGAAGTGGATCAGGGAAAGATAAATACCGCGGAATATACAAAGATTCATTCTATTTTCATCAATATTTGCATAATGATACCATTGACTTACTCTTTTTTTTCTTCAAAAGTTCATTCTATTTTCCATCAATATTTGCATAAAGACATATAATAGCTTAACTTTTTGAAAGCGGGGGTCTAACAACACCACCCAATATTTCGTTTAGCAATCTGTATGGAATAACTCCAATATACTTTAATAGAGAATCAACTAGACAGTCAGACTCAATCTAGATTAAAGTATATCGAGGATTTAATATCCCTCTCTTGTTTTGCTTTACTCAAGCTAATAGAAATCAGCGAGTCTTTAATCAAACAAAAGGAATAACTTGGATGGTACCAACGACCAATATCCAAGGATTAATCAATATCAATCAACAACCAAAGGTCGGATTTCCAGTTAATTGATTCAAATGCACAACCTATATTATTTCAATTATATAAAAAAAATATAATGCGGAAATAGAAATAACACAGACACTAGAAATTTTGTTAACGAGGAAACCGCAAATGCAGAAAAACCCGGGGACCTAGTCCAGATTGAATACACACTGTATTAAGCCGCTACAGACACTAGCCTACTCCAAGCTAACTTTGGACTGGACTGTAGTTGAACCCCAATAAATCTCCCACTGATCCAAGGTACAGTTATGCTCCTACGTCTCTGATCCCAGCAGGATACTGCACACTTGATTCCCTTAGCTGATCTCACCCACAACTAAGAGTTGCTACGACCCAAAATCGCACGCTTTAACAATAAACAAATCCGTCTCACACAGACATGTCTATCAAAGGATCAATATGTCTCCCACAGATAAACCCTAAAGGTTTTGTTCCGTCTTTTGATAATAATCAAGGTGAACAGGAACCAATTGATAATCCAGTCTTATATTCCCTAAGAACAGCCTAGATTAATCAATCACCTCACAACAATCTTAATCGTATGGTAGCGAAACAAGATGTTGTGGAATCACAAACGATGAGACGAAGACGTTTGTGATTACTTTTATATCTTTCCTATCGGAGATATCAATCTCAAGCCAATCAATCTGATTGTACTCGTACGATAGAAGATGAAAGATCAGATCACACAACTACGATAAAAGTAGTATCGGTCTGGCTTCACAATCCCAATGAAGTCTTTAAGTCGTTAACCCGATTTGAGAAAAGAAAACCAGAGGTTAGAGGAGAATCAACTCTAGTATGCAAACTAGTATCACAGGTAAGGTGTGGGGATTAGTTTTGCACAATACTAGATGTCTCCTTTATATAGTCTTTCAAATCAGGGTTTTGCCTTGGTATCAAAGAAAACAATATCCACCGTAAGATGAAAACCTGATTTAGATTCAAGCTAATATTTCTTAACCGTTAGATCAAAAACTTAACTTGTTATACACACTTGACAATGCACATTTCTAGGTTTGTTAACCGTACCCAAACGTATGTACTTGTTGGTTCAATAATAGTCAACCAAAAGGTTAGCCATATGAGCATCTCATATCAACCATGTTCTTCTTCACCATAACTAGTTCAAACGAACTAGTTAGAGAGTTTTTCAATTGCAAGGAAATCTCATGTACTACACAAGACACAATTGAAGCAAAGATGATTTGATTCACTCGAATCGGTTCATGAACTTTATAGCCACGGTTTGCAAACTGCATTCCTTAGTCTTTATAAGTTTAAGTTCAGAAATCATCTTCAGATATATAACCTTTCTCAAGTTTGCAGACTAGGTTCGCGGACTTAAGCAACCGGTAGAGTTTACAAACTCCAGCAGAAAATCTCGGCAAAGACTTTCCGCCGGTTCGCGGACTGGGTTCGCGGACTAGTCTAGTTTGTCAACTCCATCATAATTTCTCGGGATGAGAAGTTCGGCAATTCGCGGAATGAGTTCGCGGACTTGGATCACGCCATTCTCCGGTTTCTCTTGATCAACAAAGTTCGCAAATTTTGGTTCAAGGAATATGACTTATACATAAATGTGTTTCCACAATAATGATTATATCCTCCATTGGTTATGTAATCTAAACTCTCATTTCAATCATTGAAACATTCTTAGAGGACGTTATATAGTTGTTATTCACAAACCATTTCTCGTCAAAGCAATTTTCAAAGTGATTGAAACATATCATGACTTTCGTCACTAGGTAAAGATAAACTTGATTGAAGCAAAACGCTTACGAACACATTTTTCGAGATATAGATAGGCAAGGTATACTCGGATCGAAATACCAAATGTTTATAATCCAGTCTATATATATAGCATACGACTTCTTGTCTCAAAGAGTAGGAGATAGAGTAGATAGACTTTTGAGTGACAGATAAGTTCAAGTCTTCACATAACTTTTTGTCGAGAAGTTCCACAGGTTCCTTGAGTAGTTCTTCTTCTTGTATGATGAATCGCCATGAAGTCCTTGAGCTCAAATACACTTTCTATCCTAGTCCGAGACTTAGCTATAATAGACTAGAAATCAAGACTTATAGTTTTGATCACTAACATTGACAAACATGCTTGAGATAGCAACGCATGCGAGTTCGACCGAGCAATGTTCTAACAATCTCCCCCTTTTGAATTTTAGTGACAAAACTATCAATACATATGGAATACAAAAAAGATAAAGAAACTTTAGTAGCTCCTATTACACATGTCTAATCTTCAACATTCCTCGAAATCTTCGTCATTTCCAAGTACTCCAATGATCCTAAAGGTTGTAAGTTTAGTATCACCGTTGTTGAAGATCCGTAGTTATAACTATGAGAAAGCATCGGTCTCGATCATTGTTATACAGTGTCATAGTATTATTACACAATGTCAAAGTTCAATTGTATCACCACTTCAAAAATAATACTATGGTGATATGTATCACTCCCCCTTAGTCAATACTCCATCTCACATGGAAACCACTCCCCCTTACACAATGATCCGAAAACCATATGTATTTGTAGTATGAACTACATATTAATTCTCCCCCTTTTTTTCAATAAAATTGGCAAAGGTACAAGAACGAGATCCTAATGAAATTTCCGAAAGAGACGTTTCATAGACTAAAATAAGAATATATACCATCCAATTTAGATGCAATCCTATAGCCGAAGGTAATAGCATTCATCAAGGAGTTTAAAGATACAAGATAACCCCTCTAGTATTCCACAGCCGCACTCCCCTCAAGATATTACCATTAAGCACAATTTCAAAAGAACTCTCCCCTATTTGATGTCATTCCCGAAAGAACAACAAGAGCGACCTTAATTTCAAAAGAAAATAAGGATTTTATTGGACACCAAAAACCATGAGATTGATTTTCCATATCCAAAAACTCAATCAAATTAATCACAAGTAAACCCATGATTAATTTAATTGGAATACGCAATCAAATTAAACACAAAAAGTGATCAACTTAATTGACTATGCTCGGAATAAGATAACTTAGGGAGCATACGACTAACATAACCGTTTGAAAATGAATAGGATAGTCGTTCATATACTCAACATAAGAGAGATCTTACGGAGTATGAAAATACTCAACTAGATTAATTACTAGTGAACCCATAATTAATCTAATTGGAATACATAACCAAACTAATTACAAAAGTAATCAATTCAATTGTCAATTGTTTTGCTCAACATAAAAAGACTTATGGAGCAATAACTAAATAACCAAACAAGATGATTAATTTAGTTCAAAAATGCTCAACATAAAGTACCTTATGGAACAACCAACAAAGCTAATCAAAAATTAATCAACTCATTCGTATCGTGCTCAACATAAGATACATTACGGAGCCTCACAGTAATACATAAAATATGGATCAGGGATGATCAATACTGCGGAATACTTAAGGATTCATTCTATCTTCAATCACTACTTGCATAACGATAATAATAGACATAATCCTTGAAAACAAAATATTTTTAACCTATCTTTCATCAAAGAATTGACAATATAGGCTTAACTTTTGTATTTGTCAAAGTCTATTCATTCTTTTACCATTACGTGAATACCAACTCATGAACGACTTTACTTTTGATAAAATATATGGGACCTTCAAGTTCACGGACGCAAACATACATATCCCATAAAAAATTGCAATATAACAAATCATAAAGATTAATACTGCAAAAACATCATCCTCCAAATATTTTTAGAATTTAAACCAAAAACCTAAAAGTAACAAGAAGATGAAAAATAATAGCTATGTGTAGTCACAATCGTTGCTCTTCAAGCACTAGTTATTCTTCCAACTAAGCCAAAAAGAAGACATACTAGGCAACAATAAGAACATGAATTACTCATCTTCTTCCTCATCAGAGATACTCCAAGATGCTTGAATTGCATTCAAATCTTCCTCGAGCTCGGGAAACTTCGTTGTAACCAAGGAAAGTTGTTCTTGAACACACTTAACTCTTAAATCAACCTTACACACACCTTTATGGATTTTTTGAAGAAGGCTCACGGTGGTAGGGTCACTGAAATCAAGATAAGCGATTCTTTGACGCTTGTAGGCATTTTCACTTATGCGCTTGAAGGTACACGGACGAACTGGTTTGGGAACCCAAAGAGAGTTTCCAATTGAATCAAAACCACGATCATGGCCAATTTGAGTGATCAAGCATGGATATTCCCAATGTCTTGACGGGTGAAGTCATCGAAATCATTTGAGAGATAATAAAACCACAAATATCGAGACTAGGAATACATGTTTCAAGGAAATAGACCAATTCCTGCAAACTCATGACTCCACCACGAATTTTCTATTGTGGAGGGACAAAGATAGGGAATACCAAGTTTTCCAAAAGCCATCAAAGCAATACTAAGATCATTAGTAGGGAAGTTTCCTTGACTCCAAATGACATTCTTGCCACAAAGCCCAACCGAGATATCATCACAACATGGACGTTCATCACATGGTCTAGGGAGCCGTACGTTCCCCAACAGGATTTTGGTAATCCTTGAAATAATTCTCTATCAACAACAAACCTTTCTCTACCAATCATGGATTTGAATTCCATCTTGTTGTAATCAACATCATGAATATTGTCATAAAAAATCCTTGTAAGAGAATCAAACCCTTGACTAAGACCATCAAAGATATTTCCAAGCTAGAATTTTGTAGAGCATACCAAATCCTCTTCATGTCCACTAGAGAAATCCAATCTCTTTTCTAAAATGAAACCTTTTGAAGCAATCTTATCAAACATTCTATCACAAGAATCATCCACAAACCTAATTCTAAGAGAGTTTTGGTTACAAGTAGGATTCAAGCTAGAGGATTTTGAGTTTTTAGAACTCCTTTTTGTGCCCTTAGAATTCATCATAGATCTAAGAAATTGAAAGGAGCAAGAGGATTTTACTTACTTGGAGTGAGATTTGAACACCCTTTCTTTCAATTTCTCCAAGGAGGCTTTAATAGAGGAAATACACAAAACCCTAGGTTCACGTACGTGGACGGGTAAAGAAGAAGTCTAGGGTGCGCGAACTTCTTCTTTATAAGACCACATGGTCTTGGACCCGTTTATGAACCGCGACCCACATAATAAAGATGGGATTTTCTTAGCCATTTGCACATTAAAGGTTATGCATTTCGAAACAACACACATGTGAACGACAACGGATGCAATAGAAAGCTAAAATTGATATTCAAACAATGAATAACAAAACTGTACACAACTCAAACCATTTCTTGCCCCATTACAAGATATATACAAATGGGGAATGCCATCCTTGTTACCAAGAGGCAAAATGCGCAAAGGAATTCTCATGCGACATTTCTGGTTGATATGTGTGAACAGTCCCTGTAGTATAATCAAAGTAATGATGATAGTCAGGGCAGTTAGAGCTTTCTATCCTTCGTTTGTTCTGGCTAGAAGAAGGATACCTACGATTTCTGGGTTGCACAGTATTAACATATTTAACACATACAGAATCCTTTTCGGAATGATTCTTAGACTTAACAAATTTAAGTTTTTCTAAGAATTTAAAAACGTCTTCGAACGAACAGATCTTTATCAATTGATCCATTACGATAGTATTCCTCAAAGAAAACGCTCAATACGCCCAAGGTTCCATATCCTTGGGCGTATTGAGCGTTTTCTCAATCTATCCTTATTTTTATTTTTTCCTTCTGATTGATTCTTAACATCTAAATCTCCCCTTTTAGATGAAGTAAGATTATCATGAGAAACAAGAGGTTTTAGCCATAATAATCTTTGAACAATCTTTAAGGATTTCTGGCGTACGTTACAGATGCCAAGAGCAAGTTTTCCAAAGAAATTTCCCATGGGCCAATTTATAAGGAACGAACAAACACAAACTTATTAGGTTTACGGTGTTTGCCTGCTCTGATACCAATTAAAAAAGCGGGGGTCTAATAACACCACCCAATATTTCGCTTAGAAATATGTATGAACTAACTCCAATATACTTTAATAGAGAATCAACAAGACAGTCAGACTCAATCTAGATTAAAGTATATCGAGGAGTTAATATCTCTCTCTTGTTTTGATTTACTCAAGCTAATAAAAATCAGCGAGTCTTTAATCAAACACAAGGAATAAATTGGATGGTACCAAAGACCAATATCCAAGGATCAATTAATATCAATCAACAACCAAAGGTCGGATTTCCAATTGATTGATTCAAACGCACAACCTGTATTATTTCAATTATATAAACAAATTTAATGCAGAAATAGAAATAACACAGACACCAGAAATTTTGTTAACGAGGAAACCGCAAATGCAGAAAAACCTCGGGACCTAGTCCAGATTGAACACACACTGTATTAAGCCGCTACAGACACTAGCCTATTCCAAGTTAACTTCAGACTGGACTGTAGTTGAACCCCAATCAATCTCCTACTGATCCAAGGTACAGTTATGCTCTTACGCCTCTGATCCCAGCAGGATACTGCGCACTTGATTCCCTTAGCTGATCTCACCCACAACTAAGAGTTGCTACGACTCAAAATCGCAGGCTTTAACAATAAACAAATCTGTCTCACATAGACAAGTCTATCAAAGGATCAATCTGTCTCCCACAGATAAACCCTAAAGGTTTTGTTCCATCTTTTGATAATAATCAAGGTGAACATGAACCAATTGATAATCCGGTATTATATTCCCGAAGAACAACCTAGATTAATCAATCACCTCACAACAATCTTAATCGTATGGTAGCGAAACAAGATGTTGTGGAATCACAAACGATGAGACGAAGACGTTTGTGATTACTTTTTATATCTTTCCTATCGGAGATATCAATCTCAAGCCAATCAATCTGATTTTACTCGTACGATAGAAGATGCAAGATCAGATCACACAACTACGATAAAAGTAGTATCGGTCTGGCTTCACAATCCCATTGAATTCTTTAAGTCGTTAAACCGTTTTGAGAAAAGAAAACCAGAGGTTAGAGGAGAGTCGACTCTAGTATACAAACTAGTATCACACAAGGTGTGGGGATTATTTTTGCACAATACTAGATGTCTCCTTTATATAGTCTTCCAAATCAGGGTTTTGCCTTGATCACAAAGCAAACAATATCCACCGTTAGATGAAAACCTGATTTAGATTCAAGTTAATATTTCTCAACCGTTAGATCGAAAACTTAGCTTATTATACACACTTGACAATGCACGTTTCTAGGTTTGTTAACCGTACCCAAACGTATGCACTTGTTGGTTCAATAATAGTAAACCAAAAGGTTAGCCATTTGAGCATCTCATATAAACCATGTTCTTCTTCACCATAACTAGTTCAAATGACTTCAAATGAACTAGTTAGAGAGTTGTTCAATTGCACGGAAATCTCATGTCCTACACAAGACACAATTGAAGCAAAGATGATTTGATTCACTCGAATCGTCTCATGAACTTTATAGCCACGGTTTGCAAACTGCATTCCTTAGTCTTTATAAGTTTAAGTTCAGAAATCATCTTTAGATATATAACCTTTATCAAGTTCGCAGACTAGGTTTGCGGACTTAAGCAACCGGTAGAGTTTACAAACTCCAGCAGAAAATCTCGGCAAAGACTTTCCACCGGTTCGCGGACTAGTCTAGTTTGTCAACTCCAGCAGAATATCTCGGGATGAGAAGTTCGGAAATTCGCGGAATGAGTTTGCGGACTTGGATCACGCCATTCTCCGGTTTCTCTTGATCAACAAAGTTCGGAAATTTTGGTTCAAGGAATATGACTTATACATAAATGTGTTTCCACAATAATGATTATATCCGCCATTGGTTATGTAATCTAAACTCTCATTTCAATCATTGAAACATTCTTAGAGGACGCTATATAGTTGTTATTCACAAACCATTTCTCGTCAAAGCAATTTTCAAAGTGATTGAAACATATCATGACTTTCGTCACTAGGTAAAGATAAACTTGATTGAAGCAAAACGCTTACGAACACATATTTCTAGATATAGATAGGCGAGGTATACTCGAATCGAAATACCAAATGTTTATAATCCAGTCTATATATATAGCATACGACTTCTTGTCTCAAAGAGTAGGAGATAGAGTAGATAGACTTTTGAGTGACAGATAAGTTCAAGTCTTCACATACCTTTTTGTCGAGAAGTTCTACAGGTTCCTTGAGTAGTTCTTCTTCTTGTATGATGAATCGCCATGAAGTCCTTGAGCTCAACTACACTTTCTATCCTAGTCCGAGACTTAGCTATAATAGACTAGAAATCAAGACTTATAGTTTTGATCACTAACATTGACAAACATGCTTGAGATAGCAACGCATGCGAGTTCGACCGAGCAATGCTCTAACACTTTTGACATATATGGGATAATCATAGTTCACGGATGCAAACACACATATCCCATAACAATTTTTTGCAATATATAAAACCAATAAAGATTAATACTGCAAAATCATCTTCCAAATAAACTTTAGAATTTAAATAAATAAATCTAAAAACATTGCAAGATGCAAATTGTTGGCTATAGCTATGTGTACTCACAATAATTGCTATTCCAAACCCTAGTTATCCTTCTTAAAACACAAGAATAAATTCTCATAAGAAGTTTCCTAGACATTAAGACCTTTGAAAAATTATTTATCGTCCCCGAACTCCTTGTCGTCAACAGCCATTAGAATATAAGGTTCATGAAGAAAGGAGTCAATTCCAACAAACCTTCTTGACTGATGTCGAACCAGGGCCTTCTGCATTTCAAGAGTCCTAAAAACACTAGCCTTTATTTGTTGTACCTCCTTTATTGTTTACTTCAACTCTTCAAGAACACCAGAAAACTTCTGAAGATTTGAAGGGACATCCATTGGTTTCCTCACATTCCTCCTTTTTCTTTTCAAAGAAGAGGGTAGCACAAATTTATCTTTTTCCTTCATGATTGATGGCTTAAAAATCATATTAACCTCTTTTCCATCAAAAGTCGTAATGCTCAGAGTCTCCATACAAATATGGGTTTGTGAGAGAAATTCACAGAGCAAGCTCTACAAGCAAACTTGTGATAAAAAGAGTTTTTCAAGGAAGGAAAAAATAATGCAGGGTTACAGAACCTTTATACCAAGTAAGAAGATTCACGTACGCAACACTCACAACCCTAAAGAAGGAAAAATTATCGATTTTACCCCTCTTTTAATGAACAAACAAGGAAACCTCTTTTCAATACCAATCTAGGATATGAAAAGATCAACCGAAACCCAAACAAAACAAAACAAAACAAAACATAAAACCTTTTTCTTTTTCTTAAGACCTAAAAGTGCTTCACTCTTGTCTCTTTGGGATCAAGCACTTGAGACAAGATGCACATCCAACACAATTAAGCTGTGCTGGGGTGAACGATAATCTGTCCACCATGAACTTTTTGGAAAGAGTTCCTAAAATCCTATTTCACGGAATGTTTAGACCATGTTTTTCTGTAGTGGTATAACTTTTTCTTTAGAAATTAACTTCTTTGGAGAAGAGTTGAGTTTACATACCTCAGACGACTTCTGAACAAGTTTAAGCTTGTTTGCTGATCGATTTGCTCTTCGTTGAAGTTTGTTGACATATCTTACTTTATGCTTGTACTTGAAACAACTAGAGAGTCTGTGACCCTTAATAGTACTGTAAGAACATGTCAAAGTGGAGGATGGTTCAGACACCATAGCGGAGCAAGCTGCTAGACAAAATGTGGTACCTGAAATATTAGGAATAGAATTTCCAGTAGATAGAGATAAAAATCCATTTTATCCTCCAAAATAGTTGAAGAAGTTTCTCCAGGAAAAATATTAATATTGATGTGAGTATTGCTACAATTATCAAAATCAATATTTTCAGCAAGGAGCCCAACACTTAATTTTTCATTTTCATTGGGATCATAGTGATCAGACATTTCATCAAGAGTTGCAGTAAGATCTTTGTTCCCAGCGTATTTTCTACGATTTGGACACTCATTGGCAAAATGACCAAAACCTTTACACTTGAAGCACTGAGGCATATCCTCATCATCGGTATCGATTGTATCCCTGTTTTTAGGAGGAACACGGTGATGAGGTTTAACTGATGATCAAGGCTTATCTCTGACAAACCGTTTACTTCTCTTCAAAAGAAGATCTCTAAACTGTCTTGTGATCAGACAGACTGAGCTATCAAGATCTCCATTAGACGAATCAGTCTCAATAGGATCATCCATAAAGTTTATAACACATTTACTTTTATCAAGCAATTTTGTGTTCTTTTGTGCTTTAAAAGCAATAACCTTTTAATATTTGGATGTATGTTCATGATCAAATATCTTTAACTTCCCAACTAGAGTATTTATAGATAAAGTATTAAGGTTATTTCCTTCAATGATGGCATGTTTCTTAGAATCGTATTTGACTGGCAATGATCTGAGAATTTTCATCACAATGTCCTTTTGAGGAATAGTCTTACCCAATGCAAATTATGCATTAACAATTTCAGAGACTTTGTGATTAAACTCATCAAATGAATCTTCATCAGCTATACGAAGGTTTTCCCAATCAAAATTTAGGTTTTGAAACCTATCTTCCTTTTCAGAGGAATTCCACACATCTTTAGACCGAGTGTACGTGGTCACATGGTGATGAAGATCTGGGGTAGTGGCATGAATGATAGCATTTAAACCGTCAAAATTTTGCTTTGCAGCGAGAATCTCGTTAGGTTCATATATACCAATATCCTTTGCAATAGAGACACCGTATATTGTAACTATTGGAGGATCGTACCCATTGACAACATAAACCCATGATTGAAAATCACACGCTTGAAGAAAGGCACATAGAAATTTTCCACCATGAGTAATTTGAGCCATCGAAGATTGGTGGTGCATTTACTGAGATAACACTTCTGTCCATAGAGTTAGATCGCTACAAACACAGAATTATAAGGTCTTAAACGTGTTTGCCTGCTCTGATACAAATTGAAAAAGATGGGGACTAACAACCTCACCCAACATTTAGTTTAGGCAATATGTATGGAAAAACTCCAATATAATTCCAAGAGAATCAACTAGACAGTCAGACTCAATCAATAAAAATATATCTAAAAGTTGTATCTCTGTTTCACAATGTAATCAGCAAATCAAACAGATAGAAATCCGCGAGCCTGATTATTATGTGAAACAACTTGAACGGTACCAAAGACCAATGTTCAAGTGTCAATCAATTTATTTCAACAACCAAAGGTTGGATTATTTAATTGATTGAACTACGCACAACCTGTGATATCTCAATTATATAGAAAATTTAAAGCGGAAAAGAAATAACACAGACACCGGAAATTTTGTTAACGAGGACACCACAAATGCGTAAAAACCCCGGGACCTAGTCCATATTTGAACACCACACTGTATTAAACCGCTACAGACACTAGCCTACTCCAAGTTAACTTCGGAATGGAATGTAGTTGAGCCCTAACCAATCTCACACTGATCAAGGTACAGTCATGTTCCTTACACCTCTGAATCCCAGCAGGACTCTACGTACTTGATTACCTTAGCTGATCTAACCCACAACTAAGAGTTTCTACGACCCAAAGTCGAAGACTTGATAAACCAATCTGTCTCACACAAAAAAATCTATTGAATAGATAAATCTGTCTCCCACAGAAATACCTATGAGTTTTGTTCCGTATTTTGATAAATCAAGGTGAACATGAACCAATTGATACATCGGACTTATATTCCCGAAGAACAGCCTAGTAATATCAATCACCTCATAATAATCTTAATCGTACGGTAGCGAAAAAAGATATTGTGGAATCACAAACGATGAGACGAAGATGTTTGTGACTACTTTTTATCTTGCCTCTCGGAGATTAATTCTCGAGCAAATCTTAGAGAAGATAGTACTCAATACGATAGAATACAACAAGATCAGAACATGCAACTAGAGAGAAAATAGTTGGGCCTGGCTTCACAATCCCAATGAAGTCTTTAAGTCGTTAACCTATAATGGTTTTAGAAAAACCTAGGTTAAAGGAGAATCGACTCTAGTCGCAACTAGTATCACACACGAGGTGTGGGGATTAGGTTTCCCAGTTGCTAGAGTTCTCCCTTATATAGTATTCAAATCAGGGTTTGCAATCAATGTTACCTCGGTAATAAAGCATTAAATATTCATTGTTAGATGAAACCTGATTAGACTCAAGCTAATATCTTTCAACCGTTAGATCGAACTTAGCTTGTTACGCACAAATGAAAAGTGACTTCATTTAGATATGGGTAACCATACCTAAATGTGTACACCTTGTTGGCTCAACAATAGTTAACTGAAGTTAGCCACACGAACACTTTCATATCAACCTTGTTCATCTTAACACAATTAATTCAAATGACTCAAATGAAACTAGTTCTAGAGTTGTTCAATTGTTTATATTCTCATAGAAATATACAAGACACAATTGAAGCAAAATCGATTTTGACTCACTCGAATCAATTCATGAACATTATAGGCTCGGTTTGCAAAAGATTGCATTCCTTATTATATAAATGTATTGGTTCATGAACAAACCAATTTGAGAACATAACCTACTCAAGTATGCAAACGGGTACGCATACCTAAGTGACCAGACTTAGTTTGGGTTCACCAGTATGCGAATGGGTACGTATACCTCCAAACTCAGTGGAATTATCATACTTGAACTAACGCCGACACGCATAAGGGTACACATACTAAGTTCCCGGACTTTCAGTTAACCAAACGGGTATGCATACTATGGTTCCCGGACTTGGAATAACTTGCAACAGTTAGTATACAAGTACGCATATTGTGTTATATCCAATCATGGTTAATTGTTGTAAACTCCCATTTCAATAATTGAAACATTCTTAGAAGATGACAATAGCTGTCTCACACAAACTATTAGCTTCAAAGCAATTTTCAAGTGATCGATAGATCAATACGAATTCCGAGTCTACATCAAATGATTGTCTCACACAAATCATGTAATATGTTAGCGGGCGATTTTCAATGATCATCTTTTGACTTTCGTCAAGAATATAAGATGAAATTGGTTAAAGCGAAAGCTTACCAATATATATTTCGAGAAATATGTAAGCGAGTTAAACTCAGCTCGAAATATCAAATGTATATAATTGAAGTCTATATAGATATACGACTTTTGTCTCAAATAGGAGTTAGAGTAGATAGACTTTTGAGTGATAGATGAGTTCAAGTATCCACATACCTTTTGTTGATGAAGTTCCACAAGCTCTCCTTAGTAGTTCTTCGTCTTCAATCGATGAACGCCGTGAAGTCTAAAGCTCAACTACACTTTCGATCCTAATCCGAGACTTAACTATAAGTAGACTAGAAATCAAGACTTATAGTTTTGGAAACTAAACAAAATTGATATAGCAACGCTTGCGAGTTCGACCGAGCAATTCTCTAACAATATGTTCGTCTATGTCTCTGCTACAACATACCAAAAGGGCGCATAAATTGGACATACGATCTGAAAGATATGGCTTCCACACTCAGGTTCATGGAATCTGAAAACTTGCTCGGAATTACAAGTTACGAACGTCCACGCGTCATTGACTGCCCTAGACATCTCCAAATTGAAGGATTCTTTTTTCATATGGTTCCCAGTCTCTTAGCTTCGAAATTTGGGGTCAAACATTGAATTCAGACTTCATATGAAGTTTCAAAAGCTTCCAGAGTGGACGACGTGCAAGCAGAAATTTCTAGACGGGATTCATTACACTCACAGTCGATCGACGTCCACCTAGGTGATTTCTCAAAGTCCTTAAACCTCGATATTTCCACCTTTCTATAAATAAGAAAGAATAAATAGAAGGAACGACGATGAGATCCTACCAATGCTGGGACTAACGACCATAATATTGCACGTCTCTCCATGACGACTTCAGAAGTTTCGAAGATAACATTTCCATAAATGGGCAATTCGCGAACATGAGACGCGCCCATCTATCATAATTGTTAGAGCATGGATAGACTAGCAACATCTGTCACGAAATATTCCAGACGCAAGCAAGTTTTTTTTTTTGCAGCAAACTCGTATGTCGAAATTTTACACTGTTTTGCACAAATCAGCAACTTGGAGCAATTGGTGAAGAATATAAATACGGGTCATATAACGTTATCTTTGGATGTTCGCTTCAACATACTCAAGATTCACAGTAATCAGATAAACAAACTAAAAATTTTCTGAAGAAGAATTATACTAGTTCAGGCATATGGACGTTCGTACACTTCGTTTAATAAGAGACAAGCAAGATTTCTAATATTCATGAAGCAGAAATACTGGAACAACGTCAACTCGGGCTTCGGTAACTTCAATGTGTTCAAAAGCAACATCTTCACAAGCATGAGATGCATAGACAGTTGCATCACCACTTTGGTTCACAAGATTTCTCATGCCACCATTATCAGTTTCATCATCCTGTATTCCGTCGTTTCACACATGATGTGACGATTATATGAACTAGACTGCTTCAAATATAGAATTCAAATCACAAAATTTATAGTGTAAGTGATTAGCATTACCAACACCCTTCATTAAGCATTCAAGACACAAGCAAATGGTCTAAAGACACAAAAGGGGTGTTTTGCAACAAGCTAGTCTGAGACGATTTTACACTGTCCTGCACAAAGTAGCAATATGGGAACAATTGTTGAAGAATCTTTGGATGGGTCATATACCATTATCTTATTATAGATGTCCTATACAACATATCCAAAATTCACAGTAATTGGATGAACGAGCAAAAAGATGTGGCCAAAAAATCAAACTACATGACAACTGAAAAGTTTCTGACGACTTCCTAGAAATTTACTGTTTCATCGATTTCGACCACTAAGCGGTCTCAAAACTCAAAAAGCTTCCTTGAAAAATCTATGGAATTTCCTGGGCATCAAACAGTTGGGGTAGATCATCAAAAACGGACATCGTGCGAAGATTCTACAACATTTTCAACGAAAACCTAACTTCTGAATTTTCTTATGACGAAATGCTTCATTCATCCACATGAATCTTCATCCACTCAACCAAGATTTCATGTCGCTATCAAGATGATACAATATGAATACTTATTTGGATCCTTCACAAGTCATTTGGGGATTTAGAACGACAACCAAAATAAGTCCACCTCAGTTGGTGATACATATTGGTGCTTCGAAGACCAACAACTTGGTGGAATGATGATTTCATATTTCAAGCAAAGGATCACAAGTTCTAAACCCGCCAAGTTGGTCATTTCACCACCCAAATCAGCGGTACTTCATCTCTCCACACTCAGTGGACGGTCAATCATAATTTCAGAGTTCTTATTCAAGTTATTGCTCGTACGTGACATCATTGGAGCAAATCGAGAATTCTGGTAACATCTCTTTCGACTAAGTTCAATTGCTTATTTTGTCTAGTCAGCAAAATCATCATCTAGTGCTTACTGTGGAACATGACTGTCCCTCACTATGTAGGGTACTTAATATTGATGGTGGATTTTCGACAAAGGCTAAAATCGTAAAATCATGATCTTACATATTTCCGACACGGCTTCAGACACTATGTGAAACTCATATTTTAGGATTCGTGAAACGTTATTTCACAACCTATGACTGAGCATACACCCTCTCAGAGCCCTGCATGAATATGTGATTCGTAAAACCTCTCAACTGAGATTTTCGACACTTCGCATATTTCATCAACGCTTCTGTATAGGAATCGATAGTGATTGGACGACTCCTAGACATATTGCATGCTAGTATAGAGCGTTAAAGTCTTCAGGATGTCTTGATGTTCCCTGACTATACATAATTAATATTCAGAAACGAGTATGATGTCGCGATCATCTCATACCTCGATTCTCGAATAAACACAATGCTCCTAGACATATTACATGCTAGTATAGAGAAATTCATAGATTAATTCTAGCGCAACATTCATCAATTGAATTCCTAGAAAATAATCTATTTTATCTCATTACTCCATTTCATGGCTTATTCTCAGCTGGACTCCATGAATTAGTAATAGATATTCAATTTATATCTCATTACTCCGTTTCATGGCTTATTCTTAGCTGAATTCCATGGATTAGTAATAGATATTCAATCTATCTCATTACTCTGTTTCATGGCTTATTCTTAGCTGAATCCCATGGATTAGTAATAGATATTCACGTTTCGGGAATTTAGGCCAGCACCAAGTAAGCGCCGAGAAAATGGTGCAGTGTACTTAACAATAATGCACGATCGAGCACCCAAATGCATAAACGAGCATTAAAAAATATGGACGAACGAGGAGACCTATGCAAAATAGGAAAGGAAAATAATAAAATAAAATAAAGGAGAGGCGCACACGAGACCGGGCGCTGGACGGTCATGGCGCTATGGCCGGTCCTACGCCTCCCCTTTTATTTTTTTATCATGAAAACTCCTTTGTTTGAGCAAACTTCCTCGTTCGAGCAAAACTCCTAGTTTCTCCATATTTTCTCGTATGATGAAAAATAATAATATAAAATAGGAAGAGCACGGGACTGGGCACACTGGCCATGGCCGGTCCCACACCTCTCTAATTCCTTATTTTATTATTATTATTTATTTTCTCATCTTAAACTCCCTCGTTTGAGCAAAAAACCTAATTTTTCCATAAATCTCAAATATTGCTCAAACTACCAAAAATCCAAAAAGTCAAATGGTCACACGACCATCCGGGCTTCTCACAAAAAATATTAAAATATTATTATTTTAATATTCTCAAAATATTGGTTGCATGAGCAAAGTTCTACTGTCTCATTCAAGCAAAATCGAGAGTTTCAGTCAAGATCAAACTCTTCTGAAAATCCAAAATATTGCTCGAACGCGCACCAGAAAATATAAAAATTCTCAGAATTGAGTCACGAGCAATATGGTGACACGGGCAGGCTACCTTGACTGACCAAGGTCGGCCCTTTGGCTTGCAAAAGCCGGGCCCACACCTTTTTATGATTTTGACCTAATTAATCTTCTATAATACATATTGGGTTCAAACTCTTTCCAAACACCTTGGAATTTGATCAATCGACCATCAATTGGTCCCACGACCACCAAGGTCCGGTTTCATACCCCTTGCTTGGTCCTCTCTCCACAATTTGGTTTTGCCACCTAATGCTCAGACGAGCACTATTTTAATAATGATTAACGAGCATTTAATCATCCTTTCACCAACTGGTCTACAAAGGACTTTGGTGCATGCTCATTCGAGCACCTGTGTGCTACATGGTTAGGGCTGCACATGGGTCGGGTTGGGTCGGGTTTGGCCTCACCCGTCACCCAACCCACTGATGGTGGGTAACATAAGTTGTCACCCGCAACCAACCCAACATTACAGTGGGTCGATTTTCACCCGACCCACATTACGGTGGGTTGGATCGGGTGGGTGGTGGGTTACCCACCATAAAATACAATGAACATTAAATTAAGAACCCAATTGAAATAAGCCAACCCAAAATCAATCTTAGGAAACAAAACCCTAATTAGTATTTACAAATTATAATGATTCCTAGTCTCACCTTTGGTTGTTGGTTTACTGGTGACGATGTTGATTGATTGCTGCTGGTGATGCTGTGATTTGATTTACAAAGCGAAGAGAAAATGAAAAAATAAACTGAGCCTCTGAGACTGCCGTTGAAGGGAACTGATTGAAGACTCTTCAGTGAAGAGAAGCTACCGATGATTAGGTTTAGGCATTATATATTATCACTTCAATAGATGTGGTTCATCTAGGATAGGTAATCTGAGGGTTAGCATTAATTTAGAAATATTTAGGTGGGTGGGTGGGTTGGGTCGGGTGAGGGAAGTTGTCACCCACAGTCGACCCACCATACGATGGGTTTTGATGTTGTAACCCATAATCGACCCGCTCCTAAGTGGGTTGGGTCGGGTGCGGGTAACTTCAGGCGGGTGTGGGTTGGGTTGGTGGGTTGAGTCGGTTTTTTGCAGCCCTATACATGGTCGACCCATCATCCCATGTGATCGCTCTATGTCTCACTCATTGGTTGATTTTCAATAAATTATCAATTGAGCAACAATCGATCAAAAATAGGGTTTCAAACCAAATGCTCTGCAAATCATAATTCTGAGCAAGTTTAAACATTAATATTTTTATGTTGATCCATCAATAAACATCCTAATTAATTATACAATATCTGGTCCAGCTACCAGTATTTTTAATTAATATTTTATTTGGTCTCGCTACAAATAATTCACGAATCGAGCGATATTTGCTCAAACTAGCAATATTTATTTTGCTCATCTATCAACACTAAATTGCTTAAGTTAGAAAAATACATGATCAACTAGGTTCAAAACTCATTGATTCAATTATTAATTGCTCGACCGAGCAATAATCCTCATGTTGATTCAACTATCAACATTCGAGAATTCTATTGATCCAACAATCAATACTCTAATTTATATTTAATGTTTGGTCCTGCTACCTACATTTTTGCTCGACTGAGAAACATGGTTCCAATGGATGACCATCCAATATTTCTGATTCCTACTTTGTCATTCGATTATTCATGATATATTAGATCAGAAATGAGCATTCTGAACAATTCAACAGTATCTTTGATCTCCTGTCGAATACTCGCCATATCAAAATAAATCCATGATCGAGCAATCTCATCAGACGCTTGATCCAAATTATCAAAATATCATTATTAATTACCTCGACTAGTAAAATGATATATCACAATTCATCAAGACTCAACGTCTTTCCATTATTCTGTCGCATCAGACACCTTATGCTCAATCCGAGTCTCAGAGCATACCACATCCGTTCATTATGCTCGACTCATCAAGGTTTATACTCATCGTCTAGTCAAGTCAACAACTGACTAATTAAATACGCATCTGCCTTGCAGACTCCACATTCATGAGACATCAATCATGTCACATGGGGGGTATTCACTATGGTTTTGGTCTAGCAGCCTACGGCACGTGTGTACACCCACGATGAGAAATGTGAGTAAGTCGTGCAAGCAGTTGAAGGAGTTAGCAACGTAGTGGATGGACAATCAACCAATTCTCCGCACGACTTGGAACTTGTTTAACCATGATTTCCCACTTTCCCACTCTTTCACTCCAGCAACCGTCACACTTATTGGGATCAATGTGTCTACTATTCTTGCAATATAAATAAGTTTCTGAATCCACGATTGAACAACAACAATTTCGATCCACAAGAAATTATCACTCAATCGATCAGAACTTATCTCATATGAACTCAACAGTTCATAAAATTTGCAGTCAACACATTCATAATCTTATATCATCATTTATCTCACACACTTCTACGCTTCCCTCTTATATATTGACCCTCATCTCTCTTTGTGACCGAATTGACTCAGAAACGGCCATTGTCAATGTTTAGGACGGAGTCCTACAGGTTGATCTCTCAAACTCAAAGCACTCCCGTGCAGTTCATCTGTTTGAAAAGGTTTAAGCAATTTGCTCGGTCGATGAGTCTCCGCCCCCACGCTCGTATCTTCACTTTCCTAAAAAAACCAACAAATCGTTTTCACCCATCAACACCTCAGGACCTAGTCCAGCTCTGAACGCCACACAGTATTAAGACGCTACAGACTCTAGCCTACTACAAGTTAACTTCGGACTGGAATGTAGTTGATCCCTAAACAAGTCTCACACCTATTAAGGTACAGTCGCGTTCCTTATGCCTCTTGAATCCCAGCAGGACTCTGCGCACGTGATTCCCTTAGTTGTTCTCACCCACAACCAAGAGTTGCTACGACCCAAAGTCGAAGAGTTATAAATAAATCTTTCTCCCACAAATAAGTTTATTCTGGTTTTGTTTCCGTCTTTAGATAAATCAAGGTGAACAAGAAACTCAACTAATAATCCGGTCTTATACTCCGGAAGAGCAGCATATAAATATTAGTTACCTCACAATAACCTAACTGATTAACAAAAGAAGTTATTGCGGAATCACAAGAGTCTGAGACGAAGAACTGTTGTGATTACTTTTTATATCTTACCTATCGAAGATAAATCTCTAGTAAATCTTAGAGAAGATAAACTCAATAAGATAGAAAAAGTAAGATCAGAATACGCAACTACGGAGAAAATAGTTGGATTTGGCTTCACGAATCCCAAATGAAGTCTTCAAGTCGTTAACCTAATAATGGTTTTGCAAAACCTAGGTTAAAGGAGAATCGGCTCTAGTTTGAAACTGGGACACACGAAAGTGTCAGGATTAGGTTTCCCAGATGCTAGAGTTCTCCCTTATATAATCTTTCAAATCAGGGTTGCTTACAGTCAAAGCTAAGATAGCTTAGTAACAAAGCAATTGATATTCACCGTTAGATGAACTCTTGATTTAAGATTCAAGATAGATCTGCTTAGAAATTAAGCAATCAATCTCCGCCATTAGATGGTATTAGCTTGATACACACAAATGAAATATACCTATATTTAGATATGGAGGAACTGTACCCAAACGTGTATACCCTGTTGGCTTAATAATAGTTAACCGAAGTTCGCCACATGAATACTTATAACGTAGCCACATTCATCTAACACTTCTATATCAAATATGATAATCAATCAATCATGATAGATAATCAAATGAATCTAAATGTGTTTCAAAAGAGTTGTTCAAATGTTTACTATCTCATAGAAATATATATGAACCATTTGAAACAAAATAGGTTTGGTTTGTAATTGTACAAATTACTTATACAAGAACCAATTCATGAACATAATGCCACGGTTTGTAAAACTAGTTCACATACCTTATTTCATTAAAGTTCCAGGGACTTTAGTTCAAACTGAGTTCGTAGACGATCCTGAGTTCATGAGTATGCATTTCATACTTATCGAGTTTAGAACTTAACCACTATGTTCGCAAACAGAGTACGCGAACAACAATTTCGGACTTTGGCCTTGCCGTGCCGTTCGCAAACAGAGTACGCGAACAACAGTTCCGGACTTAGCCTTGTCTAGCCGTTCGCAAACAAAGTACGCAAACAACAGCTCCGGGCCTTTTGACAGGTAAACCCGGTCGCAAACAAGAGTTCCAGAATTGAACTAGAGCTACACAGTGCACATACAAAGTATACATACTGTGATATATCCAGGCATTGGTAGTCGTTCTAAAACTTTCATTTAATCATTGAAACATCCTTATAAGACAACAATGGTAATCTTACACATACCACTAACTTCAAGTAATTTTCAAGTGATTAATCGATCAGTACGAAACTTCCCAAGTTAACATCCAATGATTATCTCACAAAAATCATGTAAGATGTTCAAGGTAATTTTCACATGATCGTCTTGACTTAATATTTAGTTTCCAACAAATGAATTGTCCACAACTAAACTCGTCAAGTAGATGATGAACTTTAGCTAAGGCTAAAAGCCTCCAACACATATTTCGATAAATATATAAACGATATAAACTTGGCTCGAAATATCAAATGTGTATAATGTACAAGTCTATATAGCTATACGATTTAGTCTCATTAGAAGATATGATAGAATAGAATTCTGAGTGATAGATAAGTTTTAGTCTCCACTGATAGACGCATTTATGTGTCTGCTTTGTCTCATTTTTCTATATTGTCAGTGCTCATTTTTGTACTTATTTTACTATTTTGTGTATTTGCAGGTGTTTTTGGGAAATAAAGCTCAATGGACTAAAATGTGGAATTCTACTCGTAAAATGGAGGAAATGAAGTGATTTATAATTTAATGGGCTAGGCCCAAAAGGAATAAGATGGAGAAATTATTTCATTTGTCCAATTATTTGGATATGGGAGTGTGGAAAGTGTGGAGCCCATTATGTCAACATCATTTACAAGATATTAAAAAGATATATGGAGATGTTTATTTTAATGAAGAAAATAAAATTGTTAAGTAAGAAATCTACATGGAGTAATTGATGGGAATTATATATATAAAGAGTATGGAAAGAATATTATTCTTTATGGTTGGAGTTAATAAAGAATAAATAATTCCCAAATAAGGAAAATTGTAAATGCATGGGAATTATATTATTTGACGCTTGGCACATTCTTATTGGAGAATTTTTCATTGTCTTGACATGTGGCATATTCTCATTCGGTGATGATGTGGTAGTGGTGAATAGAAAAGGAAAGTGGATTCCTTTGAAAGCTATAAATACGCTGTGGATACAAGAAAAATGGGGGTCCGGAGTCTGAGAGAAAGAGTAGAGTTTTTATTTCATCGTTTTTATTTCTCTTTTGTAATATTGGAGTAATTCATGTGCTAGGGTGGAGGAAGAAACTATTTTTGATGGGTAATATTTAATATTTAATTTCATTGACATATTTACTCCATATTTTTGCTTTTAATTTATTAATTTTTTTCTTCTTTACATGCTTCACAATAATTGTTTTGGGTAGTTTCTACCGATCTTTTATAAGCGAAGTAAAATTAGGCTTTAAAATAACGACGAGAGTCATAAAAAAAAGAACTTGTAACGTTATATCTTTCAAAGCATGAGATTGGGTTCGAAATTGTTTTGAGTAAATTACGAGTATTGTGTCAAAGGAATCATTATTGAGTTTACAAACATTAGAAGTAGTGGAATCCAAAACCCTAGGTTCGCCTCTCCTTGGTAAAAAAAATCAGAATTTATTAGTTTTTGTTTAATTAATCTTAAAACCAAACCTTAGAAAATAGTCCGAACAACGAATCTTTTCTTACCACAACTAAAACTACATCAGTTTTTGGCACCGCCGACGCGGACTTGCCTTTAGGTTAGGTTTTAGATTTTTATTATTTTTAGTTTTGTTTAGTTTTATTTTCTTTGATTTTACTTGGGTATTTCTTCTTTTTTTTATTGTGCAGGATATTTTTGCATTTATTGTGGATTTGCCTACCAAAAAGGTAAGTAGCATCCTCAAGATTTTATTTTTATAAATAAGGTAGTTTTTTGTTAGCTTTTTATTTGTACATAATTATTTTATTTATTTATTTGTAAATATTTTTGTTATTTTATTTAAAAAAAATACACGTGCACACACCAATTGCATTTTCGTCTGGCACCGATTTTAGGAAACCACGTGGTTTAGTACGGTGAACCCTTTGGGCATTATCATCCGAAAAACCTTAGCCTCGTCCATTGACCAGTCTCTGACTATCGGTATATATTGCTAAAGATAACCCAAGCTTACCTAAATTAGTGAACCCCAGCATTTGCATGTGCACAATTTTGGTTACCACTAGCGGTTCTACTTGTGTATGCCCCGTTGGAAACGGGTAGGAGATAGACTTCAGGATAACGACCTTTTAATTTGAGTCCAACCCGTTACACAGATTTAGGTGGTACTTCTATTTTTGCTGATATGGTTAATGAAAATGATGATGAGGTCCCGGTAAAAACCCTTAGGGATCGTTTGAACCCGTCTAGAGTAATGCGTGACCTAGGTGTAGTTATACCAGCTTCTACGGTCCAGTTTGATATTGGACCTGAGACTATTAGCATGCTTCGTACTTTTAGGGGGTTAGAGAATGAGAACCCGCCTACCCACATAAGAGACTTTGAAATGATTTGCGATACAACGAACTATCTGAATGTCTCCAAAGATGTGCTTAGGTTACGTTTGTTTCACTTCTCTCTCGATGAGAAAGCCAAAGAGTGGTATCATTCTATCCCTTCTAAAACAATTACCACTTGGGATGGCCTTGTAGAGGTATTTGTTAAGAAATTCTACCCACACCATAAGACTGTTAATGTTCGGGAGTCTATCCAAACCTTCAAGCAGAAATTAGGTGAAAAACTTCATGATTATGTAGAAAGGTTTAGTGAATTTTATATCAATGACCACATCACGGCTTTGAAAAAGCCCACTTGTCCCAAATTTTATATGAAGGCCTTGATAGTGAAACCCGTATGCAGGTAGAAACAATTAGTGATGGAGAATTCCCCCATCAGGACCCAGATGCTTGTTTTGACGAGTTCATCTAGTTAGATGAGAAAACTAGGCAATGGGCCTCAATGAGAGAACCAGAAATACCTAGAAATCATATCCATAGGATCGATAGAGTTGATTATGGGTCTGATATTCTTAGGCGTCTAGAGGCCTTAGAAATGAATCAAAGGTCACACCATGCTAAATAAGAAGAGCAAGCCCATACTCTTTATAGCAACTCTAGGTTTGAAAACCGTCAGAGATTTGATCCATACTCAGATACCTATAACCCTAGTTGGAGGAACCACCCTAATTTTTCTTGGCCTAAGGTCCAAAGTCAAGGTCAGCCTAGTAGTTCTCAGACTCTCTCGGGTTTTGGGTATACTAAGAACCATTTAGGTCCAGATCAGTATCATAACCCGTCGGATAAAAAAATCACGAGCTTAGAATAGTCTCTCACCATCTTATCTCATAACAGTGCAGAATTTAAGCAAACGGTTGAGAAAGGTTTACAGGAAAACTCTCAGGCTATTTTAGAGATAAAAAATCAGTTTAGTATAATTGCAGAGTTTTTGAGCGAAAGAGAAAAGGGAAATTCCCCCAATCAACCACTACCCAATCCCAGAGGAATTCATGAACTATCCTCTAGAGAGAAAGAGTTCGATCATGTGAACTCTATAACAACCCTTAAAAGTGGTAAAATGGTGGATAATAAGGTAGTCATGCCTGATAATGGACATAGTGTAGTTCCACCCTCTACTTCCGAAGAATATCCGATAGCTGAAGAGACTGATAAAGTCTCTAAAGAGTCCAATGCGGTCCTCGATAGGTCTCACTTTGTTCCTAGAGCCCCATATCCACAGTTGTTAGCTCCAACCAAGAGGGAATAAACTTTCAACGAAATAATGGAAATATTTAAACAAGTAAACATTAACATTCCATTACTAGAAGCAATTAGACAGATGCCTGCTTATGCCAAGTTCCTTAAGGATCTTTGTACTCGAAAGCTTAAGCTTAATGTCCATAAGAAAGCCCTTTTAGCTGGTCAGGTAAGTTCAATCCTTCTGAACCAAACAACCCCTAAGTATAAAGACCCTGTATGCCCCACCATATCTTGTACGATTGGCAATCACATGGTTGATAAGGCATTACTTGACTTAGGAGCTAGTGTTAACTTACTCTTGTACCATGTGTACACCCAGCTAGGTCTTGGTGAGTTGAAACCGACAAAAATGGCACTACAATTAGCTGATAGGTCTGTCAAAGTCCCTCGTGGTGTCATATAGGATATATTGATTGAGGTTTATAACTTTATTTATCCAGTAGATTTTGTTGTTCTAGACACTCAACCTGTTCAGGACCCTAGTGCTTAAATACCGGTGATTTTAGGTCGCCCATTTTTAGCCACATCTAATGCTATCATCAACTGTAGGACCGGACGTATGAACATATCCTTTGGTAATATGACTACTGAACTAAATGTATTAAATGTTACTAGACAACCTTCTAATGATTTAGAGGAAGTGAATATGATTAGCACTTTAGTTCAGGATCTAGTTCAGGATAATTGGGATGATAATTTATGGATGATTCTTTTGATGAATTTGATGAGATTCTCTTAAGTCAGTTAGGTGGCCAAACTATTGAACTAGAAGAAGCTCTCGAGTACTTTAAAGACTCTACAGACCCTGAAATTCAAGCCGTAGTGCTAAACCTTACGGAGAGTAGTGTTGACTCTAAGATTGTGGGTAACGACCCAAAAGAAGCTCTTGAGTATTTTAAAGACTCTGAGGATCCGGAAATTCAAGTAATAGTTAGGGGTTTATCCGAGAATACTGACTACCCTAAGTTTGGGGGTAGTAATGGTCAAGTATCCCCATTATAAGTCCCTAACCTGAGACTCGAGCCTAGTGTACCTGAGGTATTACTTGAGTCTCTTCCGATTCCTCAACCTGATCCTCCTGATACTGTCCAGGAGGAAATCCAGCTATTAGAGCCCCGTAGTGCGGATGAATCTATTTTTCAAGACACCGATATGAAGCCCAAGTGGGCGCCACAGATAAACCCTGTTGTCTTGCAAGAAATTTTAGATCAGGTTGTGCTCCGACTGTTCATTTTTCTAATATGGTGCAGTTGTTTCATAATTTTGGCAGTTTTATTTGGTTTTGTTGATCCACAGTTGTTTCGACTATTGATATATGATTTGAAAGGTAATTAGCCATTTTATGGTATTTGATGTCTAGCTAAAGACTTTAAATTTAGCATTTTCTGGGAGGCACCCGCGCTCATGCGATACGGTAATATCCTTCCTTATTTCTTTTCCCTCAAGTGGTAAAAGTTTCTCCTTGTTCATGCTTTTAATTTATCTTTAGAACATTGAGGACAATGTTAAATTTAAGTTTGGGGGTAAGGGAGAAACTTCTAGTATCACATAGTATCCGGTTAGCTAAGTTTACATATTGTTTCTCACCGAAAATATGGAAATTAGAATTGCTAGGGACAACATTCTAGTGAGGCATACCACTAGCTTCAAGTAATTTTCAAGTGATTAATCGTTCAGTACGAAACTTCCCAAGTTAACATCCAATGATCGTCTCACAAAAATCATGTAAGATGTTCAAGATAATTTTCACATGATTGTCTTGACTTGATATTTAGTTTCCAACAAATAAATTGTCCACAACTAAACTCGTCAAGTAGATGATGAAATTTAGCTAAGGCTAAAACCTTCCAACACGTATTTCGACAAATATATAAACGAGATAAACTCGGCTCGAAATATCAAATTTGTATAATGTACAAGTCTATATAGCTATACTATTTAGTCTCATTAGAAGATATAATATAATAGACTTCTGAGTGATAGATAAGTTTTAGTCTCCACATACCTTTTGTTGATGAAGTTCCTCCAAGCTCTTCAGTAGATATTCTTCTTCAATTGGTGAACGCCGTGAACACACTTTTATCCTAATCCGAGACATAGCTATAAGTAGACTAGAAATCAAGTATAAAGTTTTGATCAACCAAACTTGACAAGCAAGATTGAGATAGAAACGCTTGCGAGTTCGACCAATCAGTGCTCTAACAAATACAGGACAACCACCATGACAAAAAATAATTAATAATAAATAAATATATGCATGATATTAACAGTAATCGAATAAAAAAAGAGATTACCTATCCAAAGTCATAAAATGGATGCACAACAATGTTATGGCAACAAGTGGAAAGCTTCTCGAGCCTGAGATAAAGCCACCTTAACCACCTCCATCGAACGAAATACGCCAAGTAATCGGAAAAATGTCACCGGGCGCTGACGCTCATAACGAAGACAGCGCTTAAGAAATAAAGGAGGTATCAAGAAACCTCCATCCCGAGCCTCGGCTATTTGACGTTGGGAATCAGCTATAAGGACGTCTCAGTAGTCGTGACTGGACGTAAAATGATTAAACGCGATAGGTAGTACTTGAGAAAGGTGATCAAGCCGAGCAATCTCCAAAGTCGGGCGAGTACGAGACATGTTTGAAGTATGAAAAAAAGGGAGAGTGA
The DNA here is from genome assembly GCF_003573695.1 of Papaver somniferum. Taxonomy (NCBI): domain Eukaryota; kingdom Viridiplantae; phylum Streptophyta; class Magnoliopsida; order Ranunculales; family Papaveraceae; genus Papaver; species Papaver somniferum. The sequence goes on along the minus strand of NC_039365.1, from coordinate 87,273,502 downwards.
AACCCAAAATTATCAAGCAAAAGAAGAGCTATTTATAGAAAGGAATGAGGAAAAACAGTTAATGCGACAATTAATAACCTGATTATGGTGGTCAACCAAGTTATAGCCACAAACACTTAACCATACGAAAGAGTCGTACCACTCCCTAAGTCCAAAAAAAAAAGAAAGAGAAAAGAAAAGAGGGGGGGGGGCAAGATAAAAAAGCGGGAGAGAAAATATGAAAACAACCCCTACGTCTCTGCCCACGACTCAGCCGACTATCAAAGCACGAAGACGGGCAATGTCTGCATCCAAGGCCTGCATCATCAGGAGCGCCTCTTTGCATTGAGTAGTCGCCAAAGTCAGAGCCAAGTCGGCCTCGTTAACCAACCGTGAACATCTTGCATAACCTTTTCCGAAGCCTCCCCCCCACCCTTCACGAACGTAAGGGTCTCTCCATGTTCATCTTAAGATTTGGGAACCTTGTCCTGGTGAATCATCCTCTGAGTCTACAGTAGGCCCACCTCTTCCCTCAATACCATTAAACGCGCTAACTCGTCCCGCATGTCGATCGAGCATACAAGCGTGGATACAACCACTAAATACAAGGTATATCCATGAAGCCGCGGGGTGCTCTCCTCAGACAAGTTTAGATGACAGTCCGCTATGACGCGGTCTATGGTGGCGAACATTTTCACAGATTCCTTGAATATCCCATCAACCGCATGACGCACGGTGACATCATCATCCAACGCGCGTTGGACCTCAATAGCCACGCGCCCAGATATCTGCACCCTCTGAGCAATTTGGTATGTTGTGTGTTAGAGCACTGCTCGGTCGAACTCGCAAGCGTTTCTATCTCAAGCTTTTTTATCAAGCTTAGTTGATCAAAACTATAATCTTGATTTCTAGTCTACTTATAGGAGTTTTGGACTAGTAGAGATTGCGTATTTGAGGTTTAAACTTCATGGCGCTTACAACTGAAGACGAAGATCTACTGAAGAACTCGGAGGAACTTCATCAACAAAAGGTATGTGGAGACTAAAACTTATCTATCACTCGGAAGTCTATTCTATCTATTATTGAGACAAAAGTCGTATAGCGATATAGACTTTCATATCATACACTTTTTGTTATTTCGAGCTGAGTATAACTCGCTTATCTATTTCTCGAAATATGTGTTGGTAACTCTTTGCTTTAGCTACATTCATCATTATTCGGGACGATTTTAGTAGGAAACAATTTATTTGTTGGAAACTAAACAACAAGTCAAAAGATGATCAAGTGGAAATTACCTTGAAACATCTTACATGATTTGTGTGAGACAGTCATTTGATGTCGACTTGGAAAGTTTTGTATTGATCATTCGATCACTTGAAAATTTCTTATAAGCTAATGGTTTGTGTGAGACAGCCATTGTCGTCTTCTAAGAATGTTTCAATGATTGAAATGGGAGTTTAGAACTAAAACCCATGTCTGGAAAACATCACAGTATGCTTACTTAGTGTACAAACTATTTGGTATGATTCAGGTCTGGAAACCAAGTTTGCACACCAGTATGGGAACGGTTTTAACTATTAAAGTCCAGGAACCAAGTTCGCATACCTGTATGCGAACGGTTCTACCTGAGTTAGGACCGGGACAATATTTTGCGTACCCGCTTGCAAACTGTTGGACAATACCAAAGTCCGGAACTAAACTTTGCGTACCCGTTTGCAAACTTAGTGGTCAAAGTTCCAAAATCGGTTTAGTATGTTTACATACTTATGAACAAATACATTTATGAAATAAGGAATGAAATCCTTGCAAACAGTGGCTTAATGTTCATGAACTGATTCTTGTACTTTGTACATTACGAATCATTTAGATTTTGCTTCAATTGGATCGTATATACTTCTATGTGATTGTCAACAATTGAACAACTCTATGAACACAATTAGATTCATTTGATTATCTTTCATTATTGATTGATCATCATAGTTGATCTAGATGTGTTAGATGAATATGGTTAGGACAAAAGTGTCCATATGGCTAACTTTGGTTAACTATTGTTGAGACAACTTAATATACACGTTTAGGTACGGTTACCCATATCTAAATGAAAGTATATTTCATTTGTGTGTGACAAGCTAAGACCATCTAACGGTGGGGAGATATTGCTTTGGTTTCAAGCAAACTTAGCTTGTATCTTAAATCAGATTTTCATCTAACGGTGAATATGGAATGCTTTGTTTCTAAGCTAACTTAGAAAACCCTGATTTGAAAGGCTATATGAAGGAGAACTCTAGCAACTGGGAAACTTAATCCTTAAACCTCCTGTGTGATATTAGTTGCGACTAGAGTCGATTCTCCTTTAACCTAGGTTTTTCCTAAAACCATTATAGATTAACGACTTAAAGACTTCATTGGGATTTTGAAGCCAGATCCAACTATTTTCTTTGTAGTTGCGTATTCTGGTCTTACTTGTTCTATCGTGTTGAGTACTATCTACTCTACGATTTGCTCGAGATTTATCTCTGATAGGTAAGATATAAAAAGTAATCACAAAGCTCTTCGTCTCATTCTTTATGATTCCACAATAACTTGTTCTACTTCCATATAGTTAAGTTATTGTGAGGTGATTGATATTTCTAGGCTGTTCTTCGGGAATATAAGACCGGATTATCAATTGGTTCATGTGCACCTTTATTTATCAAAAGAAGGAACAAAAACTTCATAGGTATTTTTGTGGGAGACAGATTTATCTATCAGAATATACATTTATGTGGGAGACAGATTTGTTTATAAGTCTTCGACTTTGGGTCGTAGAAACTCTTAGTTGTGGGTGAGATCAGCTAAGCGAATCAAGTGCGTAGAGTCCTGCTGGGATTCAGAGGCGTAAGGAACGCGACTGTACCTTGATCGGTGTGAGATTGGTTAGGGCTCAACTACATTCCGGTACGAAGTTAATTTGTAGTAGGCTAGTGTCTGTAGCGGCTTAATACAGTGTGGAGTTCAAAACTGGACTAGGTACCGGGGTTTTTCTGCATTTGCGGTTTGCTCGTTAACAAAACTTCTGGTGTCTGTGTTATTTCTTTTCCGAGATACAACTCTTGGCTATATTTCCTTGATTGAGTCTGACTCTTTAGTTCATTCTCACGGAATTATATTGGAGTTAGTCCATATATATTGCCGAACGAAATATTGGGTGTGGTTGTTAGACCCCCGCTTTTTCATTGTGTATTGCTCGCCGAACTTGGCGCATAGAATATTCATATTCCCTTCCCTCAGCTCTCGAAGCAACTCCACCTCGGTCTTCACGAGCAACAACGACGTAAGATCATCCTTTTTTTTATCCAATGACGTGTCTAGTGTATGAACGGTTTCCAAAGACAAGGCATAACCGTCGAGCAGATGCGCCATTGGGCAGAATAATCGCAGAAGAAATAGAGGGGGCCGAGGAAAGAATAAACGCTCAAGGGGAAACAAATATCAAAGACAACCGTAAGGGCCATAAGTCACCTATTTGTAGACAGATTCACACTATAAACGATGCAATCGCCGCACGTACCCACCAATACACGTAGGGGTACCTAACTGTTGGGAATATATGTTTTAAAACATAAATTAGTTTCCATTAGAATTGTTTTAATACTCATAAAGTTTTTCATAAATAAATTAATATTGTCATTAATGTTCTGACCGTTTCATTTTCAAATGTTAGTTGTGTGAGTTATATCATAATTAATTTTCATTAAAATATTTTGAAACCTTTACTATAAATCAGATTTTTGGTTGCCAAAAGTATGAGAGAGTTTTTCTTTTGTGACTTGATTTTACAAAAAGAAAATGAATTTTGGAGAAAGAAAAATAAGTGTGTGAACACATTATTTTTCTAAATGAGTTCCTGAGCAAGAATGAAGTGTAGAAGTTTTCACATTCTCTCATCGTGTAAGAGTGATTGTGCAAGAGATTGAACTCAGCTGTTTTATCCTGGGGAAGACGCGACATGGAAGAACTGCTTGCACAATCTTAGGCAGAGCCGCAAAACGTCTTAAAGAGAGCGACCTAGTCGTGACTAAACCATAACATTTTTTTTTGTTTGGTTTTATGTTTGTTTTGCAGGCTATTTTCATCAATTTTTCCAACAATTGTAAGACGATTATTCTGCCATACATATCGAAAGAAAAACAATTGCTGAAACACGATAAGTATCATTGTTTTATTTCGTTTTATAGAACTATAACCGGTAAAAAATTTATTTAGCGATTGAACATGATGCTTGAGATTTTTGGTAACCTGGTACCTAAAGTTAATTTTGTGTCTAATTTTGATGGACTAGGGTTGTAATATGGATAGTATTTTTCATAATGAATACCTAACATAGAAAAATGTTATTGATGATAAACAAATGTCTTTAACATGATTTAGAGTTTTATTTTTATCTCCTACACGAAAATGAATTGCGTCTAGAAACTTGCACTAGATATATTAGACATCACGAGAATCATCCATGTTAAATTTCAGAATTTTTGGAGTCCAAAAATTATTTTTAAAGTATTTTAGAAAACTGCACAACGTGTCTGAAAAATTCTGACGGGAATAAATTTAGTCATGATTGAATTTGTTTTTCCTAATCTTTGTGTAGATAATTTGAATTCGTGTCACTTGAAACTTGTAGATCAGGAACTTACCTTCAAAACATATTTGAAGTTTTCCATTTGGATTTTTAGATTGAGAGATGTGGTGATTCCAAAATCGTTGTGTATGTTTGTCCAAAATAGGAGATGATACTTGAGATTAGATATGTAGCAAATTACATTAAAAATCATGTTTTGACTTTTTATTACTTCATACTCTTGTTTTGATAATGAAAAGGAAGATCATTGTTAGAAATCAAACTAATGCACCACATGTGTTTGATAATATGCCTAGTAGAAAGTTATAACTATATGTATAACGTTATAACTATATAACTTTGAATCTTTGTTTGAAACTTAAGAGAAACTTGGAGTGTTATGTTTTATATGATTTTTAAGTGATTATATAAGCGCATACCTTACTTATTTTTTGGTTTCAAATGCTCACATGTAAATGATTGTGACAGGTGAAAATTCACTTACTTGAACAAGTTTTTATTTTCCAATGAAATAAAAATTGCTGGAAATTAATCGATGAGCGGAGCAACAGTTTTGCTGATTTCTTTGTTGGTGTGCAAAGAATGGAAAATGGTTTATAACCGATTGAGATTTCAAAGAAAAATAGGTATGTTTGATGATTTATTTGTAGTTATGGTAGTGACCAAATAAATTGCGTTCTAGATTGAAACTAAATTGATTGTTGAATCCTAGAATTTTAAATTTTAAGGAAACAAGATATTGAGAATCATTGTGTATGACAATAAACATGTGACTCATATAAGTTTGGAACTTATGAGATAGAATTCGGTACGAAACCAAAACTGAAAGAATTAGAAACCTAGTCAAAACAAATGTGAATATCAACTCTCACCAAGAAATGAACATAATCTTAATTATGAAGTTATTTGCCATGCTTGCACGACATTGCAAGGATATCAAATATTATTAACAATGCTTTTCAAGATAAGTTAATGTGAATTGTGGATACGGTGAGAGGTTGGTATATATAGGTGTTTTACACCGTATTTATTTTGATAGGTTATGGTTCAAAAGTTGAACCGAATCGTTTGAAAGAAAGTGGCATTGAGATATACTCATATCACTAGGATTTTCGGTATTGGTACGGTCTCAAAGTTTACTTTGGGTAGCACGATCTTGTTAAAGATGTTCATGCTTCCGAAATGAGAAAGAATCTAGTTTCCCCTTATCTTGTTATAAACAAGATTGAGATTAGAAATTTGTTGAATTTGGTCATTGCACTACTAACTACAAATGATATGTTATGGATAAAATGTTTGAATATAGTATTGCAATTTTATCATAACATAAAATTGAATTTTGAATATTTGAAATGTGAGATTTTGTTATGCTTATAGAAATTAATGAGTTAGTGATGAGTATGAGCATGTTATGTTTTCCTCTAAACTTGGTGAATTTTTTTGATTAACATGCATGTAATCTTACGCAAATTTCGTAAGTATGAAACGACATAAATGTTGAAATAAAATTTTTGAGAATTTTATAAAACATGTTTAATGCTTCGAATAGCTTGTCTTGATATCAAATATGATCTTTGAATAGTGAATTAGGCAATGTTGTTTTCATGAAAAATTGTTTGAATTTTTATTCTCTATATTATATAAAACATTTTGGGTTTAATCATTGGTTCATTAGTTTTTCACAATTTTTGGGGTCTTTGGATATTTTTTTGTAATTCTTGTTTGAGTCAAAAAATAGTGGGGGTTCCACACCCTATGTTTTACCAACTTTAATTTAAATTAGAGGAACTAGAAAAATGAAGGTGACAGGTAATTCACTAAGAATGAACCTAGAAAAGCATATATAGTGAGACTAAAATTTAGTCATGAATATTTTGTTGCTTAAAATTTACTCATAGAGAGCAACTTTGTTCTTCCAAAAAAAAAAATCATTGGCAAAAAGTTTCATGAGCCTATTGTTTTTAGATAAACAGACAGAAAATCGTTGACACTTGCATTCATGTCGCTAAATTAACTTACATGCTTGCTTTATTGGTGTTTTTTGTACTATGCATGATTTGTTATCGTCATAAGTAGAAATATATACTTGATTGTGAAAGTTAAAGATGAGAACCTATGTAGACCAAGCATGAAAATTGTATAGTTTCTACAAGAACAGAATGGATATAAGTTAGATAAGTCATCATCATATATATTCTGAAACAAACTTTGAAACAACTGAATGAGAAAAACTTAATTTTTTGATTAGTTTGAAATTTCAGAATTTATGAAAATGAAATGCATAACACTCATTGTTGTAAATGCATAAGTGATTTGTGGAATTTAAATTCGAACTTATATGATGTTAATGAAAATGAGAACATGCTTAGTTTACTATTTGACATGAAAGACTTGAGTGAAGATGATGTAAATGCTTGAATTGAATCTGTTCTTCTTTTGAACAATACAATGAAAACAAATAGAAATATACATAGTTTAACTGTAAACTAGTTTTCACTCATTTGATTTAGTGCCAATGTTTTTGAGATTGTGTGTGATTGCACTAGACATGAGTATGGTAGCTTGGTATGTTTCTTTGCTACGTGATTGACTATATATTTTTTTTAATAGTGGGGGTGTAATATATTGCTTCCATAGTGGGGGTTTTATATTCAGATTTACCAATCCTAGTATGGAATATTGGTAAAATTTTGAGAAGGTTATTAGGTGTTTCAAACGCATATTACACCTAGAAATACATTATCTAAATGTTTACCGAAATCCTTTATGGATTTTTTGAACTAATTGGAAATACTTTCGGATGAATCCTCTACGAGATGGAGCGATTCAATCCTCTATTAGATCGAGGAAGAACATGCATATTAATCCAATGCGATAGTACCGCGGCTATTGCAAGAGTTAAGAGCCGTTAATTATAACGATAGATTCGACAAATATGGTGATAAAAAGGCATTTTTGATGCTATGAGAAATGGATTATATATGGTCTGAAAGGAGTTATCCTTGATCTTTTGACGAAAGGATTGATAAGAAGGTGTAAATACATCTTATGGGATGCTGTTGATGCCCATTGAGAATTGAGTCACTTGAGATGGATATCCACCTAGAAATAGGTTCAAAGGGAATAAAGTTTCACAAATTATATGAACATAGTTTTTCGTGATGGCACCTAACCTATAACTCAAGATTCCAGAAATAGGTTCAAAAGATAATCCCTACCTATGAATGGAGATCCCAAAATGTAGATTCAAATGGGGATAAGTCACGGATAATATATGTAAACACAAAATCATGCTTTAGAGAATCTATCCCACGGCATGATATCCTGAAGCGAGTTAAGGTTGAGTTTTTGTTTTTGTTTCTAAAACTCTTAATGATGTTTATATCTCTATTTAGAGTGGGGTACTTAGCTACAGGAGTACTCTTGATAAATGTACCTATATGGATGTGAAAGTGTGACCGCTTTCTATGAGAATATGGGCAGTTCTCTAGATCATTCATTAAACCGGGATTCAAGCACATGGCCGTAATGTGCTGGCTTTAGACTTTACACTAGTATAGTTGTGTGTGTGTCAGACAATATTTTTATCTCCTAGAGTTTAAAGACTTATGTTCACTCTATGATCAGATTTTTCGAAAGTCTAACACTATGTAAAGGTTCAAAATCGTAAGATACCTTTACTTATGCACATTGTTATACATATCTTGCTCAATGTTTTAAAACTATAAGTGGGGGATTGTTGAGATATATGTTTTAAAAATATATTCCCAACGTTAGAATTGTTTTCATACTCATAAAATGTTTCATAAATAAATTAATATTGTCATTAATGTTCTGACCGTTTCATTTTTAATGGGTGTTAATTGTGTGAGTTTATATCATAATTAATTTTCATTAAACTATTTTGAAACCTTTACTATAAATTAGATTTTTGGTTGCCAAAAGTATGAGAGAGTTTTTCTTTTATAACTTGATTTTACAAAAAGAAAATGAAATCTCGGAGAAAGAAAAATAAGTGTGTGAACATATTATTTTTCTAAATGAGTTCCCGAGCAAGAATGAAGTGTAGAAGTTTTCACATCCTCTCATCGTGCAAGAGTGATTGTGTAAGAGATTGAACTCGGCTGTTTTATCCTGGGGACGAGGCGACATGGAAGAACTGCTTGCACAATCTTGGGCAGAGCCGCGAAACGTCATAAAGAGAGCGACCTGGTCGTGACTAAGCCATAACATTTTTGTTTGTTTGGTTTTATGTTTGTTTTACAGGCTATTTTCAGCAATTGTTCCACCACAACCACCCTAGTAAATGCACGATAAAAAAATCAGGGAATTGGATTGTTCCTATACACATACGCTATGCTAGTCCGGTAATGGGGCATCACCACGATAACCCCTATGACGCCATGGGATGGCTGAAAGTGGAAGCGCAATGTGACCAAAGTACCGTACCATGGACTCATAGCAAAAGGTGGGAAGGAACGAACCCGATGGGAAACTCGAGGTGATTATCAGATTATTTGACAATTACCCCAATAGCTATGGGACTGATGTTGATACATGAAAAATAGTTACCCCTTAGTAGGGCCAGAGAGTCCCTAAAGAAAAGGTGAACCCATTGGGTAAGATGGGGACTTGAGGACTGAGGCCCAAGCTCAATAGAGTACATCCATGGAAGTACGAAGGATAAGGAAGGAATTAATAAGAAGTGGAAGGTTATGTTAAGAGGAATGACAATAATGGTAAACAAGAGGGCTTCCATGACATGTGGCATAATGTCACGAGAAGAGGGATTTCGGGGAAAGCCTATAAAAATAAGGACATAGTACAATGGAAAGCAAACTCTCTCTCATACTATTCTAAGAAAGGTGTTGTCATTGTTGTGACTAGGACGTGCATGACCCATCTCATCTTTACCCCTCAACATTGAGTATTTTGTTTTATGCATATGGAGAAATTTTTACTCATTGATAACCTTGACCACTATGAATGTGTTCTTCACGGCAAAAAAAAAAACAAACCCAATTATCAGGATAAATAATCGTCATGATTTATAATGAAAATGTTGCCGCAATTAGCTACGTTATCAAAACCTAGCAACTTTGGATTTTTAAGAAAAAAATATTTGCGCAATCAGTTATACGAGATCCATATCCACATCGTCGATTCCAAGAGAGCTTTCTGCGATAAAAAAAATTAGAATTCAATTCATAATAATTCAATTTTGTTTTTTATAAGGCTCCCAACTAATTTGAACAACTCTTCACCAGGCATTCTCAAATAATATACTATCACTTTTTTAATTTGATCCAATTTTTGAAAAAGTGACAATTGAATGAAGTATAGGTGTAACAATTCTTTGAGAAACAAAGACAAAAAAAACTATTGTTTTGTTTTAAAACTCTAGGAGTAATTGAATGCAAATTAAAAACAACCAGGCTTTCCTCTTTTTTCTCTCTCCTCTCCTTTCCTCTTCTCTCTAAGAAAAAACCTTAGCCTCCATTAATATTTTGCTCAGATCTGGTCCAAAAGGACCAAATATGAGCAAGATTTCTTTTTGTTTTTAAAGTTTTAATCGAATAAAAGTAGTTTTGTTTTGTTTTTGATGTCATTTAACATATTTCTTCGCTATTTGGAGCGATTTTTCTTCGCCATTTGGGGCGAGTTTCTCTTCGCCTTGAGGGCGATTTATTCAAACCTTGATCGCTGGTTCCTGACTTGCTATTTTCGATTCAAGAACATCGACAATTTAACACGCTATTGTTTAGAATCCATATTCAATCCAAAGGATTTATGGCATCCGGGTTCGTTTGAATTTACATGATTTTGGGCAAATAAATCCTTTCTTATAGGAGTATCTCTTATTAAAGAAGAAGAAAATCAGATTAAATGGTCGGAATCGATTCCGGATTATACCATCATCCTTCCCTATGTCATGTACCTGGAGTGCCCTTACTTGTAATAAGCTAGTTGGTAGCTCTGAGCAGTTAGCCATTGGTAGTTAGTAATTTTCCTTTTAATCAGTAGGATGTCTACACGTGTAGTGCAGGGAATGGTCCTTATCTTGACCAGGTTTTCTCCTGCCTTAAATGTATAAGAACTGGTGTTGTTGGCGACCATGTTTAATGAATGAATCAGAGTATTGTTATTCACCATTTTTGGCTAGTTTCTCATAACTAGAAGGCTCAGATCGTGAGGTTTGAGAATTTATCATTTAATTTCATGTTAGATTTAGTAAGAACATAACACCCTACCACATTTATAAAAATTTGGTATCTTTACGGTATATGACTCTTTCTTTTCGCGATTTACTTGTAATTGATATCTTCATTTGTATTAGGGTTCTTATTATCTTGTATTTTGATGTGTATGTTATTCTTGTAAGCGATCATGTAATCACATTTTGATTTGAATAAATTAAAATTGTTGATTGACCAACAACAACAAAAAAAA